>NC_092597.1:22070000-23440000 GCF_047663525.1 Anas platyrhynchos | reverse complement strand
CTGACATGGAGACCTTTATGGGGGCCGTGGAAAGAGAATAGCCACAGATTAAGAGTAACTGCTATTGATTGTAAATGACTGGTCAAGGAACACTACTATATTACCAGTTACCATTTCACTGTGGGAATTTATGCATCTGAAATACACTCCTTATATTGATTTATATATCATAACCACAACATTTAATGCTTATTTACCATAAAAACCATTGCCACACAAAAACCTCAGAGGTCATGCAAGATTATGAGCATTTTCATTGAAATACATTAATTGCAAAAAGGAGCTACTGATTTATCAAATATAAAAATGAAATTCCACAGCACTTCACATCAAACAGTAATTTCAGCAGCAGTCTTCTACTCAAATTGCCTCCACTTATCTCAGGAGCATGGGTAACATCCTGACCTATAAATTCAGCCAAGGTAAAACTTGAAATAGAAATGTTCCTGCATCTTAACAGAACTTCCTATTTTCTGGCAACTTTAACCAGCAACCCATTAGCTCAGATTGTCAGTCTAAATTCACTATTTTTAAAGAATTATTTTTATTTACATTAATAACTCATTGACTTCCATTTCTTGAGTTCATTTGCAAATAAGGATCTCAATAGCACACAAGTCAAAAAGTCTGGGAAGATCAAACAACACTCCAGACAGCATCCTATGGAACATGACATTTAGGCCTAAAAAAATAAAAATCCCTTTTGCATGGGAATCAAGCATAATCAGCAAGCATTAAGCAGTCAAGGTCAAACTCCCCTATAGTTTTCTGTAAATCTAAGGGGAAACACTACATTTGCTTAACTGCAATGAGGGAGATTTAGATGAGACATTAAAAAAACTCTTTTATAACAGTAAAGATAGTTAGTTAAGCACTGGAACAGATGGCCTAGGGAGACTGCGGAGCCGCTATCACCGGAAGTTTTCAGAACAGGTTAGAAAAACATCTGTCCACATTATTACAAGTATAGGTAATTCTGCCTGGAGGTCTAGGTAACCTCATAAGATCCTTTCTAGATGGGTTTTCTAAATTTCAGTGCAAAGGTAGATACATTTGAGAAAGTAGAAAATGACAATATAGGAAGTATTTCTGGCTTACTTCAACATTTGCTATTTACTGGCTTTGGTTCAAACCCTCCTGTACCAATTCAGTAATTCACAGTCAGTTCCTAAAACAACTCTGCTGAAGACAGTATTAAAAACATGGATGAAACTTTCATTATCCTCACCATCCAAATACCTGTGTCTGAGAGGGAGTCTGCAACTCAGACTTCAGCTGTTGAGCTGGATACGTCCACACTGGCTTTGATTTTCTTGCTGAAACCATGGAGCTGCTGGATAGAGGTCGTGCTGTATTACCTTGGCTAGAGGAATCTGGGCCATCAATTGTTTCCTTTGAGTTTGGAAAGGTGAAGGTGTCTGTATTCTCAGGGTCCACCCTAGTACTAATTTCTCCTGTACCAAACAAATAAATAAATACAAGTTTCATTGCTAAACGAGTGCAACAACAGCATCACAGTGATATTCCACCATATACTAGTAGGTACTGGCATGCTCCAGTTTGCTCTCATGTCCAAGCAGGTTACAATTTTCAGGACGTATCACCAAAACCCATGTAGAAATGTCACTGATTGACCTTAAGCCTAACCAAGCTGTAATGGGTTACTATTATGAAGACTGAAATCATGTTAAGGAAAAATGTATCACAGCTTTAATTTATAATGTTCTAAAGCTCATAACATGCCAGCTAGTAGTAATATACAGCATAATAACACCAAAATATTATCACTTATACTCCATGTTATTCCATATATTTTTTTAGTCTTCCAACTACTACGTTTCATTAGGAAAACTTTAAAATTTATATTTCAATTTCCTACTACGCCCACTCCTCATTTTGCTCATGCTCCTTTTCACATTGATGGTATGTTTGTCACATGCCACAAGCAGCTGTAGCGATAACAGTTTTGAACATTCTTTGTAGTAGATCAGAACCCTGCTACCCAAAGTACATTCATTTATGAAGAGCCATTCATCTCATCACACTGGCAAAACAGAGGCTTGTTCACAGGTTATAAGTCATGTTTACCATCACTTGCAGTATCATTGGCTTTACTATAACTCTGATGGTCAGATATTAGATTCAGACACTTAGAATCTGAAACGTGCAGGTAGGAACCTCTAAGAATTTTCAGAAACGAGCAGTGAACAAATCCTCACAGGGATTAAGAAATATGATTCCTATTCAATTGCAAGACACAGGATGCTCATGTGCATTTTTATGCACTAAGTATTTTTAAGAATTGTACTGAGTACTTGTTAGACAGCCACTTCCTTGAGAGACAAAACAAGGGACTGAAAGTGAAGTTGGAGATACAACTCATGGTTGTTATCAATCATTTGTACTCACCTACAGTTGACTTCTTGTGCTGCCTGTGAAACTCATGGAGAGGAGCTGCTTTGGATACAACAGGAGGTGTCTGGAGAGTTATCTTTGCTGCTGGAGGGATAAGCCGTTGTTCAGTTAGGCTCAGAATACCTATGAGAATATGACATTAATGAACAATTCATATACATTCCAGTAATGAAAGAAAAAAAATAGTAACAATAATGAAAGAATTAAACAAAGGTAGTCCAAAGTTCTTTCAGTTCCAAATCCAAACTAGAAAATCAGCAGGTATTTTTTTTTTAATGAGGACACTCAAAGAAGATAATCTTTGTAATTACGTAAACAATGTAATTATGACTATGGACCGATTGCTAAAATAGCCCAAGTGCAGGACTAATTAAAACTGAATGATTAATAACCAGAGATTAATCACGATTCTATCTTGATCATTTTATTTGGTCACACAAGAATCTTCCATCATACACAATTCTTCTTTCCAGTAACAACTAAACTCTGTGAATTACAATATAACTTAATCAGGAAGGATGATGCTGAAAATAGCATGCTATCTCCTAAGGTTAGCTACCACACGAAGTAAGTAGTCTGAAGTGATCTCTACCCTTTGCAATGTTTGAGAAGACAATTCTTAAAAGTTTTGAGGTGATGGAAAATTTGATTACCAGGTATCTGCTACAAAGAGCAAACAACACTGATTATGTAGCTTACATCTGGTGCCTGGCAACAATACCCAGACAGGCTTCTGTGACTCACCTTTCTTTATATCTTCATCTAACAGGGGTAAGGTAGAATCCATGTGGTGAGAGGCAGGCAAAACCCAAAGGTTGCTAGCGGTGTGACTTTTCACTGTCTTATGACTACACATCTAGGAAGAGACAGCATCTTATTTTAACACAGAGAAATCCTGGATTTGCAAAGGACACTTTTCTACTCAGGTAATAATGTAATTTCCACTATGAATAAGATTTAATAACGTAACAGAACAAGCACAGCTTTTACTACTCGTGAACACGCTACAGTACTTTCTACTGTTGTTACTTTATTAATTTTAAATAAAGTTAATTAAATTAAATTGATGTCTTGTGATTTCTGCTATGCAAAAATCAGTGTACTAGTTCCTAAAGAGATCACAAGGAGTTTGCTCAATTTTAATGAGTACGTTGTAAACATAGTGCTTCCTGATAGAACAGTCTTTGCATATATAAAATGCATACACAGACAAGGCACCAGAAAGAAAAGGAAGTTCCTTAAAACATGGAAATAAATTTTTGCAGGGAAGAATACTAAAGGAATTAAAGTATGTGAAACTATTCAGAAATCAGGGATCAAAAAGTATCTCAGACTTCTGAAGTTTTCTTTAACTACAGCAGGGAACAACACAGCTTGATAATGTGATATGGAAGCATGTGCCACACTAGCTGTGCTAATGTGGGGATTAAAGCTCCCTTACCTCCCCAATTAACCTGTGCTTGCCAGAAAAAAATGGAACCTGCTGGTTCTAAGTGCCAGGGATTCAAGCAGTGACACATATCACTTTGGGATAGTGATATCACGTCTCTTATTGTTATGATCACTAGCACACAAACAGAGCACTGTGCAGGGAAAAGAACATATTGCTACCCTACACTTACATATTTTAAATACAGAATCTCTACATTATCATCACACTTTTTCCTTTCTCCAATATGGTATCTTCAGTTTCTTTCTCCCTAGGAATATACATACTATTCCATGTGGAACGTGAGTTGTACTCAATTCCTAAAGAAAGAGAGCCAGATCTTCAGCAGGTTTAAAGCATCGCAGCACATGCAACTTCACAGCAAGTAACATCACTGAGATCTCTCACTTGAAGATAGTGAACCACTACCAGCAGAAGATACTATTTTCTCTTGCCTGGCTCATGCTAGAAACATAAGACAAAGATAAACATAGGGAGACATGAAAGATTCACCTTAAATGCAAGTATTTTGATGAAGCGAAGGGAAAATTTAACCTTACTCAAAACCTTACTCTGTTGATGGATGTTTGGAAATCTAAGTAAAGTTTTATTAGTTTTAGCAGCTATATTACCCAAGGAGTAGGCGTGCTCTAATGTATGATGCTCAGAGCTTCCTTTGCAAGTGCAGCTGTACAAGTTCTCCAGTAACTTTCATGCTGTGTCCCAACAACACAAGAAGCAATTGACTAAAATTGAATGAAAAGGGTATGAAAGTGCCACCACATGGGTGTAAATAATTATTAATCTGAGGAACAATAAATGTAGTGGAGGCACATATTAGATCTTTTAGGAACCAGGAAAGCCAACAGGTAGATTGGACAAGGTAAAAGATCTGGCAATAATGCGGCAAAGAACATTGAGACAGGCTTTATAAGGAACAGAGAAACTAGTGCAAGATAAAATGTAAGAAGGAGGAACTGGAGCACACTAAGACAGGGAAAACAGACTGGTTTGTACACAAGATGCCTCTCCCTCACAATTTGGAGTGGACATCAAGTTCTCAGTCTCATCTTTAGCTGTTAAATAACTGTGAGGCCCAATACAAAATGCCCCATGCTTTTGTGGGTAATGATCTGCTATGAGTTACTCTATTAGTCTAATGATTAGAAATTCTTATATTGGGTAAAAAGGTTTGAACCCTACTGATGAGCTATATGGAAGACAACCTAATAACACGTGCTGGACGTTTTTTTTAATCTACTTTTTTTAAAAAAAATCACTTCATTATGAATGATAAACTACCTTAAAATAACATTCAGTACATAAGATCTGAAAGCTACAAAATACTGATAGATCTGCAAAATGAAAATACTTACTTCTTTGATAGAACACATCAGGACTACATGGTTTAAAATACTAGCTTTTAATGACTGATTATCATGCTTATGTGTATCTTTCAGTGCACTAGGATCCAGGATGTGATTGGGATCCTTTGATAACTAGTGTGTCGCAATTAGTAAATAACATCAGCCATTGAGTTTACAGAAAGGGATAGGAAATTCTAAAGAACTGTTCATAAGTCTAACAGGGAAATGAGATAGATCAAAATAAACTATTATAATTTTTCCTTCCAATTTGTGTAATAACACTGTCCACAAGAGACATTAGGGAGATAGGAAATATGTAGGCTTTCTCATAATAGAGAATCTTTCAGAGAAATCATAGGCACTCATTTCAGTTACGGTCATTATGAAGCATTATGCTTTAAGGGATCTAGCTGTATGAATCTTCATGTCCTCATGTTCCAAGAAAATAGCAATAAGCATATAACCAAGATTAACTTTATACCAGCCAGCATATAAGTGGCTTGATACTGAGAAAAGGAAATAATAAACCACACTTTTATACCGACTCTCAGCTCAAGCAGTTTGTGGGGGAAACAAAAATATATAAAATGAACAAAATTTAATTAATCAGTGACTACTTTTTTTCAGGCTATTGCTATTGTATCAGGAAAGCAGCACTGATTTTACCATTGGTCAGTTTTATCCTAGTTTAAAACCCAGGAGTTTTGTTATGATAAACAGCACTATGTATTTTATTTGTGTTCATACACATGTTATAAGCAACATAGAAAAGCAATTCAGGTAGAGTGTATGAGTTCAAAGGCAGCCTAGAGGTTTTTATTTTTTACTGTAGATATTTAATTCTTCTTTTTTATAAACTCCATGGTAGGTGTCAACTTCAAAAAAGGACACATGCAACTGAAATGCAATTTCAACTCTGCTTTACACTGCACAGTGCCACTACAATCCATGAAATTACATGATACAGGCAACACAGTGGAAGTATGGAGCTCACCCAAAGCTGTTAGCTAAGAAAATCCCACACAAGCTTTACACCTTTCTTTTATGTTCTTTCAGCATCCTATTTGCTGCATTATCTGCCCTCTTAAAGACTTCAGTGAGATACCAAAGCAAAATTTGGCAAAACACTTTCCACCATCAGTTATTTTCATTCAAATTAGGGCAACTCAAAATAAAGATAGCTTAAAATACTAGTAAGTAATGCAAGAAAAATGTTTACTTTTAGCATATTGTATACTTTTATTACTATTATTCAGTGACAAAAAAAGATCTTTATAAGATTTTATCATTTTAAAGGGTTTTCAATGGATTTATGTCTACTTAGGTCAGCACATCTTAAAACCTTTATTCACACTTAAGCTTTCATGGTATAAACACAACAAATAGTGGATGTAACACCACATATTCCAGAACTGGCAGCTCCTAAAACTAGTGCTTTTATGTTTTCAGTGTAGACAGCCCCAGACCAGATTGAAACAAGGGATCACACCTTCTGTAACCCTAACCTGTAGGCACCTCAGCTGCTTTCTGTCTGGCAGAACCCAAGCTCAGAAGAGCTGCAATGTACCCTAACTGCTACGAGGTGAATGGAGTCACAGACATCTTCCTTCATGAATAATGCCTTCTAGTGAAGTTTGTTATGAAGATTATAATTCAGCAAGTATATTTGTCTGAAGTCAGCACAAAGCCTGCTCGTTCATCATGGGTACTTTTAAAGTACAGTTTTATAGGGCTGGAAGGGAGCACTTCATCTGTAGTGCAGAGTAAGGCTTACTCTGTATAATATGCTTGGAGTGTGCTGAAAAACTATTTTTTCATTTCAAGCACTTCTGAGTGTAATTAACCTGGGACATGAGAAAAAACAATTCTATTACCCTTTCTAAAGTGTTTTTCTCCTGTGGATAAACCTCTCCCACTTGATTTTTTTCTTTTTGCCTCATTTTAAATAGGGCACTTGTTGTAACACCATGGGGATTTTCTGATTAGTTCCCTATTTGTTTTCTTTTTACCCAGACAGCAATATTTAACTAGAACAAGTGATTTTAAAAATACACACACACATATATATATATATTTATTTATTTTTCCCTAGAAAAGAATATAGGCTGGTATTAAATACAGAGAAAATATAGTGTTGGAACTATGGTTTATCAACCCGGAAGATTAGATAAATCAGATTTTCTTATCAGAAAACCACACAGCTTGATAGCAATGGTGGAAAAGGTATACAGCAGCAATCTGTCATTTCATGATTATCTGCTCCAAATTGCCATTTACCTTTATATTTTTGATTAGGAAGATCTTGCTGAAATTTGATGTTCGTAATCCCCACAAAGAGAAGGATGAAGCATAGACAAATAAAATCAATAGAACTAAGGTCAGTTTTCCATATGTTCAGAAAACTGGCAGGTAAGAGTTTGTAGAAGGCACCTCTACTGGAAACTGGAAGTCTGTCAAACTGCATGTTCCTCAGACAAAAAGCACTAGAGAAACAAGATCAAACTATCCCAAAGATGAAACAGGATAAGGATAGCAAGTTACCAAACTTGATAAATCATGTTCTTCATTAATCTCAAAAAGAAGAAAAAAGCACGCAGAAAAAAAGAAAATGATCAGAAAGTGAACAGGTAAGACAAAATGAGATGCAAGTAACAAACTTCTGGGTAATAAAAATGCCATCATCAAGTACAGTCATGATTATTATTAAAATAGGAGCTACTTATGCGTAGAATCAACTTGCTTTATCCTAGTGCAAAAGGGAAGAGGCCTCAGGCTACCTTAAGCACCAAACAGATAATGTTTAGAGTTTTTCAGACTGGTGAATCCTGATGAAATGCATTCTAGGATACTTGAAGAGCTGACTGAAGCAATCTCAAGAACTGCTGGTGGGACTCTTGTAGAATGGAAACTCTACTAGAAGACGGGAAAAGTTCACAGTGCCTATTTTAGAAAGGTAAAGGATACGTTGAGGGATTCTAGCCTTAATGGTTTAACTATAATTCTTGGGGGAAAAAAACAAACAAACAAACAAAAAAACCAACAAAACAAACAAACAAACAACAACAACAACAAAAACTCTTAAGCAACTGAATTAATTACAAATATCTGAAAAGTAACAAGTAAATGTTTAACTTGAACCCATCAAGATCAAATTTCTCAGACCCACTTCTTTTTTCTTTTTTTTTTTTCCTACAATAGCATCATGAATATGGTAGAAAACTTAACTACTACTACTACTACTACTACTACTACTACTCATTAAGTACTACTTTACCAAGACTTTTGAAGCTTCCTGATCAAGACGCTATATAAACACATGAAGAAAGCATGGCTTAGACATCCTTACTATAAGAAAGATGCAAAGCTGCTTTGGTAACTAATTCAGAAATAAGTTCTATATCAGAATGGAAGGCTACTGAGAGGCTTCAATGAGTCTGCCCAATAACTGGTTACAAATCATCAGGTCCTGCTGTTCACGCAGGAGGAGGAGGTCTTCAGGTTTTCAGAAATGGAGGAAAATCAATTCAGACTGCAAAAAATTCAATTGAAATTAAGACAGAGGTGATAAGAGACTTTTACTTTGTCCTCAATCATGCAATTTGTCCTCGATCATACAATGAATAGAAATATTGGTTAGAAGGGATCTTTGTTGGACATCAAGTCTCCTCTTGAGTCTACTAATCACACAAGATCAGGTCAGCTTTGTTTTTTTTTTTCTAGATGAGATTCCTGTAGGATTTAATTACATTCTGTAGTTTTACAGCCTTGCAGTCTAAACTGATGTGTTTGCTTTGGTGTTGATCTATACAGTAAGCAGCAAAGCAAGGCAAAGCAAAGTACAGAAGAGCTTCACTGACATTTCCATCATATATCAGTTTCTGTTCTGAAAAGAAATCTCATTCTGATAATCAAGCCAAGTAATCTTAGCAATAAATAGTAAATAAATGAAGTGTTTGATGCTGGTTTCCAATGACCTAATTTTGGTCCTCCGAGACTAAGAACCAGCATATGGAATTCAGTGCAGAAATACCCAATGTAAGTAAAGGACAAATTCTCATCAGTGTGAGTGGAACTATTTTAAAGTCATATGAGTCAAAATTCATAACAGTCTCTATTAAATTTAAAATAGGAACCTATTTTTAAATTTACATAGTCCAGCATTTTATCTACCTAGTGATTAATACAAGTTCCCTGAGATGTAATACCAAGACAGTAATAAATATTTCTGTCACACTTTGTTTATCTAAATAGAATAAACTCCATTTTCAATGGAAAGCCCAACATATAACCTTCAATATGCAGCAGCTAAGCATCTAACAACAGGTCTTACACATTATTCTTACCTACTTTAAGTTCTTAAACTAACCAGAGATGGCTCTGAATCGTCAATTTTCCATGTAATTGGAAAAATCAAGCTTTGCTCCTTCATAACCTGCTGCTAGCTCTCCCAGAAATTTACCTCCATCAAAACTCTGCCATAGCAGGTGCAAGAGAGAATAGATGGAGAACTTTGGTGAATCCCACATCTGTTTTTTGAAAAAGGGAACAGAAGCAGCACAGAAGGAAGTAAGGAAGATAATTGCTGGCTTGAACTACAATACATTTTACTTGCGGGCAAAGGGCCAGCTTACACGAGGCAGAATATGCAGGACCATCTTATTGGAATTCAGGGGTGGGCCTCCATTCTTGTCCGGAGACAGCTGTAAACCAGCAGCCCATAGCATCACAATCAGGCACTGAGTTTTGTCAAGGAATGCTGATATGTACGGAAGCAGCTTCAGCAGCTTTGGCTGCACCCCTACCTAGCAAAATGACAGTCAATCTCCAATTCCAGATGACAAGAACTGGATAAAAACTTAAAACAAATGGTGACCTTTCAAAAGATTAATTTGTTTACCAACAAAACGTTCAACGTTTGTCATCTCAGATGGGGGTGACCTTCACATTCCCATTTCTAGGTTGAAAGGATGCTGACTTTAGTCATCTGTTAACTCCATCTCACCAATTATTTCCTTTTTATTTTTACTGATGAGAAGATTTTATTAATCCACTGTGCTGCTTAGTCTGATTACATACCATAATACAAATGCAACAAGCTTATTTTGAATTATTGTGGTGTAACATTGATTTGTTTAGGTCTCATTCTGCTACCAATGCCAAATTATGCTTTGACTGTAATTATAGCCATATGCATAGGTTTAAAACAATCAAATTTTGAGGACCAAAACACCTGATTTTCTTCTACAGCTTCTTCTAATCATTTGAAATGAAAAAAATTGCCCTGCTCCGCCTTCATTTATAATTTTGGAAATGAATAGACTCCCAGTGATAAGCATTAGTGATTAGTACGATGCAAATACCAAATAAAGAACAAATAACTGAGGACGTGATTAGAGTGATTGCACTCAAATAACTTAGCTAAAAAAAAAAACACCAACAAAACAGAATCACTGCCATCACCGTTAAAGCCACGCTGTATAAGATGCAACTCATAAAGGCTAGAAATCATCACCGTATTAAATTCTAACTCATGAATAAATTAAAAGGTTCCTAAGTTTACAGTATAATATATATTTATATGAAAACAGGGACCAAGAAGTGCCAGAATAATTCTATAAAAGAACAGCAGTCCTATGAAAACGAAAGGTATAGCTGTGAATCTTTTCTACATTGCAGCAGTTAGTCAGAATTATTTTTGCTGCAATTCAGATCACTATTTGTTTTGCTAGATCCTCCATGGGAAGTGTACATATTTAATAATTATCTTCTCATCATTTTTCATTTGTTATCCAGATACAGTCTACAAAATAAAGCTATGCCCAGTCTGCCAATGGTGTTTCAAACAGAATTACATTTCTTATTTTAAGATAACTGTGGAATGTTACAGAGGATGAAACATTAGTGCTTATCAAACCAAAAAAGTACAAAAGGGCAATAGTAACCACATAATTAATTTCCTTTAGTTTCTGTCTTAAAATTCAGCATCGGTAAACACCAAAAGAGCAAGAAAAGAACATTTTCATGAAAAAATGATATTTTTACTAAGAAAATGAAAATAATTTTTCAAGCTACTAAAATAGCAGGATAGGAAAAAGTCTGTGAACTTTGTGCTTGACCTAACTAGTTAGATCAAAACCAGTTTGTTTTTAACCTAACCACATTTTAAAATACTCAGGTCTCCTTGAAAACTGGGATACTGACAACTCTTAGAAAAAAATGAATGCAGTTAATCGAGTGATTAGTTTTTCATTTGTGTCACTTTCTGCCACTGATTTTTTTGGGGGCATAATCTTTGAATTTAGGTACATATGTAGGGCATGTACATGGGTATACGCATAGGTCCGCCCGTGTGTATGTACAAATATTGCCCTCTAATGGCAGACTAGAAAAAACAGGGTAGGTAGTAGCTAACTTAATTCTTCTTATAGGTACTTAATTGCTGTTTGTTTTTCCAAAATGAAAGACCATATAATTTTAGACCTGCAACTACACACTAATTTATTTTAGCTACTCTTGGCAATCTATAACTATCATTTCACTGAGTGCTTGTATACATCGCATTTAACAGAAATGCCTTCATTCACAATCTTGGTAGTGGATTTTGCAAATCCAACTGCAGAATTCCCCTCCCCCCCATTGAAGACAGAACATTTCAAAACACAGATTGTGCCATGAAATTCAAGAACTTTTTTAGTGTCTACTTCAGTAAAACTGCAGAATAAATTACAGATGGAAAATACCTACTTGTTTTTTCAGCCAATCTCCCTGTCATAAACAGTTTCTAAGCAACTGTAAATATGTATCAGAGAGCTTGACTAATTTACATTAAACGTTAGTAATTTAAGTCAACATTAAGAAGTTTTCTCTGATCAGTATACATTTCAGTGAGAGTGGTAAAACACATGGCTCTCTGCAGTAGTATAATATTCCTCTCTGCGAGTGTTTTAGAGTGGTTCTAAAAAGCTATTAGCCATGATGCTTTTTTCTAATTAACTCTATATCACAGGGTTAGACAAATCACCTCTTAGTCTGGGCAACAGCTTTCAAAAATCATTTTTTATAAGTGGCAGCTTACAACTGTGCCATTCACAGATTCTGTTTGTGTTGTTTAAAACCAAACACCCTAGAATCTTACAGCAATGGGCTTGCTGCATAATACTTCTATTACAAACATTACATTCTAGAAGAGCGTCCTTGTGTGAGACTATTGGGCATATTCTTTCATGTGGACAGTGCTGCGCTGAATTTGTGAACATAACTGATTTTTGTGGATGTCTGAGGCTTTTTTTTTTTAAAGCATACTTTAAAGAAAATCATCCTCATGTTTGTTTAAGAGGATCTGCAGTTCTGCAAAAGAGAAATTTGGAAGAATCAAAACTTAATGTTACACAGCTTAAACATTCTAAGGCCGGAGAGAAGAGTGGTATCAGGGGCGCTGGTCAGGATACTCCTACTAGTGTGTTGTGAGAAGTGCTCAGCCTCAGCTTTTCTAGATAATTGTTTTGTACTAAGGGAAACATCTTGGCCAGGGATAAAAGGAAAGCTGTGATTCAGAATACCTTGTAGGTGGACAGCAAATACGCTTAGGATCTATAAGATATTGAAAAATCTCCACATGCAACAGAATGATCTAAATCTGTCCCTCACATTCCAAAGCAAGTCTTCCAGGTATGGGAATAAGAAGCAGAATAGGACATTCTCTCCTAACCCTTGTCAGAAAAATAAGATGCAAACAACACCTAAATTCATGCATTCAGTCTAGGATTCTGATTCTCATTTAGTATAACCCCTATTTTTCTGCTGCAGTGACACTGATTTCTGCTGTGATAGCCCTATGGTAAGATTGCTTCTTTAAAAAAAAAAAAAAAGTCAATTAAAAACCGCATCAAAGCAACGTACAAGCATTTTTCACTCATTCATAACAATCCTATTGACATTTGAAAATTGAAGGCGTTCACGTCTCTTAAAGAAACAGCCATGCAACAAACAACTGAAAGCCCATTCTTATTAACAAAACCCCTTTTACGTCTTCCTTGATCTTTGTGTCACGTTCTGAACTCCACAAGCTCCAATTTATCTTCAGGCCCTGAGTCTACTGAGATTACTCACCACACACATTCCCATGTATGCTTATACTTTTGCTGTACTGGACTGTTGCTACCTAAACCTGTTACATTCCATGTTTGATTTCCCTTTGTCACTCAGAATGTTTTGATTGTTAGATAGAAATATCAAAAAATGGAAAATTATGAGGTACTTTCACTTACAATATTTTTTTTTATTAGTTAGGTCTGACAAGTATCAACTTTAATAATGAACAGTCAATATATATAAACCCATAATACATAAAAGTTACTTACAGGAACAGGTCTTTTCTTAGTTATAAGTGGCAGCCTGATCTCATAGTTCTGTGGTTTTAAAACAGCTTTCTTGTTGATGTTCTCTGGGTCAAGCATAATTTTCATATCCATTTCCAGCTGGTGCTGAAACATAATGTACACAGTCTTAAAATAATTGCACTAGGCCAGAAGTATTTATAAACAGGAATTGACTAACATGTCCAGAAATTTGCAATAGGATGATTAAAAAATCATGTTATCTCACTGTCCACACAGAACTGGGCAAACAATGAAAAAGTGGTTTTGATTAGACAAACGACTTAGCAAGGCATAAAATTAACATTCCTATGCATGCTTCTACCAAAATTTGTTCAATCAATTAATTTCACTATAAGTACTGAAAGTTCCAGTTTTGCACGTCTTTGAGTTAAATTTTAAGTGGAAAGGACAATCAAGCTTGACTAATTTGATTAACATAGGCCATTTGTTGATTCGATTTACCTTTGCTATAAAACAAATGTTTCGATACATACAAATTAGGAAACATGGACAAAACAAACAATATTTAAAGAAATCCCAACTCATTATTACGAATGTTAATACAATTTATCCTGTTGGAAAGAGTTAATACAGCCACATTTTAAAAACATAGCTGTTCATATAAAAATATTCTATTATGGTGCTATTGTTTTACTTATTTTTATTTATTTTTCCTGAATGTTGTCTCAGGTAAGTCTCAGATCAGCTTTTTAACAGAGTTTGCATCTCTGCTTTATAAAAACTATTTTGCAAACTATTCAAGACCGTGTAAAGTACGTCTAACCATAAACACGGACTCAGACATATTCAACACACAGTTCTAATCTAAAGCACTTACTTATTGTAAAGAAGCCAGAAGCAGCTTTTTCTATCATAAAAGTATCTTAAGGTGAAAACCTTTCAGTTCATCATGCATGTGCTTTAATTTACACCTGGATCTGTATCTATTGTAGTAATTTCTCCCAATGCTTTCATTGCTAACCAGTCTCTGCACTCAACAGTGTTTTGTTTTGTTTTTTTAACCACCCAATGCCAAAGACGGAGGAATCCTCAGATGGCAGGAACTAATGGATTGCCAGACAAGTCCACAGAGCTATGGCAGTTCAGAGGAGCTAGGGGCCTGGCACTTTATGTGCCTATTTCCCACTGCATGGATATGGGAATACAAAAACCTCTCTTACCATGTGAGATCCAACTAAACATATTTATAGATGAGAGCTCTCTGCTGGTATCTCCATTGTGTAAACATAAAAAGGAATTTATGAGAATTATGTTTTTTGACAAATAAAATAGTCCATAAAAAGTGTAAGAATTGTTAGAGGTATATTTGAACTATTAAGCAATTGTATTACTTTGTGAGAGCACTAAAACTGGTTGAATTTATTTATCTGCACAATATATTTCCTTCTTTTGATAGTAATTACAAGCAGATGTATCAATGAGACGCTCATTTAGATTTGGGTTTGTAAGAACAAAAGTTATTATCCAAGCCAATTACTCTTTTACCCACATGGCTGCACAGAGACAGAAAGTTCAATTTTCACCTCATCAGTGATTTTGTGGTATTTATTTTATTACTATAACACACCACTGTACAGAAAGGAAACTGCTTGTGCTATTAAACAAGAATTGGGGGAAAATTGAGTACCTTCTCAATTAAAATAGGAGATGATTCACAATTCAGATTCCCCAGTCAGACTGACAGTGAAATGATCAGTGTTGGAGTGGCAAATTCCGCTAAGTGTAACAAGAATTGAAATGCTTAATAATAAAATATAATAATAATCTATGGCAAGTGACAATTCTACACTTGCAGGATGGTATCATCAGTCTCTTCCATCTATATTATTCAAGGTCTTACATTTAAAGTGGCCTCAACCTTCTTGATGTAGAACAAAAAAAAGGTGAGAAGAGCAGAGCAAACAGTGCATTATTACAAATATAATGCTCTACAAGAATTATTGCGCTCAACTATTAGCATGGAGTATAGAGGAATGTACAAAACAAGTTGACGTGCAGCCGTACAGCTAAGGATTCAAATCCTGTTTTATTTCTACACAGAAGTCATGTCAGAACAGAGGGCATTTAATTGCATAGCAAGCCAACAAATCAGACTCTAGGTAATTCTATTTTGCAGATGCACGTGGTGCATGGTTTCAAATGGAGTCTAATTCCTTTATGAATGAGTTACATTGTATTAATCTCTGAAACAATCTGTATTATCAGTAACTAAACCGCTTTTCATGTCTGGCTATTTGTGGTATGTGCAAATTCTAGACCCTCCAGAAACAACTTTTTGTTTACACATTTAATTCTTTTAAAAAGAACATTAACTTCTACTGTACATTCACAATGCCAGCTTTTAGTGACGAAACAAAATAAAGCTGCACAAGCGAAAGCTCGTGTGTTTCAATTATGCAGCTATTTTTTACTTTTATTTTTAAATTTGTACTGATTCACATACTGGTTATGGACAACAGTGTCCTTTCAGTCATTGCTATGTGGGGGCTTTACAACTCTTGCAAGATGCCTCTTTATGGTTCTTAAGCCTCATTAGAAGAAGGAACCCAATTACAGCACACCATGAGGATAAGAAAGGGGGACAGTGCTTTACAATTCCTCCTATGAGTCAGGTTCAAACAGCCTCATGCTGCTGCTTTTATGATTCAGAAATAGTGTACGTGTGACTAAACAATAATTTTAAGCCTATTCTGACACCTGTGGGCAAACTATTTCCCACATGACAAGTATTCTACGTGAAAATTGCATCTGTGCTCGTTTGACTCCAACCTTATTTTATCCTAACTGTTACAAATACAACTTATGCTCCATTTCTACTCTCACATGGCCTACTATGGATTGCAAAGCACAAAAATATTACTACATGAATTATTCATCGCTCTCAGAACCTCTGTGGGTTGAAAAGTTGATTCCTTCAAGCCTACATACCTGGAAATACTTTCTGAAAATGGCAAACTATTCAGTTCACAAGTATTTCTTCTGAGTGGAATGAAATTTGGAAAAACAGGAAAGTACACTTAAATACAAAAAAAATTGTTTATAGTTGCAAGTGAGGAAAAGACAGGAAGCGAGGAATTGTAGGTGAGAATTTCCCAGCTGGATTTCGCAACTATTTAATAATAAAAGCTTTTTATGTTGGCATGACGGGCATGTAGAACAGCTGGCAAAACAGCGCTGTTTGTCATTTTCTTTATAATGGGAAATTAGGGCTAGCTTGTGTGTCACTGGATATGCATTTCTAAGCAGATGCCATGGATATCAGAAATTAAAAGACAAAGAGAAAGTCAAGGCAGGACATAGGATATGTTCCACTGTAAATTAAGCTCATTCATGCACATGAAGAGTTGAAAGACCAATGATAACATAGAATTTACAGAGTAAATGACTTTTTGTTTTTCCAAAACATAAGTGTGTTAATATAGGACAGGGTTAGAGTACTGTCTACAAACTGTATCCTGCTTTCAGAACACCATTAGACACCATCGTTATCCATTCAAAATTGGGAAGGCCAGGGTACTCCATTCAACAAATTCCAATGTTCATATTCTTTGTAAATTATGAATGAAAACATTTCACAACAATAACAGTAACATTTTATACAAAGATATAAAATTTATATATAAAGATTACTGACTCTTTCAGTACAATCTCACAGAAATTCATTTTCGTAGTTCTACTGCATCATGAAATTTGTTCAAGTTAAATAAGAACTAGAGATCTCACTATCTTATTCATCATTTCAAAAATATGCAATACTTTAATACTGCTTTACAGTGAGACTTCTTTTACAAAGAAAATCAGCAATAGAAGTGTTTGGCTGCTCATTCTGGCTATACAATTTTGTGTAGCTTCTGGTAAGCCTTAGTACAACAGACGGCCTCCTCTTAAGGTTATCTTTCACCAAAGCTCCCTTGAACGTAAACCATAACAATGTAAAATTGTGAAAATGGGTATTGGAAAATATTTTATTCAATTAATTTGTTTTTAAAATGTTTGAGAAAAACAGCTTGAACTCACCAGTCAAAACTCACACCTTAGAATAAAATAAACGAAAAACCAACACTTCCAATACAACCATTTTAAGAAGGCTTTAAATGAATTTACATGGATTTCACTTACGAAAGACATTGAAACATCAGCTTTCAAGGAAAAAAACTACACTTATTACAGAGGTGACTGCCCTATATATGAAAGAAAATCTTTCCCACATTTCCCCATACCTTCTACTCAAAAACAAAAGAGAGAACTATCTTTAGTCTCAAATTATACAAACATTTATATCTGTGCTCATGCTACTCCAATATACAGTCCCATTTATTTCAAAGTCATTACTCACAGAGTCACAGTTAATCCTATGATATTTGCAGAACCAGGACCTTAAAACAGAATAAACATCTAGTTTCAGGATTCTTTAACAAGGTACTTGTGGGAGAAAAATAAGCAATGGAAGACTTGTGGGTGTACCTATGATACTACTACTGTCCTTCATAACTTAGACTTTATCCTACCGTGAAGCAGGAAGAAAGCTCCTCCTTCTCAGCTCTCTCATTCTACTGAGAATTTTTAACATATTCAGTCACCAGATGGTGTATTATGAAAAACTGAATTCATGTGGAGTCAGAACATAAGGTCATGGGATCAACTGGTAACCTACAAGATGACAGCCTACTCATTTAATGTGGTCTCTGGCAAAACAAGTAATATGTTATTTCAGACCTGTGAACCTTGAGAAATACGTAGGGCTGATTTGCTGCATGCCTGGACAGTCATGGGCTCAACAGGCACTCGTGGTAAAACAAGCTGTTTCTGAGAAGCACCATAATGAAGCCCCCTGAGTTAGAAAGAAAGAAACAGTGAGGTTTTTAAAACTTACTTTGATTTTACCTATTAAAGCCATACTGCTTCCACGTGGATGAATCTAAAATACTATATTATTATTTAAATGTGTTTAGCGAAAAATCACAGGAGTTAACTGAAGGTTGCTTTAACTTCTTAGGACTGCATTTACTTTTGTATTGCTTTTTAGCTTAAACAAAACTAAAATAGTAAATGATCAAAATAACCTCATTTAGGCCAATATTTCCATTTGCTTTATAAAATCCTGGTACCATAGTTTTTCTGTCTTGATGCATGCATTTGTCTCAGCAATAAAACTGCTGTTTCACTTACCATTTAGTGGCCTGTTTTGAATGTGCTTCGCTATTGTCGGTAGAAGAAATAGTTAACACTTGTCTGTTTATAGCATTTAAATAATTTTCAGCGTGTTTCTGTCAGAGGAAAAAAAATGTTTAGACTATTATAAAGGCATGAGCGATACTAAATTTATTTAACTCAGTTGGACTAACTAATTATTTAACTTTTTATTTAACTTCTGTTGGACTAAATCAGACTTTGGCTAAAGTTAAGAGGCCTACAATCAATGAATTCTGGCCATGAAAAAAAAAAAGGAAGCTGTTATTCTAAACCGTAATATTTGATGAATCCCATCATTTGCTGATCAGAAAGGAAACTTGCAGGATGACAAACACATGTCCCTACGTGAATTATTGACAGAAATCTCAAAGATTGAAGTGTCTTCTGGATCTGTTCCATTTTACTTACTCTCAGCCCAAGTTCAGCTCTTTCAATTGCTGTTTCCAGATCGCTGATATCCACATCTTCCACATTTCTCTTCAAGCTGATATTTTTCACTTTGTCTTTAAGCTTATGAAGGTCTTCTTGAACCTAAAAACAAACAAACAAACAAAAAAAAAAACAAGTTATGACACAAGTCATACCTATAACCCAAAGCCGTGGGATTATGTATTAGCATTTAATCCCAATTTTCACTGATTCTGCTTTGTCAAAAGTATTCCCAAACACTGCTGCCAATGCAGGGGCTTGTTCAGAGGCCTTAGTCTCTTGTGCCACGTGGATGGTTGATGCCTGCTGGACTCTGTGGACATTTTTGGGTGACTTCCATTTGAAGCTGACGAAGTCCTCAGTTTGGAAGATTATTTGAGAAGCATGGAGGAAACACAACTGAACAACAGTGCAATTCTCCACAATAGGATTTAAGCATCTTATCATTCACAGAATATTTACTAACCATGATAAAATCACTCTTTAAAACACCATTTTGTGATTTCAGTTACGAAAACAGCATCACAGAAGCACAAACTGTGAATACTCGAAGAAAACAACACCGTGGCTCACATATATTGAGAACTACAATGTGATTACAGCAAGATTAGCAACTCAAAGGTGCTCCAATGTGATTCCATCCCAAAACCCAAACCCTCACAGCGTTTCTCAGGCACACGCTGCCAAATCCAACGCAGGTTTCACCAGTGCCGAGGGGACCTCAGGAGACAACCCCAGCGGAGATGTCCCCCGAGAAGACCCCACGGAAGCTCGCAGCGAGGCGTTTATGTCACTGCGGGTGACATTGGGGTGACATTTTAGTGACAGACACAGCCTCGCAACTCAATACAGCTCTCAGGGCACAGCTTTATGAGGCACCAACTTCACCCCCCCGCCCCCCCGAGCGAGCTACCGCCTCCCCCAACTCCCCAGCCTCCCCCCCTTGGGCCGGGGGCAGCGCCTGGGCCCCTCCCGGCCCCACCTGCACCAGGGCGGCCTCCGCCCCCCTCCCCGGGCCCGGCCCCTCCGAGCCCGCCATGGCGGCTGCGGCCGCAGCCCTAGCAACGGGACGCGCGAGGCGGGCCGCACCACCCGCTCACACCGAGAGGGGGGTTTTAGAGCCAAAAAAAGCTGGTTCGGCCATTTCTCCGTGCCATTTCCCCCCTCCGTCCGTGTGGTAGCGGCCGGAAGGGGCGCGGCGGGCGCCATGGCGGCGGCGGGGCCCCTGGCGCTGGTGACCAGCTGCGCCCGCGGCTTCGCGGCCCAGGAGCTCGTCAGACGTGAGTGGGGCCCGGCCGCGACCCCGCACGGCCTAGGGAGGGAATAAATAAGATAATGAGGGGATAAATGTGTCAGTGAGGGGATAAACCGGTGTGCGGAGAAGGGTTGAGAGGCTGGTGAAGGGCCTGGGGCAGCAGGCCTGTGAGGAGAGGCTGAGGGGACACCTCACTGCTCTCTGCGTCTGCCTGAGGGGAAGGGGTGGGGAGCTGGGGTCGGCCTCTTCTCACAGGTAATTAGGGATAAGACACGAGGGAACGGCCTCAAGTTGTGCCAGGGGAGGTTTAAGTTGGAAATGAGGAGACATTTCTGCTCAGAAAGAGCCGTCAGGCACTGGGACGGGTTGCCCAGGGAGGTGGTGGAGTCCCCGTCCCTGGGGGCGTTCAGGGAAAGGTTGGATGTGGTGCTTGGGGACATGGGTTTGGTGGTGACATTGGTGGTAGGGGGGTGGTTGGACCAGGTGATCCTGGAGGGCTTTTCCAACCCTAATGACTCTGTGGCACAGTCACTGCAGGAGGGAGGAGAAATGAAACCCCACAGCCCCAGCTGTTTTGGTGTGAGCCAGCCACTGTCTCCAGTGTCTGAACCCTGCCTAGGATCACAGAATCATTAATGTCAGAAAAGATGTTCAACCCATCTGGTCCAGCTGTCCCCCTACCACCATCACCCACAAGCCACGTCCCTAAAACCTGGCCTAAACCAGAGCATCTCACAACTGAACAAATATGTTTGTACAATAGCAGATGTACATTAAAAAAATAACAGCTTGGCTAGACCCTAAGCCCCACTGTTAGCTGTTCTGGGCATCCACAGCACAAAAGCAGCCTCATATTCCTCCAGGACACTCCAGGTGGCCACTAGAGCAAGACAGGGCAGTGGAGTGACAGCAGCAGCTCAGGACTGTGGGCACAGCAACATAAAAGCAGGCCACACACAGTCCCATAGATTTCACCTTTCCAATTACAAAGTGACTGGAGAATATCTTGGACCTTCAGTGCTGGAGAACTTCCTAAAGCTCCTGCTGGGTCTGAGCGCTTGCTTAGGTTCTCTTTGATCCATTTGGCCATTTGTCAGCACAGAGAAAGGGAAAGTTAAAGCAGCCTCTCTGCAGTTGAGAAAACTGCAGATTGCGCTTACCCCATGTGGAGTGACTACATTCATACAGTGGGAAGTGGTTTTCTTGAGACCTGGTTCCCCTTTTTATGGCTTGGAAAAGGGAACGCTGGTAAGACCTAATAGTAGAGAAAACTTTGGTGGAATTTTTAGTAATTCTAAAAATCAGGGGCATTCCAGGAAGAAGTGTTCAGATCTTGGTGGTTTTGCCATTACAATTTGTTAGTACAGTCTTGCTTTTTAGGGAACTGGCATGAGCTCTTTGATGTGCACACTGAGGTACATAACTTGAACAGCTTCAGTGCAAACTTCTTTTTCTCCTGCTTTTTCAGTGATATCTTGCTTAGGAGCACGGTAAAGGGGCTTCCCCCAGGGACATAAGCACAGTAAGCTATAAAACATCTAAGAATATGTTGTTGAGGATATATGGCTATGGCTGGCTACAGTAGATTGGGTGGGCTAAAAGGTTTTGGTGGGTTGCAACAAAATGCTGGTGCAATTCTCACTGCTTGTGCCTTCACAGCATCAGTGTCACACCAGCTTAAAGGCATTACGAGATGGTGGTTTGGCTCAGTGCTGAGAGCAGGGGTCATATTAGCACCTCTGAAGCAATTCAATGGTTGATATGCAATATTTATGGTTAAATATGCTACTAAATACTGTACTGCCTGGTAAGGTCCATGGAATAGCAGTGGGATTGGGGTCTACAACATAAAACAAAGATCTTACCTCTGTGGTCACCACTGTTGCCGCTGTGTTCCTGGACTTCCCTGGTACACACTCTTTGTAGGCAGACCTGGTTTTATAAGTAGAAAGAAGCTGCTTAGAGGCTTTGCTGCTCAGAAGTATGCAAGAACTGAATTCTCCTGATGACTGCCAGAAGTTTCCATGCTAATTGCGAGGCTTTTCCCTGTTTTAATCCTTTTAAGTAGAAAATGGCTTGAGGAAGAGAATGTTATGGTACATTTGCTGGATACATTTTTATTCTTTCAAGCTTCTATGGGATACCTTGAATGCTTTATTTCATGGTATATTGTGGCAAACCCAATCTATAGAACACACAGGATAGGATTGGCCCTTATCAGATAAAGTATTAAGATACCAAATAAGTATTTTTGTTTTTACTAAAAAAAACACTGGCAGACAAATACTGTTTTACAGAACCGATGTCATCTTCCACTTCTCTTTTTGACTGTTTACCTCTCATTCCCCCCACCAGCAGAACACAGGGTGAGCACACATTGGAGGTCACTTTACTCCTCGCGTAACTTGCAGGAGCATTTTGCATGGTGTATTCCACCAGGTGGCTCTCAAGGCCCAGAATGTGAGAACTTCTTGGTGTACCTACCAGCTGAGAAGACTGGGATCACTTGGGGCACAGCAGAAAAGCAGTTGTGTTCTTGCATCTGTTCAATCTAAAAACCACTAGGAAGAGTGATCAATACTTAAATCTGCTTGGGAAAGAATATCTGAAAAAAACTGTAATGGTTCTAAAAAGATAGCCCTAACCCAGTGACCTTAAACACAAAATGGCAGAAGAGCATAAGTACCAGCTGGATGTCAGAACAGGGAAAACTGCAACAAAAGGCAAGAGATCTGCACGTGACTCTGTATTCTGCTTCTCTGAGAAGTTTTTTCTGGTCTCCTAATGGTCCTTTTAAGAAAGTAATTAATTGCTGCCCTACTCTTCCAGAATACCCAAGCCTCTGTTACAAAAAGGGGATGGATAAGTACATTTTTAGTTTTACACTGTCCTCTTCCTTGTCTTCTAAACCATTTAATTTACAAAGCCTACATGCAAGCCCATGAAATTAAAAGTCATCAAGTTTAAATGAGTAAAATGAAATGAGCAAACAT
The DNA here is from genome assembly GCF_047663525.1 of Anas platyrhynchos. Taxonomy (NCBI): domain Eukaryota; kingdom Metazoa; phylum Chordata; class Aves; order Anseriformes; family Anatidae; genus Anas; species Anas platyrhynchos. The sequence goes on along the minus strand of NC_092597.1, from coordinate 23,416,520 downwards.
TTATATAATGAGCTGAAATTCATTTCCAAAGTGTATATCAGATTTTTTTTCTGATTAAAAATGACAGATACTTGCAAGTAAGGAAGGGGCACAACTAATGAGCTTCCTGGAAAGCCCCAAGGTGGTGACTGACAGCCTGGAAGCAAAAGCATCTTCTTCAGACAGAAACGTCGAAGTCCATTGATCTGTACTGTACCAGTCACTCTAGCACTGGACTGAGGCACAGACTGACCCTGTGCCAGCTGCGGCCTTGTTCCCAAATGGTTTGGGGCTGGAGGGCGAGCAGAGTCACGAAGCAGAGTAACCTGCTGCACATTGCAGTGGAGGAAGATAGCCATCCACATCCAGCAGAGGTGCTGATCACAAAGAGCTTTTAGAAGTGGGGGACACTGAAATACGTCCTAGTGTTCAGCAGTTACTGGTGAAGTTCCAATAAAAGTTATTTCAGTAAAACAAGTGTCCAGCATTAACTGTGGAGGTATTTCAGAGAGGATCTTAAACTCTAAATCATGTTTTTAAATGACACTAAGCAATATTCTTTTGTGGCGTGAACTTTTCCAGGCGTGTTTTTAGTTCTCTTTAACACCAGTGCCTTTGGAGCCTGTTTCCAGCCTCTCTGCTCTGTGGAAAGGCAAGCTGATTAAGTCAGCCCCGTAGCCTGCCTGCTGTTGTGGTCACCGAGTGACTCAGATGGTTTTCCGAGCTCCTTGGATGGCAAACCACTGACACTTTCAATGGCTGGGAAGCTTAAAATTAAAAATGAGTAACTCGCTGGAGATAAGTTGGACAAGTCACCTCCTTCTGCCGTGTCAATTGTCTGGAAGTTTATTCCATCTCCAAATAAAGCTCAATGGAGTTTATGGAATTTATTGATAAATATTTTCTCAAATTAAACTATTCTGGCTGAATTTTTTTCCCATTAACACACAGACTGTGGGGAAGAAATTCCTGGGATTCCAAGGCAGCAAATACCATCCTTAGGCCTGGTGATATTTACCCTTGACAGCTCAGTTGGAGTTGCAGCATGCAATATTTTGTAGTCCTTTCTTGGTTGCCCCAAAGCCCCAGACTAGTGGGTCAAAGTGCCTTTTGGGGGAGAGGAGAGCACCGTTCCCAAGCAGCCCCAACTGTGGTTGCTTCCTGCCTCGAGCCATCAGGCTGTAGAGCAGTAATTTGCTACAACCCCACGTGCTGTCCCAGACACAGCGAGCTGGAATCCTTTCAAAAGTGTCCCGCAGCACTTTGAGGTCAGTGCACAACATCCAGTTTTACTGGGAGAGAAATTTCACAGGGGGCTGGCAAAATCTTTGGGCAAATAACAGGTAATCAGAGTCACAATGGGATGAAAGGCTGCTTCACATACACAAGCAGTAGCATGTGATAGGAAATGGGACGTGTCCTCATTCTTCTAGCAGTACTTTGAGACCTAAATTTGTCCATGAACTCCTTTGTAAGAATAAGATCACTTACAGAGTAGACATGAAAGTTTTTTTTTTTTATCAGCTTATGAAAGTCTTTTGCAAGTTCTCCCTTTTGTACTCTTGCTGCAGTGGGTAGCCTGAACAGATTTCCTTTCCTCATGCTGTTTATTTCCCTTTGCCCAAGTCTGACTGCTGATTTTCCAAGGTTCAATCATTCCTGTGGCCACAGAGCATCAGAAGCATGGTTGTACCCCTGAGCTGTCAAACAGAAGGAGCAACAGCTAGAAGTGACTGAGATGCTCCATTTTGCTGTTGAAATAGCAAATAGACAAGCAACAACAAAAAATCTTTCAAGATTACCAAAACATCTAACCCAAATCAGTAGTCTCATCCATATTTATGCAAACGTAAGTTTGGAAGATTATGCTGCAGGAGCGTAGAGTTCAGAGTCGAGGTTTGTGTAGGATTACCTGAGTGACGTCCCCAGCCAACTAAGGAATTGTCTCAACTCTTTTGAAATAAAAACCTTAAAATCTTTGAAAACTCACTTTTTTTAAAAAAAACTCTTCCAATACCCAGATGACTCAGTCAATTTAATGTGATTTACTTACATTACCAAATGCCCACGAGTTTGTTCACCTTGGACAAGATATCCTGCCCCTTCCAGCAAGGTGTGGATGGGACACTCCCCTGCTGGCTGTAATTCAGCTCCACCAGGTGGCTGTCATGCCATGAGCATTCTGCAAAGGCTGCCCTTCGTGTGCTGATAGCAACATTTAGCATTGCATTATCAAAGCACTGCCTTGGATTTTAATTGTTGAACTCCTACATGGAATTTAATGGGAATTACAAGTGAATTGCAGTCACTTGGTTTATTTTCTCATTAGTTACCTTGAGATTTTGGTCACAGGTAAACAGTTCTTTACATCTCAATGAACATGCAAGGTTTGTTTCTGCTGAAATGAAGCCTTTTATTCTCTCCATACATCCTGTTTACAGGTCGTGAGTTTGAGGCTAACACTTTAAAAGGAATTTCCAGGGGGGAAAAAAAAGCTTACTCTCTCAAAACCTTCTGTACCGTATTTTATTTTTGAAAGCTAGAATTCATCTAAGAGAACTAAACAGTAAGATCAAGTAAGGAATGGAGGTTTAATTTTTTTACATCTTAAATACATATTCATTTAATTATAGCAAGTAAGTATGGCTCTGTATCACCATTGTGCCAAGCTTTGCTAGTTGAATTATATTAAAAAACAGCATCAAGAAAATAATTTCTCTCATTTTCTTTTATACAGGTATCACAGGAAAAGATGACCTTACTGTGGGCGCTACTACGAGTGGAGGAGTGGATTTCTACCCCTGGACAATAGATAATAAATATTACTCTGCGGATATTCACCTCTGTGTAGTACCAAGCACATTTCTTGTTACTGCAGAAATTGCTGAATCTGTGCAAGCATTTGTGGTGTACTTTGACAGCTCCATAGTAAGATTCTTCTGCTTCATTATATTGCTTTATCTGTACGGTATAGTTGCCTTATGGTGATAACCACAATCTATGTTATGTTCATCCTGTGACCTCAATTTCTCTTAGGCTGTTGTGTTAATTATCAGTAGATCAAAGGTAAATTGTGCCTTCTAGCAACAGCAGATATTTCCTTCCCTTTTGCTGTTAGACTCCTAAATATACCTTATCCTAAAGATACCTTTAACCACTCATCAAAGTACTGTCTCAATAAACCAGAGCAATGAGTATAGTTAATCAGCTACCACAACATCCACTTCAGTGTGGAAGAGGGAATAGCTGGACATCAAACCTGAGATCTGCTTAAAATACTAGTGATCAACATTAAGTGAAAGAATTTCCTGATCTAAATTAGGGTTGCATAAATAACATTAAATAGGAAGGGGAGGTCCAAGGGTAAACCAAAAATCAAGAAGGCTGCTGTATATAAATCAACTTCTGTAGTTAGAACACAAGCATCTTAAACATACCTAACATGCAGTCTGGTATATTTCCTTATCTCATTACTGTTTTTCTAGTACTATTAACTGGTATAAAACTTGTCAAGTATTTGAGGATGTATTCCAAAGATCTTTTCTTTCCTTTAGAAATCTGGACTTGATAGTGTCTCTGAATGGCTTCCTCTGACAGAAGAGTGGCTACCAGAAGTCATGATCCTGGTCTGTAACAGGGTATCTGAAAATGGTATGATATCAGTAGAAATCCAAAACTGACTTCAAGATTTCTTAAAATATCTGGGTGAAAATGGACTTTGTATTTAAAAGCCAGGGTGTTCTTATGTCCAAGAAGAGAAATATTAAGCTAGTAGTAGTTAAAACTGAATCAGATTTTTACAAGCTTGCTTAAAATGAACTTTGCATATCCCATTCCTAGTATGCTAGTGTGCACTGCAAGGTAACTAACAAGGCAGTCCTATTACTGATGTTCATGATCCTTTCTAGTGAAGAAAGAGGATGACTTAATTGCTTAGCTCCAGTGGAAATTATATTAACTTTATTTTTTTAATAATTTGGGCATTAAATACACATGGCTACTTTGGTTCTGTATTTGCATATCCATACCTTACTGTTTGCTGCTGTGTAAGGTAACACATTTCAGGTTCAAATCCAGAGTAGTGGAAACCGTCATTCACTGTGGCACTTCACTTACATTCCTCCTTGAGCCATTTGGGTTTATAGTATTTACAAATAATTCAAAGAAGTTTAATTCTGGGGGCTTTTGGAATTAAATTTGAAGCAATTGGAAGACCCAAACCAGCTACTACTTTTTCCCCCCCCACCCACCCATACAATCCAGAACAAGCAAACAACTTAGAGGGACTAAAACATAGCTAGAAATTCAGTTGTTGGTATTAGTTTCAAATGTGTATGTTTAGAAGGCATTTTTGTTTTCCCATGTTAGGTGTTAACAGACAGAAAGCTCAGGAATGGTGCATCAAGCATGGCTTTGAACTGGTGGAACTTAGCCCCGAGGAACTGCCAGATGAAGATGGTAGGTACTTATAGTAATTTTTAGAATGAAAAATACACTAAAATATCCTCTAAACAATTGCAAGGGGCATGATTATTTCTGTGCTACATGATTACAGCATGGAATGCACCCAATTGCTAAGGCTTAGTCTCTGCTATATGCAGTCAGGAAGTAAAGGAGGAATTTTCTCCAGGACATCACATTGGTCTCCTCCAGGTTTCTTTAGTACCTACATAAAACTAATATCAGCTTCTTTTTCTGGCACTAATCCTAGGATATTGATTGATACATAAAAAGCATTTATATTCCATTTTGAAATCAGTCTCGAAACAAGCAGCAGATAGATGCATAAGGGCAGGACAATTCTTAGTCTTTCTGAAGAAGATTTAAAGCTATTGTACATACAAAGAGAAGATAGAGATTATTCAGTGACATGATTGGCTGAAAAGGGGAGATTATTGAAAAACATTTTAGAAGTGCATGCACTGTTACACAGGAAATAAACCAGTTTCAAAATCACTTGCCTAGCCATACAGTTATAACTTGAGAAAACCCGTAAAGCAAAGTCAGTACTGTGATGTTCCACTCTTGAAAAGTGACTCTGCACTTCCTGACAGCCTTATCAGAATTAGCCTTATCTCATCTCGATGATTAAGAAAGTATCTAAATTTTACCACTACAGAACCAAAAATAAGATAACCAACTCCATTTCCAGTCTAGAGTGGAATAATTCACTAACATTTGCTCCATTTCAAGTTTACCAAGTACATAGCTGTCACTAAAAATATGTTAGTCTAAAGGCCCTCTAAAACTCAAGCTCCCCTCTCCACCAAAGAGATAGATAAATTATAACTATCCCAAGTAGGTAAGAACTCCTGCCCTTTTTAAGATGCCTTTCAGTTTAACACTTCTTAATTTGGGGTGGGAGGGATGATTATAAATCTGATTTATAGAAAACAGGAAGATCAGAAATTGATACCCATTAAAGTTTTCTTCTGAAGTGCATTTAAAGGAAACATTAGTAACGTTATTTTTCTACTGAGTAAGTGTTGTAAAGAACAAGCTATGCACCATTTAAATAGCATAATCACTTTAAATAATAAGTAATGGGAATAATAACTCAAGGTATTAATCTCGGGAATATTAAGATACACATTCTCTCCTGCACTTTTTAACATGCTGGTTGGTTCACTGTGACTCATGCATGAGAGGAAATGCATTGCTCTCAGTAACATATTTACCTTGTATGCATTCAATATGAATTACAGAAGATAAAATAGATTCAGTAAACATATTGAGCCAATATCTGTTTGAAAGTTCTGACATCCTTGTTATCTCATCCCAAATGAACTGGAACTCTAACTACACTATCAGTTTTGTGTACTGAGAACAAGAGCTGAGACTCTAGATAATGACCAATACGAAACTAAACAACATTATCATGGAGGGCAGAATATTTGATCTAAGGTGTCACAGACAGCTTTAAATTCATTTTTTAAAGGCAGTTTCAATTATTACACTAGTCCCCAAGTCATCCTAGAAGAGCTGATTTTTAAGCAATCACATTTTCCTATCCAAAGGGTTTTTCTTCCCTATTGCTTTGTGAGACCTAAACAAACATGGGAAGCTGACTAAGCCAAGGAAATGGGAAAACTGACTTTATATGAAGTGGTGTCAGATCTATTCAGTAAGCAAGCTGAAGTCCAAACAATGCTTTCCCTAATCCTTGAAGTTACTGTAATTTACAGGATTACTACAACCATTAGTTAGATGTTGCAAAGATAGCTTTTGTACAATAGTTTTAATTTAACAAGCATTGCACCCTTTTCAATGGTTGTCTGAAGTTCTTTAGCTTCTGAAGCCATTCTAGAGTCTATTTATACTAGACAGCATTCTGAAAGATCTGGGGTAACAGAGGTCTTGCTTCTAACACTGACTTAATTATTTATTACTTTAAAAATTACCTGGAAGTTATTTATTAATGTAGGTCTAAAGCTAAGTATTTAAAAGCTCCACTCAAAATATAGATTTCTTTATAAAAAATAGAGAGCTCACAGTTCATAACACCCAGAAGTCTAGACCCAGAGGTGTGGCATTAATCTAGATTTCTTTGGCCTTTCATGAAGCAAAGGCAAGAAATCTGTCTTTGCTAACAGAAGTCCTTTATATCCCTTGGTGTAAGATAGGACAGGTACTCAGTCACACATCATGTTACTTTGAAGCATGTACTGGAGTTTGGTCTAATTATGAGGAATGAAACATCTTATTTTTTTTAGATGACTTTCCGGAGTCCACAGGAGTCAAACGAATTGTGCAAGCCTTGAATGCCAATGTGTGGTCAAACGTAGTCATGAAGACTGGTATGTAATACGGATTCCCACTGTGTGAATTCTGAAGAACGTGAAGCCTGGAGGCTTTTAGCAAAACTTTAAGTTTAGCAGCTGCAGTGCTACTGCAAATGCAGACAGCTACAGCACTCCAACCTTTTACATGGAAGTAGGCCTTCCAGGTATCACTTGTTGTCTCTTAATACACAGAGACTTAGAGGCAATGGGTGAAATTTAATCCCATTTCAGTATTTGTTCCTCTATACTTTAACTTGCTCTCAAATGTCTATTGAAGCTTGTAATACATTAAGTGCACTGCAAGAAGGACTGACTTCCCAGTAGAAATCCCACTTAAGTAAACGGAAACTGCAGAACTTTTTGGAAATAGTACAAAAACCACACAGCCCAGTTTCCTGCAGGTAATTGATTATCAGATGGAGATACAGTTTTGGAAAAATCACTTCACGATTAGACAGTAGAAGAGGAAATGTGTGGCTAGCCCAGAGTTACTACTAGTGTAAATACTTCTGTTTTCTTGAAAGCCTTTAAATACCTTTTTAATTACACAAGTTGTTGCAGGAAATGTAGGAAGATGAAATTTGTGTGTGGTGTTTGCCCTTATATTTCTTGTTTCAGAGTCATCCCAGTATCAACCTTCTGATGTCTGCCTGCTCCCTGATGTACAATTTTCCACTGTTGTGGCTTTTTCCTTCCTACATCTTCTTACTGTGTAATGATTTCAAGTGCTGAGAGGTTTTTGTTCTTGTAACTGCAAGATGGTTATTGGGGATTCATTGTAACAAGGATGAGAACTCCTAAACTTTTTTTTAAGGTTGCCTTTTCAGTATTTCTCACACCACATCAGAATGAGGCTAAGATTGGTTCTAATTTACCATAACCGTCGTAAAGAAGCAGGTAGCTATTTGAGATGGCATGAAGTTAATCTTGCTAGTACAAAAATGGTTTTCTTAACATTTGACAGATGTCACATTACAGAAGAACAGAACTTAGTCACATATTCAGTTCTTCATGGGGGGAAATTCCTATGCATCGTTAGCATATCATGTAAAGGTCAAACTCCTTGAAAATCCAGATTTTTTTTTTATCTCCATGGTACAGAAACCACACAGTGTTGATATATGTTACTACAAACCCCTCAGGAGGTGAGCTATATTTGGACGTTGTTGCAACCTGACTGTGCTTTCAAAGGGAAGTGGTTGAGCTCATTTTACCTAAAATAGAACTTTTTACAACCTGTAGCATATCTTTTGTTTTCAGCTTCCTCCTGATCCTGGAAACTAGCCACTGTGTAAATAAAACCTTAGCTTTTCTGCTGAGTTACCTCTAACTGCTGACCGTTTAGAAGTTACACAGTCACACTTCATGTGAAAGATTTTTCATACAGAATATACGATGTTTGAGTAGCAGAAAAGGTTTATAGCACTGTTAAGTGTAGCCATCCAAAAAGCCAATATTACAGCATTGTCTTACTTCAGCTAAGTGTTTGTATGAGAATTTAGATTAATGGACAGAATAAGAATGATTTTTTTAAACTATGAGCATTAAAAACATGTTAAAGTGTGTTATCCTAAACTCAAGTGCAATTCTTCTGAAGTTTTCAAATACTGTATACCTATTAAGAGAAACTTGGTATTTTGATTTTTTTCTCTATCCATTACATATATACTGATCCATAAGTATTAAATATAACATAATTGAATTGTAAACAATTCTATATCATGTAATAGTACATAGTTTATGTGTAAATAAAGCAGTTATTGCCTCCACTAAAAGGAAAACCAGCAGTCTTACCTGAGAAGACATAGAGAACAATCCCCTTTCCGGTTGGCATAAAGCTTTTTGTTCTCCAGATCTTGAAGGTCTCTGCAGTCTGAGAATCAGGTGATTTTCTTCCCTTTCTGTGAAAGAACATCAATAGCTCTTCAGTTAACAACCCTCCTATCCCCAACTGCTTGTAACACCACTGTTGTTCATAGTTGTCCCAACAAGAATGAACCTCGCTGACCTATGTGGCAGTAAGAGAAACAACTTACTGCCCTCTGGAAGAGGCTGCTTGCCTACTTTCCTGCTTAAATATGTGCTTCAGTGATCCCAGCTGAAGCTGGTCACCTAGGGCGGGACCGCTCATTAGCCTGGCTCCCTTTACAAAGAATTAGCCCAATTTATTGGGACTATTTAAACTTAATTGTTTAAACAAATTTTGAATTCCAACTACTTAGTTCCATTTCTGTATGAATGTCACGTCAGCTGCAGACAGACTATGGCAGAGTAGTAGATAAAGACGGTAGAGAACATTTTGCTACAAAACAAGCATATATGAATTACTAAGCTGTGCTGACAGCAGCAACTGATGGCACCTGTGAAACCCTATAGTCTGCATCATAATGGAGCCATCGGCTATTACAATAATTTGAATGAGATAATTTTTGGCTTTGATTCTGTAAGAACACTGTGTAAGACATCACCCACTTCCTGAATTGCACCCAGAAGTTGAAATAACTTTTACATCCAATAAAAAGAGTTTATAGGAAGGTTTTTTTTCAAGGGTGTGACTGGAAGCAAGTGTTGTGTCTGCCACCTCCCTAACCACGGATCGAGAAACAAATAGCTGCTTTTCAGAGATCCCGGCTGTACGTTCTAGTACTTTCTAATTAGGACAACATTTTCTAATTACACAGGCTGAGGCTATGTGTATGTGCTGGTGGGGATGGAGACACTGCCATGTTTCTGTACAGGATGAACTCAAATTGCAGATACAAAAGAGGTACATGATTAGGTCACTTAATCCACCCCTCTGCCAGTGTGGGAATGTTCTCTCTCAAGTACATTCTGGACTGCAATGTCCAATCTGCCTTCAGATGACTCAGAAATTGGCTAAACACTGATCCTTACTTTTTCCCTAAAGACAACGCTTTGCTCAGCTTGCTGAAACTTCGGGAAGCTACTTTGTTTTGGGTTGCAGGTCCCAATCTGTATCACTCAATTGCCTGTTAATATCTCTGGCAGACTTCAGGGCTTTCAGATTTCTTGCAACTGAACATTTTTGAGGCGATTCATTCGGCTAGACTGATTCACTTCTTCCCAAACCTTTGGCAAGTGATCTGTAAAAGCAGAAAAACTGTATAGAACAGAGCCAATTGAAACAAATACCTGCCCGGGGGGGGCATAAGGGGGGACAAGAGGACTGGCACAGGACTCACGTTAGCCTAAGAACACAGTGGAGATTATTAAACAGGAAATGAAGTCTTAGTAATTCTCCAACTGAGACATGTTTACATGTTTTCTAGATAGCTGATGGTTTTAGTTACACATTCAGCTCTGCAAAATTTTGTATAAATGGCAAGTAAATTTGGAGCGTGTATAAGAATTACATCATCTCAGCATTTGAATCTAGAGCTTAGTCATTATTGTAATATTAATGTAGACCACATTTCTTTAAAGAAAGTAATATTAATCTTTCTTCTGGCATAAGTTGCTGTTTCCTAGCTATTCGTAGTACAATAACTTAATGTTATTTCTTTTTTAGTTGACTAAAATACTCATATTTTCAGAAAACTCTCCTGAGTCTCCTATGTAACTACAAATATTTACTATTCAAAGCAGAGCCAGCAGAAAACATGGCTTAGCAAAAATCCCAATACTACCTATTGCACGTACATTTTTGTTTATAAACAAAGTTTTAAAAATACAGTTAGCTTAATTTAAAAATACTGTGCCATATCTATCAGATGAAAAAGGTGATTGTTTTGTTTCAGGTTTCAATTTACTTTTTTTTTGAAGTTGGGTTATAAAATACCATTGAAAAACACGGTAGGTTAATGACTATGGAAAGCCCAAATGAACTCCACAAATTCTGTATTAGATATTTAAAAATTGCCTTTGCCATTGCTGTAGTGCCCTCCTATTTAGATGATACATGTATAAGCAAAAGCCCTTGATGCATTTCCTGCGTTTAACCACAAACTCAGTGCTGCTTCCCATGGGCAGTGAAACCTGGTCCGCTGAGTATCAGTAACAGCAAATGCTCCAGCTGTCTTTTGAAAACTGCCTTGTTTGGAATCAGAAGACATTTGGCAGACCAAATCCTACCAGGGCAGTGATTTCAAATAAAAAGAAAAGAGTGCATCCACATCTCTTGTGGCTTACGTACCTGTTTCCAACTTGGTATTACTTAGCAGTGAATTTGTTAATATAATTACCAAAAAAAAAAACAACCCACAAACAAAACTTAGAGAATATGAAAAGTTCCTGCTTAAAATATATTTTTAAGTGTACTGATACAGCTTTATAGGGTATTCTGTGTGTGGATTATGGGGGTGGGGGTGTGTCTTTCCGAAAGTAATCTCTACCCCCTGGTCAGTTGCAGCTCTTTGCAGTAGTACTGCATCTTCTGTCAAACTAACAGCTGTTTTGTTTCCAGACAGGACCCAGGGTTTTGGCCTTCTCAGTACATTAGCAGGGGCGAACTGTAGCATTGGATCAGAGGAGAACCAAGATACAGAAGTAAACAGTAATTCCTATTTCTTGTTCTTTGCTCTTTCCTGTTGTTGCACTGGGAGTAGTGGTGGCGGCTTTCATTTTTTTACTCCTTACTCAAGGGATACTGCACAGCCTATCAGAATTTATTTTAAATTTGCTTTCTGAAGTCTGAAAAACTCTCTGCATTTTTTTAAAAGCCTTCCTGAAACAGTTGTTCGTGGTAGCTGTCATCTCGTGGCTGTGAGCTCGCTGTCTTTCAGAACGAGATGCTGTTTCTCATTAATATCCAGGAGCAGTATTTTGTGCAAAACAAAAACTATCACTTGAAGGTTTTGTTTAAAAAAGTAAGCAAACCTGTCATAGAAAAGCTTCATGTAGTAGCTATGTACAGTGTTGCAAAGGTGTGGCTTTTCATGATACACAGCGTACAGTAGGTAGCAGTTTATGATAAAGAGTAAGATTTTGACGTTAAAAAAGGAAGCACTTGATGTGCTGATGATGCTTTTTAGGGTACAGTAGTTCCTGTAATATCTATTTGTTTCCCGACAGTCCAATCCCTCGGCAGCAGACAGAGAAGAGTCCCATTTAGACAACAGAGAAGATGCAGCTAGCACAAACAACTTACAGATTGACAACCACGTAGGTAAGCTCTTTTTCTGCTTGGCAGATGTGTTGGAGCAGGCACCCCTGGCTGGAATGCTCCCAGAAAGCTCCTGGCTTGCTCTCAATTAAAAATATGGCAAAAATGCCAGCGCCAGTAGAGGCTAATTGGCATTAAGGTGTTCTCAGAGAGAAAATGGGCCCAACTTTAGAAAGGATAGGGCCCGTGAAACTAAGGTCTGCCAGCAGTACCACTGATTGGAGACATTCAGATCTGAATTTGTGAAATTTCCCGATGAGGGTATTCTTTCTATTCAGAAACATCTTTATAAGAATAAATGTTTAAGCTTGGAGAGAAAAATAATTACAATTTGACACCCTACAGCCTCATTCAGCAGGAAGCACGCTCTACATGGGTCCATCCTAAATGGATCATTTTATATTAAAGCAAGAAACCTTAAATACTGGCTGAATTCAAAAACGTTACTGCAATATAACATACCCAAATTAGTTACCACTGCAGTGGTGCCATAAGTTGTCTTTCTGAACAATCAGTAAATTAAATGTTTCTTTCCCTCTGGGGGGTCAGAGAGGGGGTACGAATGAGCTATGCAGATGGTATAGTACTGTTTTTATCAGATTGCTTTTATGCCTACTGACAAAACAGAATAATTTACCTAGAACAAACCTATGTGCATTTATTTTAGATGCCATGTTAGATACGGACATTCAAGAGCTAGCCAACCTAACCACGAGAGAAGGTGACCTGGAGAACTTTGAAAGGTTATTTTCAAAGTTGAAAGAAATGAAAGGTACGTACTGGGGAGAGTTACCAGCTTGCCTATTTTAATCAGTCGAAGGCATGAAAGCCAGTGTGTGAGGTGGGGAGGTTGTACAAATCCTTATTCTGCTGCCTGAGGTATTGTACAGGTAGCTGATCTTTTCATTATTTTGTCCATCATCTTAATAATGCTTTTGAAAATTGATATTGCTCAGCTGACTGCTATCACACAGTTCTAGTCCAACATGAATTAACATTACACAGTTTTCTATCCAAGAAACTGTAGCAGAACCTTTATTCTAGCTCTACAACTGTGTGCCAGTCTTGCAGTTCAAAGGTACAAACATTTGAGATGAAATCCGGTGTGCTCAGAAGCATTGGCTTTCTGGTCTTTGCAAGTTGCAATAGCACCTACTAAATACGCTTCCTTTTATATAATCTTAAAGAAATTTCTTTGTAGTCCCCTAAAAATAACTGCTGTAGGCATTTCTCTGACTGCTTGCTCCTGAGCGTGAGAGCCTAAGTCATGTTCTTTTCCACAGAAAAAGCTGCAACATTGCCACATGAACAAAGAAAACTACACGCGGAAAAGGTGAGACTTTGAAATTCACACTGAAATTATTAAAAATGCAGTTATCCTTTCTGAGCTCTGAACTGCTAAACCTTCAGTCACTTGAGGGGAATTTTTCCCATTTTTTCTTTGTTAGGTGGCCAAAGCATTCTGGATGGCAATTGGAGGAGACAGAGATGAAATCGAAGGTCTCTCCTCAGACGAAGAAAACTAAGTTCTTCTGTAGCCGTAAGCGACAGAGCGATCCTAAAAGAGTGATCTTTTCCTGCAATGAGTGTTTATTGCAAATAGCCCCATTTAGCTGTAATTGCTCTCTCTTTGGTTAAGGGATTCTCCGTAATCATTGTATTAAGTAACACATTCCACAACACCTAATGGTTAGAGTGGTTTTGTCTGAGCATTCATTCTCTCTCTGAGAGTTTTAGAAGACAACGGATGGAGTTAGAGGAAATAATAAGTTAGTTTACATTTTTCAAATTAACATTTTTATTGTTTCCTCTTTTGAGTTTAAATAAACAAATTTACAACCAGTTATCTTTCTACATATGGCTAGTGGTTGTTAAATGAGTGCTTCATTCTAAATTCAACATTTTAGATGTAGGCCTGTTTGATGTTTTTATGTAGCTTTATAGCTGACTTACTAGTTAAAACAAACCAGATTTATATGAGCCATGAAGAGAAAGTTGGTGAATTGTGCCCTATTGTGAGCTGCTATGCCAAGTCTGCGAGGTTAATCCTGCTGAGTGCCAAAGCTATTAGAAATGGCCCATAGGCTTTGAATTCTATTTGCGTTTGTAAGTATGTGGTCCTTCCGTGAAAACTCAGGTGTCGTGCCACGCTCCCTGGGTTTCCACTAGAAACTAAATTTGAGATTAAATGCAAGACAGATTTTTGCTGTTGTTCCAGGGGTGAAGTTCCCTGCCCAAACCTTCTGCAATGCTTGGCCTCCAAGGCCTGGGAGAACGCGCAGACCTCCTGCTGGTGAATTCTAGCCTAAATATCTAAAGAGAGAAGCTGTGATTTCAAACACCCCACACTGGCACCTAGTGCATTTATTGTAGACTTGTGCACCTGTATACTAATTAGAAGGTGCCAGAGTGCAAGTCTCAAATTGTTGCTTGATGTTATCAAGGACTAGAAAAATTCCTTCTTCCTCAGAATCTGTAATATTGCCATGTTCTACACGGTCACATAGTGAGACTTACTGGAGAATGTAAACAAATGTGGCTCTAGGAAAACAAGAAGGAAGGCAAAGGTTGGTGAGGAAGAGAGAAGAGAAAAGGCAGGTGCCACATCTCCTTTTCTACTACAGTCAGCTGTCAGACACAGCCAGCAGATCAATGGAAGGAGGCAGCCAGCAGATTCCCTGCTGAAGAACCAGACTAGTCAGATGTACCACATGAAATGGCAGGTATTTCCCCAAGAACATTTCCTTATCAATCGGAAAATAGGCAGTGTTCAGCAATTTTATTTTGAAATTTTGAAATTAGCTTTTCCAGAGTCTCTTTTTTCATGTTAGTAAATTTAGTGAGTCTTGAACCAGTGGCTTTCCATAAATTATTTGACAGATTTAAATTCTGAAAGCACTTTCACAGTGGTTCTTGACATTCGCTGCCTGTTCTTTTAAGATTAAGCAAAGCGAAAATAATAGGATCCTTGGAATGCTGTAAATCATGTCCTGGGTAAAATCTGAAGTATTTTCAATGCTAAGGAATAGAAAAAATGCCTTCCTAGTAGCCTCAAAAGCTGTACACAGACTGAGCCACAGTAAAACACATGTTTTTAAGAAGAAATGTTCCTTTTACAGGGATATGCATAGGCGTTCAAGGAACCACACCTGCCCGCACCACCTCTTCCCATCTACCAGGCCTTGCCCTGACTTTGCCATCTCCTCCCATTTGCTCCTGGTTTGTTTGTTTGTTTTTTCCCCAATGCAGAGAGCTGTAATAAAGAACTAAAGGTGGTTCCTTCCAAGTAGGGAACAGTTTTGTTTGCTTCTTGGTAGCTGAAGTTTTTTTTTTCCTTTCTAAATAGCTGTTGTGCAATACAGATAAGTGGCAAAAGTGCAGAGTAAATTAATTGAACACAGTGAAGAACATAATACACTTGAATACTTCATAAAATTCAATTTTTTATACATGTGATATAACTGTGATAGTTTATTTACATTGAATAAAATGATAAAAACTAAATTTTAAATTCTTTCCTGCCTGTTTACAATGTACAAGCAGATATTCCCACAAATGATGCCTTATTCCAGGGTCAGAGTTACCAGTCTGGACACACTCAGCCTGCTACAAATAGGAGTGATCATGATGAGAACAAGTATTTGAAAGCACAGAGCACGTGGTGACAGCACAAGCAAGCTTGATTTAATCAGAAGTACTCTGGTATAGTAGGAGGTAGGTCTGATAGCCACCATCCCCTAGGGAAGGCATCCTTATTGCTTCTAAGATTGGCAAAACATTTGTACAGATAGTATTTTAATGCAGATCTAACATGCTATGAACTCTTTGAAATGTTGTTGTAAATGTCTGTCTTGTTAGTAGATTCTGTGCTTTAAAAAAGCACTATTTATTCATCAAGGTAGGAGGTGTGGCTGAGAGGTGCTGGGAACTAGTTTTAACGATCCGTAAAGATTATTGTGTTGTAATTTTAAAGTTTACTTTGCTGGTGACTTAGGTTTTTCTTTCTGGAGAAGCTTTGCTTCTGGCTACAGACTTTCTTTACAAAATAGTTATTACAGAAATGAATAAAAGGGGCATTAGTAGAAATGCAAACCTGAAAGTTTTTGCGTCTTAGTTTCTCTTTGTATGCCGTAGCATTGTTTAGCAATAGCAGAGTAATTCCTGTCTTGGTTTTACATCCCTGGAACAGTTTTGAAGCTGACTTTCCCGGGTGTTGGTACTCCACTGCTGAGCAAGGCTCTGCAACAGCTCTGTGGTCCTGTCACGTGCCACAGTTGAGGTAATGCACTGTGGCTAGATGAAGCAGCTTTTCCTAGGTAAAGATGGTCACAAAAGCATTTAGATATACAGTGAATTATTTTTAGGATTTGATTCTGGAGAAGAACACAATGATACTTCAGTGCAAATGGGAAGGATCAGTTTCCGTCTGTGGTCTTTGTAAGAAAGCTCAAAGGAAAGTGATCGCATCTGTTAGCAAAGAGAACTTTAAGAGGTTACAGCAAACACTCCGAAGGCTGTGGAAGATTAGTTTAAACGGAACTGATTAAATTGCAATCCCATCGTTAGCCATGGCACAATTATCAACTGAATCTCATGAAAACACAGCATAACGAGTTGAACTTTGAAGGCTCCATCAGCCTGCACGGTGCCTGTTTGACTGCCTCTGGGTAGTTTTCCTTGGAGGTGCAGAGCTGTCGCGCGAGGGGTGGCAAGGGAGCAACAGCATGGGGACGTGCCCAACAGGCAGTGTGTGAAAGGCAGCGAGGAAATCAAACAGCATCGTAACGTTGGCTTCCTATTGCTCCACTCTGGAGGCAGCTGTGACCCTGCAAACATGTGCACTGCCTTTGGCAAGGAGCCATGCTCCAGGAAAGGTTTGCAGAACGCCTTTCTCTTCCTGAGCCATGCTCTGCAGACCACTGCTGTTGGTTTAACCCGGTGGCCTTCGATTTGATTTAGTGCATTTCAGACAGATTTTATCTCGGTGCTCGGAAAGCAGCCTCCCCACTCCAAAGTTAGCAGACACAACGCTCTGTTGGGAAGCCAATTCTCCACGTGCACAGAAGTCCAATCCCTCACAAAACAGCCAGCGAGGACCCAGCTGCCTAACAAGGGAGCTTCCTGCAGAACCCGGGGAGGAGACACCCTGCCCTTCCAGGAGGAAACGCAGAGAAGGGAATGAAACCTGGACAGAATCACAAGTCTAACATCAGAGCCCCCCAGTCCCTTTGCTTCAGGGTAAGCAATCTGCTGTTACGGGCTGGTGGTGAGACGTAGCCCTACAAACAGGGCTTGTGTCCTGACCAAGGTCTAGGATTACACTTGTGAGAGGACTTCCCTTGGCAGATAACTGTTGGTTACCCAACTTTCCTCTGAACGGAAACCTCCAGGGAATGTTGATTCACTTTTTTTTTTTTTTTTTTTGAGGGGGGGATGTGCTAAATCTTTGTGGTTTTTTGTTTATTATCAAACCTGTATTTTGCTCCAGCTTTCTTTTATCAGCACAAACCAGTTTTTGATACTGAAATCCGTGATATATTCAGGTGACAACTAGCAGAACTCACAGCTCCGAACTGGTTTACTACATCACATTTTGGCAAGCCTACTATAAAACCTGGACAAGACCCTTTTATTACCACATTGTTGGAAGAGAGAGTGGAAAAAGTATTCTCGTAAATCCTCTGTCAGGAAAAACAACAACAAAAAAATCTGAATTTCAGTGAAACCCTAGGAGGAACATTAGGAGTTCACAGACTTAGATCATAGTGTGCCTTGGCTTTGTCAGGAACACTATTTGGAGAATGCCCTCTTTGAGGCTGGCTCAGTGCCAGCGTGAACATACCTCGCTCCCCAGCCTGGCTCCTGCTGAAATAACCGCTTTGCTCGGCACGTCACAGCCCGGGCCCACCTCTAGGTGCTGCCTGGTACTGACAGCATCAGGGACACATCCACGGCATCCAGCTCGCTCAGGATGGGTGCAAAGGACTCTACCCAGGTGAAGTTTGGCTGCTGTTTAATTTCTGGCTACGGTGATTGCTGAAGATGCTCTCCTTGAGTAGCAGCAGCAGCATTGCTGCAGAGACCATGGGCCTGAGAAACCTGTTATAGCAATGGGAAACAGCCAAAAATACACCTTAGGAGGTCAAAATCTAGGAACATAATGCAGCCATGCAGCAGCTTATGTGGGATAGGTGGACCAGGTGTGATAGCTACCTCTGACTTCTCCAGCAATTCAACAATAAATCCTTTGAGCCGCAATGCTCCACTTCTACTCACCTTTGAAACCCATTAGTTAAAAGAACTCGTTGCATTTTTTTAAGCAATGCTATTTCTGGCTTTAAATTCACGAACAAACTGCCCAAAGGAAGATGACCTTACCTGTAACTGAGAGCCTGTGCACAGTGCTGGAAGCGCCCATTGTCACATCTAAGGACACTGCTGGCTCTGTATTCTGTGTGGTTTCAAAACTCCAAATGCTTTCAGTTTCTGTCCTTAGATATACGTTTACAGTATCCTTGTTTGCTCATGAGCCTCAGTTTTCAAATCAAAGTTTATTAAAATGTCAAAAATAGAACTTACAGTTTCACATATGAAATAAGAGGGCATACATAGTACAGGTCTTTAGTAACAAAATAGGTGAATAATGCTTAACAAGCTAAAGCATGTAGGTGACACCACCGGTCATTAACATACAATCTCAGGTTAAGAAGATCTAAACACTACTGCATACATGCTCATACATAGCTATCGAAGGGGGAATAGTTCCATCGAGAGTGAAGGAAGTAGGCTGCCTCCTTTGGGAGAGTGAACTGGATGCATCTCAGCAGCAGAGACCAATGCAGATCCTCTAATATCTGCATACCGGAGGAAACGTAAGATGAACCGAAACGTTTATGGAATAGCGTGTTATTTTCTTTTTAAAGCCTCATTAATCTGAAAAGACCTGAAGACCACAATTCAAGGGCCCCTCCGGGAACCTGACTTATTGCTAAAAATACAACAGCGACTCGGGCAAAGACTCCTGCTGGAGGAGTCCTTATTTTGCTTCGTGTGCCAGGGCTTGTTGCTCAGCTCTGAGATGAGTCTCCTGTGCTCGTGTCAGGAACTGCCTAATTTCTAGCAATCACCAGAAAGGGACATATGAAGGATTTAATATCTGAATCCTTTGTCGCCCTTTCTGTTAAATATTTGATTCATCTGAATATTCAAGAAAGACAACATAAATACAAGCATGTACATAATAAAAAAAACATATACTGAATTTCTTAACCATACCGCTCAATCAGCTACTATATAGCGACTAATTATTTCTTGTTCTAGCTTACCAGCTTATTCGTGATATTCCATTCCTCCTACCTATCCAGTACCTTAGAGAACTAGGAAAGCTCACGGATGTTTTGCGATACAGCTGAAGTCCTTCACTGAGCTGGGTTCTTCTTGCTCCTCATGCTTTTTCTAGTTAGGAGGTAGCACAAGGTGGGGATGCCAATACTTGCTGCTTGAGCTGGAGTCCTGAATATTCTTCAACCTGGAAGGGAGTCCTCTGCACGCTTCAAAGCATGTTGATCCTTTAGGGGAGGGGAAACTGATTTGCTTACTGCTTTCTCAAAGGTTACCCCCCAACCTGCTCATGGTGACCATGGGTAACCAGAGCTTTGAGGAAATGTCACACAATCAGATTTCTCCATCTCTGTACAAACGCATGCTGATTCCTGACAATTAAATCAAATGGATAGCACTGGATTACTTCTAAGACAAGCTTAACACAAAATACACACTGCAATTCAGTTCAATACATTAATAATAATAAAAAAAAATCACCACAGTCATATAAAACCACAAGGCCATCAATATCATCTGCCAGCAGCCAGGCCCTTGTGTATGGCTACACCAATTAAAAAGAGTCAAAGTTCCTGCTAGTGACTCTCTACTAGTAACAAAAATGTATGAAATCCTGGTAAAACTAGCCAAGACTACCACTAAATGAGAAGATATTCCAGTACAGTTGTGTAATCTAAGCTAGGGCATGGCTGATTGCATACATTTGTGCTACATATCAAAGCTACTTTAATAAAGTTTTAGAAAGAAAAGTAAAATCAAGAATTAGCCACATGTACCTCCGGGGCACCGCTGCCTCCAACAAGCTGCAGCCGAGTGCTACCTCCTCCCTTCCTTAGTGTCCGCACAGATGGTGATTAAGCACACTTCAGACCTGGCAGGGGAATTAATTTGCTTTTTTCTGTACAATTCACCTCAACTGCGCAACTACAAGGAAACAACCAAAACGTCCCTTGGATCACACCCTCCCCAGCCTTTATCTTCTCATTGCGTGGGGCAGGACTTTCCATTTGCCTTTATAAGGTAACGTCAGAAAGCAGAAAGCTTTTATGAATTAGTGAGAAGGCAAAGGGGAGGAGAGGAAATTAATACTCGAGTGAAGATAACCTCCTCTCTGTTTTATCTAAAGGTACTGCTGGACTGGCTTGCATTTTTCATCTGAGGCCATTTTCCTTAAGGGATGATGAGGTGAGATTAACCAAAGGTTTTATCCATCATCTGAATCCTGTTTCAAAAGGCATCTATTGGCAGCGGGTGGTGATTCACTACCTGTTATCAAACAAAAGCTGCAAGTCTGGTCAGAGAGGAAACCCAGCTCCAGTCCTGGTGGGCAGAGGCAGTGATTCTGGGTGCTGACCTGGAGCCAAAGCCAGGTTACTGCAGCTTGCGGCCTCCAGGTCGGGCTGGGTTTCTGCACAGCCACCACCTGTAACGAGCTTTCTGAGCCTTGAATTTATGATGCTAGTTTTGGTGCTAATGCACAAGACACCAGAGTCCAACCTCCTCTGTGATCATGGAGATAAAGAAAATTTCGGTAAAATAAAGCAGAAGTGACTTAACACCACTCGGGGAAGGAATCCTGGGGCCATTTTTAGAGCAGTTTTTTCTCCTCTCTCACTAGAACAGCAAGTCAAATATTTCCACAGCAGTTTGCATAAATTTGTTTGCAACTCTGTTAGAAAACTGCATCTGAAAGTACGTGTCTAACCAACCCACAAGGACGGACAGACCGACTTCAGTGGCTAGAGAACACTATTTTATACAATGCTCTTATTGCACAAGTCCATGCAATCAGAGATGGAACTAAAAAAAATCAGACACATTGCAAAAACTAAAAAAAGGAAGAAAAAAATCCTAGAAAACCTCCAGCGCTATGCCACAAGCCACGCTGAGCACACAGTGAAAGCTCCAAAGTCCTGCAGGAGGCTGCTGAAATGTGCCTGTGTTGTCCCTGCATTATTCGGGAGCACACCCACCACTGAAAGGCTTCCCCAGATTTTACATTTCACATACAAATTGTTATTTCTCACTTCTGGAGGAAAATGCTCCTCTAAAGCCTCCCCCATGTGCCTGGTAAAGTGGCCAGGGGGCTCCTGGTGGTCTCTGTGCCCAGCGCACCCAGGGCCAGAAGCGCCAGGTGTTGGAACCCGAGCAGTGGGGCTGATGCAGGGCGGTCTCAGAGGAACAGGCACATCCCAAAAGCCTCTCCCTACAGACATGGAAGCTGCTGGTGAGTGTCTGGGGTCACACAAGTCCCTTCCCCACCGGGGAGCAGGGCTCTGACACACAGAGAAACTTCCACTGAGCTCAATGGGGCCGCTTGTGGTCACATCTGGGAGCCTGAAACTGTGCAGGACAAAAGTTAACATAAACCACCGTAATGTCCCTCACAGCCTGGCCTTCCCAGAGCCAGATCTTGTGTCTCTGCCTTGTGGATATAGAAGGAACAAAAAAATAAAAAAGATTTCCATAGGAAACTGATTATCGCTTTCTCCCCTCCCCTTTCCATTTTGGCACAAAGGCGCACGATGTTCAACAGAGATAAAGGAACAGATCATAGGATAGCACTGACAAAGCTCTGACACTTACTTGGCAAATTTGAACCGTAAAAACAAGTGCTAAGGTTGTTTTTTTTTCCAGTTGTGGAAGTTGTTTGCCATGACAGTTGCTACAGGGAAAAAATATTGAACAGTCTGGAGCATGTATATTTAAAATGAACATTTTATAATACAGGTAAATACACTCTCCCAATCTCTCCAGGCAAAACCACATCTCAGAGCAATTTAACCAGGTGAAATACGTTTTTTAACTGAGTTTTTGTGTGTCTGAGATGCCCTGGTTTGTGCATGGTCATAGTGACAGCGTGGGATGACCTACTGAACTGTGTTTTCTGACAATGGCAGCAGGGGCCCGTTCACTCCCGTCTCTCGAGCAGACCTGGACACCGAATTCACTCCGCCCCTAAGACTTCAGAAGTGGCAGATACCATTCAACATATTGAGAAAATAGAATACAAACTTTCTGTAGTTAATGTAAATAGACTGCACAATAACAAAGGCTTAACTTATCCAGCAAGAGCTGCCCACATCACAAAAGTCTGTCTGTGAGCAGCTCTAGTCGAAAGTTGCTGCAGCAATACCAGAAGGAGCCTTAACTCAGGCCTTTTGCTTCATGTAAATCCAGTCTGAGGCACTCGGGGCATCAGCTGCATCTCTTGGGCACGAAGCAAGGCTCTGCCTCCTCGTTACTGGTCCAGCATAGGAAACTCTTTCCTTTAGGGAGCATCTCTGGGGGAAATCGCTCTTGCATGTGCTTTAAATGTTTTTTCCCCCCCTCCTGCTGCAATCGCAGGGAGAACAGGTGTCCTTGGATGGATGGAGAGCGTAACACATGAGCAAGAGTCACCCCAAAGTCCCGCCGTACCTGGCTTTTCCGAGATGCTGCAAGAACCGAGGCTGGAGGTGTGCGAGGCAAAGGGAAAGTTCCCTCCCGGCCGGCTGGTGCCAGCGGCATGGCACGGCTGGAGGCAGAGCACTGACTTCTCTCCGCTGAAACCAAGTCCATTTTTTCATCATGATAAGCTTCAGCTTCATGCTAACTGCAACGGCCCATAGCATTGTAACCAAAGTGCTAACAGGTTCAGTGGAAGTGGCTTAAATGGGTCTTTAAGTTTCATTCAAAAAAAAATAATAAAAGAAACAAAACAAAGACAACCCACTTTTTAGCAGATCCTTTTCCTTATCACTTCAGTAACTGGGAGTTGGTTTTCTATGCCTTTTGCTAAGGGTTAAGCCAATTCCATTTTCCAGTCCTTGCTCCCCCCGCCCGCCCCCAGGAGCTATTTCCTTAGGAGACGCTGGAGCAGCGGATGCTGGGGGAGCCCATCTGGGTGAGGACCTTGTCCAGCCACTGCAGGGGACCGTTGAGGTGCAGCTCGATCCAGCAGGGAGTGCTGGTCACAGTCTGCCGCCTACGAGAAAAGAAGGGGTGGGGGAGAGAGAGAGGAAAAATGAACACAAATGTGACTTACAAAACTTCACGAATGTGAAAAGGTTTTACAGCTACCGAAGCATTCTTTCCTGCTTAGACAATAGTCTTGCATGCAGGGCCAAAGGAATGTCTCTCTCCTCTTTAACATGCTCCTGGCCTATGCTGCCGGCTTCTTCAACACCCGATCTTTTCTCTTTACATCTCTTATCTCAAAGGAAAAACTCCCTCTATGATCTATTCACTCCCCAGATTTCTGCCAACATGCAGCATCTGACTCCCTGAAGAGAAAGGAGGGCTTTTATCTGAGCAACGCTTGTTTTATTTTGCAGGCCTCGCGCCTCCTAGCTGGTTAGCAACTTCAGCTGCTTACCAAACACATCCAATTTCTCTGTCAATGCGACCAGGACATCTCTCTTTTCACCGGATCTTTCGGTTTTGGCAGGACGTGGAAATGATGGGGCCACTGCACAGCCACCTGAATTCTCTTCCCCAGCCCTGCAGAGCCCCTCGAGCAGCCAGAGCCGCTGCTCAGCACCCTTTCAGCACAGAGAGCAGCGCCGGGCAGCGAGGCACAAATCTGGGGTTAATGCGTGAGGTTAAAAGCCCCTCAGGAGCTGGTGGCAAGAGAATAGAGGGAGGACACCCTGCTGGGGCCGAGGACTTTTCAGTGCCACAAAGCACCTTCCCCTCTCCTTTCTGCCTCTCTGTTGTTTGCGCTCAGGACCCCATGGAGCGTCTCCAGATGGCGAAGCAGGAAGAGATGGGGAGGAAGGGGAGGGAAGCGAGGCCAGGGCACGGGGTCCGGGGCTGTGCCGAGGGACAGGAGGACTGCTGGCCTAGGCTGAGAGGCAGGGACAGCTGCTGTGGAGGAGGAGGATTACGAAGAGAGAGAAACAGCCTGGAGACAGCCTTGTTTTACACCCGCGTTTCCCACAGAAGCTGTCCTTGGAATCTGCCCGTGGGAGGGAGAAGCCGAAGTCTGTGGGGCCCTGGGAGAAACGGCTGCTGAAAGAGGACCCTTCCCTGGGGGACAGTCCCTCTGCTCCCAGCACCGTCCCCACTCCTTTGCAGCAGGACAGAGGCGCAGGGCTCAGGGGCACAGCTCTGCGGGGCTTTGGCTGAGGGCTTCACGGTGTCGGTGTCGTGTGGATGGATCTGCCTCCCTTCTGCTTTGAACCGAAAACAGCAGTGGCTCCCTGAAGGCACCCCACCCATTCCCAGCTCAGGCGTGGCCGAGCGGAGCTGGCAGGCGACGATGCCCCAAGAGTGGGCGTAGGGGCAGGGCCCGCCCCATGCAGCCACCTAACGGAGCCTGGTTGGCATTAAGGGTACCCGTGAGCTGTCCGGGCAGGAGGGCTGCAGGGCAGGGAGCTCAGAGCACCCCTCTCGCTCCATCAGCCTCAGTGGAGCACACAAAGCTCCAGGGCTCTGCTGGGCTCTCGCTGGGCAGAGGAGAACCTCTGCATCACCGGCTGCTTATGCAATCGGCTTCGCCCCGCTTCCCTCCACCAAACCCCTGGCACACACGAGCACCGAACACCCCACCGGCCAGACCGCTCGCCCGGCCAAGCGGCTGAACCAGAAATCGCTGGCACAGCGCTCTGGATGCGGCTCCCGCAGAAACGTTTTCGTATATGAATCGGTTCAACAAATAAACGTGCTCTGACAAAGGCAATCAGATGGAGTATTTTGTGGCAAGGAAATGAAGGAGCAGGAGAGCGGCCTCGGCGCGGTCAGCGCGAGCGTAGGGTTTCACTGAGTGCAATGCTCTAATGAGATAGTAGACTTTCCGTAAGTCACGCTCATCTGGATTTCATTACAAGCCGTGGCTGCGAGCCAGGGCTGAAAGGCTCTGGCCCGGCTGCAGGACAATTTCAAAACAAAATGGACTCCAAACATCTGGAGAAATGAAGAAAGCGGGAGAGTAACGTGCGAGACCGGGGCTCCAGCTGATGCTGTGGCATCTCCCCCGTCTGCTGCAGGCAGCTGTGCGCGGGGCGCAGCGCAGACGGCCTTGCCGCGCCGCCAGGCAAGGGCTGCCCCGGGTCTTAAAATAAGGCCACGGCTTTCAAGGGTACGCTGCAAGTATTTCAAAATCACATTTGGCCAAAATCCTTGCCAGCTTTTTCTCTCATAAAACAGCGTTCATTTTCCGATGAATTTCGTCTCCCCTACTTGTACTACCAAGCAGTCGTTTTACTCCCTTTGCTGCTGAGGGACGTTTGCTTCTTAATGCAGCAGCAGCACAAGCTAGGCTGTGCTCTGCCCCTCACGCTCTCCCTGTGTTGTCAGAAAAGCCACGCCGTTGATCCCAGACACCAGACCCCACCACATCTCCTTTTTTACCTTTACTATTCACTGGGAAAAATAGTGACCCTGCTTTTCCCACTGCCTCAAGTCACATTTAAGCAGCTGCCCTATGACAAGCACTAAGAAAAGGATGAGAGTTAACAGGAATTTTGTGGCAACTCTAACAGTTCTCCCACATGTAGATTTTCAAGCTGATCTGCTTTTATTTTAATCCCATTGGTCCCTGATAAAAGAAAAACCAACCTACATCAAACCCAACCCGTATCAACTAGGAAGCACTCACACTGATGGTGTCCTGATAACAATGTAGACATAAGACACTCAAACTATCAAATATCCATCTGATTTTTAAGAAAAAACTGTTCCCACACAGGCCATCCAGATTTATCTACTGTGCTTCAGGTGAAGCTCTTGGTCTGCAGAGCATTGTGACCAAATGCACGCAATTTTCCAAGCATATCTCGATGCGTGTTTTACACCAGTAGGATGGGAAAGAGAAGACAAGCTCAACACATTGGCAATAAATAAAAGCTATCTGCTTTTCTAAGGAGACACTCTGGTAACTCCCCCTGCCTTACAAGCTGAGTAAAGAAGCTTTGCAGAACACTTCTCTAGGCTGTGAAATAGGTGAGAGGCAAAGGGAAGCACAAGCACAGCGCAAGCTTCCTTCAGAGGCTGACCTGTACTCTGCTCCCCAGCCCTTGACGAAGCTCATCCGAATCGTGCACATTCTGGTCAGCTGGTACACGGCCTCGAAGCCCTGGTTCACTGACTGAGCCAGGAGAGCTGCGAATTCCTGGTTGTTGAAAATCTTCAAGTTGCATCCTGTGTAAAAAAGAAAACAACAAAGATCAAGCCATGAGCTTAACCAGATTAAGGAATCTATTACTTGCTGAGAATGGAAAGAAACCTGGTGCTGCTCTCCCATGTCCCCAGAGCATGTGATAGCAGATACAGATTGATTTAACACAGGATTGCAGAAAAGGAATCAAGGTTACCACAAATCCACAGCTCATGGGCTGAGAAGGGAGAAAACCACGCTACGGACAGAGAACAACGAGTGCAAGTGCTCACAGCAGACTGCGATCTGCATGACCAGACTTGGGGTCCTCATGTGGAACCTCCTTCTACCTCCTGTACAACCATTTCCTTCATATTTTAATTTAAAAGCGTAACTATGACCATAACACCAATTACCAGCAGTTGCTACAGGGCCTGAAACAAACGAATGCCCGGGCGAAAAAGAGGAACTCGTGGTGCTGGATTTATGTGGTGGCTGTCAGCAGAAGTAACAGAGAAGTTCTGAAGTGAAACCATTCTGGCAAGCTAGAAAACGGTTATCAGGGTTAAAAAGGCTCATAGAAGAGCTCTTTCTTCTATAATCCTCTATTAAATTCAAGTGTGATGTGCCAAAGAATTTTCCTTTAAAACTGAAGTTCTCCCTCCAGTGTTTACTCACAGCTGAAAGGGCTGAGAACAACCTATTCCATTGTTCTAGGTGATAAAGGTGAAATATAATCGCATTCATCACGGTTAAAATTAAATAAAAAACTACAAAACTCTAAAAAAGACGTAACTAAAAAAAGCATCGCCATGCTTGCTTTCTCCCAGATAACCAGAAACAAGTTAAATGCTGAAACTTGGCGTGCAACTAGTGCTCATTTGGGATTACATATGGGCCAAGTCTGAAAAACAACCATTTGGACTATGATGAATTGTTTTTTTCTAAAATCACTTCTGAGCCTACTCTCTTGGGCTGGACTCATACTGTCATCTGTTTTGGGTCGAACCGCACAGAGCAAAGCGTAACCGCATTCAACGGCTCAGCAGCTGCAGAAAAAAACTACCATTTCTGTGACCATAAAAGAGCACAGCCCAAGAGCATCTTGCAGAGAGTTTGAAGGGAAGCTGTGTCAGGCATATTACAGTTTTCTAAGAGGAAAACAAGGGTGAGAGCATCAGGGCCAGTCTGAGCACAGAGAAAGAGCTGCGGCAAGGAAAGCAAACGAGCTGCTCAGCCTGCCAAGCTGTTCAGACCGCAGGACGGGATGGGAACAGGTCTCTCTGTGACTGTGCTGGGTAGGAGGGGGGCTACGATGTGGTCTGATCAACACGGGAATGAAGAAACTGCTTCGAAACCAACAAAGATTTGAAGATGGATCTGAGAAGGCAGCCAAAGACTGTGGCAGAAGTGCGGAGAGCTGGCGTTCAATAAATGTGCCTCAGATGAATCTACAGCGGAAATGTGGGTTGTTTATGCTTTCAGATGTTGACTCCAGCCCGGGTGGACTCCTGTGATGTGGCTGGAGAATTAAGTCATGTTTGTAGCGCTAGCAGCTGCTTCCTAAGCATCTGAGAAAGGAAACCCGTTAACATGGGCCAGGACTTGTAGTGTACAGATCTCTTCTCTAAAAAAAGAACAAGTATTTCTCAACAAAAAGTTATTTTTAAAAAGTATATACATACTTTTAACTTTAAAAAATAAGGATTTGTAATCCTAGCCAAATATCCTTTGGAAAAGCATCTTCCCATCCTATCTCTTTCATGTATTTAACAGAAAAGTATATTTTTCCTAGATAGCTGCAATCAATTCTTCTGCAACCTTTCAGCATATCTCAGAAGTGTTTGCTGTAACCAGAGCAACAAAGTACCTGTAAAGGGGATTTCCCTAGAACAAAACTGATTCACAAAAAATGGGAAAAATGTTTTCCTACAGAATAGAAAATAATAGTAATTTAAATTATGATGAGTTAATTTTTTAAAAATCTTATATTCTTTTAAAGATATGAATCAAATTATAAGCATGACTATCAGATGATTACAATATCAACTGATAAAACACTGCACAGAGCACGTGGCAGATTCTGCTCCTAGTTCCGCACAGATCATGAAGTTCTGTTTCTTCCTGCTTGGATGACGGTAGTACAAATAATTGTTGGAGCATACACAGTAGCTTCCTTTATTAGTACCTTCATCCTGTAATCTAGTGACAATTCCCATGCTGAAGGTGTCAAGTTGCTTTATTTGCATGTAATAAAGTGGAAGTTTCTCTTTACTGTCACGAGCAGGGGTCAGCAAATCCATGCCTACCTTGACAAAGCGCTTGCTTTCCACAGCAAGCTGCTGCCTGCAGAAGGCAAAGCCTGCGCAGGATGACAGCCGGGGCACCCTTCCTTACCTGGGGGAATCTTGCAGACTGTTGCTGGGTGCCAGCCGTAGCGCTGGTTGCAGTTGGGAGACTGGACAAAAATGGCACTGTCACTAAGGCACTCGGCAAACACCTCGCCGCCAATGTAGTAGAGCCTTACTCCTCTTCCTAAGAAACAGACAGCAGAGGTTTGGGTTAGTTTAGAACATTTACCTGCAAAACTGGAAGAAGGGTTAGCTGAGACAGACAATCTGCATCCAATAGATCTCAAAAAGCAGCTGAACTATTAATGAGGAAAATGAAACCCACCCCAGAACTGTGCTCTCCAGGACTGCTGTCAGTAGCAGCCTGGGGCTGCACGATCTTACCACCTCGCAGCCTGCTCATTCCAAACGTGCACAACTCTGCTATTTTCCATATGAAGGTACTATTGGCTAACATATGGTCTTCAACCTTATCCAAAAGGCATCGCAGCTGGATACAGCTGTTTGTTTATTACTTACTGATTTGGAATTAGATTATACAACGTTTTCAACAAGTTACATTTTCTTGAGATTACATTTGTAAACCAGGACAAATATCTACTTCCCATTTGAGTTTATACACATTACTAAATTCTCAGTTAATAAAGGGACAAATTTCAGGAATTCATCCTCATTACTCAAATAAATATTTGCTGTGGTCTTACACTGCTATTTGAAAATCCTTCTTCCATGCTGCACAAGGAGCCTGCTGAATTTCAGGATTGATTTCTGAATCTTGGCTTGTTGCTTGTTTTGTGTTTGTTTGTTTTTAACCATTTGTTTATTTATTTACTGGTGCTACAAATCATTTTAAAAACAATTAAGGAAAAATTGTCCTGTAAAACTTTTCTGCGCAGAAAAAGGAATAAAGGGGAACAAAGTCAGGACAAAGAACATGTGCATTTCTGACAGAAAACAGCAGAAAACACAGCAAAGCTTAAACAATTTTGCCTTTTATTAAAATTGCATAGGTCTGGAATATTCTACTTAGCACCAGCTTAACTGAAAACAAAAATGAGTCTAACAGTATAAGCAAGGAAAGAGGAAATTGAGATGAAAATTAAGTTTCCATTTTTAAGAGAACAGTAAGTTCAAAAATAAAAGAGTGCAGGAGGGAAAAGGAAAACACAAGCTAACCACTAACATCCATTCAAAAAAGTTCTGAAGAATGTGTGTAGAAATTTAAATTCTGTCTATCGCTATTACGTTCAGTGGTTTTAGCATTCCCCAGTGCTTTTTTTTTGTATTGTACTTTTATGAAAGAATACAATTAGTGTTCCTTTATGGAAGATTAGCCTGCTAAATCACCGTGAATATTCAAGTACCACAGTGTTCTAAAACTGACCAAACTGCATGCCAGGTGGGTAACCAAAAAATCTCTGCACGCAGGTCTCCACCTTCCACCTTGAAAAGCACCAACGAAAATAAGGAAATAGAAATTACCAATGTGTCGTCTCGTGAGTTCCACTGCTGCATTTCTGTTCACGTTAGACAGCAAACCAAGGCAGAAGCGTTCAGAGTTGGATGGGTCGGTGAACCCATCCACGGTCATAGAGGGCTGGGAGGCGTGGAAAGTCTCCCCCACTCGCTGGTTGAGTTCATAGTAGGATATCGAGCACCAGAAAGCTGGCTCGCAGTAGGTAACAGGCTGCAGATCTGCACAAAAACAAAAAGCAAAGTGAGTCACAGGCCCTCAGGAGGGGAAGGGGGGAATGAAGAAAGCACTTGTTTTGAAATATTGTTCTGCTTCATTCCTTGGGCTCACTCTAACAATCAAACTTTAATTACTTGACAGATTTTAATGGAGCGCAGCTAGAAAGTTACATCATCCCTCAAGCTTCTGGCACATGGAACAATCACAAATACTCAGAGATATTAGTCACTTGGTAAGTGGGGTGTCACTAAGCTATCCTCATACTTGGAGAAAAATCTTAAATAGAAAACTAGCTTTTTGATGAAATGTAGGACCGCTTTTGGGAGACCAGTACCCTAAAAAAAAAAAAAAAAAAAAAGACAAGAAAAAAGAAAAAGAAAGAGAGAGAGAAACCCTAGAAAGAGCAGACCACAAATCTGCTTTCAATGACACAGATCCCCTAATCCCAATTCTGTGCACTTACACCAAAGTAACCAGCAAATAACACAGTCTCACTTTTGTTCTTACTGACTCTGTTACAATCTCTCTAGTGCTGCTGAAACCAATAGAGTTGTCTGCAATACAGACCAGACTGTCTATAATAATGCCATCGAAGTAATTTAAAAACTAGATCCTTTCTTCCAGTCTGCTTGATGTCAAGATTTCAAAAGAAAATCCATTTCCCCAGTAGATGACGACAAATGTCCTGTACTGGGGCTAGTTTGACTCCGCCTGTGGACCAAGTGAAATTAGTTGTGTGAACAGACCAAGGCAGTCTCAGGAAGACAATAAACGCGTGAAAGGTGGGGCATTCACATGGCTTTGGATGATTTGTTTAACTGCTCACTGAGAATTTTGCTAGTAACTTCAGCAGAGGAAGGCCCAAGCCAAATATTCTTGGAAATGCTGCACTCGATGGCGTCCAGTCGTACTGTAAGCCACGAATCTGCTGAGCAGAGAAAGTGGAAAGCAGACTAAGCTAATTCATAAGCGCTCTATTTCCCACATTCAATGCAAGAAATAAAAGCCAGAGAAGAATTCCCTTCATTCCCTCCTCCCCACCCCCGATTTATCACTTCATCCCCCGTTCACCAGGTGCTTGACCGGAGAACAGAGCAGCTTCCCATCTGGCCAAAGGGCAGCACCACCAAGCAAAACGCAGCCTTTTCCCTAGGCTTCCCCATCTGTTGCTCTGGAAAGGCTTAGGTGAATCTGGGCTTAAGAGATCAGCTCCTTCCCAGCCTCCTCTCCCCCTGAGAGCATCTCTGCAGAGGTCTCAGAGTCATTTTTCATCCAGTACCTGCTTTGCTCCGTAACCCTCAGTAACAGGCTGCAGCAGCCTGGCTTCAGCCAGAAGGCACGATGGTTTCCTCTCCATTACTGCCACCTGAGTTCCCAAAGTAGCTAACCCAGAGAAACGCTTTCGTTTCTGCTTTGTTACAAGCTCTGCTGACAGCAAATAAGGAATTGAACAGAAGTGTATCGGGGGAACTCCGTCAATCCTTTGCAGATCTGCAAATCTGTGAATTTTGGAGCCTTTACCCAGCCCCAGCTTCTTTTACAGTCTCTATCTTTCCTTAACTATATCACCTGAAAGGAAAACGCTCTGTCAGAGCAAATCCCACTGTTTCTGTTCTCCTCCACATATTACACCCACAAAAGAAAAAGCGTTTCTTCCCCTAATGGAAAAGGGCTTACTGCACTAGTCCCTCTCCTGACACGCACAGCTGATGCCTTTTTCTCTTCTATTACATCTTGGTTGTCCCACTGGAAACTGCCACACCAGGTCTATTTCTCCAGTGGCAGCCTCATTTAATTAGTCAGCAGTTATCTGTGTGCACCGTAACTCCAAGTTATAAAAACAACTAAGTCTGTACTGCTTTCTCTGTTCTGTGGTCCCTTTCATCAGCAAACACCTTTGCCTGCTTGGGACTGAAGGGAAGTGGGGATACCCCACTGAAGGATGTTGAGAAATTTTATTTCAAGCTTATTTGCAATTTGAGGACAGACACAAACCAAAAAAAAAATCCTATTTTAAAGAAAAACTCATCTCTCAAAAAATGTAACCGCACTTTTAATGGTGCTGCATTCTCCTGTGATTTGTGGTCTTGGGCTTTAGCGTAAGCTGTCATTGAATGGGTGAGCTGCATTAAAATCACGTAAATCCTGCCTGAATCATCTCCAGACATTTTACATTTTGTCTTGCTACAGCTTTGCTT
This sequence comes from Anas platyrhynchos, assembly GCF_047663525.1. Taxonomy (NCBI): domain Eukaryota; kingdom Metazoa; phylum Chordata; class Aves; order Anseriformes; family Anatidae; genus Anas; species Anas platyrhynchos. The sequence continues at coordinate 23,383,976 of NC_092597.1, read as the reverse complement.
TCATAAATGTCCACTGCCTGTTGTCATGTAACCCACACCGCATCTTCTCTACAAGGCCAAAGGACTGTTCAGATTCAGGGTTAAAAACTTACCGTGTGCTTTGCATACTCTACAAAGTGCTCTAAGGGTAGTTGTTCCCCCAGTTTCGGTTAACGTTTTTGATACATACATCAGAAATTACTGATTTACGTTATCCCAGTGCATTAGTTGCAGCCACATTAGCTCTGCCTCCCGCAGAGGTTAGGAGATAAATGTGTGTGCACACTTCCCCTCTGTGCTTTGAGGAGGGTTGTCTCTTCCCTGCTCTGGGAATTGGTGTTTCAACACAAAGAGTCACAGAGGCTTACGTTCCTGATGGATTTGTCCATAGGGTATGTGCTTGTTTCACTTACAGCTTTTGCGTCAAGTCTTTTGCGGAGCAAACCCTGACAATGGATTTCCTGTACACCAAGGGACTGCCTCACTCCAAAATAATACGCATGCAACCTCAGGCCTGGCCCTCGGCCAGCGTAAACTCCCTGACTTCATTCCCAATGTCCACATAATGCTGGCAGCTCTGCTTTCAGTTCGGTTTTCTGTATTTTTTCCAATTCAAATTTCAGTGATACAGAAGAGATCGCTGGATATCTACAAGTTCCATTTATATCTTTTGTTTGACTACTGAAAGCGTGGACCCAGTGCTTCCAGAGCAAATGCACAAGCTGAAAGGAGAAAAAAAAAATCCCCAAATGTTACTTGCAACACTTTCTGTGTCTGTGGATGAAAAGATGAACTGAAAGTCCCTAAGTTCCTTCAGTCCCACATTACAGAGTTACAGCTTTATACTGAAATGCACTGCAGCTCAAACAAACCTCGCTTCTATTGTTCCAGTCGGTTTGCCTCATGCTAGTTTATTGTCTTCGTAATTCTCTGGAACACGGCCATGGGATGGAAGTCCAAAGTTCAGCTTAGGCAAAGTAAACTGCCTTAAAAGCTTCAGGCAGTTCTGTTCAAATAAGCGGCCAGTTGCAGTACCGTGACATTATTTTCTTAATGGTGAAACTGCAAAAATACCTCACATTCTGCTGCTGGGAGCTTGCTGAGTTTCCCTCGCTGCACACCGCTGTGTTTTTTAAATTCCTATTTAAATTTCTTAACAAACAGACAGAGGAATCCTGGTTCAACGTCTGCAGATTAAAGTAATGCCCTAGGCTCTGCTCATCCGAAGGACTGTGTGGCACAGCAAAAGCAGCAGCACTGCAGGCCACGAGCCACCAGCTAACTTCTGTCTGACTGGAGACAGACTCAGCAAGGCTGAGAAAAAGTTCTGCTCTTACAGTGTATGCTTTGTGGCCTGCAAAGACTGGCAGGCTGACGGACCATGGGCTGCTCCTGCTTTCACCTGCAGCGCTACAAGCAGCTCCTTCCTTCGGATATGCCATCTACAAGGCACAGATGATGATAAATTTTCACTGACAGTTGTTAGGAGCTGCTCAGGGATGTGCATTTCTATTTATTATTTTGTAGCTTCCTTGCATGCAAAAAATTTACAATATGAGTTGAAAAAAAGAGACAAGAGGTTCTTAATTTGTGGGAGACCTTGCCTAAGAGCAATAAATATTTGGTTTGCAAAATTTAAAGATATCTTTTAATGTCAATAAGTTGAAATGTTTTTTCTGATGTCTGCTCCCTAGACTACAAAGAGATTCCTTGTGGTTAACCAGCTTCACCTCCTCCTATTTAGTTTTTTGTCACCAGACTGCACATTAGACCTCCTCCAGGCCCATCAGCTGAGCAGCATGTGTTAATAAGCAGTGTCCTGGTTAGAAAGGATATGCGCTGGGGCCTCTTTCCTAGAAACTCCTTTTTTTCCTTATGTAAGGCAGATGCCACAGTCAGCTTGCCAGGTTGGTTTTGTTACACATAATTGGCTTTTTATTTTTAGGTTGACAAAAAAATGCTAGAAATTCTCATCAACTCCTAGGCAGCATTCTTGAGCATAATGGCTTCAGACAGGAGAAAAAAAAAAGAAAGGAACAGAGTCAGCTACATATTCTTCTCTGAGCCTTTAACAGTTAAAACGAGCAACAAATTTAGTGGCACTGTGGCAACATATTCCATGCTTTAAAAAAAAAAAAAAAGAATTTGAAAAAAAAAAGAAAAAAAGAAGAAAGAGAGAAAAGAAATCCCCTTCAACAGCCCCAAGATATCCACAAGTCAGCCAATGACTGACAAATTTTGGAGTTGTGTCAAAGTACCCTCTGCCAGGATTAAAAGCATATGTAAACTTTATGGCTATGGTTATTCAAGAGTAATCTCAAGTGGCCTGTGTCTGCTGGCTTAATGAAAATGTAGAGAACTGATCCTGCAGCTAGCCCGAGCTGTGAGTATTTTTAGGAGAGACAGTTGAGAGCAATTTTAAATAAGGTGAGAGCTCAAACTAATGAAGATCAGACCTTCCATGCCTGTAGGTATGAAAATGAGGAGCAAAACCATTTGGGAAGATAAAGAGAGGTTCAGGGAGAGCCACAAGACCTCTAGCAGTGTCTCAAAGGCAAAGGCCCTGTTCAACAGCTATTTCTACTTCTCAAGAGAACTCAAGATTGTGGCATAGCTTGAGCTCTCCTGAAGAAAACCAGCGGTCCAGTCAATCACAACAATCCCGCAGGGCATCCAAGGTCTGCGTGTCTCACCTCCAGCACTGCTCCAGGCTCTTGCAAGTTTAAGACCCCACTAACACCTCTGATGCTCAAGCAAGGATGTCTGTGACTTCTGTCTCTCTCCATATGCTAGCATTCTTGATCTCTTGCTGGTTATTTGGGCTCTCCAAAAATGCACCAACCAACCAGCCTCCTCCACTTTGCTCTGCTCTGTCCATGCCCAATTTCAGGCTACAGTGACAATTGCCTGAGCTGACAAAGCAGTGCAGGCAAATCTGGTGCTCTGAACTTCACCCCCCTCTCCACAGTACAGTCCCCTGTACATGGACAGCAGCATTTGCCCTGTAATGGATGTAACACCAGGTTATAAACACAAAAAGTTGTAAGGCACACTGGTACACGATAAAAGAGACCAGTAAACACCAAAAATTTATAAAGTAACTTTCCAAGAGACAGAATTTAACTACAAACTGTCCCCTTTAAAAACAAAAAAAAAAAGGCAAGAACTCAAAGCCACCAGCAAAACAGTCAGATAACATTACTTGCAAACTCATATAATCTAACAAGTGTATTTTTCCTGAGTCCTTCACTCATTCTTTCTGGTATTCATCTGCCAACATTTCTTTTTTTCTTATTTCACACAGAGTTACTATGAACCACAGTTACAACAGTGAACAGGATTAGCAGAAAGGACTATCAACAGTGCTCACAACCTCATCAAACACGCACAACATCAAGAAATAATGTCGTTATTAAAATGTCACTATCTTGACTGTAATTACACACAGTGCTCAAGATCACATGCTTACCCAGATTATTGTGTGCAGGAGACATAGGATTTGGTGATAAGTTTGGAGAACCTGAAAATCAAGACATTATAATTATTACTATGGCATCTGCACACGGAAAAAACACTTGCATGAAATCTGTGCTGCCCAGGCTTGTTGAGAGGGAAATCCCACTTCTTAGCTAAGTCTTGTTTTGTGACACTAGCAACTTCTCTGATGCTGATTGCTATTTACATGAGCTTCTGAATGCTCTTACTTACAATATCAACTTGCGACATCTGCAGTACTACTAAACACCCTCAGAGAGTTTAATTCACTTAAACTCTACCCATTAATTTTCAAAAAGGCACATGCAGTTGTCTCTTTTATTTTCACATGCAGTAATCAAAACTCTGAGCACCATCATCACAGCTACACTCAAGCCCAGTTAGCTGGGCATTAAAGAACTTTACTGTACATTATTACATATCGTATATCACTCGATATATAAAGGAGTCTTAACTGGTGTTGGGGCAACGGAGTATTGGATCAAGCTATACAGATCTGACCAAACAATTGTCTGAATTTTATCCCTAGTCATTACAATTTTGCCCACAAATTTTGTGTCTGTACTTTGATATCTGCACTTTGATGTCTAGAGCCAGTCCCACAGCCTCTGGATGCCACATGAATGCAGGTAGGTGGTACAGCCCATCCTTTCTTTCCTCTCACACTGACTTCAGCTGGTTTCTTTAACATTTGTTTTTCTATAAAGAGGGAAATCCCTGACATCTGAAGGAAGGGATATCGCATTTGAACACAAACTAGGTATTTATAGCATCTTCCAGGCCAATCCTCTTTCAGTCCACTTCCCAAAAAGCCATACATACATTCCAAATGTCAACCACATTACCAGTAATTGTATGTGCTGAAATGTATTGTGTCAATAGGCTTATGTTTGATGTAGACAAACAAACCCACACTCCCTTCCGCCATCTGTATAACTGGTGAGAGACTGCAAGTCATCCCTCTTTTAGAATCCCACGTATGCTCTACGGCTGAAAACATACAGAGAAACCAGGATATTTGCATGCAGTATTTGCATTAATTAGGTTCTGCATGTCTATCTTTATGCAAGTGCCACATATTTGCATATCCCTCTTGTAAAGCACCAGCCCTTCTAACCAAAGACATGTTTTTGTTTTTCAAGCAAGAGTTTTAGGAATTAAGCGTCTAATTCAGTAGTTCTTACTCACAAGCACTGGCACAACTCAGATCAACAGGATGCCTTAAACAGTTACCCACAGAAAGACAAGACCCACATATTTAATTTTAATGTGCTGATATAGGTTATCATGAAGTCTACGGCTGCTCAGTCTAAATCTTGTTTAATGCCTCTTGTTTTCTTGGCAATATGAGAGAACCCAGACTTTCAACATTCTTTGGGATATACTCACTAAATGATAAGCCCATTTAAAAACAAATCTGCTAGTGGTCATTTCACATATACTTAACCAGACATTTCAGCATGTAGAGTGAACAGCCAAGTAATCAGAAAAATGCCTCTTCAGAAGGTGCCAGCTACTTGCCTAATTTTCATGTGCATAAAGATGCATGAATGCAGTACAATGCAAAATATCATTGTTAGGTGTGTCTCCACTGTTTCAGACTCACCAGCAGCTCCAAAACATACTGTCCTGTGCTTTACATGAGATGGCAGACTACATTTCCACTCCTACAGGGATAAAATAACTTACTACCATCTGATTTTCAGTGCTTCAGAGAAAAGCTTTATAAGTCTCTGGTATGACCTAGAAAGGTACAAATGGCAAAAGATGACTTACCTGCATCCATGCTGGGGTTCATCTGGTGGTCACTAGTTTCTCCATCCTCACTCAAATAGCCTGGAGGGGGTGTCTCTAGAATCATAAAATGATCATACTGTCATTACAACTGGATGAAAAGTCTGGATTTTAGACACCAAATATGTTTACTTTGTCATTCACAACAAAGTAAGTTTTTTTTTTTTTTTTTAAATTAATTTTCTTCCTCGAGCTTCTGAGAGTAGGAGCTGCCACAATCAGGGTAATAGGCATAGTACGCTTGCGAGTAACAAAGAAGGGAAAAAACAAAATCAGGATTTTCAGTCCCATAAAACTTTAAGCCGTGTCGACAGTTTTCTGTCCAGATATTTTTCCTTTCCTGGTGTGCAGCTGCATAGTTTGCCCATGCAAATAAGGTGTAAATTGCTTGTAAAAAAAAGATGCATAAATAGAAGAGCTCAATTCCATCAGAAATTTACTGAGTTTTACTCAAATTAGAATGGCTGAATTTCATTCAAATCTGAACTTGTTAAGGGAACATTCAGCTTTAGATTCCACAATAAACTGACTGCATACTACCAAAGGGAAGAGGTGAGTTTAAAGAAAACAGAACTATAAACAGCACTCCCGTGCGTCTATATTTACAGCTTTCATCTGCTTTCATATAGGTTCCCACTTCTTAGCTTCATAGCAATGATAGAAACAAAGACTTTCTACTCATCCAGCTTAGCATACACAGACATGATTCACTGTGCAACATGACCCTTTTCCCTCCGCTCCCTAGATGGAAGATATACGGTACCTGGAATGTAGTTGCTCTGTGGCTCGATACCTGCTGGGAAGTTAGTGTTCTCTGGAATAGAGTGACTGTAATCGTCTAACGGCGGGAACTCAGCTGGGATCTCCGTGTGCCGAGGCACCAGCACTGGAGGTAACACTGCACAAATGGAAAAGAAAAAAATAGAGAGAACATTAGCAGCTTTAAAATAAAATGACTGAAACCCTAGAAAATGAAGAGAAACCAGTTTGGAGTAACACCCTTAAACACATGCAACACTGAAGTCGCTAATTAAGGGACACAATTTGATACTTGCTTCTGACATAACAGCAGCAGTTAAAGATGCTATTCTTAACGTATCTCAGCTGGGGATGGGATACGTGCTTAGCTGAACACACCTACTCTGTCTGCCCCTTGCAAGGCAAAGAAACAGATCTTCTTGAAAAACCATTTGAAGGAAGTTATATCACCTGATTCAAAATGAAGAAATTTCATGTAAAATGAAAACAGCGAGGTAGGATTAGCATAAACATCCAGACTGGTTCTGCAGATTTGTACTGACATGCAGCAAAACTATCTGCAGTTCCAGATGAAAGTCTCTTTCAGAGGCAGGAGGAGAGTTCAGAACAGGAAGTTCAGATGTGTTGGGAGCTATTCTTAGATCTACTTCAACTTAACAGTAAGGTTTTATCCTTAATTTAAAACCAACAATACCAACGGTTAGGGATGCACAACACTGCTGTAGTTCGTACCTGTACCTCCTATGTGTGAGCTGGTTTTGGGCACACAATGATACATTAGAAAGCTGGCAGCTACACAACCTGCTCGACTTGGCTTTTATCGATTTTAAATGATATTTTCCCCCCGAGTGCAGATTCATAAATTATTCTGCTGCATACAGTAAGAGATTATCATCAATAATAGATACACTTAGGTTTTAAAAACCTACGCCTGCTGCTTTATTCAATTTAGAAATGCACTTATAAATCCCTTATGCTGCTACCGAGAAGCTGAGGTTTCCACAGGCAGGGGCAGCAGTACCTGGGGTTTCCACTCTTTGGTAATGGTAAGGATTCACGCAGACTTCATCCTTCTTCATGTTAAAGGCGTACTCGCACATCTCCATGGCCCGCAGCTCATGGTGGCTATGAAGGTCTGGCCACCGCCACAGCCGGCAGTAGATCACATGCGGAAGGCCTTTCCGGTGAGATACTTGCAGCCGGCCATCTAACGACCTGCAGGCAGAACAAAGAAGTGATTACAATGTAGGCTGGCGTTAATACACTTCACAGTGACCACAGATAGCCCAGAAAAAGCCAAATGTGAAGGCTGCCCAGCCAACTCCGTGCCCTGACACCGTCCCCACAGGCGCTAGGCCTCAAAACCGGCCGAGGCTGCAAGGAGGCCGTCTGCTCCCGGCCTTCATGTCAGGGAGTGTGTCTCTGAAAATGGCAAAACCATCTATTTTGTGTAACAGCCTCGCTCCAGATTTATTAACTTTCTGAAAAAAGCTACACCCAGTCAGAACACACGACTTCAGTGGTACTCCTGAAGCCTTTGTGCGTGTCCTAGCAAAGTGGCCGTTTGCACGGCTCTCCACATTTTAGTCTTAAAATAGGCGCTCATGAAACCGGACTTCTAGAATACAGAGACAGGAATTTCAATTGCGACACAATTATCCACAAATCACATAAGTACCTTTTATTTAAATGGTGTTCACAAACATTACAAACAAACGAGGTTTCCACTTTCATTTTCCAAAGTGCAGCTTGAAAGCAAAATAAAGGTTTTTTTTCAGCATTGCTTGCTTTTGTTTTTACATTTAGCCCGTGTCTCCTCCAACTCATTTTTCACCTAATCCTGTCCTCATCCCAGAATAGACTGTTCCTAACAGGCCTTCCTGGGAAGCAAGACAAGCGGCTTCAAATCCTCCCCAGGAGAGGCAAGAGCTGGAGCAGGGTCTCCTCCATCCTCAATGAGGGCTCCACTCCCTAAGCCACTGAATTGCCCCCAGGCACTTGCTTTGAAGTCTAACCCTTCACTTCCCTTGCTTTTCTTAATGATTGAAACGAAACACTTTGGGGTTTTGGTGAAACGGATTTTTTTTTTTGGTCAAGGAAAGAAAAAAAAGAAAATTTTAATTTTTCTCGGAATTATTTCCCTTGGTTCTTTGTGTTGGCTGCCAATCTAGAAAAGCAAAACAAACGCAAACCAAAACACACAAACAATTATTCAAACAGTGGTTGTGCTAGTCTTGGCTGCCCTAGGAGATGTTTCCCAAAAGCTTCTCTGGCAGAGCCTGGCGACACGCACACCTCTTGTACACACTGCTACAACAACGGGGAAGGCAAAGCACACCCGAGTCAAGCTCCACCTGGTGTAGGGGAGCATGGAAGCACATCACACAGCTGGACACGTATCGGATACAAGGGGTCTACACCACCACCGAGGGACCTGGGGAAACAGGTTTCAAAACATCTAAGACCTCCAAGTCTTAGAAACATGCACAACATCCACAGCTACTATTTATAACACGTCAATTTTTTAACACATTGATCTGGTGTATTTTCCAAGCTCCTCCTGAGAACTACAAAGCAGAAAACAAGCTTTTGAGGTGAAACTCAAAAGGACGGCAGCAATGTCTAGAACTGATCTTGAGTGGAAGTGGGGATCCTGGTACTGGTTTCAGGGAGGGCAACACTTGACCTACACAACCCCTATATCTGTTAGAGTGAAAAAAAATTAATATATATGTTATAAAATATACACACACACATTGAAAGAGTGAAAATCTCTAAAGGAGAAGAGATTAGGCCAGAAAGCTGAAGCAAGGAACACACCAAGACTTTTTTTCTGCTCCTCCCTCAACCATCTCTGCCCACTTGGAAGGACGCCTTACCTTCTAGTGAGGGTAAAAGAGAAAAGAGAAGACTTGATTATTCGAAGTGTTCCACAGGAGGCAGGACCATGGCAAGGTTTCTTACTGTTGCCAGTCACTATCGGCAGCACGTTACAGATGGATGTCCCAGAAGCACAGGGAGGGCCTAACAGAGAGTGTGTGACTTACCGAGATTACTGGAAAGGCCAGCCCTCTGCCTGCATTTCCCAGGAGAGAAGAATCTCCTTCCACCTACAGCAAACTTCCCAGCCAGCTGGGAGGCAAAGCACACTTCTTCCCATTGCTCCAGGGTTCTCGGCAAAAGCTATCAGGTCTTACAGGAGACGAGCCAGTACATCTACATGCCTGACTCACTCTCTGGAAGCCATGCAAGAACACACGGACATCTCCACGCACTTTCCAAGCAGTTACCAAAACCCCATGAAGATGGCATCACGCCTTGATGCTTCCTCATGGGTCCTCTGAACTCCTGCGCTCACTGTGCTGCTGGGATGCAGGTTATACCTAAAACAACAATGCCAGGTAGGAGACACACAGAAATATGGCAAACCTGGACATCGTGGCTGCTACAGGGACTGAATTTGTGGCATTTTGCCCCAGGAGGCAGTGGCCCCTGCTGCCCAGCCAGGTTAACAGAGCAGTTCTGATAACAAAGATCTTGCAGGAGACAGCAGCTAGAGACACCAGGCCACTGTTGTCTGTGCAGACCCCAGATGCTGAATAGCTCCACAGTGGCTATCTAACCAAAACCAGCCTAAAATAGCTCTCAGTTGTTGGTATCACAGCTACTCGCTGCCGTCAGCAGACTGCAGGCTGCACAGAACGTGTTGGGCTTGCTATCTGCCACCCCTCACAGCAGAAGAGATGGACTTCTTCATGATCTTATCTAAAAGGACTTTTAAAATGACAGAGCCATATGTTTTATTTTCCAACACAACAACCTCCCCCTTCTCCCCTCTCCCCCCAATAGGAAGATAAGGTAAAAGAAATGACATTCCCCCAAAGCCCTGGAGGCTAATTACATTCTTAGGATTGTGAAACCTCTCCTCAGCCTCTCTGTTAAGAGACTCGGGACAAAATAACATCTTCTTGGGAAGGACGTGGCTGAGCGACAGGGCAGCTTTATCTCCTGTTGTCCTGCCTCAGCCCTCGAGGAGTATTTTTTCCAAATGATTTTGTGGCTGAGATGGGACACAAGATTAGATAGGCAAACACTGCTCTACTGCAGGCAGCTTTGTGGCCGAGGTAATTAGACAGCACTCTAATTACCACAATCAATTGCCACGTCTGTATTAGCTGGATGAATGTTCATTCCTGAGTGCAAACACTTGATGGGAGCACAAGAACTGGCCCAAGCACCAGAGTCATCGCACTGAGAAATGATTTAAGCTGCAGTCTCAGGGATGGCAGAGCTAGGAATGGGCCTGGCACTGCCGAGAGGCCTTCCTCCTGCCCCAGGCCTTCCCTGGCTGCAGCAGTTCCTGGAGGAACTTGATGAATGCCTAAAACCCGTGTCAGATGAGCTCATGTATGCTGTTGTTAACGTGTACCAAAGCTCAGGATGTATCTGACTGCTTCTCAAGCCTGCAACCCTCAGGGACAACCCACACACGTGTGTGTCTCTCACATCCATGTGCAGAACAATCAGATAATAAAAAACTCCTTACAAAACAGCCTTGAGCCTGTCGCAGTCATGTTCTGAAGCACAGTCTGATCCTGAATCAGAGTATTCCCCAAACCAGCTGACAGCTCAGCACATCCAGGCTTCGTTAACATTTACCGAATCTAATTGCCAAACCTTCTATCAGGTTACAGAACTGTTCCTTCCTCCTACCTTTCTTTTAACCAGCCTGTGTTGAACAGATCTCCACGTACAATTGACTTGATATATTTATTATTCCATACCACCTAACAGGATTTCTTCTAAACATAACAAGCTTCTCTGCCCAAAAATTCAGTGCAGGAGGGTTCTCCAAAGCAGCACCACTCATTCTGGTGGGGCAGTATCTCTCTCTCTTCCCAGTCAAATGTAGCTGAACAAATTCGTGTCTCCATGCTGCACTGTGGGATTAAACAGCAAAGGCTGGGAAGAACTCTTCTTTTCACAGCGCCGATGTTCAGACCCCAGTGGGTGATGCAGACGCTCACTGCCACCTTGTTAACTAGCACGTATCCTGAGCTTGCAGGGTAAGAGTGAGAAAATATTGTGATCTACAAGCCTGTAGTTATCACCGCCTGTGAGTGCAGGAGCACGTTAGCCTAAGGCTTGAGGGCTACAATGTCAGAGAATCACAGAATGGCTTGGGTTGGAGGGGACCTTGAAGACCTGGCTGCTCACTCAACACGGTGTGTTCACACAGGACCAAGAAGCACCCAGGGGAGAGGTTACTCCCCAGCTAGGCCAGCGATAGCCAGAGATGAAAAATAATGAGTAAGGAAAAGAGACCAAGGCTCCAGGAATGCAGTCAGGTAATTTAGCTGCTTGCACAACAGCATGAGGCATGGTCAGGGCAACATTGCAGTAGCCACGAGAAGCAAACAAGAAGCCCCTCAGGCTGAACACCTTCAGGATTGATCCATCCGTACATGCTGGTACATTTGCTAGGGAAGTTTAACACGTGGAGCTGCTACCCCAAACTGTCCAGACTACTGCTGCTGAAAGAACAAAGGGCAACAGTGACTCTTAATAGCAAAAACAGAGAAGGGAAGAAAAAAGAATGACAAAAACACTGAAGTATTATTTTTTTTAAACAATCCTCTGTAACTGTTTGAAAAAGAGCGAGGAATAAATAGGAGAACATTACATTGCATAACAGGAATTTGATTTCTAGGCCTGATTACAGTGTTTCTTTTTTCTTTTCTTTCGTCTTTTTTTAAACCCTGATTTAATTTGTAAGATCCTGAACCAGAAAAGAAATAAAAACACAACGCTTATTTTCCTCATTGGGCATTTTGCAGATATCTTCCCTCCAGAGAGGTAATAAAACTCTTCCTGGTACTCCTTCTCCTTTAAAAGTAAAGCTAAAAGCACTGGAATGCAGTAGCACAAATCATGCAAAGTGATGTAAGCAATAAGATACTGGAGGTTATTTCTGTCAAGGCTGAAATCTCCAGAAGTACTCTGGTAGATCAGAGGTCCATCCCACTGCTTCCCCTCCCTTTCCATGCACATATATTCACTCCTGCTTGCAAAACCCATCAGTTTTCCATCACCGTCATTAATCTTCCAAGAGAGCAAAATGTCTCAGTGCTCAAGTATCCAGTAACAGCAGTATGTGCAAAAAGGGGTTAAGGAAAAGAGAAAAACAACCAGGAAGACAAAGTCTCAGTTACACATTTCCATGGGGTTCTTATTAAAAACCACGAGCAGAAGCTGTTTTTTAAAACCATGACAAATAAGTCACCAGTATGCTCTAAAATGCACCAGGAATTATGGCCACAGGCTGTGATTTTCTCTTGAGCACAAAACATGATAAGTAGTTCCTTACTGGCCCCGCATCTGGTCTCCACCAGGCAAGCAAGCACTTACTCTTGTAGCAGAACCTGGCTGTTGTGTGCAGAGCACTGAAATATCCACAGGGCTTCACTGAAAAGTTGGATAAAATCGCAACTTTCCCTGAATACTGGCCAAATGAAAAACACTGAATAAAAAAAAAAAAAAAAAAATGACCCATGCAGCACATTTGTAATTCAAAAGCTGAACCCTTGCCATCTCTTTCCCCTCAATTTGCTCAGCATCACTAAATTTTCCAGTTTCTGGTGCAGTTTTAACAATACTGTCATTCAAGCTCAAGAATTAGAAGTAACTGTGCCCAGCTGAGGCTTGCAAGGCGCGTTATCACACTGCCATAGAGGAAACTGGTAATACTTCTACTTAGCACGTAAATTGATAGCAGATTAAAAGAATTAACAAGCTTCTAATTAATCTGCAACACGTCTCTGTGGAAAGGATAAGTTTTTACTACCCCAAAGCAAAGAAGTTAAATGATTCTCCCGAAGAAAACAGCAGTTTGCATCAGAGCCCCACCAGGAATATGGACTTGGTACCCCCTCAGGGCTACCAAAGACCACCGCTGTTTTGTGCTGGCGTCTCATCTGGGCTGCTGATGCTTCCCACTCAAGCCCTCCTTTGGATCTGGAAGCAAACCACATCTCCTCTACCCTTGTGGACGGTGTGTGGGTACTTACAGGTAAGCTCAGGATCACAGCCAGTGGGTGGCACAGCTCCATGCGTCTGCTGGCCATCGAGTCCCGAGCACAGCCTGCTCCAGCCTACAGCACCAGGTGAAGATTTGAAAGGTAGAGAGCAAATCCCATTCCTTCTGGGGCCGCATAATTCTTCTACTCTAGGCTCATTTGTTCGGGGCTCGCAAAGTAGCTGACAACACAGAAATTACCAACACGTCCCGTGTGCGCCTTGCTGCCTATTTACATCTCCGTCTTTACCAAGGCTTCGCAGACTTCCCCAGCCCCCACTTGAAAGCTGAAGAAATACAGCACGGAGAGTTGATGTCAGGATCAGATTATGACAGCATGAGTCATTTATTAAGATTCCAGTAATGCTAAGCTCTTTAGCAGGTGCCTTGAGACCATATTTTTCAGAGTCTAATTTCAGATTCAGACATAAGTACGTTTTATTGGTTTACCATAAACTGCCCATTGCTGCTCCTTAAAGCCGCCTCCTGCTTGTCCTGTACTCTGCAGCTCTCTTCTCCGAGACGTGTCCACTTCTACTCCATGCTGGCATGCAAATAACAGCTTAGTTTCATTTAGTTTTCTTTAAAGCTATGGATAGGTCTTGTTTTCTCATGTAACATCATAATATCTATTTTTCCTCTGTACCTTTTTGTAATCTCTCTGTTGTTTACACCACTTCTGCTTATGCCATGGCTACAGGATATTTGCTACTGGCTATCAAAGCCAGCCCCCTTTCTTCTATCTTTAACCATTTTGTAGTTATATAGCCCTACATCTTTCACCTCCTCCTTTTCCTGATCACCAGTACCACAGAAGATGGATAATTTGGAGACCCAACTGCACATGCCCTTCACCGCCCTCTGCCCTATAAGCTGGCCACAATCAATCCTACTGCTTCATTAAGGCTTGTTTAATCATGAACCCAGTTCTGAAGTTCCCAATATACGTCCAGATATTTCTACCATTTACACCTGTCCGATCACACTTGGACCTGCCAGGTGGATGGCATTTCTCACAAGACACACGCTCCTACTCCTGATGCCTAAAGAAAGGCGATGAACGGGAATTCAAGTGGCAGGACGCTGCTCCCAGGACCTGCAGCAGGAATCTTGCAGCCAAAAGTTTTATTTTGGGAGAAAGGGAGTAGTGCACTACTACTAGTTCATCTTGAACAGAAATAAGGGATGCAAGCAGCATCTGAGAACCGAAGTATTTCTGAAGGTATCGCATCCAAGCCCCTTACCACAGTTATCTTTTGTGGAGCAAAGTTAAATTTTGCATGATTTCCATAACCCCTCTGAATTTAAATCCTTTTTTTTTTTTTTTTTCTTCTAAGCAGCCCTGGTCCTTTTGTTTATTTCAGCAAACTTTCTTTGCCCAAATCTGTCACACTCATCTAAATTTATTTGAGCTCAAGCCTTGAGGGGACCGGGGCTGGAGGAGACAGACACAGTAAGGAGCTCAGCCTCTCCCGAGGAGCGTGCCTTTTTGGAAACCCATTTATCATACAAGCTCGTCACTGCTTCCCAGAACCCTGCGTCTAACTCCAAACGTGAAATCCAAAAAGCAGCAACACGCTCTCGTCCAACAGAACCAGCAGCTTCCTTTCTCCGAGGAGATTCCAGGCATACTGACGGCTCTGTGTGTTTCTGTGCTGGGAGGAGTTTGGTGAGGAGAAAAGGGATGGATGGAAATGCCAAAGACATTCAGGTTACCTTCCATAATGCAGAAGGTATTCCAAACAAATGTGTTTCAAGAAAGACTGACTAACCAGAGCACATGGAGCTGATAGTAGTCTAGTAACACTCCCCCCACACCAAAAAAAAAAACACAACCAAATAAAAAAGCTGCTGCAAAACTCAGTTACTGTGCTAGCTTCCACGGTAATTCCACTGCTTTACATTTAATATCTAGCTTCAGCATCCATCTTCTTGATCCTCTAAGGAAAAAATCTTCGTAGCTTCACTGCAGCCAAGAGCACTTTGCAAATTAGCATCAGCTGTGGATACAGCCTAAGTAAAACCAGAGCAAAGGACCCATGGAATGAACGTGCTTCTTAATTGCCCAAAGAGAAAAGAAATGAAGGCGCTGCACAGTGTTTAGACAGAAGTCTCACACCGAGAACTGCTGCCCCAAATATACCGGCTGCTAACAAAAGCAAGCCTGATTACCATCACGAGTGCTGAAAAATGACACTTTTAAGGCCTTGGACACTCCCTCACAACATACACAATTGCCAGTGCCTCCAAGAGAGGCTTCATATAAATACCAGGAGTCGGAACTGACTGCTCAGATAAATGTTTGTGCATTCTATCAGGCTGGGACAAAGCCAGCATTTCTTATGGAAACATTTTTGGTGGTCCTGGGCAAAGACCGTGTTTACTTTATAGCAGATATAACTAAAAATACTGCACGCCAGCCTCCAATTATCTTGCTTGGAATGGTTTGAGGCTACTTGAGGCTCATTGCTGTTATTTTCTTTATTATATAGTGAAAACGCTGCTGCTTTTCCTGTAATTTGAAAAGCTGCTATTTCAAGGTCTGTGTTTGTACCTCCCCCGCGTGGATAACAAGATGCAGGGTGCAGTTCTCCCGAGTGCCCACCTCCCATTTTCAGAAGCAGCTCAGGTGCTCATCCCACAGATCTATAGGATTCTGGAGTTACGTGGGCCTATCAAGTCTTTAAAGTCATTAATTCTGCCTCTGTGTTACACTGCTTTGGAGCCACTTTTTGCACAGCCAGGGCTAAGTGACACCCCACAGACACGGGGATGGGGTCCCATAGATGCTCGCCCTTGCCCCTGGACCCTGAGCCCTCCTCGGGGCCGTGCTTTGGGATCCATCCAACATCAGGGCCGTGTGTGCTCAGGCAGCTCTGCCACGAGGGCCCGCTTGCCTGAAATGAAACGCAGATTGTTTCAAACAAAACAAACCAGGAAAAAAAAAAAAAGAAAAAAGAAAAAAAAAAAAAGAAAAACCCTTTAGTCTGGGTTATTTCGCCTTCAGTCTCTGCCGCTGTCCCCAGCGATTAACCACCTCTCTTTTCCAAGCTTTCCCAGCCTCTGACCCACTCGGGCGTCCCGCGAGCTGTTAATGAATCAGTGGCAGATGAATCACTTCCCATGTGCTGCTCGTTTCGTCACACGGAGCCATTCTCACAGCCTTTCCTCTCCGCTCGCACGGACCCGATGACAAAGAGCGACCTCCGCTACCAAAAGCGGGCTGCGAGTTTCCACGAGGAGTTAACAGAAGGTGCGGGCGCCCTGCGAGAGAGGTGAAAAGGGTAGTGGAAGAGGGCTGTGTTAATTTTACAACCCCGACTTCCTTCATTATGAGTCACCAGCAAGGCAGGAGAAATCCAGCTTACAAAAGTAAACCTGCGAGAGAGAGTGTGATGTCTTAGGGGAGCGCGGCGGATTTAAGATGGAACGCCTCATTAAAAACCTGCAGAAGTTAATATTTTACAGTCTCTCATGTCTGTAATTACGAGGGAAAGCAAAGTCAGGGCTCTGCAAGGGTTCGTGTGTATTTGGGGGGGGCAACTTTGTAAACTTCTCTCTCTCATAATCAGCTTTTACTGCACATCTGAGGAGGGCAGGCAGGAGAGGAGGTGGTGTTATGGGCTCTTGGTTGGTTCCTTTGTTTTATTTTGTGGGACTGCTTCTGTACAAGAAGAGAAGAGCCTTATTTGTACCAAAGAGATGGTACCGAATTTTGTACCACAGAGATGGAAAAGGCTTCGGCTGAAATATTTGTTTTTTCCCACCAAAAGCACTTAACATCAAAAAAAAAAAAAAAAAAAAGGCAGCTATGTTCGTGGCCTACCTGAAAGCTTCCTTTCTTCTAGTAAATCTACAGATCAGCTGAAAGGGTTTTTTTCCGGCTGCCACTCGCAGCTGAAGGGCACAGCAGAGGAGTCGCTCCCTCAGCCCTCCCCTCCGGCCACGATAACCATCTTATTCACGGAAGCCCAATGCTGCGTTCCTCAATTACAGATTATGGTTTAAAAAATGCAAATAAGAAGAAAAAAAACACAAAAACAAAACCAAACCTCAGCGCTTCCCCCATGCTGCAAGGCACAAGGAATTCCCTCGCTCACCAAACTCCATCAGGACACACGATTTTCCTGGTGGGACACCAACAGCTCCAGCACTCGCTGTCTGCCTGTAGGAAAGCAGCACTGAGCACGGAGCTTTCCCTTTATCCTTCATCCTCCCCTGCCCTAAGCAGCACCAGCTCTGTACCGGTGACAGGGCTGGGAGCGAGGCTGTATAATTTCTGTGCTTAACTCTGACTAATGCAGGATGTGTGGGAGCGCAGCACCCGGCATGAATAACAGCTCCATAAAGCACGTATCAGTATCACGCTAAGTCATTCTTATCATCCAAACAGGATCTGAAGCATGTGCGTGCACAGTACCTTTCCTGTAAAGGTTTTTATCGTTACTGTTGCTTGCATGGAAAGGCAGCTGGTATGACATAAAAAGGAGCAGGAAAAAGCAAGTGGCCAGAACAGCCGAATCAACATAAACAAATACCTTATTTTTATGTAAATGTCACTAGTAATAAAAACTCGAGGCAAGAAGTGATTAGAGAACGCCCAGTAAAAACCAACACAAAAACAAGTCACCACTCAACCACCACGGGAGACGGAACGGTTCCTAAATGGGATGTTGTTCAGAAGTTTTCCATGAGGCGTCCACGACGAACAGCTGAAAATATCAGCTGCATGCAAGCTCCCATGTAAGCAACAGACAGGTTTTCAAGCAGCTTTCCTGTTGTCAGCTCCCCATCCTCTCTCTCCAAACTAAAAAGAAAACAACGCTCACATCCTGGGAACCCCGCTGGATCAAGGCTGAAGCATGAAGCTTAAAACAGAAACAGATCTAGAGCCTGCCAAGGAGAGAGGAACGAGGAGGGAAGTAGACTCACAGGTAAATATTAGTTTGTACTTGAAAAAGCCCGAGGACATTTTAGAGATGCTTTTGATTTCCATGCCAGCTCTGCGCCGTCCAACGCTGGACGGGCACGGCCGTGCAGGGGGACGAGCGCCTGGAGTCTCTCTGCCAGCTGGTCCAGGGTGACGGTGACACTGCCGGCCATTATCAGCCGAATTTTGGAAAGCAATCAGTGGCAGTCCAGAAATGAGACAGGATTTTCTACCTCATTTTCCATTTGGCCCCTCTCGGTTGGTGCCTTTAATGGCAGCCACACGGGAGTCTGGCTGTGCTGCCGTGTGTGGTTTTGGCATTTGGGAAAGGGGCGAGGAAACTCTCCTCACCTTCCCTCCATCCCATAACCACACAGAGCTCTCTTCCTGCACCTCACCTTGCCGTCTGGCAACCTCTGTGGGCACTGGCCTGAGCGACAGTGCTGGACAAAGACCGGAGGCTCTCCAGGCCACCAGAGAGATGTCTCCCCTGTGACCTGAAAGGGGAATCCACAGAAGACAAACCAATTTCTGGTTCTTCAAATCCTAAAGTGTTTTCAAAACTACTTCAAGTGCATGAATAGATCCATCCATCGCTGTGGTAGAGCCAAGAGAGCAGCTCTAAAAGGCTGCCCAGCAGCTCACGCCGCGCAGCACTTTCGTGGTCAGGGCGAAGACCACCGCTCGCTCCAAATCAAAGCTTGAGGGCAACTTGAGAAGCAAACCATAATAACTACCCAAGATGAAATGCAGACAGGAGACCCAGGAACGCCACCCAGCTTCTCTAAAACAACACGATGAGACACGTAGAGGTAACAAGCAATTACGGCCTTCTTTTTATGTCTCCTTTCCAGCAGCACAATGCCCTTGTGCTAGGTCCCCGGGTCAGCAGTGACTCAGAGAACAGAGGGCTTCCAGTGAATCATCCACACCTTTTTAAGCACCCTCCAGGTCTTGTTGGAGATGTCTCACTACCTACACCTTCCCTAAATACTTACTGGGCTGTCCGAGGCTTGAGAGGCTGTGAGGGACAGCACGTGAGCAAGGCTGCAAAGCTTTGTACTGCTCCCAATACCTGAGCGGTACAGAGGGGGATACGAGACACACACAGACCCAACGGCACAGCTCGCTCCTACAGCAAGAGGCTACGGCCAGGAGCTATAGGAAGATAGGGAAACAATGTGGGAGAAGTCACAAATATTTGATTTCACAAGCCAGGACAGTTTTCTTTCCCCTCCCCTTGTGACTAAGCCTTTGGTCCACACACCCACTCCCGTCCTCAAAAAACAACTCCGTGAAACAAATTTGATTGCTCTAAAATACACACGGGCAGTGACCAAGCACACCTCCTCCTCACAGCACGGAGTCTATTTACTGAGAGTCTGCACCAACTGTCTGCTTTGTAGGGAACAGGATCCACCTCCCCCTCTCAATGAGACATTAAACACCGGCGAGCCCAGCTCCTCTCCACTTGCCTTATCCATTCCCAAGCCTCCACCTCTGCAGACAACGTCGTTCACACGGACAAATTGCCTGAAACCTCTCCTAGCTGCTCCTGGGGGAAGGAGCAGTGCACAGCGTGCTGTGGGATCCCAACAGATCCCAACACAGCGCTCGGAAGCTGTGTCCTGGCACTGACCTGCTGCGTGTCGCCGAGGCGCACAGCCCTGCCACTTCTCGCCATCCTCCTGTTTCTGACGTGGCCTGGATCCTTCTTCAACTCTGCAACAGGCTTTGGGATCGTAAGATTAAAAAAAACATGCAAAAATTCCTATTGAGGAACGCCTAAGGTTGGTAGCCTGATGAGAAGAAGCAAATCCTCTGTGCACGTTCATCTCTTGAGGGCTCTGCCACACCAGGAGTCTGTCTTGGGGACAGATTTGTAAAACGTGGTGGTGAAATAAACAATTCCTCATGCATCAGGAAAACCACACAGGTGGCCTTTTACGGTCCAAGTGTCACAAAAACAAAGCAGAACAAATTCCTGTAAGCCTGGCACAGAAGAGATCAGGACGTTTGCCCTGGTTACAGGTTGTACTGAGATGTTAACCCTAACCCTGGGAACCTTCCCACTGCTCCACCCTACCCCCAGTCGCCTCCCCAGCTGCTGCCTGTTGAGCTCACTGCTTGTGCCCTGCTACGTTTTCCTGCACACACACACACAAAAAAAAGCACCCTACCCCTTCTTTCTTCCTCTCAGCAACCAAAACAAGCTGCCTGTCCTTATGTCATCCCATCCAGTCTCCTCCTCCTCGCTGGCACACCACTTTAATATCTCGTTCCTTCAGCCCCTCAAAAAACACAGCTGCTAAAATTATCGTTCTGGCCCATCAATCTCACTCCTCTCCTAATCTGTCTGGTATCTTCTGCAGAGTATTAAGTTCAAGCAGCCCAGAGCTGTGTCCTCAAGGCACTCCAGCACTCTTTATAGCCCACATCTGAGAGCTCATCGCAGCGGCAGCTCCCTCCCCACCCCAAACTCCTGGCACCCTCTGGACACCCGCCACGAGTTTCCCCTTTGCTGCTCCTTCCCTGCCCACCTCATCCACCCCTTTCTCCTTCCTTTTGCAGCTCCCAGCATTTCTCTGGGGCACGGAAGTGGCTGCCAGCCCTGATGGGATGGAAGGATGATCCCTTCCTGACTCATTTTGCTGGAAAGGCCAGAGAAACGGAGCATGCCACACGCCACCACCATGATGCAAGCAGGGAAAAAGGTTTACAGGGAGGGGATGGTGCAAAAATATTAAAGTAATTAATACAGCCCCATGGTTACAGTTTTCTCCAGATATTCCCCTGGGTGCTGTCTTGCATCGGTTAGGCTGCCAGCTATTCAGTGCAGGGACAGTCTGTGTTTTTTCCCCCTTCTAAAGCAACAAGCACATTCTTGGCAGCTAAATTATTAATAAGGAACAAATGGGAATTGATTTATAGATGAGACCGAAGGAGAGGATTTGTCTTCCTTCAGTCCAAGCCATCATGCCCACACGGCTTTGTCCTGGTTCCGTCGCCGCCAAAATCTCCATCTCCCACCCGGGCCACGCAGCGCATCCCGCTCCCAATTACCGGTGTTTACACGACCTCTTTACCTCGTGTATCTGACCACTGACCAGATATTGCAAAAGAGAAGCAAAGTGTTTATTGTTCTTTCTGTCTCTCTTTCTTCTCAGCCGGCAAGAAAAAGCTTAAGCTGGATTAGTTCGTAAGATTTTATTTTTATCCATTGTGTGCTCGTGAAAGAAGAAAAAAAAAAAAAACTACTCAAGGAAAAGATGAGTTTCACATTCAGGCTTCGAATTGCTGAGCTGGGGGAATCAGCTCTCTCTCTGCTGGTGGAAAGTTCCACAGATCTGGCCCAGCTCTCCACACCAGAAGCATCTGTCCTCCTCCTCCTCCTCCTCTGAGCACGACTTTCTTGCATTTCAGCCCCAAAACCTGCACCAACCTTTGCTCTGCTGAAGGTTTCCCCCTGTTACTTATAGGTTCGCTTGCAAGACAAGCTTTTTGGGGCAGCCCCTGCGAGCCGCTGCCCCACAGCCTGTTGTGCTTATTCTAATTAACAGCACCACACACACATCCTACTGGTTTCAGAGCGCTCACCACAATTTGTTTGGCACGAAGAACCCACCAGCAGTCAGCCTGCCACAATCTCCCCCTTTTTAAGGCGGGACCCGTGGCTGAAAGCAACACAAAAGTTTGCTTCTAGAAACACGATGGAGATGGCCCCCAGGACTCTGAATCCCAGACAACGGGAACTCTTACACGAGGCAAAAACCAGCCCTTCAAAGGCTTGTAGGCAAACGTACTGTCACCGAATATTTCTGTCATGGAAGCAAGAGCCTAAAAATACAACGCGAGCAGATAATGCGCTGAGACAGGCCGGCGCACATCCTGTCTTTGCTCTGTAAACACCACGATGCGCGTTGGCACTGCTGTGCAGCTCAGGCCACCCGTCCCACAAGTAGGGCAGCAGCTTGTACAAACTGCAGCTTCGCCCCAAAGCGGCTCTGCTCTGACTTGGGGAGAGCCACAAACCTGGGGGGAACACGGCTGGGTTGCCTCCACCTCCGGCACGGGCAGCAGGGGCTCGGGGAGGAGGTGTGGGAGGAAGAAGTGGTGTTGCCATCCATCTTCTGATACGGCACCTGCAGGAGCACCGCGCCGTGCCGCAGCAGGAAGCACGGCCTCGAGATGTGCTGACTCACTGCAATGTGGGGCCCTGCCTCCGGCGCAGCTTTTTGGGTCCTCCGAAGGCAGCCCTGCTCCTCCCTGCAATTGAAGAGCCCTCGTCGTCGGCTCCTGTCCCTCTGGAGAAAGGAGAAACCAGCAGAAAGGGCCAGGAGGAATCACCCATCACCTCCTGCATTCCCTCTTCCCACCTGAGAAACTTGAGCTTGAAGGGGAAAACCCTCGTTTAGCATGAATGAGAAAACAAATGATAAAGGCTAAAAAAAAATCGCAGCACAACGGGCATCCGAGGAAAGAAGATTTGTTTCTTGTTCTAAGACACAGTTTGCCAAGATTTGGGTGAATTAGATGCAAATCCTCCAAGCCTTCAGATACCTTATAGGCTTTTTATCCTACCAAAATCACCCCTGTTGGTCCGGATGCTTTTATATAAAGTACGTGTGTTAGGTCCTCTCTTACAGGAGCATGTAAGCACACTGGGAACACTTTGCAGAGCTTCCATACAACGAGAATGGACGTCAGACTTGATTTTATTCGGCACAGTTACGTGTAGCAGTCATTAAAACAATAAGCCAGAAACACCTGCAGCGTTCAGACAAGCCAGGCTTTTCTCAGGACCCACCGTGTGCCCAGAGCTACCTAAAGGGAAGTTCTAAGCCATAAAGGATATTCAGAAAGACAAACAAAAACAGGTTCCCAAAACCTGACAGGTCACTTGCCTTTCAGGAAGGGAATGAGCAGAGCCGCTCATTTGCACGTGGGATGCATTCGGTGAATTCCAGTCCAGCCCCCTACATCACTCACTTTTGAGGAGACTAATTGTTTTATGGCACTGCCCACTAAACCCCAACCCAATATCCAGGCTAATACACAACCAGCATAAAAGAGAAAGTCCCAGACCCAAAGATTTCCATTTACAAGAGGATGCAACAGGTAAATGAAAAGGACCAACAGGATGGAGCAGCTGCTGCAGGAGGGGTTGCTCTATGCCAGAAGTATAAAGGGCTTCATGAGGAAAAGAAATTAAAAGCATCACCCCCACGTTCTTCTTCCCGCAGTTAATTAATTAGATTTTACTTTCAAAACATGTGTGCTAAAATCCAGGTGGGCAAATCTGGAAAGTGTTTTATATTTAAATGCAGGGGAAGAGAAGGGGAGAGGGGAGATGTACACACAACTAAAAATACACGTTAGCAGGAAGAGGAGGCTGCGGGGAAATGTGTGTATCAGCAACGCAAAGCGCACCAACCCTTTCTGTTTTCTTTTACAGATGACCCTTGATAAATTATCATGTCTCCTTTAGGGATTTTTCTAATCTGTTTTCCATTATTACTCCTCTTTTTAAGGCAGATAAGGTTGTCTCTGGTTTTGAAACTTCGACAAGGGCCGCATCCTCCCACATACCACAACTTGCACTGCTGAAAAACCTCCGGCTGCCCAGCCAGCTACTACTCAGTAGCCTTGGTGCAATAAAAAAAAAAAAAAGGCAGCGCAGACAGCTACGAGAGGCACTAAGACCCTGCTCCGTCCTCGGCTGCACGGTGCGGAGAAGACGAAAACAAACCTCCCAAATTTTGCTTGCCCCCAGAAGCCGCCGAGGGCTGCTCGGCATGCCTGCACACCGCACAGCCGCTCACACAAAACCTCTGCAGCTCCCCACACGTGGGAGGAGCGGGAGGGCTGCGGTGGGAGCAGCACCGGGACCCCGCGGCACTGCGGGCGCACGCAGCACCTTACCCGTGAGCAAGCACCGAGCCCTGGCCCACACAGCAAAAACCAGCGCTGTGGGGGGACTGTGCGTCAAGGTTTTTTCCTGGTTCAAATGCTTCCGACGGCAAAGACCATCAGAAGCAAGACGAGGAGGGCTGGAGGAGGGCCAGGCTGTGCGGCAGCACCCGGGGAATCCTCGCTTGACCACGGCTGCGGCTGGCGCGCTCCTGACTCATCAGCTAAGGTGCATCCGGCGGCGGCGGCAGGTGCTGGATTGGCAAAAGCATCCCCCTCCTAATGGCTTCCTAATTGTTTTCTGACAACCACTGCGCGTTCTCCAGAGGGCTGTTAAGCCAGAGCTTTGGAAGAGGACGGCGTGCCGGGTGTCACGGGCAGGCACGGAGCAGCGCAGCCACCTGCTTCCGTCGGCATCGCTGCCCTGCTCACCTGCTGATGGGCTTGGAGAGCTCCCAGCGTGGTCCCCGGCAAACAAACCCTGTTACCCACGTTGGCACTCCAGAAGCACCCTGTCCTTGTCATGTTTAAGCGTTTGCTAGAGGTCGTGCGTCAGCTCCAGCAGTTTACCTCTGGGCTTAAATCAAAGCCTGCACTCAGAGGGCTCTGCAGGACGGGGAGGGGTTGGGGAAGCGCTTAAATGGTTTGCTCAGGTAGGATATAAGAGGCTTTGAAATCTTAAAACACTGCCGTTATCTTAGATAATGAAGTGTTAAAAAAGACCCAAAATATTTTATTTTGCAAACACTTATTATTTCAGCTCCAGCAGGCACCGCTAACACACCTCACGGCAACAGCTACGCGTGCTCATTTAAAGCCAGTGTTCAGCCCCACGCTGCTCTCCTATCTGAAGAAAAGCCAACGTATTTAGCATTTTGCTTCCTGCTGTACAGCCTTGACAATCGCAGGCCTTGTCTGCGAGATGAGGAAAAGCACCATGGAATATCGGGTGTCACCTCCCCTCCACTGCCTGCACACCTGGGGTGAGCAACCTCCTCTCACCTAAGCTTTCTTGCACAATAAATGGAGGAGGAGAAGCCTTTACTCAGAGGGACTTTTCTTTAAGGCTCTGTATTAATCACATTCCTTTAGAAAAAAAAAAAAAAATCATTTGAAAGCATTTAATTTTACTTTGTGAGTGATAATAGCACAAGTGGATTGCATCATCTTCACCAGAACAGTAATGCCTTTTAAGTTACTTTTTAGTAGCTGCCTCAGACATGCCTTAGATAATTTTATTGGCCAACTGAGGACTAATGCAAGACATATTCTATGAATAAATGCATTTCCAGAGCCCCGGTCTCAGAAGGTGATTTTGCAAATGGCCAATGAGAAGTGCCTGCTTTGAAGTGTTCCTGGAATCAGTTACAGTTGCTTAAACCACCGATCAAATTCTACCAAAAAAGGCTTAGAGAAATGTTACTTCAGACTAGGTTTATCTTTCCTATAAATGCAAACTACCGCATTAAAAACACAACTTTCCCTCGCAAAATATGCACTTTCACAGCTTCTGAGTATTTAACAGCGGTGCTTAAAGTCAACATTTCATTTTCTTTTTTGGAACAGTTGAAAAAAATCAAAGCCAAACTCCACTGAATGGAAAAGGTAACTCCGAATGCCTTTCCCTTCAAAATAAACAATTGCTGGAGCCACACCAGCCCGTGGAAGGGACCGGTTGGGTTCTCACAGTGACACAGGGTTACCATCCCTGCAGTCTGCTGTGCTGTCTCAGGTCAGGAGGTCTCCTGCCTGTCCTTCATCCAAAAGGTTCATTCCCTCTGGAGCAAAGCCAACAGCTTCAGGTCAGGGAGCTCACTGTGCTTCGTGCTGCCCAGCTCCATGTGCAGCCACCACTCGCAAGATGCTCAGCCCCATCCTGGCCTTCTGCTGAGCTCAGCTGTCCCACCAGCAGGCTAATTATTCTCAACCTTCAGCTGACTTAATTTGATTGTACACCCATTTAAGCAATCTTAGCCCAAGCTTCCCAAATCCACAGACTCATCCTTCTAGTGAAATCCCCAAGTGTACTTGGCCCAAAAGACTGCAGGAGATGCACGAGGTCACTTCCATCACATCGCTCTACAACTGACCTGCCTGATATTTTAGGGAGGGAAGAGGTGGACAGAGGGAAAGCGTTTATCACATTCCTTCTTTAAGACCACTTCGCTCTGGTCTGTATTTATTGCACCATCAAACCCCTTTGACTTACATTTTACACAGAATGTTTACAACACGTGTAGGCAAATTTAGCAACGTATATTTTTTAAACTCCATCGCTTTCCCACATCCACAGGCTGAGTTACTCTACACATAATGCTCCTTTCACAGTAACAACACCGGGGCTTTCCATACGCACTGCTGCTCGAGAGCAGCATCACTGGCAGGGCTCACCCCATGCATGTGATCACATTTAGCATGCTGGGAGCCCTACCTGAAGAGGGCACGCACCTGGGAAAGAAAAAAACAAAAAAGGCAAGGAAGCCATGAAAGAAACCACACCGAAGGAGCTCACAGATGAGGTGGATGAGAAAGGCCTTACTTGAAGTCCGTGGACGTTTCAAAGAAAGCACACAATGGTGCTGCCAGCTCGCTCTCGATGGGACATTTTGTTTTACAAGGCTGTTTTACAACACGGCTGTTTTCTTCTTGTCAGGATCACAGGAATCCTCAAGGCGCCCTTCCTGAAAAAGTGGCAGCACTGCACAAATGGGCTTCGGGAAGGAGGGGAGATTTTAAGCCATCTCCTCAGGGCAACGCCTGGGCCCTTTCCAGGCTGTGGTGTAAGAGTGGTGCGGGAGTGGTGCTGTTATTCCGCCTTTGATGGCATTATTCCTTGGGCACATGCCTTTGCTTCTCTCATTTTGCTGTGGTTTTCCTAACATTATGCTTTTATAGGAGAGTTTTGCAGCAAGTTTGAGGGAAATGACATCACCAGCCCTCGGTTCAATCAGCTTAATACAGAAAGCTGCCTTCAAAGAAGCTTTTAAAAATACATTTAAAAAAATGCTAGTGCATCCAAGCCTGTAAAGTCATATACAGAGCTTCCAATTCAAACATCTGAACACTGATACATATTCATCCTCTGTGCTGCTAATTAACCACAAGCTGATTTCCTTCAGCAGCGTGTTTATTTTAGCAGTATGGCTGTCCAGAGCCTACCTTCCAGAACCCAGCAATAATTAGGCTGCACAAAACAAATAGCTACGTTCACTCCTGAACTGAAAAAACCATCCCATGGAATCGGGGTTTTGCCTTCTATCGAGAGCACAAAAGGTAACAGCCACCAAAATCTTCCTCGAGAAGCTGGTGACAACCATATTTGCCTCTCGGGAGATTAATTAGGCCAAAAGTGCCATGATAGGGCAAAGTTAAAACCCAAAACACGCTGTTGTTTAGCCACAGATTCCTATCTCTAGCACGTTTTTCAATCTAGAGCAGTAACAGAGGAGGCTGACACCGAGGGAGCAGCACGGGGCACCCCCGAGCAGACCCAGCCTCAGCTGTGCCATCGGTGGCAGCAGCTTGAGATAAAAAGGCAGCGTGTCACAATTTGTCCCCAGCGAAAGAAATTAAGTCCCAAGGGAGTCTGCAGATCCCTGAACTGAGCGGGATGAGCCCTCTAATACAAGACCTAGAAACAGAAAAAAGTCACAAAGAACCAGAGACAGGAAGGCGAGAGGCACAAAGAGCTGTTTTTAAAGGCATGATAAAGCAGTTGTGGCAGCACAGGAGTGAAGCCCATCCATTGGGACAGCAGGTTCTAGCTCAGACATCAATTTTAGGAACAAACAAAAGCAAACAGCCTGGCAAGGAGAGCGGGGTGATGGGCAGGAGGGCTCACCTGCAAGCTGCCACCCCGCCTGTGCAGGACATCAATTTTATCCGTGAACTGCTGCTTGGCACCCTCCTCACACACCTTATTTATAGCTGAAACCTCAACTTTTCGGGAATAATCAACGCTTAAAAAGAAGGAAGAGCTCTACACCATATTCAGCGAGGCACTTTGAAAGCCAGTGAGAAGCAGTCACTGATCATCCCTAAAGATCACCCCAAAGGTAATGAATTAGAAGCAACTTTCATTGCCAAAAAAATAAAAAAAAATAAAAAATCCTTGCTAAAAACGATGCTCTGACCTCGTCAGACTTGTGGGCTGCATGCATTCACCACTCCTTGTGGGAACTGCATTCCCAACGAACAAGCCCTCCTTCATGTGGGGTGTTACTGGTTAAAAACAATTCAGGAAAACATTTTTTATCCTTGTTCTTTCTCCCAGCAATTATTACCCATGTTTTGTTTCTGTTTATGCAATTAAGGCCTTTCACTCTTAACCATGATCTAACTACAGCTATAACCAACATATGGGCTTCATGTCACATGCCGGTAGGCAGGCGAGCACGAGGCCATATTTCAACTTGGCAGCAATCCCATACAGAACTTTGTGACTTTCTCTTACCCCCAGGAAGGTATTTCTGCTGACAAGGCACACACACAGACACATTTCAGCTCCGCATGTGGTACAGCATCTCATCGCTGCGCAGCTCTGTTTTGCTCTGGCCTGGTTTTCACAGCCCTCACTCCTGGGCGAATACTTTCATGATGTGAAACCTCAGCTCCTTTACCTTTTGTTTTTACCAAGCGAGGCCTGAAATCTTGATTGGCACAGCAATGTGAATTAAAAAGCGTGATTCTTATACTCACGTTTTCACCAACAGCCCTCTTGTTGATGCAGTTGTATCAGTAAGAGATGTCTTTTCTTACCATTATAAAGTAATTAACATTTATAACTGACATAAAACCCTACTGGCAGACTGTAGCTATCTTGGAGAATATTGCTAAGGCACGCTACAGTCAAACTTCACTTTTCTGTGAAATGCACGATTTTCAGCCTTGCTTAAACTCTTACAGCCGGATGGATTGCTTTGTTACCCAGAAGCAAGAGTTATACAGGACAAAAGTAACAGCTTTGTACGAACATCCTCACTTCTATTAATTCCTTTGCAGCAAGGCCTGGAGCTAACAACATTCCTTTTATTATTCCTATTAATTCCTTTGCAGTCAAGGCCAGGCACCCAGCTTCTCTCACCCATGTTGCTGCACAAGAGCCTCTCCTCTCCTGTCAAATATCCCCTGGGATCTTCCTTCTCTTGTTCTCCTCGCTGACAGAGGGAAAAGGGATGAAGAGCAAGGCTCCTGGCTCTGCGAGGAGCTCCCTCCCTCCCTGCTTTCTTCCATCTTTCATCGCCTTTTGCTGTCGTGGTGTGGTCCTATCCATATGTGCAAGACTAAAAGCCATCTGAAACGCCAGATCTTCATTAGCAGAAGTCAGAATACTGCACATTGAAATTCTGAGAAAATTTAATAGTATGTATCCTGAATTGCTGATACAAGATCCTCTGTGCTGTGATGGGACCCTCCCATGAGACTGAGTTGTACAAAATAATTGACCAAAATTAAATGAGTGAAGTCACTGAGAGACCAAATGTTCGACCCATAACTTTTTTTTTTAAATATTCACAATTCCAAAATATAACTCACTGATCATGCCTATTTGCTTTAAAAATACATCGCCCAATAAACATGTTTACTGACTGCTCTTCTACTAATCTGCTCACGACTCTTGGGCAGGTCAAGTTTTCATTGCAATTTTTATGAAAACTGGGATTAATTTCTTTTAAAAAACACTAAGCAATTCAGAAGCTCAAGCTGAAAATCCTGGTTGACTGTTCTCATAAAACCTGTAGGGTACCTAATGATATCTTAACTGCTTGCACCCCTCCTGGCACATACAGACCCACTACAAATCCATATGGCATCAAGAAGTATTTTGCACCAAACCACCCTAACCTAGCACTTTAGGAACCCTTTTACTTTTTATCCTGGCTTTCTCTATGAACTATGCAGTCTGCTGCCTCCTGTACCTAACTGAGGCAGGGATCCATTTTATTATTCCCCCAAGAGGAGGCATGAAAGGAGAGAGGGGATATGAGAGACAGCTTCGAAGAGCTGCCATTCACAGAAAACCAGTTCAAGCAGAACCACTGTCTAATAAGAAGCAAGGCTTGCCCATGACTACACCTCTTACTCAAAATAGCAAGGTGTAAGAAAGGCAAGTGGAGATGACGAGTGTGCCCACAAGCCTGCAGAGCTCAGAGGTCTGCAGGAAAGGCTATGTGAGTGCTGTGACAATTTCACATTTCACACACAGCAGCATCAGTAGGCATCTTGCTTCCCCTTCCTGGCTGCGGTCACGCAGTGGGCAAGGGTTAGAAGTCACACTTCGCTGCTTGCCTGCTACCGTGGCGTCTGTCTTTCCTTGCAGCGCTGGGGCAAAACTTGAAGGCTGCACAAATTAACTTTATTAATAAAAAGATGCTGCAATACAGCCTTTACACCGTGCTCTATCCCCAAACATAAATATTGCTCGCGATGCCGAAATTCTATATGATGTTTACGAGCACTGTAAGTTTTCCCTTCTTACGTCATTATACTGCAGTGTCATAACCAGCAAAAAAAAAAGTATTCTGTATGTAATTATGCAATTATATGGCCCTCATTAACACAGTACCGAGTGCCTGATTCCATGAAGTTGTCTCAGAGCCCCCAAATAATTATTTGCTTCATTTTGAAGAAAGGAAACCAAGGCAAAGGGAGACAACTGATCTCAAGTAATGAAGGGAAGAGGAGCATTAAGTTCACAAGTACCCTGTTGTGTCCAACACTTAACACCATTTCTGTATCGCGTATATGCACATGCCCTTTGTGGAAAGCAAGAGCAACAAGAGAAATAAAATTTCTCATATCTGACAGTGACAGGGCAGGAAATTCTTCATACCAGTTTACGACAGCAAAGAGCAACATTTACTGTTTATGTTTGCCTTTCTAAATTGACATTTTAATAGCTTCCCTCCTCGTTACAGTCCTTCTGCCTAAACATTTCTGAAAGCGCGTGTGCGTAGAGGCAGGGGAGCGCTCACGCTATGCTCCCCGCTATCAGGCACCCCTCCTCGCTATCTCCTTTTGCAGAACCACTCACCCCTGCTGTATCAGGGCAGAGCCAGGAGAATCCCAATAAGCAACTCCCTCGTTCCTCTTCAGAGACTTAGGACTTAAGCCAGAGCTCAGGGAGGGTTTGGGAAATGCAGATGGGCTTTGGACCAGGCCGGTCACATCTGTGTACATATTTGCTTTGTATGACTTTAAAAAAAAAAAAAAGTCTTCTCACAGTCCAGGGCTTACACGTCATTCCCACGTTGCTTCAGCAGCACAGTCTGTGGATTGCCCTCTGCCAGTCAGCCTCGCTGGGTCTCTCACGGGTCACTGTGAAAACGAAATGCTGAACCCCCGCCGCAAATCGTGTCTTTCTCCCATCTACACCGTGTGGTTTGGTATAATCAAATACATTCTGAATGAGCATGGGGTGAGTGTGTGCAGCGGCAGCCTTTTATTAATTGGCTGTTATTAAAAAAAAAAAAAAGTTTTGGAGCGTCTCTTGTGGGAATTCCATTTGCTCAGCCTGTGCAGGAGGCCTCTGGAGTTACTCAGAGGAGAAGAGCTTCACTGGAGCTGCTCCAAAAAAGTAAATGCAAAACCAACCACACGTACCCGTGCTACAGGCTTCACGCTTCACCAAAAAACCCTCCCCCTCACACTGAGAAACTGCAGAACGCATCCCTCAGGAATCAGTAACGTGAAGTACACCCAGCGAAACCACAGCGCTGCCGAAACTGACGGGCTCCTAACTCTGCGCAGCGTTAGGACAGACAGGCCTAGGGAAAAAAAAAAAAACACTCTCCAAGCCCTTTGCCCCTCTGCAGGGCGATGCATCACGCAGGACCTCGCTCTTCGAATGCACCCACGGCGGGCGGGCGGCGAGGCTCCGTGCTGTGTCTCACCGTGCTCTCACTGCGGCTTCCCCGGTGAAAGCGGGGATCTTCTGGGGACTTCCCTCCTGCAGACGGGTTGCTCCAAGCCACCCAAGCACGACGCCGTGGGTCCACGGGAGCAGCTTCAAGCTGTTTCTGAGCGCCGCGTTACTCACGTGCAGATTTCATCCTAGGTCACTGCTGGGGCTGCTCCGGGTCCTGGGCTTTTTGGTCAGCCGAGCGCACGAGGCTGCCCGCACGGTTTACTGGCTCTTCTCTGAGCAAACGTTGGGCTGTGGTACTGTAACTTCTAAGGGCATTAGTGAGAAACCCCCCACAAAACCAGAATTCCCGCTGTAAATGACAGGAGGTACAGAAGAAGGCAGCATCTTGCCGATGACTTAAACCAGGCTGATAACAACCCACAGATCACAGCGCGATTAACAGGATGTTAACACCTTGCAGCAAAGCATCCACGCATGCTGACTTCGTCTGTGGGTTCGGTACATGGTACCCTCAAAGTGAAGTGGTGAGGAAAATGTGTGCCATGGTGATGCAGAGGGAAATGGGAACACGGAGGCAGCCCCTGTACGTGCTAGGGGAATGTCCCGCTGGCAAAGTGCAGCGAGACCTGGAGATCAGGAGGGGACTGGTGGGGACAAACCCAGCCCAGAGAGAAAAATCGATGGATGAGGGCATGTGGGAGAAATGGAAAAGTGGCAAGAGGGGAAATTGCAGGGAGCTGCAGAGGCAGACGAAGTGGTGACACCAGGCTTTTGGCACGGCGGGCAGGACCGACGATATATGGACCACAGGGAATGGTGCTGGTGGGGATGCACCTCCTGAGCTCGGGGCTCAAGGGCGAAGGAAATGAAGAAGCAAGAGAGTTCAAGCCCTCATTAGACCGCTCTAAAGCCGAAGGTATGGCATCAAGTTCACCTCTCCTCTGCAGTATCGGGTTATATCAGCATGCTGCAAGCAGCAGTTGGCACCCAGCTCTTCTGCAGGGTGCCAAGGCTCAAGAGACACTCAAAGCTCTGATTAAAAACCTCTGGGTGAAGCCAAAAGTGAAACAGTTGCAACACCTGTGAGAAAGGCGGCAGTAATTAACTCAAGAATTTCCCAGCTTGTTAAGTGTTACTTTTCTTGACGGCATTTCAAGTGCCGGGCCAAAAAATACCAACATCTGTAAGAAAACTCCAAACGAGCGAGAAATACTTAAAAAGCTCCCCCCACACACCAAAACCAAGGTTTCAGTAGCAGAACGAGAAGAAAGGTCAGGGAGACACAGTCAGCTACCATCAGAAGAGTTAAATGCTTTTTTATAAGACGGATATAAACTGAAAAGCCGAAAAGTTTAGAGGAACAACAGAGTACTGATGCCAAGGGAAAGGCGTTCTGCTCATATACCAGCTCTGGGCACCAAAAAAATAGCAAAACACTGCTATGTTTAGAGAGATCTCTTCTTTTCTGATAAGTATCCTATAAATCCACACATATATAATCATCTGATAGCTTGGATGTATTAAGTTGCCGTTTTCAAGTCTTTCCTTTTAGTGTTGTAGGAACTGCAAGTTTACACAGGGTGCCACTGACCTTCCTCTTCCTGCTCCGTGGAAGACGAAAAATTGGATAGTATTACAGACAAACTGTGTCGCAATTCCTAGGCACAGCAGGGTCAGATGAAGTTCAGTCTTCCCTTTGAACTTTCTTGCCTCTGTGGGCTATCTTCAAATCCTTCATGTTATTTTAACATGGTTTTTAAAGTTTAATTTCCTTTTTGTGGCTTTGCGTGATTAACGTTATTGACGTTAAAAGCGATATGCAGCCCCCTTTTCATCTTTCGGAAAAGAAGGAAATATTTGTGGCTTTCCCCCTCCCCCATTAATTAAAACCTTGCGGCAGCGATCCCTTCAGCTGCCGTGCTGGAGGCAAGAGGAGGAATCCCGCTGCCCTCGGTGATCCTGGAGCCCACCCTGCCCAGGCTCCAGGGCTTTTTGTTCAGCAGAGCAAGAAGCCGGTGTTCGGCTTCATCAGCAGTGGTCTGAATGGGTTCCTTTCGGGTCCGAGTCTCAGCTCTGGATGCAGGGTCATGGAAAAGAAGCGGTGTGAAGAAGAGGATTTTAAACTTTGCACAAGGCTCGGCATAAATCCCAGCAGCAGAGCGGTGACAAACCAGACTGCTGAAGTTTTGCATCACCCTGCTTTAAATCTACAGCATCTGCACCCACTGAAGCAACTTCACAGCCCTCCAGGAGCTGCTAGAGGGATGGATGCACTTTGTTTGGAGCCCATTTTTACCCTAAAGGCGAGGCCCGTTGTGGCAGCCTACATCCCAGCATCTGCTGCCTGGTGCTGCTTTCAGGGACCAAGTTAAGCCAGGAGAACCTGGGCACCTGGCTGTGAGCAGGGCCAAAGGAGAGGGATGGAAAAATGCAGATACAGGGCGCTTCCCAGGAAGCATCGCAGCGACCCAGGCACGGAGATAACCTCAGCCAAGTGCTGAGCTTTGCTCCTCCAGATAAGCAATAACAGCAAGTAATCAATAAGGGAATGAAGTGTTGACAAAGCAAACCAGCTCTAACATGCTCTGTTTTCACATGCAGTCCTGTTCTCGTCGCATATTAATGCGCTGAAATAGCCTGAAAAATTGTGTCAGCAAAGCGTGACTCCAAAAGGGGCTGGTGATCCTCCAGCACTCCGTGGGGAGAAGAAACCAAGGTGCTTAGTCAGAGAAACCTGTATCAATCTAGCAATGCAACTTAGTTTACCAGAATCTTTGATTCTGGAATGAAACAAGAAAAAGAACAATCACATAAATCCAGTGAAGATCCTATAAGTTTGTAGCAGCCACCACTTGCCATAGGAAAGCAGAAATGACTCATCTAAGGCTGAAGCACTGAAAAAAAAAGAAAAAAGCACTTAACAGAAACAACTTAGCAAGGACAGTTTGATGACAGTTCTTCTGTGATGACAGGCTCCTAAAAGATATGCCAGTTGCAATAAATATTTCCAATTTAGATATCTGGCATTAAGTGGAGAGAGCCAAAGGCTTAAAGATGTCACATAACATAAGCGCAGCTCTGTTTAATTTTGCAGTTTCTGAAGCAGTGAAACCCTGGGCTTGCTCTTTTTTTTTTCCCTCTCCCTTTTTTGATATGCCAAATCCATGACCAACACAAGAACCGTCTTTGCTCCGCTGTGACTAACGTTGATCGTTTGTATATAAAGTAGCCATTATTCAACCAAATGCGAATTCAGCAAGTGCTTTTAAAAAAAATCACCCACCCCCTAGCAAGAACCGCAAACCAAACAGCCGCCCACACCCCGGCTGGAGCATGCCTCTGCATTCCTGAGCGCTGAATAACAGGAGGCGCTTGGAGCCCGCGCCGCTTTCTTACGGCTCCTCGCAGCCCCGAGAGAGAGCCCAGCGTTGGGGTGGCAGCTTGGGGCACCCCCCCTGCCCTCAGCTTGACTCCTTTCCAAGCGTTGCTCGAAAATGTGGTGCCCCTGCCATAGCCTCCTCTATTCATTTTTGTAAACTCAAGCCATGAGGAGGGAAAAAAAGGGAATAAAGTATGTGAATGAGTCTCTCAGCACAGCACAAATCTGTCTCGGCATCACTGGGAGTGCGAGGTCTGAGCTGCAGCCCCTGGGTGATGCTGTTACCTGCACGCTTCCCCGCTGATTCAGGCAGGAAAGACAAACCCAAGGTGAGGCCAAAGAGTGAGCAATCTCCCCAGAAGTTAGGCCTGCACTCAGGAGGAACAAGGCACGTTATTCTAGAGGGTGTGCAAAGCCCAGGCAGGCTGGCACAGCCGGGGGAAAGCTCAACCTGCCGGGCCTGGCCTCGCTCCCCTGCCCTCTGGTCAGCAGCAGGGACATAGCCCAGGTTTCCCTGCAGTACCAACCCCATTTCTCATTGCCTGTCCACCCCGCTGAGGCCTCCCTGCAGTGCTGGATATAACAGGGCTCTAGGGAACGGGGGGCAGCACACACAGCTGCTGAGGGCTAAAACTGGAGAAGGATCCTGAGAAAGGAGCAGCAGCTCCGGCTGCAGAGCGTGGAAGGCTCGCAGTCTCCAGCAGCTGCGGAAGCAATTTGGGACGGTGGAACCACGGAAAGCAAAGGCTCTCCCCCCCCCCACAGGACCAGAAATATTTCCAAACCGAGATGTCAGGCCACAAATAAATCCTCAACAACATACTGTTATGTTGCTTATGTTTCAAATCACTTCTCATCACTGCTAACGTGCAGTTCGGGCTCAGTTCTCAACTTCCACTGGCTCCATTTGGCCACAAAGAAGCCCAGCAATGGGTGAAGGTTTTACCACAACACGTGCTGGGGATGGTAGCAGAAGCCTCCCAGTGTGTCTCCATCATGTGGGTGCTGTGCACGGTGCTTACCCTCCACGTTTCCCACGGCTGAAGCAAAGAGCCACTTGGAGAAGCTCTGAACCAGACGACAGGAATTCCCAGGGTGGCTCCCAGTCCTGCAGCAGCCAGCTCAGGAGATCATTAATACAAAGCCAGACAGCTCTGCTGAATCTAAGTCCCTTGTTTGCCTTTTGACCAGTGTTAATGCAATATTCCACGCTAGGGAAGAGTCACGGAGTGAAGCATCCCCATCCAAACACTGCAGCACCACAGTTTCTATTTATTTACTACCCTGGGTAAAGTGTCCAATGCTTTGGGCGTGCTGCTCTCCTTGCCGCCTTCATGTTATGCCTTACCTTGACCAGATTTCTGTAAGTCTCTGGCACAAAAAACACAACACATCAAATACTAAAAACAGATTTAAGATGGGATGGCCGAGTAATATTTTTTCCCGTAGGAGGCCAGTCGATCATCTCACGCCGAGTGCTGTATCAAGGCACAGAGACTTTATTTTCTTTTGCTAGCAGCTTTGCCAAGATCTTTACCGGAAGGCCTGGAAAC
Source organism: Anas platyrhynchos (assembly GCF_047663525.1). NCBI lineage: Eukaryota > Metazoa > Chordata > Aves > Anseriformes > Anatidae > Anas > Anas platyrhynchos. The sequence goes on along the minus strand of NC_092597.1, from coordinate 23,347,235 downwards.
TCCTACCATGCATCACACAGCAGCGACGATCCAAGGCAGGTACCCAAGTTGCTCAGCCAATATGACAATCCCCTATTGCTAAATCCGCCGGTTCTTTGAAGAACCTTGAATCACTTTTAGCGCTGCGTTGGCCGAGGGAGCCGGATGTTCCTCTCTGCAAAACCTGTCACCACCGCTCCCGAGGCAGCAAGAAATTGCTTGAGAGAAGCAAAGATTCCCCCGGGCTCTTCCGATGGGAGTGTTTGGCCCCCTCGCCTTCCTCCCCTCGCCTTCGTGTGCCCAAATGTGAGCAGTCCAGGAAATAAGGGCACAATATTTAAAATTAAAAAAAAATAAATAATAATAATCTTTGCTCCTTTACAGCCTAGGAATTTAAGCCCATGAAGAATTTGACTTTAGGTGTCAAAGCAACAAGTTATTTTGGAAAAAAGTCGTATAACCATATACAAGTAAGAACTTTTGGTGGGTTAATTTAATGAAATGATTCCAAGCAAGTTCCCTTCTCCCCTTACCGCCTATCTAGCCCTTATCCCCGTGTAATGGTATCAACACAATCAATAGCTCTCCAAGTCATGTCAGCTGCTGGCTAATTTACACTTCCATAGTTGCCATCTGCTATTCAACCCATTGTAACACAAGCCATCAGCCTAGGATCTTAAACTAACATGGTCAAAACAAAACTATTGAAAGACAGAAATTTTATCCATATTCCCAACGGGTAAAGGAATACATTTAATCCAATTATGGTTTCATCACTCTCTGTTTTTCAAGTTCGGTTCACACAGCAGCCAGGAAATTGTGTTACAGTATCTGCTTATTCAAATTCAGCCATCAGCCCAGCATTCAGAGAGAAATGAAAGGTACTCACTGATATTTTAGGAAAATTCATTAAAACCTGAGACTTCCAAACAGAAAAAGCTAAACAATCTTCACCTGCATCATCTCCTGAATGCTTCCTATTTTTCAAACTACTATTTTGTCTAGCCTCCATCGAAGAAAAAAATACCTCGCTTACATTAAAAGCAAGCGTCAGGGAGATTTATTGATCCATTTTTAACAGAGGGCACTCCGCATGATTTTTAAATCCATGCTATTGGCCTGCCACTAAAGTATTTCAAAAATAATCTGCATGTTATTTCCCTTTATAACTGCTGCTGGTAAAGTGCAATACCATGGAAAACTGACAGGAACATGCAAAGCTCACCAAACACACCCCACAGCTCAAGCATCCAGGCAATGCCCAACAGCAGGGTTTGCTCCCCGAGACCGCTTCACAAAGCCCCCGGTTACTGCAGCGCAGGATGGAAATTCCAAATTTGATCAAAAAAGAAGAAGAGATCAAAGATTCAACAAAATGCATGACAAATGTTCAGCTCCATGAGTCACTGCAAACAGAGTCAGCACGATAATGCTCAACCCCGTGGCCAGGATTGTGCCCAGGATGGAAACAATGGGACATATGGGCAAAAGTAATATTCCTCTTTCTTTAAAACTCTCTATTGTCTGAGAACAAAGCAAACCACATCCAAATACATCTGGCATCGACATCTAAGACTCGGCAAGTTGATCCTGCTTTCAGACACCAAAAAACCTGTACATGTGAGCAACCCGTAGGCTTTCCTAGAGTGGACGATGAGCCAGGACAGCAGCTCCAGGAGGAGGAAGGCAGCTCATGACTTGAGCTGCCCACCCAGCAGCGCAGTGGCAGGCTGCTACCAAACCACAGCTCTTCCCTGTGGGGAACGGGCAGGAAACGGGCTCATGTGCTGTGCAGAGAATTAAGAGCAAGGAACACGCTCCTGCAAAGCATCGGAGCTCCCACAAGCTACCGCATGAGTACAACCAGGAAATTCAAAGCTCCAAATGCCCGAGCTCTTCCTCGTTGTGCTTGTGTTATACCCTGGGTGTGCCCTCCTCTCTGCCCAAGGGACCCTGCACAGAGCCATGACAACCCTACAATTTCCCCAGAAGATGACTAAATGCATGTCACGCTACAGGCTTACCTAGGAACGGGCCTTAACAGCACCCCCAGCGCTGAGAGAAAGTGCGGTTTGCAGAAGCTGGGCACCAATTTCCATTTGTATGTGCTATTTTGAGCAGAAACAAGCCAAAAGGCATGCAAGCAATCTCCTTTCTTCTCAGCCTGCATTTGAATGCTTGGTTCCCAGGGTGCAACTCTTGTCCAAGTATTGACTCCAGCTGAAGAAATGAAGTGGAAATTAATCACGTTGCCATTTGAAACAGCTTTCCTACAGCTAATGCGTTTCCAGGTTTCCCCAGGCGTACCATCTCTTTTCCATCCGAAAAAAAAAAAAAGGTGTTCAGGCAGAGGGGGAAGATTTTCTACATTTCTTCACGCTTTCCAGACCTCCTGAAGCCAAGTCAAAGCCATGGAAATCCAAAAAGTCCAGATACATCCATCGTACAGGCACAAACCAGCTGCAAACATGCATGCAGCGAGTCATCCCAGCTACTACACATTTCGTAGAGCCAGTTCACACGCGGCACAAACATCTGGGCAGCCCACAGGTAACGGCTCTAACACCCTGCCCGAAGTGCAGGCTTCCTGCACGGGTGTAATTCCATGAATGCACACACGTTTCTGTCCGAGAAATCCTGAACTGAAGTGCAGCAACCTTTAGCTTTCCCCGCAGAGCTTGCATCACACCAATTAATAATGCAGATCCACTTTGGACACTGTCCACGCAACAAAAGCCGTGAGCTTCCAGCATTAATCACCTTGTGACAATTTCCACCACCACATTTAGTAATCCCATCTACTTTAATTCCCCCAAAGTGTCAGAGTTCATTCTACGCTGGATTAAAACCAAGACTGAAGCAAAGAAAAAGCTCCTCAAAATGGCAAATCTCTTCCTTTGCGCAGTAAAAGCCCCTTTTCTGTAGCCAAGGCGCTGACACCGAAAGGGGACCCTCTAACTTTTATGAAAGCTAACGAAATAACAGGCACAGGATGCTGCTTCTGGACCTCGGAGCTGCTCAAATGACTGCTGAATTTCTCATCTTTTTGCTCAGGAGCAAGCAGCTCCACTGCCCAGGGCTCAAAGCTTTGCAAGAGCCTCAGCCTGGCCAGCAGCCGGTCCCTAGCGCTGCAGATTTCTGGCAGAGGAAGCACCAGCACCGGGTGTCTCAGCACAGCCCCACACTTCTGACCTGATGCTCCATCCATCTTCAGCAACTTTGGCTGAAGATGCCAAATCCAGTCTGCCATCCCAACCCCAGTTCAGGCAAGTATTTGGGTACGTCCTCGAGTCCTACTGCAGCACTACAAGGGTGCAGCCCCTGTAAGGAGCTGAGTGCCCAGGGACCCACAGATGGCTTCTGCTGGTTCAAACCACATGGGGTGAATGAAAATTCCTCACATCTCCTTCAAGAGCATGCTCCTGACTGGGACTACAAACTAGTTTGCTTTGCTAAGCACTTGTAAAGCATATTTCAAATAATTATAATCTTGAGGTCTTCTCCAACATTACCACAATGTATATTTATTAAGTTAAAAGCACGCGCGCTACTACCAAACAGTTATCCAACATTCATTATAACTTGTCCAAGCAAGCCTCGTGTGCTGTGTAATCATATTCTGCTCCTCGGGGCAGAAATGCTAAGCATAGCTTGGAACAACAAGACACTGTTTTGTCCTGAGTTTACCCATAAAAGAAATACTTGGAGCGTTGTTAACCTGTGCCTTTCCCACACCCCTCCTGAAACTGTGAAGGTGCACTACCGTCTTCAATAAAAACAAATACAAATTGAAAAGAATATAGGAGACCTTAAATGGCCATTTTTCACAGAATTATGGAAATAATACTCACACATACACTTGTGCATGTGAGCCTGTTCACCACCCGCCTGCTGTTCTACTCAACACTGGTGATAACACACAGGATATATTTTTTACATGAAAGGTACATTTTTTTAATGAAATCTTTTCAGACACCTTCCTGGACATTTTGCCCATTTTCTGACAATACTCCGTACTATTCAAAACTACTTCTAAGCAGAATCAGAATTAGTGAAAATGATCACAGGGCTATATCAGGTGGAAAGGAGTGAGCCCCCAGAGGTCCATGGATGCCTTTCCTCCCTCTGGCTGTACGGAGGAGATGTGTGAAGTTTTATTTCTACACAGTCACCAGTGACAGGCCACGGGGCCACCCGTGTTCCAACACGCTCCCTCCCATCCCTCTCAAATCATGAGGCAAACCACAGACTTCACTTCAGCCTAAGTCAGCAATGCATCACGCTGCCTTTACCCTCTTGGTGCCAGCAGACCAAAAGCTGTGCTTGCAGGGATCACTGCTCCTCTGAAAGCTCCTCTGAAGGACGGCCCAAGCTACAAGGGGACACAAAACAAACAAAACAACAGCATGGGACAAAATTTGATATCATCTGAGGGCTAGGGGACTTCTAGAAGCTGGTACAGGGTAAAATTTATCTCCAATGGAAAAAAAATACACAGTCACAGCAAAATTATAGGAGAACACAACTTTGGGCAATTTGGTTAAAAGGTCTTCTCAAATTCAGTTTAATTCCTTTGCTAGAGGAGAAGTTTGTTTGATGAAAAGCAGTTTTCTAGACACAGTATGTTTGGACTTTTCTAAGGCAACTGGCTGTGTATAGCTTGGTAAAAATACACCCATGAAAACAGTTTAGGGCTATAGAAAATGACTTAAAAGATAAGAATTTCAATCCATTGTTTTTGATAAGACAATGACTGACTGACAACTTAATCACAGCAATGCAATATGTTAATCAGAGGGGAAAATGGGAATACTGCAAGACCCTCCAGCCTAGCCAAGGGAGGTATATGTAATGAAGCCATGCTGTAAGCTGACAGCAGGCAGCTTCAGCTGGTATCTGCCACACTTTTTTCAACAGCTAATAGTTTCCTCGCTTCAAAAACAACACTGGCATCCCTTTAAACGAAGACAGGATGCGTTTCTAGAAGATATAGTTTTAAAAGTTACCGAATTTGGCACCGAGGTCCCATCTCTACCCACAAGCGCGATGCGCAGTGCTACTTTACAGGATATCACACGAGGTGATCTTGTCGCTGCAAAGATACAAAGCAGCTCTGGCAAGCACAGCAAACCCCGCAAAAGCAAGCAGCAGACTCGGGCAGGGACAGACAGAAATGGGATTGTGCCTTCTAAAAGCAATCTCCTATTAGTAAACACGGAGCTGCATCCTTACTCAGCCCCTTTTGCTTTTTATTTGCTTGCCAGTAGAGGCTGGGTTTCTAGAAACAAGCACCTAAACTAATTACGACATGTTCCATTTTCTTTAAAAACCCAACTAACGATGTTAAATATATATTTAGTAAGCAGACTGCAGTCGCTGCAAGCTAGAAATCACTTCCCAAGCAATCCTCATCCAAAGCTCAAAACGCTTCCCGAGCCCAGCCGGCAGCAACCCGAGCATTAAACAGATCTGCTCTGAAAAGTGAAAAGGAAAATTAAAGAAATATCCCCGCAGGCTAGGCAGCCCCTCAGAAACACACGCATCTGACAACGCCTCGGGCAATCCCATGCCCAAGCAGCTGCAGATTTTGGGAAGGGAATCGCATGGCCAGACTCAGACATGTGAATAGTTCCAGTGGCTTTTACGAGACTCCGCCTGGCAAGGCTCTTCAGAACACGTCTGTCCTCGAGCACATGTGAATTTGGTGGGTCTGCTATTACTCATCCCAGTGTTAGTGGGGCAAAAGGGCTTCCTACAGCTCTGCAGCACACCGGGCCGGCCATGGGAAGCTTGCTGCAGCACTGAGCTCATGGAAATCCTAATTTAAAGCAAGCTGTTCCTAAAGGAGGAGCTGGTGGGGAAAAAAAACAACAAGAAGAAAGCACCAAGCAGCATGCACAAACCCCGAGACGATTTCACAGCGTTCGTGCTTCGAGATGCCTTCCCCACTCCCCCTCCCCCCTATCAAAAATAAAGACAAAAATAAACCACGAAGGGAAGGAAGGAAAAACCTCACCAAAATTTATGTTTGTTTTAGGCCTATTGCAACAACCGCTTTACTGAGCTTTCATCTGCCTTTGCGGTGTTTCCTAGCCCTCGACTGTAAAAGCAAAGCCCTCTGTACACAAACAGCAAAGGGATTATACAGCACGCAGCGTCCTTTGTTGCTACCAGAAATTAGAGACAGGTGTTGATGGCACAAGGGACGGTAATTGCTATGCACAGGAGAGCTGGGGAGCTGAAATACCAGCGTCCCCGAGACCGTATTACAAAGATAGCTGCAAGCTCCTTCCCCCAGGCACTTACTGGACCAGCCCGTGAGAAAATAAGTTCTGGTGATGACTACGGCTCACACACACATTGGAATAAAGACTTCCAGATTTCATGTCTCGCAGCATACTATTACTGTTATTCATTATTCACCAAGAGATGACAGAAAGCAAAGTACAATAAACAAAAGAATAGAAAACTCCGCAGCTCCCGCCCCAGAAACCTTCGGCTGGTTTTGCATAGCGTCCCTCCAGGGTGCAAGTCAAGGCTGTTTTTCCCCCCTCTGCCCTTCCAACAGAATAAATGAACTGGTTGAACAGCTTGTGATATTTGCATGATTGGGGGAGATCACCTGAACAGGCTGAGCAGCCAAAGTCTAAATAGTTTGCGAGCAGCAAAATCCAGCTCGTGACAAAGTCCTCTGAAGACCCTCGCCGTGCTGATTGCAGCGCTGGAAGTTACCACAAGTATTACGAAATGAATCAGTAATGACAAGCAAGCCCTCTAATTTCCACAGTAGGCTCTTTCTACTTACTTTCAGCTTAGAGATAATCCCACTTTTATTAGGTGCTGATCTATCACTTCAAGTACTGCTAGTGCAAGGCAGAGAAGAGACCGAATGCCAGAGAACGAGAGGGTTTAGCTGAAATAACCTCACAAAGGGCTTCAACTAAGGCGAAAGACAAGGAAGGTACACTAGAGATGCATTTGAACATCACCACATGATAGCAATGATACTTTAAAATAACACGAGATTATTTTATTTAAGTTTAGCTACCTAACTTAAAGAAAAAAAGACTAAGTACACCTTCATTTGGTACACTCAAGGCACGGTTCCTCTCGGTGGCAGTGATGCTGCTGTATTCTGGAACGTGCTCATCTCTGACAACATGCACAGCGGTGATCCAGCCGATTTGCAATGAAGAGGAGTCCCATAAAGCTGCAACACTTCGCATCTGCATTATCCCAGATATCTCGGTAACCAGTTATTGCACACGGAAAGATTAGGCAATCACAGGGCAACGGTGCCTCCGGTATAATTAACCTATCTGTGTGCTAACAAGTGCTCGAATTGCAGGGCCAGACTTGGTTAAGAAGACGGAGGAATATTTCAAAGGCTGCTCATTTGCTAGTTGCACAAGGGTCAGCCGGCTGCTCACCTTCCACGAGAAGAACGCCAAATCCCTGCAGAGTCTGGCAACACCCAGCCAGTCCTGTACCCACACTTCGCTTGGCTGTAACACCTTGTTCCAGCATGCAAAACACTTTCAACCCTCATGAAAAGTGCTGGGCTAAGGATAGCTCAAGTCCTTCATTAGGGATGTGACCTCCAGCAGGCTCCTTACCTTGCACAAGGAGGCATTGTTCCGTGTTCTCTTTGAAGTGGACATCAGAAGGGAGCCTGAATCCTCAGCACCATTCACTCCAGCGGCACTTGTAAGGACAGTTGCCACATGGCCAACTGTGAAGGCTTTTCATGCGGTTAGATGCCAGTTAACCAAGGAATCACTACATACCTTTTTGCTAGCAAAGCCACAAACTTGTATTGAACAGTCCCTGGAAGCGACAAGAAACTACCAGTCACCGGCGTAGGACGTTGGAAAAACAAAATGCTTCTTCGTAGCCGCATCTTCAAAGCCAAGTGGTTCCCCCGGTGAGTAATGTTCCTACGGTGGTTTGTAGGTAACGAGAACTATGCTTGGAGAAGTGGAAATCATAAACAAAATGATGCTGCTGATGGATCATTATCATAACATGTAGAGATATGACAGCGTAAAAGCACATGGAAACAAGATCATTTGGACTTGTCACTTCTGTTGAAATGAACTTGGCTTCCACACAACGCTAACGAGACGCAGAAGTGCAGCCTCAGATGTTGACTCTGCCCAAATCTGGTTTGCCACTTAGTGGCACAACAGCAAAGTATTCAGGGTTAAAGCATAAGAGAAAAAGTTGACAAAAATTGGGGGTTATTGCTCTCCCAACTTTCACCAGCCTTGCAATAAGCTGGCTTGGATGCATCTGCCAGCTAGTGGAAGACATTTGTAGTGGCTTTCTTCAAACCAGGGAAAACTTTGCTAAAGTTTCCCCCAAGAAAAGATCCCGTGAGCTGTTTCATCCACGCAAACCGCTGCTAACACACAGGAACAGTTTCCTTTGTCACCTCTCCCTCAGCCCCTAAAACCCGCTGCAGTAAGTACAAAAAATGCAAGATTTAAACCCTTCACTTGCTCACTCCGCCAGTCTTTTGTGCCAGGAGATAACACCAGAAACAAAACCGGAGAAAGGTTAGCTTATGAGCAAGCCTGTACGCTGCATTCCCAAAGGGCTGCCAACGTCAGATTAAGAAGCAGACCTCAGTCCCCGTGATAGCTAGCAAAACAGGCTACACATATCAGTTTTTACAAAACAAGAGACTTCTGTGCTGTTCTGAGGAGCAGAAGTACCTCTGTGTAACTTTACTTGCTGTAAAAAATAATAATAACAATAAAAACATATATATATAAATAAATATAAATATATATCCTGCAAGCTTGCATTGGATTGCAGTCAATGGGAGGTGCAATCTCTGACTGACAGGACTAAGTTACTGAATCACTGGTAGAAAACTTATGGCCTGCGTTTTGAAATAATCCTGCCCTTCTAAAAATAATTCTTCAGTGATTTAATGTGTAGCAATACATTACATACGCAGCCACGCTGGACCAGCTTTCGGCCAGCTTTTGAGAACTATCAACCCTCAGATGAATCTAGAAAAATATTATTTGTAGTACCAAGTGCTGCAAACCCCACTTAGGGATGAAATACAAGGTGATCTGTAAAAGCAAGATGTGATTCTAAAGCAAAAGTGTGACAAAGTTCTTTATGCTTCCCCAACTATTCTTTTGTCATGATACAAACTCAGAGCTGCTCTGCACGTGCAACAGGGACAGCCCAGAAGTCACAGAGATGAAAAAATGACTTACTGGACTAATAACAAGAATTAAATCCTGCTCAGGCTTCAGAAAGCAGAACACCTATGCCTGGGCTGTTTTACACGTTGCCACACTAACTTGCACTGTTTGCTTTTGTAACAAAGAACACTTTTGTTCATCCTGCCCTCCAAGCAGCCATCCCTCCCTGTTGTTTAAGGCTTAGCACAGGAAGAAAAACAGTATTTAGCCTAAAAGCCACCCCAACCCCGAAACACACAAAGAAAAACAAACCAAGCCTGCAAGAAAACCTAAGTCCTAAAGGCATCTGAATTCATTTATGGCTGGGAAAAGCAAAGATGCAATTGCAGCCCGATGCTCGAACTCTCAGCCTAGAGTTCTACCAAACAAACAAAACTAGATTTGGGAAAAAGCTTCGGTGATCAGCTGCCTACCTACACACAAGTTATTTACGGCATGAAAACATCAGAGCAAAGCTCAAAACAATCTGCAGAATGCCAGCAGACTTCCACTGGCGACAGAAACCAGCCATACAGGAACATTAGCTTTGATAATCAGACAGTGATTTTTTTTTTTTAATTCACATTTAGTTATTTTCTAAAGCCCATCTCTAATGCAGTGGTTTCCAATCAGCTTTATCCCACTTTCCATTGTGCTAACAGCAATCATCTGCAAAAAGACTCCACTGGTCATTAAAAAATGACAAAAAGGAAAGAATTTTGAAAATAAAGCATTAAGCAGGCAAAAAAAAAAAGCGAGTTTAAGCAAACTTGAGCAAACCTGAAGACAGATTTGACTCATGTGAAGCACATGGTCAGTAAGTGAGGTAAATATAGGTCCAAGAAATGGGTACAGGGCAAGATTAGCCCAACAGGATGCAAGTGTCACCATGCCCTGCCTGTGAAAATCATACCAGATAATTAACCTGGGGTCTCCAGAGCTCACCCGAGTTCAGCCTCAGGTTCCAGGCCAACATCAGTAACTCTTCTAGACCTTGCCTCCAACAAGCTGGCATGGGAGAGGAAAGAAAGGATCGATGTAATTAGCTTCTGAGTTCAAGGCCTGGATTGCTGGGGGGCTTTATTGAGCACACAGCCCGACTCTTTGCAGGCTGTTAGCGGGGAGGTGGCAGGGGTGCTCGAGGAGAAGCACGTTGTAAGGGTTTCACCATCGGCATGCAAGCTGGCTAAACAGCAAAAAGGAGGAAAAAAAACCCACAAAACAAACAACAACAAAAACAACAAACCCCGGTGAGAACAGCCAAATGCCTTGTGCACAGGCCTGGGAGCCGCTGCCAAGGGCAGCCCCGCTGCCAGGGGTATCGCAGCCACGAAACGCGGGGGCCCTCTGCCAAGCCACGCCAGTGCCCATCGGAAAACCCTCAATGAAAATGGAGTGAGCACTCCTCCAGGAATTAAACGCTCCGTGGACCAGGCTCATTTTCACCAAACTCGCAGCTCAGCCCCGCCTGATGTCCTGCCAGTGCTCCAGCCCAGGGCTGGGACACGCTGCAGCCACATGGGGTTTGCTGGGCAGGCTCCAGTCCTGCAGAGGAGAGCCCCCAGAAGCCCCAAAAGCCCTGAATTTGACAGAGCCCTGATAGTACTCAACCTGCAGACACCTCTCTCCTCCATTTTCAGTTCACTGCCTTCTCGTGCTGGCCCAACTCTCCTTTCGGTTGCATGTAAATCAAGGAGGATTACTGCAGTCCATGTAATTACACAATTACAATGCAAAAAGAGTGGGAAAAGACCCACCTCCAGCTGCTTGTCAGCCTTTCTTTTAGGCGAAGTGTGTTGTTTAAACACTGATATAATTTTTCAGATACTTTTACATGTATGCTACAGATCAGCTATGCATCTGACCCAAGGGGAACAACAATTTGTTCAACAAGTAATGTGAAGAAAAGGACATTTCTGTACAGTTCCACGTGTAGAAACCACAGACTTTGTATCTCTATGAAAAAAAACACATCTGCTCCTTCTGCGTACAACAAAATTAAAGGTGCTTGTAGCAGGGTCTTTGTCTTCCCACACAGCAACACTTACCATCCAGTTAGGGAAGGAAATTTTGGAAGAAGTGTTCTCCAAGTTGGGTAGGTAAAGCCCTAACTACAGTTGCAGGGTCGGCACAGAAACAAAGATGCAACCTCATGCCACAGATGTCCTCTGCTATGCCCAATATTTTGGGGAATGTTAACTTTCTACGTCTGTGAAGGGAATCAGAGTCAATGAATTTCTTCTTTTATGTTAAAGCAACTAGAAGGGGAAGGACAAAGTTTTTCCTCTTTTATTGTTCAAAAAGAGTCAGTATCAGCATCCATCATTCAACTACGGCTGGCTGCAACCTCACCACAAAGTAAGAAATTTCTGGTTTGAGTTCCTTTTCTGGACGGATTGTGTTATGGTTAACGCACATCACCAATTCCAAGACAATCTCCAACCTCCTCTATAGCACAATTTGTACTATATTTGTACTGAAGTTTCCAGATTAGATAACAACAAATTGTGAAGTGAGCTAAGGATGGTCCACCTAACACCTTGACCCTGAGGTCTCTCCTTCCTGAGGACCACGAAGCCTGGAAGAGGTGCTAGCAGGTAAATTTTACTGCATTTTTATTTTTAAGTACACTTTCTCATGAGGCTCGCCAATTAGTTTTATTATTTCATCTCTCCCACATCAACAGCAGCTCCTAGCAATTAAAAAAAAGCAATCAAACCGACTCCTCGTGGAACAGCGTGATTCTGAGCACAAGCAGAAAACTTGGCAAAGGCAAACCCAGAAGGAACAGCCACCGCTTTCTCCCCACGCTTCCTGGTGTCCTTTCCCCAGAGCTGCTCCTACCCACTGACATCTGCCTCTGCAGAAACGTGTTGGGGATGCGAGAGAGGCCAGCATTAGTGGGTATCACTCACGCTGAGCACACAGGGAGACTTCCACTGCAAGGAAAGGAAGGTTCAATGCTTCAAACAAATGTTGGGACATGCTGATATCCCGATCTGCTTGCTTTGAACAGCCTCAGGCTGTCTGTGCTACACGGAGCCACACAGGACACAGAAACCTGCCTGTCCCTAAATGAGCAAGCGTGGACACCCAAAGCACCTACAACATCCACGCTTTACTCAACCTTCGCAGTTGACAATGAAGATTTTGGATTCTGGAGCTCACGCAATTCCTGTCCGATCCTCTAGGAAGCAGGATGTTGGGATTTCTTACCTGCCTGAGCTCTTCTGAAGATAAGGGTTTCTTTATTTATTTATTAAAAGGGCTCCTACTATCATGGGTAAACAGTTTATTCGTGCTCACGGTTCTGACCTATGCTTCAAGATCAAGCCTTTAAGGGCAAAAGAGCGAGCTCTGCCCTTTCCTTCTGCTTCTGGCAGCCCCAGCCCAGCTGTCCTGCCTGCCTCAGGGCAGTCCAGGCTGACAGCAATGCCAAAGAGACCTGCGAGCAGATGAGCATCAGGCCCACAGGGCTTCAAAACAGCTTTAAAAGCAGCAATAATTGCAAAAAGCGACACGTTACCGTCCCTTCTGTTGCACAGAAAGTTGGGCTGCCAGTGACAAGCACAAGAGCCCAGTTATTAACAACTTCCTCACCTCTCTTTGGAGTGGAGGCACATGTAACCAAACGCAATTAGCAAACATTTGCTAAGCTCGGTGGAGTCAGCCCACTGCAACTGGAGGGTCTGGACGAGAACCTCTGCCCTGTCTTTATTTCCCCCGCTCCCGTCTGCTCTCCTCGCTGCCAGTCAGCACGAGCAGCTTTGGACTGGAAAAAGCTTTTTGCACAGCACATCGAGGCAGACAAGGACAAAAGTTAATTAGGACTATTCATAAGCCTTACTGGAAGAGAGTGCTGCATCCCATCCCTGAAAATTTAATTGCACTCAGTAGAGGAAACCTAGAGAAAATACCAACAACAACAACAATAATAAAAAAAAAAGATAATTTGGGAATAAAATCTGATTTCAATTTAATTCAAGCCCCGTTTGGCCCTATTTATTTCAGAAAGTAGTTCATGCAGGATAATAGCGTTATTGTACATCTAACAGTGTTAGAAGCTCCTAATAAATTAACAAGTGAAAATTAATGGCTGCTCAGTCCATTAAATCTTGTTAATTTTATTTTTGTTGCAATAATAAAGCGATCACAAGTTTACATTATTAAACCAATATTTATTAGAAGAGCTCATTTTAATTGGATCCCTGATGTGATAATCCTGTACAGTGTGCATTTCTTGATTTCATCAATTTTTTGTATTTATTTCTCATTATATTTAAATGACTGCGATGTTCAGGGTCTTTTCCTAATACTATAAAAGTTAAGCAACCATTTTAAACATTTTATTTCACAGAGATTCAACACTTACTACACAATATAATGAGAATCTTATGAGTCTTTTCAGAAGCTATTTTAAATATTTAGTCTCTCGAGAAAAGGGAGCAGAAAAAAAGCAGAAATATGAATATTTGAAAGCATCTCAAGAAATGGTAAAACACAATTTTTTCCCCATTAGCCCATCAGTGTTTCCATACAAACACTGCCCCATGGTCTTTCAAGTCAAGAGGAGTTTTAGCACTGGTTTTACTGCAAAATGTTGGTTGGCCTACGCTTCTCAAGGAAAAAATACACACAAAACCCATGTATTGATAAGGTTTTGATTAGCACTGCCTGCTGACTGAGAGGTTACAATGTGAGACGATGCCTTACCAAGGGCTGGGGTGGATGTGGCATTCCAGCAGCGACTGCTTTGAGCTAGGGGGCTGCGATGCTTTCTCCCTGACCTCCTTTCCCCAATTCCTTCGCCTCGACCAACACAACTGAACGTGGAGTCACAACCTGGCTGTATCAACATGATTGCTTCAGCTTATTGGCAGAGCTTTCTTTTTCTTTTTTCTAGTGTGAACTCAAAGTCAACTACACGTGCTATTCCTCAGGCTAACACCAGAGGCAGTGACTGATGGATGGGCAGGGAGAAGCCGGAGGGGCTGTGGGGAGAAGCCCCTGGCCGTGGGGCTTGGACCTCTGGCAAGATGACCAAGAGGCAGAGAAGGGCACTGAGAGGCACGAGTGACTGCAGGCAGAAAGTACACCGACTAAAGGCCGCGTGTCCCTGTGCACTTCCCGTATTTTCACCTTTAGACCGACCTGCGAAGTCACACGGATGCCACAAAAGCTGCTCGCAAACAACCTGCAAAGCTGCTACCGCTGCCCCGGCCAAACCAGCTCACGTGGCTCCTGCCAGCAGCACGCCTCTGGCAGCACAAAGTTTAGGACTGGGGCTGTAAAAACCCGCCCAGAAAGCCGGGTCAGCACGCAGGCCAACACGCAGCTTGGTAGCAGTGAAGTTACCTGCAGCAGGGAGCTGAGCACGGCAGGGACTGGGCTGCTCCAGCACGCCGCCGTACCGCCGAGCTCGGACTGAGCACACTCTGAAACAAATCTCCACCATGGTAAACTCCCCAGGTACAACGACAGGCTGAACTAAAAAATAGATGGCTTAAAATGGCGTTATAAATATGAATTTGTGTGGGGATACACTGAGCTGAGCAGCCTTTTGCATGCTGCTGAAGCTAGATGGACACCAGGCTCAAAAGGAAAACATGCTTCGGTTCTTGAAGGCTGCCTCTGCCGCTTGCTGTATTTGTAGTTTTCCTATTTTCCTGGTATCAAGGCAGCCTTAAGACCATGGTCACCTCTCGTGAATGCTGTGTGGTCAGCTATCACCATAACAGCAGCTTTGCTCACACCCAAGATCTTCTTAAAATCACTTATTTATTATTCCTGGTTTTCCCCACCGACATGCAAATCACATAAGGAACACTTTGTTCAGCTTCTTTTAAAAAGCAAATGTGCCGTGTTTCCATTTCAGCTGGTACGTTCTATCCTTATCAGATGAGTTCCACGAGAAATAACACCCACCTCTCTTCAAAACTACTTTCTAAATTAAAAAAACACACCACTTAAAAGAAGTTATTTCTTACACAGAAGATTCCTGGCTCCCCTAAACCCCTTGGTGATTTAAAAAAAAATAAAAAATACAATAATAGGTTTAAAAGAAAAATGTGCATATGAAAATACACTACAGAATGTCATGAGGTTTGTGTCTTAATGTGCAGCACCACTAGGGCTCTCGAAACAAAGCCTCTGCCATCTCCTGCCGTCCCAATCAGACCTTGTGTGCTTTCAGAAATTACCGAGTGCTTGCCACATGTTCCTGACTTCTACAGTTCCACCCCCTGTTTAGGTTAGAAGATAAACTCAGCCTAATGCACGGTTTCTAGGGCAAAATGCTAATGGCTTGCCAGGTGCACAGCGTGGCCTCTCTTCAGGTCAGGAATAGCACCGTGAACTTACTGCTCTCCTCCCAGGGATGAAGTCCGCAGGGATGCAGCCGAGCTCTGCAGGTATGATTGACTTTGCTACCATCAGGTTCCATCCCCACCACACTTTTTGGTCTCAGAAGCTAACAGACCCATCAAAAATTCAAACAATCTGATAGCAGCTGGAGTAGGTCTGAGCTCGTTTGCAGAGAGGCCATAAACTCACACATGTGGCTGTGCTGGGGCACATGCTGAAGGGACTCTACCCCCAGCTGGTCCAGAAGGTGATAAAAATGCCCACTCTGAAAGCTGGGCTTTCAAGATCAACGCAACTACCACGAAGGATTTATTTTAATGGGCAAAAGAATGAAGGTTTTAAAGTTTATTGTCTGATACAGTATGAAAAAATATCTTGTTGCCAAGCAGCCACAGCTTGCTACAGCTCACTAGGTCAGCTCCTAGCACCAGAGCTCAGTGCACCCTGGTTTAGAGGCAGCTCGCTTGCGGAACAAGGCAGATTTTGGTGGCTGCAGAGGGAGGACAGGCCCCTAAATGAGCCCCTCCATCCAACACTGCCAACAGCAGCACAAGAAACAACCAGGTGGTCTGAGACTGGCAGGTTTTTCAGGTGGAAATGACTTCTTGCTCCAGCAGAAAAAAACATGAGAAGATTCCTGCCAGCATCAGTGCTGTGCTGAAATCCTTGAAGGTCTCTCCAGGCTTTTGCTGCCTGCCGCAGGCCTTTCCAGCAGAAACCTGGGCCCTGAGGTGTCTGCCATCTTACAAATGGAGTGCTTGGAAAAGTAACACACGCTGAACAAATACACAAGCAAATAAACCATTCTTTGTTTTATGAACTGTTGGGAGATTGTGTACTGAGGAGCATGCACATTTCCAGCTCCAAGCAGATAGAAGTGAAAGCAGGAACAAATTTGGCCTTCTAATTCCTTACCCCTACAACAAAAACTAATGTTATGTTTTTCTTGTTCTGTCTCAAAACCTACATTCAATCCCACCTGGTCACTACAGGAACGCGACGCTGCCAGCTCATCTGCAGCCCTTGGTCCCACAGGCAATGTTCCTGCAAAGCTCCAGCACTTCTACATCTGAAACTCGCTTCATCTCATGGATACAATAGCTAATTTTGGACTTACCCTGCTCCTGCTGGGCCAGAGTCATCACTGGCATAGCTCCACTGAAATTCAGCCTACTGATGCATTACAGACAATGCACAACATGAGCTAATCCTTAACGATGTTTTTTCCCCTTTTGTCCCCCCCACGTACTTATTTGCCTAAATAGTAAAATAACTTACGCAGTATTATTTAAGAAATAAATACTAAAACCACCCCAGAACAGTCTTGCAAACGTTAATTTCAAGTCAGGCGATGATCAGACTCAAGGATACGTTGTGACAAACAGGGCAGCCCAGAG
Organism: Anas platyrhynchos; assembly: GCF_047663525.1. NCBI lineage: Eukaryota > Metazoa > Chordata > Aves > Anseriformes > Anatidae > Anas > Anas platyrhynchos. Next base: position 23,330,293 of record NC_092597.1, on the reverse strand, counting down.
AAGACCCAGCACAAAGTCACAAGGCCTTGTTGTAGTTGCAATCCTGCCACCAATTTCCAGACAAGCAGTTTCTCCTTTCCAATCCACTCCCCAGGACATAGATATCAGCCTCTCAGTAAGCTGCTGCAGAGGGCCCAGCACAAACTAACCCAACCACCACCACTTGCATCTTTGTAATGTGCACCTTAAACAATAACAGCCCTACACGTGACATTGTGTTTAAAAACTAGCACCAAGACAAAAGGAGCTAATTGCAAGTGTTACAGGTGGATGTGAAATGTTTTAATGTTTGCATCGATTTCCTTCAGCAGAGCAAGGTCTACAAGAAACAGACAATCACTTCTGCACAGAAGGCTACCCAGGACAATCTCTGGAGGTGATAATATTTATGACTCGTGACATCTGCTTGTCTTGTTACTCATTTTCAAGCTTTACAGTTGTATCTTTCTAAACTAAAACATCCTATTCCACCTCCCTCTTTGCTTCCTTTCAGTCATGAAATACCAAGACCTCCCTCCCTTTTGCTACAACACCTTGTTACTGGTAAGAGCAGCACCAGGAGGCTCCAGGCTTTGCTCCCAAACAGGTCAGCATCAGCAAGATCCAACGCCCAGGGTCACATCAGCAGGGCTGCCCAAGTCATTTTCTCCTTTTGAAAAGGTATTTAAGGGAAGTGGTTTAAATAGGGCACTATCGCTGAGGAAAGCACACTGCTTACCAAGAATTTCAAACTACAGGTTTTAAGGCATTTGTATCAGGTGGTAGCTTTCCGTGTTTTGATCCCTGCTTCCACTAGGAGAAGAGGCCAGAGCAACTCTAACAAAGGCAGGGGGGGTCCGTTTGTGTTAGTGGACAAAATCCTAGCCTCGGTCATCCAGCACCACAAAGACCAGGAGACTTTATTTTTTTTTTTCGGTTGGATATAAATAAATAAAGAACCAGAGTTGCTGGAAGAACATTTTTGGAGTTGCAAACATCCCCATTTCCAAGCTACTTGCTTACTTTTTCATGCAACGGATGCTGCTTTGTATTAGCTACTGCATATTAAATCATTCTGACAACCAAGAAAGCATACATTTGTTTGCGCGAGAGAGAAGCATGAATACACACACACACGGCTATCTTCTCAGGCAGAAGCATACAATTATGCAGCATTCAAATATTTGCGATGAACTTTGGCCTTTGTTGAAAACAACACACACACACACAAAAAAAGTGCCCCCCAAACAACCACCAGCAACAGCCTCGGCAGTCATCTGGCCGGGCTCGCAGAAAGCAAGAGATCTGCAGCAAGAAAACGCTGCTCGTGGCCAGCGATTTGAAAGTTTCTCGGGAAATCCTGCTTCGATGGGAGCCTCACACACGCAGCCTTTATGATTTATAATGGTCTCACGGACCGATCTCGGAATCCAGGCTAAAAATAAAGTTTGTGCTAGTACAGAAACAGCATTAAAGGGGTCGGTTATGCTCAGTGTTCACCCCCACATGGCTTTTGGACTCCAGACAATCCCCTCAGCTCTGCCCTTTGCGTTCCCAACTGGAAGTGCCCTGGGAGCACCCGCACAGCCCCGAGGCGCCCTTGGGAGCGGTGTCTGTGCCCAGCCAGCGTGGAAGCAGGCGGGCAACCCAAACAAACCCCTATCCCTGATACATTTATCAAAACCAAACCTCGCTGTAACAGCACCAGAGAACACGCCGAAACTCCCTGACAAGGAGAGCACCCCCGAGAAGCGGAGCTGTTGCCCACAGCGCTTCCAACTTTTTTTTTTTTTGTGTGTGTGGAATCTCGGCCGGAGACATATTTCCCCCTCCACATTCCCCTCTCACTTTCTTCCCCTCTCGTTACTAGACAGCAATCCAGTTCTGCAGCCTGTTTTTTTTTTTCTTTTTTTTCCTTTTTTCACTATCTATAGAGCCCGTGGGGAAGAAGCGGCCCCAAGGCGGCGCCGGGGGGGGGGGGCTGCAGGGCCCCGGGACCCCCTCTCAGGCCTTGGTGGGGGGATCCCCTGAGACCCCGGGTGCCCATCTCCGCGCTCTGCCCCCCTCATTTTTTTACCTGGGGATGGTGATGCACTTGGTGTTGATGTTCTGCGTGGTGATCGCCTTCTCCAGCTCGTCCAGCTGCCCCGTCTTCTTCAGCTTCTTCACCAGGCTCTTCACCGCCTTCTCGCACCATTTCTCCTCCTGCCCGTTCTGCTCCCCTTTCTTCCAGCCCAGGAGCCGCTTGACGATGGGAGGGGTGAACGGCAGGATGGAGGACATGCTGGCTCGCCCGGCAGCGCCCCGCCGCCCCCCTGCTCCGCTCCTCTCCTCTCCACGCCGAGCAGGCCCCGCTGGGCCGCCGGCAGCACAAAGCCCGGCCCCGGGAGCCCGGCTCGGTTCGTCCCGGCCCCTCTCCTCCCTGCCCGGAGCTGCTTTCAACACCCGGGGCCCGCGGCACCAAACTTTGCCCGGACTTCGCCGCCTCTCCCCGGCGGCGGCGGCGGCGGCAGCTCCCTCCTCCCCCCCCTCCTCCTCCTTCTCGTCCTCCTCCTGCCCCGCTCTGTGTGCGCGGAGAGGCGCCCACTCCAGCTCATTCCCAGTCTGTCTCTCATGCAAATTGCCTGCTGGCCGCCCCGGCCCGGCTTCCACCCCCTCCTTCCCTCCCAAACACGCTCACTCACGCCGCCGAGGGAGGGCGGGGAGGCGGCCGGCCCGCCGGGAACTCCGCTCCCCCCCCCCTTCCATCGCCACAGGGCTCCCTCCCCTGGCCTTCAGCCCCCTCAGCTTCCACCATTCCTTCAGGAGCTGCCTCACCCTACACCAGGAGACCCCCACGGGCTCCACCCGGCCGCCCCCTCTGCTCTTGGCCTCTCTGTAATGTTGAGACCCTCCCTGAGGCAGCCCCGCGGTGTGGGATCGCCCTCAGGGCTGTGGGGTGGCAGGGGGGGGGTCAGCCCGGCCATAAACCCTTGGAGAGATCCCACCGAGGGGAAGGCAGTGAAAATAAACACAAAAAAAAACGAGTTCCCCCTCAGCAAGGAGACCCTCAGGCAGGGCACGATGGATGCGGCCCCTGAGGTGGCTGTTTTCTTTGTGGAAAAAAAAAAGTGTTTCCACACAGATAGCTGAGCACAACTCGGCCAGTCAGGCTTGGACAATCAGCAGTTTCTGTTTCAACCCCTTTAATTTACTGTTCCATTCCCTCATCCTCCCACCCTGGACTCCAGGTACCCGAATAATTTTTGCCCTGTATCAGGCACAAATGACATCCTGGAGATGTTTACCACCAGACCTGGTCAGAAATTCTCAGACGGAACATTTTTGTCAGAGAATGGCAGTTTGTTCAGATCTAGGTGTTTTGTAGAGATGCTTCGGTTTTGACTAACTCCGGATGACATCCAGGTAAATTTCCAGTTCCTCACTTTCCATAACTGGGCAGACTGGGCTGTCACACTCCCCAGTCTCCGACATCACCCCCTCATGCTGAAAGGGAGCCTGTGTGAATATAAACCTTAGCTCTTCAGTGGTCCAATGCTGTGATAAATCACCCCAAAATGGTGCTGAGCAGCCTGGCAAGCAGCAAGGAGGCTGGGGGCCACCTGCAGAGCCACCAGGTGCCTCCGTCGAGGCTGGTTCATCTTTCTGTGCTCCAGCTGCCTCGCAGCTCCCCACAACAGCTGCCCAGGAACACAGGGGTGAAAGTTTCAGGGGGCCTGGCTCCCAAATTCTGAGGTTTCAGCCTGAGAGAGGCTTCCCAGCTTCCTCCATCCTACCAGACGGGATGATGGGGAGCTGAATTTGGGAAGCCTCCGGGGCTGCTCGGCAGCTCCCAGACGCACAGGTCCTTGCCAACCCACATTCTCATATTCCAGGTTCCAGTGCAACCCAGTGGGGAGACTCCTCGAAAGCCGGCATCCAAAAACTTCCCGTGCCTGCGGATTTGAAGCAGCCAACCGTATGGATTGCCTTGTGGCAAGTTAGAAACCTATGGGTTCAGACAGCGTCTGAGGCTCAAAGGCAACTGGCTCGGCTTTCACAGGGATTTAAAACAAACAGCTGTTTTGTTCCAAACTGACTACCAAATTTTGAAATATCAGTATTGGGTACAAATTAAATACTCCCTCTCTATTTTTTTTTTCCAGAATTCTCATATTATTCCCCAACACACATTCCCTGAGTGTCTTGAATTTTGGAGGCTCACCACTAAAATTTTGGATCATTGCCCTGACCCAGTTTTTGGCTGCTTTGAGATGACTGAAGTACAGAGATGTGGAGCCCCTGTAGACGATCCCAACATCATTTGAGGAAGTAGTTCCTCAGTACTTCTAAAACAATGCAGAAAAAAAAATAATTTAACACCCGTTGCTCTAAAAGCAGGATGCACATATTACTGACTGTTGCTAGTTTCATTGACTTGCCGTGCATTTATGTTTTTCAGAAAAGGCCTAGTTCCTGGTAGCTGGAGATGAACTATTCTGAGCTTTCATTTTAAAAAGAAAAAGTTCCCACAACTGTAGAAAATAACCTGAACACGTGAACCAAGTATTTAACATTTGTGTTCTACTTTTTTTTTTTTTTTAAAGAGGTATAAACTTCACCACATCTAAAATCATGATTATTTAAAGTCATCATTTTCTGCTTTCCTAGTTCCTAGACCAGCACATTTTGCAACTGAAAGAAGCCCAGAAGACAACTAAGCCCGAAGGCCCTGCCTCAAGCTTGTCAAGTCAATACTATGCCAGGAAAACCTTAATGCGCATTTCTGCTGGTGACCGTATCCATCACTTTCTAGCCACTCTGGCTTGAAAATCACGGCAACCATTCCATACTTTTTTCAGCCAGAAGGCTTGTAGTAATACTCAGATCTCGTCCCTACACTCAGAATTCATGCTGTGGCCTCAGTTCAGCATGGCTTCCAGAATTTTCTGTACATATTCATGGGCTAATCTTCAGTCCATTACAGTCATATCACAAGTGATCAGCTGGGTAAATTTGAATAAGGGGAAGGAGAGGAAGAGCTGAGTGGTTTGCTCACACTTGTACAGTGATTTAGTGGCAAAAGGGTGAATAGAATTAACTAAACGCTAAACCAAATTGGGTCTCACTTTGCTTACAGCATCACAAATGAAGCGTAGGCAGCTAAATCACTGATCTAAACTCCAGGCCACAGCAGCACTGTGAAGACTAGTAAAAACAAATAGACTTTTGGTTTCAAGGTGTAGAAGTAATTTTTGAGATTAGGGATGTTACATTTTATGGATTGACTTGTATGCCTGCTGGGGTTATCTGTCAGATTGAACGGTTCTATGAAAATAAGATTTCCTGGACCCCTAGACAGTCATCCTTTATTTCAGAGAGTTTTGGACACTATCATAGTGTAGAAGTTATCAGGCAGAAAAAAGCAGGATTGGCCCAATTTTGCATGGTCTGGATCTGCTCTCTGGTTTACAACATCTGACATCTTCGAAGCCACCTCTGGGCTGGATAAGTCTATCCATTCATTTTTGATATATATTTTACTTTCCTTTTCAAAAATTATCTTTGTGATGTAGCACAGGTTCAAGGACTTAACTTATTGCAGTTTGCTCTTACTGAAAAGTAAGGATATAATACTGTCTGCAATAACATGAGAAAACCCAGCCCTCTGTGTTTCATCCACCTGACAAAAAGGAACATACCCTTAATGGCTATCTTACATTTCTTAGTCATTTACTAATGTACTAGCACCTTAACACTTACTAAAAATAATCCTCACATACCGTGCTCATTCATAGGATCAATCAATAACTAGAAGCAGGATTTAGCATTTACTTTCACAAAGGAAAATTGGGCTTTGATTCAGGAACAACATAAAATTAGCAGGAAAAACAAGGTGTCCTCTGAAGCTCACACACACGCATCTGCACTTTTATTAGAAATGCATTAACAGCTTCTGAGACTGAAGAATCGCTTCTGTGCTTTGCTCTACATTCCCTTTATATCCTTCAAGCAGTGAGAAGGGAACGAGGGATATTTGGGCAGACACAAAGCCAGCTCCATCAGCGCCCTCCCCGACACCCTTGTGCAGGGGCCTGCTGGAACAAGCAGGCTGGAGGAAGCGTGGCCAGAGCCTGCTGTTCTCTGGCTACATGCAGCCAACAGACAGCTCTTTGGGGAGCCTGGTGCCTGCTGAAACAGCTCCCAGGCTGTCTTAACATGTAATTGTGGCTAGTTTGAAAATCAGGGAGTGGTTGAGAACCAGCTTTTACTGTACTGCCCCCATCTCTCTCTCTCACTCGCTCAGATATTAAGTATAATTTCCTACGTGGGCACTACCTATTTGTGGAAGGAAATTTTACAATGGCACTGACCAGGACAGCTGAGAAGCAGGTGGCCAAACCCATGAGGTTCACAGCAGATAAGGATTTCCTGGAGCTGCTTGGAGGGCCATGACCTCCTCAGCTCCATTTGTTCCATGTTACGCAAGTTGCAGCGGCACTGAAGGGTGAGACAGGCAGCTGAGAAAATGAGGAGAGAGTTTTAAATTAGGTTATATTCATACATTGTAAATAGGTGCTATGACATTTAACTTTCAATCTATGTCACACATAATACGCATAAACAAGGGAAAGTGTGGGAGCTTTCCTTGGTTAAGGTAATATATATATGTAGAGCAGCATTTATATGCAAGCAAACCTATCTTCTTAATCACTCAGAACAAACCTACAGGAAAATAACTTTTGGGGTGAGTCACAAAAAAAAGCAAGGTCATTCAAAGTTAATGTCTTCAGAGTTAACTTCAACTCTGTGAGACACTGCTCAGACAAATCCTTTCAGGGTGCAGCAATTATTCTCTTCTACATATGAGAAAAAGTACACACATCCAACAAAAAGTTGCTTTGTTGAAAATTCATAATACTTAATGCACAAAAGTTAATTCGCTGCATGTTCCAAGAGGCTCTGTAGTGTAAAAGTCACACAACTACCTCTGACCAAAGGTCTAGTTAAGCCAGAATCCTGTCTGTGACCGTGACAGTACCTCTGGCCTAAGGAAAAAGGACAAGGTAGCAGCATGTCCAAGGCAAGTTTTCTTCTAATATACTCTCCTAATTTTTGGCAATTATCTGTGTAGACACTTGTGACCTGGAGTTGATCTCCCCAGAGAGCCAGTCCTAGCCTCCAAGCCCTCTCTGCTTCTGCCTTACGTGACAACTGGCCTCTGCTGGGTCCTCACCCCACCCAGGACATCAAGCAGAGCTACTCTGAAGATTAACTGAAGAAATCCAGTTACATTGCCTCTGTGATCTCCACATTATTTGTTTTACAGACTGAAAGAGACCTTTGCCACCTGAACACGATCCTGGGCACCCTCTCTACGAATCTCTGCTTGAAAAGTGTTTTGGACCAGATGACCCCCAGAGGTCCCTTTCAACCTCAGCCGTTTTGTGATGCTTGGTGACAGTGACAGGAGATTAGAGAAGAGAAAGGGCAGGCAACAACTCTCCTAGGAAATTGGAGTTTACCCCTCTCTGTCACAGCATTCCCATGTGATACGGGACAACTTCAAGCAAAACTGTGCGTGTTTTTTGTGAGTGCCTCCCTCTGTGGAGGCCTGGTTGCTCCCCTGGGGTAGGTCTGCAGCCGGGCACACAGCTGCACGGGAAGCTGCTGAGAGCTCTGCTCCAGTAAAGCGGGACGTCCTGGTGCTTGGGGTCCCTACAAACCTCCTTAAAGAACCACACATCTAGCACAGGTTTGAAAATGGCCAGGGTCCAAATCCTCTACGGTGTTTAGAGACCCAAGTCCCACTGAAATCAATCTGTAGGAGCCTACAGGCTGTTAAAAACCTTTATATCTCAGCTTGCTGTCTCTGGAGGTCTAGCCCCATTTGTCACCACAGTCTAATAACGTTGCTGGCTGAGTACCCCCTGATGTCTGTAGAGCACTCAGAGGCAACAGATTACTACCATATGCAAGCCAGCAGAGAGACGGACAATTGTTTCATCAGAAGATTGGAAAGTGTACCATAAATAAGATAAGAGGCCCAGACATTGAATAGGGAGGACAGGACAAAATACTAGCTCAGTACCCACTGAGGAAACAAGGAACACACTGTGCATGAGATGGGAGACCTTTGGAAAAAAAAAATGTGCCCATGAGAGTAAAAACAGTGTGCTAAGGAACATACACAGGGAGTACTGAGGCTCCATGGGCAACTTTAAACCTGTTTTCCCTTGGTCATTGGGGGCTTGACTTTGAAATCTTAAAATACCTAGGATGGTAACTCTCAGGAGCCAGACTCAATGATCCTTGGAGGTACCTTCCAAGTCGGGATATTCTACAATTCTTCACATGGTTTGCGTGTGCTCAGTAAGGGACAGGAGGTGGCAGTCAATGTAGTACAGAGGAGAGGTGCAGGCAGGGACACAGAGGCCTCCTGAGGCTGAGCCCTCAGTCGAACCACAATCACTTGGATAAAGCCTGATCTAATCTTTAGAAACGTGTTAACAGCCTCAAATTAATATGCTTCCAATTAACCCGGCGATAAAACTGTCGACTAGAATAGACATCCACTCGGCCGCGCAGATATCCTGACAGCACGGAGTGGGGGATTTTCAACACCCAGCTCTGTGAGGAGCCAGCACCTGCAAACGCTCAGCGCTGCCGAGACTTTGCATACCAATAGCTGCTGCCAGGCTGGCCCTAGAGAGGCTGCACGCACGCAAACACCGGCCTGCTTCACGTCTTGCAACCTGAAGTTTCTAACTTAAAAAAGAAAAGTCATTCCAAATAAGATCCAGGTCCTCAGTTTTAGGGAAACTGATCCCTGTAAAACATTTCCCCTACTCCGGTTGCAGGAGTGATGGGCGTCTGTGTAAATAAAATGGTGCAAAAAAGCTCCAGTAAAATATCTGCACACAAAAAAGAAAGGCATGGGCCAGGCCCCAAAGTCCCAAGCCCAGAGGCTCGCTACAGGTAACACGAAAACTTGAGCTCCCAGCCACAAGCATTTCGTTTGAGATTCTTTTCCTATGCCCATATATGACTGTCTGTCCCTTCTGAATTCCTTGCTGTGTCTACACCCTTTTCTTTGCCAGGGCACATCTGTTAAAGTCTTCATTTTGGCTTTTGAAGTGGGCATTTTGTATCCAGCTGAACTTTAAAAAAAGATCCTGAGCAAAGGCTTTTAACAAGTCAATATATTTATATTATTTTTATGAATAGGCCCCTGTTTTCACATGTTCCACTTGCAATGGCCTCTTGTCCACCACTGCTGGCATGTCAAATCCTCTAAGGGCAGAATGCACTTTCTGGAGGAATACATTTCTGCTTGTTGCACACAAGAGGGATTCTCAAGGAACATTTTAATTAAAAATATTTTTTTATATATTTTTTTCCAGGAGGTAAACACCACTACTGTGCTGGAGACTTTAGTAGCGCAAGCCACCCAAAGGAGCATGCTGGAACCGAGCCCCCACGCTGCAGGAAGATCTCCAACCAGCTTCAAACTGCACAGCTCAGCCACCATCTGCCTGCTGCAGCCTTCGTGCTGAACCTGGGCAGGGCTTTAGGCTGCTGGTGACATATGCACGAACACCAGAGGACAAATGCCTTGGATCTCAGCCCTGCCTCACCAAAGTCAAGTGGGAGTTCACTTATTCCAATTACCATAGAGTTTAGCCAGTGGTTTTTATGTGGTGGCTCCTCTACATTAAAACCAGCAGTTAAAGGCTACTTACTTTTTCATTTTTGAGGTTTACTTAATTAAGAAGTGCCATTGCCTTTTTATTTTATTTTTATTTTTTTTAATTCTTTTGACCTGAAATGCAGTTGAGGCCCCACAGGAGACCATCATTACCAACTGAATCAAGAATCCTCTTTCAGGGAGCAGTAGCAAGGAATGGCGTAGAATTATTTGCCCATGAATAATATGTTAATATTTATACATAGCTTACTTAGATAAGAAAAACAACTTGCAGATTTACAGGAGAAGCTTTGTATAGCCATGCTTTGTGGAACAACATCTCAAGCTCCATGTAGAATCCCAAGTGTTAATTTTACCTCCTGACAGCTTAACGTGTAACCAGAGAAAGTGCATTCTTCAGGATCAAATAAATAAAAATGAGACCACTGCATCTGCCTGCTCTTGTCTTCTGCTGGGATCTCACTAGGCTTTAGAGAGCACAGACACATTAGTGTGGTGGTCCTCAGACACAGCTGAGCTGGAACAAGCCTGCAAGCTGTGCATATAAAAAAACCTTTGGGTTTAGTTTTCTTTGGTCTTCTGGTTGCTCCCTATTGCAAAAAAATGCAGCTTTGCCTTTTCATAACATTTTCATAAAGCTCAAGCCCTGCTTTGGTTATATGAATCACACAGAAGGAGAAGAGAATCACGCTCCTGCTCTGTGTGTGTGAGGAGGGATGTTTACTCCTTGTTTATTTGTTCTGGGAGAAATAAAGTGCTTTGTGTGAGGGCCCTTTGCTGGTGAGGCTGAAATGCTCTCAGGGCTCTGCTAAAGCATTGCCAAGTCTGTCAGGAGCAGGGAAAGCAATCTGGGCAGACTGCCCTAAATTAAAGCTAAACCAAATCAGTTTAAGCATACAGCATAATACTTCATATGGATGCTAAAGGCAGAATTACCAGCTCAAGCATTCAAAACTCCCAAGTCAAGACCCCCACCATATCATGAAGTAGGCTTAAAATTGCAGCAATTAAATTTAAATAATAACGCTGTCTCCTTTTTCCTGCTTTCCATTTTCATCCATCTCAAAGGGTTCATGTTTCTTACCTTTTCTCATCCCCCATGAGAGACAAAACAAAAGGAGGGTTGATCTTCTGATGCAATTATATGTTTCCAGAAGCTACGGGCAATAAGTAGCATCACCTGTGTGAGGCCTGCAATAAACTCAGGAGAGGTGGGAACACTGCAGAGGAAGCCAGAGCCATAGAACAAATGCAATTAATTAGAAGTTTACCTGAGATACTAAACAAATTAAAGAAACCTCAAATGCTACTTTATCATAACACTACACTATCTATTCTTTCTTTTTGGATGAGCTTACCAGCAAAAGTTGGATCTGTATCAAGATTTCAAAGCCCAAAGCTGCCTATATAAGGCTGCTTGTTGGTTTTGATACAAGGTTTTAGGATATATTTTTTTAAATGAAGATGCCACATCACCATATATATGGCTTTTTATAATGTATCAGAGAGCAATTTTTTCAATATTGACAGCCTTTTTCCCCCAGTGGAGCTGGGAGCAGAACTGAAAATCACATGCTTCAGCACTCAGAGAGTTCCTGTGAAGATAATGGAAGTTAATGAAAGTTAACACAGCCTTGACAGAGATTTTTAAAGGCGTATGATTTTGATGAACTTATTATATTTTTTGCCTTTAGAAATCTCTTCCATAGCTTAACTCAAACACCTCATCATGAGAATTCTGTCCTCTCCTTACCTGTCAACACTTATGCCTCTTAAAGATACACTCGTGTCCCTTACAGCTATACCTCTTTTAAAGTCAGTGAAACAAGTGCTTTGGGTATTGGAGGGAAGAATGAAAAGTAAGGAAGCTGGGGATAATTTCAGTTACCTAACATTTATTTCACTTAGTCACGCGGAACTGGATCAGTGCAGCTGATACGGAACGATGATTAAACCAAACCCTGAATATATATTCTCATGTGATCAGCCTCATTATTTCTGCTATCAAGGTTGATCTGACAAGTAACTTCTATTTAGAATCAACCATACTTCTTTTCCCCGCCTACCCCAAAGGCACCAGAGTTGTTTGCAGCTCCCTGTGTAGAGAAAGTCAAATGAAATTTACGCCTACAGTGCAAAGAAAGAGCTGGATAAAAGAGAATTGGCTTCTTTGTTTTTGGGGGGATCTGATCCAAAACCCAATACAGGCAAGAATTCAGGCTTTTTAAAGAGTTTGAAGACCCCTGGGCTAAAAAAGACAGAGTGCATAGCTCAGTTATTAAAAGCCCATTGATTCCTCGGCTTCTCATATAAATTTCTCATTTTCACATAGAAAAGTGCATATATACCTCAGTACCATTTATAATACCGCATAAATTGTATTTGTTATGGCCTAAACCCAGAATGCTTAAACTGTAGCCAAGTAGACAAACTACAGAAAGCATGAGTGTCTTTATAAAAAGAAAGCATAGCAAATATTAGTAGCAATCACTTTGGGTGGAAATTTCACTGTTCCATATATTTAAAGAACATTAAATGCAGTTACATTAAGCATATGTTTAGAAAATGGGCCCATATCTGTGCTCTGGTCTATAGAGGCTGTCTTCTTGGCTGACCTTCCTGCTAGTGAAGCTGATTCAGTAAATGGGAAACAGTTCACTCGTCTCCTGTACCATCACTCTTTCTGACCAGATGGGATAATGACAAATCAAGGGTACAGAGGTTCACAGAACCAGCCATTTCCAAAGAGGTGCGCTATTCCCGAAAGAAAGGAAGGCATACTAGAAAATAAATTTGAAATTAAAGAGTACAAAGAGGTATAGTTTATCAGAACTATATATCAGTTCTGAATTTTCCTCAAAAATTATTGAGTTGTAACCTGAGGATCTCTTGGGTCTGGAGCCTGACACTGTGTGGAACACGAGGTTTTATGCAGCCAAGTGTCAACAGTTCCCACTGGCTATAAAATGGGAGCTGGGGAGCAAGGAGGAGGTGGCTGTATGGGTGCTGCAAGCAAGGAAGAAGGCCCAGTATAAGAGTCATTTCTTCACCGTTTGCTTGTGCTTTCATGGGGGAGGAATCCTAAAAAGGGCCATTGCTACTGGGGTTATGAGACCTCTGGAAGACAGGATGAACACAAAGATGCTGCAGTGCAAAGTGGGATTTGAATGGATTTAGTTGAGCTGAGAATTTGGCCTTTGCTTTGCATTTTGCTTTGCATTTGTATGGTATGCGGTAAGCTGAGAGACTGTGCTACATAGCAATTTGTTTTGATATTCCGGGCCCTTTATTTTATGGAATATTGGCTTCATATTCTAAAATACCTCTGAGACAAGAATGCAAAACCAAGCGAGTTGCAAAATAATTCTCTGATCAGCCACTCAAAGCCCCACAAGATTTATTATTCTGACAGCAAATCTCCCCATGATGCATGCAAACCCAATTCCCACTTTTGCACTGTCATGTCAAAACTTGCATCCGTCGTGCTCCCACAGCCTGCTCCAGGCCTGTGCTGATGGTGCTACCTGAGGTACATGAAACAATGCTCTTTCTTCTGCTGTTTGAACACGGAGAGGCCTCAAGTAAGGGGAGAAATTCGAAGGCAGCCACCCAGATGTTGCTGCTGCAATGTGGGAGACAGAGCCTTTTGTCTCTGCTGTCACTAAAGCTAGAGAACAATTTATCTGATTTGTGCACGGAACAACATTATGTGTCTTTCCATTGTGTGCGAACATTTCTCTTGCTTAAAATGTTACACTTAACGGAGCAGTTAGTCCTTAAAGCTGCAATGTTTTGTTTTTCTTCAATGTAATTAAATCTGGAAGACACCAAGTCAACAGTTTGCCAGTATAGAGGATTAGACTTCCTGTTGCTACTTGTATAACTCGATAGATTATGTGCAGTGCTTTGCACAAATACAGTAAGACCTAAATACCTTACCATCTATTCATCTATATCAGATATAACTCCCTTCTCAGCCCAAATAATTAATATATGTTGCCTGAGTCATTAATGCACCAGAGCTGATGAGCACTGGGCAGTTCAGAGATAAACTTAAGGAACAGAAAGCTGACAGCCAGCTGTCTCATTGCCATCCACCCATTCTACCCACCTCAATAAATGACTAAATAAAAGAAAACAATTGTTCAAATTACAATGGAGCGAGGACAAAGGCATAAAGCTGATTGAAGGAGAAGTGAAATGGCATCGTGAGAAGACTAGTAAACTTAAACTCTGAAAAGGAAGAAGGGCAGGGCTGAGATGCAGCTGAGCTACGTAACATGTCGGAGGTGAGCAGAAAGAAGAGGACAAGGGAAGGTCGTGCACGGCTGGCAGGGATGCATGGGGAGGGCTGAGCAATAGTACTCCCCCCAACCAAGCATGACACAAGCCTTGGGAAGGAATGGAGGAGAAGGTTGCTGTGGCAAAGGAGAAGACCAAAGTCAACAGGGTGACCTGGTGGAGCAAGACAGGAGAAGCTTCTCAGGGAAGAAATAACAAAACTGTGTAGATAGAGAAGGACGAGGAAAAGAGATGCTGAATGAAGAGGTCCTGAGTTTTTTTTTCCAGGACTAGCATGTATAAGGGATTTTCACTGGACTGGGGGAAGGAGGACGACAGTGTGAGTTGGACTGATAGGGAGCTGGAAAATAGGAGTTCAACAACACAGCCAGACCAGCCTTTATGTCCTCGTACATAAACTGAAAGGTGGATGGCAGAGCCGCAAAGAAGAGGCCATGGAAAGGCAAAGGTGAAGCTGAGGAGGGGCTGGATTCCTTTGTCTTTAAGAGATTTTACAGCCAATGCTATGTTAATTTAGTGTAGTGCCAAAGACAATATAAATTGCAGAGCAAATCAGATCTTTAGTGGTCGAGGATGTAGAGAAACAGTCGATTGTATATTTAACAGGAAGTCAAGGAGATCAAAGAGTTTTCAAAATGGTTTTGTTTTTAAATGATACCCTGGCTTTATTTTGTTTATATTGAGCTGGGGGCCTCTCTGAAGAGGATAAAAGGAGAACAGAAATGTGTAACAAAGACATTTCCCCTCTCCTTAATAATCAAAGAACTTGACATCCCCGTCAAGCAATAGCACCATTATATGTACGCTCGCAAGAAAGGAAGCTATTTTATCCTTGGAAGGAAAGAGAGATGTTATCTTCTAGAAAAAGAGGTAAAGTTCTGCAGAAATTCAGTGCTGTTAATAGACTGTTATGACAGTGTGCAATTTCATTTCCAGTGAACAATGCATGTCAAAGGCCTGACTGCTGCAGCAGCTAACACAGATAAAAGAGAAAACAAGTGCTGCAGAACCTACACTCTCAGGTAACATATACTGCCAAACATTCTTTTCATGTTAAGAGTTAAATTGGATTTTTACCTTTAGCTATTTTCAGCTCAGTGTGAAGGGATGGTTTTGCATTAATTCAAGTGGCAAAGTCTAGCCTGTAATGAATTAAGGTAGAATAATAACTTTAGACTTTGAAGACATCTCTGAGAGATCTTCTGTAAAGGGAACATCTCATAAGTCTTCTGGAGCAGGACAGGCCCAAAGTTTGCAAATAAATTAAGTGTATGCTTTAAGCTGCATTTGTTCACTAAAACACTGAAATATCTTCTTATTTCTTCCCTGAATTAGAATGGATTTGAGTGAATACTTCAACATATATTTGTTTTGCTGGGCTTTGAACTTAATGTGCAGTCAATGCTGTGCTTCAGTTTCATACTCTGAATATATGGGCAGCCTCATGAAGCTAAAATCTTAACTTCCAGTTAAAACAGGATATTAAAAATTACAAATTGGAGGATACAAGAGGAAGAAGGGGTTCTCCATGGGAGGTACGTATGCCCTTCCCGAATCAGAATGAGGAACAAACAAGCGGCTGTTTCCCATTTCTGCAGCCACGGCTGATAGCATCGGAGCTGTAGCAGCTCCTGCCAGTTACTACAGTTAAGGTGGTGCCAGCCTTTGCAAGAGAAGCCCTACAGACACCATCTAACAACTTGGCCATAAACACTTGTTTCACACTGATACTTGGCACCAGAAGTACCGGTCCTTCGGCAGTTCTGAAAACATTTCCCTCCAGCCCAGTCCTGCGAATTCCACAAGTGTTTTAAAGCAGAATATCTACGATTTATAAAGTTTCCTTTTGGGCCTTCCTGTTGCTTCAAAACAACTTCGTATCTCTGAGTGAACTGAGACACCCTCTTGCTCATCAGAGCAAGGGAAAGCTCCACTTCTTAACCTCCTCAGCGTACGGAGCATGACACATTAATTGTTTACTGTATGAATTATGCTGACAGGTATCTTTAAATATGTGCACGTCTGTATTTCCTCTTCTGATATATCCTGCATGTGAGGCCCTCCAAGTGATCCGTAAGCCCCGTGTGCTCTCTCAGTGTCATTTTCACCATCACAGCCCCAGCTTTTCATCTCCCTGCTCAGCCTACCAGCTAAGACGTGTATTTCCACCAACACACACAGTTTGTTCTTTTTTTCTGCTTTACTGCTCATGGATGACTTTCCATTGAACACAACTACTTCAGGGATGCGGGAGGCACCTACCCCTTGACGTCTCCTCCTGCTGGCAGGGCTCTTTGTCCCCAAGCCAAGTGACATTGCTGTGTGGCCACATGGCTGCTGAGGGCAGTGACTGTAGCAGGACAAGGAAATCACGCTGCAGGGCTCATCTCCTTGCCACGGAGAGGGCCTGGGTGGGGAGCAACTTGGCTTACCCCTCCTTCCCCTGGCATGCGGTCCTCATGAGAGAGGAGAGAGGCTGTGAAACCCCATCTTCCCTTCTCTAGCCACAGCCGTGGTTGAGTTGATGAGTTTTTGTTCCCTTTTTGGTATTTGCTCCCATTTCAGCTTCACTCTAGCTCGGAGAGAAAAAGCCCCGC
Organism: Anas platyrhynchos; assembly: GCF_047663525.1. Taxonomy (NCBI): domain Eukaryota; kingdom Metazoa; phylum Chordata; class Aves; order Anseriformes; family Anatidae; genus Anas; species Anas platyrhynchos. The sequence goes on along the minus strand of NC_092597.1, from coordinate 23,313,727 downwards.
TCCAGCTCCCCGCTCTCATCCCATGGTGGCACGAAGAAGTGATCTGAGGCGGCGACTCAGGCAGCCCCCTCTAGCCCACAGGCAGCTGGCCTTGTGGCCTCCACTGGCAAAAGGCGAGGAACCTCCATGTCACCAACATTCACACGGGGCTCGCAGTGTTCTCCGTTTGACTGAGGTTGCCCTCTGCCCGTCCTTTTGATTTCAAACACCGGGGCCTCTTTGGTTTTGGGATTCCCCACGGCCTCTGACAGCTGCTGCTGTCACCTGGGGATCACCCCCTTCCTTCAGGGCCCTGAAGGCCAGGCCCAGGATGGTTCAGGCCCAGCCTCAGACACCGATGGCGTGTCCAGACCAGGAGGGAGGGCAGAGCACAGGGCAAGGAGCCAGCAGGAGAATTTCCCTGCTGCAGGAAAGAGACGGCTCCCTCCCGTGAGTCAGCGCCGCGCACCTGCAGGGCTGGGGCTGTGCCGAAGAGCGCCCGTCCCTGTTGAAAAGGGCGTTTGTTCGAGGCAAGCGCTCAGCAAATCTCTTATCTGCCCCGCAAATTGGGAAGTGGCAGCTCATTTAAACCATGCCGCACATGGGCCTGAGGGAGGGGATGTGAAATCAGGCAACAGTGGAAATCCCGCAGAAGCAGAGACGGTGAAAAGACAAAGCCACCCTCTGAATGTTGAACTTTTTTTTTTTTTTTCTTTCCTCTGAATAAAGGAAATTTATCTGCTCTCAACAGAGAGGGGAAGAAATTACATTGCCTGTGGTAATGCTGCCCTGAAGGAGGAACTAACCAGGTTTGCTGTGGTGTAACAGAGAGCAGAAAGCTGCTGAGGTGTGGAGGGATCGTGTGCTGCTCACGCTGGGTCTTGTGAAACAGCATTCAGCACAGAAACACGCCTGGCACCCAGCCTCCAACCCAGCCAAACGTGGCCTAACAAGGATGTCTTCAGCCTGACATCCCCTTGAAGATGTGCAGTACCCACTAATTCAGTAGCTGTCGACTTTATTTTAAGGAACAAAAAGGTAGATTGGACTTGTGTAGCTCCCTGTACAGGGAGAAGCGGCTCTGAGGCAGTGAGCCTTGCTGCCTGCCATTTTCTACTACCCCTTCTCCCTGCTCCCCCCAGCTGCCAGTGGCTACCAAAGGGGGGAATTTCCCGGGTCCTTACGCAGGCGATTTGGCAACCGTGCTTACACCCAGGGCTTCTTGAAAGCTGGGGAGATCCTGCATGTGTGCAGCCAGCTTTTGGGAAGTGTTGGTCCTACCTGGATTTTCCAGACCTTCTGCTGCTGCTGGAAGATCTTCAGCAGGGAGCCCTCACGGTTTCTTCCACCCCAATAACCAAGCCCTGGGGGATGCAGGCACATTTTACAAGGACTTTTTGGTGTGTGGTGGCCGGGGACTGGGCAGGCTGAATGGGACAGGTTGTCACTGCAAGGGGACCTGTGTGAAGACAACAAAGGACGAATGAAGCCTGTGGTCTGGCTCGGGGTTTACGCCAGGCAAAGGGAGATCGCAATCTGGTACGCTCCGTAGTTTATCACTTCTGAAACAACACCTTATTCTATCAGTTCCTCTCTTTGTTATCAGAGCAAAACTCACACTTTCCTAGCTGAAAGTTCAGTCTAAACATAAATGTCACTGAAAACCCAGTGAGATCTTTGGTTTTCTAGTTTCATTCTCCTGAGCTGCGGGGAAGATTATGCAACAGGAACAGTGGGGTGAATCATCTTCTGGCATTGCAGTAAATTAGGAAATGTTTGCTGCGATGTCGTATGGGTTTCTACTGTCTATTTGTGGTCTTTTTTTTCTTTTTTTCCTTTTTTTTTTTTTTTTCCCAGTGGATCTTAGTGTCTTCAAATTTCAAATTTCTGTCCTTGTCTGAGTTAGGAAAAGGCTTATCAGTAGCTGCTGTAATGCAGCTTTGGAGATGAGCTGCTGTAAGGAAATGATGCTAAAGCAATGCTGAATTTCCTTGCTCAGCATTTTTTTTCTTTTTCTTTTTTCTTTTTTTTTCTTTCTTTTCTTTTTTACTTTTTTTTTTCTTTTTTTTTTTTTTTCTGTGAATATTTCTTGCAATTGTTTGATTCACTTGCTTTGTTTGTCTCCTGTAACCCTTAACAATAAACTAACCCATTAGGTATCACCGCACTAAGGGGAGTAAAGGAGATTGTCCTCAAATGTTTTCTTCTTGAAGCACAGAGCTTGGCAAGATCACAGAGAGACCTCTAGGAGAGTCTGAGTACATCAGCGGAAGGATGAAGTGAATGTAACAAACTCATGAGTCAGGCTCACCTGTCCTTCCTTTCAGATTCTTCTGTTTTGTGGGTTAAATAAATGTGTTGTCTTGAGGCATAAGAATTCACACTTTCAGTCTTCCCTTTCCACATGTAAGGATATAAATCATTTTTAGTAGGAAACTGAAAGGTTAAGAGAAATATCAATACTGTGAGATTCAATGTAAAACTGTGAAAACTGGAAATAGTCCAAGGGACATTACCAGACACTTGGTTAAGATGTGTGATGCCACAGATAGCCTCTGTGTAAAGATGTGAGCCTTAATTGCAACTTCATTTCTGCTTATTCCTTGTGCCACTCTATATTTTTAGATCAAAGGATTAGAAGTTAGAAAGTCCTACAAACATGTGAATATAGACCAGAAATAATACAAATGAACCCCCTTGTTGATAAAAAGTATGGTCCCGAGTTAGGGGACCAGTTCTGAACTACACTATCTGTTGTGCTTGATATAAACTTAAACTCAAGGCAAATAATAAGGGGCATGAGCTTATTAGCTTGTTCTGCATAGTACTTCATGTTCATTTTGTCCAAATAAGAAAATATGAACTTATTTTGCTGTGGAAATCAAATAAGGCATCAAAGCCCAATTTCCTAAATAATATCTATCAGTTTGTTTGAAGCAGACATTTTTATGACTAGCTATGTTAACAAATCCAAACTAAGTATCCAATCTGTCAAGGAGAAAAATAAGTTTAGAATGAAAGTAAGTATTGCTCGTTAAACTTTAATGGCAAGGCATTTAAAAGAAGAAAGCCATCCATTATAATGTTGGTGGAATAGTGCGTTGTCAGATTCTCCGGAGAGGATTTTTGTCATGATGTTTAAAGATATTATATTAAAGGATGGTTGTTACTCAGTTTTCTAAACAGAAGAATTTCTAGAGGAAAAGTTTATGAGCAGCATATATCCTCTCGTGAAAATTTCCTTAACAGCACAGCAATTAAAAACTGCTGGGCACCGATGCTCCCTGTCCCAAAGCACATACATGGGGAAGGGTTGTACTGATGCTCATGTCATGCCAGTTTTATGCCCGACTGTATGAGAGGCAACAGAACAGCCAGCACAAAGCTGGGCTAAAAAGCATGTATTAATATCCAGAGGAGAGCACAGAATAGCCTTGAATGGATTATTCCACCTTTGGGAACCTGCAGGATCAAGAACATCTGTGATTAGTATCTGCTACTAGTAAGAGAGCCGTTGCTTTGAGCGCTGGTAATGAATTTAGACTCGTGTTGATAAATCCAGACACTGCTCACCTGCTTATCACATCTGAATTTTGTGTCCTGCTTGATCTCTGGTTAATGTAAGCTCACGCTGCCAAAGCGCATCGCCAGCAGTCTGTTAAGCTGTAAGTAGGTCACTATGAGGCCTCTAAGGAAGACTCAGCCCTGCCTCTTCCTGGTGCCTGGGACTGCTTTCAGAAAGGGTCTCCTGAATAAGCCAGATAGAGGCTGCTTGAATGGAATTCTTCCCCCTTCGTATAGCTCCACTGACCGGATAGAAATTTTAGATAGATGCACTCTCATCCCTGACTTTATCTGCCTTTTGCAAGACAGAACTTGTTCTGCATTTCCTTTACTAACCCCTAGCTCAGTGCTCACATCACATGGCTCCCTGACTCAAATCAGTCTTGCACGTGCAAAAGAAGTGCTTTCCCTTTTAAAGCCAGTTTATTTTTAAATGATACACGTGAGTGATTGTCTTTATTTCTTTTTATAAAGTACTTCTATTCCCAGAAGAAAGGAAAAGAAAGAGCTAGAAAGGCTTGGTCGAGCTTTCTCTCTGTTAATCTCAGCACAGCCACCGCTCAGCCTGGTGGTGCCCCTGCTGATGGATGCAGCCCTATCTCCAGCCATCTCTGCCTGGCAGCGCGAGAGTGTGCAAACTCTTTGAACCAAAGATTGCCACCTCTGCAATCTTTAATGATTTAATGCCTTTAATATCACTGTCTCGTCTCACTTTCTTTAGTTGCAAAACACTATGAGCTCACTGCACCCGTCTTGAGTAAAACACGGCTATTACAGCAGATGCTGCAGCTCTGCCTCGATGCTAAGCCTTGCTGAAATCTTTGCCAAACTTTCCTCACTTGGCTTGTTTTCATGCCAAAGGCCTTGCCATGGTCTACTTTGCCATGAGTTTATGTTTGCTCTTTTGATTTAATTTAAATCAACTGACAAATTTCAGCCACTTCTGAAGGGAGGGCAGACTGAAATAGGTTATTTTGCCTCTTTTACAGTAATTCCTTGGCCTTTCTTCTGCAGTGATCCTGGAAGATAAAGTGAGAGCAATAGACCTGGGAACAGCCACGTTAGAGGATGGGACAGGAGATACATGCAGAAGGAGAGTGGGGAGAGAGACTAGAAATGGAAAGGAGTAGGAGGTGTGGAAGGAACCAGAGAAGACACAGACCTGTTGATCTGTCTGTGACCCCACCAACCCATTTATTACGAATTATAGAGCCACGTCCTGGGTTTCCGCTCAGTTTCAATCAGCACACAGGCAAGACCCTGCCTGGGGGTTAGTTAGGACTGAAAGGTGATGGAGGCTGTGGCCTGATGGGCCCCTGCTCCATTTCTTGCAGAAGGTGGGAAGCATATTGCGAATTGAGGAGGAAATTAGAGAAAGAACCAGTTAATGCAGCTAAAAAATGACCTGGAAAAGTGCATGTACAATCCCTGCCTCTTCAACAGAACTGTTGGGCAGTTTTAGGGAAGACTCTTTACAATATTCCCAGATGGCCACTAAATTTACATCCTTTATTTGCCCATTTCCTGACTCCCAGCTGGATCTGAGGTCAGCCAGGCTTCGAGGGGCTGCAGCACTACAGGGAACTACAATCTCAGACACATCGTGTCCCAAACCAGAATTGGTGAGTGCTTTTGAACTTGATTTCTCTCAGCCTCACATGTCATCTATAAACCAAGAATAATACCACCCCCACATCTCACAGGGGAACGGTGAAAAATAAATTATTGCCATTAAAATAATGCTTGTCATCAGTGCCCTATGAGAGCTCGTAAGGAAATGAATAATTCTGTCTTCATAAGAGGATTTGAATAGTGTGCAGTAAATAAGGCATGGGGCCACACGTTGCACAACCAGGAAGAACAAGAGGTTGAATAATGGTTCACTAAGCAAGTTTGTACATGGAAAGAGACAGGACTCCTACCAGGAAAATCTTGCAGTCATAGGGTAGAAGATAACATCATAATACAAGGGCACGTTATGTTCAAATACACTCAGTGAGCATCCCTTCTTAGTGGCACTACCTACCTTGTGAGCACTTGATTTCATCACCATTTGAGTACTTAATTTTGATAAAATTAGTCTTCCTGTGAAAAAGAAGCACAGTTCAAGTCAGAGATAAGGTGGGTACCTTGTGTGCCACAAAAAGGGTAGGGGTCACTTTGAGGTGGAAAAGATTTCTTGCTTTTCAGTCTCTGCCCACCAGTGGTTCCCTGCCCACACCTCTTCGAACAATTGTCTAGAGAGTTTCCTGTTCTCAGAGCTACCACAAACCCGGGCAGAAGCTGCCGTGTTTGTCTGCACTCGTGTCCCCAATCCTGGGACACCAGCAGGGAGCCCCACGGAGCTTTGGGGAAGGCAGATGGAACAGCTCTCCAGCGACCTGCTAAACACCATTCACTGAGCCCTTCCATCACAGCCCCCCAGCTGTGGCTCCAGCTTTGCAGCATGGTGCTGGGGTTTGCCTCTGGCCATGGTCATGTATGCTGGGGACAGTGGGTTGGCTGCATCTGGCATGAGATGAGTAGCAGCCATGCATGAATAGTGGGAATGTCAATCTGCACTCAGCATCACCCTAGGATGGCCTTTTGGATGCGGCTTCTCAATCAGCAAAGCAGTGACACTGGCTGGAGGTCACTAGCAGCCCATTTGTTTTCTTCTGCTAGAGATTGGAGCAGCTCTGTTCCCCCTCCATCCACAACAGCCCATGTCATGAGCATGGAAAATGGCAGAACTCCCACCTGCTGCAGTGGGAGCAGTTTTGGAGCACTAGCTTTCTTTTCAGCTGGGTTGTATAGACATTTTTTTTTTAATATTTTTTCTTCTGTGAGGCTTCCCAAAAAAAATCATAGAATCATTTAGATTGGAAAAGGCCTTCAGGATCAAGTCCAACCATTAATCTGACCTACCAAGTCCCATCACACTAAACAAGGTCCCCTAGTGCCACAACCACGTCCCTCTGCACCACGTTGACACTAAAAGAAAGCATCAGGGATGTACAGTGTTATGCATCTGTCCATGAGTAGACTGCTTATGGATGTGCAAAGAGTCTCCTGCAGTGTCCCACTGTAAGGTCCTGCTCTTTGTCTTTGAAGCACAGGGTGATGCTTCTTTTCTAGCACTGCTTGCTGCAGTTCTAAGTGCCTCCATCATTTCAAATGGATTTCAAAGTCACCTGCCAGACTTGGACTCCTGGTACTGCTCAGTTAAATAAAATCGAAGAATGAAAACTGTTGTAAACCTGAACATCTATGTGTCACATGTCTGGCATAACAGGGGCTGTCTTTGCTTCCTGGGGAATGTGCTTTCCTGATCCTCTGTCTCTGAACATTTATGCAGCAACTCCCAGACACTTGGCTGTAAAGAGCTGAATGTAGAAATAAATGATTTACGAAACAAGTGACCTTCATCTGGGAGACCCACCAGCCTTGGGTCTATCTCGAGTTTCCCTTCTGTGGCTGCTGCAGTAATCTCCAGCTTACGAAGCTGAAGGCTGCGGGAACCAGGGAGACGAGCGATCCTTGTGCGTGGCCTCTGCACAGCTGCACATTTAGCTTTTCTCTCCCGGGTCAGTCTTCAAAAGAACTTTGTCAAGGCTGATAAACTTAAAATTAGCCTCAGCAGCTCCAAGAGCAGCGTGAGCATATCTCCCTGTCTCTCCTCTGTCTCGTGGCTGTGTCTTTATTCGGCCGGTGGTGGCTGGAAACCAGACTTCTTGCATATTTACGTGTTGTGTGGACAGACATGCGGGAGGAGAGTGAAATAAATGTCTCGGTTTGCGCTGTGCTCAAGTCCACGTTTCCACTGACTCCACCAGGTGTTGGGTTGGGCCCCAGATGCGAACCAGGGTGGTGGGAGACAGTCCTATTAGCACAGGAGCGCTGTTATACGTACAGTGCATGCCAGTAAATGAGAATTTCCTGTCCTCTGCAGCTCTCTGTGTGTCTCCTCTGCCGGCAAATCCCGCGGGGAAGGGAGTGTCTCCGATGCCGTGTTTGTTTAGTGCCTAGTACAATGAGGCTGTCTTCCAGTTGGGGCCACTTGATGCGACCACAATACAAATAATAATGATTCTAATAATAAAATGCAGACTTCAATGGGATGTGGGTCAAGCTGCTCAGAAGCGTTGGCCTTTCTTGCTGACTTGCTTCCTCCCACTTCCTCGCTTCCTCCTCCGGTAGAAGAGCACTTCTACATCATCAATTCCCAAAGGTGGTTGTCCTCACTGTTGTTTGGCTCTGCAGGAAGCACCATTGCTTAAGACACTTGGCCTTCATCTTATTTTTTCCACTGACGTGTCGCAGAATTTCTCTTTCCACACCCTTGACTCCCCGGGAACATCTGCCTGCTCGGATCCTCCTCCCGAGCACACCGTGCGTGGACGTGGCATCTGTGGCTAGCTCCAGCCCTGAAGGCAGGGGAGAAGAGGAGATGCCATGAACAGAACAAGCTGGTGGGGGCTCAGCAGGGCTTGCACCACCTCCTGCTGCACGGTGGGCTTCTCGGCAGCCCCGCCATGGGAGCAGTGGGTGAACAAGCAGCTTCTTCCCACAGCACTTTGTGGATGTGGTGGCAAACCAGTTTAACTTTGCGACCAGGGCTGGTTTCAATTTTGCTTTTCACAGAGCGCTTCATTGACAAAAAGGGCCCTCGGCTAAAACAGTCCTTTGTTTTGGTTGGAATTTTCCAAGTTTTCCGACAAAACTGCACACGAGGGTTTTGATTTTCTGTCACTTAATCGGCTCCTCTATTGGAAAAACAGAATCTGAGAGAATATATTGAGACCTAAATAAATGCGTCTTCCTGTGAAATCTCGGTAGGAAGACGCAATAATTAAGGAAAAAAAAATTGTGAAAATTTTGAACCAAACAGCCACTTCTTCAGAGAATATATATAGAGTTTTCCAACCAGCTTTACCAGTGACCTGTAATTAAAGAGGAGTCCAAGCCACAAAGTTCAGAACCAGACTTTCCCAGAATTTATGGGTGTCCCTGTCTGGGTTTGGTTCAGCCCAGTGTGAGCCATGCCAAATTCCGAGCCGAGACCCAGCTCCCACCTCATCCCGAGGAGATGGTTTGGGGGCACCTCTTCGTAGCAAGCACCAGCCCGGGGGCCGGTGGGCTGAGCATCCCACTCTGGCTCAGTGGAGCTGGCTCGCTTCCACCCTGCCCGAGCCCTGGGTACGGAAATTGGGACAGGCAGAGGTGTTTGTACAGCTCTTACACTGGGAGAGCTCCTGCTAGAACACGATTGCTGAATCACAATGGCAAATCACTATGGCAAATCACAATGCTTTGGAAATCAAAGCCAGTTGGGGGAATAAAAAAAAAAATTTGAAAGAAAAGACAAAATGTAAGGAGAGAAAGCAAAAAGAAGGGAATTGCACAGATTTTATTCAAGAAACAGAAGCAGTTGCTTGCAAGCCACAGGCTGCCAGAAACCTAAAGGGATTCCTCATTCTCCCCTGAATGGAAGTAGGAGAGGTAATTAGCACAGCCAGGCTGTGTCCAGGGGTCTGGAGAGGGGTCTCAGGTCTCCTTGCACTTGGTGCAGTGAAGAAACAACTCGTTGCACCCTCAAGCTATGTATTTCTCTGCTAGATGCTATGGGGCAGTTTTTCCAGCAAGCGCCACATCTTGGATGCTGACCTCCTTAGAAAATCTGGCCCCACCAGCTGGTGCCAAGTTCCTGAAACACTGGCCCTGGGCGATTTTGAAAGCATGGCCACACCTGTCCTCGTTTCGCTTCGCTATCGACTTCAGAAAATCTTTAGATTGGCGCGATTTCAGCATTGTTTTTAATTCCCTCTGCCAGGTGTTGTTTGTGGAAACATGCTGTCCTTGCCACAGCGCATTATGTCTTAGAACAACTTCATCTCATGTTTTGGACCCAAACCAATGTGCTATTCCTAAAGGCTAATAAAAATGCTTATTCTATTTTATTGTTGTGAATGTGCTGGGGTGGTTTGAAAGGGATCCCAGGGTCTGATGAAAGCAGGTTACCTGTCTTGCTCCTTGTTGAGACTGGCCAGGGCAGGCTGCCAGCAACAGCTGTTTCTTAATTGCACAGACACTTATCTTGTTCTGACACCACATGCAAACATTAATGTTTTTCTGCAAATATGAATTTGGAGATTGACTCTGTGGGCTTTCAAAAGCCAGAGGTATTCTTCAGGGCATCAGAAGAGGTGGATGGAAGGGCAAAGTCTCAGGGACACATCTGACAACATCACCCACATCCGAAAGACCTCAAAATATTGGGAAGAAGATTGGCCAACACGGTGTGGTGACCCTGGGCTCAGAACCCTGGGGACATAACATTTTTTCAGTGCACGGTGCACACATGCTTGTCACAAGCATGCAGTCAAATCACGGGTAGAAAAAACACTGCACAGCTGCGCTGGAGCTGCCCTGTCCATCGGTATGGCCGTGCTGCCTGTGCACGGTGAATGTTGGTGATTCACTGCTTTTAGAGTAGTTTTGCAAGATCTGGAGCTTTTCAGATCTGCAGGGCCTAGAGGTTCTGCTAAGAGGGTGCCAGCACCAGCAGATGGCTGCCTGCCTGCAGTCCTAGCTAAGAAGCCATTTGTCCGTGGTTTAAATCTTATTCTATACCAATACATCTCTGTTTTGCTCCTCCATCTAACAACTCAATCCTCTAAAAATGCTCTACACCAGCTGATCATGGACTTTGGTAGACTCTTCCTTTTCTCACACCAGCTCAAGAAAGAGCAGAATCACACCACATGCCTTTAAGACACAGGAGCTAACCTAGTATGAAAATCGAATGCTGGTGGGAGCTTTAAACAGAGCAGCACTGACCCAGCTTCCTCCCTGACGTGGCCATCCCGGGTGACTTCGGGGCTTCTTCCTGGACCTTCTGGGCTCACACAGCCCATCAGGATCTCCTCACAGTCACACCAGCGTACATCTCTGGTTATTTGAGTGATGGTGATGTCCATGGCAAGGCAGCTTCAGTTTCTGCAAGTTCCGCAGAAGTGACCTGCCGCCCACATGCTCCAACACGGATCTCTAATTTTCCACCCGAGGAAGCTCGGCTGTGTGTTTGGGCGGGAGCATTTCTCAAGGTTCCCAGTGCCGCGTGGCTTTTGGCAGAGGGATTTATTTTTGGTGCTGATCCCTAAAGCCAAAACCCCGCTCCTCCCTGTGCTCCGACCGCCGGTGCTGGGAGGCTGCTGTAAACAGCATCAGAGGAGGCAGCAGATAGGGAGGGCGAGCTGGGAGCGCAGGGATGGGCATGATACATCTCCCTTGGTGTTACTATGATTTGTAATTAAGGTTTCCCTGGTGAAGGCATGAGATCACCGGGGAAAGGGAACCTTGAAATATCTCCGTCTCTTGTTCAAGGCGTGACATTTAAGATTGCCCCCACTAAAGGAGAGCCCTTGAACAGAAAAGAGCAGCTGGAAGAGTCAGCGTTGGTCATCAGCTGTCTGTCTTCCTCTCTCATCCTCAGTCCCATGAGAAATCCTATGGAATTTAACAGGCTTAAATAATAGCTTCCTGAAAGATTAAATTGAGTCATTGTTCTAAGAAAAAAACCACTACAATATATGACAGTGATCTTTCTAAAGCTTCCCTTCAAAAATCTGCAGTGGGTTAATCCTTCTGCATTACATTAAACGGCTGATTCAAGTGATTCATAAACGAGGGCCGGGTCTGCTCTGGAAGCTTTCCCTCGCACAGTTTTGCTGCTCAGGACCACGGGTTTTCACCTCCTTTAGGAGCCAGCCGAGGCCCTTCACGTACCCCTGCCACCAGGCCAAGGAAGGCTTTTGCTGCTGTAACCTTGTGATGCCTTCATGTAGGGAAAGCATTTCTTTCACCAGTACAAACCCTTCTTGTGATGAGACACGTTGTGGTGTTAGGGACACGTGGTGGTGTTAGGGACACACACGTCTTGGTGCTGTTCACTGGACACCACTGCTCGTGAGGCCCAGACTCTGCGGGGCTGAGGCCTAGCTGGAGACCAGCCATAAAACACCAGGGGCAGGAGAAGAAGCTACTGACCTGTGCTGCAGCTCCCTTGTGAACAGATGTCTCTGCAGCTCAGACATAAAAAAAAGGGCGAAGAGCTGTTAAACCCACTCCTTCTCCATCCCCTGACACGTGGCACATAGCACTGATGGGCCTGAATCCCATCTTCTCTGGGGGTAGTTCCCTCCTTCTGTTTTCTGAGTTTCGCTGCCATCTTTTACTTTCTCTTTCTTTCTTTGAAATGGACGAACCTCTCACATCCCACGTGCACACTGCACTTACAGCAATCACAACTTCCCGATTTTTCTTAAAATTAAGAGTGAAATGCTGCAGTGGGAGCAGAAGAGGGATGATCAGGCAGTAGCAGCCCAAACAGTACAGAAGGGAAAGCAGCCTGGAAAGGGAACAAGCACCCACAGCAACTCATCTGCTGGTGGCATTTTATTTTTTTTATTTTTCCTAGACCCAGTGCTGGGCACTGGTAGGACTGGCATGTAAAGCTCAGGTGGGTTCAGCCTGTGATGGAAATCCACCTGGGCACGGGCACAGGGCAGTGCCAGTGGGGTGCTGCCGTCATGCTTACCTCTTGCAGCATGTTGTGTGTCCTCAGGAGCATCCCCTCCGCCAAGGGTTGTGTCAGAAAGCCCCTCGCTGTGCTTCAAAGCCCTCACTCAAGTCCAGGAGCTGTCATCAGAGCATCCTGGGCGATGCCAGCAAAGCCTCCCTTTACCTGGCTGCTTGATGTGCTTAATAGGAAGATTATTGTTTTGTCTGTCAAATACTGGGGCTCCAATGAGGAATATTTTCCGTCTGCAGGGGAAAAAAGTCTCTGTGAGTTCCAGGCAGACAGCAGAGAGGGATCCAAGGGGCTGGGTTTCCATGCACGCAGCCATCCCTCCTCGGTGCCCTGGGAGGGAGAGGAATAACCCCAGGTGCTGGAGCTGGTGGCATGGGCAGGGCATGGAGAGGATGCAAAACAGCCCCACTGTTGTGCCCACCCATTCCCACACAGCACACTTCTGTTGTCTCTGCTGGAGCAGTAAATCTGCTCATCTCCCTCCTGCATTCCCAGCATTGCACAGGCATGGGCTACATGGCTTACTGGAACGGGCTTGCCCAAAAGTTTTTCATTAATGTTTTACCATGAAAAAATATACACGCCAAGCCACACGAGCATGTGGTTTCAATCCCTTAAAACACTGATTCATAAAGTGTTTAGCAAACATTCTCTCCTGCATCTGCAAACAATAGCTACTCCCAGACTTTCACTGGCCCGCGATCACTGCTGCTAAAAGCATTAGCCCCTCCGAAATGAAAAAGGTGAAGCTGCTTTCTGAGTGACAGCCACCACTCCAAACGGCTCTGGCACTTAACCTGCTGTCCTGATATCCTCAGGAAGAGGGACGGCCACGATTTGCTCGTTTGACAGCACCTAGAGCAGCACACCGCGGGGCAGCAGAAGCTCCGAGGGCTGGGAGAACGGCTTTGGTCCTTCTGAGCACCTTTACAATGAAACAGAGGAAAACAGAACTTGAGAAAACACACACACAAACCCCAAAGTTGAAGCACCCAGTGTACGCAAAGCATAAGGCTCAAATAAAGCCACGAGCTCTGGTGCAGGAAGACCTCGAGCTCCCCACTTTGGAGGGCAGGAGGCCACCCCGGGATAGCACTGCTCCCTGTTTGCTTCACCATTCCTTGCCTGGGGAGACCTCTGCCAGGGTCAGGCACTCGCCTCCACCTTTTGGGGTGAGCGAGGGCTGCCAGCACCCCTGAACCACTCTGCCTTTCATCCTTGGCACCCCTGAGCTGCTCTCCCTTTTTGTCCTTGGCGGCGGAGGTGAGTCACCGGCGGTGGCTCAGCACCAGGTGAAATACCAGCTCCCAGCTGAACCGCTCCTGACGGCTGTTAAAATAACCTGAGATGAACAGAGCCCTGAAAAATAACAACAGAGCCTGGCCCGGGGCTGGGTCCCTGAAATAAGGCTGCTCAGGTCCTGCTGCTGCTGGCACAGGGATGGATGGAAGAGGAGCACCCGGCCACCGAGATGCTGCTGCAGTTTCCCACACCGAAGCAGGTTTTCCTCGCTGCCCCGAGGAGGCAGAATTAGTCACAGGTGGTTCTTTTCAAAAATACATATGGGCTGACTGGGAGCATATGGTCTGATGGCATATTAATAACAGAGAGCCGAGGTTCCCTGTTACTCACCCGGCGGTGAAGCAGATTGAGGGACAGGCACCTTTCAGAGGGAATGCCTAACGCGGCAGCAGGCATGAATCACCCCTAACCAGGTCACCCTGTTCCTGCAGCCTCCTCTAAGAAAATTAGCCATTTATGGCTATGCGGAAACAGGGTTTTTCCCCGTGTTTAGATGCTGGGTATGAAGCCACAGACTTTCTCCAGGATTCCCCAAGTATGAAAGCACATTCCTGTGGGATACTGGTAATGAATCCCATTTTATGTCCAGAGAAGGAGTTTTGGGCATGGTTTTCTGTCCCTAACGCTGATGCTTATGATGGGCTCAGCCCCACAGACCCCGCTCAGCCACATTTCCTATGGGGTTTGTAGCCTGGTGGGGGCTGCAGCCTTGGCTGGGAGAGCTCTGCCTCACTCACTGCTTTCAGACGGGGATTTGGGATTAAATCCTGCTCTGCTGCCCCTGCCCTGTTGTGCACTGGTGAAAGAGCAGCCTGTGGTCCTGAACAGCAGCCTGCAGCCCCACATGCAGTGCTCACCTCACCCTGGCTCTGGTGAGCAGGGTTTTCTGCCTCGGAGGTGATCTTTGTCTCCTCCAGCCCTGGGGAAAGCTCCAGCTCTGCAGCCAGGAGCAGTGCTGCTTCATCCAGACAAAGCAGCTGCTGGATAGAGATGCCTCCACTAGCTCCAGCTTTGTGCACAGCAAATCCAGGGGGCCAAAACAGCTCTCCTGCAGGAGGATGGGGTCCCTCTGTGGGGACAGGTAAGGGATGAGACCCCACAGCTTTAAGCACCGAGCTACTTCTTGCAGCACATGTCCAGGGATGCACAAAAGCCAGTAAGATCTCCTTGCTTTCGGTGTTAGAAGTGCCCTAACATCGCGTCTGCCAAATTTATAAACTGGGTTTAGCCTCTTTGGATACAGAGATATGGCACTGCAGAGGATGCAGGAATCAATACTGACCTTATTTTGCCCTGCGTTAATACCCACCACTTGTTTCAGGTTGCAGCACAAGGCAGGAAGAAAGCACAAACAAGCTGTAAGCCAGCGTTTGAGCCCCAGGGACTCTCAAAACCAAACAAAACCAGAAAGAAAGGGGCCACAACTTGGAAACAGCGACAGAAATTGGGGGGCATGACCCCAGCTCCTGTGTTCTTCCAAGGTCTGAAGGCGGCACTGCCTGGCTATGCTGCAGCATTAGACCCCTAGCACCCACTTCAACATGACTTGCCTACATGGCTAATTGGATTTTCCTAAAATTAAAGCCAACTGAAAGTCAGGGCAGCTTGGAATTTGCCTAAAAAGGACCCCTCCACCCTCCCAGCATCCTCCTCTGCCTCATCAGGTAGCTCAAGAGCTCTCAGGAAGGCGAAGCACGGTGATCCCGCTCCGTTTGATTCACACCGAGGAGAGCTCAGCCTGCTCGGGGTGAACATTCAGCTGGATGAAATAAATGTCCAATCTCTTGCAGCACACCATAAAACAAAGGTGCACGGAAGATTGACTTTTATCGCGAATTTGCCACAGTTGAATTTTCCGGCTAAGGATGTTCCTTCTCTGCTGGGCCTTAAATTTGTCTGCGTGAAGGCGCTGCAGAAAGCCGAGGCAAATGAGTGAAGGTGTGAAATCAATGCACATAAATCCGAGGGCTGTAAGCCCCGAGGCTGAGACTTGCTGTGATCCATGCAAAGTGCAGTGAGAGCCCTCCGCGTGGCTACGGGCGAGCCTCCGGGCAGACCTCTCACCTCCTGCCCTCCTTCATTCATCTCTGCTTTTTATTAGTGGGACAGCAAACCTGGCTTTATGGGATGGAAAACCCAGATTTATGGGACAGCAAACCCAGCTTTGGGGCAGCAAACCCAGCTTTGGGGACAGCAAACCCAAAGCAGTGCAGGCAGGGGGCCGCTCGGTGCCCGGTCTCGCTGTAGGGCAGCCTTTCCCCAGGGTTTCCCCATCCCAAAACCTCATCCCAAAGGCAGAGGGAGCCGAGGGCCGAGCAGCACCCACTGGCTCGGTGTGGCCACGGCCCCAGAGAGTCCCCGAGCGGGGGAAGGCGAAAGCACCGCACCGAGCGCCGGGGCCGTGCTCGGTGTGCGGGCTCCCTCCGGTGGCAGCCTGCGGCTGAGCGAGAGGAGAACACGGGGACTGGTGAATATAGGGCATGGTACACACAGGGCACGGTGAATATAGGGCATGGTGCACACAGGGCACGGGGAATACAGGGTGTGGGGCACAGGGCATGGTGCTCAGGGCATGGTGCACATCAGGGCATGGTGCACAAAGAACATAGCGCACACAGGACATGGTGCACAAGGCATGGTGCACAGCACAAAGTGTGCAGCACACAGCACACGATACACACACACCCCTTCTGGGGATGTTCCTGACCCCAAACCCATGATGTCAAGCCTCCAGCCTGGCCTGTGCATGCTTCACCGCCTCGCAATTTGCCGTTTTCCCCATGCCATAGCCTCGGCGCAAGCCCCCTGCAAGACTCCTGCTCCCCAGCTTTCTCCCGGCTCAGGGTCGTGTTGCTGCTGCTCCAGCAGCACGGTGGGTGCCCCTCACCAGCCATGGGGCAGGACGGTGAGCAGCAGTGCCTGGTGGCTCGGTGCTGCTGCCCCACAGCAGGGTCTCACAGCTGGGTACCCGGGCACAGGGTGCTGGAGCACCCACAGCCTCACCTGCCCTGAAATCAAGAGGAGCTGAGATGCAGCTGCAGCACCCGAGAGCTCTCTGCCACCTCTCCTGCATTTTGGGAGGAGGCTGGGGGAGGACACAGGCTGTGCCTGGGGCCGGGAGAGGAGCCGGTGGCTGCTCCTTGCAGGTGCTCAGAGGGCACGTTAATAATCCTGGGTGGCAGCGCTCGCAGGAGCCGATCCGCCAAGCTAATAGATGTGTTTAGACACGGGGAGGTGTCCATATGCTTTGGTGATTGCATCGCTCTCCCTTATTGCACCACATATGCTGTGCTTTTTGCACCTAATAGGTTTCTAAATTGGCTCTTTCTATCTGAGTGGTCCCCTTAAGTGTTTCCATATCACATCTTTTATGACTAATAAGGCTCCCGTTCACTTAACCTGTGCTGCAATCAGCGTGGGACACGTGCCCATGCCAGCTCTGGCCATGCCCTGCTCCATCCTCCTCCCCGTTGTTCCTCTTGGTGGTGTTTGGGCACCGCCACCCCCAGGGGCGGGTGTCCCCTGGCCTGTCCTTAGGGACACCTCAGCAGCGCACCCCCCATTCAGCAGGGTCACAGAGGTTTGCACTTTCCTTGCAAGGCAAGAGCAGAGGAAGAAGCAAGGCGATTAGCTGCCCTTTTTGTCATTCTCCAGGCCTTTAAATATGCCCCCATTAGAGAGGAGAACAGCCTGGAGGGACCCCTCTTTGGGGGGGGGGTGGTTGTGCTTTGAGCTGAAGGGATGAAAGAGGCTGTTGGAAAATGACTAGCGACAAAGCAGCGATGGCAGCACCTTTCAGGGCTGGGACCTGCTGACCCCTGAGCTGCAGACTGGGGCTGAGCTAATTAAATCGAAAATAAACAGCCCTGAAGCGGCACTTGCATGGGGAAAGGCAGGGTGGGTGCTGGTGCTGGGCTGGCTGCAGGGAGGAGAACCCCCCTGCTGGCTTTGGGTGTGTGCCCACTTATTGAATTTGGCTTTAAAACACCATTTTGTGGAGTTCTGTAAAGAAAGAGCGGGCTGAGAAGCTAACAGAGGCAGCCAGGCTGGTTTCCTTCATTTGGGGCACGTGTGACCTGACTTTGCCAGGTCTCCCCAGCACCACGTTCAGTCCAGACAACACTCCCCATCCTCCACATCCCTCTTTGCATGTCCTTGGTTTGCATTTTCTCACCCACCAACAGGCCCAGAGCCACCTGATGCATACACATACGGGCTTTCTGCCCCTCCACGGCTCCTGCAGACCCTTGCAGCCACTTTCATCCATCCCTGGGTACAGCAAACCCAGCACCGGGCCTGGCCCATGGCAAGCAGCATCCCAGCGCCCCGCCAGGTCCCTGCTGCAGCCAGGCGAGAGTCAAAGGCAGAGTTCATGCCCCAGCCGGGCACAAGGTGCCAGGAGCAAAACCGAGGGATGCTCCGAGGTCGGCGCGTTTGATCGGCGCTATTAAACTGACAGATCATTCGGGGAAGCTTTTCATCTCAGCCCGCACATCTGCTCCACGTTTCGAGGCGGCGGGACGAGGCTGGTAGCGGAGAGCAGGTGCTGCCTGTGTCTGGTGAGCATTAGGGAACGTTCACTCGGAGGCTCGGGAGCTGCCAAAAAGTGTGCTGATTGGACAGATGTTACTTCATTACTGTCAACTCATCATCTTGGGTGTTTTAAGGGAACATTTGTTTGTAAAGGAAACACAGCTGTTACCGAGAAATTTGTTTTTCCTTGCTTTTTTTTTTTTTCTTTTTGGCTGAAGGGCAGAGAAAAAGCCCAAGGTGCTCAGGCACCTGTAAGTCCCCTTTCTGGACCAGCCCTGCAGCCGAGGCAGGGACAGGTCTAGGAGACCTTGCTCAGTCACCTGCCAGCCCTTATGTCCATCTTATGTCTCTCTGGACATATTTTTTTGACCTGGTCTTCAAAATTTCCAGCAGTAAAAGCAGGCTGGCACCAAAGCAGGGTCACTGCTGGAGGCACACAGCAGAAATGAGCTTTCCATGGACTTCTGCATGCTGTAAGCTCCATCCCATTCAGGTTAAGGGCAGATCTTCCAGAAAGTGTCCCCAAAGCATCATTTCTTTCCGTGAAGTGGATGGTGCTGTCCAACAGCTGTTACCCAGGGTGGGAATCAGAACAGGATCTGGCCCACAGCCCTGCCACAAAATTCCTCCCCAGAGGGTGCGTGCAGGTGGTTTGTATCTGGATTACCCTCCTGCACACTTTCCAAGAAAAACAGGTCTGTAGGCTTCTCTGTGGTGTCCCAGCTAAGTTTCATCCAGAAATACTCACTGGGAATGCCAAATCTCTGCCTTTGAGCAGGAAGATTCCCGTCGCATCCTACAACAGCCCTGCCTCGTGTCTGGGACCACCCTGCAAAAAGAGGAGCAGCCTCCAGGGAGCAGCTATGCTGTGCATTTCTGATCTCATTGTGGGTCTCAAGAGCAACCAGGTCTTCTCCATCCTCCAGCATCACCAGCATTTGGAGGCATCGCAGTGACCCAGCTGGCTGAGCCTGAAGTTGGCTCGAACCAGTTACTGCTGCTCCAACATCGCCTTCAGCCCCCTTCTGGCACTGACACAGATATCTGCGTGTGAGCAGAGCAGGCCTCATTCTGCACTCTGGAGACCAGAGGAAACCATCCCATCAAGATGCAAGAGCCTCCACGGAGGTGGAGAGCCCAAAACAATCATCTGGGTCCGAGCGGGGCGGGATGCTGGGGTGAGCTCTGCCATGGGCACCTTCCCTGCACCTCGGTTTCCCCACTGGGACTTTCAGACAGGGCCAATTCCAGCCCGGTTGGGAGGATGAATTAATCCCCCAAAGCCTTGAGATGTTTTGGTGGAAAGCAAGTAGCTGATAGTGCAGTTTTTGGAGGAGGAGCAGGCTGTGGGTAATGTACTGGTGCAGTGACAGCCCCTGAATCCATACTGTGCAAGATGGAGTGGGCAATGACTGTCTGCTGGAGGAGTGGGGGCACTTATTAGCAAAGTCTTGCTTTATTAGGTATTTAACCCAGAGCAAGGCTCATTTTGCTTCTCCCCTGGGCTATAAGCACCTGCCAATACCTGCTGCTGAGTGGGCTGGGAAGCGCGCAGCTAATCCAAGCATCCCTCTGTGAGAGCCTCTGGGCTGGGACTTTTGGAGCTGTGAAATCGCCTCGGCTTAGGCAGTGTCCGATCAATTCTGAGTTATCATCTCCCCATCTATTAGCACACTAAATAATTGCCCTGCACCTCTACATCTGTATCTCTCTGTCTTACAATGCCCCGCACGTACTAGTTTTCCCTTATTGATTTTTATCCTTGAGCTTTTCCGCTTTGATTGATTCCACGAGAAATGTGCAAATGAGGAGCCAAAGCATCTTTATGACTTGAGAGCCTACTGAAGGCATTCGCTGTTCTTAATAACCTCCCTCACACCACCGGGTGCGTGTTGAAAAGCCGATAACGCTGTGTTGGGAGGAGCAGATCGCTCGTCCAGAAGGATGAGATACCTTCCCCTTTTGTTTCATCCCCCTGGCTGTGGGCAGTGAAGGATGGCTCGGTTTTCTGCTTCTTTATGACCCGTTTCTGGTCGATTCCTCCCAGGTCCCCAGCTCAGGTGCTGCTCTGGGGGGTTACATGGTGTTTGGTCCCTGGTGCCCTGCCAAAATGCCAGGAGCAGGTCTGCTCCTCCTGCTGCATGCAGGTGGCTCCCTGCTGCCGTATGGGGTTGGGAGATGATGGCACAGGGCAGCATCACTGCTTTAAGCACAGCTGAAGCCAGTCCCTGGCATAAGATGCTCAAGGAAGAGAGAAAACATCTACAGAGGTTCTGCACAACGCGGACAAATCCTGCAGCATCCACACAGAGAGTGGTTACGGATGGCTTTGGGAGGTTTCCAGCTATACGAACCTCCCTTTGTCATAAATTCACCTTTTAAAAGGCTTTAGAAACATCCTTTACTAAAAATTCACACTTAAATAGACACTGCAATAGAGATGGACACGTGAAACTACAGGAATTCTGAAGGAGGCAGAAGTCTATCAGTTAAATCCTTGGACTAAATCTCCTCAAAGCCAAGGCCCAACCACAGGAAGCAGTGTGGGAGCAGCCCCGGGCTTTGCACCGAGCCAAATCACATTTCAGACACACAGGTTGCGGTGTCAGAAACCCACCTCCTGCAGTGCCATGGGGAAAACCAGGAAAAACCCCAGCAGACCCAAACCACCTCCAGCAACCCCAGCTGGAGAGCTCGCAACCCCCCCGGGACTGCTCAAGACTCACCCAGCTGTGCTTGGCGTTACGGCCAGTAAAACCATGCTGATATCAGGCCGCTGCTGGTTTTTAGGAAGGAGTCCCCAGGAGTTCCCTGTTTAAAATAAAGGGGACATTATAACCTGTGGTTTCCTCCCCAGCCCCACAAGCTGGGAATCAGCAGCCTGACATCGCCGCCCGCCCACATCCCTTCTGGAATCGCAGGAAGGTGCTGGTGGTACCTTAACCGCCAGGATTTTCCTTGGCTTATTAATGTTAAATAAAAGTTGGAGGCTCTTTGCAGTTACAGCTGGAGCTGGAGACTTTTCAGAAAGAATCTGCTGAAAATGAGTTTTATATACTGACTGGCTGAATGGATAATTAAACAAATAACAAAAGTGAAATGCAATTTTGTTTTACCTCCTGGGAACATTATTGTTAGTTTATTCTTTTTATCAAAAGACTTAAGAAAGAAAAAAAAAACTATGCAATTTAACAATATTGCTTTTGTAAACAATTTGAAAATCCAATAACTGTAAAACTTATGACATGTTATTAAAATGTCTTTTTTTTTTTTTTCCCCTACAAGTGAAAAAGCAATTCCAATCTCAGATGCTATAATTTAATTATACACTTTAGGTTCTAAAGATACCATAATTCTTAGCACTGAATACATTCCGTTTAACGTCCTTCTGGCACGTTTCAGAAGCTCAGACGTCACTGAGCACGGGGGTCCCATTTCACGGGGATGCTGCTGGCTGGTGCCTCGCTGCTCCGGCCACTGCTCGCCCCACATCCAGGGGCACAGCACAGCCCTGGTTAGCCACAGAGGGAATTTCTGATTTATTTTTAAGTAAAATATCTACCAGGCATGGTGCTGGAAGTGGCAGCTGGCAGCACCAGCAAAACCAATCAAGCGGTGGCTTGGTAAAGGGGAGCGAAGGTGGTGACCTGCCTGTGCCTGGCTCACAGGGAATTTGATAGGAATATGACAGCAAAGGGAAACAGGATGCTTGCTTTCCTCCCAGAGCATCCTGGTGCCTGACAAATCTGCTCCCAGCCCTGAGCCACAGCTCTGCAAGGTACAGCACCTGGGGCAGGCACTGGGAAGCGGCGCTCAGCGGCAGGGATGCGCTCACCAGGTGCCCCTGGGTCCCTGCAGGTGCTGTCATCGTCCTCAATCTGCCCGTGCCCGGGTCTGGCCCCCCACAATTTCAGCTTCAGGGTGGTCTCCTGCTGAGCACGAGCAGGGCCAGCCCCGGCAGCAAGAGGCCTTCCACCGCAAGAACTAATTTGAACCAAATTGAAATGCTAACAAATAAATAAAGGCAAGCTACAGTGAGCTAGTAATAAGATACCTTTGGATGTTCATCACGCTGGATTTCCAGGCAGTTAAATAGTTTAATGCATTTCCCTTTGGCTTGAATATCAATCTCTCAGGCTGTCTGGAAAGAGCGTCTGACGTCCTCCCCCGTTATACATTACTGGCGAAATGCCTCAGTGGCACCAGCGGCGCCTCTCCCACCAGGTAGGGGCCGTGATTCATCGCCAGCAGCCGCGTGTGGATAACTGATGGCAAGTGATTGTCAGCAGGCGATGATTATCTCTTCGGGTTGTCTGCAAAACAATTAATGGCAACGAGAAGAATATATTTAATTAATCATTCCCTGTAAATAAATGCATCAGAATGGCATCAATCACCGCGTCGTTGCTAAAAATGGGTCTCCTAAAAAGGGCCGCCGCGCGTTCGTGTGCTGGAGCTGATGGTGTGGAAGAGACGCCAGGCAGGCTGAAATATTCAGTGGGTGCCAGTCTTCCTTCCTCCAAATTTTTGGAAACCGGGGAAGTTTCGCAGGGAATGGGCTCGCTTTAGCTGGGAGGTGCTCGGGAGTGAGTGGGACACGGGGGATGGAGCAGCTGAGCCATGCAGCAAGAGCTCCTCTCCTCGAGAGCGAGCCGTCAGTGCCTCGTTGCTGGGCAAAGCCCTGGTGGCGGCCGTTTCTCTGCTCAGCCTTTGCCCACGCAGCACTGCCTGCATCACCTAACTCACCCCATTTAGCTCCCAAACAAACCCCGTGTCACCCCGATGCTGTCCCCTTGGGATGCTGCGTGTCTGTGCTGGGAAGCTGTCGATGGGATGAGCCCCATCGGACCACAGCGGGGTTAGGGCTGTGCTTGCACCTACAGATGGGAAATAACAGCGTGTGCCCTTCTGCTGTGTGTGTGCCCCCCAAAACCAAGGCTCCTTGCTTTTTGGGGGCCAGGAATATGCCTCAAGCACTGCTGAAACCATGTGCAAATTTAAACTTTTCTCTCTGGGAAGGCGCACGCTTTGTACCATTCCATCCAACACCTCGGGCTGGGTACAGGGTTCACCAGAAACCCCAAACAAAGCAAACCCGACAAGCCCTGGTGTAACTGTGAGCTTCCTCATGGGCATTTTACTCTTTGCCTACTGGAGCTCCAGCAGCAGAACCGATGATGTTTGGTGCAGCTGGAATAGGGCTGGGCTTGTCCCGCACCCAGGGCGCCGGGGATGCTCCAGCCCCGCAGACATCCTGCACCTCGTGGGGCTGCGTCTGCCCTCGGCTGCTGCCAGAGGAAAAAAGAAGGGCAAACAGGAGGAGAAAACAGGTAGGTGCTACAAGTATTCATGAGGATAGATTCCCCTAGCACCTATAAATAATCCCAACCAGAAAAACACACAAGACGTGTCATAAACCGGGAGCGTTTTAAGAATGCTGAAAGTTTCCAAAATTAATTTTCTTCATTTTACTTTATTAAAATTGCTTTCATTTATCTCCCGTGTTAAATATTTTATTTTTCCATATTAATGGCTGCAATTTCTACTGCAGCTTGTTTCTGTCATTAACACTGTACAAACTTAATATCATTAGTAGTTTTTTCCCTTAATTATGTGAGTGGAG
The DNA here is from genome assembly GCF_047663525.1 of Anas platyrhynchos. Taxonomy (NCBI): domain Eukaryota; kingdom Metazoa; phylum Chordata; class Aves; order Anseriformes; family Anatidae; genus Anas; species Anas platyrhynchos. The sequence goes on along the minus strand of NC_092597.1, from coordinate 23,290,154 downwards.
AAGAAAAACATCAAAGTTTCCGTGAAATTGGAATAGTATATCTAAATTGCCTCATGTTTATTTTAACATTAACAGTAAATGAAGCTAATGGGCTTTTATATTATTAAAAGCAGCCATTTGTGCCCTGCCTGCTGTAATATATAGCAAAGCTTTAAAAGATGTTAAATAATTAGTTATTTAATAGGGATGTGCAAAATAGATCAAACAAAAGGCAAACTTCCTGGTAGCAGAAGCTTTGGTTCAAACTGGGGCCCCTCTGTGATGCCTGGAAATTGGGTTTTTCCTCCACACGCCTCACGTCCCACTGTTAATCTGATTGCTTTAATTTACGGCGGGCCCCGAGGGCTCCCGGCGGAGTCTCATGCCCAGAAGCGAGATCAGCGCTGGCTCTGGGAGCATCCCCCTGTGGGGGGACCTCTCCTGCACCAAGGTCCTTCCCCAAAGGCTGCCCTGCTCCGGGCTGTCCCTGCCCAGCAGGAGCAGTGCCAGGGGGGGAAATCCCAAGGAGAAAGAGCAGGACCCACTACGGTGCTCTGCTGCACCCATGCAAGCCGTGGTTTGCCAAGCATCTTGGTTTGGCAGAGGTGGCAGCAGCTTTGTGCTTCTCCTCCCCTGTTCCTAATTCCTCAGATCCTTTTGCAGATGGATCGGTTTTGGAGCTGAGACCTGCAGTGCTCCCGGCTGGAAGGACGGGGTTGGGGCTGCCCCATTTTGGGTCCAGCTCATGGGTTTAATCTTAATGAGCTTCTGTGTGTAATTAACATAACCTGGGCTCATCCAGCATCATCGGTGGTGACACTTTGGTAGTGACAATGTAGCAGGAACCGGTGGGAGCAGGCAGATATCCTTGCCAAGTTCAAAGCTGGGGAGCAAAACAAGGCAACAACTGCTGCTGCTTTGTGCTTATTGATGTCAAACTTCACACCAGCAGATACGTTCCCTCTCCCTGAGGAGATATGCCCTCCTCAGGCACATATTCATGCCAGCACGAGGGCAAACTCAAGAGAAAGCTGCCGACTTTTGGCCAAATCTCACCACTTTCTTTAAAGTGTGCGCACATGGGAGCACTGCTCTTTTTGTGACCTGTCGGTGTTATTAAAAAATGTGCACGGAGTTAATATTAATTACAAGCAGCTGCGGCTTAAAGAAAATCGATAACAAATGACAGATTTGCAGAAAGTCTTGGGGGAAGGCTGGCGGGGGGACAGGGGGACATGGGGAGGGATGCTCGTGGGAGCAGCACTGGGATGGCAGCAAGCATCAGTGCTCCCTGCAGAGGGGACAACAGGGACAAGGCTGTGAAGGACAGAGTGCGCAGCCCCAAAAGGCCACTTGTTCTTTGCTGCAGGTCCCACAGCAGATTTTTAGTTTTATTTTTTTCCCTGTGCACAGCAGCGTGCTCCCCCGGCACCAGCCTCTAGCGTAAATGTACGTCTTGGCCCGCAGAGCGATGCTATTTCCTGTGCCTCGGAGAAATGGAAACAAGTCAGGACACAGATCACTCCGCCTCGCTGCAACATGGGCTGCACATGTAGGGCTGGAAAAAATAAATAAACTGGCCCCGAGCTGCAAGCCACAGGAATTTGTCATCTGAGGAGTGCTAGAGAGGGGAGAAGTCACGGTGTGGCTGTCACCACTGTCTGGAAGGACAGGCTCCCCCCTGCAGCGCGAGCGCACACCCACCCAAAACGTCCCGGCTGCTCTGCCTCTCATTGTGCAGTTTGAATAAAAGGGTACGGCAGAGAAATGTGCTGGGGAATGAGGGTGAGGAGCTCAGGAGAGTGGCTTTGCTTCAGCCTTGGTGTGGGCCAAGGAGAGTGGGAGGTGCCAGGGGAGAGGAGAGGAACTGCTCGGGGGATATGGGGTTCCTCAAAGACATCCAGGTCTTGCACCCTAGGATGAAGAGCTTGCAAGCCAGAGAATTATCCGACTCAAAGCACCAGCTTTACACCCTCTTTGGACTGCAGAGTTGTGGAAATGCCATGAAATCCCCCAGTGCCAGCCCAGGTCACCTTGCTGAGCTCCACACATCAACCCCAAAGACTCCATCAGTGCACGAGGCAGCCAGGAGAAAATGTGCCACTGATGGCCCAAAGACACACTGAGTTTCCATTCCTGTCTCAGGATGCAGTCTGGGGAAGTTTTAGTGCTTCCGGACACTTTTGTGCCCTTCAGCCCCACGGATGCCACATCCCCACCACCACTGGAGGCCATCCAATGCCTCCTCTGCTGGATGCTGTGAACGTGCAGCACCGCCGCGGCCCCGGCGAGGGGAATAATTACAGGAAAGTGGCAGCATTCCTTCTGCTTAACTTGCTTTGGAAGGAACAGTTGGGGGTACTACAGAAACTAATGTAAGGTAATGTAATCATTTACAGAAGATTTGTGGTAAATGAACGCTTGGCCGCTGTCCAAGCGCGCAGCCAGGGCTCATTACGGCGGAGGAGATGGCAGGGAGAGCTTTCAATGGCCACTGTTTGTCTTTCGTTTCATCTCATGTCTGACCCGCCTGACCTCGCCGAAGCCTGCGAAGACTTTTCTTTTCGCTGGCCGGCTTTCAGCAGTGGTAAATGTGATTTCTGAATGACACCGCCATAAGCGCCGGGTGCGCGGGACCTCTCGCGTAGCAATGACCCGCAGCTCCTCCGAACGCCAGTCCTTTAGTGAAGAACAGATTTTTTTTGGATTTTTTTTTTTTTTTTCCACATGAAAACAGCAGCGCTGGGCCCTGGGATAGGGTAACTTAGCAACTCCACCGCAGGGATTAGGAAAATTGACTCCAGACCAAACTAAAACAGCAGAGTTTCCTGTTTTGAGCCACTCTGTACTATATTAAAATTATTTATGAAACGGGTAGCAAGGACGGGAAGGATGGGGATTCAGGGCTGCTGTGGGGGGAGAGGAACATGCTGTCTTGTTTTTTTTTTTATTTTTTATTTTTTATTTTTTATTTTCTATCACGCTACTGAGCTTGCAGTGCAGAGGGGCCAGGGTGTGAAGCCAGGGCTCAGCATCCACAGGCAGGACCTCTGCTTCGAGGAGATGACCTGAAACAAAGACATGGGTGCTGCAGACATGACCAAGGGCAAGTGCTGTCCTGCATCTCCCTCCTGCCTTGTCTGAGTCCAAATTCCTACCCTGCCTGGTAGAGCAAAGAGATGCTCGCACCCCTCGGGTACCACCCGGGCAGGTGAGGCTGGGGGGCCCTGTGCCCACCGTGCTGCCCCTGCGCCATCGGGATGGGGCAGCTCCAAGCTTTTGGAGCATTATTTTGGAGCATTATCTTAAATAACATCATCCCACATCCCAGGCCTTGCTCTGAGCTATTTGTGTGCCTCTGGGGCACCCAGAAGTCATTCCCCTCATCTAGTGATGCCAGTCCTTTGTGGCCCTTAACCAGAGCCACTGCGCTGGTCCAGTGCCAGAGAGGACAACCAAAATCTGCTCACATTTCCACATAGGATTTTATCATTATTATTATTTTTTGTGGGATTTCTGCATGAGACATGCCCTAGATGTGCAGGAGGAAAACTCAAAAGGCACAGAAAAAGTACCTTGTCAGAGCCCGCTCCTCCTGCCATTTATCTTCTAGTCCTTAAGACATATTAAAATAGATTTAAAAGGATGCTCTAAGTTTTTGCTCTTTAAGGAACACATTAGTGCTACATAGGCTTTTGTTTTAATTAAAATAGGTATTGAAATCCTCCATGAAGCTTCAATGGAATTGTTACAGACTGCAGTTTGCTTGTGTGCAGTGCAGCCAAAATATACTATAGCAGTTATTTTGCAACAAGGCAGAAGTCTTATTAATTTAGTTCAATCAAATCAAAGCCGCTTTAATTTACAAAGCAATAAAATCTGCAAGCATCACTTTAGATCAAAGAACTAAAAACAGCCTAAACACAAGTGGAATGTTTATTTTGTACAATGGTCCATAACTGCATTTATGTGATTTAAAAGCTTTTTGAAGCATGTGATAATATTACATGCATATAGAATTGTGTCCTTGTTGTGGATCATTACTCCCCACAGAGACCAAAAAACATTTGCTATTCAACTCCTACCTAAAATATTTGCTTTTACATATTTTTTTTTTCCTTGCCTTAAATGGGATCTGTATGGTAATTTTTTTGCAGGGCTGTGATGCAAAATCATTTACTAAAAGGGATGGCGATGCTGTTATGGCACGGAGCAAAGGAAACTCGGCCAGTTTTTCAGCTCGGGATGAAAGGTGTATTTGCAAGTTCCCCGGCACTGGTGGGGATGCTCCAGTCCATGGGTGGCAGGGTCTGGGCACCCCCAGCACCCTACAAGAGGAGCAGCACCCACAAGAAGCTGGTTCCCTGCTCTGGGGCCTGCGGGCATCCTCCTGCTGACAGCAGGAGGTGTCAAGTGAGATGCTCCAATCTTTCCAAATTTGAAGCGTGTTTGATCTGGGGAGAAGCCCGCTAAGGTTACCAAAAGGACTAGAACAGAGCCCTGCATTTTTTAGGTTTCAGCTCTGCCTGTAAATAATTTGGTGCAACAATGCCTACTGTACTTTGGGAGGAATGGAAACTATTTGCACGTTAACAAAGGAATTTAATGGCTTGGAAAATGACTGTCGCTTTAAGCACCAGGCTTGCCACTCTGAGAACTTGCACAAAGTGCTGAGAAACTGGATGCTGTTTCGCACCTAGCCAAAAAGTCCTTCCAGATGTGGGAAGAGTGAGATCTCATCAGCCCCCCCGGCGCAGGGTCAGCTTCTCGCCAGCACTGCTCGCAGTACAAACATCTCTCTCTCTGTTGGGTATTTTTATAAATCTGGGAATATTTCTGCTGCAGTTTTTGGATGACGTTTTACATCAAAATCACTGGTGTTTAAGACTTGGGGTTAAAATAAATAATTAAAAAACCTAAACATTTTGCCATCTTTCTTTTCACTGACTTCTCACTCAGGCCAGGAGATGGTGGAAAAAAACGCAGACTTCTACAGAAGACTGAAGTAAATACAGACCCAGCACTTAGACAGCAAATTAATAGCGAGAAAAATCAATCATAGTCGAAAGGTGGAAAACTACTGAAACTAGCACAGCTTTCTAAGAAAAGGAAACCTCAGCCTCAGCTCAGCCAGGCTCTTCTGTGCCATGGCTGGCTTAGCGGAAACGCAGCTCAGGGACTTTTAGTAAAGGTGGATGTACAACAAGAGCTGATTTTTAGCACTTGGCCAGCAAAATTAGATGTTCCTGGGCATTGCTGCCAAGGACCCAAACATCTCATGGGTGCCCACCTCCCCCTGCTTTGTACCCACTGGTGCCCGCAGCCACACGCGCCCCCGTTCCTACAGGGAAGGCCCCGAAGCCAAGGGGATTTTTTAAGATTTTAGAGTCCCTGTAAATAATATGGAGCATGAGTTATGCGACGAGGGCGGCGGTAATTGCTGGCTTCTTCCCTTTTTATTACCGACAGCACGCCGGGAGCTGTTTTATCGGCGCATTTGACTGTGTAACAGCCCTGCTGGGGTATGTCCTGCCCTCCCTAAATCTGCTGTCCAGGCTTGGCTCTCCGGAGGCTCCCGCAGGCTCCGTTTACCTGGCTTGCAGCCCCCGAGTTGACTCAGGAGGGAATGAAGCACAGTCCTTCCTACCATTTACCCCAGGACAAATAGTGAAGCATCCGCACCGTGGTGCCTGGATCCCTACATGCAGCTCATGCGTCTATTTACCCACATTGGCTCCAGAAAAAGCTCTTATTTACCACAATGGCCAGGACGCAAAAGACACACTGCAGAAATGCATGGACTCGTTTGTAATGCTCAGCCCTCTTCCTGGTCCGCTACCTATTAATAAAACGCGGGAGAATTTTTTTCCCCCTCCTTGTCCTTGAATCTGGCACTTTCCTTGTTGCCGTTTAAGATGGCTTTATAAAGAAGAGGAAACTTCAATGGCAGCAGATGGCAGATAAGTAGGAATGGTAAATAGTTTTAATTACTGCATAATGTAAGTGAGACAATAAAGGGGAGAGAGCGGGAACAAGCTGCTGCCATGGCAGCCCTGGAACTGTTGCGGGACCCAATTTGTCTGGAAGGCAGCATGTGTTGCTCTTAGTCTTAGGAGGGCTTTAAAAGAGAATGCCGAAAAATATTAATTGCATGGCTCATCTGCCCATCCATCTTCACAACCGAGTAACACGCTTCCTTAATTTCAGGGGAATCGTTTTCAAATGGGAATCATGCAAATGAGTATTTTAGCTATTCATTTGTTTTACTGCAAGCGCTTTGTGAGCAAATGGCCTACAGCTTGCAATGAATTAAAAGACACGGGCACTGGAGACCGATTTTTAATACAAAGTCTTGACACAGAGACGACCCCGACCGACAACACAGAAAATGTTGGCATAGCAACTTTGGGCATTTTCATGCAAATTGGCTCCTATATAGATGATACGAATGCAATGTTTTCCTTCAACTAATCATCATAAAATTAGTTTCACTATATTTAAATGCTTCTACTTAATGCATTATATCCATATGCATGAAATTGCCTCAGCTAATGCAGTACATAAAATGCCAAAGATACAATGAATAGCCAAATTGCAAACAGTTATGTTATCTCCCATAAAAACTCCTTTTTTGTTATTGAATGCGGGGGCCCCAAAGGCATCTATCACAAATTGCTATTAATGCACAAACACACATACGCGTGCACCCACACACAAAACACCTACATTTAAGTAACATTAAAGTTGTTATGCAATCTAAGGCACGCCAAACATCGACGCTCGAGCCAGGCTCTGTGCTTATTGTTGTCTCCATTGAATGTGTAGACGTGCTCCTGAATGTGCTACCCAGTGGCTTCACAGGTGAGCTGGACCCGGTGTCATAGTGCTATATGCACAGTTTTCTAGATTACAAAGAAGTGACATTCTGCACGAAACTGCCCGCGGGACCCTGGATCTCATCCCACTGGCTCGTGTAACACTCGGGTCTGTTAAGAGGAGAGGGAGGAATTGCTGCTGCCCTTTTGAATTTCCTTGCTTTTGATGGTTTTATGCCAAGTTCTGCTACTGGACTTGTATTAATTTTCTGTTTGAATAGCTTTATTTTTTTTTAAATCTGGGCAATAGTGGTCTGAAAGGTACAAGTAGCTTTATCCTGCACCTGCCCTTCCTTAACCCTTGCTCTTCCATGGGGGCAGGATCTCCCCAGGGCCTCTGCCTGCTCCCCTCCTGGACCCAGGTTCCCATGAGCATGCCTCGGGTCAGTCTGCATGAAAAACCTGACCCTGCAGTTGCCTAAATCAGTGAAATGGATTTTTGGACTCTGACTGAACTTGGTCCAATGCTCAGATATGGAGGCTGATGCAGTGCTCAAATACCAGAGCTCCCCTGGGCTTGGATGTGAGTAGTGTGCTATAGGAGCACGTGGAGCTTGGTGCTGGCCTGCACCAAGTGCGATGGACGCTTAGACCAGAGCCCAGAGGAATTCACATTTGCTTCCTGAGAGCCTCTTCGATGTCTTCAAGCAAGACGTTCTTCTCTTTCGGAGGGCTCAATATGCCAGCCCAAGTTTTTTGTGCCAGTATGGGCAGATAGAAAACATATTTTGTCTGTCCAAAACATGGAGGACAATAAATCATTAGAAAAGCTTCACACCATGCTAAATGCCATCTGGGGAATTCTATATTCAGAGGCATTCAGCCATTCATCTCCTCCTCCATGAAAGAGTTCAAAGAGAGATAAATGGTGAAGTCTGTGTCCCTCCTTGGACACGTGGTGGCTGTATCTCTGACTTCTGCGCTCCCCAAAATTGCTGCAGACTGCAGAGGAACACCAGAGTCACACACACCAAAAATTAAATAAAAATAAAAAAAGACCAAATCTGGTATCTATAGACAGGGCACATGGTGCTGTACATCCTCCTTATCCCAAAATACCTGATTGATGGCATATTTGGATTTGTCTATATATTTTAGTGCAGAAAACACAATCCTTTGGGGCCAAATGCACTTCCCAGAACATACCAGTTTGAATCGAACCAGTTGTAATGCTGTAAATCTGGATGGTCCCGAGCAACCACAAAATGTAACCCCCAAATAGCTGGATAACTGCTCGTAAGAAACCTCAACTTGTTAAATAACTCATCTGATCACAACGTCCAATTCTGGAACTCCCTTGCCATGCATCTCTGGGGTGGTTTGGTACCGCTCGCATGCAGATAAAGCACCTTGCCTCATCACTCAAGGACTAATTGCAAGATGATTTAATTAAAGTATACCTCTCCTTCCCCCAAGTTAGCTGTATTTCATATTGCTCTAGTAGGAGTAATTTGCCGAAATTAAGCATTGCGTGTCACTGAGATGGTACAGGTGCAATGGAAGGAAAAAAAACTTCATGCAGCAGCAGGCAGTGCCACCAGAGCTCAGTGAAATAACTGTAATGAGTCATTAATTCAGCAAATGCTGCACTTTGCAGCAAACATTCAAATTATCCACAAAGAGGCAGTTTTAAAAACTTGTGTGTTATTCATAATTGCTCAATGAACACTTCATGCAAATGTATTTTAGCCTATTGAGCAAAGTGTTTGCTTTGAATATTTGCTGCATAACGCACAATTAGCCCCAAGAATTTATTACATCATCATATCTTCAAGGCCAAAAGCATAGGGTAGTAGAAGTCAGCATGGAATGAGAGCATCGAGAGCTCTTTTGGAGAGCAGAGACGCACAGAACCAGGATAAATCTTCAAGTTTCGGTCAAATGGTCGGGGAGAGCTTGGGAAGAAAATTGCTTTCTGGGTCCTCTGGGTCAAACCATTGTGGTTTCTATCACTCACATGATGCAGTGTGGGTGATGACCCCATAATGTGGGTCAGGTTTGGGTCCAAAAACTCAAAAACCAGGAATCAGACTGATGTCGAGACAGAGAGGGGGACCTGCTAGGGAGAAATCCTTTTTGAGGCCCTGCAGCTGTGGCTATAAACAGATCAATGGCTCTGCCCACACACCGCAAGGTAAAAATTAACCCACAACTGTTCCTAGAAAAGAAATGGGGGAAAAAAAACCTGCAGGCACCATGGAAGCAGATTTACACACACTGTGAATAGCACGTCCACATGTGCCTTATATTACACACCAAGAAGATCCTCCAGCCAGAGACTCCTACTCCTTTCCAGGTGTAACCGCAGTATTTCACCCATACTTGTTAAAAAGCTCCTAAATACCAGATGTAGGGAACAGGGCACCAATCACCCACCGCTGAGCCCAGATTTTTTGGGGACTTGAAGAGGACAGCAGCTTCTGCACAGCCCTAACCGTATCAATAACCTTGGTATTTTGGGGGTTGTCCTATTTCTCTTCTCTCTTTACACCTGCTGCAGGGCTTTGCACAGCCAAGGGCAAGGGGAGATTATTTCTCGTGAGGGCAGGAGAACGTCCCTGCTGACAGCAGTGTCACGGGGGAAATAATCCCGACATTTACAGCATTGCTTTCTACCAGGGCCAACAATTTTTCAAGCTGTTAATTCGCTTCATCTTACGACTCGCGAGCGCGTGCCTCCCAGATATTGGCAATCATAATTTTTATTACTACTTATTGTAACACTGAAGTCAGATCTGTCTCCATCTCACCCCAGAGAGTCACGCAGCAGCAAATTAACGTGGTAAGCAAAGCGAGATAGGCAGGCGCTGGCAGGGCACCGTGTCCATGGCTCTCCAGGGACGTCGCTCCTTGCACACCAAGGGTGGGCACTGCTGGTGCCAGCAGTGAGCCCTCCAAGGCCACCACATCACCATCATGTATGTGGCACTGAAAGGAGCAGGGGACATGGCTGGGAGCACACTTCCCACCCAACATCCAGGGAAGGCGAGAGATCGGCTGCCCAGGGCTGCCACAGCACTCATTCCCTTTTCTCTTGCTCACAAGTGGTTGTATATATTTAAAAATAACAAAAACTGGAGCCAGATTTTGAAAAAGGGGTATTTCTTTGACTTGATAGAAAACGCATTTTTGTCTGCAGATGTGCACCAAGTGGCAGGCACCATTTCAAAAGAAATCTGTCCTCGATGTAGCACTCCAGGACAGGCTCCAGCCATTTGCAGTTCAATCCCATGTCGGTGAACCCCATGCTCTGGGCATGTCTGGATATGGAGGGGAGAAGGTGCCCAAAGAGCTGATGCATGGGCTGAAGGAGGTTTCACAACATCCATTTCATAGCATTTGGGAACATGCTGTTTTCCAGACCCTACTGACAGTGCTGCACTGGATGGCACTTGGCTCTGTATCCAGGTAATTCACATAGCAAATGACACGCTTTCATTTTAAGTAGACACGGAATGACTCTTTTTTTTTTTTTACCAAAATTGAACCAACCAAAGTCACTTTATGTATTATCCCATGGGCGGGAGCTTTCCCTCTTTCCCTGGCTTTTGCCAGGTTTTGGCAGCATCGATATGGAGGAGAACAAGAGTCAGAGCTTGTGTGTTGGCCAGGAGGGTGATGTGGAAAAGGATGAACGGCATCCTCAAGAAAAATGAAAAATAAGAGCAACTGGGAGGAGACGGCATCGACCTCAAATATAAAGCCTTCATAAAGAATATAAAGCCTTTACAAAGGAATATAAAGACAACCAGTCTCCTAATCCTCCATGGCTCTCCCTGTCTATGCCGAGGCAATGACCTGGAAGGACGGGGACAGGGCAGGACGGGGGGTACTTCCCACCTGCCCTCCTCACCACGGGGCACCCGACTGCTGTTGGGTGCTTTCCAGCTCTGAGCGAGGCGGGATGGCTTCATCCCCGCTGAGCCTCCTTTTTGGCAGGCAAAAATAGGGAAGGCCAAACCGAGTGCCTCCCTCCCTTCCAGCCCTCTGTGCTCGAGCTGGTCCAGCCCAGGTGAGGGCACCGGGGCAGCTCCCAGGGAGGCGTCTCTGTCTGTTATTTAAGGCATAATTCAATATCTAGTAGTTCATTAATTTTTGTATTTTTTTTTTTCATTTCTCCTCTCCCCTCCCCCAGATGGGGAGCACTAATGCTTATCTTCAGCTAAATAGCTCAGGTCATAAAAGGTAATACCATGGGTAGCAGAATGTAAACAAACGCATTCTACCTCAATAAACATGCTAATTTCCAGCTATAATATTCACAAGTAAAATATCCATCACACAGACCCTATTTGGCGAAGGCAGCAGCCCTCATCAGTCAATGAAGTAGGCTCCTGCCAGTTCACTGCGGGAGGCAAATAGTACAACTTAACTCACTTGATGATGCCCTTGGGGGGAAAACATGAGCCTCATAAATGAGTCTGGAAATGTGATAAAAGGATAATCTTGCATAAATGAGTCTATATCATCATTACCTGCACAAACAGAGGAGCGCAGAGATTGTTTGAATGATGTGGCCACATTTAATATAAATTAAGCCACGGAGTACCCAGGCGCAGGCAGAGCTTGCGGTCTGACTGGGGGTGGTGGGCACTGGGGGTGGTGGAGCTGGGTGCTCTCCTCGGTCCCCTCGTGGTCCCTGGGGGCCAGTGACACTTGGCAGTGATCTGGCACTTCACCTGCATGGGCTGCGTCCAGCTCTTGAGAAGTTCTGCGTTTGTGTTCTGTTCAAACCAGGGGATAAACCAATGGATAACCCCAAAGGGCCTCGCTAGGTGGCTGTCACCCCTTAGAACAAGAAATGAAGCAAATGGTCGGGGCAAATACCAGAATCCCAGGCAGACACACGCCTCCTGTGCACTCCCAGGCCTGGTGAGGACACCCCAGATGGGGGGGCCTTTTCTGGGATGCCCACAGGAGAAGCACTACACCAACAGGACTCTGCAAGCAGCTCCCTGAAAGCCCTCACACTGGACTGCTTGCAGCTGAGGCCACAGCCCACTGCAGGTTTTTTTCCTCTGGACTGTGTATTTGTACCCCCCTGCCTCAGTTTACCCAAATATAACAACAATGAAAGCACAGCGTTTGGAAGGATAAAGCCCAAAGCCTGGAGAAGGATAAAACCATTTCTGCTTTAATTTCCCCACCAAATTACCCGCCTGGGTATCAAAACCCATTTACATGGTGATGACCCAGCCCCGGAGCTGCCAAAAATCCTTTCTCAAAAGCAAGGCAGCATTTGCTCGTCTCCCTTGGATCAGTCTCGTTGCAGTTTCAACGCGTCTCCGAAACAGAAATATATTGCAGCCGCTCCCTATATCAACAACCACACGGCTGATTTAAGCAGCATTTGAAATGCTTGTTGAAAAGGCACAATTAAAAACACGATTCTTAATTATTTGGACTATATATTGATCTTACGGTCCCATCTGTTGCTAACTGCTACGTAGTGTAAATGAAAGCCCTGGCTCACGTCAGACCTGTCGTGGAGCATCAGCCTGGGAAGCTCACAGCTGTCGGGGAGGGGAGGCTGGCGGTGCCTTTGGGTGCTCAGGGCAGCTGCGATGCTCCCTTCCAGGTGTGCTGGCAGACCTTTGCTGGCTGCACCAGGCAGGTGCAGGGACCAGCATCCTGCTCACAGACATCCCCAGGCTGTGCCCTGCAAGCATCCAGAGAGGCAGAGCCAGGAGGTCCCACACTGTCCCCATTCCTGCCCCTGAAAGCTCTCACAGCTGGGATATTCTGGGTGGAGCACACACAAAATGCTCCAGGCCTCATACCCCAGTTCACTTTGCCTGGTGGCATCTTCCCCTAGCACATACAGCACAATGAACATTTCATATTCTCTCTCTCTCTTTTTTTTTTTTCTTCCCTTTCTCTCTCTTTTTTTTTTTTTTATTCCCCAGCTGAAAATGCAGCTTGTCCTGTTTGCAGCCTTGTAATCACACTCTGCACTAAAGGCTACAACATCTGAGAAATTTGGAGATCCTTTGAAATGAGATGCTAGGACACAAATTAGCCTCTATTTGCAGAGGATTCAGTCCTTCCATTTAAAGCAACCTAAAAAACAAAAACAAAACCAACCCAAAAAACAAAAACCATCATCAGCTGGCCCCAGTGGAAGGAGAAGGAGCAGGGACAATTTGGAGCAGCTGAGAAGCTCAGTATGGTTAAGGAGCAGCCCCCTGGTGCTGGGAAAGGCTGCAGATGAGTATGGACACAAAGCCATGAGCAGCAGAAGGAGCAGTTGCTGAGGGGTTAATATATATATTTTTTTAAGTTAAGTGGCTATTTGTGCACTTGGAAATAAAAAAAAAAAACAGAAGTCAATAAAGGAGAGGAGCAGAAATCTTAGTTGCAAAGCTTGGCTGAGAAATGAGCTGCCTGTGCCAAAAAGTGACACATTTAAGCTGGTGTGTAATTTCGAGCTACGTGTTTGAAATACTTTTCACCGTTTTGCAAATCGGGGGGCTGAACGGGATGGGGGGAGGGAAAATACGGTGCCGTTACCGAAAACACACATTTCCAATCACACGCGTTCAGCCCGTAAAATACGTTGTCGCAACGCGTGGTGCTCAGGAACAGGGGGTGGAAAAGATGACTCACGAGAGCTGGGTACATGAAGAGCTGGAAGGAGGGAGCAAAACGCCAGCGCTGCTCTCCTGGGGGGGGGCACAGGGCTTTGAAAGCAAAGCCCAGCAGCCGGTGCTGCAGCGGGGAGGCTGGCTGAGTTTCTGGCAGGGTAGGAGGCCTTGGGTGTGTGTCATTAAGGTGATTTTAGGAGGACCTGCTGGCCCACAGGGGAGCTCTGGTAGCTGCTGGGTGACCCCACCTGCACCCACCCCCGGTATTTATCATAAGGTGCACAGGCAGCCAACGGGATGATGCTCATTTGGGTCACTTCTTACAGGAGAAAATGAGGCTTTTCCCTTGAAATCCCTCGAGGTTGTCCTCCTTGTTTCGAGGGGTTCTGTCACTTGTTATGGCACCAAGAACATTTGTCCAGCCCCTTCCCACTTTGCCCACTGCTGCAGGATTTCATCCTCCTGTTACAAACCGATGCAGGCAAACCCACGAGCCAGCCGTGCCGTGCAGATACCTGGACGATGCAAGAAAAAAAAAACCTGAATGACATTTCTCTGCCCCTGGCTGAGCTGCTGGGAGTTTCTGAGTGGGAAGCACACTCAGTTTGCTGGGACATTGGTCCAGCACCACTGGGCTGGGCTGCAGAGTGCTAGACACAGCCCCCGCCGTCTGGATCAGGCTCCCAGGCTGAATTTCACCACTCGGGCCCATCTCTAATTTTATTATTTCCGTTGAAGTAAATTATGGACTTAATTGGAATTTCTGATTTGATCTATCTGCTCCCCATGCTGTATAAATATCCCTCAGCATTTATTTTTCCCCTTGCCCGTAGCTCATTATATTTTCCTGTCTTGGGATTCCGTATTTTTTTTTTATTATTATTATTTTTTTTAATAGCAATTTCACCCCATCTGCTGGGGAAAGTCCTGGAGGAAATGAAGCTATTCAGGGGCTCTGCTTCCTTCCCTGCTCTGGGGGGTGTAGGCTCCCCGTGAGGACACTGGGACAAGGCAGGTCCTTGGGGACACCCCTGCCCTTGCTCCTTAACTTGCCAAAAAAAGCACAGACGCTATTAATTACCATTTAAATGACTCTGTGCAAAGCCTCAGCCCCTTCCTCGCCAGCAGCCTGGGAAGCTGGTGTGCAGGATCTCTGCTGCTGCATCTTTGAGGTTGCTGCATGCTTTATTTGCTCATCTGAAGGGAAAGTTTGGGTACCTGAATCGCAATTTGCTCACCCACTGCTGCTTGGTTGTAGGGGCCTCAGGTCCCCTAGCAATCAGTGCTCAGCTAAGTGACACACCGAGGGCTCTTCACTTCAGCTATAAAATCCTATATAACAGGAAATTATTGAATTTAGAAATGATTTCCCCGTGTTTTAGGATGCAAAGATAGAAGGTTGGGTATGGCATGTCCTTAAAATACCCAAAAATAAAATAAATAAAATAAAATACCCCTACCAGCAGCCTTATCTTTAACCTCCAGAACACCTCTCCTGCTCCTCCTCATCTCACCCCCATCAGCACGGACCACGACTGATGCTCTGCACCCCGTACCCCTTGGGTCCCCTGCACCCAGTGCACATCCACCCAAACAACTTCTTCAGAGCTGGGGCAGAGACTCCTGGTGCTCACTTTTCCTGTGCTGCCTAACACGCCAACCCCTTTGTTTTTGTTGGAACCTCTGCTTTCTGCTGTAATAACACCAGTTGCCCCCCTTCAACCAACAGCAGCACCCAGAGACAGCCTTAGGCAGGTTTTGGCGAGCGCACGTGCAACAGCTCGGGCTAGCCAGCAGATTTGTCTTGTACAACCTATCCATTACGGCGTATCGTGCATGTTTTACAGAGGCAGAATTCCAGCTCTCGTAGCAGGAACGGGTCGGGAGACTTTCTTCTTAGCAAACACATTAAAATAATGGAGACAAAGCAATTCCAGCAGACCCCCACTTCTCAGTCTTTAATCTTGGTGCACAGCTATTTCGGAGACCTTACTGGGTATCTGGTGTTTCTGTCATTTTTCTTAATGAAAAATTAGCGAGCATAAGGAATAACTTGTCAAACTATAGGGGAGCATTTCATGCATGACATATTTTTGCAGACGCTGTAACAGCAAGAGAAGCCAAAACAAATAGCAAGAAGTATTTTCATTGCCTAAAGTTGAATATGATTAGGATAAACTGCAGCCACATTTCTAGGGGAAATTTATGTGCTGGCAATAACCAGACAATTTCAGCTCTCAAATCACCGCCCCTTTTCCAAACGAAAACCAAATTAATTAGTACATTTTCCCCCTAAGAACAATCCTTTACGCGAAGCTGAGCCCCAGCCCCCCTTCGCCTGCAGATGAAGTGAGCTCTCTGACGCTGCTGACAGCGATGCTGGGCATCTCCCCCTCTGTCCTGGCCGCCACTCGCTCCCTTTGCCTTTTCAGATTTTTTTTTTTTCTTGGAGCCAGACCACGTTGTGGCTAACACCGACCTGGAAATCTCGGCATGGGGTGGCACAGGGGGCTCCGGGGCTCTGGGGCTGGCGGTTTGGTGCAGCCCCAACAGCTCCTGGGCGAGGGGGGGCAGCTCCGGATCCTATCCAAGATTCTCTCTGATCAACTTCCCACACTTCCAGAAACCTCTGAACCAGCACGAAATGAGATCACTGAGATCATTTCTATTATTTTTCCTCAGGTTCTTCACTCATGCTGGCAGAGGGGGCTTTGTTTCAGACTGGAAATGCTGCGGTGAGACGTTGGCATCACCCACTTGGCTCTCCCACCCGCCCCTGAGAGCTACCAGCACTCATTTTGGCACCACTGCTGCAGGCCAAAGGCTGGCTTTGCGAGTGCTTTTAAACTCCCTGTTGCCCGTAAACATTATTTCTTCCTCCTCCAGAGCAGAAGCCCATTACGTGGACAGGCACGGCGCAGCCCGGCTGCTTGAACAAGACGCCTGATGCCGCCCGTCGTAAGCGGCGGGCGCCTGCACAGCTCAGCCGGCTTAGTAAATAAGGATCCTCCATGCTCATAAAATCTCAGCACAGCCAAGCATGGTGGGGCCATCTGCTCGGCGAGCGGCGAGACGCGGCGTTATGGCAGTCGGCGGCAGGACGGGGCCATTCCCCGTTATTAACTCCCAGCTGCGCAAAGGCAGAGCCACCGCCGGCTTCTCCGTCCACCTCTGAAGGCTGCCGCTCGCTCCCGGTGGCCCTGGTGGCCACCAAGTTCCTTTCTGAGCTCAGGATTTCCTCCGGGGCTGAAGTCAGGAGCAAGGGCTCAAGATAACACATGCCGGCAGAAGGATTGATGGTAATTGTATAAACTAGCCCTTAGCTCACCCGTGATTATAATTACGTTAAATTGCTATTTAATGGTTTTCACATCATCTTTGACAGTAGGTTATTTTTGTAATCTTTATTTAAAATAAACTCTTTTTTTTTTTTTTTTTTTTTTTTGTCTCATTGCTGAAACCCTTCTCTGTTTCCTTCCATACTCGGTGTGTTTGGAAATCAGTTCGTCTTCATTACCCCGGGACTTCTGTTTCATTTTGTTATTACTGCAAGATTAGAAAATAAGTAGCTCCCCCAAAAGGGCTTCCTGGTGAACAAACTTTCTGGTCAGAGTAAAATGAAGTGTAACCTTCCCATAATGCTGTCCATACACCACAGCCCATCACTTCTCATCGTTACCCCGTGACAGCAGCAGGGAAAGCCAGGCTTGGAGCACCCTCCCTTTGGCTTTGGCAGGGGTGTGGAGGGGATGGACGGGTGCTATGGGGAGCTCTTCCTCAAAGGGCAGAAACAAAATCCAGATCAACAAGTGGGAAAGCCACACCAATATTTCATCTCCAGAATGCCACGTAAATGGCCGGGTGCTGCAATCCATCACTGTCTGTGTACAACAAACCCAACGATACGCAGACCCAAGCAGAGATGCCATGGTCTGGCTGCCCCTAAATCTCAGCACTTAGGTTTTGGCTGAAGCCCACCCCTAAATCCACTGCTGGTCACAAAGGTGGCTCTGTCTGCTGAAACACCAAGGAGAGGGAGAAGCTCAAGGTGGATTCAGGAGCTGCTGAGCTGGAGGGATCAGGGCATCCTTCTGGCCTGCTACATCCCCACATCTGCTCGGCTGTACCACATCTGTGCCTGCTTTGGGCTGGGCTTTCTCCATGTCAGCACCGACCCAGCCTCCTGGCTGGGAGAGAAACGCTCTCCCATTCAGAGAAGTGAAAGATTCACTTGTCATAAGCTTAAAGGATCACTTCTGTAAGCAATTTACTACAAATTATGTAATGACTTTATTACACAGTTTTAGTTAAAAAAAAAAAAAAAAAAAAAAGGAAAAAAAAAAAGAGCACTTACAGGTCAAGGGGTTTAGCCCACAATTACTAATAAACAAGCTAGATTCAATAATAATTGGCTTAAAACAAAAATTGCTAAAAGCTCATTTGAGCGTCTCCTTGCCGTGGCTCCACGGTAAATCATCTCTGCAATTAGCGTGCAATGATTTGCAGGGTCGAACACCTCAAATGGCTTCAGAGAACAAGACCTGGGTACCTGACTCCTGAAACCTGACAGAGAAACGCTCCTGGTGAATTTGGTGAGCCCTGATGGGGGTTACCCAAATCACACCCTGCCTCCTGCCACCCACAACCCCTGCGTGTGCTTGAGCAGGGGGCAGCACTGATGGGCCCCTCCAGAGTAGCCTCTTCCAGCAGCATTCCTGCAGTGGCAAATGAGGCACCAGGAGGGACGTGGGAAGGGTTTTGGGTAGTTTTGGTGTGGTTTGGGCGGGAGCCAGACCTGCTGCCCTGGAGAGCCGAGGAAGTTACCTAACGAAGTGCCGTGACCCGTCCCTCATTGTCCCTCGGGGATGGCCCCGCTGTCAAAACCCAGCAGTGCTGGGACAGGAACGACCTCGTGGAGCTGCGTGGCTGGAAAAATCATCTCGGGCAGCTTGTGCAATTAACAGTCCCGTTCCCAGCGGGAGACAATGAGGAACCTCTGAGTGCCGGGCACGGCGGGCAGGCCTCATTCAGCAAACGCGGTCACACTCGTCACCCTCACTTCGAGCTGTATCAACAAGCCTGCCGGCCTAATGAGCCGAGCTTCGGCAGAAAATGACCTCATGGGGGACAGAACCCGGCCGTGAATTTGCTCTTTGTTGGTGCAGCACCTCGCCAGGGCTTGCAGCACGGCTGCGCCATCCCTCACGGCTGCGCACACGAGGTGCTTTGTGCCCCTAACCAGCGGGCTCCAGCAGAGGGTTTAAGCTGTTGGGCACCTCTGGTAAAACGGTTTATCCAGCCAGATGGGGGAAAAATATTTTATGGGGGACATGCACAGCTCTTTGTTTTCAAGCTAAATGATTAACTTATCACTTCTCAGTTTTTTCTGAGCATGATGGGGTAATTAGCAGGGCTCTTCCCTACCGAACCCCGGTGACATTTCTCTGCACATCTCCCAGGAACAGCTGAGCAGGGAAGAAATACCTGAGTTACCAAGAGAAGGCACTGAAAAATTATTAAACAAGGAGGAGGAAGGTCCTTAAGTATTTCTAAAAGCCTGTTCTTTTTTTTTCCACACTGTGTATCAAACCATGAGCATCTGCCCAAAGAGCTACTGGCATACTCCAAACGGAGAAGGGCAGCCCCAAGCCATCACAGCTCTTGCCTGGATTGCAGATCAGGCTGGATTTAAGTCACAGCTGATTAAAAATAAACCTCTATTTCTTAAGATGGGTTAATGCAAGCTGTCTCCACAGGGGAATACAGGATCCTCTCAACTTGGTCTCAGTTACTACGCTCACTGATGCTCCTCATCCTCGCACTGCAGAGCCCCAGGGGAGGAGCAGCCTCCCCGCAGGCTTCTGCTTGGAAGCCCCGAGATATTTAGCTCTGTGGCATGACAGGAGCCGGGTCCCTTGGGAACTCGTGGTTCAACAAAAGTTCATCACGACAGCTAAGTCTCCACGTAATGTGCGCTTTGAGCAATTAACATCTGAGACAATTGTGCTGGCTTGGAAGTGTCCGACCGGCAAACAAAGCCCGCGGTTTGTTTGTGCTTTGTGTCTGTGGCACGATGCATCTGGCAGCAGAAAACCCATCATTGCTCCTAGGTCGCCCTTCACACACCTCTTTTTTCCTCCTGCCTTCTTACTGTTAAAGCCATTGTAAGAGATAAGCTTTCAGGCAAGGTTTCTCCTCATGGCTGCTCTCAGAAACCCAGAATCCACTCCCTGAGCTGCTCCTTATTATTTAGGGTTATTCAAGGTGATATTCCTACGTATGTACAGATTTGCTTAATACTGCTCCAACTGTTAAAATGCAGATATATTTATTTATCTTCCAGTAGAGCTCCAATAGACCTTCCGATATATTTCACAGACTGGTCCCATTTATCCAAGCACCGAAATGGCCCTGTGGGATAAAAGGCACTGTCTGGTTGCTCCAGCATCCTGCCCCTGAGAGCAGCCAGCATCAGGCACTTCAGAGGAAGGTAAAAAAACAATGGTGCAGACAGACACGGGTAACCCACCCTCTTCGAAAGATTAGTTTATATCCAGCAGCCCCAGATTAAATGTGCTTTAATGGTTTGCCTGGTTCTCTTTACTGACAGATCTCTGTATTCCTGCCACGGCATTTTCCATTTCTATTTGGGAGTAATGAATTGGGGTCACAAATAACAATTCGCTGTTTGATTTTTTTGGGAAGCCCAGCAGTTTTGGTGCAAAGGACGGAGGAAATGTTTGCCTGCAGGAGTCCAATGGGTGACGCTGTGGGCTCTAACCAAGATAAAAATAGGAACTGGTTACTTTCCAAAGGGAAAAATAAACTGCTAAGTTTCCACTGACTCGGAGTTGCAAAAATGCATCTTGGATTCTGGAGCACTTGGTAAAATATTGTGGTTTAGGCTTGGTAAATAGCAGAGAGCATTAGCTTAGAAATAGCAGCGTAAATACACAGCTTAATGGGTTGGTTTGTTTCAGGTCCTGCTTTTGGTTACAGACTCATCAACCTGCCTTAGTTTCTGTGTGACTTGCCTCTCAGGTTTAGGGGCAGCCCGTGGAGATACCAAGGAGCTACCAAGAGGGGGTTAAAGCTGTGAATTCTGGACATCATCCTCACTGCAGACTGCGTCCAGCCCCAGGGGTGGAAGCCTGACACCTCCACGAGAGCTGGTTTTACGTGGGCTGGGAAGTCCCGTCGGAGGAACTGTGCCTCCATGCCAAGCTGGAGCCCTGAAAATCCAGCTGGAAAAGACCTCGTGCTGGGGCAGGGCAACCACCGGGGAGTCATTAGGCTTTGAGACTGCCCACCAAAAAACTTCAGGACGTGGAGGGAGCTGCCTGGCGCCTAAATCCTGAAGCAGGTGGTGGCCAGACAGAAGAGGCTTTTGGTGACCTTTTCCTGTCTCTCAGCCAGCAACCTAAGCAAGGACGGGGGCCACGAAGCCTGAAGGACATGGTCTGTAGGAAGACGCAAGGGGTTTTAAGAGTCTATCTGAAGGAGCTGGGAAAATAAGCAGACTTTCAGGTATGTGAGACCGAGAAAGAGCCATCAACTTCCCTACTTTACCCCCTTGGAACACAGGGGATATCAAACCTAAGTACGACCTGCTATAGGAAACTGGGATTAGAGAGAAACAGACAGAAATATTTCGTCACAGACTTGGTAAGGTTTGGAACAAGATCATGAAAC
The DNA here is from genome assembly GCF_047663525.1 of Anas platyrhynchos. Lineage (NCBI taxonomy): Eukaryota > Metazoa > Chordata > Aves > Anseriformes > Anatidae > Anas > Anas platyrhynchos. The sequence goes on along the minus strand of NC_092597.1, from coordinate 23,269,024 downwards.
GGCACTGGCAGCAGAGGACAACGAAACACCAAGGTTTGGGAACACTCAGGGCATGCAGAAATCCTCGAAAGAGCTAAACCCTAATCTGAGGAGTATCTCAGAGCAATATGGAAAGAGAAAGGGGGGACACACAAAGCACAGGTAGCCCCTGCTTTTGTCCTCTGTGTTGTAATGATACTCTTAAACCCTCTGCATGATGCTCTTAAACCCTTTCCAGGTGATGCCTCCCCTACCCCAGCACACACCTGAAGCACACTGGGCTGCTGGCAAGGGGTGAGCATGGCTGAGACCAAGCCAAGGCAGGGAATTATATCCATAAAGTAAGGATGTAAAAAATAAAAACTAGCCAAGCCCGGGTGTGAGGCTCTCCATGGAGGCCACCACCACCACCTCTGCTGTGGCCTCTGCTCACTCAGCGCACGATGCGCTGGGCGCACGAACCCACTGCTCGGCTGGCTCCAGCTCTGCTTTGCCACTAGATGGCACAGGCCATTGAGAAATGCTTTATTTTATCAATATTCAGCCTTATCCCCAGGCCCCGGAGCTAAGCCACAGCACAGGGCCAGGTACCTGCAGTGCTTTTCCCTGTATGGTGCAGCAGGGATGGGGAACGGTGTCCTTGCTCAGCTGGAAAATTGGTGGCTGGGGACACTGCCTGGTGCTGGGCACCTCTGCTGTGGTCCCATCCTGCTCTCTGACTTCCAGCACAGGCTGCTTTATTTATTGCCAGCCACGGTAATGAAATGTTTCTGTACAGCTGCCAGACAATAAACCCTGTTTCATATACTGCATAGGCCTTCTAAAATTATTTTTTTTTTCATGGTGTAAAAAACTGAATTAACAGGTGAGCGCTAAGCCGGTTCATTCTTTTTTTTCCTATTAATTCCGCAAATTCCAGATTTTGCATGCATGAATTGAACCCAGAATTCAGCATGGGAGCCCTGCATGTCCTGCTCACACCTGAGTCAATACCTGCCAAGAGCAAAGGAGGCAGAACTAAAGTGCTTTGGCTCAGAACAGAACTGGACGTGTACCCGATACCTATATAAAGTGGTCACAGGTGAGCCTGTGCAATCGTATTTCCTTGCTATCACTCTGGATTTCTCTGCTTGTGGCCCCTGCCCCCAGCTCCCCGTCCTCGTGATCAAGTTTTACCAGCAGGAATAGTTCTGGAGAGAGAATTTCAAAGCCACATGGATTTGTGGAAAATTAATTTAAAAGCACATGCCTGAGCGTTTGCATGTGTCCAAGTATCCATCCGAGCAGAGGTTGGGGCCGCTTCCAAGCACTATTTACTCCCCAAAACACAGCATGGCCTAAAAACACAACACGCACCCAGGTCACTCCGAACACCCAGGGGACAGCGATCATCAAAGGGGTGAAAAAGGGTTAAACTAACTGTGTAAATCAACAACCTGCTCATTGCCAGGCCATGCGTCCACTTCATGATTGTGGTCAAAGGCAGGATTTGTAAGGAGATGCAGGCAATGCAGGGCTGGTGCTGCTTTCAGTACCAGAAAGGTTTTTTTCAGTACAAAAACCGCTGCATAGCATGTCTGAGTGTTGCCGATGCTGTAAGGTTGACCCTTGTAAAGAGAGCAATGGGAAAAGCAGTTTTCTGCTCGGTGTGGAAAAATAACGAAAAGAAAAGGAAGATTTTCTGTTACAACACTGGGCTTGGCAAATGGAAAAGGAGAAAATTAAACCTGGAAATGCTTCTGGGAAACTGAGTCTATCACTTTTTTGCCCTGCCTCTTGCCTTTCCCTGCCTGAGCTAAGAGCATCCTTTGGATCCTTACACAGATTCAAATGATCTTGTGTTTAATGCTGCTTCTATGCATATGTATCCATGAATTAGTTATGCATAACATTTATGCATAACATTTCAACGAGCACGAGAACTGGCTGATTTGAGATCGGTAAACAAACACTGAGTAATGTGAATTCCTAATAAATCTGCAATTCACATCCATTTAACTCAATAAAACAAGTCAAAACGACACAGCTAACAAAATACGCTGTCCATCAGTGCTGGACTCAGAGCCATCAGAGACTGCATTTAGCAGAGGTGCTCCCTGAAGACAATTCATTCAATAATTCTGGTATGTGCTACAAATCCACGTCCATTACAAACGATTTTGGTGCTTCGTAGAGCAAACAAGCCGGGCAGGCTCACTGTGATCCTCCAATTTCTGCTTTGGGATAACAAAATATAACCCCAAATTCTGCACTGCACACACCGAGGGACAGACAGACAGACGGATGGACTGCCTAACCAAGAGCCACCTCTGCAAGGTGCCCACGCAGCCCAGCAGAGATCAGGGGGCTCTGTGAGCGCTGGCAAGCCACAAAAAGGTGGTTTTCAGGCACCTGAAGAACGAGGTTTTCAGATATTCTGGACCCACAACCAAAAATTCTTCCATGTTCAAAGTGCAAATCCTCTTTAATATAAAATAGCTTGGATCAAATATGTTTCAGGTTACAGTCGGGTTTGGGGTTTGTTTTGCTTTTTAATAACCCTCCTGCCAATAACATCTAGCACTCCGTGAGAAATGTTTGTGACATTAATTGCAATAAAAAAATATAAATTAAAAAAAAAAGTGAGCCAGCAGTCCAAACCAAAGTCTGCCTGGAAAGGCTTTAAAGGAGAAAATAAATAAAATGTTTCACAGGCTGCACCAATTCCTATTTGTGCCTCTGTGTGGAAAACTTGAGGCACATCCCCAAGCACGCGAGGGTCCCCGCAGTGCTGGGCACGAGGCACAGCACCCGGCGGCATCACCACTGCACGTGATCGAATGCCACTTGGCAGAAACTGCAATAAATCTGCTCTTTTTTGCCTGGATGTCAAGGATAAAACCCATCTTCCAAGCAAACCAACAAGCTGGATGTCAAACCCAAAGCCATTCTTGTGGATTTGCCTCTGGACAAGCGTTTCTGCTCCATGCAAAGGGCTGAGGTGGAGAGGGGATGCAGTGTTGGAAGTGCTGGAGGAGCTCCCCACATTTGGGGTCTCTCCTGATAACCCAGTGGCTGGGACTGGGGGTATTGGACCTTGCTATTCCCTTGTAACAGCATTTGCAAGGGTAAGAGCTCAATAAACATGAAATAAGTAAAAATATTTGCAGTGTAGGAGGTGTGTGATAGCATAAAGAGACCTTCAGACAACGGCGAATTCTTTTTCCGATAGTCAAAGCAGGTTTGAATTGCAAATACGTCTGGCACAAACAGTCTCCACTCGGTACAAGAAAACAAATTCATTCACTTGCCATAGCAGCCGTAAAACCTAACTGAGATGTATTTTCATTTCAGGTAGTCAGGTTCGCTGGAGCCCAGTTAACAAACGGCTGGCACCGCAGAGGGACACAACGAGCTCCAGCTGCACACCCCGGCCTTCTGCAAGCTGCGGTGCCGGCAAAGTCCACGGGCTGGGAAGGTTTCACAAGCCAGCCCAGTGAAAATGCCCTAAGTAGGATACCCCACACATCCTGCACCACCAGCAGAAGGCACACCAACCCCTCCTGCCCCCGCAGCTCCGGGGAGATTTTCAAGTTGCTTCATTGCTGATTTGGCTGCGTGAGGCTTCATCTGGATTTGGGGGAATATTTAGTTGCGCTTGCTCTTCGTTTAAAGCCGAATTTAAAGCGTAATCCTGACCAGGAGGAACTCAAAGACAAAGCGGGATGGGTTGGTGTACTCCTGACATTCAGCCAGGGCCGAGGTGACCTGTGGAGCCCGCCGCTGCCGGGAGCAGCCCGTGTTGCAGACCTTGATTCAGATCCAAGCAAAACCGGGGCAATTCCTGGAGCATTAGCAGCACTCCCCACGCGCCAGTTTTCCAACACCTGTACCAGTCCTTACAGCCCAATAAAAGGTGTTTCCTCAGCAGTCTTGGCAGGAGGCAAGCGGCTGTGGGCAGGCCTCAGGGTGCCTCTGCCCTGACCCTGGTCCCTGCTGGAGGCAGCGATGCAGCTCAAGGTGCCCAGCTCAGGGTGACCCGGCCACCAAGATCCCAGCAGCACTGGGAGGAGCTGGGTAAAGAAATTTCATCCTTCAGTGTGGAAGAGACATGAAAAAAGTGGGTTTTCAGATCCTTCTGAATCAACAGAGGATACACAAAGGCAAGGGCCTTGTGGAAGGCTTGCTAGGAGCCAGGCATGAGCACCCCATCCAAAAGCACTTCCCACGATGGATATTGAGAAACCTTCTCCCAAATGGCCCTAAAGCCACCGCTTGCCTTTTCCGTGGGGATTAGAAATTCCATACCATCAGAAACTGGGAATTGCTGCTAGCAAGAAGGGCAAAGCCTTCATTAGAAACACACTTGAGTCACAAATTAATTTCTGTTGTCAGAAGTGAATTTATCAGTAAATTACAGAAGCAATCACCACACGGACAGCGTCGGGTTGCATCAGTTGGCAGCATCCTCAACCCTGCATTACAGCAGCACTTCACCTTTGCAGATTTAAAAGCCACAGCTGAATTACAGCTCAGGACCAGAGCAGCAATTTATGAAGCTTTGCATTCAGAACCTATTTCAGCTCTTGATCAGAAATTTTCCCTGTCCTTGCCTCCCCAAATTGCAGGGCAGCCCTGGTGGCACCGGGTGCCCGTGGGCACACGGGGAAGGTCTCAGCTTTGTTCCATGGTTTCTCTGCATCTGCAGGGGAGTGGGCAGGCCGTGCCTCCAAGGGACTGCTTGGAGAAATCCTACACCATGATAATCACTGTCCACTCCCTAATTGAAGAAAGAGGATTAAGCGTGGATTCCCATACAGGTCGTTAACCTAGGAGCCACTCCCAGTGACTGGAAGGAGCATCGTGGCTCTTCTAAAAAGGAGAGCAACAGAGCTCAGCTGCCTCAAGGTGCTCTGCAGGGCTGAGCAGAGGGGGTTTCCCTTGCCCTGGGGTCCTCAGCATCACTGGGAGCTCTGGTGGGAACAAGCACTGCTCCACCACACACCATCCATCCTCTGCCCCATCCTGTCCACCACCACCCACAGCTACCCTAGGTCTGTACAGCCCCAGAGCAGCACTTCTTTGGCCACAGACACAAGGCATCATCCAAAACAACAAGGATTGGACAGGGAACCAGCAAAAAAAGTTGTTTTTTTTCCTGCAAACTTGCGTTGCGCCCTGGGCAGGGTGATGGTGCAACAGGCAACGTCCTCAGGCCATGAGCCCTCCGTTTTATTTTTATTACCCTTAAGCAAAATCAAAAGCAAAATAAAAGGCACAATAAAGGACAATCTGGACGTCTCCTGATTGGATTTGCAGGCAGCTGCTCTCAGATTTTCCCCTGCTAAGGCAGCAGAGGGGGAAGGGGCTCTGCAGAGCAGCTGTGGGGCCGGCTATTTCTGCAGAGATTGTGCATCGAGGCGGAGACACGGCAGCTCACGCAAACACTGGCTGGATTATTTCTGTGTAATTGTTGCCATCAAACAGTTTCCCATTTTTTAACCAAAATAAGAAGCAGAAAACAAATCAATGGGGAGGGGAAACTTGTTCCTGCATGTTCTGCAGTAGGTGCTATGGGTTGGAAGCAAGCAGGCACAAAGTGCCCGGGTCCTGGCACTGAGACCAGCCAGCCACTGTCCATGCAGACTTCTCCCCATCACTCAGGACAAACAGCCACCTTTGCTAGGACAGACACAGGGACCCTCAAGTGGAATGACAGCTCGCACAAGCCTTGGGGACATTGAAACATCAATTATCCATGCCACGGGATATCCATCCCCAAACCTGCTGTGAGCTCGGTGAGCACAAACACCCACAACTCAACCATCACGGGGGGAAACTGAGGCACAGGAAAGCTGAGTGGTTCCCTCTGGGTCCCCCGAGCCCAAAAACGAGGCAAACACCCAGGGACCAGCCCCAGCGCCTTCCCCGCAGCTGAGCTCTAATTGTTTAGAGGCTTAATAAGTTGTAACTTAAAACTAGTTTATGGCTGTACATAGAAAAAAAAAAAAAGAGTCCTGTCGTAAAGTATTTATTACACTTCCTTTGGAAATGATGACAGTCCTCCAGTGAATGTTTTTATTGTTATTCATCATCTTTCGAGAGGGTTAGACAGCTCTGAAATACAGCTTTAATATGAGAGCCAAATGAGAAAGTGCAGATTTAAGGGAAACCTCGGCAGATCAGGTTTCACTCGGTGCCTGCAGCACTTACAACATGTGTTTCTGATCTGCAGCTTGACTTTGTTGTACCCAAACTTAAACTGCATTAAATTCACTTCACAGCAATTGCGAGGGAAGGAGAAACGCATCCAAAGGCAGCTCCCCTTCCCGCGTGACTCCCCGTAATCCCTCACCTTGGGAAGGGAAAGGGATTTATCCTGCCACAGGCTGAGGCAGTGTTGAAGAAATAAAACAAACAGACTTTGCTTCCCGTTTTGCTGTGTTTGTGATTGGAAATGGCAAAACAAGAGCAACAAAAGCCCTGCCAGGCTGCCGGTAGGTGCTGTAGGTGAAGGCTTTGGGCACCCTGTTTGGAAAAACGTGCAGCCAAGCTGGGTACACGGCCACATGGCTGAATTCAGCATCCCCGAGATGAGGCTTGCTGGGGCAACCAGGAGTTATTTGAAGCTGAATTTGTCCCTGTGCTGCCAGCGCCTCCGCTGATGCCACCTGACTGAGCGATGCTGAGAGGCGCCCTGGAAGCCAGCTGCCAAATGCAGGGCATTCAATCTTGAAAAACGGGACTGGAGCAGAGGAAAATCCATGGCAACTCAGGGAACAACACTGCATTCAAGACACCCTATGGCTATTTATTATTTCCATGCATTATATGCGTTAATGCAAAAGCACCAACCTGAGAAAGCAGCTACTTTGCCAAAAGCCTGCAGATGAGCTTGGCCCAACTGAAAACCTGGAGCAAGGCAAAGTGCAGCTCTAGCTAGAAATGACTTGTGAACCCCATCACATTTCATTGCTCCTTGTCCCCAGGCAGCCCATGGACAAAGCAGGAGCACCGTGGCACCCAGAAACAGCCCGCTCCGGCAGTGCCGGGATAGCAGGAGACAGCCAAATCCTCCACACATCACTTCAGCCATGGCCACGATGGATTTTTGGGCTGGATTTTCACCCCTGGAAATCCCCAGCGACACCACCCTGCTGCTCTCCCTGCCTCGCCAAAGAGCCAGGGGTGCTGCTGACGAGGAGTCCCAGCGCAGCGCTGGGCTGCAGCTGCTGCGTGCCGGGGAGCCCCGCAGCCCCGGCGCTGTTTTCACTTTGTTTAACAGCTGCCCTCTGCGCTGCTTCACAGGCTGCAGACCACGAGGCCGGCGCAGGAAACGCAGACGAACGTTTACCTACCCTGCTTTGATTTAAAACAGCCTGAGGAGGGCCGCGAGGCCACGCGGTGACGTTCAGATAATTCAACCTTTCCTCCTGCCAGAGGGAGCGAGCGCCGAAGAGTTAACGAAAGTAACTCCTCTGCCCTAAAGAAATCATGGCTTGAGTCATGCAAGCTCACTTAACACTCGTGCAGAATTATTTTAAAGCTTGATTTTAATTTAAATAAACAGGCTCGGTGCTCTGTGGGAGCTCCCCACTGTTGGGCCACCAAAAAACAAGGCAGGAGGCATCAGCCCGTCGGAGAGGTCAGGTCAGCAGCATCCACATTGGGGAGCACCATCCTGAACCAGTCTCATCTCCCATCTGGGCCGCCAGCTCAGAGAGGAGCCAGCCGGTCTGAGGAACACTTGTTGTGTCCTGCTTATAAATGCTGAGGACATCAGATAACGGGGGAGGTCAGGGGCAGCTGCTGTGGCTGCTTTGACAAGCACCAGCCTGGGAGCTGTGGTTGGAAGTGACAGTCAGGCACCTCCAAACCACAGCATTTCTGCAAGGCAAATGATAGAGAAGAGAATAATGGCTTTGGGAGAATGATGGTTAGCTCCTGAACACAGGGCAAAACAACCCTTAAATGATTTGCAAACCTCCCAAAAGAGCGAGCGATGGGCAATGAGCTGGGGCCAGGTGCTTCCCAGCACCCTGCTAGGGAACTCCTCTGCCCCCACGACCTGGGGCTGTCCTGCTTGCTCAGCCAACGAGCATCACCTTCCTAACCCCCAGCCCGGATAGTGACAGACAAAACCCGATTTTCAAATATTCATGCTATGGAAAAGCAAAAGGCACATTTACAAGAGGAAAAGCCTGCTCTGCGGCGCTCCGCCGGCCACGAGAGGGAGTTCCCCCTGCCCAGCTCTGCGCAGGCGAGAGCAGCCCCCAGATGCTCCACTGCCTGCCCCACCAGCAGCCCCCAAGGGATCTCAGCGATGTTCTGCAGCCCCCGCGGCCCCATTGAACCAAAAACTTCCACCTTGCCCCAAATCCTGAGAGCAGCCCAATTCCAGGGAACAGAATGTAAGAGCCTTTCTCTGACATGCAGTTCAGCACGTTCATCAGCTACCCCATGGACACTCACTTTTCATGCAATTAAACCTTTTTTTTTTTTTTTTTAATTTTTTATTATTTTTTTTGCATTGTTTCCCCCAAGATAGGGAGCAGACAGAGGGGATGGAAGTGGGCGTGAGGACGGGGAGAATTCGCAAAGCCAATGTGTTTGCAAAGGCAGCAGGGAACAGCACTGCACAACCCCACCACATATTGACCCCCTGAGTTAAAAGTGGTTCAAACATTAACTGGGGCAGCTGGAAAATGCCTGAAAGCAATGGGCAGAGCACCATAAGGTGTGCGCCTGGTAGGAGGCAGATTTGCCTTTGTTTCCAGGGTCTCATGCACACCAGCTGCCCGCACGCATATTTACTTCTTTAAAAGCATTTTCCCACTGTCACTTGGCACAAAATCTGATTGCCAGAGTATTTTTCATTCTTTAAATAAACAGAGCATTACGTGCGACAACTGCTCTCTGCAACTGGAAATGTAAAATGACCAAACGCAGACTTTGGGGTCGGTGCCTGTCAGGTCACCGATGGAACAATTTAAACTCTCACACGCGCCAGCCATCACGCTGCACCCTGAGAGAAATGAGATTTTTATATATATATATATATATATATATATATATATATATATATATTTTTTTTTTTTTAGGGATGATTTCTGCAGGAAGCATAGCTGGGTTGCTTTGTGCAGCCCCCATCCTTTATTCCCTGGCTGTGGTCACCGTGGCAGGGCACGAAGGGGAAGGGGCAGCACTTGCTGGGCACACGACCCCCTGGTGCAGATCCTCACCTGTGCAGCAAGCTGTGCCTTGCGTTCGAGATGAGCAGAGAAATATTTCCAGAAACACAAACAGTTTGTATGGAGAGCTACCATCCCGCACATCCCTTCGGTAGCTGCGTACAAACACAGGGCTCCCTGCCAGGAAAAGCTGTGCAGCTGAGGCAGCCTCTGCTCGCAGCCTGGGGCTGAGGCCCTGAGGCTGCATCGCTGGCCACTGCCCCGAGCAGATGGCAGAGCTTCTGCAGTTCCTTTCAAGTCAGGCGTGAAGGAGAGCGCACACCTCCTAGCAAGAGATTCACTGCTGTTTATCTTACACGGGGGACTTCATCATAGAAATAGCACCGAGGAGAGGTTTAAAACCTGTGCCTCAAAAAATCACTCGTAGAATTTGGGGAAAGAGCAGAGCTCAGAAATAAAAGGGAATAAAAAAAAAATATGTGCATATTCTCAAACTACTGTGATTTTACAAATTAAACTACTGTGATTTTACAAATTAAACTACTGTGATTTTACAAATTAAACTACTGTGATTTTACAAATTTAAGACCTATCCTTTTCCTTGTGCAACAAAATAGAAACCGCCTCGTGTCATTTTTTTTTTAAATAGCTATATCCCATGTAAGATCCTCATGCAGCACTTTGGTTTCTTCTCCTTCGCTTATCACCAGATGCTGAGAGATTTGCTCAAAGTAAAGGCAACAGGGAGCATTTTAAGCACCCAGCCCCAGATCTGCAGATACCGAGCGTACAGGGAGATGCTCTCACCCCCGGGGTCACCGCACCGCTCCTGTTGTTATTTTTAACGCTTCCTTCGGAGCGCAACAGGATGGATCTGGTGGAGGATGCTGATGGATGAGGCCGTGGGCAGGAGGGAAATACCTGCTGACGGCGCCTGGCCGCGTGCCAGCCTGCGGAGCAGGAATAGAGGGAGGACTAACAATGCGAGGAAGTTGTTGATAACTAACTCGACATTCACTAACGACATTCGCTTCCTTTATTTCCCACCTTTCGCTACCCAGGGCCTGGTGCCTCTGCTGCACAAAGCCTGTTCCCGTGCAATAGCAGGGCCGGGCATAACCCTTGCGGGGAAGGTTTCTGAGCTGCTTCTAGGGCTGCACTTGGATATTACCATGGCTGGGGCTGCTCTTACTGCTGACCAGGAGATCCACAGTTACCCCGCTAATTAATAGTGAACTTGAGAGTAAAGATACCCTGGACAGACTGAAGATACCCTGGACAGACTGACATGGAACAGCAAGAAGAGAAAGAAAGGAGAAAGCTGAAAGCCAGCACTCCTGGTAGAAACCCCAAAGCCCATTCCCAAAAGGACTGGGGGCCAGGAAGCCTCTGGGTCGTGCAGGTGGTGGCTTTGCTGCCTACACGGCTCTGGCTGCTGGAAGGCAGCCTGCAAGAGGGGATGGAAAGAGCTGCAGCAGCAACAACTCACAAGAAATCTCCCATTTCAAAAAAAAAATAATATTTTAAAAAGGAAAACATTCTAGAAGAAATAGACAAAGGTGCTTAAGGATTTTGCTTCTGGTTTTGCAGTAGGATACCCTCATGTAACCTTTCCAGGGCTTTCGCATCCACCGCTCCAGTGATGATGTGGATAGATGAGGTCCCTCCCAAGTCACCCCGAGGGGCACCCAACACCTGGACGAGCAGCACCCTGCCACAGCACGGCCACACAAAGCTTCCCTGCTGCTTTCCCATCCCTCTGCAACAGCTGCATCACCCTGAGCCTCCGAAAAAGCCTTGGAGAACACGCAGATGAAGCCATTAACACAGTGTACAACTTACTGGCTCCCACAAAGGTACAAGCATCTGTTATTTCAGCGGGATGGAGATTAAAGCCTCCCTCGAGGCTCTGTAACATCGCAGCGCACGTGGACGGCGGTGCTGCTGCTCAGGGAATGCCACGGGGATGCCGAGATCATTGCCATGGGGTTAGTGACCCGCAAAGGGTCAAAACCTTCACGGTTCAGACCATGGCACTCTGTGTGTCTGACCCAATTCTACTGTTTCATGCACTCACAGCCTCTTTGCCATCCCAGGGGACTCGGAGGAACACAGACAACTCCTCAAATGTTCACTGAGCTCATCTCGAGAGCAGAGGCGTGCCAAAGACAGCAGCGGAAAGAATAGGGGAATCTGGAGACACAGTATTTTAGGTATGATTCCCTTTTAGCTCCTACATATGTGCTGCAGGATATATAATTATGATATCAGTGTAGTGCATGAAGCAACTCAAAACCTGCTTTTAACACTAAAAAGCAACGATTCAATTTCAAGCTAAGTCAGTGCAAATGATGAGCGCTGATTCACCCCACCCAAGGCTGCTGATTCATCAGGTGCTAACAGCAGTTAGCAAGCAAGAACGGCAGCTTGTTAGCTGGCTTTCAAAGGAAAACTTCTGAGAAAAACAGGAAAAAAACAAAACCCAGTGGTTTCACTAGATGCTTGGCTTTTTATCAAAATCAAACTGTGGGGAGGGTGAAAATAGGAACGTACAGATGGGCAGATGAGAGCTTCCAGCAGCTCTCTGGTACATCCCCCCATCCTTCATTTTCAAGGCAACCCATTCCTCCCCAGGTGTTTTCTGTGGCTGGAGCAAACTTGACAAGTTTTCCTTCCTCAAGTAAACCCTCCTCCATCATCCCAATCATCCAGCAATAGCTGGCAGCTCTATTTCGAGGGCAAAAACACCGCTAAGGTTTAACCAAGACATCCTTGGCTGGACTGTCCTCTATTTTGACTGAAAAAAAATACAGTCACTGTCTACAGGGAAGTATAAAATATCATTTTTGTAATAATCCAGGCTGCAGCTGCCGTCGCTATTGAAAAGGTCTGAAACAAGCAGATAAGACTGGAACCGCTGCTCTGCTTCCTCCTCTGCTGCATCGTGCTCCTGCACTGCTGAGGAGGTGCCTGCTCCTGGAGCAGCCACAGCTCCAAAAGCTCAGGTTGGAAGCAGAGCAGTTATTACGGGCTTCATTCATCCCAAGACTTCTGAGGTCTTTCTGCATGCTGGAAGACTTGGAACTGGCTTTTGCATATTTTGGATGACCTATTTATCCCAGAATTGGCAGGGCTGGGGAACCGTTTTCCTCACCAGGCAGGTCTGGGTCACGGGGAGTTGGTAGGAAGGAAGGAAGGAGGTGGAAACTTTGCGTAAATAACAGCCCTCGCCCCTTCCAGCTCGCTGCCTCATTGATCGCGCCCGCTCCTTGGCCGGGAGGAGGTGGGACATCGGGCTTGGGTTTGGTTTTGAAAAAAAGTAAATCCCTTTTTGAACTGAATTACATAGCCAGAGCCTCAGATCTCTCGCCAGAGGCATGTTCTCACTGTCAGTAACAGACTTTAAAAATAAATATCCCCCACGTCTGCCAGCAATGGGTCTTCTCTAATTAACCAGGCATTCTGACTGCCTTTGCTCGACAAAGCTGGGTCTCTGGTGCTGGGCTGTAGCTGCCTGTAGGGACTGCTCTGTGCTACAATGGCCCAGCTGAGTTCTGCTCCATCCCTCCCAAATTCAGCCCCTCCAAGAACATTACAGCAATTTGTGCAGGAGATGGCTGATAGGGTGAGGAGCTGCCATTAATGCATTAATTGGGTGGAAACGAGGCAAGAAGGACATGGCCCCAAGGTCTGAATTCAGTCATGGTGAAAGCCTCGGGTCCCAAGAGACTCCAACACATACGGCACAGCAAACTGAGCACCTACAGCATCTCAGGGGCTTTTCCATGCACACGTGTGCTGTAAGGTATCCCATGCTGTGTTATTCCTGTAACTGGCCCCGAAGATTAATTATTAGGAGCAATTAGGCTTCCCAGATTTCTCCACTCCAGGCATTTACTGGTCTGGGTGGATTTGCTAAGGAGCACGAGCACAGCGAGGAGATGTGGTCATGCTGGATCACACCCAACCCGCACACCTCTCACCTCATCCCCCAGAGCAGCCCCAACAGGAGCACAGGGAAAACACCAGGAGTTACCAGCAAAGATCTCAGGAAAGCTCCCTGACCTCCTGGTGAGCCCACCAAGGACATTTTTTTCCTTGAGCTATCTCATTGACATTAAGAAAAAAAATTGGTTGGTGCTAACTAGTGAGCTGTACCAGAAATAAGACGGGTCCTTATTCAAAAGATGGTGCTGGCTTGCTGCTGCTCTCCATCTTTATCTCCACATGGGATCCAAACACTAAAACACATCCACTTATCTTGCGCTACTGAATTCTCCATGCCTAAACTGCTCAGAAATAGCCACAGAGCACAATTCTGTCTTTAAATGGTATTGCGTTTGTTTTGCCACCATTTTGGCCCTTTGCTGCCCAGAGCTGAAGCTCCAGCTCAGCCCCAGCTTCATGGCATCGCGTGCTCCTGCCACCAGGACAGGCACAAGGGGTGAGCAGAGCTGGTGGAGGACAGAGCTTGGAGCCCCGAGGCAATGTAGCCCCCTCCCCACTGCTCCTGCCCTCATTCCTGCTATTTTTACATTCCTATTAAATATGTCTTTTCCCCCACTAGTTACACTTGAGACCTTCAAGGCACCGGCTTTGGAAAAAACAGCGCATTTTCCTAGGTGATGAGAAGTTCAGCTTCCTCCTGTGGTGAGCTTCCCCAAGTGCCAGAGGGGGGATGGATGCTGCTCGGTCTCTGAAACACACACGAGAGAGCCAGCAAGAAAGAGACAACAAAGCTGCTGCAGCCCTCAAAATAGAGCAAGATTATAATCTAAGAGATAAAGGGGCTTTATTCCAGCCGTCAGTCAATCTGCCTCCACTCCACGCCTGCCCCCCCGAGAATATTTTTAAAGGCCACAGACTTGTAGGTGATGATATTTTATTACATCTCAAACCAAAAAAAAAAAAAAAGAAAAAGAAAAAAACACAGAGGAATGCAGTTTCATTTGCAGTTTCCTGAAACCTGAGCAGTAAGTTTATGAAAACCTTGGGTCATGTTTGGAGTTAAGAAACAGAATGAGAAATCGCTCTCCTTTTCCTCTTTCTGTTTGCTGAGCAGCACCACCAATCCCACAGTGTTCCCACTGCCTTTTTTTTTTTTCCAGAAGCATCGCGGTTCCAAGCCTTGCTCCGTTGGCTTGGACATAAATCAGCAAGCGAGGGTTTGAACAAGATCCTTCTTGTAGTTCACACACCCTCGTATAGAAAACAAAGGATTAAGAAAGCAATTCGATCCCCACTTCCTACGGCTGAATTGTCTGGAAACTGTCGCTACTTAAGGTCAAAAGAAAAAAAAAGAAAAACCCAACATATGAACGTCCAAAAAAAAGATGTTTTCTCTACAAAATAGGTGACATTGTAAGTGATCATAGGAGCCAACCTGGGCTGTTCTGCTGTCTTTTCCCCTCCCAGGACACTCACTGCATGGTTCTCCGATGGCACATGGCAGAGCTCTTTGGGCACAAGCACACCTGCTCCTGGCTTGGCATGCACCACAGATGGGCTGCACCAGCAAGAAGAGCAAGGTGCAAGGGGCTGCTGCTGCTAAAATTTGGGCGATTGCAGTCTGGTCACAACTGGTGGTGGGCCCAGGAGCAAAGCTGGGCTTGGGAAGCTTCCCAGGAGCAGGGATTTGGGGAGGCAGCCCAGCACAAACAGCCAAGCAGGGCGCATAGGGCTCGACCTCCATCTCTTTGCCAATGTTTCTGAGTTTTTGGGCATCACCCGCCCAGCCATCCCTGTCCATTTTAGCTCCCAGATAATCGCCCCATGTGCTGCACAGCCTCGAGCCTCCAGTTATCTCAGGGCAGATGCACAGCAGCCACGAGGCACCATCTGCACCTCCAAGCATCTCCCCCAAGTCTCTACAACAACCCATCAAGCACACACCACGCTATTCCCACAGCCATGTACACCACAAAGCAAAGATCCAGAGCCCAGCAGGACTCTGCCCCCGCTGCATCTCCCAGCTGCTGGCAGCGTTATGCTGTCAAGCATGAAAAAAGAGGATGAAAAGGCCATATGGCCTCTCCCATCGCTCCTTCCACTAGCAGCGGCACAAAGGAGAGAGCAGGTTGGAAATCAGGGCAGGTTATTGCACAAGGGGGTTGAAATAAGTTCGCAAAAGCAGCTTTACCCTAGGATTTCCCAATTTTAAGAGCAGAACTTTGCATCCTTCACATTCTTTTTAACATAGCTCTTCCTAGCACGGTTTTGAAGCAAAGACGCTGGAGGCGGCACAGGATTGGGGCCAGAGGCTGGCTGAGCACTGGGGTGAGGGACCTGTGAGATTTCGTTCTGGGGAGGAATGTCACACTTCTCCTTCGGGCCAGGAGCACAGAGCAATCTGGCCAAGAGGACAGAACTGCTCAGGAAAAGTCATTTACCATTTCTTACTGCTGGTAAGCCTTACAGGCCAGATCCCCAGCAGCTGTGGTTTGCAGTGGATTGCTCCAGCCCAGCCTCAACTCCATCGTGGTCAGAGAAGTTAGAGGGGAGAGGGATTTTAGGTTCCTTAAGCCCCATGGCAGTCCTGCATCAGATCCCAGCACACAGCTGGGTGCCTTTTGATTTTTTTCCCCTTTTCTCCATAAATCCATGATAGCTTTTCAGAGCTAACAGACATTAAGGACTCCTATGTTCACGCAGCCCACAGCTTCTCCTTGTGCTTTCAAAGAAAAAAACGTCTGAAAAACCTCTAGGAAGAGTCCCATCCACCAATGCAATGAACTTCAAAGGCAGGAACCCCAGAAACACTTCCCACCTCCTCTCCCTGAGGGAAGTGTTGCCCCTTGGCCACCTTAGCTCCCAGAGATTTGAGATTTTTCCAAACTTTTGGCTGTGTAGGGATGGGAGAGAGCTCAGCCAGGCATGCAGGGTGCCTTGGACTGCAGCTTTCAGATGGACCACAGCTGCCCCTAGGAAATTAAGTGAAAAGCGATGTCTCGAGTAAGAGGTGTTTCTGACATTACAATATATTTTGCTTTTAATTTTTCGTCTCAGATTATTAGTTGCTAGAAGTTTTGCCGTCTGAACAGGTCCGACCAGCTTTCACTGCATACCTCGACTGAAACCAGCTCTAAATGCGAATAGCAATTATGCATCGAGGGCAGAGGAGATCATTAAAATAAATTACTTGGATTCTGAAGCCTATAAACTGTCCTCCTCTGCAATTAAAGTAATTTCAGATTTCAGTTCACTTTGTCACCTTGTCTACCTTTCCCCAAGTAGTAAATTAAACCCGGGAACATATATTAAACACCTGTGAAGTTCTCTCTAATAAATGGGACTGGAGCATTGGCAGGAGGAGCAGACAATACACAAGTCTTGCTCTCCAGGCTGCAAACCTCCTTGGTTCACACAGCTTGCCCAAAAGTGCAGCAGCGAGCTGGGGTGTTGATGAAGTCCTTCATCTTTGCACTCGCTCCTGCAGCTTAGGGGCTAAGGAAATTATTCCTTATTATTCTGCACTGAAATAAAACAAGTTGTTTTTTTTTTTTTGTATGTGGACCAGAGTATAATGAAGTGCAACAGAAAAAATCCCATCAACTTCACTGTGCATTTGATTTTTTACAGTACATTAAAAATGTCTCTGCACCACACAGAGACCATGCTGGAGCATCACCTGGGCTGCTGCACTGCCTTCATCACCCACCTGAGCAGCTCGTAGCCATGATCAATGTGAGAATCACTCCATGGACATCTCTCACCGCCCAGCCCTTTGTCCTGGCCAGGGCTGGGGGACCTTCAACATGTTGAGAGGTGTTTGGATGCACAGCAGGACCGGTGAGAGATGTTTGCACTGGTTACACAAAGCCCAGTAGAGGGGGGTTGAGTGGGGTAATGGGATCTGTTGAGTAAAATCACATTCCTCATTCCCACTGGTGACCTGCCTTCAGCCACGAAGGTGGCAAAAAGTAAGATGACCCAGGTTAGCCACAGCTCGCCCCATTAGATGGGTCCTGGTGCTCCTACAGAGGTTTTCAGTACTTGGAGGGGAAGCGGAGCCACCGGTCCTCGCCTGACCACCCAGTGGAAACCCAGAGTAAACATTTGACATCCACTAGATCAGCTCATTCATCCCACAACAACACGTCCCTTATTTCTGCTGGACAAGACCCCTGTGTTTCCCTCTCCCGACCTCCCCACTGGGGCCACGGTCCCCTCTGGTGCCGCGGCGCCCCGGGGCCGCATTCCTCCCGCGCTGTGCCGTGCTGGCACACTGTGTGGCGAAACACATCGGCCTGGCCATCATCACGAGGCCGAAGCATCCGACCCCACATCCCCGCTGTCGCCAGCCCCGGCCCGCCGCCGCCAGCCCGCGTGGGCAGCGACCACAGCGGTGCCGAGCCCCCGGCAGCCCTGGGAAAGCAGCACCCACGGGTCTGAATCCGATTAGCGTCCCCGGGGCTGGCAGCGCATCCATGGCATTTATTGTTCGAGGGCACAAGAGCCCTTTAGGGAGAGAAGTTTCATCAAGTGCCTTCGCGGAGAGATTAGACCGCTTCCCTCCGTCGCTATTATGCTCCAAGATAAAACTGGCGACAGCGGCTGAGGGAGCGTCTGACGCTGCCTTTGTGTGCGCCGGGGCTGCCTCTGTTCCAGCTGTCCCCAGTGGGGAAAGCGACCCCGGGATTTACAAAAAGGGACATTCTCCACATCCCGCCTGCCTCCTCCCACAGCTGTCCCTGAGCGCTCAGCCTGGGGCTGTGGGAGGCAGCGGCGATGCTCCCGGGGCTCAGCCTTCAGCAAGCGCACCCCGTTTTGGGAAGTCCTCCCCAGGAGCATGGGAGGATGCTCCAGGGACCCCACTATGTCCTGTCCCTGTGGCACAGGGGACACCTGCAGCATCCCCAGGCCTAGAAATGGGCTTCCCTTACCCAACCCCATCACTTCCACTGCTCTTGTCTAAGGGCATTCACCACGATCACCCACCTCAGCATTTTTTGGGGATGCATTTTCGGGGATGCACAAAGGCGGAGCACTGCTGGGTGGGATGCGCACCTCGATTTGGTGATTTATGGTGATGAAGCTGGGCAGCTCCAACTCTGCACACCTAAACATTTCCTTGACCTTCACCACTAACATGGTGCTGACTTGGGAACAGTCACTTCACCCATTTCTGCTCTGTAAAATGGGCACACGCTGACCTCCTTCATCAAGGCCTACTGTGAATTCCTGCTTGAGAGCTATTTTTTGGCTAAGCACCAAATGATGCTGCACTTTGCACATGCCCATAAGAAAAGCACACCTCTCAGGGCCACCTGCCCCACAATGTGAGTTCAACTCCAAGCCCCTGCAGTGACCATGGAGCTGGGGGAAGCGAGGTGGGACCGGGATCAGCTCCTGGAGAGCAGAGAGCTGCCAGGAGGCACCGCACAGATGGCTCCAGGCTGCCAGCACCATGCAAGATCCGTCTTGCTGCCACCCACCCCACATCTAATTTTCTCTTTTCATGGTTTTGAGATGAAAAGCAATTACAGTCTAGTCGTATTCATGGATTCACAGGGCACAATGAACAGATGCATCAGAGACAGGGTGATGGTGACACGGAAAGTGACCCCAGCTCCAAGCCCCAGCTCCCCCAGGTAGGAATCCCACTCGCACAGCGTGGCACTGGCACGGAGTTTGGGACAAAAGCGCTACAAAGAGTCCTCCTGCCCCACCTGACTCACAGCCCTGCCTGCTGATACAGCCTCAAACGCAGTAATTATCACCGGCTTTGAAGCCCGAGGTGTGCAGAGTGCACTTTCCACACCTCTTTCACCCCAACGCCACTTACCTCATCCCTGCGTACCTGCTCCTGCAGAGCCCTTTGTAGTGCTGCCAGGGCAGCTCATTACTGCTCTCCAGGCAGCTTCTGCTGGAAGAAGAGACGGGAACTTGATGCGTTCTCCTCTGCTAAATGAGGAAGGTTGTCCCGAATTACAGCTCGCATCGCCATGAGAAAACCTGTTTTATTATTATTATTTTGACCCACTTGATGAGGGGAAATTAAGGGATTAAGTTCCCAAGTGGCTGGTTGTTGCGTGCACCTCTCCACGCCCAGCCTTGTCTAGTTCCTGACCTGGGACCACCTCACCTGAAGGACACGAAGGACCCCCCTCCTGCCCTGTCCTCTCTCATCCCGAGGATCTGCATACTTCAGTGGTGCAACCCAAAGCCAAATCCAACCAAAAAAAAAATATTGTTGGAGATGAAGGCTTCTTGTTTTACAGGAGTGCTCTAAAATCAAGGTGGGCCTTCCTGATGTGAGCAACTAGATTTTGGGTTCCCCTCTGCTTCCCCAGTGGCATCCCTGAGGCAATAACAAAGGTAAGCTCGGACGAGATAACATCGGAAAGCCCAAATAGCTCCAACCTGGTGATGCAGAAGAGAAAAGCATGATAGCCTGTGAAAATGCACAGAAGGAGATCATAAAGATGACCCCAACCAAGCAGAGCTGAGCCGATAGCGAATGCAAGCTGCACGAGCTGGTTTACATCAGCTGGTGCCCACCTTGCTGTGCTCACACCCACCCCATCCACACAGGGAGACCCTTGCAGGCAAGGGTCAGCAAAAGATAAGCAAATCTGTAAGAACTAATGTTGAAAGTGATCACCTGGACCCAGCATTAGCAACCACGCTGTCACAGTAATGAGCCAAATTACCTGAACCGCTGCATCTAGCGGTGCTTGACCCCACATTTTGTATTCCGCACTGATGTCTAAGTATCTTTTTTTAAATAAGTCTCCTATTGCTTCAAAGAACAAGCACACAGCCACATCAAGAAGAAAAATGCTTTCAGGAACAGTTTTGTTTAACATTTTGGAGGTGGCACTCAGCTACCAAAAGTCATCTTTGCTTGTTGAGCCCAGCACCCTCTGAAGTCAGCCCCTGTCCCTGCAGCTCTGATCCACGTCAACTGAAAAAGCCTTTGGGTGTCTATTGATACAGTTTCAGCCTCAATTACAGGGCACTATTAAGTAACACTATTGTTCCCTGAAAAAGCCTGGTGAGTTATTTATTAGGAAAGAATTTTGCAGATAGAGCCAAACTGCCAAACCTTTGATAAACCGAAACCTCACTTCCCCTCTGATCTCAATGAAACGGATTTTTTTTTCCTTAATGCTTTGAAATCTGAAGTCGAAGCAGTTGTCACTGAGTGATGAGGACACAGGGCTGTTTTCCTGCCACTCAGGAAAACTGAAATTTTGCTAATTTTTACAGTGAAAAATAATCTGGCCAAAGCAATAAGGCCAGCAACTTCTTGGTGGCCACAGCACTCAGATCTCTGTCCGTCAGGGCACTGCAGAAAGCTCAATGCATCGTCCCTGCTTCGAGCTGGGGAGCACAGAAATGAACCACAGGCACTGCTCAAGTGGAGAATCTGTTTCCCAGCAGGACAACCTGTTTAAGGCTGCATGTCCTGATGAAATAAGTGACAGTTCAACTTCCAGACCACTGCATTCTTAAACGCTTTTAATTATCGTGTTCTTCCCATCATTATAGAAATCTCTTCCACTCGGTGCTTACTCAGATGATCGCTGCACCTCCAAATGACACGGAGCTGACACTTGTGATTGATCTAGCCAGCATCCCGTGATGAATCCTCAAGTAACTGTCAGGAAGACAAGCGTTAACAGATGGATTTCCCTTCCTACTCCTCACTAGCAGGACAGTATCGACCCTGATGGGCTTCCTCTGTTTCCATACAAGGAGGTGCTTTTCACTGCCAACAGCTAATTCCTAAGCAAATTCTTTTCAAATGTTAATTACAGTAGAACATGGTTGAATTTTACTGACCCCATCAAATTTGACAGGCAACTTCTCATCTTACCCAGAGCCACTTAAAAGAAAAATAAAGTCGAATATAACTCCAGGCTAAAATATTTGTTAGTCTAAAAACCTGCAAGCTTCAACCATAACCTTGCAATTTCCCTTGTATGTATTTACACTGATAACAGGTTCAGGACAGTAATTACTGGGCTTGTAAATACAAGCAAACATCAAGTCTCAGGGCCAAAGGCCAAAACAAAAGCGTGTCTGGTGTTCAGGAAGGCTGGTAACTTATTGTTACTCGGTGACACACACAGACAAAAGGGATTTTACTCCCAGATCAAGGCAAAGTGCAAGACAAGAAGTTGCTTGAGGTTCAGACGTCTGCCCATTTATCACCACCATCCCACCAGGCTGTGAAGCCTCAGCATGGCAAATCCTGCAGGTAAGGTGGCTGAAGGATTTGGGGGAGACATCCTGGGTACAAACCACGTTGGCCTGCAAGGATTCATCATACTGTGAGGGAGGATTACAGAAAAGGAGAAGAGGCAAAGAGGTCAGTGCCATTAACACTAGAGGGGCAGAACGTTTCCAGACCTGAATGAATTAATATAGGAATGAGACACCAAGAAAATCATTCCATTTGGAAGAGGTGACCCAGGGACACAGCAGATCCTCTCTTCTGCAGGGATTTGCAGTCTGCAGCCACAATGTACAGCCCCTACGTAACTGGGGACATCCATAACCTACACCAGGACGGGCACAACCAGAACACAACCAGAAATGCCAGCCTTCACCCAGCACCTTTAAAAAAAAAAACAAACTATGAGTAATGACAAATCCTCCCCCAAATCAGGGTTCAGAGCAAGCTGCTGCTCTGGGAACGGGGGGAGGACGCTGCTGGGCTTTGGTCCCAGACCTGTGGCACACAGACGGGTGCTTTTTTCATCCTTGCTGTCAATAGGTAATGTTGCTTTTTGACATTGCAGCCTTTCCATATGAATACATCTGGGTTTACACACTGCTGAAATGTTATGTAAACAGCTTCCGAGAGAAACAGCGTGTTTGCACTGCTGATTATATCTGAGCTGCTTGTACACATGAGCGACTTCCTAAGAACTGCAGGGATTTGCATCCTGAAATAGCCCAAGTTTTCCCTGTCAACCCCACTAGCCCCAGTCAAGTTACTCCAGGGATGACTTTGCTCCAAGAACGAACATTTCAGAGGGAACGTTTCACAGTGAGGCATCATGCAAAACCTCTGGTAAGAGTTCTCCAAAAGCACCTGCACAGAGCTTCTCAACCCAGACACAAAGCAAAGCATTTCTGCCAGTGTCATGCTGGACCCCAGCTATACCTGCACGCTGGTATTTTCAATTCCACCCCATATCAGAAAGCAGCAGAACCATCATCACGTAGATACCCCTGGCTGTTGGAGAGTTTCCTTGCCCCAAACACAGCCAGATCCAGGACATTGGCAAATTGTGAGCGGTCACCAGCACAACACCCTCACACCAGCTTCCAAAACTCCTTTGGATGAGAAACCATCACTGCTGAAATTCTGTGATAGACACAGCACAAGCCTGGACCTGCCAGCAAGCTTCAGGAAAGCATAAACACAGGGAAAATGTGCACAGTTACCCAAAGCCTTTGGTCAGCAGGATGGTTTCAGCAGGGAAACTTCACCACCCTGTCAAGGGGCTGGCTCCAGAGCATTTATGCATCTGCTAATGATGTCCTGCCATACCAAAAGCATCAGCAGGCTGAGCTTCTCCAGCCAGAGCCAGGAGCTCCCACCTTATCAGGGTGCACATCAGGGACCCCTCCAAGATGGGGAAACAAGCAAAACCACATCTTTCTCACCTCGATACTACCACTGCAGTGGATCCACCCCAGCTTTAATACATACAAGCTAAAATGGAACCAAGTGGTTCTCCACCTGGGTCATCAGCAGATATTAATTCACATTTCCCATGGGAAACCCAGTCTCCTAAGCCCCACGCTGGCTTTCCACACTGCCCAAGAGCTGAATTCTCATTTTACCACCCACCCTGACCATCTCTGCTTCGCTGTGCAGCCCAGCAGTGGCTCCACAGCCACGAAGCAGAGCATTATGCTTCCCAGATGCTCTTAGATAACACCGGGGCTCATTACAGCTAGTACTTTTATCTTGCATGAGTTCACCAAAAAAAAAAATAAATCATATGAGAGAGACCGTAAAACACGTTGGCTGCCTAATTTATAAAGGCATGCTAGACTTTAAAAATACCTGTGGGGGTAAGTGAAGTTGTGAACAATTGCTGTCAGCATATTGGGTTTTCAACCCGGGCCATGAAAGCCAAGACACTGCAGTTTTAGCCTGATTTGTGTCTGCTGAGCAGTCATTCAGTTCAGCTCAGATTGGGCCAGCTTGCATTGATTTTTTGGAGCAGCATTTTCTGATGAAGCTCCTTTTTATCACTCATGAATCCTGAGCTGCACGATCACCCTTGAAACAAGTGCAAATGTCCCTGTCTATGCTCCCGTGGGGAGGACAGGTCCTCTAATCCATGAGGAATGCAAACTGAAGAGATTCAGCTAAACTTTCACCACCAGAAAACACAGAGTACAGCTCGTCCCACATATTTACAAGCTATGTGGCATCCTCCAAGCAAGGAGCTCTGGAGCAAAGGTGAAGCACACCCTAAGGACCAGGCGGGTTCCCTGCCCAGGAGGACAGCAGCTTTCCAGGGATCCTTTCCCAAAACAGCCAGCCAGTGTCCAAGCATAAACCATCCCTCCTGTTCCCTTGAGGGGGCAGCTCTGGAGCAGGTCACGCACAGCAGCTTTTCGAGCATCCCTCCCCGCTTCTCACCACAGGCGAGCTCAGCCCCATCCTCTGCCTTTCCAGCTGAGCCTGCCAAAGCCTGCATTAGAAATTAAAGCTATTTTTTGCATAATGAGGCCAACTTCTCAGTAGAAACAGCACGCCTCCCCCTTCGTGTGTCAGCCTCGGAGAGGAAATTGCAATAGGGAGCACAGAAGGTCAAAACCACAGCTAAGCATGGGCCAGATAAGCGATCTCTCAAGCTCAGCTTTGAAAGCCCTTGTGAAACAGGAATGCTTTCCAGCCTCTAATCTGTCCCTATTTACCTAGGGAGCTCAACTGCCGCATCCTGTTTGAGAAGGAGCAGAGGCTGTCCAGACCAGCACTGCCACAGCTTGGGAGGTATTTTAGGGCATTGCTACCCAAGTTCCCATGCCTGGGTGCCCCAGAGCTGCTTCACGTGGCAGGATTGCAACTGCTTTTCCCCACATTACACTAGACAGCATCAATATGGAGCCTGATTATCCTATTACCTTCTGCTCCCCCCCGCTTTTTTTTTTCCTTTTTTAGTTTATCTTAAACCTCAGATTACAGTCCAGCATGATTTCAAGCCTGATGAGAGTATGGGGAAGAGAGTATGGGGAAGAAGGGCAGTGGGGCTGCACCAAGGGGACGGGCACACCTCACCCTTTGCCCTGACCCCACAGCCTGGGAGCCCGGCGCTGGCTGAAGGAGGCAGCTCCGCTCCCTCCGTGCTTTTCAGAGCGAATGCCGCCAGGAGAACAAGCCCAACTCGTCCCGTGACATTTTTCTGTTGGGAGCGCCTCTGGAAAAGCCCCACACAGGTCCCTGGCACTGCAAGCTCCAGCCCCATTGAGCAGGCTGCTCTCCGTCCCCATCCCCATCCTTTCTCCTTGCTGGTGATGGGGCAGCCACCCACAGCTGATGTGCTCACTGGGATGACACCCAAAATGGGCCCAGGGTGGGCAGGGCAGCTCTGTGGTCCCCAGTCTCCAGCCCCACACCTCAGACACCTCACCAGGCGAGGACATGGGAACGGGCCCAGATCCTCCAAGGTCAGGGTGCTTCCTTGTGCCCCGTGCTCAGACACAGACTGACATGGGGCAGAATTCCTGCCCTGTGGGCCACTAAAGACACCCAGGGACCAACAGACTGCCCCTCCAAGAGCCACCCGCAGCTGCCCACTTAAGGCAGAGACCGAGACCCATGGGGCAACAAGGAACTACTGCTTCTGCAGCTCACCCGGCCAGAGCTTCTCCTCATCCTCCCCACACACAGGACACAGGTTTGGGGATGATCCCACCCAACCGTGCCCTAGGTCTCCCCCAGCTAGGACTGGCAGCACCAAAGTGATGGCAATTTTATATACATTTATATATTTATTTTTAGGGGGTGGCAGAGCAAACCAGCATTGCTTGAATTTGCCCTGCACCAAAGCTTGCCATAAAGACAATAAATAAAATTAAACCCCACCTCGAGAAACAAAAAGACTGTCTCAGCAACAGCAATAACCCTCATACACATGGCCCTGCTTGGGAGTAACACTGGAGTGAGGCTCAAGACCCCCAGTTCTTCAGACAAAACCCATTCAGACAGCTGTCTGCTCGGTGGGGTGTTTTAAATTAAGAAAAGGGAGACATTTGTTGGGAAAAAAAAAATTAAGTGAATTGACTTTATTAGAGACTGTGCCACAGCTTGAGCCATCCAGACCCCGTACCTGGCGCACAGCTGCTGATTCACAAGAGCAGAAGCCAACCTTGGGCTGCCAACAAGCCTGATAATCCCCCCTGATAGCCTGATAACCAACCCAATAACCCCCCCGATAGCCTGATAACCAGCACGAGGGCAGGTAAGGGAGGCACACGATCAATATTGCCAGTGCCTGACACTCCACATACTGCAGGTGCTCATCGTGCTGTGCATCTTGGGGCTATCCCAAGGCAGGCTCTCCTACGCTCACACACTGGGTATATATTTACACCCAGGAAACCAGGAGAGAAACCCAAAGCCACATGTAACAATTATTTTTGGAGCTGAAGACAGCGTGGGCAGCGTCACAAGGAGACGCAGGGCGTTAGCGCTGGCTCCGCCACCAACCTGACCATGGCAAGGCATCTGCTGCGCGCCAGGGAAGAGCTGCAATATTTCCCAGTCCCTACGGGCACAGGGAAAGGCAGCTAACTGATCTTATGAAATCTCCTAATTAATGTTTGTAAAGATCCGGAGATGAGAGCGGCTATGTAATTACTCTCCAGCACGCCCCGTTCCTTATCGGGGACTCGTAACCTGGCAGCCCAGACAGACGCCTGGGTCTGATCCTGCCCTTTTCCAGCCCCATTTAGCAGCGGCCAGGCAGCCGTGCAGGACGTGGCTCACACAGGCCCTTGGAGGACAAGGTGGGCTTCCAGAGTCCAGCCTAGATTTGCACAGTCCTTTTATTCCCAGCCATGACCAAAGTGGCATGGATCAGGAGCAATTCCACAGAGGTGACCTTGGTGACACCCCTGCCACCATGGGAAGTGATGGGCAGTGAGCAGGATGCAGCCAGGACCCCCCATGGCACACACCACGCAGGGGCAACAAGGGTAATCCTGGAAGGAGGTGGTTTCTTAATTGCCAATTTTTTTTTTTTTGCCCATTGCCCTGAATACCCCTCCCACTGCTTTTGGAAAGGTGGCAGCATCAGATTTTCCAGCAGGAAAAGTCTTCTGCGTAACAAACGTTTTATTTCAGCAGCGTGCTAAATAAGTGCAAAGGGTCACGGGAGCTTTCGGATGACATCAGCCCCTTTACTATTAATCCCGTGTTGAATATTATCCAGGAGAGAGTAATTTTTAATGGGGCCCTGGTTCGTCTTGTTTAAACTTGCACATACCTGAGCTACTTTTAGGCCTAAACCCACAGAAAAGAAAATAATGCGACTTGGCTTTAGTGCAAGCAAGAGAAGTGCTAATTCCACCTTCTTTTATCTCTGCATTTACTCAGTAGTACAGAGTAAATACAAGAAAATGGAGATTGTTACATTAAGGCACACCTAATAATACTACACCATTCTTAATGCCAATTAACTCTGGGGCCTTTCAACATTGCAATCACTCAGAGCACACTCCAGATAATACAGCTGATAGGGTGAGTGGAAAAAAATAAAAAGCGGTGTGATCAGCACTTGTGGGTAAGGCTGAGCCTCGGCGTGGGGAAGGGGAGCGATTATCAGAGCAGCACACAGCACCTTTGTGCTGCGAGTCCCCGGGTGCTTTACCAGCAACTAAACGAGCTCGAGCACCCCAGTGCCCTCATTAAATATTACACTTTGCATTTGCAATGCACAAGCCCTGAGCAGGGAGGGGAAAAAAAAATCAGCAGCCCCATTTTGGTGCTAAGCTCGGGGCTTATCCCAGCTTTACCAATAAATGCAGGCGCATTGAAAGGCAGCAGCTGGGTCAGGCTTGCTCAGAGAGCAGGGGTGAGGAGGGGCATCCTGCCCCTGCGAGGCTCAGAGCTGGCTTTCCTCATGCTCCACCTGAGCAGGCACTGCTGGAGGTGCTGATTGTGTGAGCAAAGGGCCAAGCTGGAACTATTAAATGGGATCTCTCACTGGGATGCACTTACACAGGTTTTCCTTCTATTTATTTGTAACAGGCAAATAAATCTAATTGTGTCCCCAAAAAAATAAACTACAAAATGTTGAAGTTACCTTAGTCAAGAGACTTACATAGGATGCTTTTAGATAGCCACCTCTCTCCTAGCAATAGCAAGGTCTCCAACAAGACTTGGTGCCCTGGTCCTCTCAACGCAGAGATGCTGCTGTGAAATTTGGCAGCTGGACACCCACAGAAGCCACCACTGGTGGAGAGGAGACAGGTCCATGTGGTCCAGCACACTCCTGCTCCCAAGGAGCTGTGAGATGCCCAAAGCTGACCAAGGTATGGCCAAGCAGCAGGCTACAGGAGCCTGAGCAGCGCCATGCAGAAGGAAGCAGCAGGGAGCTTTGCATTTCTGTGCTCTAAACTGAGTCGCCAGGTTGGGTTATTTCTGAGATGGAAGGTATGATCTTCCTTTCTAAAAATATGCGTGGAAAGATGCCAGGGGGAATGCAGGCCTCCAAAACCAACAGGCAACTCTGCTTTTAGGAGAAGAGAAGCACTCAGAGTCCTCCAAGCTCTTTGAAAGTTTTTTTTTTTTTTTTTTTTTTAATACATCAGGGATGGGAGTCTTGGTAGGCTCTGCAGGTCTCAGAGCCTGTGTGCTTCCAATGCAAGCTAAAAATCAACAGAGCTTTCAGAGCATAGACGATGTGTGTAAGCAGAGCAGCCCAGCAGATCAAACAAGCCACAGCACTCGATCCACCAGCTCCCCGTTCATGCGAGCGGGACGTCGCCCCAGGGGGAAAGCGAGCGCGGAGCTGGCGACACTCCCCGCACGTTTGGATCGCTCTCACATCCCACTGGATTCACTCAGCTCGTTTCAAACCTGTTCAGGGCAAGACCACAACATTTTATATTGTCACCAGGTACCCAAGGGCACAGGACCTGTCAGGCAGCCGCTCCAGACAGCGACCGAGCCCACCAGGGCTTCGCTGGAGGAGGCTGGGGCTCCTTGCTGGGACACAGGCACCCACAGCACACTGCCCACATCCCAGGTCCCACCATCCGAGGGATAAGGCAGCACCATGGACATCAAAGGAAGCCCCTCAAAGCAAAATCTTAACCATTTCTAACCTGTCTACACCAAAAATGAAGAACACCAAGGGCAAAAGCAAAATTAAATCTCTCAACAAGGAGCTGGCCGTTCAGATACACGTGCACCACGCGGCCAGCAGGACAGGAGTTCCCTCCATAGCACTTGATGGCTCTGAAAAATAGTTTGCAAGTTTTAGGAGATTCCAGCTTCAAAGCATTGCCTCATAGTCTTCTGCCCTAAAAATCCAAGATTTCTAAATGCTGAATAGTTTTCCCTTGGGCAACAAAAAGCATCTAGGAAAAAAAGGGAGAATTATTCAAAAAATCCCTTGTTGATGGGGTAGAAGTCATCCGCAACACACCATGCCAGGCTAAAAATTGACTCAAGGTTCAAAACCAAGCTTTTAAGAAATCTTAACTTAAAAAAACCTTGTTACAACTCAAAAGCAATTGATTGAATCATAAAGCCTGACATTATTGGAAAAAAAAAAAGTGCTTCAGGAGAGGAAGAATATTTGAATTTGAAAAAAAATCACTGGACCAACTTGTGCCAAGTTCTCTATTTTTCACCTGCATTTCTTGTTCTGTGGCACAGACCAAGGACACCTGGTTTCAGCTCAGAGCTCATGTTCAGAGACAGAGCTGGAGCCACAGCATGGCCCAAGCGTGGCACAACAGGGCAGGCACCCACGAGAGTAAAACACTCTGCTTGCTTGGAGAAGTGCTTTGGGATGGCTTTTTAAGCACGATGACGTCCTAATAAGCGTACACAAGTTTTCAGCGGCATCAAAACAAAGTTAAACTTATTTATAATGGCTTTCCCAGTTGCAAAGAGTTTTGCCTTTGTTTTATATAGGAAGGAGCCTAACTGGGAAGACGCAAGTTATAAGAACAATACTTGTGAATTTAAAACTCATTTGTGCTGCCTTTTATCTATGTGCTGCTGAGAACACGAGCAGGATGACACAAGTCAGGCCACCCCACAGCACAGAGCCACGCAGCAGCTCCCTGGCTCTCGCTGCTCTGCTGGGAGAGGGCTCGGGCAGAGCAGCGCTCACAGACACCCACCAGCAGCGGATGAGAGCAAAGCTCTTCCAGCAGCCTTCCCTGCTAATCAGAAGCAGTCCTATCTGGCTTCAAGACTCAAAACCAGTCCCCAGCATTGCCTAGCTGGGAGAGCGAAACCCTCCAGCAGGTTTAAAGTTAATTTTTTTTGTCTTTCCTATCAGGCTGGATCTAATTAGGAAAGGAACAGCATCACCAGAAAGGCTAAAATTAAACTGTCCCTTCAATTAGCGGAGTGTAGCTGGCAGGAAAGCAGGACCTCATGGCTGGGGGTTGCTGTCTGTGGCTTTGGCTTTGCTCTCCAGGAGCACCAGGCGCTCCCCTGCCTTCAGACCCTGCTGGGCCTTTGGATGCTAATTGAATGAAATCAGATTTTCAGCAACAAAACGACTTTCTGAAAAATGCATGAGCAGGGATGGGCTGCCCTAAAACTAGAGCTGCTCTTAATCTAAGAGGTGCAGAGGGAAAGGAGCTGGTGCCCCATGAGCCTGGGCTTCCAGCAGGTTTGAAGGAGCGAGAAGGGCCAGCCTGGACCCATATCAACCCCTTCTGCCTCACCCCACAAAGCAGCCACGCCGTCAGGCTAAAATCCAGCAAGATTTCACCTGAACGCACCACAACCACTGCGAGACGATTAACAGGTTTAATTACAGACCTGGGACGAGCTCCTGGGGTTGGGCTGTCACTGCCAGCTCCCCAGTGCGCCACCGCATCCAGCCAGCTCGGCTGAGTCCACCTCTCACATGCATATGCTCAAGAAGATCAAAAGGCTTGGAGA
This sequence comes from Anas platyrhynchos, assembly GCF_047663525.1. NCBI lineage: Eukaryota > Metazoa > Chordata > Aves > Anseriformes > Anatidae > Anas > Anas platyrhynchos. The sequence continues at coordinate 23,238,766 of NC_092597.1, read as the reverse complement.
TGCTTCTCGGGATCAGGAAAGCAGCTATTCTGATGCAAATAGAGCCAGCCCCATCACCCAGAGCTCAAGAGCAAGGTTCAACCAGAAATGCAGCTTTGCAGGCTGAGATCCCTTGCCACAGCCAGTCCTTCCTGCTTCTAACACAGCCTGGAATTGCTCTGAAAGAGCTTTTTCTGAAAGTACTGCAGAAGACCTGGTTTTGGACTTCACGAATCCACACACCAATGCACCCACCTCCCCCAGAGGCCATAAGGCAAGAGGAAGGACAGTCACTGACCCCATCCCCAGCACAAGTCATCTCCAGGTATCTCCTGCCTTGCAACAAGGACATCACAAGAGCCACACAGGTCAGAAGTCAGTGTCACCCTCCTTTTACAGTCCCTTGCAAAGAGGCAACATGCCTGGAGCCAGAAGTAGGATTGGGAACCATGAACCCCTCGCTCCTAATTACTCAGCTGGGATGTGCCTGACTCCAGGTTTTCCACTGGAAATAAGCATCTGCAATAAAGCCTCTGCTCAGTGCTCCAAAATGAGGAATATCTCCATTTTTCAGTGAAAAAAAATATTCTCCCAAAGGGCTGCGAGACTTATAAAAACGTACCCAAACAATGGTAAGAGAAGAGGTCATTCCTGCGCTCCGTTAATGGGGTGTTAAATTATCCCAATTACATGTGTTGCAATATCACATATTTAGCTCTGTAACAAGCACTAAAATCTTGGCATTGCTTTTGGCCAAAGGCAATTGCTTATCAAACACGGAACGCGGTGCCAAAGAAAAATGATAACCATTTCCTAACGCATTAGAGGAATTCTGCCCTGGATGCAGGGCTTCATTAGCCAGACACAAACGCGTTGTGATCGCGGGGTTTTAATCTCTGTGGGTCTGAGCCAGCGCTGCAGAGCTCGCCGAGGCAGGGAGCTCTGCACAAAGAGCTGGAGAGGGGCTCCCGTGGAAAATGAGATGAGCAGAGCACAGCCAAAGGCACATGCATGGATGCATGGTCGTTCACTTGCATTGCTGTTCATTATTCAGAAAGCTTTCCTGTGACGCTCAGCGAGCTGCAGAGTGACTTTGCAGCACAGTTTGTGAGCACTCCTTACTCTATGGGAAGGGTTTAGGAAGAGCAGCAGCTGAATTGGCAAAGGCAGGCTGGGCACCCCCAAACCCTGGCCAGACCCTAGGAGAGCTCAGCAATCCCGCAGCACTGAGCACAGCCCCACACCAAGCACCTTCCCCACCTGTAGGAGATGGGATAACATTTACCAGCTCCCCGAGCAATAACCAGATCTTTGCTGGGTATGTGACACATCCCTGGTTTCTTTGGGGAGCCAGCAGCACAAGAGGGGGATTGCTCCCAGTCACATATTGAGATTACCGGCCTCTTGCAGCCCGGTTTGGAAATCCTGCAGCGACAGCTACAGCCTCCCCCGGCGCTCCAGCAGCTCCGCGGCCAAGCCCTGCTGGAACCTGGATGAGAAGAGCCTGCACAACAGGGAAAAATAACAGGGGGAGGCAGAAAGCTAGCTGAACTTTCTTTAACCCCAGAAAGAGTGCAAAGGGATTTCTTATTTTCTTCCCTCTGGTTTGTCCATCCCTAATTAGTATCTCAGAAAGCCATGCCGGTATTTCGTAACCCTGCTAGGACGGCCAGGCTCAGCCAGGACTGCTTGGTGTTGCAGAAATTTATGCTTTACGCTCCATCCTCCTCGCAGCACTTCTCCCAGGCCAGACCACAGGGTTCTCCGGGGACCACGCTGCCAGACATGAAAGCACAGCTTGGTCCAGAGAATCCTAAAAAGGCGACTGCGGGGGGGAAAATCTGCTGGGAGCTGGAGTATCCTGACCCACAGCCAGCACCACGGTGGTGCTGGATCACGCTGACAAAGATGTAAGGGCTCCACCATCCACAGGTCACTCCATAAAGGACAAAGTACACAGCCAGCAGCTCCCAGAGCTGGGGGCCGCCCTCCAAAATTTCATCCCTTTAAACCCAGAGGTGAAGAGCTGAGCCTGGGAGGTTGCAGCACCTGAGCTGCAGCCCCCGTAGGTGCAGAGGGCTGAGCAGGAAGGATGCAGCCTGCTCCCTGATGGTACCAAACAGTGACCAGAGGTGGGTCTGGGGGAACACAAGTACTTCTGGCAGGAACCGTTGGAGAGCAGGATTCATACCCTGTGGATATTCACAGGTACTTCCCAGGAGCACTATGGCAGGGAACCACGGACACAGTCTGAAAAGTTCTGGAAAGATTGAGGCAAGTTTAGTTGCATGCAGGCTCTGAGAATTATTTACTGGAAATGGGTGCGTGTTAGGGTTATTCATGACGGTCAATTTAAACCCCAAATGTAGGAAACTCTAGACTTACCATTAAATATTCACAAAGGCAGATCTAAGAGCTACGCTAACACAGGCCAGACAAAACCAGAGCAAAATGTTACGCAAACAAGAGAGTTAAATGAAATGCTGTGACTTACTAACAAGTTAAATAGGAGATTGCTGTTCTCTTGGATTGAAGTGTTTGAAAATGTTTCTGCATGAGCAATCTGCTCATGGCAAATCTCAGGAAGAGGAGTCAATTCACAAATTCCTCCCACTCCCGCATTACCAAGACCTGACCAGGACATGCCTTTGTGGATGGCAGGAGATTTCTAGACCAGATGTTGTCAATCAGCATAGCTCCACTGGGTTCATCTTCAGAGCAACTACACGGCTCTACAACCTATAGCATCTGGCTCGTGGGGACTTCCTACTGACCGGAGGGCCATAAGAGGTGTCCTTATATATAATATATATCACGCACCCACCGTGGCAGGGTGCTCGGATGACTCCTCCTAGAGAAGCGCAGTCATTAACAGCTAGAGGAGGGGTCTCCATGGGAGGGATTTGCTCCAAAGACGACACATCCTTCCTGATAATGTGTTCCAGTTTCCTTTTTCCCCCCATCAACATCTGGGGTGTATTTATAGGTAGCCAATTTAGCTCAGAGATCCCACATATGGCACTGCAGCATCGCTGCATGCACTCGATAAGAGTGGGGAGAGAAACTCTTCTGGAAACGGGTGGGAAACAACCCCCAGCTCCTTATAAAAGTTGAAGAAGTCACTAACACGTGCAGAAACAACAGGAAAAAAGGAATATAACTTAGAATAAAGTGGTGCAACAGCTCTGGAAAAAAAAAGTGAAAATTATCCAGTTTGTATAAGATATTCCGAAAGCCAGTGTCAGTCCATCATGTTTTGTATTAAACCCAGATGTATATCATCTTCTCATCAAAGAGAAGTGGCTGTAGTTGTTACAGTCGGCCAGCTGGTTTTAAGCTCCCCTTTTCCCCATAGTGTAATATATCCCAGGCTCATTGGAGCTCACGTCCCATGGAATATCTTTGCAATTTGTAACCAGTGCACAATACGGCTCAGCTGTAATTTCATAAATCACCCCGGAGCCTCCGTTTAATAATAAATCTTCCGATAGCTCCGGATTGCAAGGGACCAAGCAAAGGTCTGAAAGAGGATTTTTGCCTTTCAAAGAGGGAAAAATAGATGCAAAGACATTTGCAAAATCCACAAGGGGTCAGTGTCTTGGCAGAAATCCTCCTCCAGCACTGTCGAGCACAAGCATGGTTTCAGCTCCAGGATGTTTTTAATACTCCAGGACAAGGGTAGGCTTTGTGGGGGCAGGGGGTCGCGTTGGATGTTTCTCTCCCTCCCACTCCTTTTAACGAGGAAAGGAGACAAGCAGCAGTTCTGCTTTTCTGCACTTCCCTGCTCACTTCAGCACAAGAGGCCCCTTAGGAGGGGAGCAGCCAGCCAGAGGCTGTCACCACACCTGGGGACATCAGCCTGGTTATCAGTCAGGATGGGGCAGCACCAGGTCAAGATTGACCCAGATCCACCCAGATTGCAGCCCCAGTTCAAGCAGACCATAGGGCCTGCAGGGCTTGCATAAACGTACCCCTTGCAGCATTGCACAGAGCTTGAAATAAATACCAGCCTCTTGAAGTCTTCCCCTCACTGAGAGTCACCTGAGGGAGACATTGCCAACAGCAAACCTAGAGAGAGAAGGAACAAAGCTTCCCAGCCCATCTCAACACCATAATCCCAGAGGTGCTTTGATATATAGAGTAAGAACAACCTCTTTAACATCCTCAGTCATGTTCGTTTGCAACCATATAAGAAGTAGGGTGAGCTTTGAAAGTTTCTGCTACTTCCCCCTATGCTATTTTTCTGCCTGCATAGACTTCTGTGATCATTTTGCAGATGTTTTCCATTGACTCCAGGACCACTGCTCTAAGGGGTGACACCCAGAAGCTTTACCAACCTTTGCTCTGGTTCCCTCTGAGGCATATATATATTACTGAAGCCAGCTCAGACACAGAGGGGTTCTTACAGGGCAGCACAGCTGTAGGAGCACTGCCCGTGGTCTACACGATCTGATCAGCAGCTCTGATCTCCCACCACCCCCATACTCATCCTGAAGGAAACACATTTCACAACATCCCATTAAAAGATGGACTCGTGGCTCTCTCCTACATTGATAATCCACAGTTTATGAATGTTAAGCTGAGGCACTTGTAATCCTTCTGACAATTTCAGAGTTGGCCTGGTTTTAGAGTGAATTGCTTCTTAGACAACTCCAAAATCAGCACATGGCCCCTTTTCATCTTGCTCGATACCAGCTCGTGTACGCTTTTCCCTGGGCTGTTTACTAATGCAAGAATTCAAGGACACGGCTATCAAGCCTTGCTAGAAAGGAAAATAAATATTGAGGTCAGTTCCCATCAGGGCACCACACACTTGGAGTCACCTCAGATGTTGCAGTCTCGCTGCCCAAATTACTCCACACACGCTGTGATTTAATAGGTTACTTACACCGACAGCAGCACAAATCCTGCGTATTTAAGGCCTGCCCACTAAACCCAGTGCAGGGAACAGGCTCGCTGTGGTTGGATTAAGTCAAATTTCAAGGATTGGTAAAACTGGGAAAAAGTCAGTCCCCTGATGTGTTCCCACGGATGGAGGGCTGCCCTCCTGCAGGGAAATTCTCACCCTGGAGGTTTATGTAAGGGTCCCACTGGTGCAGCCCTTGCTCTTTGTGCTGCACAACTACAGGGGGTGAGTGCAGGGAGAGGGCACCCACACGGACATGACACCTCGGTCCCCAAATTCCAGGAAAGGAGAATGCTCTCAGGCCCTGGGGGAAATAAGCACAGCTCCAGCAGTGGCTTGTGCCATGGGGAGGACCTGGATACAAACAGGTCACAGTGTGGAGTTATAACAAGTTCCTTCTAAAGCAGGGTTAGCAGGGACTGCCTGCCCATAATAGAAACATTTTATTAAATGCATGGCATCCCCTAGAAATAACACTTGCTTTCTGCCATCTCCGTTAACCTGCTTCTTGGGATTTGCAATGATTTCATCTGCAAAATAGGAGGAACTCCAAGGGGCCACTCACAACGCACAGGTCGTTCCCAGAGACAAGGGGGAAGAAAATGCAAAAAGCAGAACACTAAAAAAAAAAAAATCCCCGTCTGTCTTTTAGGTCAACTGATCATTGTTTTGATTTCGACTCCACAGCCAAGCAAAAAATTGTGAGAACGTTTTTTGATGAGAAAGTGCTGATCTAATGGAACTGCAGCAATTTGCAAGGCTGCATCTTTGTGCTAAGCTGGAGGTGAGAAACCACAAAATGGGGCATCCTTCAAACTAATCAGCTTCTAAGTTTCTTCGTGATTTTTAAAGCAGGAAAGACAAGAAATGCAGTGTTACAAGATGAAGGAATTCGTGGCTCACAAGAGCATTCTGGATGTCTTTTCTCTGGAGAAGCTCTTTGGGTGCCTCCATCCTTCCTCCAGCTCCCCACAAAGCCCTCTAGATGTAGGTCTGGTGGTGCCAGCAGCTTGGTGATCCCACTCATCAGCTCATCACCACACACACCTTGGAGCCTGGGGTCAATCAACCAACAACCAGCACCCCAATCCCAGAAGACAGGTGGATTTCCCCCTCCTGCTGCTCCCTTCCCCTTGCATTGTCTCAGTGTTCATGACAAGAAGTCTCACCACCACATCATGGTGATAATCCAAGCACCTGAAAACCTTTCTATATCCCCTTGCTGAGCCCCAAACCATGACAGATGACTCCAAGCAAAGATTTTTGCAAGGAGCCAGCTCCTTGGCTTGCCCAGAGGCTCCAGGAAGGCACCTGAGCAGTGTCACTGGGACTACGAGGACCCCCAAAGAGGCAGAGCTCTCAGAAGCAACCTAGGACACCAGTATCTCCTTCCAGCCGCCCCCTGGGACAGAGCATAGGACCTAGGATTGCTCTGCAAACACTTCACTGAGCAGACAATTATAAGAATTAGCCCTTGTGAAGTGCCAGAAGCAATGACAGCAGGGGAATCCTGTGCAGTTCACTGCGTGCAGCAGGAAGGCAGCTCGGTGGGGACTTTCCTCCTGGGACACATTTTGAGCAAAGCAGAAGAGCCTTTTTGACCATCTATGTGCAACTGGTCCTTGAAAAGCTGGAAGTGAAACAGCCGAAAAATCAGATGAGCAGAAGGAGCACGAGGGATACTTCAGAAAGGGGCACGGAGACCCCGGGGTCAGAATACTGGAGGCATTCCCACAGGATTCAGGGGATCTGTGAAGCGTCTGTAGGAAGAAAACCAGATTTTAAAAGTTTCCCATGCCAAGGACCCAGCCCCAAAAGTGGCAGGGAGCCTCCTGTTACACAGCATTGAGGAGGAGGAAGGTCTGGGGGTGGCACATTTCAACTTTTTCTCTTGGTCTTTCAAGGCCAAAGAGCAACTCCACAAAAAAGCAGACCCCTTCCCTGTGAGAACTGCCAGTACGTGAGCTTAAAGACTACACAGACCCCTAAAGAGGTGAGCAGAGAAAATGGCCATTGCAAGGTCCCACCTGCGCCTCCCTCCAGCCAAACAGCACAAAGTGAGCTTCTCCTTGAGATCCAGCACCAGGCAGGTCCAGAAACTCACATGCTTGGGATGTTTAAGAAATGATTACCATAGACCCAAAGCTATTTTTCTATTTTGAAAGAGCTGATGTGACAGAGCTGAAGCCCTTACACCACCAGCTCCCTTGGCCTGCTGTGCCTACTCAATCCCCACCATGCAATCCGGACCATCGGCTGGCTCTCAAAGTCCTCAGAAGAAAGAAAAACACACTGAATTCCCCAGCATTTGAATCACTCAAGCTTTTGCCAAGAATGGGCCTCCCTCATTACAGTTTCATAATTCTTCAGCCCTTTCAGACTCGCTCAGACACCGTTTGGGTAATAATTAACCATTGCGAGCGCTCGGTGCCTGCTCAGTTGAGATCTGCGTGTTCAAGCTTGGCAGACAAGACCTTCAAAACTAAATGCAGTGTGACGCTTATTTCTGTTGAGTATGTTGTTGTGGAATAAGGCGAAGGAAAGCAATTTCCAGAGGGTAGTGGGGGTTTTCTTCTTACCTTGCCCTCAAGCATCCTTTGGGAGCAGGAACACCCCAGCCACCATGAACTTCCCCAGGAATTGGTTGGGGCTGCAGGTCTGCATCCCAAAACCAAGCTCAGCAGCATGTCAGATACCCCTGCTGGGTATCTGGGTATCAAGGTCAGGGTTTCAGTAGGAGACCACGACACTTCTCAGAGCAGGGCTGAGATGGAGCAGCATTGAGCTTAAAAAAAAAAAAAATACAGTTCAGGCTGGAAGATCCTAGAAGCCACAGATACCGGGTGAGCAAGCCAGGGGCAAGGTGTAGCCAAAACCAGGTAGAGAAGTTTCCTTCCAAAACCTGCAGCCAGACTGCAAAGGAAGCTTTGGGGACTTTTTCCCTTTGCATGTGCTCTTCCTGCAGTGCCCGCAGACCGCAGGGTGTGCCCTGGGCATGGAGCTGGGCTCGGACCCCAGCCAAGTGACACAGCCACGCTGTTGTGATATCAAAAGGGGTCTGTGACTGTCACCGGGTTCCTGCCCCAACACAAGGCACTGGGGCCTCTGTCCCAACGACTGAGAAAGTGCCCAAACCTCCCGGATCACAATCACATCACACTGCAGCACTGGGCTCCTCCGGGAAGCAGGCAACAGGTCAGAGATGTTTATTTGGGAAAAAAAAAATCCGTAAAAGAGGCCATTCTAGGACTCTTCTAGAAAAAGGATAATCCCATTACCTGCCTGTGTCATGGGCCCACATCCACCCTTCACAGCACCTCTGGGGGATGCAGACAGCCCCACCACACACAGCACAGGGCTGTCACCTAACCTCACATCTTGTGGCACCGACATGAGATGAGGAACCCCTCAGCAAGCACTTGATGGCAGATATAGAGTGATGGTGAAACCACTGGACCCAGGAATCCCTTCCCAAGGCTGAGAACAGGATGGGGAGATGCTACCAGCCCATGGGCTCTTGCAGCTGGCACTGACTTCCCTGAGCACCAGTTCCCACTGCCAGGGCTAACACCCTCCCCCAGATGCAATCATGCCAAACAATCCCTTAAACACATCCAGATGTGATTTGGGAGGCTAAATAATAGTTCTTGATCTCATGACAATAGTGCCCAGAAGGACTTGGAAAACTCTGACAAAAAGCTTTGAAGCTTTGTGCAATGTGCCCAGGACAGTTTATTCCAAGAATTCCACACTGACAGCTCGAAGTGCTCCCTAAATCCCCACCCGACTGAGCTAACAGCCTGAGCATCCTTCCCATACCCAGAGGTGCTACTGGACCATCCATGCCCTAAACTGAACACAAAAAAAAACAGAACCAGAGTTGAGCAGCCATCCCATACCTGTGTTTTACCAGGATTTAAAGCAGAGACTGGAAACACACTGAAAAGACCTGCTAGCACATCCAGCTTTTGGCATCCTTTGTTTGTGAGCCATAGGAAACACTACACCGGAGTGCTGCCATATAAAAAAATATGAACCTAAAGCTTACAGAGGTTTTGCACCGTGCATTCAGGATTACACACGGCTGGATGCTCCTCTGGTGTTTATCTCAGCCTCACTGGTCTAGAAGCCGCACTGATGTTACCCGAGGAAGACTGCACTTAGGACATTTCCTCTATTTCCTGGTCCAGGCTGAAAAATACCGTGAGAAATATTATTCACAGAAAATATCGGTAGCTCTAATCCCTGCCCAACAGTGAACGGAAAGCAGGAGGCAGGAAAACCAGCAAGCAGCACTTCCCAAAGCTAAGGCATGGCTGATTGGGTTTATTTTTTAGCAAAGATTTTAAGGAAACATGGAAGCGAGGGACCCTGCCTGTCCATCCCCACAATTTTTGAACCCTTTACTCAATTTCAACAAAATCCACGCAAGGATGAGCAACCACAGGCTTCTCATGGGGTCTGGCACGCTCCCTCACATGCACCAAGCTGTCCCTATGCAGGGAAAGCTGCAGCAGAAACTAAATGCTTAAATAAGAATCGACAAGATCCCAGCCTTAAAACCAGAGCCTACATCTCCTCAGACAGGCAGGAAAACCTAATCCCCAGCACCACGGCAGCTGGAGCACCTCAATCCGCCTCCTCCTCAAGAAACACCTTCATTTCCCCCAAATCTTTGGCTCTGCAGAGGGGTCACATCCTCCACCCCCCCAAAAGCTCCCTGGTGCGCACGCTGCTTCTCATCCCCCTTCCCCGGGCCCTGTCTCCAGCTCTGTGCCCCAAACCAGGGCTGGCTGTGAGAGTCACGTTTTCCCCAGAAATTCCGGGAAACAGGCTCCTGCTTTTAACGAGGAGAAGGTTTTTCTGCTGACTTCCATAGCCAAGCTAATAAAAACGGAAAGCAATAAGAAATTCCAGCAGAAGGGAGGCACGGGGGGGGGGGGGGGGGGGAGGAAAGGGAAGATACCACTCTGCTCATTTGAACCTCTCCTAAATAGGAGAAGATAATTAGCCACATATATCCCAGAAAGAATAGCAACAGTATAAGCAGTTATTGGGAATGCACACTTTAAGAGCATTTGCCAAAAATGCCTGCTTTTATTAAAAAGGAATGGTTTCACAAAGGCCCAACTGTAAGAAAGGTTGTAATTTGCCCAAATAAAACTTAATTTGATCCATGAAATAGCTGTGGTTTATTGTGTAATATATGTGCTATGTGTTTTAATTTAATAGAATCCAATATAATTGTAAGCCAGTGAAGTTTCAGAGCAATTTTGGGTTGTTCCCACAGTGTATATAGTACAGATGCTACTTTGTCCATCGCACCAGCGCATTCATAAATCAGGAATATAGAGGGGATTATCCACAAAGCAGCAAGCGAGGCTTCATCACACACCAAAAGGAACATAAGGCCTTTGAGGGAAGCACAAGGAGTTATTGACAGGAAACAACCCCGGATGCTCCGCAGTCACCCACAGCATCTCGGGCTCTCCTCGACCCGATGTCAGGGCTGTACCTGTTGCAAACCCGAATTTTTGCCCTCTAGAAGGGCTGTGGTTGAGGCCAGGCATCTGGAGGCAGGATGGAGAGCAGCAGCCCTGACCACACGGCTGCTTCAGCCTCCGTCCTGGTGCCACCAAATGCTTTGGGCAGCGGATAAAGCTCATCCCCTGCCCCACTGCCAACAACAAGCACAGCTACAGCAGAGGAACAAACACATCCCGAGCCTATTGGGGCCACCGGGGTTTTGGAAGTGTGGGTACGCATCCAAGTCCTTCAGCAACTCAGTTAAAAATATTGATTTTCAACCCAAAACCAAGAACCAGAGCAGTTTAATTCCTTACAGTGACCATGAAGTCAAACAGCATCACCTGGAGCTCATTCCTCTGCGTCAACAGCAATTTTTTTCCCCTTGCCAGTCCATGCTATAGGGGAACAGTCAGCTTTTAATTGTGCATTGAACACATCCCCCATGTTCCTACTGAAAGATAAAGCCCTGAGAAGGAAGATTAGGGTCTAAAGGTTAACAGCCTGTAGAACAGTGGCAAAAATTGCTACAATAGGATTTCAGCCTTTCTTTCCAGTAAGAGCTGAGCATGGTTCCTTTTAGCATTCATTTCTTTCCCATTCTGGCAAGCAAAAGATATTTCACAGTCTTAATAGCACTGAAAGTCAAGGGCAGAGAAGATGAACATCTTCAGGACCTACCAGCAGCAACTGGCTGCTTCTCATCAGCCCGTTGCACAGACAGCTTTAAAGCATGATGTTACTCAAATTAAGAGGATCTTGTCAAATAAACACACTCCACACACCAAAGCCCACAAGGACTCAGGCCCGATTCCGGGAGAATTGCACTTTTGGGTGCTCTTACCAATGGGACATTAATTGGCTGGGGCTGCACCCCACAAACAACCAGGGACCCCTCTGTTAGTGCTCTGATGAAGGTGCCCAGCGAGGTTTGCAGCCCAAATACCCCATTAAGACACCTCCCTGTCCCACCACCCCTGGGGACAATCCCTGCAGCAGCCAGCATGAGCCAGACCGCTCCTTCCAGGCTCTCCTGCAGGATCAGGCTCTGCATGGTCAAGGAAATTGTGGGGCTGAGGGAGCTCCACCAGCCCTGGCATTAAACCCACAACACCCCCATCCCGCAAGGACCGACCAAGGCACGCTCCCACCCACCTTTTTGACGGAGAAGCATCAGGTGGTGCAAGCACCTCCGGGCTCTGACACCAAGATATTGCTGCTCAACGCTGCTTTTTGGCAAACCTCCAGCTCTCCAGCCCAAACTCCAAGCTCACAATGCTGCAAAGGGGAAAAGGGGGGTTGGTCAGGGGTTTATTACCCCTCCTACAGGGGCTGGGGCTGATGAACAAACACCAGCAGCTGGGGGAGCGCAGCTGGGGGAGCGCAGCTGGGACCCATTGGGTCCGTAGCAGCGCCCAACGATGCCCAGCTGCTCCTGCAAACCCTGGCAGGGAGAAAAGTTCTTCCAGATAAATGCCTGCTCCTGCCCACCTGGCTTTCTTGGGGGTGTTTAAAGTTAGCAGTGGGGGTTGTTGGTTGTAAATGGGAAGGCTTTTAGCAGGCGGTGCTGCTCGGAAAGTCCTACAGCTTCTTTAGAGGAGCCAAAGTTCGAACGATTACAGTAAAGCATTAAAGGGGAGAAAAGGGACAGCGAGGAATACTTGATGTCTTATTTCATTGCCTCTCCATAAAATCCTTTTCATTCCCTTTAAAGCCTCGCTGTCAACTGAAATAAAACTCTAGATTTATGCCCGGGGAAGCGCATGAGTAATAAAAAAAGAAAAATGAAGCACCGTCAGTGGGTTGCACAACGGAAACCCCGACCTTAACCCTCCAAGTTTCAGCACAGGGAAAAGCAAAAACCGAGGCAAACCAGGAGCTCGGTGCCACCACAGCAGTGCAAGGAGCAAAGCAAACAGCACCGGGGCATCCTCCCTTGTCCTTCACTGTCCTTCCATGAGGATGTGTTAGAGGTGGGTGCACTGATTTGGCACTGCCTGGGGCTATGCTGCCACCTCCGCTCGTGTGAGGGTGGAGGAGGAGAGGGCACAAGGGACAGGGCCCCAAAAGATGGTTAAGGATGTCCCACAAAATGGCATCTCGACAGGGATGGGTGCTGCAGGGGTGTGAGGCTGTCTGGGTGGTGAGGAGGCAGCCAGGGAAGAGGAGGCTGGAAAAGGAAACCGGCAGCAAACATGGAGAAGCAAATCGGCTCTTGGCTGGCTCTTCTGAGTTGAAACGAAGGCGGTATTTGCGAAACCCTCTTTTTGTCAAAAAAAAGAAATAAAAAAAAAATCTTAAAATAAAAATGATCTTTTAACCAAGTGCATGGAAGTGATACAGCGAGTGATGTAGGTGGTATGGCACAACACACCAAATCTAAGCCAAACGGGATAAAAAAACCCCGCAAGGCTCTTGAAAGCTGGCTTTAAACGATAGTGACATGTTTTGACACCATTCCCTGACAACAATGGCTGTAACACAAACAAAAATTAATGATGTCATATTAGTACCGATGCTGCGTGAACTCAACCAATGTGGTCCCAATTAAATATCATTTCAAGTATGGTTATAATTTGAAAAATGAGCTGCAGAAATGGCATTGCGACATTCCCTGCTCGCGTCTCTCCCCAACATCCACACCGGGTCTGCGCCTTTCCTGGTGCAGCGAGGTCCCCACCTGCCCCATCCCTGCTCATAGCTGCTGTAGAACCCCCCAGGTATTATCAGGAGGGATTTTTAATAGTCAGTCAGTCCTGGTTTAGTCCCTGTCTGGGTTTGGAGCCATTAAGTTCTTGTTGCTTGCTTTTCTCTGCAAATATGAGGGCTACAAAACCATCCCCTTAACACTGAAAGCTGAGGAGCTCCTTAAAGTCACCGGACTCCAGAGGCAGGGACTTCACAAAAAGCCAACTTACACAGATTGGTGATAAACTCCAAGACTTGGCCACACCAGTCACTGGCAATAAATAACACAGCAAATAACTTTACTGGCAAAGTGAAGCCGAACACCACCCAACCTGCCCGTGCAGGCGCATGGTGCTACAGCAATGAGAGGAACGAAACTGATGGAGAAGTCAGCAAAATGTCTGATTTTATCCAATTTCCAGAATGTACCTCTGCTGGGACAACCTCATGGATCCAGGACTTCTGGCTGCAGCTGCTCCTTCTTAGGAACGATTTGGTATTGGGTTATTGCCTGGCAGACTGGGAGAGCCACGGGACGAACCTGCACAAGCCTCGTCCAACTCACTTCCACCTTATTTCAGGTTCCCAAAATTCAGGCCATGTTACGTTGCCTCCAGCAGAGGAGCCACCCAACTACGAGTTATCCAACAGCACCGTTTGTTTCTCAACCATCAAACGCATCCAGGAGGTACCCAAGTCAGTGCAAGGTCAGTAATGCAAACTGGTCCTGCTGGACAATGCAAACTGGTCTTACTGGGTCCTACTGGCCTTTAGGGCCGTGCTCTGTTCTGCTCTTCCCACCAGCACTGCTACCCACTGATTTGCACAAATGGGAACAGGCACACACATCGCCCCTACATCCCCACCGTGCTGTGTGTTACCAGAGAGCAGCGAGCCCTGAGCAAGGACTGCTACAAGAGATTTCTCTCTCACCTTCTGTTTTTTCCGTGGTCTCATGCTGTCCCCATTTCCCCTCTTCTTGGACACTGCTGCAGCCTGCCAGCAACTGACCATTTTTTGGGATGGGAGACAGCAGTCACCCCTCTGGACATCCCTCCTGACTGCAGAGCCTGAGCAGATGCTGCTCTGAACTTCAGTCAGGGGAAAAAAAAAAAAAAAGACCAAAAAAAAAAGACCAAAAAAAAAAAAAAAGACAATTAAAAAACCCCCCTATAATGCGAATACTTTATTATCAATGAGTGACTGGTATTAGCTTTTTGTCTGGGTATTAACAATATTTTCAAAAAAACCATACATCAAAATTAGGGCTTTCTCCTATTTTTGCTGTATAATTTTTTTTAAAAAAATCTGTATTGAAAGAATTATATAAGCCAAAGTGCATTTTCTGTTTTTTGTCCATATACACATTGCACCATACATAAATAATTACATTGTAAAAATGACTCCATAATTACAAGTATAATATATATTTTCATATAATATATAAAACTTTATATTAAATCTAGGTAGGTGATATTTGGGATAGTCTGTGTCTTTTTTTTTTTTTTTCCATTTTCCTTTCGTCAGAGGCTGACTGTTATCGATTGTTGCTGAGCAAAATCTCCAGCCAACACGGACACGACGTGATGAACTGTCTCGAGTAACAGGGCCCCCAGCCCTTGGCGAAGCTGATTCGCACGCTGTTGGGGTCGTAGGGCCCGTCCGCGTAATCCAGCTCAGCGGTGTGCTGCAAGAGGCAGGACTTCTCGTAGTCAAACACCTTGATGGAATAGCCCGGCATCACCTTGCGCACGATCAAAGTCCTACAGTTGGGGATGTCCAGTGTCGGGGAGTTGACAAAGATGGGATGCTCGCTGCGATTGTAAGCCCACACACCGTCCGGTTCCTTGCTAAGTAAAATCCCGTAACCGATTTTACTTCGAGTCCTTCTCACAGTCTCGCTCCTGTTTTCCAGGTTTAGCTGTCCGAGGCAGAAGCCGTTTCCTTGAGGTAGGTCATAAAATATACTGACAGACTGTTCGTACACTGTGTAGAGGCGGCCGACGCGCGTCCGGTGCTCCCAGTAGGCCACGTTGCACCAATGGCTCCTTTTCACGGCATCGGGCGACGTGCTGGCATCTGCGGGGGAAAGCAGAGAGCAAGAGTCAGGGTTTGCTGTGATTGTCTGGGAGAAGTCAAGTATTGAGGGCAAATGAATGGCTTTCCCCACCCACCAGCTGTGTTCCTGTGAAAAACAAAATTTGGCTTCAACCCAAAGCTCATCTTCAACCCAACGCTCATCTTCAACCCAACACTCGTCTTCAACCCAACGCTCGTCTTCAACCCAACGCTCGTCTTCAACCCAACACTCCTCTTCAACCCAAAGCTTGTTCTCAACCAATTCTGTCAAATGGCCCCAGGAAAGAAGGCTCAAGCAAGGGCTGGTGCCCCAGTAGGCCACTTTCCAGCTCCCACGGAGCCCAACACCCCTTTCTCTCTCTGATTTAAGGTTCAGCTCTGCGTCCAGCAGCCAGAACCCCATGAACTCAAGACATGACCACTTCCATCACCCAGACCCCACTGGGACACTGGACCCCGATACCCCCACCACGGCTTGGCCACCCTTGGACCTTGGCAGCTCCCCAAGCTCCTCCAGCACTGCTGTGGTGCTGCACCCCCACGTCCAAAGGCAAACTTGGGTCGAGCTGAAACGCCGAGGATGCCCACGAACTGCTGGGATGAGGAGCTCTGCTGTGCAATATTCTGCAACAGCAGTGCCGATGTTTCCACGGGGGAACACAAAATCTGAGCAGGCATTTCATGCCAAGGGGGGAGTAGTTTCCCCGAACTATACCTGTCCTCCTATAAAGCCATTGGAGTTCTCTCCAAAACAATAAGAAACGCCTTTTCTTTCTAGGAATTACATTCGGGGAAGACGGGAGGGATGCGGGCTGCCAGAAATCTGCTCAAAGCTCACTGGAGTTTTTATGATGCCCCCAGAAGGAACATGGGAACCTCACCCCTACAAGGGCCCCGGAGGGGGCGAATTAACCTCTTGCTAGACATCAGCCCCGCTCCTACCTCCAGTTAAAAGAAAACCGCTCCGGGATTTCAAGCCAGGAGCTCTGCCCTGCTCCGCGGCCGGCATTAAGCTCCCTGACAATATATCACGCGCCCGCGGCCTGCTGACCCCTCCGCCTCCGTGCCATCAAGTCTGATTAACTCGCACGCGGGGTGATGCCATTATTTTGCTTCAGAGACCCCATTGACGCACCGGATTTCAAGCACAGCCCCGCAGCCCCGTTTCTTTTCAGGCTCAAATTCCCCCGGAGGGGAACGGGCTCCCCTCCCCATTAACGATCTTTGAATTAAGCGGCTTTGTGAAGACTTTAACTTGAGTTGTAACTGTGCAAATTTAAGGGGAAGGGAGATGGGGGTAATCGGGCAAGCAGGGAAGGGGCAGAGCCGGCGGGATGCCCTTGGCCGCGGGCAATGCTCATCGTCTCACACCGACCCCTCCACGTGGTCCAAACCCCCACCAAAACCCCAGATCAGACCCTTTCCCTCCCCCATATCTGTTCAAATAATTTATAGGACCCCACACAGATGCCAATGGCCCCATTTTGGTTTGATGTGTGCTGTATCCAGAAGTGGGAAGTTTCTGGTGACCTACCGTGGAGGAGCACAACAACAACTTTGTGCCTCCCAAGACTGGAGCTGATGTCCTGGGCCTCAAAGCCATGGGAAAACGCAGGCCCTGCAGCGTGTGACCCTATAGATGTGGCAATGGCCAGGCTAAATGGGGACACGCTTCAGCTGGGGCTGCTTTTGTCTTCAAACCCCACAGCAAGAGCAGCAGAAAGCCAGGAGAGATGTTGACCAAGCAGCTGCTCTGCGGCCACCAGCCTGTTCCTGGATGGAGCAATGACAAAGAGCCACAGGTCTCCAAAGTGCATTTTGTGCTCCTCTTTGAGCTCCAAGTGCCTCTTTTTGCTCCCTGTTTGGAACTAAATAGAGCCCCCTGACATGGGCTCTATTTAGACTAAAATCAGCAAACAGAAAGGTTTTTCCCCTTTTTCTTGCTCTTTGGCCAATAATCTGCGCTTGCTTTTCCATCTCAAATGACCTCCTGCCCCTGAATGTCCAGGAGCTGAAGAAACAACCCAATGCACTCCGAAAGGCTGAAGTGCCTGATTGCAGAAACTGTTAACCAACGTGGCATTAACACAAATCTGACCCAAACGCAGTCTGATAGAATCAACCATTCCTGGAGCGAGACTGTCCTCAGCCACATCTGTACAAACCCCGAAATCAAGAGCTTGGCATCAGTGAAAACCTTTTGGCCTTCTCCACTAACAACCCTTGGCCTACCACCATGCAAACGTCAGAGCGTTTCGCTCTTTGAAAGGCAAGGGATTCCAGATTTTAGGAGATACAATATCACATAGTTCATAAATGATGAAAACACCAGGAAAGGAAAGCCCAGCACCTTTCCAAAATCCTTCACAAATGCTAAATTTTGCTCCTGTCCCACCCAAATGCTGCTGGGGGCCACAGACGAGCTTGGAGCTTCTCATCTGCCGGGCCCAAAAGCTGGCAGCAACCAGCTGCACATTTCATCTCTTGACCTCCACCAAGTATTTGGGTAGGTAGGTTTGTTACCTCAATTTTTAGAAACTACCACTCAGCCCCCAGATTTCCCTTCCTTTAAGAATGGGATAACTTCAAACGTCAGGAGGAAAGCAGCACATGGACCGGTGTGGGTGTCACCACCCTCGGCGCCGTGTCTCCTTCCCATTTTGGGGTAAAGACATCAACCTACACATGGGCTGAAAATCAGATTTTTTTTACCACCTCATGCTTTGCTGCATCTAGAATCCGAGACGCCTTACGGAAAGCCCGTGGGCACACTGAGACACCTCGAGGAGACACCTGGAGGCTCAGCACCGAGCCTCTGACCCCGAGCCTCCCGCAGGACCCTTCCCGTGCCCCGGCCGCGCGGGCTCTTGCGCCTTCTTTTATCTCCCAGCGCTTTCAAACAACCCCTGGAAAGATGAACTCATCTTGCAGCCCTGACATAAAGCAAGCACTTCAGCAAGCCCCTAATACAAGGGGGCCTGTGCTGTGTCTTATCCGCTGCCAAGTATTAGTTTCGCCTCCAGCTATTAGCCGCTACCACTCAGCAGACAGCAGGGGCGGCCGGCAGAAAAGCAATTTAAATAAATATTCCATTTTTCCTCCTCTTTTTTTCCATGCTGCCCTTTATGCACAGACAACAACACCCACTTTTTTTTTTTATATACTTTTTTTTTTCCCCTTCTTCTCCTGGAACAGAGGCGTGCTTGTTGCCTTTCTTTTTGAAGAAAAGGAAAATGTTTGAGTGCAGCCGTGCCTCCCTCGATGGTATACACCGCATTTTTAACAACTATCATTGTAGGCAGCTCCAACTTCTAACAGCCACATTTCGGGCTGGCGTCAGGGCTATCTCCTCCATCAGAGCCACCTCCATCGATCAGATGGACGCGCTGAAACTCCGGCCCTTGTTTACTCGGGGGCTCGTTCCTCCCAGTCACCATTTCCTCTGCCGCTGCAGCGCCTTGCAGCAGGCACATCCAAAAGGAAATTCAAACAATTTGAGATAAAAAAAAAAACAAGATAGGAAGCAAGACGGAGAATCAAAACCAGAATTTGACGGGAAAATGGTCTTGCACGGCTCGGGCGAGTGGGAGCCGGGTAGGAGAATAAATGCAAAGAGCACACGCTGTAAGCGCTCGCTCCCTGCGGAGCGTGGAGGTAAAGAAAATAACGGGAGGTTTCACATGATTTGGGATGTGACAGCACTTTATGCCAGCAGAGTTCAAAGCAGTTCATTAGAAGGGGAAAAAGAAAGATGCTTTTTCCAAGCCAGTCCCTGCCTGCTGCTTGGTGTCGCACGTAGAGGCAGGATGGGATGGAAGACCCTTGCTACGGGTCCCCCTGCAAAATCAAATCTGGTGATGATGGGACCCCAGAAATGGGGTGAAAAGGGAGTAGTGCCCCCATTTCTCCCCAAATATCATCCTGTTTTGGCAGCTGCCAGCCCGCAGGAGTGCTCGGTGGGTATTTGAAACAGGATTCTCCATCGCTGTGGTGGAGCCACATGCCCCTCCCGAGTTGCTCCTAACGCTCCCGTGGCCACTGAGCTCCATCACATCTGTTACTCAAAGGCCAAGCTCTTCCCATTGAGTTTTCCTCCACCATAGCCCCAATCTGAGCCTTTTTTCTGCCCTGTGCTGCAGCCCAGGAGCCTGTTTCCAGCACCCAGGGCAGGGCAGCAGGATGGGGACAGCCACACAGGGGCACCGGGAGCAGGCTCCAGATAAAGAGCCCGGCACAAAGAACACACACATTTCCCCCAAAGCTTTTAACAGTTCACCGGGGAGCCATCGGCTCAAATCCCTGATTAATGCCCTCAGAAACGAGCTCCGGGGGCAAGGAAGAAGTTAAAACTTTCCACGGCAGAAATGGAATTTTTATGGCACTGCAAACTAAAAAAAAAAAAATAAAAAAAAAATAATTGTCAATCTGCCCCAGCAAAGCTCCCAACCATTTTCGTTAAGCCAATATACTTAAAATACCTCAGCCTTACAAGTTTCAGCTGGAATGTGCCACTCGGCCCCCTCCCAGAGCCCGCACGCTGTGGCCAGCAGGATACGGGCACTGGGGATGTGCCACCCAGCCCCATCTGCCCTCGCTGGGAGCAGGGGGGGGTCCTGAGGGACCTGAGGGACTTCGAGGGGCTGCAGCCACTCCACCAGCTCCAGCACTGGCCCAGGAGTCGTTCAATTTTTGGTCTCCCTGCTGAAGCACGAAGGTCGTGCTGTGGTGGGACCCAGGCTAGGCCGAGGAGAAGGGAGCTGGGGGGAGTGGAGGTTGGACAGCCCCAGGCTTCTTCCTGGGCCTTCTCCTCATGTCTGTGCCTTCCCCGTGCTACAAAGCATCCAGCTCCATGCCAGGCTGAGGCACACGGCTCTGCTCGCCTTGGGCCTGCAGTACAAAGCAGGATTTCACACTGCGACCGGCCTGGTGGCACCACCATGTGGCCCAGGGGTCCCAGCTCCTCCGTCCCCTGCACATGCTCCTGGCACCTTCCTCCTCCTCCTCCTCTTCTTCTGCCTTCTCTTCTTCCTCCTCCTCTTCCTTCTCCTCTTCTTCATTCTCCTCCTCCTCATCTTCTTCCTCCTTCTCTTCTTCTTCCTCCTCCTCCTCTGGCCCTTACCTCGGACCAAGGCCCTGCCGCTCCCCAGCCTCCTCCATCAGCCGATTTAATTCGTTAACCCAGTAGATGATTAACTCAGAAGAACACTTGCACTGGGTTAATTAATTGAATTAGTTCAAAAAATAGGGTCTGGCGGGCAACAGAGCCGGTGGAAGAGGCGCGTGGAGAGGCCTGGGGGGAAAGGGGGACATTTCCATGGCAGCCCGAGAAACAAAAGCAACACAGGACAGGGGCCAACGCCAAGAACGAGGACGAAAACAATTTTCTGTGCATAGAAGGAACCACTCCGTAAAATCATCAGCTCGTGCTGATTTCTGATATCCTTCAAAGACAAACGCAGGCCGGGTTTCGTTCTGCCCTGAAATTCGTAAGCCAGCATCAGCTGGGTTATTTTCAAGCTGAACTCGAGGGGGTTGTTTCCGCTGTACCTCCTCTAGCCATTAAATATGCAGCCCAGACGGTTGGGTAAGGGATTTTAGGACATTTTTTTCCATCTCCCCTGCGTGGTTTCCAAAGGTCTTTTCAGCCAAGGGTGAAAAAAGCCCCAAAAGTAAGAAAACTGGAAGAGCATCACTCAGGTATTTTCACTGCCGTTTTTATGCCTTCCTTCCGAGGCCGATGTTTTTGGAGATTTGGGTGATATTTTTTGTAGTCCAACAGTCTCGGCGTAACCTCGGCTTCTCTTGCAGGCGTTGTGCAAGGCACCGCGCTGTGCCTGGCACGTCGGAGCGAGCACAACAATGTAAATACATCTTCAAAAGCAGCCCAGAACGTAATCACCTGCAGTCGCTGCCAATTATGAAAGCACCAGACCTGTCATCAGCCGTAATTTGGCTGAGGTTTCTCCGCTCCTGGAAGCCAGCCCTGGGCACGTCCGAGCCCTGCGAAATCCCGGGTTTGGGGACTGCGCTAACCGATGTGCCATAAAAATCAGGGAGTTTTGCTGAAAATCTCCCCAGCGGTGCCTAGCAGGGGTTAGCTTTGTTTGCTGGGCACGGTGCACAAAATGCACTAAAACCTGGGGAAAAGCCTCATTCCCTGAGACCATCTGCAGGGAAGAGTGCAAGACAGCGAGAGGCTGCTGCAAAGAAATGGAAAGACAAAAATCCCTTTTCCTTTTAATTCTTAGGTCGAGCACTTATGTTTTCAGCTCCTCCAAGTGACCCTGTAAGCAAAATGTGGCAAATCCCAAGGGAGCTGCTGAGCTCTGCTCTCGTTTGAAGCCGTCTGTGCCGCTGGCTTTGGAGCTGGCCATGTCGGAGCAGCTCTGGGTGCTCCTCGAGATCCCCGGGGATGCTCTTGGGAAGGAAAATTGTCTGCTCCATGGCCAGAGCTGGAAACACTGCCACAACTCGGAGCATCCCCAGAAGAAACATACTGGAAAAGGGCTTGTAAATAACAACAGTTTTTGATTGAGGAGCAGTTGCAGCAGAGAGCTTCCAAGTGTTTTCAAAGCAAAAACTAATTACTAGGTTCCTCTGAAGAGAAATGGGAATAATTCTCCTCCGCGCCCAGATCCAAGCCCTGCCTGGTGCCCACCAGCACTAAGCTGAGGGTTTTCTGCCCAGGGGGGCTGTGATGCTGAGGTTACGGAGCTGTTTTGGGAAGCCAGACACTGACGTGGTGAGAAAGTCGCAGAGACAGTGACAGAAATGCCTCTGAGGATGCCCAAACCTCCCCGCTCCCCACGCTCGCTAAAATTACAGAAGCATCCACGGCAGCAGGACCACTGATGACACTACACGCACATCCCTCCACCCACCATGGAAAGAAAACAGTGGATTTTTTTTTTAAAGGCCCTTTTTGACTCCACTTATTGCACAATTCAGAGCTCTGAGCTCCTCCAAACAGCAGGCGCAGACACCCAGGCATGCAGCAGAAGCCGCACCACCTCCCCATGCCCCATCTCCTGCCACCCTGAGCCCCAAATTCCAGCTTGGCTCCATCCTGCCCACCACAAATCAGCCGTGTCCAGGAGATGGACGCTCAGCACCTCCCAGCAGGGCCCTGCCCCTGGCACAAACCCTGCTCCTCCAGCAGTGCTGGGGACTTGGGGCTGCAGCTCTCGCACGGGACCACAAAGCCAGCTGAGAGTGCACCAGCTTCACCATGTTTTTCTGCATTTTCTAACCATGCTTCCCTGAGAGGAGAATCCAAGCCACACCACCTCAACCACCACCGCCAGCTGTATTTTAAGAGCCTGGGACCACGCTGCAGCCTGAGCCACCTCCTCCAGTGTGTGCACAGGCGCAGCCTCCACCTGCTCTCCTCTCTAGCGCTGTGACGCCTGCAAACAAACGGAGGGGATCTGGAGGGGGCAGGCGACGTGAGAAGAGGAAAAAAAAAACCCAAGGCCACCCTGATCTGGCCAGCTTGAGGCCGCCGTGCAGCCCTGAGCGGCATCTTTGCAACGCCGGGCGCTGCAGACAGATGGCTGTCGGCTGGATGCCAACCCAACGGCGAGTGTCAAGGACTGCGAGAGCTGCAGGAGCTATCACCAACCTGGAAAACAAGCTGCCACGGAGGAGTGCTGGGCTGGGGAGGCTCCCTGGGGGCGATGAGCAGGAGCCTGTCAAGTGTTTTTCTCCAAAGGGGCTGGGAACGAGACGCTTTGCTCCCCTCTGGCCGCCTGGGTGCGGAGTCTGGTCCTGCACAGCCCCCAGATCTCAGCCTGGGAGCTCTGGGAGAACCAAAACCTTGGATTTTCCCCCCAAACCTTCCCTGATACCCACACTGGCTGCAAGCCCCACATCCCAACCTGTCCTCAGTCCCCAAAAGGGCTCTGGCTGTCACCTCCCTGCAGGCTCACCAATTCTCCCCAAGCCACCTTGATATATATATTTATTTTCCAATGCTCTTACATATACAGGAACCAGGCAGGGGCTCCAGGCTCTGTTCTCACTGCCCTAAGCCCAGGACCCTTTTCCAGCCAGATCTCACCCCCAGCTCTGCTGCCTGGCCGAGCCCCGGGGCTGCAGCATCGCAGCTGCGCCCGCCTGTGTTCACCCAGAGTCCTCTCACGGTGGCTTTGCAGAAATTCAGCAGAAATTTACAGACCTTGGGTTTGCAAGGAAACAATCCTGGCTGTGTGCAAGCCACGCTGCAGGGCTAAATCTCTATGGGAAGGTCCCAGGGGTGTTACCTGGTGGAGAGCAGTGAAATGCTCTGGGATAGAGGTGGGGTGCTGGGGACGGCTCCTGCCCTCCGGCACCCGCTCGCTCCCGCACGTCTGCACGGCCGCAGCCGGGCCGAACGTGCAGAGGGCTGCGTGCATGCGTGTGCACCCACACACGCCAGATTTTCCGATAGCTGCTTCATGTATTTATGTGTAAACATCTTCTGGGGCTATTCCAGCCCTTCCCTGCAGCGAGCGGCTTGCTCCACCACCGATTGCTCGTGGCCAACGTCCACGGGCTCTTACTCCTGCTTCGAGCAAAGACTAAACAATGACTTCAGCATCTCCGGATCCAAGCCCCGTAGCCGGTCCCTCATCCTCACCAGCCAAGCAGGGAGGATGCCACGCTGGCCATTTCTGCCTCCTGGGAGGAACGGTGCCACCGCCACGGCCGTGACCACTGAGCCTCCCATTCTGCAAGGGATAAACGGGAGGGATGAGGGAAAGCAGCGTTTTTGTAACCCCCAGGATGTTTGCAGACCCCCATGGGACAGCAGCGTGGGGTCTCCACAAGTCCCCAAAAGCATCTCCTGAGGATCTCTGAGAGGACAAAGCTCCTCGCCGCGTGTGTGCGCAGGGCGAGTGGAGGTGACTCACGCTCCTCACCCTCCCTGGCCACGGAGCGTTTGTTTTCATTTCTGAAAACCACAGTTTCTTTAAAAAAAAAAAAAAAAGGAAAATACCAAAATACGCACAGCTCAGTGGGATGCATCGCGTCCTGCAGCACTGACACGAATCCCAGCCACCCCCATTCCCCTGCTCCCCGCTGGGTGTTCGAGGGGAAGGGGCTGGATGTGGTACAGCGGGGACAGGGCTCCAGGGCTCCCATTTCCAGTAACATTCAGCACTGGGTGTACCAGCGGGTGTTGGCAAAAAAGGGCCCAGTTGGGGTTAAAAAGCCTCCCACCCTCCTTGAACAAGCCGTCCTCGTTCTTGGGGGCAGCTGAAATTTAAGGCTAAAAATGATCTTTTCCAGGGTGGGTTTGTGCCAGGCTCCTGGCTGCAGCTCCTCCGGGGCCATCCCCGAGATGCTTCGTGCGTCGAGGGGCAGGAGAGAGGCAGAGCAGTTCGGGCTCTTTGTAAAGCAAAGGCAGGGAGATTACCGGAGCACGTGAGCGCTTCGTTACGGCTAACGAGCTCAAGACCGCGCGCCCCAACTCAGCCAAGCGCTAACAGAGAAACGCCGAATTCCTCCTCCCTCCAGGGAAACCGAGCTCAAAAAATAAAGGGAGGCGTATTTGGGGAAATCCATGAAAAACACAGCCTGCCAACCACCGGGGAGAGCCTCGTTTCTCTTTCTGTTCCCCTACAGCTCATCCATACAGCAGATACACACAGATGAATATTTTTGTACCCTCTGCTCCAAACCACCTGAAGAATAATTGCGTGCAAGAGCAGTCCGAGATTTTGCAGAAATGCATGCACGGAGCAGCAGAGAGCTTCCAACTCTCGACGCTTTCCTCCTCTGGATTCCTTTTGCTCATTTATTGCAACATTTTGAGCGGTTCTGATGGGGAGGAGCGGCCGCGAGCGACACGGAAAGCCTCAGCCTTCAACCTCAGCCTTTGCACGGGACAAACAAACCACGCTATCGACGTTACAAACTCTGTCGTGTTACTGCACCAGAATCCTGAAATTGTTAAAAATAGGAAAGAAACTGCACAGTTCACATATTTTATAAAGCTGGGTTAAATCAACATCTGCAAAAAATATCCCCGTTAAACGAAATAGCAGGATTTCATTAAGTAAATTGCAAGTTGGCAAAAATTCTGAAAGAAAGGGAAAAAGCCACAGCCAGCCCTGTAATTTAAACCTTATTTTAACTGTGACAGCATGACTGCAAGAGGCTGCATTTCCCAACGAAAAAAAATAAAATCAAGTCGAAAAACAAAGCCCCTGCTCCCCAGCACCGCCCTGGCGCACCGGTGCCTGCAGTCACCGCAGCGTCACCGAGACGGTCCCCAGTGAGATGGGGACAGGCTCCAAAATCATGGTTCTGCCCCAAAATCATGGTTCTTGCACTGCTGGAGCACCCCAGAAGCCGGAGGCTGATGGGTGATGGATTTTTGGGGGCCAGCAGCCAGGGAAGGGCTGGTGGCACCCATCCCATCCTGGGTACCAGTGGGGTGGGGTGCGGGTGCAGGCAGGGTGCAGGCAGGGTGCAGGCAGGGCATCGCCTGCCCTCCCAGCCGCTTTTCCAAACCTCCCGAGCTTTTCCTTTCCTGCCCGGGCTGACTCACGCGGGCTGGGCTGTGCGGAGGCTGCAGAGCTCTTCCCACAGCCCTGGCCAAAATTCCCTGCAGGGGATTTTGGCCCTGCGGGATCCCAGCCCCGCGGGGACACCCCAGGGAGCACCGTCTCTCCCAGCCAACATCCCTCAGGGCCACCTCACCTTGGTCACCCCTGCAAAAGCACCGTGTACTTTGGGTCCCAGCACCGGGTCCCAAATTGACAACCCATCATTCAATTTCCCACCCCAAAGCTTCCCTGTCCAAGGAAGTCACCAGTGAGACCTGGCGCCCACTGCGCGCTAAATCCCTTCGCTTTGGAAGGAACAGCTCACGGGGTTCAAAACCTCAAAACAAAACCTAAAAACAACGGGCCCGACGTGCAGACTTGGAGCAGCGGAGGAGGACTCTCACAGAAGGAGCAATTCTTTGCTTGCAACGCTTTGGCTCCGCTGTTTTTCCTGGCACCGCGAGGCAGGAGTTATTTTCGAGGGCTGTTTGCTGCACGCGGAGCCGAGAAAACAGCGACCTGATTTCCTTTCGGATCTAAACATCCGTTTGCCGTGCAAGCAGGAGGAAAAAAATAAAACGTGCATCTCGGGAAGCGCACAGGGACGTGCTGGTGGGGAGCCCCGAGAGGGGCTGCTGGCACCAGGGCTCCATGTGAGCCGGACAACGCTGCACGCTGAGGAGGAGCAGCAGTGCTGGAGCTTTACAAAATCCAATTTGATGGCAAAAGAAAAGTTTTCCACCCCGGGGCAAGGGCAAGGCAAAGCAGGCAGAGCTGTGGCTGCTACCAGAGCCCGCCCTGGGGCACGGCACAGCATTTCTGGAGCTGGCCAGGAGTGGTGAGGGACGCAGGGCTGGACGCACCGGGGATGCTCACGTTGCCCCAAAACCACCGCACCGCGACTGCGCCCTCAATGCCAGAAAAAGCTCCGTGGTCTAACAGCCCTCTGCAAACCACGATGTCAAACCCCAAACCCCTTAATGCTCAGCATCCCGGGGTCACGGCTCTCCCTGACAAATGGGACCTCGCACATGTGGGTCCCCACGCACCCTGGGGACAGCCACCCTTGGGTGGCACCGCCGGGACGCGCGCCGCCCTCGCCCACCGTCCCCTCCCAGCCAGGGCCGGGGCCAGCTCGCCGTCATGCCTCTAAATTTCCTGGCGTTTGAGGACACAAGCCAGGCCATTAACATTATTTATAGGTTCCTGTGTATGAATTTCCATTTGTTTGTCTGCTTCAAAACAGTTAGGTGAAAAAAAAAAAAAAAAAAAAGAAATTCCTGGAGGTCAGACAATTAAAAAAAAAAGACCTCGTTCATGGTCTGCTGGGCCCAAAGGAGCAGCAGCTCCTTCAGAGACATAACAGAGTTTCCTTAAATGCTTATTGTGTAAATATTTAAGCTACTTTAGAAAATTTCTACAGTGTACTTAGGAAGCGTAAATCTCCACGTCGGAGCACGGCAGGCCATCGGTGCGGCACACGCAGGGACGTTTTTAGGAGCACAAACGGGGACGTTTCCAAAGCTAAGCCCAGACCCAACGGGCCAGAAGTGACAGTGGGGAGGCTGAGATGTGGCACAGAGCTCCCAGAGCTCAACGATGGGCTCCATCCTGCCATGTGCTCATGTGCTGGTGCTTTCTTGCACTGGAACAAATGGGAAATAACTCCGAAGCTGATCCCCTTCCTTCACCCCAAAATGGAAGGTGTGTGTGCACCAAGCCATGGCAGCAAGTATAATTCCAGTGTCATTGTTTTTTTTTAAAAAAAATAATTTAAAGTTGCCACCCAGTGGGCCACATTCTGAGATACTTCCCTTAGAAATGCAAGCCCTGGATTTTGCATCATACGGCCAACGCTGACGTACATCCAAAATCAGCCTCTGCTAAGCACCCACTTCAAGAATTAAGTGATTTTCTTCCAGAATTAAGTGATTAACCGATTTTCTTCTGAGTGCCATGTGCCAGGGCTGACCCAAACCTGGATTTCTTCGGCTGCCTTCTGCACCCCAACACGGAGATGTGTTTCCCCTAGGTGGATTTTGTCTTGTGATGGGGAAAAAACATCATGCTGAGAGCTGCATCTGTACCCAGGGCGCTTTCCATATGGCAAGCTGCGCAGTTTTATGAGGTTTTGCTCGGACACGGGGCCTTCTAGCTCCCATTCCTCAAATAAATGCACATCTCCCTGAGTAAAGCAGGGAACAACTTGTTCAGCAGTTTTCCCCGGAACTGCTCCCTCACTGTAATTTAGGTGTGTTTGAGGCAACGACACCAAATGGGAACGGGGGACTTGGAGTTTATTCCCTTCGCGAGGCACAGCTTTGTGTTGTGCATGATGAAGTGCAAGGAAAGCCCAGAAAAAAAAAAAAAAAACTTGGATGGCAGTTCAAACACTGATGTTTTAAAGATGAAAGCGTGCTTTTCGATTAAATGTTTAAATAAAGTTTTCTCCTACTAAATCATTTAAACATTTTCACATTCCTCGCGTTTCTAGAAGTGCCGCTCGCTTCTATTTATTGCCATAACCCAGTGCCCTCCGCTGCTCTTCGAGGCAACCCCTTTTTCCAAAGCACCAATTCTTTCAGGAAGGCACCACAACACCCAGCCCGCACTGAGCAGCCTCTCACCAACCTATTTTCCTTTTTTCCCTCTTTTTTAAAATCAATTCTTCCCTGATGCATATGGGGGAAGCCAGGTTCTGCCCCAAATACTGACCAGAAATGCCAAGTATCTCCCCTGACTTCCCTGAGGTTGGATTTAGACAGCTGTAACTCGGAGCTGAGCCTGCCCCCAGCACTCAAATTGTCTTTTTCAGAGCCTACCGGGCTGTTCGGGCTGCCACCAGCTACGAAGCAAGCCTGGATCATACAAACTGCCATCAGTGGCACAAAACAGCTCCAACACACTCCAAATTTCTGGGTAATTCCTTCTTCTAACGATGCGGTTGCACCCATTGAAAGGTCCGGCTGCCCAAATTTTGCCCATCCCCTGCTTCTCAGTGACCGTGGCTCACAAACACCTCAACACCCACAGGCAATGGCAAAGTTGGGTGGGGGCCCAGCGCCTTCCCCAGCCTGTGCTGCGAAGGAAAAGCAACGAGGAGAGACCTGGGATGAACGGGGGAAAGCTTCTGTGAGTTAACCTGGAGCAGAAATCCGCTGAAAGGTTTTCTTGGAGGACAACGCAGCAGGAGATGAATGGGAACGTGAAGTTCCTTTAGGGCAGAGCTTGATCGACACAGTGCAGCCTCCAAGGACAGGCTAAGCAACCCCACGTGCTGCTAGCAGCCCTCCTGTCCTCACCTCCTTGTAGATCCATCCTTCAAGCCCCAAACCCCAACCCCAAAGGGACATTCATCTCCACGAGCCCCAAGCCCTGCTCAATGCCAGGTCCCCAGGTGGCTGCGCCCCACTCGCGAGCTGTTCAGTTAGCAGAACTCCCTGCTGATTTGGCATCTCTCATCTCAAAGGCCCTAAAACCCCAACCAAACCCCGTTCCCCTTTCTGCACATCTCCAGCTCCTGACGCTGCTCGCCACCAGCTGAGCGAGCCAAGCGGCCGCGCGTTGTGTAACGGGGCTGGAAAAGCAATCAGGAGGGGCCGGGGAGGGCTGGAAGGGGCGGCAGCCCAGGAAAAGGCTGTAAGAAATTCAGCTTTTACTCTGATAACAACAAACACTATTTTCTGCCCTTGACATCATGCTCCCGACTGCTACAAAACAACGGCCCCCGTCCAGACCCGTGCCATTCATTTCAGGGAGCGCAGGGCCCAGCCAGCGCGGCACGTTTCCATCCCTTAAAAATAGTTTGGGTTTCCTAGAGTACCTAAATCCCCTCCGCTGGCGTGGCGGGCACGAGGACACATCCCAGCACCCTCCTTCTCCCTGTAGCCTGCAGTGAGAGCTTATAAAAGTGGCTCAGACACAGACTTATGCATTAATCTAATATCAGATTGGATTAATCTCAGTACGAGGACTGCCACCCTGAAGTGGCCCCAAAATCATCACCCCTTGACCTGCAACCTCTCGCTCAGGTACTTTGTCTCTCCATGGATGTTGCATCGTGCTCCTGGGTTACTCTGGGTGTAAAATCAAGCTGGAAAGGGACTGTGAGCATAAACACATCAGTGGGTCCTTCCACCTGCAGACACAGACGCGATGTTTGGTGGCATTCAGCTGCAACTGATTTCGGAAAGGCCAGCCCAGATCTCTCCTCCTCAGTGTGGCCGTGCCGGGTGGCACCTCGGGAACAACCCCAGCTATGGGGGACCTGACCCATGAAGTCCGGGTGGGCACCACCAGCCCTCACCGCTGCCTTCGCAGCCCTGACCCCGCACGGTTTGAATCTGGTCCCAGATCAATGCGCTCCCCTGGGTGCTGAAGAAAAAGCTCGTTTTTCTCTGCTAAGCCACAAACCAGCCCAGGTAGGCACGCTCACCCCTCCCTCACGCAGTTTCCTTGATGGCTTCCAAACCCCAAGCTCGGCTCTTCCTTCCTGCAGGTTTTAACCCAGCCGAGGCTTTTCCAGGCGAGGCAGGATCAGCACACAAAACACCGAGCACAGGCAGCCTTTGAAGCAGAGCCCTTCAAAGACAGACGCAGACCGACCCCACCGAGGCTTTTTACACAAACAAATGCAGTACGGCGAGAGCAAAACTGATCTGCAAAGGACTTTAATGCCCCAAGTCTCGAATGACCGACCCTTTCGAGCACGGCTGGCTTCAGGCCAGCTCCCGAGGCCCACAGCAGTGACTCTACGTGGAAAAGAGCAGGGGTGTTTCAAAATACGTGTCCGTGATCATCTGGGCACAAAGCACGGCTTCGTTTTTCAGTTTCGGCAGCGAAGAGGCTGCCCGGAGAGCTCCTACTCCAAGCCCAGCGATGCGTGAGTGACGTTTTTTTAAACACACTTTTGCTGACATTTCCCTTTCATTAAAATAGCTCAACAATGGGGGGAAAAGCAACTCGCCGCGCACATAGGATCTTTACCTTACTTTGTACTCGCAGAGGAATTTCCTTCATCTCCTCCGGAGTGGAAGTTTCCACGGATCCCCGGCTCACGTCACAGCCGTTTGCCTCTTTTTACGGCTGTAAAATCTTCCAAACCCGGGTGTAAATCAGCTCGGCTACGAGAAGATGGATGGGATGCACACCCCAAGCCCTGGGGGTGCAAACAGCTCTCCCCCCCCCCCCAGCCCTGGAGCTGCTTGTTGCCAAAGCCACCTTGTCCAGCACTACAGCTCACCCCTTGTCCTAGGATCGCCCATCCCACAAGGCCAAGAGCTCCCAAAGGCCGTGGCACCACAGGGATCCTCTGGTGGGCTCATTCCTAACACATCAACCAACCACCACCGATGGTCACAGACTGCAGCAGGTCCAGAAGTTACCTACCACTGCCGTTTGGACCAACCAGCCCATTCCCTTCCCTCCAGACAGCATTTCAGTAGGTTTCCTGCATGAAAACCGACCAAGCGGGGCAGAAAACACGACACGAGCAGACACATCCAGGGCACCAGCACCAAAACCCAGGCTCCTCGCCCCGTGTAAGGCTTTTGCCGCGCGCCGCTGAGCTACCCAACATGTGGCATCCTCCTGCATTGGGACAGCCACCTGCCCCAGCTCTCCTCTGCTTGCCCTGGATTTCTGGGAGCCGACTGAACGTGCCGTGGATCTGGCACCCACCTACCAGCATCCTCGCTTGCTCTGCAGAAACCCAGCAGAAACCCACGGGAGGTGATGGAGCAGAAAGCCCCCAGCCAGCTTCTGCAAACTCCGGAGCTGGAGCTGTCACCCTCGCCCAACTCAGGCCCCAACCATAAAACAAGCTCCACAATAGCGTTATTTATTTTTTTTAAGTCACAAATTATTTCCAGCAGCAGGAGGGTGGAAGGATGCAGTGTGCTGGACCCTGCTCGCCGGCACTGAGCCAGTCTCATAAATGGTTGGCAGCCGGCAGAGCAGCAAACCCATTTCTATTGAAATGAGCTTGTTACTACTAATTTTTACTGGCTTCCCAATTGATTCATAAAGTTTTGTTGGTTTCTTTTTTTTTTTTTCTTTTTTTTTGGTTGGTTGGATTTTCTTTGCAGATCTCAGAAAGCACTTCCTGAGACACTTGGGGGGAAAACAAGCCCAGGACTCCCCACGAAGGGCTGCCCCCTGTGTTCGTGCCCCTCCAAGCCCTGGCATCCCACTTCCAGCCCTTCATAAAACCTTTCTATAAGGGGTCCTCCAGCTTTCAATGGGCTTCAATCAAAACCTCATGGATTCAGCTGCACCATTATCAGCCCTGGGGCAGAAATAGCCCAAGACCTGGGTGGAGGCTGCGGACACACGCATCTTTTAGGGCTGGTTTGGGTGCACAACGTTTAACTCTCAGTTTTTGCATCTGCTCGCTCCGTGCACAGCTGGGTGCACCAAGCTGTTGCACTAAATAAACCGAACGGGTTGAAATTTAGAGCAGGAGTTTTTTTGTAATTACCAGCGATTTTTAGCTGAGAGACCTGGCTCAACTTTGTCCGTGGACTTTTCCTCAAAGCATGAGGAGAGCTCCTCCTCTTCTTGGACGAGCAGGGACAGCCAAAGCCATACTCCCATGGGGCCAACACCAGCAGGGCCACGCCACTTTTACTGCACCAGGAATCCCAACCCAACCCAACCCAATTCAATACAACGCAACACAACCCAAACCAACTCAACACAATGCAACCCAACAAAATTCAATGCAACCCAACACCATAAAATGCAACCCAACAGAATTCAACGCAACGCAACACCTGGACGTGAGCTGAGAGCACCATCAGCCACTTAAGCCCAAGAGGAGGACACTACAGGGGACAGCCCATTCAGCTGTCTGGGGGATATTTCAAAATGCCTTTTAATGCTTTAGTACGACGCTCCCCATGTGCTACACTTACTGCTTTGACTTAATTAGTGGGAAGACCTTTCCCCATCCATTTCTTTCCCTTTTGCAAGCATCAGACTCTGAAGAAACATGAGCACAAGGCAAAACACAGTGCAATTCTCTGGTTCCCTTTTTGCAAGAAGTTATGCTACGGTTCCCATTCACTTTAAAACAGAAAAAGAAAGCCCACAGCGACCTCATTTTTCACACGCTGCTCACTTCAAGGC
Organism: Anas platyrhynchos; assembly: GCF_047663525.1. Classification (NCBI taxonomy): domain Eukaryota; kingdom Metazoa; phylum Chordata; class Aves; order Anseriformes; family Anatidae; genus Anas; species Anas platyrhynchos. The sequence goes on along the minus strand of NC_092597.1, from coordinate 23,205,928 downwards.
TCAAAGAGCAAAAGGGCACGAGCTGCAGCGCACGAGGAAGATGTGACCGCGCTCGCCCGGCCGCCGCGGGGACACAACGGCATTTGTTCAGAAGGGGCTGAGAGCAGAGCCAGGAGCGTTTACAGCCACCACGGTCAATGTTTGCTTTCTCTGCAGCCCGGGCACGCCGGGGACAGGCGGGCAGGGATTGCAGCGCCTTGTGCTGGGGGAAGAGGGATCAACCGTGCCATTCTTCCCAGCGCACAGCCCGGCGCGGCAGCTCACAAGCAGCCGTTGTCTGTGCCGGGCACTCTCCCCTCCACCAGATCCAGCCACGTTTTGTAAAGGCCTGGGGAAAAAACAAGGAAATGAAGGCAAAGAGACGTGCTCTGAGCAGCACATCTGCTGCTCTGCACCCTCCAGAGCCAGGGTGAGCATAGAGGAGATGGCGCAGCGTTGTTGGCACCCACCGAGCAGGTGCCCCAAGTGTTGCACCTCTTTTCAGGTGGCTGCCGGGCTGGTTTTCAAACCAGGAAATGCATTTTGTTCTTTATTATATCCATATTTTTTTTTCTTTCTTGAATAGACAACAGCGGTTTGCATCACTATGTGTGAAAGAGTAAAGCAGCTGGCTTTTTTTTTCTCCTTTAAAAAAGTCTTTAACATTCTTTGGCTCTTTGAGTGGAAAAATCTTAGCAAACGAGACCTTAATAAATGGAAAGAGCTGAAAAATAGCCTTTCTGCTGGCACAGTTCGCTCCTTCTAATGGAATACATAGATAAAACTGACACATCTGGGTCTTGAACCTTCCTCAGCGCTGCTGCGAGGAATCCTTCCCAGGTATCCCTGGCACGGCGCTTGCTGGATCCAGCACCGATTCCTAAAATTGAATCCTAAAATCCTCCGGCCTCTGAAGCCCAGCTGAGGCAGGGAAGGGCAGCCTGATCCTCCCACCTAGGACAAGGACCATCCCCAAACCCCAAAACCTCAGCACAGGTGGAGGAAGGGGAGGGAAGGACTGAAGGTGATGGAGGGGAGCAGCAGGGATGCTGCAGGGCTGGATCACACCAACCCTAGGGCACAGGGCCCTCTGACTGCCAGAAAAAGCCTCCTGCTCCCCCAGGAATGAAAAACTGCTGAAATGAATCAATGCATACACAGGTATGGATATAATCTCCCCTGCCTCCCTTCTTTTATCACTGGGAATTTGGCTTTTTAGCAGGTTATAACCTGGAACATGAAGCACCGCCTGCATGGAGAAGCATCGCAGTGAGGCTGCTCCCAGAGCAAGTTTGTACCCAAAAGGAGAGGCAGGAACGGGTTTTGTGGTGTGGAGGAATTCAGCTCTGGTCATCTTGGCTGAAAACAGGCGGATGAGCAAGGGCAGCACCCTGAGAGCCTGACACCCCCAGCATGGGGCATCTTCTCCAGGCAGCGGCTGCGCCCCGCAGCGCGATGCGAGCAGGAACAGCCCCGTGCCTAATCCCCAGCACTTCGGGAGGACAAAGAGCCGAGTCTCCTTCGCCAGCAGATTTACCCTGTGGTTCCAGGGACGCGAGGCACTTCAAAGCCGGCAGCAGCCCGGCCAGAGGCAGTAAAGGGATGTACTTTTCGGCTGCTGAGCGGCGAAGTGAAATCCACACAAATAAGCAGTGTTCCAGCGAGGCAGGTTTAACCATCAGCCGCTCCGAGGGACGGGAGATGTTTTTCCTGAAGTCTTTTTTTTTTTTTCCAGTTTGTCTTGGGGTATTTTTTTTTTTCTCTTTCTTACTAAAACACGTCTCGAGCTCCCGCACCGCACACCCCGCTTGGATTTGAGCATCCTCCAGAGGTAAAATGCTGAGTTAGGGACCGGCGGCCAGGAAAGGAGGTGCCTTTGATGAATAGCAAATCGACGGACTTCAATCGTTTCGGTAAGCGCCACAGATTTAATAAGTTATTTCCGTGGAAAACCTTAGTAACTCGGGTATGAATCAAGCCTATAAACACCTCTCACTCATCAAAGTGCCACCAAAAAAAAATAAAAAAAAAATCTATTACTGTAACTCTGAATGCTAGCCTCTCTCTACAGGTCGCTCCAAGAAGCCAAAATTCCCCTTCAAAACATTCACCGTTTTCAAAGGTCAGCAATACACTGTGTCCAGTATTCAGCAAATCCATTTAAGAAGTAAAACACGCACAGAGAGGGAGTTCAAACAAAGCCGTGCCATCAGATGTGCACTGCTTGAAAGACACAACCGGAGTCACATCAAAAGGACTTTTACTACCTAGAAAGCCGTATCCAACTCCTAATAGGGTGCAAGAATGTAGTGTTTTGGCTACAAAGATTAAACTAATTTACTTTTAAGTAACTTGCTTACTTCCTGATGTTTCTTTTTTTTTTTTCTTTTTTTTCTTTTTTCCTCCAAGTGTGATGCTGAGGTGCTTGGAGAAGTGAGGGATGTGATTGCTCTGTGATTCAAGGCCAAACACCAGAACTACTCAATGAACCACAGACAAAAACATATTTTATCTGGGTGTTGTACTTACTCCAAGAACTTCTACGCCGAAAACATCTCGGCTAGCTGCTGAAAGCCAGTGTGGATCCAGGTAAGGAAGGAAGAGGAGAGGCGACTGACTCCTCTACAACACGTGCTGCAAAATGCAGCGTCCCCAGCACAACGCTGCTCCCCAAACTCTGCTCCCCAAATGTTGCTCGTGCTGTCCCCACACTGCTCCCCAAAGGCTTTTCGTGCTGTCCCCTCGCCCAGCAGTCCCTGCTGCAGAGGGACAGCACCTCTGGGGCTCCGTCCTCCAGGCACCCACCGAGTGCCCCGTCCCCAGCCCTGCCACCGCTTCCCTCTGGAACGGGGCACTGCTCCCAGAGCACCCCAGGCACACACACACACTGCCTTTACAGCACCCTACCGGCTCCACCACGGCCATTTCTCACGTCCCGAGGAGCTCTGTGTACACACACAAATGCAGAGGCATCGTCTGCAAAGCTGCTTTAATCCCTGCAGCAGGCACGGGGCCAAATATCGATGAGCCCAACCTCCTGCCGCTGGCTGTGCAAGACGCGGGCTTGTGTTGCTGTAGACAAACGATCCCAGGGCTCTGGCAGCCAGCTCCCATTTTTTCTGTCCTCCTGGAGCAGGGACAGCTCTGATTGTCCACATTTTTCTAAGTGCTGCCTGTTAAAGCAGGACCGATGGAAGAGGAAGGATCTCTTACAGGTGGAGGAATGCACGTGGTGGGTGGTGACGGGGTGGATTCCAGCCCTACTGCCCCGCTGAGCCTGGATGCATCGCTGACACTTCTCCATTTTCCATCCCAGACGACATCTTTCCTGCTGGAGGACAGCATTTTTGGAGGCTGGTGATGTCCTCTCACAGCACAGCAGCTGCAGACCCTGAGAACAGCCTTTCTTCCCTTCTAGGGATGCCCACAGAGCCAACTGCCCTCTCCTTGCGCACAAACCTCTCCGCATCTCCAGCGCATTCCCCAGCAGCCCCTCACCCTTTCTGAAGTTCATTTCCCCTCCCCACACTACTGACCTGGCCCAGCTCAGAAATCAATTCCAAAACCCAAAAGGCTTGCGTTGCGAGCCCATAACCCGCAGGGTATTTTTACAAACAGGTGGCACTCGCCTTAGAAACCCTTCCACAGCTGCGCAGCCGCCACCAGAACTTCATCCTCGTGCCGATGGGTTCAGCACCACCTCCCTGCTGCTCCACACGGGGCGTTGGGTGTGCAAGGCGAGACGAAGGTGCACGGGTGGCAAAATTTGGGCAAGCTCCTGCAGACCCCAAAACACACCACGGGGCTGGGGACCCAACTCGAGCAACCCGCTGCACCGGAGGGAGCTCCGCATGCGGGAACATCTCCGGAGCCTGGGTCTAAAGGGCTTTCTCCACACATCATCTTGCCCCAGAGGGTGTTTGCTGAGTCTTGATGCTCCAGATGAGTTCAGCTGCAGGCCTGCGAGGTCTCTGTGCTGCCCCACCTCCGGACACTGCTCCTCATTGCCCTCCTGCCCTGCAGGAACCAACGTCTCCATGCCAGGAGCTGCCACCGGAGCCACCGCTGCAGCAAGCCCCAAGGTAATAAATCCAACAAGGACCCTCCTGTAGATCTGCAGGCTCTGGAGCACTCATCACCAGCCCGGACGGTTTGAGGACACTTGCTGCACACCTTTGTCTCTGAAAGGGGTGAGCGCTGCAAGCTGAGGGTGCCATCCCCGAGGACTTCCCCACCTTCCCTGGGGGCTCGCTCGGCGATTTGGGGCTGCCTTTGATGTCGGGGCCAGGCAGGGCTGGAGGCTTCGCTCCCACAGCGAGGTTTGGTGGTGTGAAGTCCTCGGGATGGGAAGGGAAAGGAAAGGAAGGGAAAAGGGATGCCGTGCGGCTGCGCTCTCTGATCCGTGTTCCAGCATCCATGCAGCCCACGGGCCGTGGGGGAAAACCTTCACGCGGCGCGCAGAATTCCTCTCTTGAAGCCCATTGGAAAATAGATGCATTTTATTTCCCGTTGGCAAACTTAAAACTATGGAGGGAAAAATGTTTAATATAAAAACATCTGACAAAGCACCTCCAGGATGTATTTTTTTGCATCAAAGAAGTAGCTCTTGGCAAGGCGCGCGCTCCTCCGACGAGAAAACCTTTTAGCCAAACCCTGATTGTTATGGACTGCTCCGAGTCAGACACGCCAGCGAGCTTTAAGTTAAATATGAAAGAAAAAGGAAACCAAAACCATTACTGGCCCAAATAAACATCTGTCTGTGATTAAGCTGGATGCACAGATACGCTCCGCTCGTTTTTTAGGGGGGACGTCTGTTTGCTGGAACAGGACGGGGGCAGACAGGAGGAGTAGGGTCAGCGATGCTGCCCGCTCCCAACCTCAGCCCCCAGCCCCAAAATGCTCCCAAACCCGCTGCAAACCCCCCTGCCTCGTCACCTCCAGCAGAAACTGCCCGCCTAACGAGAAAAATAGCAGGTTTTCTACTAGCAGGTAATTTCCCAGTCTCTCCCCCCGCCTGGAAAGGGCAGTGTTTGCCCAGTTTCCACACACATCCGCCTTACATATTTATAGGCTTTTTTTTTTTCCTATCCCTAACACAGAGGATCTTCATAAATTTCCTTGTTAGCATGAATCCTCGTGGTCTGTTATTTCTAGGGGGGGGAGAGGAAGGGAGACGCTCACTTTCTCCATGCGGTGCATTTGGAAATCTGCTTCCTGAAGCCTCCCAAGGCTGCTGCGAGCAGAGAAAATCCCCCTGCAGCTCTCCCTTTGTACCCGGGACATCGCTGCAACGGGGCTGAGCCATCCCAAAGCATACAGGGACACCATCCCTGCATCCCACCACCACCACAAGCAGATCCTTCGGCTTTCCAAGACCTGACAGAAGTGATCTAAATGAGCTCTGGCCCATCCAGTCTCGGTTTCTCTACTCTGTTAATCCACGATTGTCCTCTGCCAACACCAGAGTAATGCAGAGCGCATCCTTTGGCACAGCCCAGCCCTGCACACAAGCCTTTCCTTCCTTCTCCAGGTTTCAGATCCATCCATGTGTTTTCACACCGGCTCCATCCTTTCAGGAGAGGCTCCCAAATGCCCCAAATTCATCCCAGATCTTTACCAGGGTCCCAGCTGCACCTTTCGGATGCTACGAGCGAGCCCACCAGGGCTGAAACTCTCAAAGAGCCTGAGCACAGGGGAAGCAAATTCATCTCTGGACCAAAGAGCACGCCAGTTTTGGAACACCTAAGGCAGCATCTTCCCCGGCACCTCCTGCAAAGCCCCTGGCTGCGGGTACAAGCCCTCGCCAGGACTTGTAGCCAAGGGACTGTGCAGGAGGGAGGCATGGTGAGGAGCAAAGCCCTGCCACACACGAGGCTGGAGCCCCGCAGGCAGCCCGATTCCCAAAGGCCTTTCCCTCCGAACAATGAAACTTTCAATGCAAGGGAGCAGGCGTGCGGCGGCACACGAGGCGAGGCGGCGCGACGAGCGGCGCGTTTCGGGGCAGAGCAGCGAGCACAAAGGCTTGGCACCGGCTGCTGCGGGAGCTGCTGCCTGCTCCTACGGCTCAGACCTCCCCGTCCTGAGAGCTGCTCAAGGAAAAGAGGTGCCCCAACATGATCCCATGGACCCCAAAAGACAGATAAACCGCTCCCGACAAGCGGCACCGCTGCCCCTGCTCCAGCACAGCCCTTGGAGAGCTCAGCGCCACCATGAACAAGACCACAGCACCTCGGGATCGCTGCTCGTGCAAATTTATGGGGTTTTGTCCACTGGGAAGGCAAGAAATGGGGTCTTTTGGGGTGAGGAAGAGCCCTGGGGGAGGCAGGGAACGGCGAAGCCCCCAGGGCCGGGCTGCTTGCTGCACCCCGAACCAGTTTGCAGAGCCGCGCAGCCCTCTGCAAGCCTGGCGAGTCGAACGGGTACAGCAGCTTCTTGGCACTGCTGGAGGAGCCAAGTCTGAGGGGAAGAGGGAAAAAAAAAAAAAAGAGAGAAATTACTACAAATGTTCCACCAGTTATGAGTCACGGGGCTGAGCTTTGTTTCTGCCTCGCTGGATTTTGCCCTTTCCCTGGTATTTCCCCAGCCCCGTCCCGGCGAGCTGGGCTGGGGACGTCCCCTCCTGGGTGACCGCGGCACGGAGCCACCATCGGCAGCCCCAGGCCAGGGCAGTGACCTGGGTGTCCCCACGTGGCTGCTCGGCCCTGTGAGCCTGCCCACAGAAACCTGCCCGGGCTCCACAGGACCACGAAACCCCAGGTTTTCCTCTTCGGATCCCCCAGGAACCAGCCCCGATGGATCCCCAGGGTTCGGCTGCACCAGTAAATCTCAGGCACACTGGAGGCCACCCCACAAACTGCTGTGTGCCTAAACGTGATGCTGCTTCAACTCCACGGCTGGAAACTTGGGATCAAAGACCTCCAAGTGCCTCCTCCACCACCCCAGACCCTTCCTGACCATTGCACTTTTCAGAGGAACAAGAAGCGCTCCCAACCTGCTCCCAAAACCTGCTCTCCACGGGGTTACCCATGGGCAGACAGCCCCATGTCATGGCCCAAACCTCAGGCTTCGGCCTTTCAGATGGTAAAGATCATCGTTGTAACCATGAAAAGGCCCAACTTCAAACAGCATTTTCAGTTTTTGTACATATAAAGAGATGATCTTCCCACTTCATGCTAAAGCTTCCCGTTTAGAAGCCCATCAAGCAAACGAGCGACAGCACAAGAATGGCTCTCTTTGTTACCCCAAACTGAATTCTGTGGTTTTCGGAGGAAAAGCCTTTTTGATGATCAAAGCCGGAGCAATAAATAGTAGCGGCTTGATGCTGGATCCAAAACGTCCTTATTTCTGGAAGGGGAGCTAAACGCACAGTTCCTTCCTTCGGTACACACAGCGCGGGCAGGGCAGGCCGCGTGCCTCCTGTGCCGTTTGCACAGACCCACGAAATAAGTCGGGATGGAGAATAAACAAACCCAAACGTGGCAGAGAGACCACGGCCTAAGTGCTTTTTTTTTCTCCTTTTACTCTGCAGCGATGACAAGTATGGGTTAACTTCAGTGAGGCTCTTATCCTCTTTCAGCAATCGGGAGCGCTGGGGAAAAATAAATCACGCAGCCCCAGACTCTTATTAAAAGTTACACCATTTGAAACCACGCAGGGGGAGAGCAGGGATCCGATTTCAGCCCGATCCTGGTCACATGTTATCATTATATTGTTCGAGTAAAAGTTAAAATCTCCCTTCCAGCCCAGAAACCCCACCAGATGTCCCATAAAGAACTCAGCTGTGATAGAAGCTAAACCATTACATCCTCAGGAACCCTGCTTTTAAAACTCCGCCGCTGTAATTAATGGCTATTATCAAGTTACAATAAAAGCCACGGGCACGGGGAGCTTTACGGGGACGGATCCAGCCCAGGAGATGTTTTGCTGGGCGCTGGGAGCACACGTTTATCACAGCACCGTGCTCCTATCAATTGTTTCCCCGCTGCAGCCACTTGGCACGCACACGGCGAGCCCCCAGCACGCACACGGCAAGACCTGCGGCCACTGGGGAGCCTCCCAGGGAGACCATCCCCAAAAAATGCCCACGGGGCCACGTGCCATGCGATCACAACAGCACCATGCTGTGCTGCTTGAAGGCTTGAGCATCCTCAGGAGTGGGTTTTGCCAAACCAGCCAAGTCACCGCCACCCCGTCTTCTTGCACCGGCCCCAGCGAGCACCAAACCCACCCAGGTGCTCAGCCCCGGATAGCTCAGTGGGTTTGTCCACCCCAAACCTAGTTGCCAGGCTCTGCCTCAAACGAAGTCCTTTCTGGCATGGAAACAAGCAGGTCCCACGGACAGGTCCCTTCTTTCCTCCTCCCCGCCGCACAGCGCTCAGCCCCAGACCGGAGAGGTTCAACGACCAAGCACAGCCCTAGCGCCACGCGGATCCAAATCCTGATCCCCTGCTCCAAAACCGCCTCTGGTGGTGCCTGCGCACCGCAAAATGCAAGAAAAGGTGCAGGGGTGGGGCAGAGCAAAGCCAGGGCCTTGGAGCCCAGACATCTCCAAGCAGCCACCCTGAGCGGCTGCCCCTCGTGCTCCCCGTTTGTGCCAAGCACAGGGAGGGCGCAGCACAACCCCCCCCCTCCATTCTCCTCCTCCTCCTCCTCCAGTCCCCGAGCTCCCCGGGAGCACGACCGCCTGCCAACCTGAGAACTCTCCGGGTGTGACATTGGGCGAGTTTGTAGCCTCTGTTTCAGTGTAAGACAACGTGGAATCCGATAGATCTGCAAAGAGACAGGAAAAAAAAAAAAGCCCAGTTTTTAATCCTCCTGAATTTGCAAGCGCTATGTGCGTGCCCAGGGCCCCTCTGCTTCCCATCCCCTGCCCACAGCTCCCGACAAACTCTCAGCTGGGCCAAAAAGCAGCATTTAGCTTTGTACCTCCACCGTGCAAAGTCTGAATCGCTTCGACCACAGAAATAACTGCAGCAAAGTCAATCAAACAAGTAGGAACTTGGTGCTTACTGGATAAGGTTACATTAAGCCTCTAAACAATTCATAGTTACTATACTTAATTATCGCCATTAAAATTCTTGAAGCTGTTTATTCTTGCTTCCTTCCTTCCTTCCTCTTTGCTGAAGCGAAGGAAACTTTGTTTTAACAAGTTAAGAGTCTTTGTTATTCTCTCTTGCTTACACCCCTCTAATTAAGTGCTCAACTGTTTGCTCACAGATTAACTATTATTTTTCCAATCAAACAAGCCAATGAAGCAGATTTCAGGCCCTGGCTGTTGTTTTAACCAAGTCACGTGTGGCTCCCTACCATCCCTCCCTGCAGCACCAGCACTTTCTGAAGGGAATTACCCCGCAGTGGGGAGAACAGGGAGGGACGAGGTTGTTTTTTTTTTCCCCTCTCTTTTTTCCCACACCTAACAAAGAAAAAAAAAAAAGGAGAAGGAAAACAAAAGCAACCCACAACCAGCAAATCTCCTTCGCAGGATGCTCCGGACGCGAAGGCTAGGGAGGGCTTTTCCCTTTCCAAAGCTTTTCTGATTCATTAGGAGCAGCAAAATGCCCTTCCAAAATTACAGAGCAGCGACTTTTGGAGAGGCTGCGTCTCGGGTTAATGAGCACAGGAAGGGCAGGAGCCGGCCGGGGTGCAGCCGGGAGCTCCCACGCCCCCCTCGCTCCGGCACCCGCACGCAGACAAAACACGGCGCCCGGGAACCCTTCATTACGCCCCCGTGGGCTTCGGCTCAGTTGGGGAAATCTGCATGCGCCCGCACGGCAATTTGGGATGATAAACCGGCGTTCGTTTACTGCTCGAAGCCCGTCAGCTGATGCTTGCTCAGAAGTAATGAGCAGGCAGAAAATCCCCGCCGCTGCCCGCTGCGCCACCGCAAGGTGCCGGCACCGGGGCTGCAGCACGAGAGCTGCAGGAGATCAAAAGAGGTGAAGGCACGTACCCAGTGGCTTTTGCTCATCATTAGGAGACAGCCGAGAGTAAGGAGGTGGTGGAGACTCTGGAAAAAAGGAAAGTTTGCGTTAGTGTTGTGTTCAGTCTACAAATGAAAGCTCTTCTGAGTCAGGAGCGCTTTGAAGGCTGCAAACACAACGGAGGGAAGCCCACTCGCACTGGGAACCCACCAGGAACTCTACACCAAGTCTCCTCCATGTCTTTGCCCAACAGGGTTCAGCCCTGACCCCTCAAGGCAGACATTACGGCTGGGAACGTGGCCGTCCTGCCTCCCAGCACGGCCACCCCAACAGCGGCTCCAACCCACGTGCGAGGACCCAGCCAGAGCTCCCCAAACTCCGCATTACAAAGACTAAAAAATGGGCGTTGGGTGATGACGAGAGGCTCCTTTCTTGGCACGGACAGACCGATGCTGAGGGCTGGCTGGCTTCGGCCAAAAAGCCACCAAAGTCACTTTGGTGTGTCCAGCAGCACCTGGCTGCTTGGGGGCTCAGTCATGTGGGCCCCAGTTTGGTCCTCTGATGGTCCTTCACCCCGTGAAGGCGCCTGGTGCTCAGCAGCAGCACATCCACAGCCACGTGCCCGCAGCAAGTCCCCAGAAGTGCCTGGATGAATCGGGTCAGCGAGCTGGCTCCTGCTGTGCTTGGAAGCATAAAGACCACGCGACGAGCTGGGGAAGGTCCTCCATCATTTTTTGGGGTAGAGGTGGGGTTTTCTTCTCAATCATGAGCTCCTTCTAGAATTCAGCCTTGCTGCAGCTGGGCTGATGCTGACGCTGGGGAGGCGCTGCCCTGGAAATTCGGAGGCAGGACGCTGACCCCAGGCCTCTCCAACAAGCGTGCGCTCCTCAGCTCCCACACTGAGCAGAAGACCAGTCCCTCAGTGTAATGACCGCAGCTCACTTGGGGTTATTTCATCAAAACCGACGTCAGCATCCCCTCCGTGGTGCTCTGGCATGGCCTCTGCCCAATTCATACCTCTCAAAAAGGAAAGGTTCCTCATCCTCATCCCGAAACAGGCACTGAAAGGCCCTAACCGAGCATGCTGCCAGCAGCTAGACGCTCTCCTCGAGGGCTCTTAACAGCCTCCAAGAAAAAAAAAAATCACACAAACAGGAAACGGAGCCAACGTCCAGCCCTGGAGCAGCAGCAGGTCCCCTGCCAGAGCTGGACCCGGTGCCACGGTGCGGTTCTTCGAAGCACGGCTGAGTTCTTGTGCTGCTCCATCCCATCACCCGCGGGGATTTTGGGGATGAAGGCGCACCCGTGGCCAGAGCAGGGGCACCATTCGTGGCGGCACCAGGGCCATGCTGGGCCTCCCGCTGCCTTCCCCCAGTAGAGGCAGAGCTGGAGCTGGGGGGGCCCCAGCCCAGGGACCCCCTTGCAGAGCAGGAACGCGCCAGAAGCGCCCGGGGCTCGCAGCCACAGAGCACTGGGAAAAAGCCATCGCTGCGGGAAGGCGGCTTGGAAACTTTGGCCGCTTCTAAAATAAACGCCCATCCCCTCCAATCGAAGCAAAAAGCTACTTCCAGCCTCTAGCGATCTTCGGGGGGGAAGCAGCGCGCCGGCGCTGCGTGCCGAGCACAGAAGTTTCTTTCAACCAAGTGATGCAAAGCGAGGCAGGATTCCGGATTGCAAAATAAATAAAATCAAAGCCCTTGCCAAGAAGGGGACCGTGAGCAGGATTCCGATATCCTCCGGGGTTTCTCCATCCGCATCGAAAAAAAAAATTAGAAAAAAAATAAAAGGAAAAAATAATAATAAAAAAAAAATAAAAAAAAAAAGGGGCAAAGCCAAAAGCCAAGCCCAGGGCTCGGTGGGGCTGTGGCTGCCCCCGCTCCCCCCCGGTCCCGCAGCCCCGCGCGGGGCCCTGCGGCTGGAGGCGCGGCGGTAATTGCCCGGCTCCGCGGCCGCCCCGAGAAGCGGCGAGCCAGGCTGGCGCCAGCAGGATGCAAACTGCACATTATCGCCCCTTCGGCACCTAAATAGCAGGGGGACCTCCGCGGGGGGGGGTGGAAAAAAAAAAAATATAGGGAAAAGGGGGTTGCTGCGTGGGTCTCCCAAGCGCCGGTGCCTGTCCCATCTTGGCTGGGCATGGGGTAATTTGGGGTGGGGGATCCCCAAACTTTGGGACTCCCTCTTAAAGCTCGGGAGCCTCCTTCCTAAACTCCAGGACCCTGTCTCCAAAGCTCAGGATCCCTCTCCAGAGCTCAGTGCGTCCTCTCCAAAACTAAAGGACCCCTCTCCAAAGTTCGGGACCCCCTCTCCAAAACTCAGGACCCCTCTCCAAAGCTAAAGGACCCCTCCCCAAACCTCAGCCCCCCCTCTCCAAACTTCAGGCCCCCGTCCCCAAACCCCAGCCCTCCTTCCCCACCACCCCCTTGCCCCCCATCTCCACAGCCCCCCCCCCAGCTCCCCGCTTCTCACCTGGCCCACAGAGGCGGCTGAAGTGGTAGGGGTTGCAGCAGACGGTGGGGCCGTCGGCGGCTCCGAAGCTCTGGCACTCGCAGAGGGGTTTGAGCTCGGCGGGGTGCTGCAGGTCGGGCCAGCGGAAAAGTTTCCCCAGCAGGAGGTGGGGGGGAGCCGCCTGGCCCCCCAAACGCACCTCGGTGCGGGCCACCAGCACGCAGCCGCTCGGCATCCCCCCGCGGGACTCCACCGCCTCCAGCAGGCTGTCCAACGAGCGCTCCTTCAGCCGCTTCAGCAGCGAGTAGGTGACGGCTTTCAGCTCCTGCTCCAGCACCAGCAGCCGAGACCGCGCCTCGCGGCCCCTCCGCTCCGGGGAACCGCCGGGGGGGGCCCCGCAGCCGCCAGCTCCAGCTCCGGCTCCGGCTCCGCTGCCGTCGGGGCTCGGGGGGGCGACCCGAGGGGCTCCTCCGGGCTGCCTCTCCCCGAACAGGCAGCAGGTCACCGTGCGCCCGCCTCGCTCCCGGCCGCGTCTCGGGTTCGCTCCTTCGGTGGCGTCCCCCCGGCGGTGCCGACCCCCCCGGCGCTCCGCCATCGGGGGGCCCCCGCGGCTTCCCCCGGCCCCTCCGCAGCTCCCTAGGGCCGGGCGGCTCCGCTCCGGGCTTTTTTCGCCGTTTTCACCGCCGGCTCCGGGCTCGCGGTCGCCGCTCGTGGCTCTTCCATCGCCGCCGTCGTTGTCGCCGTCGGGCACGACGCGGCTCCTCCACAGGCGCCGCACCAGCCCCGAGCGTTTGGACCTGAACATACGCCGAGGAGCGGGCGGCCGGGGGCCGGCGGCGCCGTTCGCCGCCCCCTGTGGCGCCGGGGCGGAGGGGAGGGGAGGGGAAGGGAGGGGAGGGGAGGGGGGGGGGGGGCTGGTGGCCGGCCGGCCGCCGCCTCTATCTCATCTCAGCCCCCTCCCGGCGGCCGGGCCCCGCTCCCCGGCTCCTCCGTGCGGCGCCCCGCCACAGCCCTGCGCAGCGACTCGCCCCCGGCCCGCGGCGGGGCTGCACCATGGGGCGGGCGGCGGGGCGGGGGCGCCGGGCGGGCATAGACGGCGCCGCGGGGAAGCTCCCGGAGCCGGGCTCACGGCCGCCCCGCCGGGCCCTCCGCCATCGGCCGCCGCCGCGCCGGGGCCGCGAAGGGAGCGGCGAGAAGGGGGCGGCGGCGGCGGCGAGGCCCGGGGCACGGGACGGGGCCGGGGGGAGGCCGAGCATAAACCGGGGGGAGGGAGAGGGAGAGGGGGGAGGTGGGGGGGGTGAGAGGAGGCCGGGGGGGGTGGTAGGGAGGAGAAAGGGGGGGTGTGGGGGGGGAGGGAGGAAAGGGGGAGAAGGGGAAAAATGGGGGGAAAAAGGAAAAAATGGGGGGGAAAAGGGAAAATAAAAAAAGGAGGGGAAGGGGGGAGGAAAGGGGGATTTAAAAGGGAGAAGGGGGGAAATTAGGGGAAGTTTAGGGGGAAATTAGGGGAAAATGAGGGGAAAAAGGAGGAAGATTAGGGAAAAATTAGGGGGAAAAGGGGGAAAATCAGGGGAAAAAAAGGGAAAAAATTAGGGGAAAATATCCCGGAAAATTTAGGGGGAAAAAGGAAAACGGCAAAAAAGGTAGGGGAAAAGGAGCAAAAACGGAAAACGCGAAAAAATAAGGAAAAAAATCGGGGAAAAAACGGAAGAAAAAATTAAAAAGCGAAAAAAAAAAAACCAAGAAGGCTCGGAACTAGAGACGCCGGCTTCAGGACATGGATGGCAGCGCTGAGGATCCGGGGGGCGGGCGGGGCGCTGCTGGCTCTGGGCGCTGGGTCTGGGTCCGGCTGGGCTCGGCTCGGCTCCGGCTGCCGGGGCCGCCGCTGCCGCCGCCGCCGCGCTCCGCCCGCCCTCGCGGAGCTTTTGTGTGGCTCGGGCGCGCACGCGGGGCCCCTGGCGAGCGGCGGCGCGATTGGCTGCGGCCCCATCATGTGCCAGTCTAGACACTCCGGCGGCCCCGCGCCGCGCCGCCCGTTGCGCAAACAGCGGCTCGGCCGGCCGCGCTCTTAAAGGGACACGCGCCCTTTTTTTTTACCATCACCCCCCTCCTTATTTACCTCCCCCCCGAACACCGAGCCAGCTTTGCCGCTCGCCCCCTTCCCCTCGCAACCCAGTCCCCTCGCTGCCCCAGCCCGGGCACGGAATGGGAATATGGGGGGGTTCCAAGGGGCTGCCCCCGGGGAAAGTAGGTCAAGGCGGCGATCCGGCAGCGAAAGGGTTAACGCCGCTCCTCCTCACCCCCCTCCCTCCCCTCCCGCCGGAGCCGCGGCGCCGGGCCCCGCCCCCGCGCTGCAGCGACTCGTCCGCCGTGGCAAAAGTTCAGGCTCGGAGCGCGCCCATTGGTCAGTCGGCGAGTGACGCGCGGCTCCGCCGCTTCCCATTGGCTGTTCTGCCGAGCCGGCTCCGCCCTCCCCGCGCGCCGCGGCGTGGCCGTGAATGAAAGGCGCGCCGCGGGGCCCGCGCTGGGTCCTTGTGCCCGCCGGCGGCAGCGTGGGGACAGGGGCCGTGGGGGGGCGGCGTGCCCCGGGTAGGGCCCGGTGGGGGCACCCGGAGGGGTACGGGGGAAGGGGGGCTGCCCTGCACGAATTTGACGTTTCAGTACAAAAGGAAGAAATTAAAGTGATGGAAAAGGGTATGGAAGAAAAGAAAAAAAAATAAGAATGAAATGAAAGAAATAATGAAGGAAAATAATGAAAGTTAAAATAATAAAAGGAAATCATAAAAGGAGATAGAATAGTAAAAGAAAATAAAATAATAAGAGAAAATAAAATAAAATAATAATAAAAATTAAAGTAATAAAAGAAAATAAAATAATAAAAAAATAATAAAAGAAAATAAAATAATAAATAAAATAAAATAAAATAAAATAAAATAAAATAAAATACAAATCCCCCCGCACCTTTATGCCATGGTTTATGGGGAATATCCTGTGGATATCCTGTGATTTATTGAGGTTATCGAGCAGTTGGGATGCGGTGATGGCCCCGCAGCAGCCCCAGGAAGGTGCCCCCAAAGGGCAGTGGGGCACCTTCACCTGGCGGCCCGGCCTCACAGCACCTGGAAAACTCCAGGAAGCAACAAAAAAGAAAGAAATGAACAAAATTTGTCAACCAAGATATTGTAAATCCCGGTTTGGGCAGGTTCCTGATCAGCATTTTTGGGCAGCACCTGCGGAGCCCCGGCTGCACCCGCACAGCTTTGGGTTAATGAATCCAATTTCTTATGGAAACCTTAAAACCTCCTCAGAAATGTCCTGATGGGCTTTGTGTGGAGATAAGGTCGCGTGACGGCCCCTGCCTGTCCCCGGGCGACGAACAATGGGGTTTTCACAGCGGGCACAGGTACGGGATGGAGAAACCCCAATTTCACCAGGAGTGCCACCACCTCGGGCTGGGCAACAAGGGGGCATTGTTCCACGCCCCAACGTGGGGCAAGAAAAACAGAGCCCTCAATTGTCCTCCCCGTAATGCACACATCATTTATAGTAATGTGGGTTATTAAAGGATTTTTGGTAATTAACAGCGATGTGCTCCCGCACTGCCTCTTTTCCCCCCTCTTTTTTTTCTTGGCCTGCCATAATAACAAACATTCCTGCGAGATGCTCTGGAACGCGTCCTATAGGTCTTGGCACAAAAGCTGCAGAGAAGGTTTTGAAAGCCTGCCAGCGTTATCTGACATGCATCTCCCAGGTGCTATATAAAGCCAAATCCTTGTGGGCCCGGAGGACCGTGGGTGGCCCACGAGGGCCCCGGCACTCACCTCCTCCGAGAGCCAAAATGCGGCCAGGATGGGGCGACAGCAGGGAGGGGACACGGCGAGGAACAGTCGAAGGCAACAGCAGGGCACAGCATGATGAAAATCTCCAATTTTCGAGCTCCTTGGGCTCCAGTTCTTTTTCTCTGGTCAAAGAGAAAGGCGCAAAGGTTAAAACACAAAATGAAAAATCGCCATATAAAAAGCACTTAGTTCGGTTCTTGGGTCATTCTAATGCCTTGAAAATGGGGTCGAGGTGGGGACCCCATGTTCTGGGTGCTGAAGGTTGGGTGGCCCGAGCAGGGGGCAGCAGAGGCTGGGGACACCCCATGGCCCCGTCTCACCCCGTGCCCACGGGCACCGAGCGCCTGAACCCGGCCGGAGCAGCCACGGCTCAAGTGTTGCGTGTGAGCAGGGGGCTCTGCCAAGAGCTGAAAGGCCTCGTAAAATCAGGCTGGTTTTGCTGGAAGCTGAGTTTGAAAGGAACCAGAGAAAAGAAAAAAAAAACCTCTGACAGCACCAGAAATGTCACATGTTGTTGGTTTTAATGACATCGCGGCAATTTTCCAGCTCAGGCTGACTTTTGGTGTTTTATTCTGCGCCACAACGTACCGTGATAGGACCTTGGACGGTCTTCAGGATGGAAAAAGCTAAAAGCAGAGCGAGGCCTTTGGATAAACCCAACCCCAAACCGTTTGAGGGCTTCTCCTTCGCGGCAAATTTCACAACCGCTGGGCTCGGCGCTCCCAGGCCTCGGCTTCTGGAGATGCTCCGGGCTGAGGATGTGATCCCAGCACAGAGGATGGGCATCGAGGGAACGTGGAGGCTGGTGCCCAGCACCATGCATGGGGCTTGGAGCCTGTGTTTGCTATTTTCACCCTTTCCACCCCATTTTGGCCTCAGTGTCCCATGCAGCTCGCCACCCGCGGTGGTGGGGAGCTGGTGGGGACGGCGCACACCGATCCGTGCCCACATCCCCACGCAGGGGCTGGGCAGAGTAAAGGGGTAAATAAAGGTGGGAGAGCACTGCCCCAGCCTCCTCTTGGCACGAGGAATTGTGGAAATCCCCGCACGTGGGTACAGCAGAGAGCAAATTTGCTCGGGCACCTTTCATCCAGGCAGCCCCGTCCCGTGCCGTGGTGGCACCCAGGGGGTGACGCGGGGACGCAGCAGCGAGGCTGCTCGGGGCAGGCTGGGATGGAAGCTGCAAAAAATAAAAATAAACGGGGAAAAAAATAAATAAATAAAAGATCAAAATTGGACGGAATCAGCCCACCGCTGCCTTTTGCCCGACCTGCAATTAATGAGAACGGGTTAATGGCAGCTCCGCGAGGCGAGCGCTGCGGCTGCCGCCTCTCCGGGCTCCGCAAGGCCCTTCCCACGAGTATCTCCTGTGGGTGGGACGAGCTGACTCACAGTTTCCAGGGCTGTAGTAACATTTCAACACCCCAGCGCTCCAGCCTTGGGGACTGATGGCAAAGAGCACATTCCCAGCAGAGCGCTCGGGAAGCTTTTGACAACATGTTTTCTTCTGTCAGAAAATGTCAGTGTGGCAAAACCTAATTTTTTTTCTTTTTTTTTTCTTTTTTTTGTAGCAACCTATCCGTTTCCACGAAGGGCTGTTTGGGGAGGTTGCCTGGGCTCGAGCCTGGATTTCTAGTCAAAACCACGGGGTAAAATCTTCTCCCAGCAGGTCCTCACCTGCAGGTGATGGCACCCATCCGCAGGGCTCCCGGCCCCTGGAGAGGTCCCTGGCTGCCAGCAGGGACACGGGGACATGGGGACACAGGGACACAAACTCTCCCATCCCAGGAGAAGCCCAGTCTTTAAATCCCTTCCTTGTGGAGCTGGGCCAGTTTGTATAAATGATGACGCAGTTATCCATGGAAAGAGAGTCCAATTTCCAGCCCGGAGATGTGAGTGCCCAGCTGGGATGTGGGGTCTTGGGTTCGGGTCCCCGGTTTGAGTCGAAGCTCAAGCATTTAACCCACCTGTCAGGCAAGGGCCATGAGTACAGGGCTATCCCCTGTGCTGCTGCTTTCACGTTTTTAGGAAAACGAACTCAAAATGAGCCCGATGCAACCCCCACGTCAGCCGAGAAATGATCAGCATCTTCTGCCGGTCCCCCTGGTGCTGAGATCACCTCTCTCTGAGCACACTCGAGCAGAGACTCCATAAAACCCAGCACAGCCTCGGCGAGCAGGCAGGTGCTGGGGATGGGGGGAGACCCAGCTCAGCAGCCAGCTCCAGCCACCTCTCCAAAGCCAGCTCCCAACCCCGTGGCCACCTCCTGATGCTCTCCCCCTTGCCCACACGCCAGCCCCATTAATTCACCATCACCGTATTTATT
The DNA here is from genome assembly GCF_047663525.1 of Anas platyrhynchos. Classification (NCBI taxonomy): domain Eukaryota; kingdom Metazoa; phylum Chordata; class Aves; order Anseriformes; family Anatidae; genus Anas; species Anas platyrhynchos. The sequence continues at coordinate 23,187,422 of NC_092597.1, read as the reverse complement.
CTCCCAACCCTCTAAGGAGGCGAGGGGCTACTGCTAACATCCTCGGGTATTCCTGTGTCCTGGTTTCAGTTAGCACAGAGTTAATTTTCCTCCTAGCTGCTGTTAAGGTGCTGCCACCGGAGCTTTCAGTGTGTTTCCTGATGCCACTGACAGTGACTTTCAGTGCCCTTTTGAACCCACAGCCTAATAAAAGGAGGTGCATGGATGGAGAGGGGGAGGACATTGCCTCCTGAGCCTTTAGACCAGGAGAGCATCCCACCTGGTGGCCAGCCACCAGCAGCCACCCCTCTGGGGATGCTGCAGCGTGAGCACGGCTTGAAAGCAGCCACCCACCTGCACGAGGGCGCTTTGGGGATTTGGGAGCTCGCAGAAACCCCCTCAGCCTCAGCTCTCACTTCCCCGGTCGCAGGCAGGCCAGCAGGGCTGGCCACTGACCTCCTGTCCCGTGCTGGCTGTAGGAGCCCAGCAATATCTCACAGCACAGCCGCTGTGCTCAGGAGGAAGGGAACTGCAGCCTCCCTCACCCACCAGAGGCTGCGTCTGAAACCCACACCGCCCATAACAAACACGGGAGTTTGTCCTCTTTATCAGCATTTATTCAGCAGCCTGTGGAGACAGTCTGCCTTGCTGGACTCTTTTCCAGGCAGATAACACCCAGTTCTGAAACTGCCCTTTACTTTTTTTTTTTTTTTTTTGGTGCATTGCCATTTTCGAGGACGACCCCGAGCCCAGCACCTCCGCGGGGTATCTCTGCCCCTATACCCGCATCTACCCGCACGATTTGCAAACACAAAACTGGAAGCTCCCCAGGGAGGGCAGCGTTAAAACAAGATTATTCCCTTTGGAGACGGTCCAAAGAAAAAAAAAAAAAAGGGAGTAGAGGTGGAAGTCCAAAGGGGACGGTAATGGCCCATCAGCTGCGAGGGGCTCGGTGCGCCCGGCGGTGCTCTCCGAGCAGGGGGAGCTCCCATCGCGGGGCGGCAGGGCGAGGAGGAAGCATAGGTTGACGAAGACATCAAAGCAGAGCTGAGAAAGGTCAGATATAAATGGCAACCTGTCCGGTTGTGCACCAGTTTGCTCTTCTATTTACGACGGCGTTTTCTGGGAAGGGCTGGACAGAGCCAACTAGGGCAGGCTTGTAAAAAGATAATTTTTCTCCCTTAGAAAACACAACGACAGACAGGCTGGGCTGCTGGCTTTTCTCCCTTGCCGAGATCTGCTGCCCTGGGCAATTTGTCCTGTTGCAGCAGCTCTTTGCTGGAGTGCCTGGCGTCTGGGCTGCTCCAGAGCAGACGCCAGGCACTGGAGCAGGGAGCTGCCTACCACGGCGCGGGGAAATATTTTCTGCAGCGGTGCAGGAGCGGCTTAAAGAGCAGCACTGTTATTTCGCAGTCATCTCCAATAATAACTCGGAGACAGCAGCCGCAAGACACATTAGCAAAAGCTGCTGCCACCGACCAAAACTTCAGAGGAGGAGGAAGAGAAGTGGGAAGGGAATAGAAATAGAAATGGGGGCTGAGTCACGGGCTGGGCAGGAGGCAGGCTTCCAGAGGGGTCCCGGGATGGGGCTGTGGGACCGGCACGCTCTGCTCGGGTCCTTCCCCGGATTTCTTGCAACCTCGAAATGGGGATGTGAAGATCATTAGGGCAGAGGAGCAGAGTGTCTGCTCTGTTTTGAGGCTGGAGCGGAGGTAGCCAGGGGCAGTCGTTACTGAAATACCAGGGCGACTTCGCTTTTTGTGTTCAAGCTGTGTTTTGAGTGGCTCCGTTGGCGGCGGGCTGCAGGATCTCCAGGGCTTGCTCACGCAGAAGAATGCGAAAATGGAAAGCGGGATTAGGGAGGAAAGGAGCTCGCCCTGAAGTCATTGGCACCGCTGGCTGTGACACCGGCAGCCAGCCTAAAACCCACACCAGGACCCAGGAGCAGCAGCTCCTTCGCTCCCGTGTCAATGCCCTAACTACAGCTAATGACAAGAAGCATTTGGGAGGAGAGAAAATGAATTGTGTTAAATAAAGAAATAAATTCCCAGAGCCAGGTTGTCCCCTAGCAGCTCCTGCATCACCTCGCCCACCCGCACCGAGAGCAGCCCCAGCACCCTCGTCCCCAAGATGCGTGCTCAGGAACGACACCAACCACCCCGACACGAGTTAGAGCCAAACAACAAACATTTCTCCCAAAGCCGTAAAGCAAGGGTGGCATTTTTATTAGCTGAGGTTTCCTCCTTTTTTTTTTTTTTCCTTTTTTTTCCTTTTTTTTTTTTTTTTTATGGCCGTATCCACAAATGCTGGGAGCCAGAGGGAATTATTTGTTACTTACATTAAAGCAAGAAGCCTTCAGACCACAGCGCTGCAACCACTCCCCGTATCATTATTTTCTTCTTCTGGATTTATACGGAGCTCATTATGAAGCCTTAGCTAACGCAGACATCCTAACAATGCACTGAGTGCTAATAACTGCTAAGCAGCATTATTAATTATTGTAATTACGGCGTTTAAAATACATTTTGATTATATTAAAGAGAATACTTTCCTACTTTTCCGACCAAAAAAATCCACAAATGTAGCTTATTAACACTAATTCTATTCTTATTGGTGAGACTATTGTTAGATTTCAAAGGCAGCCAGTCTGGGCCCGAAACCCAGCCCGGGCTGCGATGGCTGCCCTGGGGGCCAGAAGGATCCTGGTGAAATCCATCAGTGGGGACCCCAATTCGGGGTGCAGTCGGGGTCAGAGGACCCTGACTTTAGGAGAGGCATCGGCACATGTGGACCCCACAGTGGGCTGATGTGTGACTGGTTGCAGAGCTCGTTGTAGGTACAGGATAGGGGTATGTAGCTACAATCTGTGTAGCTACAATCTGTGTAGGTACAATCTGTGTAGGTACAACCTGTGTAGGTACAATGTGGGGTCGCAGCCGCACTCAGGCTCTTAACCCTTGCTGCCAGAGCTCGCTGGAATTCTTCACGCCCGAGCCAGACAGGCAAATGGGCAGGCAGACACCCAGCTGCACTTTTAATTAGAGCGCTGCGGAGATAAAAAGCTTCGGAAAACAATTTTCAACAATTAAAAATAATATTCCCGGCGCTTGGCTGCCCCAGCCCCGTGTGTCCTGGGCGGCTGGGAGAGGCCAGCCAGCCGCCCCCCCCCGGCGTGCCAGGTTGTGACTGCCAGGAGAGGGCTTGCTGCCCTTCCCCTCTGCCCACCCAACGAGGGCTTTCTGCCCTTCCCCTCCGCTTGGCCGAGAGCTTTCTGCCCTTCCCCTCTGCTTCCCGGACAGTTTCTTTGCTACAAAGAGTTAAGATTTCACTTGTCGGGCTGTTTGTGTTTCTATTCACATGTCAGTGCCTGTCATTTATTTAGTCAATGGGACATGTCCAAGGGATGGAGACAGGCCGGGTTACTCATTCTGACCGTGGGTCGCCAGGCGCTGCAAACCGCCTGAGGTCATTTCCAAAGGCACCACTAACAATGAGAGGGAAGCTGGGCCCAGGAGACCTGCAGGAAACGGCGCGGAGATTAAAGACGGAGATAGTCCTCGGCAAAAGTACACGGCAGGAATGTTCCCTATGTTCTGTCAACAGAGTTTCTTCCTCGCCCGAAGACTGTCTATTTTAAGGCCGAGCTCGCACCAAAAATGGAAATCCTTGCTCGATGGCTATCAGCGGATCTTCGCTTCCCGGGGCTGCGGCAGAGCTGTGGCCGAGGAAGCCAAGCCTCCAGCTCGCCCCGCGCTGCCCGCTCCGCTTTCGGCTCCGGCTGCGCTTCCCTGGCGCTCTCCTGCTTCCAGGAAAGGGACGGAGGAGAAGCCCTAAACACCCTGGTGCAGATTTGTGGCAGGCTCAGGCTCTGAAATGAAGCCCCCGATGGCACATCTGGGGATTCCCCAACGCGGGGCAGGAGCAGAAGGGCAGTTTTGGGTGCAGAGACGCACATTTTGCCTCCCAAGCGAAACGCCGCTGCCTGCTCGTACTTAACACATCGAGTACCTCTGGGTGTTTTGGAAACCATTAATAGCAACCACATGACTGGTGTAAAACACTGATTTTTCCATCCAGACACACTATTGTTTTCAGATAAATACATTCCATCGAGCTTTTTTGTATCTGAACTTTCTACATGTGGCTTCTGGGGCTCGGGCAGATGGGGCTCGGGGCTCGACAACAATAGCGGTGGCCCAGGAGGGGCCCCCGGAGCCCGCTGCTCGGGAACTGGTGACACGGGCTAAATCCTGCCCTCTGGTGCTGCTGCGATGCTGGTGACACGGGGCAGGGGCTGGAGGTACCCGGGGGACGGGCAAAGGAGCTGCACAGGAGGTTAGAGCTGCTCCAGAGAGATAGGGAAAGGCAGCAAACGCATTTCTCAGAACGCAAACATCCATCACCGACACACACGAGAGTCTCCAAATTCCTCAGTGTTATATTTATGAAGCCATTCGGAGACATGATACAGGCCAGTTCCTGTAGATTTTTCCATGTGCTGTTAAAGATTCAAATTACAGAGCAATTTTCCGCCTTTGAAGACGTCGGGCTTCGCGGTGCAGAGCCCGGGGCTGCTGCAGGCTGGGTCTGTCTCGCTGCAGCCCGGAGATAACGCAGAGCCACCGCCAGCGCTCGGCCGCGCCGGAGTCAGGAGCGGGCCAGGAATGACAGCACCGGGGGGAATTTACTCCGCTGGCAGATAAGGAAAGCATCCTGCTCGAAGCACGGGGTAAACAACTCGTAATGCCAGCGATCTGCAGAGTCCCACGCGGCCCCGGCGGCACATCTGCCCCATGCAGAGCAGGGATGGAGCCAGCCCGGCACCGGGGTGCTTTGGGGACCCACACGGGGCTGGGTGCTCGCTGGGGCCACGGCTCCTCTAATTCGCTCTGCTTGATGCAAAAGGAAATAGAAATGGGGGGGTTTGTCACCCGGAGGAGAACGGGGGCACCCAGAGCACTGGTGGCCACTGGTGGCATTGGTTGTGCACATAGGGCTTGGGCCACCCAGATTAGAAATCACAAAAGAGTTGGGCAAAATCAGAAAGATGTTAAAAATAGATGAAAAATCTCTTTTTTTTCAGCACACAGCTCCTGACACCAATTGTTCCTGCTAGTAATCTCACAGAACTCCCTACCAAACTAAATTCAGGTGTGTTTTCATCGATAAGGGCACAGGGGCACAAGCTGGGAGCAGAAGTCGAGGCATACCAGCTCCATGGGACAACATCTGGGGCTCTCCCTGGTGCTCACCGGGTAGCTGCAGGGCTCACCCCTCGCTGCACAACCGAGGCCTGAAATCCATCCCTTAGCATGAGAGAATCACTGCCTGCCTGTGCCGCTCCTGAGCCATCCCCAGGGGCAGCTGCCGTGTTTTTGTGCCCCTGCGCTCGCAGTGGGGCTGGAGGATGCGGATCAGAGCCACCCTTCGAATCAAGCATTGGGGCTGAAACTCGCAGAGGCAGACCCCAGAACATATGGGACAGCGAGGATGGCATCAGGAACAAATCTGTGAAAACCTGCCCAAGGATCACCACCGCCTGGATGCCATCGAGCCCCATCCTGTCTGCTCTCCCCAGCCCTTTGCCTCGTCATGGGGGCACGGCAGAGCCAGGAGAGGAGCCGGAGGAGCAGAGCGAGCAGCTCGCGAGTTCAGAGACTGATTTACAGCCCAGGCCCCGGGCAGATCACTGGCTGGGTTTGTGGTTTCATTTCCTCATCTCCAGAATCGCTGCCGATGTGCGAGAGGGAATTAACATTCAAACTTTGCTTTCAATAAATGCTTGAAGATTCATTTTGTGTTTTATGAAGCTTTCGGAAAGATTTTGGAAACCTTCTGCCCTTGCATGAGGGTCGCTCAGCGCCAGTCCTTGCTTTGGAGCGCCTCTCCCTGCGGTGCCAATACCCCTGCTGCAAAGGGTTTTCCTTTCATTGAGTAAAAATTGAGCTGCCTCAAAAGTAAAGGTACCTGAAGGAAGATTCTGCAAGTTCCCCGCAGCCCTGGACACCACCGGGACATTTGAAGCATGACAATTCCTCCATAAACCAAAGCAGGTCCAGACCAAACAGATGGGCTGAGGGTCAGCAGGCTCTGAGTGACCCTAAAAAACTCCACAATTCTTTATCTGCGAGCGCAGCTTCAGTACAAACCCTGTTTTCTACCATCCCTGCAGGATCTGGAAGTGAAAGCGTGGCCTTCCAGCTCCTCTGTGCTGAGGCCAGTGGAAATTTGGTGCGGGTTTCACCCGAGGACTGCGCACACTTCGGGCTCGGCCTGTTTATTGTTAACCTCATAAAAAAACATCAGGGTTTTTGCAACTTGAAAGTCTTTCTAACTTCATAAAATATGTGAATGCTTAAGAAAGAATCTGGGCCCAACTGCAGAAGTGATGACTAACAAGGAGGAATCTCGTGGTGTTCAAAGCGAGCAAAATGAGCTGGCGAGCCGTGGCATAATGAGTTAATTTGCCTCGCAGCCTACCTGGTGCCCAGCGCCAGCTCTCGCTCCCGCAGACGTCGCTGGTGATGGGTCATAGGCTCCTCCACCCAGATGAGTGATTTTAAGCAAAAGATCCAAAATTAGCTGTCTCAGACATGCACCAGCCCGAGGTCGGTCACTTCCTCGTAATATGGATGCTGAATTTCTAATAGAAGAGAATCTGAGTGTTTCAAAATGACACGTTTTGGTACTTTGAGGTGAAATAATCTCCATTTCTAAATGACATTTCTTTCTATTTTTAAAAGGCTGCGAAGTTTTGCGAGCAAATCCAACCATGCATTCAACCAAAACAACATTTTTGTTCAAAGCCTCAGTTCCCAGAAAAGTTGTAAACCGCTTTTTTTTTTTTTTTTTTTTTAATTCAGAACTAGAACAAACCTTTTCCCCAAGACTTTGGAGCTGCCAATAATCCATTCTTATCCCAGATTTGATGTTTTCATAAAACTGCTGGATCTTGAAGATGCCATTAGGTGGATGCCTTGCTAAGGTCCGTGCCATTTTGTAACTCCCCAAACTCATCTCAGACTTCAGCACCCCTGTCCGAGGGATGTTTACAGCTTTTTCTTTTTCCTCCATAGGCAAAATTAAGCAAAAAGCTAAAACTGATGAAAGGCACATTGCTGTCTGTCATAAGGGGCGTACGTTGAAATATGGCAGTGAAAAAAGCCAGCTCTGCTCAAACCACTGCAGAATCCCAGCGGAACGAGGCACGTGAAGAATATTTTATATTTAGTCAGAGGAGGGGAGAGGCAGGAGCCGGACGATGGTGGGTTTTTGTGATGAAGAACATTTCCAGGGAAATCTCCCTGCCATGGGAATAGCTCCACGCTTTATTTTTATAAAAAATAAAGTTTCACAGCTCCAGGTTACTTTGGAGAGCTGCAGCCATCCCACTTTCTCTGTTTATCATATCTTTATCAGCCGGGACGGGAAGAAGACATGTAAGTCATAATCACCACTCACGAAAACACACCACCAGTGGCGAAAAGAAACAACATCCCAGTGCCCGGGCAATCCTGGCTGAGAGGTCAATTCCCACGCTCCCTGGAAGGAACAGAACCTGCCTGCATGGTGCTCGGCCGGGGTCTTTACCTGGCTCTTCTCTATCTCCTCTGCTGTCCTGCTGCACTTCCCTGCTGTGCTGCTGCCCTTCTCCTCTGTCCCGCTGCCCTCCTCCTCTGCTGTCCTGCTGAATTCTCTCCCGGTGTCTGTCAGTAGCTGGCCACCAGCTGTGAGTAAGGCAAGGGAATGGAGCTGTGCTGATTACGGATGGAAACCAAGGGCAGAGGGCAAAGGAGTGAACAGGTTCTCGAACAGAGGAGCCACAAAAAACTCAGGTTTAAGTGGTGCTTAAAAGCCGCAGGGCACTTTGTGGGGGGAACGAGTTTCCCTGCCTGGCACCCACCTCGCAAACAAGGTGCTGCCCGTGGGGTTCGCCCTCAATTCTTTTGCTGAATGTGTAAACCAGTGCCTTGGCCTCGCTTTGTGAAGAAGGAGCCACATTTCACTCCTGAACCCTCTCCTCTCTGTGCCTCCTGTCGCAGAGCATCCCCGAGGAGGCCACGTCGCTCTCCTCCAGCAGCGAATGCTCCAAGCCAAATGCTGGCCTTAGCAGGGAAGAAAAATGCAGCACCCAACCTACAGACAGCACCACAGCTCCAGAGGAAGCAGAACAGGACGAAGGCTGCCTGCCAGATCCTGCTCCAGGTGACACCTGAAGCCACTGAGTTCTCTGGAGCTGTGCTACAGAGGCTGAGGCCGGAGTCTAGAAACAATTCTGGAACGGGATGAACGCAAAAATGACGCACAGCTGTGAGACCGACAGAAAAGGCTGAACACCGAGCACAGGTACCGTTCTGGAATGGATTTCTGAAAGATCAGAGGGGCTTAGTCCTTTTCCTTTTTACAGTTTATACAATTAAGAGATGTCTTGGTGAAACAAGAAACAGAACAAGCCAGATGTTCAACTCCCAGCACTCACAAACCATGAAGTAGCACCTGCCCTTCTCCCCACTTCTCAAAATAGAACCGAGACTGAAAATCAGCCATTTTTAAAATGACACATTTCTTCCACTCAAAATCCCCCAATAGCTACCCATTTCATTTTCTGCTAGCATCCCCTTCAACACGAAGGCACAGCAGTGTCATTTTGACATAGCAGCTGCCTTTGGATGGCGTTAGGAAACCCCACGGCTGCCCCTGTGGTGGGTCACCTCTTCCTGCTGCTCTTTTCTTAAGTGGTTGCTTGGCCGGTGCCTTCACTATCATCATTTCTCCTTGCCTTTGGCCTTCAAAGCGTGTTGTTTGTGGATTTCAGCTGACAGACTGGGAAAGCGCTCGCCGTCCCTCCCCGCGGAGCCGGGCTTTGCCTCTTCCCCCAGCTTCATGTGACTGCTTTGTAGGAACTTGCTTTGGCACCATCAGATTAGTCGCTGTTAACATCACTGATCCCGCGGAAGGTTCTTCCCAGTGAGCAATGAAACATACCTAATCCCGGCAGATTAAAGAGGAACACGTTTCATCATCCCTCCCTCGGCTCCAGCCGCGGCGTTAGGAGCCTGGCACCGTGGCGAGAGGCTTTGCCCTTGTGCGCTGCCCGTAGCTCCATCGCATCGCAGCAAGAGCTGGCATCCGTGACAGACACAGATTTCAGATATATGGGGATGCTGAGGGGTGAAAACAATTTCCACGGTGTTTTTTCTTGAAGCTGTTGCAGAGGCTTTGTACCCGGTGGCAGCACCCAGTTTTTGGGGCACGCTTCCCATGTCCTTGCCCCTCCGCCGGCTCAGCCAGCCCTGCTGCTGCTGCTCCAGCCTCCCCTGTGCCCTCCTCCGGTCTCACTTCGGGAGATCGCTCTTCACATGGCCTTCTCCAGCATCCATCTGCTGTGTTTTAAACTGGTCTTTTAAGAAAAGCTCTTGCTTCCATAGCAGGAGCTGCAAAAAGCAGAGCTCAGCATCTGTCTCTCTAGCAGCGGGGCAGCAGGCACGGGGCAGCGCGTGTGGCAGGCTCTGTGACAGCCACCGTGCACCAAGGGAAAAGCCAAAGTGCAAGCTCAAAAGGGACGACACCAAAGGATCAGTGGGCAGGATGGAAATATCATGTTAGAAAAAGCTTGAACTGGAGGCTGTGCTTTTTGTTACCAGGAATCCGATCGCGAGGCAAAAATCTGGAGGAACCCAGATTGTTCCAAACCATGTGCTCCTCGTGGAGCAAATTATTTTTATTGCCACAATAAATGGAAAAGGTTCTACCTCCAGAGCTGTGGGGGAGTACCAAGGGTTTTCCCTCTGGAAAAGGCAGAGACCAAGGGCTGCATGAAACAACTCCCTCGAGCCTCGGTCTCTCCCCATCCCTTATTTCACCTGACTCGAGGGCTGCGTGCTCCTGGAGCAGAGGCTCTCCTGTGCATGCCCGTGGCACCACCAGCTCCTGCTCTCCAGGCAGACCCTGGCAGGACCAGAACATAACCCACAAAGGCTCCCAGCGAGGTCCCTGCTGTTCTGAGACGTGGCTGGCCCCAGGGAAGCCAGAGCAGAGTCAGCACAGGCTGGCTGCAGCCTCCAGCACAGGGCAGAGCCCGGATGGGACAGCGGGAACCAGTTCAGATTCAAACCAAGCTTCTCACTTGCCACCAAAACAAGCATGCTACGGACTTGCTATCCTCCCCAAACCACAGTGTTGTTTTAATGACCTTCCATTTAGGCATTAAGGAGTGAAATGCCTAATCCTGTTGAGCGTGTAGGCAGGTGACTCACTGCCGTGGCGCTGGGAACTACCTCCCTCCTGGCAGCTGCTCCGTGCGCAGCCTTCAAAATGGCAGGGCTTGAATCTGCTAAGTGAAAATGATAAATAAAGGCTAACTGCAGGTAATGTCACCTGTGCGTGTGCAATAATATTGTCCGAGTTGCCAAGCAACTAACGGGAGGTGCGGTGAAAGGAAGAGATAAAACCTCCTGAGCACAGGTATGCGCTGCGGCCGCTGCACGGGGACTCTGCTGGTGCTGGCTGTATCAGAGCTTGCCCAGAGGTTTCCATCACGATTTCTTCTGGAAGAATAAAAAGGAAAAGGAGCCCAATGACTTACAGCAACCCAGGACATACAAGTCCCTGAGAGTCCTGCCCCTGGAAGCGCTGAGCTTTCAGCCAGGCTGGAAATGAGCAATGCGGTGGGACAAAAGTAATGCTGGCTCTCCTCATCTCCCACAGGGTTGGGGTCCTCTGCTGCACGCCATGGGGGTCTTGAAGGCAGCTCCTCGAACCCTTCCCGTGATATAAGGAGCAAGCAAAAAAGCAGAGACAACCCGTGGCTGCACACCTAGGTGTGTGTTTAACTGCAGCTGTTGTTCATGTAAGCACTTGTTTGTGCACATCTGTGCACGTTGCAAGGTGCTACTTGGGCAATTAATGGGGTGAGCTAGCCCCTAATGGGTTTTCATAAGCAGAGCCCAAACCACGCAGCCCTCTCTTGCAATTCCCCAAACAACAAGCTGCCGCCTTCCAGCTGAAAAAGGATAATTGCATTATCAGGAAGGACTTGAGAGCTCTCAAGATCTCCCAGGAGATGTTCTGGAGCTAGCAGGATCAGGTCCTAGGCACGCGTGATTCACTGACATAAACAGTGGTCTGCGTGTTTAAACTTGGCTTTCGGATTTGCTCCCAGGAGCAAATGGCCCACGCTCCCTGCAGCAGCATCAGATGGGATGCCCAGGACATACAGGTGGCTGTGACGCCCCTCGAGACAGCTTCCTGCAGCGAGCACATGCCACCCTGCTTCTTTTGGGTGTGAAACTGGACATTTCTACATTCTAGAGCTGCTTCTGAAACCTGGCCCACCCCATGCAGAAATAAGGCTCCTTGTGACCAGCAGGGCACAGAACCTGCTGCAGAGGTCATGCAGAGCTGCAGCCAGAGGCTGCCACCCAGCAGTCGTGCCAAAAGGGGATTTTTTTCTCTTTCTTCCTTTCTGGACACCCTTTTGGCTGCTCTCCTCTGGCTGGAGGAGGTGATGCTCCAGACCCAGAGAGCCGTGAGCTGGGAGACAGCAGGATGTGAGAGCTCGTGCCGCCCATCAGTTCCCCCAGATGTTGCTCGTTTCTAGTTTGCATTAAGCAATGCATTGCACATGAGTTGTGCATTTTAAGAAACCGCTCTGACTTATCTCTGGCTTCACACGGCTTGTTAAATTGGCAAGCTGAAAGAAATCGGACACAAACTCAAAGTGACATCTCCGTCATCTCCCTGCAAAACTACTGGCGTACAGTTCCTCCATGGAAAGCACAAAGAAAACAAGTACAATATTAAAAAAGAAAAAAAAAAAAAAAAAAAAAAAAAAGAGCAGAAGAAAAGCACCCAGCAAGAGAAGAGCAAAACAAGCCCCAAATAAATGCAACACAATGAGCCCGGGCACGTTAGATACCCAGAGCAACGTTTGCTGCAAATGTCACCCTATTTTTACTTCTATTTTTCTGCTTGCAGATCTTTTGGGCTGCATGGCAAGGTGGACGTGCTGCGGGTGACACCCAGCTGTGCCACCTGCCCGGCCACCTCCTCGTGGCGATGGCACGGAGCAGGAGCCACCAGCAGCAAGCAGCCACCAGCCAGGGCCCGGCTCCTGGGTTTGGGGGCTGAAGGTTAAGGATTCTCAGTAGGAGGCTCTTTTGTGCCGACAGTTATGAGTCTCGGAGGCTCTGCAGACGTCTCTATCAGTCCTGGCCATCGCTCAAATCCTTGCAAACAATGACTAACAGGAGCCCACACAGAGCTCTGATGGAGCGCACCACCGCCGGCTGCCCTGCCAGCTGGGCCACGCCGCCTTGGCCATGGGGGCTTCCTGGTGGGCAGCAGACTATTTGTGCCAAAGGGTGGCACACACGTGCTCGCTTTAAACCCGAGGAACCCATATTCCAGCCCCAGGAATGGCCAGGTACCAGCATGGAAGCCCACTCTGCTGGGAAACCACCGATCGGGGCACCCATGAGACAGCCGGAGAAATTTGGGGTCAGCGTCCACATGCTGCGGTCACACCTCTGGTGGCAGCTCCGGCAGAGCGCCTGAGTCACCAGGAAAAGATTAGAGGAAAGTTCCCTTCTGTTTTAATGAATGAATAAGCTCGAAGGTTTTTCTAGGGTGTGGAAAAAGATAAGGCTGGAGAAGGAAATGCGACGCCTGAGGAGCGGTCAGGTCTACCCAGCGCTCCTAGGAGCAGCTGGCATCTGGTGGTACGACCTATGGGTGGCTTCACATCCCCTGCTGGCCTATTTGAGCCACACCTGAGATCCTAAATGCCATATATTTCACTTGGGTGGGTCTGCAGACTCTACCTTCATGCCCCATCCAAGCCCTAGCAGCCGCATGGATCGGCCTTTGGGATTATTCACTGGAGCTGCCTGCATACCAAAGGGACGCAGTAAATCTCTGGCACCAGGAGCATCTCCCCCAGGGCCTTGATTCCCCAGCAAAGGGCAGGGGCAGGCTGTGACCCTTCCTTGAGCTCCCAGACAGCAGCAGGAACCAGAAGTGGCCGTGCAGGCTGCAGCAGCACATTTCCCTGGTTCACAAAGGTTTTGGGGGGGTTTCATGCAAGACGTGCCATGGCAGGGTGGGCTCAGAGCCTGGTGTGCCAGGACCACCCGAGGGGCATTTCTGCTGCTGGCACCCCATCGCCTTGCTGAAGGGAAGGGCAGGCAGCGATGAGCTGCATGTGGCTGGGATGGGATCTCTCACGCTGAACTTTTGGACTCCGTACAGCACGAAACCAGAGATCACCCCCCCACCGGCTCCGCGAGATGTCTGCGAAAGATGCAGCCAGCAATGCTCAAGTTCACCCACTGGGGAAACGCTGTGTGACGTGAAGCTCGCAGCCCTCTCCCCTTATCTGCGAGGCAGCTGATGAAGGGCCTGGCGTCAGTCTGGCAACGCTGATGGCTCCCATTTCGCACCAGCGAGGGCCGCCTATCAGCAGCACGCCGGGGCAGATAGCGGCCGGGCCTATCTAATCACATACCTTTTGCATTAGTGCTGCCACACATCCCTTCCATTTACAATCGGGAGACCGGACCGCGCTGAATTTTCACAGGAATGAACTGTCAACAACCCCATCCTTCCCAAGGCCTAAAAATGGGTGCTTTATCACAGCGGCCAGTAGACTTCTTTTCTTAGACTTCCAGGCAATGGCCGGAGCAGACTTGGAGCCCCCACGAGCGAGACATGAAGGAGACCTTTTTGAGATAACAGCAGTTCACTTGGCTCTCTCAAGAATGCCTTATGGCTGTTCCTTTTCAAAGCCGAAGTAAGGAAACCAGCTCAATTAGAGCATATCAAGAAACTTTGTGTCTCCTGGTTTGTTTACCTTTTATCAGCGCTCTTAATACGCTTTCCTGCTTCTCCGAGAGGAGCAGGAGGGCTCTGCTTTGTGCGATCGCACTAGAAAAATCAAACGGGTAAGAGGCAGCTTTTTAAAGCCACACACCAGAGTTAATAACAGGACAGCAAACAACTGCTACCAGCCTCTCGCCAGCCTGGTGTTTCACCACTTCTCAGTGCATCGATTTGGCCCCACGCTTACATTTCGCTGCAATTTTGCAGAAATACATAGTTTTATTTAACACACGTTGCCAACCTTTAATCTCTCAGGTCGTGTTTAAATACTCTGTGTAATAGTCAGATCTTTCTTGAGCCAAGCGCCCATTAGGATATGTCCCAAATAAAGAGCCCATGGAAACATCTTCCCTAAGGATGGCATCTCGAAACAGCCCTAGAAGCCAAGCCCTGACCCTGCAGCAGACTCAAGTCCATCAGCTCTTGGAGCCTACATCAGGCCATTAACTGCAGGCATAATTAATGATGCCCAAATCTCAAAAAAGTGCCAAATTAGATTTCACTTGAGACAAGCAGATGTATTTTGGATGCCTGGATGAGGCCTGATCCTGCCTGCTGTGAAAGCCCAGAAGCCTGCTCACAGAAGGAGCATCCAGCCTCACCCCGTCCCTCCGGAAAGCTAATTTTACTCATTTCCCACCGGGAGATAAAACTCAGGTCTGCTCCCATTGCAGGGCCCTTTGGCTGGGACACAAATAGCTTTGGAAACGCTTTTATCTATGCACAAACGTCCTTCCAGAAAACAGAGCGGGCCTCAGGAGGCTGCCTTGGTACCACCGAACCTCTTCACGAGGAGCACGCGAGCTCAGCCCATGGGCAGGGCTTTTTGAGATCTGCTTTCCTCGTGACACCCCCATCCCACGAGAGGGACATCCTTCCTGCTTTCGGAGAAGCCCTTCATGACTTGTGCCCGCCAGGAAAGGGAATTTTGGGGGAATCCCAAGAGGCTGCCTCCAAGGGCCGGGCCCTGTCCCGAAGCGCAGCCCTCGCGGCTCTCTGCAGGCCCCATTTATCTCCTGCCGGGGTGCCTGCAGTGCTCCTCTTATCTGAGCCAGCTCCTCCGGGATCCCGTTTTACACATGCTTCACATTTTTGTACAGTTCCTCTTCAAACCTAGGCGTAGCCTCAGCTAAGGAACAGGCTTGTGTTGATCGCTGAGAGCAGAAACGGTTCGGAAACGTAGGCAAGTTGAAACCCAGTCTTGAGCGGCTCGGGGCTGGCCCACACGTCCTCGGCTTCCAGCCCCGGTGCTCCGCAGGTTTCCTGAACCTGACCTCATCCTCCCGCCGGTGACACTCGGTTCACGTGGGTTTGGATTTCACAACAAAAGCGCTGGCACCGCTCCCGTCAGGGTGCCAGCAAGTAACAAGCGATCGCTAACTACCGACACATCTGCTGCCTGAGGACATTCAAACCCTGCCTGCCTAAACCATGAGATAAATTTCTGAGCAGAACAAAAAGCTCTCGGCCTTGTGTATTGGTACGAGCAGAACCCCTGAACACCTCCCCTGCCCTGCACGGCTGCAGCGGGGCACCGGGGCCTGGTGCCGATGGGGCCGGGTGCTGGGGGCAGCGCGTCAGGCCGGGCCTGGTGGCGTGTTGGGAGCTGCTGCCCTGCCTTTGGAGCCCATTTCGGTCTCCTGTCTCTGCAAACACCAGGATTTCCTCTCCTGGTACTGGCGGAGATGGAGCAAAGGGAGCAGAGGGGGTGGGCAGAGGCACTGCGCCAGGAGAAGTTTGGGGTTATTTTGACAGGGACCTCTTGTAAACCCTCGCTGTACAGCCCCATCCTATAAAAGGTGTCTCCTCACATGATTATGCCCCAATAAAGTCTGAATTGAATCTCTCCCTGCCTGCCACGGAAGACCCTCGTTTCATTGACTTAATGGAACACATTTTTACAGAGCCTTCGCCCCGTTGTTGAAGCTGCAGGCTGCTTTTTCTTGGCCATCTTCTCCACGCGCGCTGTTACCTTATCACGCCGTGTAATTTGCAGACAAATGAAAATCTGGGCTTTGACTCGCACAAACACTTGGACATAAAACCCTTGCTATTGCCAGCTTGTACGGCTGTATCCTCATATTTGATGGGTTTTGTAAAGCCTCAGTCCTGGGAGAGCTGTGAACACACCAAAATCTCCACTTTCATGTTTTTTCTGAATTTTTTTCTTCATGGTTATAGAAACAGCAGAAAACCTAGGAAAACCAACAATGCAACAGGGAGAAGGCAGGGGAGGAGAACTCCCTCGCCGTGATGTAAAAGGACAAGCATTTGGTGGGGCTGAGCAGTGGGAGCCCAGCCCAGGACCCCGCTCCCCGCTGCGGGCTCCCACCCAGCCGCCTCCAGCAGGGTCTCCCCATCCCCGCTTCCAGGCCGGTTTTCAACTTGTTACAAAAACTGAAGTTGCATTGTATGTATTGCACCACCTCTGCCAAGGTAAATAAACTCAAAGATGACTTTTTTTTCCAGGCATTCACAGTCAAATGAAGGTGAATATTAACAACCACTGCATCAGACCCAAACTCGGGTGAGATGATAAAAGGTGCCGCCGTAACCCCGCGGCTTCAATCACGCCTGTAATGTGCCCCTGTCCATCTGCTGCTTCTCATCCAAAGGCACGGGTAATTAATAGATAAGTGATATGACAGAAAGTACTAATTCCAGGAAGCGGAGCAATTCATTTTTATGAACCACTGCGGCACTGTTTGCTCTCCCCAGAGGGATCTGGTAGTGGAGAGCTCCTTGCAGACGCTGGTGGGGCTTGGAGACGGGGGGGTCTCGGATGCAGACCCATCCCAGCAAGGGACATGGGAGCCTGAATGCCTGTCCATCATCCTGTTCATGCTGGGCACACCAGCACCACACTGCGGGGGGCTCGATAAAATCATGGGCTTATCCCTGGGACCACCAAATTAACCAGCACAGCACAGGGAAGGCAGAGCGGGGGTCTCCCAGCTGCCATGGAGGATGCGCATCCAGCCCTACACAAACCTAACCCAGCTTTTCTTCAAGGCAAAGCCATGAAGATTGGAGCACGGGGGCTCAGCACATACATATTTGAGCCTCGTATTTTCACACACCACCTCCTGGTCCTTTCCCGTTGCTACACGACTTGCTGGGAGCAGCATCTGCTTGCCCAGCTCCTGGGCTGTAATTGGGGCTAATGCCACGTGCTGGCATTTGGGCTGGGACGCTACATATGGTGGAGGTGCCTCTGGGAACGTGTCACTTAGAAAACACCCCCTCAGCCCACAGAAGGGCTGTTCAACAAGAGCAATTCCTTCAGATCTATGTTCATTCAAACTCTCAAGCTGCTTTTTGTTGCCATGCCAGGCAATAAAACAGTGATAAATGAAGGAATTTACACATCAGACATCTCAGATTCCTTTCCCTCCTTTCCCAAGAGCAGCACGAGGGGACAGTTAACGATGCTAGTTTATGGTATAAATATTTGGACAGAATATATTTTGATACCATAAATTTTAACAGTTCTGGCTGGTTTTAAACTCTGTTTTTCCCCAACCAGGACTCTGTGCAAAGTAATAATGTCTGAAGTGTTTCTTAAGGAGCAGAACCTGTCCCTAGGAAAGCATTCTCCTTCCCTTAAAATAAAACCGCACTGCCTGACAAAGAAATCTCTGCACTTGCAGAGCCTTTGGGAGTTAAAGTCCTTCTCTCCATCTCGAGGTGATCGCTGTGACCATTGCCAGCTGTTACCATGTCACCGAAGCCCCCCTGCATCCATTGCCCCAGCATCCTTCCAAAGCACTGCTGGTCCTGCTCGTGCTCGGGAACAGAAAGCAAAAGTCATCGACTTGCCCAAGGTCATGGAGAAGGAAAAACTTTAAGGAAACGGGGCAAGAAGCAGAGCATCAGTGTCCCAAGGGGAGGGCTGTCCTAGGGATGGGTTTATCCTACACGTGAATCCAGCAAGAGAGGTTACATTTTTAACACTGCTCCATTTCTGCTTCTTTAAGCCTGGCGCCTGACCGTACGGCTCGGCCACTTCTGGTGACAGCACAACCTGGCACGGTAAGCCCAGGGACCAGGGTTTGGTTGCTGTGGGGGCAGTGACAAAGTGCTCCTGGCTTCCACAGGAACCTCGCGGAGCCCCTGGCTGCCTGGGGAAGCGGGAGGAGGATGGCTTCGTGATGGGGCAGACCGTGGGAAATAACCCAGCACAGACGGGATGGCTGTAGGGGACAGCAAAAGGGACAGAGAACACAAATTGCGACAGAACCGAGCTTCGTTAGTGCCACTTCTTAATGAGCAACTTGTTTAATTACGCATCTGGAAAGGAACTGGTTTAGGACAGATTTCCAATACGCTTCTTGGAAGGTGCTGCACCCGAACAGGTCTGCTGCTGGGATATTTCCACCACCCTACAGGCAAAGTGCAGCTGGAGCCCGGGTCCCACAGTGTGCCGGGACACGCTTCCCACAGCAGAGCTGAAATTCTCTGCAAACATGCAATTAAAATTATCCGATTGCACTAAAAATTGCTACAGCTTAACCTTTTGCAACAATTGTTAATGGCCACATTTTTCTCTTTCTGAGAAAAAACAATAATAAATAGATCTACAAAGAGCAGGGCCTGTGTCTATCTCCAGACGTGCCAGCTCAGGGCTGAGAACTAGATAGGCAGAAAAATGTTGCTCGGGGAAGGATCCGGACATATCTGCTTCAGAACTTTCCCATGCAAAGAAATGAAATGTGGACCCCGGCACCTCGGTGTCTGGCTCCAGCCCTAAAGTGGTTTCCACTAGTTATAGAACATGCTGACAGCCTCTCCAGATAAGTAGGGCATGGCGAGGGCACTCAGGCGCTTGGCAGCTGGAGACTCGGGCGTCCTGCTTGTGTGGCTTCGGGAGCAGCTTTTGAACCCCGGTTCCAGTGCCTGCGAACAATTCCTGTTCCTAAGGCATCTGACCCAGAAACCCCTTTGGTAATTTAAATCGTGCAAACCTCCAGTCGATAGCACAGGACACTTGGAAGCCCTCGAGTCCATTCCTGTAAATGTAAGAGGAACGGGAGCGCAGTCGCTGCTGAATCTGAACTGACTTCCACCGCTGCTCCCAGTTGCAAAGGATCTCAAGCTGCCTGCACACCTTATATTTCTACACTGCCACCCGGCACCGTGGTGCCCAAATCCCTGCCCCATCAAATGGCCAGATCTTCAGTGGGATTCGTGGTGCTGCCCTTCTTCTTCCCTCCTAGAGACGCGGTTTCAGGGGATCTGGAGCTCTCACGTGGTGAGCCGTCCGTTCCACAAGTGGCACGTTAGTTTTGGAAGTGCAGGAATTGCTTTGTAGCACCACAAAGCTCTGCTTGAGATGACAGGTCACCTTCATCAAGCACACTTCTTCCTACCTTTAAGGAACTTTGGGGAAGCGGGCAGGAATCCGGGGTCACTGCGACATTTCTGCCCCAAGTTCCCTCGGTGCTGTGACCGGGGCTGCAGTGCCAAGAGGCACAGGGACCCTTTAGGGCAGAGCAATGAGCAGGAAGGGATGCGGTGTCCGTCAGCATCCCAAGGCTCTGGCGGGGCAGTGGCCACCGAAGGGTCTTTGTGTGCCACTTTGGGGCAGGAGGGGCTCTTTGGGACAATTTCCCCATCCACTCAGGACACGCTCCTGCAGCTGTGCTGAGCCGGGACTTTTGTGCACAAATGCTCCAGGATCCAAAACCTCTGCAGAGTGGGCAGAGGCTGTCAGAGGGTATTACTTCCATCCTCGTAAGGCTGCTGAAATAGAAGCAGAGGCTCTTTCACACACACAAATTACGCTGTAGCGTAAACATAGCCTAGAGGAATCCACTCGAATTTCAAAGCTCCGTCCCTCAGCCTCTCTCTCTCTCACACACACACACACACACACACATTTTCAATGACAATGAAGTACATAAAGTCTTCCTGATGTTAAGTCAGGGTCCACAGGCGCTGTTCTGCTCTTCTCCAGGTACCTCCAGGGACCAGGGGCAGAGAACGGAGCCTGGGGCGATGTCTTCCCCCCCAAAAATGTCCCTGGCCCGGTGTCCTTGTCAGCACGTGAGGACGTCTGCTGAGTGTCAGCATCATCCCTGGTGGGTTTTTTCTCTTACACGTGTGTGCGTGGGCTTTGCACGCTGTTCAGGAGGGTGTCCCCACAGCTCACTGTGCCCCTGCTCCAGGCGGAGTGTCCAAATGTCCCCGGGGGAGAGGAAGAGGTGGCACAGGGAGGAAGGCAGGGGGTGAATCCCAGGCAGCCCTGCAGCAAGGTCGGCTCCTCGGTCTGCTCCTCAGCCGTGTAAGGAACGTCATGCTCGGGGGGAAGTGGCTGAACTGGTTTCTTTTGCTGAAAAAGGTCCTGAGAAGAGCTGGAAATGTTTTTGTAGAGCAAATGTCAACAACACAGGACTCTCCCCCCGTCGCTTTCAGCACAGACCCAAAGCAGAGCCACCGAGAGGCACGGGAGGCGTAACTCCAGGCAGGCTATTTCCATCCCAACTCAGAATTACGCTCGTATCAAGGAAACTTAATTATCTGCATTTTAACATCTTATCTCTGATCCGATTTCTCCAAACAAGCAGCAGTCTGGAAGCAGCCAGCAGATAACCCGCCCAGCTCTGGTGTCTCGGGCAGGGGGAAAGGGAGCGGAGGAGCCGGGAGCGCCTGGTTCCCTGGGGATGGGATGGACACTTCTCATGGGGCATCACCTCCTGCCAGGTCCTGGGGTCAGTGCAGGAGAGGGCTGGGGGTATAGGGAGAGCATCATCCTCCATCATCTTCCACCAGGACCCTCCGTGAGCTCAGCGGGAGCTGCTGACCCCGGGGAGCTCTGCAAAGCTCTGCAAAGATTTCAGGTTTCCCAACGAAGAGTTGGGCAATGAGCTCCCACCCTGATGTCTCAGCAAAAATAAAGCCTGGATCCTGGCTCTAGCACCTCTGGTCCTTCAGGAGAAATGGCCTCTTGGACACTTCAGTAAGATCAACCAATTCTCTGAAAGCAGACTAAAAGAAGCCTGGAGATTCACACAGTTTTTCATGATTTTTCACATGCTCAGTCTGCATCACAAACAATCCTACAGCCGCATGAGAAAACCTGACCCACCTCTGGCCCCAAGTCCAGTCCTACTGCAGCAGTGGCAAAGCTCCTTGCGATGACGACAGTACTAATGACTAATTCTGATAATAATTAAATGTCAAGGAGAACTTTTCAGCCTAAATGATAGCACAAGTACCAGCTAACATTCTGCAGATAGGAGCAAAGTGTGTGGAAGTTCACCTGGGCACTGCTCCCCAATTTAGCACTTTAGAGGGATGCAGGATGCCACTGTCCTGCAGAGCATGGGGAAGAGAAGAGACACAGTCCCTGGCATGGGTTTGGAGCCAGCTCTTGTCCCAGTCCTGCCCCCAGATCCTTGTAACTGGGAGTAAATCAGGTCCATCCCTGCTCCGTGCTCGTTCAGCAAGATCCTCCTCCAGATCCTGATCCTTACATCCTCATGGGCTGATCTTCCCCAAATCTGCAGCAGGACTTTGCATGAACACAGGTCATCTCATACATATTTGGATTTATTTATTTGTTTTCTAGCTGGAAAATTCAGATCAAGAAATGGGAAATTGCTAATTTTGACCTCATCCATGATGCTTCACTTGTACAGAACTGGAATCTGGACCCGTATTATTATTATTATTTATTTTTTTTTTGTAATGGGGCAAAGAGCAAGGGAATTCCTCGGAGACTTCCCTAAACCAAAAAACTTCCTGAAAATAGCTGCACAGTTTGTTTCTGTGGCCTGAGGTGCATTGCATTTTAATGGCATTATGGGGAAGGCTGCATTTTTGTGCGGCAGCCTCTTCATCTCGTGAAAGATCATTTCTCAAGAGCCAGCACTCCCTGTCCCACTTTAAAGGTTCCTCTGCTTGTTTGCTTTTTGCGACCTCTGTCATTGTGTTCACCAGGCACAACGATAAATGCTGTACTGGGCAGGTGCGATGGCTTTCTGTGCAAATCATCCTGATGCAGATGCGGCAGGTTCTTCTCCTGAAAATTGCTGGAATAATTGAATTTTGGAGAGTCGCAAGGCAAGAAGCAAACTGCTGACCGGCTGGGAAGTTCTGCAGGCTGCTTTACCCAGCAAAAAGTGCAATACTGAAACCCTGGCAATTTCTTTTTTAGCATATTGCGACAGCTGCGCAAAGTGTGCTGCACGTTTGCAATGTATCAAAAATTGATGAGCGATAGGCTTGCTCCAAATCACTTCTTGCTGACTCGGACAGCCCCAGGTCCCCAGGCAAACACCGAATGGAGAAGGTGCACCCGGGGGTTACAGTCCCAGACTTTTGCATGACCCCTGAGAGAGCATTGCGGGGCCCTGCTCCCTGCTGCAGCCATTTGTTTGGCTACCTGTTTGCTACCTGAATCGTTCAGTATCTTCCAAAGAGGGAGAAACACACGCCACAGACTTGCATTTGCGTTTTCATGGTGATGCACAACTCAGAAAGGGCACGGGAGTGGGGCTGGGCCATGGCTCAGCCCACCTTACACAGACATTTTAAAGTCTTACGAGGCTGCTCACCTTGCATCCCCTCCTCAGCGAGCGGAGAGCTGTGTGCATCTCCAGTGGGCACTGCCTAAGACCTTAATTAGGACCTAAGATCTTAATTAATCCCTGGAGGTGTTCACCTGCATTCCTCCACTACAGAAGGAGCCAGGAGCAGTAACACTTCTGCTCCGTGCAAGGAGATGACTGAATAATTGTGGGACGGATCCCCAGAAGTGCAGAACTGCGGAAGGAATCTTGCTTAGTGCCCAGCTTTGGGCTCTTCCATGCACTGAGCGATCTTCTCGCTGTCGAAATTTCTATGGGAAGTCTCTCGGCAGAGCTGCAGCACTGGGGCAGACATTTCGTGGCAGAATGGCTAACGCAGGGCTCTTTGGCAGCAGCTCCCAAAGTCTCTCGAAACAGTTCTGCTGTGCCAAGACTTGAATCCTTCACCAGAGACAACGTCAGGGGTACTGGGGTGATACAGGGGGAAATTCAAACAGGTTTCTGAGCTGCCCCAGTAAATCGGGTAAAGTAAACATTTTAAAATAAGTTTCCCTCAAATTTTGTGTTCCCATTTTCCCAAGCAGAGAGGGACAAAAGAGCATCCTTACAAACTCCTGGGTGTATTCGTGTGTGTGTCAGAGAGTGGCACCGAGCTGCTGCTTGGCATTCCTGCTGGGATTCAGAGCACGGCGATCCAAACCCCGGTAACTCGTCTTTCTGATGAGCCTACGTTACTTCAGTGCTCAATAAAACCATATTTAGAGTCTTTAGAGGTGACACCCCGCCCTGGCTGGGCTGCAGGGAGCAGCCTCATTTCCAAAGCCCTGCTCTGTGCCACAGGGCACAGCAGAGCTGCAGCCCGGCTCTTTTCTGGCCCTCGAGCACTGGAGCCACTTGGAGCACCCTATGGGTGCAGCTCGCTAGCAGTTTTCTCCTAATTTAAAGCAAGTCTGCATCAGGAGAGCCTTCTGACCAAAGCACATTTGTCCATCCAGAGTAAACGTGTGGTCTCACACAGCCCCGAGCCGAAGCTCGGTGCCATGTCGGGCACCACAGGAGGGAATTGTGCTTCTCTTCTCCCCTTTGTTTTTTGTGAGACAGCTCGTGCGATGCCGATTTGCTCTCTGTATGTTTGCTGTATGAGCTCCCTTTGCAATGAGGGATTAAGAAATAAAACTGAGTTAATGGGCCAGGGAAATGTTCCCCGGGTCTGGCAGGTGAGAGCCGTGAAACGCGACGGTGCAGCGGGTACAGACGAGAGGCACCAGATGCTGACGTCCTCAGATCCTTTCGTTAGCTATCGTCTGGGACTGGGAACAGAAAACTGCAACAATTGGGGAAGCAAAAAAAAAAAAAAAAAGAACAACAAAAAACCAAAGGGAAAATCAGAAGTAGGAATTTTAAACAGGAAAAGCATGGCGTCAGGACGGGCGGAAGATAACAGAGTGCTCTGCTGAACACACAAACAAACAAAAAATAACAGAGGCAAACTGGCAAAACATTCCTCTGGCTGACTTAACTGCTGCTCTGCTACAATCACAGGTCTCCAACCACCGCTGTACTCTTGTCACCGCTCCAGCATCCTTCCCTGCAGATAAATGCGAGTGGAAGGGATCTCTGCTGTTAAAGGGGCTCGGGAACAAAAGAGCACCGAGAGAGAAATGTCAAGAGCAAGATGAGTAATGGTTCCCCTCTCGTTACATGAGGCTAATACCTCTGACCTCCCCGCGAAGTACTTTAAAACTCATTAGCACGGAGTCCCAGATAAGAGGCAGGGCACACCGCTGGTCCTGCTGAGCGGGGCTGCCCACACCGAGCACGGTTTTCCCTGTAAAATCGTGTCCAAACAAACAAGGACCAATTCCTGCCAGCGCCCACGGCTGGGGTGGGTGATGGGGGCAGAAATGTCGTGCATAAAAGCCCTGAGGAGCCCTTGTGGGCCAAAAGGGGTCAGAAAGCCAAATCCAAAGCCGCCCGAGCCAGGCTCCCGGCTCCTCCAGTTCTGGGTTACTTTGGAGGAGTAAAATCATCTGCAGACCTCAGCAAACGGCTCTGAAGGGACCTGAAAGCAATGTTCAGATCCGCAGCCCTACTGGCAGCCATCGGGCAGGGTGAGGACGGAGCCCGTGCTCTCCTGGGGGCTGTGGGGTTTGTCCCAGTGACTCCAGTTGTCCGGGGCAGCGTTTCCCAAGCAGCGCCGCGCTCTCGGGAGATGAGGAGAGGAGAGCTGCTGTTTATACCACGTGCGATAACTAAACAGTGCCGCAGGATTATCTTATCTTCCCATCGGGAGTCAAATGCAGAGGGTTCCTCTGCAAAGCCCAAACGAGCCCCCTGGAAGTTTTCCCAAACATTGTTTTACACATTACTTTATCCGCGGAAGTGAAAGGTCTCTCTTCAAAGAATGGGAAACCTCTCTCTTTGCTCTCCGTATCTCCATGAGAAATCATCCCAAGGGGAGAAACCAGCAGAAAGCAGAGCTCTCTCTGCTGTGTAATGCGGCGCTGAGAGCCACCATCAGCCACCCGTGCTGGTGGCAATGATGGGAAGCAAAGCCTGGCGTGGCAGCTGTGAAACACCAGAGCCCGATGCGCATCCAGGAGAGGTGCCCACGGACACCAGGCGGGCAGGGCAGGCTGCTCCTCTGTGCCTGGTGGTTGCCACCATCCTCTGACAGCAGAGCACGTTCTCCAGTGCGTTATTTTGCCTTCCCTGCAATGTTATTCCTCATGTGAACTTGGGAAAAAATTACGAGTACACAGGGGGAACCATAAGGGGAAAATGCGCTGGGTTGTGTCAGGCTTTGGAAAGGTGCTGGGTGGCTGCTGGAGCGAACAGCCCCAGCTCCATGCACAGCACCCTGGCTCCCCGGCTCATCGAGGCTTTTAGGATCCCACAATTTCCTCATCCCCATACTGCAGGCAGGGAGGGGAGGCCGGGAGACACCCCATGCCCTGCCTGATCATACGGGGAGCTGCTGGGAGGCAGGGAAGCGATGTTTTGGGGTGAACCCAACCCTTCCCACTGACCCATCTCCAGGAACAGCGTGGCCAACGCTGGTGGCTGGGGCCCAAACACGGTGGCTCCTGATGGCATTCCTTATTTTTAGGGAAACAGCACCAGTAACAGAAAAATCACCGCTGCCACTGACTTCTCAAGGGTTTTGGGGGGATGAATTTTGCAGAGTGGCAACAATCTACCTGCATGCATGCCCCTGATTTTCCACAGACCCCTGTTCTTCCAGCTACCCAGTACCTTCGCAAATCCAGCCTTTCTCTGGTGTCTCAGAAAGACTGAGAAACGTGGGAAAAAAAATAAAAGAAAAAGAATAGAGACCTAAGTATAATGACCAAGAGACAGGAAAAGCCATTATATACAGCAATAAAAAGACTGCTTCCCCCCATGTTCAAAACACGACCCGATTATCTTAGCAACCAGCACAGCCGAGCAGATTTTACCACAGGAACTGTATAACCATTCCTAAAGAAACGGGAAGGGGAAAGCATTTATTCCCTTCTATATTTTATGACGTGAGAGCTGATATGAGTTGCTGAGGTGGAGGCTGCACATATAGCAGCAGGGTGGGTTTCGGGCTCATTGTTTTGGCATTCTGCTGCCTATAGGCTACGGGGCGAGGTGCTTTCCTACCGCTGCTGTTTGAAGGGCCTGGAGCACAGGGCCATAACAGTCTCTCTGTAACACTCCCAAATGTTGACATGTTTGGTGCCTGTTTTGTCAAGCAAACCTTTGCAATCTGCTCCGGAGTTGTCTAGGGCGCGCTAAATTCTTTAGTTTTTCTTGCACTTGTACGCGGTGCTTTCTGCCTGGCTTCATAGAAAACCCTTCAGGAGAAATATAGATACATAAAAAAAAAAAAAAAAGCCCACAGAAAAATCTTTCTTGCCATATAAAGGGTGCACTCAAACCCAATACCTCTGCAGTGCTCGCATTCCACGCCCGGCGCTCCGAAAAGGGTTAAATGAGATTTACGGCCCTTCGCTGTGATTATGGCAATTTAATGCTAATTCCAGAAAGAGCATCTCCCAACAAGACAGACATGTCGGGAGAGCCACTCGCAGGAAGCTCTTCGGGCGAAACATTACATGTGCTGGTAATTAGGGTCATTGCCTCCTCGGCGCACCGATCCTTATCGGGGACGGCGCGGCGGCAGCACCCGGCCACCCCGCTCGCGGGAGGGCTCGAGGGAAACACCACTGGGTGAGGGTCCCTGGAGAACCACGTTCAAGCCCATACAACTTCTTCTTCCAGCTTTTTATTGCTGAAGGTCCATCTCCAACAAAGCCAGGCTTTGCTCGAGGCTGCTTGTTTGCTTTCTGCTCTAGCCGGGCAGCGCAAACAGCTTCGCTTTCTGCCTGCCATGCTCCGAAATGCTCGAGTGACAAACATGGCAGGAGGAGGCTTCAGCCTAAACAAGAACCCGTTTTCATTGCGTTTTCGCCCTTTTATTTCCCTGCAAGGTTTCTGCTCACGCAGGGTTTCATAAAATGTCACCGCACAGCTCCAATTTGGGGCCCCCGCTACCTGCCAGCTCTCCGAGCGAGAAAGTCTAAACCCTACCGGCGAGGACGGGCCCGCCGAACGGCCAGCAGCTGAATAATGAATTACTTATCTTTGCTGTTGAGGCAGAACCATATTAGCCAGTACTAGCTCCGGCCTCGGATTCTTTGACTGGGTTCCAGCTGTAAACATTCAACAGGAAGAGGTTAATTTTTTGATTCGGTTAATATAAATACTGAAAGGTTCCTTACTTTGCTGTCCCACATCACTGCAACATACATTCTGTAATTAGAAGCATATTTTTGTGATTTCAAGGTAGATTTTGCCAAACCAACAAAAAGCATCGAACTCCGACGTTTATGCCAAAAATACCCACTGTATAATTTATGCCAAATCAACAAAAGTCTTCTTTTGTCCTTCCCAAACCACACTAAAGAGCAGCCTGGTAAGAAGTCCAAATGTTAAAGTTCAAAACAAGTCCTCTGTTGTACCGCGTACAAGATAGGGAGAAATTTCAAACCCGGCTGCTGCAGCTCTGACATTCCTGCTGGAGGTAAGTTAGCATCCTAGGGACCGGCATCTCCCTCAAACCCTGCTCATCCCCCCCGCACCCATACGCTTCTCCCTCGCTCTTATTTCATTCTCCCGGAGCTCACAGAGCAGCTGGAGCATGGAGGCAGCAAGCCATGTGTTTGCAGTAAACTTTGAGAGCACGGCCAACGAGGAGCACATGGGCAGGTACCCTGCAAAGCCAGCCTGGCTTGCAGGGACGGCGTGGGCAGTGGCGCAAGATGCACAAAAATTGGGCAGAGCGAAATTATGAACAACATAAAAAGGGAAAAAAAAAAAAAAAAGAAAGAAAGAAGAGGAGAGCATTTTGGTGGTAATTAAGCCTTTCCTTTCCCCGACTTGAAGAAAAATTTTAATTAGAAGTTGAAGCATTTGGTTTTAATTCAGCCCGACGCACAAATGGTTTATTTCCACACAGCATATTTTCATAGGCTATGAAACAGCCTGCAACTAGGAAGCCATTACAGGCGGTGATTACAGCTTCTACATGCAGTTATTATACTTTTGGAAATAGGGGCAGAATGGATTCACTTACATTTCTCCCTGCGCATTAGGGTGGATCCATGTGCAGTTAATTAGACGGGCTTGGTACAGACAATTAACAAACATTTTTTTTTTTTTTTTAAAAACGGAGAAATTCGGTAGTCTTTACATATTCGGCGTAGATATTAGAAACTGGCACGTTGCCAGGGCGCGCAGCTCTGACGAGAATTTACTTTAGAACATCTGCTAAGTCTTTAACTAACTGCACCACGACTGGATGTTGTTTGGATGAGCGTTAGACAATAATGTGCAATCTGGCACCGGCGGGGACCCAGTGATTCATTGCCATAGGAACCACTAATGCAAAGGTTCCCTTAAATAATAATTCCGTATTTATAGACGCACTGAGGACGCTCCAAAGCTACTTGAAAAGGGCCAAAAATCGAATGGTGTTTTCCCTTTCGAATGCAAAGCTCGTATGTGCACGCCCTGTTTGCTTTGGCTGGCTTTTGGCAGAGCCCCTGGACCCCCAGCCCCTATCCTGGGGAGGCTTGAGTCGGGTGCGCGCCTTGCAGCAGGCGGTGACGGCACTAAAACGAGGGGCCCTGAAAGCCAAGAATGGAGAAATTGAATTATTTGAAGAATTTTTTGAGTTTCTTGGGCCAAAGGATGCACGTGAGGGAGAGCTCCGTCTGTAACTGCACCTGAGAGGTCTGTCTGAATGGAGGCACGAAATGCTGCAGCAGCAACAAACCCATCCCAGCCAACGTTTTGGGGCCAGGTGGAGTATCGCGGGGATTCTGGAACCAGGGGTTTCCAAACCCACTTCCCATTACAAGGGGGTTTTGATCACCTCTGCGGAAGCTTTACCTCCGCTGAGGGTGTTGTGCTTGGAAGCTCTCAGGACGGAGCTCGATGAGTGAGAAACACCACAAGAGCCAAGGGGGCTTCCACGGCACAGGTGGGGGCCCTGCACACCCCAAAGCCCCGCAGATCTGGCTGATTTGGCACAGTGGAGGGGCTGCCTGGCTCCAGAAGCCAAGGCAAAGCTCCTTGAGCAGGTTCAGAGCTCGGCAGGGGCCAGGAGCCGTACCCGGCGGTGGGAGCAGCGTTGGCTGCACAGTGAAACCGTCCAGGAGACGGCAGCTGGGGAGCGAGGCTGGACGATCTTATCATCTCCCAGCCATTTTTGCAAAAATTTCTGATTCATTTCCTGCCGGCTACTGTCAGAGAGAGGGTACGGGGCTAGCTGGGCCACAGCCCAGATCCCGGCTGTGTTCCTAAATACTTAGCTTATCTCTCTGTGTCATGGAGCTGTGATTACATAGCTCGAGGGCCTAAAAATATTGCCAAAAGCTTTGGGAAGAGAGGCGCAGGGTGGGTTTGTGTTGTTGTTTGTAGCTACACCGATAGATGGGAACGACCAGACAGATGAGCGTTGGGGTAGAACCCTACTGGCTGTGCAAAATCATGGCAAAGCCTCATTGCTGCCTGGCAGGAGCCCTTCTCACCATTCCCTTTGGGTGCTGAGCCGCTTGCTGCCAGCCCCGAGGGCTGGGTGCCCGCACCAGGGGCACCCCAGGGCCCTCCTGGGGTTGGCACCGAGCAGAGGGAGGTGGGCACGGGGTGGCACAAAGAGGGGAACCCAAACCACTCACCGAGCGAGGGCACAAAGAGGGGAACCCAAACCATGCACCGAGGGCTGGGAAAGGCACAGCCGGGGCCGCTGCCATCCCCGTGATGAAATCCGTGATGAAGCCAGGAGCCCGCTCGGAGCCGAAACGTGAATTTGAGCGCTAGCAGCAGGGAAGTGCTGAACTGCAGCAGGGGTGACCTTTCGTGTTACCTCCAGCGCTATTTAGACTGGCTGAGCTTCCCTGGCCCAGCAGCAATCACACAGTCTCCATCTGCCCACTCCAAATTAGAGTTATAGCGTGTGCTGCCGATGCAGTCTCTTGGGTTTGTTTTTTTTTCTTGCAATCTTGACTTCATCCCAGCAAGGGCTCCTGTCTCTAACTAGCCGCTGTCAAAACAACTCCAGCGGGGAGATAAGGGAGAGAAGACTTTGAAGAGGCTCCTTCCTGCAAGCTGCTCGCTATCTCCCCAAGACATTTGTCAGCATCCCCTAGGAAGGGCAGCAGACGCGGGAAGCCAGGAACCGTTCCCCCCCAAAGCCCCCAGTCACATCACAACCAGCATTTAGAAAGGCTCGCGAAGCCCAGATAAAACGCGAGCGATTAGCGTCTCGAAGAAACCTCTGCTTTCCATCACCAGCCGTGGCCGTTTCCCATCAGGACAGATACTCATTCATGGAAGGACAAATATTTCTGTCCATTTTTCCCAGCTTTCTTGCCTCTCCGCTCTTCACAGCCACCTTTCTCCTGATTTACATTAGGCTGTGGCTTTGGAGCATGCCCAAATCCGCCCCCGAGAGAAAATAAGATTAGAAAAGGGATGTGATTCATTTGGTGGCTTCCCCTTTCTTACGTGTCGCTTCGGAGCGAAGCATGGTCAGACAAAAGCCGCCAGTTGACGACAGCCCCGTCGGTCACACGAGGACCCCGTGCAGGACCCAACCCCGTTCCCAGTGCCGGCACCGCCACTCACCCCGCTCCGTGGCACGGCATCACCAGGGCTTCCCCCCACTCCCAGCCAGGCCTGGGATCTGCATTGCCCCTTTCTGATAAGCAGATCATGCCCAAACTGAACCAGTTCCAGTCATTTCCATGCCTCTTGGCCATCAGCACGAGGCTTGTTTGGGTGTTAATCGATGCTGCGGTACGGCTTGTGTGCGGCGGCGCTGCCCACGGAGCTCATGCGGCACTGCTGTGCTTCTCCCAGGGGCTGAGAGGCTTTTTTTATTTTTTTTTAAACAGCAAACCACATGTTTTGAGTACCCATTTCCAAGTCTCAACCTGCGGAACAAGGGGATTTGGAAACATTTCCACCCTGGGTTTCTCGGTACTGATGTTGAACATCAGGAGCCCGCAAAGCAGGCGCAACGCGGAGCTTTTGTTTGCACCTCGCTCCTTGGGTATTTGATGGCCGTGAGCCGAAAAACCTCCTCTGCTGCTTGCTCCAAGGCAGGGTAACAGCAGTGCTGCTGGCCCTTGCTCCCTTCAGAAACCCAGCATCTCCTCCCAGGGCTCCCTGCTGAGATGCCATCCCCAAGGCCAGCAGCAAGCACTGCTCCCCAGCCCATCCCGCACCCCGCAGGGAACCGAAAACCCAGCACCACTCCTGAGCCCCCACCACGCAGCAAACCCCAAACATGCACCAGCCCCCGGGGGGGCTCACAGAGCAGAGCAGCGCCCCTGCCTCTGCAGCTCCGGGCTGGGAGCTGAGCAGCAGGGACAGGACGGAGGGGTCGCAGCTCCCGAGCCCCACGGCCCCGGCATTTCCTGCAACGGGAACAGCTCCGCCAGAAGCCGGCAGAGCCCATTACTCGCTTAAAAACCGGGCAAACAAAACACTGCAGTAAGAGCTATTAAACAAAATACCCAAGTCTGCAAAGAACAAAAAAGCCCGCAGCGCTGAGCGCCTTTCTTTCGCCCCAGCCCATTGTTCAGCGGAGGCTTCTGTCCCTTTCCCATGCCAGCGAGATTTGCCTGGTGCCGGCCAGTTCTTTATCCCACTGCGCAATTAATACAGCTTCCCTCAGATAAACACGGGCTTGTTTAACTATGTCTCTTGATAGGTCCCAGCAAGGCCTGATAACATGGATGGTCGGATGTTGTCAGGACGAAGGAGTCAGACATGCTGGCAACAACCTTTTCCCTTTCCAAGCACACATGTTTAGAAAAGCGAGGGCTGCGGCTGCGAGGCACGGCTCAACCCCAGGCGCTGCGGAGCCCGGAGCCAGGCTCTGCCTGTGCCCAACGCCTGGAAATCACAAAGTCCCGAGGTCAGTCCCGATTTGAACACACGGGATGGGCTAAAAAGCACGAGCTAAAATGCTGCTCTGACTGCTCCTCTTGCTAACAGCAGCAGCGTGAAAGCTAAAAATAATCGAGTTATTTTGTGTTTCCCTTCTGGTTTTCAACCCCCAGCGTGCGTTTATGTCAGCTTTCCAAAGGTCTCCACCGATCACAAGGATCACAAGCCCTGGTTTCTTAATTTAGTAACTTTTTTATCTTAAAACCCCTTTGATTTGATTGCGGAGGAATCTCGGCACTCATTAAAAACAAACTAATTATCTGTGGCGAGACTTGGGACCAGGACAGTGACAGTGCCACAGCGGTGGCAAAAGCTGTGTGGAAACGGTCCCTTTGCGTGTGGGGCTGCACCGCGGTCCTGGACACTGGGTGCTGGATTTCAGGATGTGTCCTGCCTGCCCCAGGAGCTGGATTTGGGGACAGCTGGCTTTGGGGTCACCCCCTGGCACTACACACCACACGGTGCTTATCCCATTACCAAAGGACGGCGTGGAGGGGACTGTCCAGCTCTGCCCCACGCAGTGCAGACCCCTATATTGTGGGACCCCTATATCCACCTTCAATGGACAACGTAGGATTTGAAGGCACCTCACTGATGCTGCTTTGGGGCCTCTCCCCCCACCCTTTTCAGGGGTCCCGTACTCCTCCCACATCCCTTCGTGCCCGAGGCTGGGTTATCTCCCCTGCCCTACGGCCACCCTGCTCCAAGCACTCCTATCTCCCGGCTCCTCCTCTCCCCTGCCGCAGCCATCCCTTCCTTTCCCATCTCTCTCTTGGAAACTCGCCATTCTTTCCATATTCCCTCTTTTCTTCCTTCCTGCTCGGCTGCAGATGCCGCCCCCCTGCCCCGAAGGATCAGTCCCTTATCTGTGGGGCAGGATACGGGGGGAGCCCGCAGCGATAGCGCCGTCCCCACGCCAGCCTCCCTCCTTCGCCTGTGGGACAGCGCCCGTGGGGTGCCATGGGGTCCCGTGGGGTGCCATGGGGTCCCGTGGGGCCATGCCACGCCAGCTGGTCCCTTCCTGGCCCAGGGGGAGGCTCCCCCGACCCTGCACAGCAGCAGCAAAACCTCACCCCGGTTCAGCCGAGGTCTTTGGCACCGTGCGTGTGAGCTGCAGGCGATGGTCGGACGGCAGCAGGACACGAGGAGCTCCCCGAGCACCGCAGAGCCCAATTACAGGGCTAGGGTTTGCTTCAAAGCTAACCTGAGGCCAAAGTGGGCAGGTTTATGAAAATAATAACCCCCCGGCGTCTCAGGTAGCGATGTACAGGGCAGTGTGAGCAGGCAGGAGGTGAGCAGATCTGGCTGGGGACGAGGTGCGTGCGCCAAGCTCACCGGAGCCTTGCGAGCCTCCCTGGGAGGAGATCAGCCCACGGCACCAGGAATCAGTGCTACAAGGAACAAATCCCAGACCACTGCCGGCCTTCCCAAGCCACTGGCACACACACAGTGACACTTGGCATGGCGTGGTGTTACCAAAGACCCTGCTTTCGTCTGCCAGATGGCCTCGCACGAGCCTGATCCTCCCCTGACAGCCAGGGCGCAGGCGGAGGAGCGGAGTGCAGGGCGCAGAGCCTGCCTTAGGAGCAGAGCTGCCTGCCCCACCGCTCGGCGCGCCGACATCCCAACACAGGGATGACCGTGCTGCAGTTGTACCTCTCCTTTCAGTTCGCTCTGTTACACCCCAAAGCACCAAATATCTCCTGTAAGGCCCCGCATTGCCCCTACAGTTCCTTTCCTTGAGGACTGAAGGTGGTCGGGGGGGGCCTGCCAGGAGGCACCGCGTATTTACGAGGAAGTCGTTACGAGGGAGGTGGGGAAGAAGGGCTGGGGACGCTGAGAGAGCCCTTTCATTGATCAGGCTATTTTTAGCAAACAAATTTCCCTTAATGGGTTTACGGTTTCAGCGAGAGGAGCAGCTGGTGCCGGTGTTTACAGGAGTCACATCACCGAGGATCTCGGGGCGGTGGGCCCGGGACACTTGTCCCCTCCGAGCAGCGTTTGCCATCCTGTCCGGGTGTGATGGGTTGTGAGGCGTAGTGCTGAGGACCCAAAGCCTCCAGTAAATCCGTCTGCTGGATGAGCTGGAGCTGCACGGCTCCCTAAAGCGCTCCTGAGTTGGAGATGGAGATGGAGAAGGGTAAAAGCAGGGCTTCAAGAGCTGCTGTGCCACCAGGAGGAAGGCTACCACGTGGTTTTGTGACACTGTGGAGTGCCTTTCTGCAGCACATGGGGACTTAATTCTTCGTCTTGGTCATCTCTGATGTCTTTTGCAGACAAAATCAGTTCCCAGGGAAGGTTCAGCAGCCCTGGGGGGCTCCAGCCTGCCTGCTGCCCCTGTTGCCTTGCCCTGTGCCGGGGGCTGGCACATCCCTGCCCTGCACTGGAGCAGGGGGGCACAGGGATGGACAAGACCTGCCCCAAACCCCATCTCCACCAGGGATCAGGCCCCAAAAGCACGGGCGAGCCTGGGCTGCAGGAAACGGAGCACGCTTTTGGCCTGCTCCCATTGAGTTTGTCTTTCCAGCTCTCCATCCACAAAGCAGCCAGTAATCAACGGTCAAGCAGGAAAAAAAAAAATCAATTCTAAAAAGAAACAACAAAATCAGTTCTGCAAAACTTTTGTTGGTTTGTGTTTTTTTTCACGTGGATGTGGCCCAACCTGCAGGCAGCGCGCGGGGCGCTCGGCTCTGCTGGCCTCTGGTGTAGAAGCTGGGGTCAGATTTCTGCACGTCTCCTGCGTCTTCCGAGGGCACAATTCCACCGGCTAACGTGGGATGGTCACACCCCGGCAGCTTGCAGGATTAGGTCAACGGATCCTCGTTTTCTAATTGTTAAGAAAGCCGGCCCTCAGGGAGAAGTATTCCTGAAAGCCCATTCGAGAAGCACGCAGCATTAACAGAAAGAGAGAGGGACGACGCGGGAGAGGTCAACCATTGCAGGAAAAAAAAATAAGAAAAAAGAGAATTAAGACAAAAATGATGTTGGCCATTGCTGACTATCTCCCTGTAATGGCACGGGGTGAGGCACTTTCAGTGGGGTTGTGCATTTTTGGGCAAGTTGAGGATCTGAGTCACCACTTTCCAAATCCTTCTGCTCCCCCCAGCCTATCAGGGCATGCAAAATCTCTGAATGGACCCAAACGGCTTCGGAATCAACATCTGGCTCCAATAAGCAGCCCGATGGTCATGCTTTAACAATGTTTGTTCCAAACTAAATCTTTAACTAAACATTTTCTGAAAAAGGGTTTTGATAGCGGAGCTGCAATAGCGGCGAGGCTGTTCGTGTTTGTTTTTACTTGAGATCCCAATTCTCTGGGGTTTAACTCATCCTCACACATCCTTTGGGGGCTGAACTTTGGTGAAGCAGAAGAGGTTTCGGCCATTCCGAGTGCTTTTCAGGAAGGCATCGCTGGGGATTTTAACCTGGCAACCAAAACGGGCAGAGCATTGGAGTAGATGCTTGCAGGCGTCGTCCTTGGGTGCTCCCTTCTCCGTACCCAGGACAGACAGGGCGAGGAAAAATACTGCGAGGCTGATCCAGGACTGATAGCAGGACAACATCTTTAAATGATGACAAAGGCCAGGCAGAATTTGGACTGCGGGATGTCTGCAGGGATGTACCAGACACGTATCTGCCCTGGCTGGGGCACTGTCCCCGGGCAGGCACCCCTGACCCACCTCGCCTCCCCGCGGTGCTGCCCTGAGGACGGCAGCGGAGCCACGTCACCGGCACGCCGCCGATTCCCCGTCCCAAGCCAACGCTATCATCTGCAGAGGGCAATTAGCAGCCCGCCGAAGATTACAGACCTCTCTGGAACAGACACCCAGTCTCCGGCGCTCGTAGGGCTACAAGCCACAGTCAAGACCGGACTCGCCCAGCGCCCAGGCTGCAAACCCTCCGCACGAGGCCAAGTTCTCACCCCGTCTAGACAGAGCAGGCAGAGCGGCGCGGGGCTTGCTCCGGCCTGGGGAAAGGCGGCTGGCCTCAGCGTGAGCCTGTCCCAGAGCGGGGAGCACCCAGCTCGCTAGGCAGGAGCCCGATGCTGGAGCTCGGAGGGTTTGTGGCTGTCGTGCGGGGTGTGATTTGCTCGATTCCCAGCCCGTGGGACAGGGAAGCAAGGAGGCACAGGCACAGCACCCACCTGGCAGCCAGGAGCAGTGGGCTCTGCCTCCAAATTGGCGTGGCTCACTTCTATCATCCCCGATCACGGAGGGGACACCAGCGCTTCCCTCGCTTCTTACGGCGCTGCCAAACACGCAGGGAACACAGAAGGGCTAAACCTAAGGCAGATCCCAGAAGCCACATCTTCACCTGCATCTGCTGCTGGCAGAGCACATGGGGACGAGTCCCTGGAGCGGGGCAGTGCCCAGTTGGATGATAATCCACTGCTGGGGACAGCTGTCCTGCCCCGGTACAGCCCCGGGACTGAGCACCAGCAGCATCAGGACCTGAGGACCACGAGGCCAGCACTGCCCGGGGTGTTGCACCCATGGCTCCCCTACTCAAACAGGCACACCTTTTTGTGCCTTGACTTGCTATTTTTCTTAAAATTGTCCCTTTCCTACCCAGGAGACTTTTCCTGGCTTTGCTTGCAGAAAGGCCACTTCGGAAAACGAGGCAGATGTGGGGTCTGATTCCCATTTAGGACAGAGGGCCCCTTTTCCCCGCTCCGGCACGGCATAAAGGCTTAAATGCAAATGGGAACCAGGCCCTTGAAGGTCTCACTTTGAACAGGTTATACTCTTACCACTTGAAACAAACTTTCAGGAGAGGGGGGCAACTGACTTTTAACCAGTACAATATGGCTGGGGCTGATTTCTCAGGCCTGATCTTTCGCTCGTCCCGGAGGCTCGGCCGTCCCCCGGCTCCCGACACCCTGGGCACTGCTGGGGAAGAGCAGAAGGGAAGGGTCAGGCAAGACAGAAAGCTTTTTTATGGAATAAATATAAAGATACTGTACATGAACAAAACTGAAGCGTGTTCCACAGAGGATTTTAAAGCTTCCAAAAATATTCCCTCAGCCCTTGCCAAAGGTAATAGAGCCAGACTTTCCATGGAAAGCATCATTGTGTGCGGTGGGGTTCAAGGAGGTCGCTCTGCTTGAAGTGCACAAACAGCCAGCACCCTGTCCTGTCCCTCCTCTCCACACACGAGGAACAAGTGGCCTCTTTTTTTTTAAAAAAAAAAAGAAAACAACCTTCTTCCCTCAAAGGTGGTATAGAATTCACGCTGGTTGTGCAGCAGCAGCAAGCCGGAGCCTGTGTGCACAAGAAGCCCCCTTACGAGGACTCTGACACTGTTTATGGAAAGCCTGGACATCAACAGCTCCGCTCAGGGATTCTGCATTTTTGGAGGCTTTTCTGAGCCCTGCTTTCTGCCCCCATCCCCAGCGCAGTGGCTGTGACGGATGCTGGAGGAGGAAGGTGGGAACGGCGCTGATGAGACGTCGCTGCTAACACAGGCGTTACTGCACGCGTCTCGGAGGGCTGGAAAATAACCCTCCTTTCTGCCATCGCTGCCTTCCACCTAATTATCCCCAAAGCCTCGACTTGTAAACACCTGACCTAATTCTTTCCATGGGCAGTTTTTAATAACAGAAATTCTTCAAATGTGTCTTTATGATGCATCACGCCGTGTTACCTTGTAAATACCCTGCGCGCCCAGCCAGCATTTTACAGTGCAAGGAGAGAAAGACACTTAGTCACCAAATATTCGGCGCTGGGGAGAGGCGATAGAGCGGGGCTGGAAGAGCAGAGTGCTGCTGCTGCTGCTGCTGCTGCTGAGCCCCCAGTGCAGCCCACGGCAGCTCCGTGGCGGAGGAAGGAAGGTCCTTGGGTCCTGTCCCAAGAACAATGCCGTGTGCCTGTGTATTTCCTCTCCCTTCTGGATCACAAAGCCTGCTGCAAATATACAAATGCATTGCTAGAAATGAAGCCGTAAAACATGCTCCACACTTCGGTAGGCGTGGGTATGGGGGTAGAAATGAGGGATGCCCGGGCTTCCTTTGCGCAGCACCTCCGTGCCCTGGGCTGATCACAAGCTCATCGCAGCGCCACGTCAGGGTGGGCTCCGGGGAGAAAGCTGGCAGGACACGAGCACGTTTCCCTGCAGCAGCACCAGAAGAGGTAGGAGAGGAGAAGAGGTAGGAGAGGAGCTGGGCTCACCCCACCTCCCCGCCTCGTACTCCATCCCGAGCCTTATCTCGGCGCTGCTTTTGCAAATCCGCCCTATTTGCATGGTGCATTTGTTTATATTTGTATGCAGCCGTGCCCAGACCTGAAGCTGTTTGGGCAGCGCTCTTACACCTAAAGGAGTGAATTCACCAGCCGACCAGGGGGGCTGGGCTGGGATCTGGCCCCGTGGAAGCCACCGAGGTGACCCGGAGCCCCGCGGGACCCAGGGGCAGGGCAGGGCGAGGGCAGCGCCGCGGCCGGCAGCGAGGGAGATGCGCCCGGCTGGCTGCGGGGAGGCTGCTCAGAAGCAGGCCCGGAGAAAAGAGCTGCCGAAAGCGTTGCAACATGATAGAAGCTCTGCAGGCCTTTGATCTCCGAGCTGTTCTTGAACTGTCACTTTAATGATGTGTCAAAGACTAAAAAGAGTTGAGATTAAGAATACTGGAGCCTGGGGAGAAGGAGAGGGCCATTTGAAGCCCTCTGGGGCTTCGCCGGGTTTCTGGAAGCTTTTAGATCCTCGCTGTGCGCCAACATCTACCCGAAAAGCAGCTCCCGTTGTCGAAGTCCTGCGCCATGGTTTGCCTTACAAAAACCCTGCGTGCTCCCCGCGCGGGCAGATCCCTGCCTGCCCCGAACGTGCACGTGCACGCTCCGCTCCAGCCAGTTTTTGCGCACAAAAGGCTGAAGCGGGTGCTTGGCCGAGCCTCTCTGCGGGATGCTCTCCCCTTTCCAACACGTCCCCAAAGCAATCCCGTGGCTGAGCTGCGGCGCTAGCTGGGGAACAGGCAGGTCTCCCTTAAGAGAGCCCCCGCTGCAGAAAACACGGGTGGTTTTATCAGCAGGAGGACACTGGGCTCCCTGCAACTGCATATATTTCATTAATATCCCAGCCAGCTTTAATGGCATTACCATCAGGTTAATCTACTTTAGATTAATGAACCTCAGTTTCAGCCAGGCAAGCTAATTAAGACGATTTTCTTTGAACTTGTTCTAATGAATGTATTAATATCATTCAGGGCTTCTTTCGGAGCTACAAGCATGGCCATGTTATTCCTGAGAAGAGGCCAAACATTTTTATTAGAGAATCATGTGCTGTGCCGAGCCTGAGACTGCCCTGCCTTTGTTTTCTCCCTCTTGCACCTTTACGCTGTCTGCAGAGAACGCAGCCCTTTGCTTTGCAGATTTCGCCGTGGCTCCAGGAGTCAGGAAGAGTTCAGGAGAGCTTGAAACGTGCTCAGGATTGGACCCACTCTGAACAGCTGAGAACATTTAGTATCGAGAAGCTCTTGTTCTGAAAAACATTTAGATTTCTTTAACTGCTCCTCTACCTCCCTTGCAACGAGGGGTATTTAAGGAGCAGAATGGCGAAGCCCACGGTGGCAGTGCCACCAGATCAGTGGGGTAAGCGCACAGCACGTTCCTTGGGAACAACGACACCGTGAGAACAGAGCACCAGGATGTGTCCATATGGAGCAGTGACCACGAGATGGGTTTACCCCAGCCAAAGCCACCTGCCACGGTCCTGTCCCGGCTGTATCCAACCTCGCTGCTCTTCCACGCAGTGAGAAATAACTTATTATTGGAACTTGAAAAGTTCAATGCAGTGAGAGAGAGCTTGCAGCTTGGCCACCCCACAGGCTGCTGTGCACGGGGGCTCTCTTGGAC
This sequence comes from Anas platyrhynchos, assembly GCF_047663525.1. Lineage (NCBI taxonomy): Eukaryota > Metazoa > Chordata > Aves > Anseriformes > Anatidae > Anas > Anas platyrhynchos. Next base: position 23,147,686 of record NC_092597.1, on the reverse strand, counting down.
ACGGCTGTGGGAACGTTCCTGGGCTGTTGTTTGGAACAAACCGCAAAAATGCCCAGAAAGCAACGCTTGGGGTTTGCTCAGCCTCTGACCCTCTGCCTTCCTGACAGCCACTGTCGGCCCCAAGTCCTTGGGGATGACACATGGCTCCCCCAAGGAGGCAGCCCTCTGAAGGACACCCTCCTGCAGCCCCCGGAGCCCCCAGGATTTGGGCTCAGTCTCCGTCCTTTCAGCCAAAGGCTTGGGAGCTGCTTCCAAACCCCAGCCCCTGGCCGTGCACAGCACGGGCAGCGTAACGCCGGGCTGGCTTAAATAAGCTCTTTAATGAATCGTTACCCAGATGAAATGAGAAAACCACAGGTCCCATCTCTCCGAGTCACTATCCCTCAACATAAATAAAATAAACAGCTTGGAAACAGTTCTATAAAAACATATTGCCACACAGGTATCATTCAAAAATGGGGAGTAAAAACTTTTCCTTTTTTTTTTTTTTTTAAGTACCCAGCCTGCAATCAATGTGCCAGGCCAAGGTGGAGTTTATTTATAAATGCGCATTTATGATGAATCATTGGAGGAAATGCATGCAGACTGGAGACAAAAGTCTGCAGTTGCTAAACCAAATAGGAAATGCTCCTTACATCTGCCTCTTCAGTTGGCATCCACTTCCCCTCAGCGTCTCTTTTCTGCTGGGTAGGCCTGTTTATTTTTGGGTTACTTTTGTCTGCGAAGCCAAACAGAGCTTCTGATTTTTATATTTATCTATTTTTTTCGTTCTTTGTAAACAGCACTTCTCACTTATTCAAGGCCCAGATTATTAGCAGTGGGAATCGGCTCACCTTCCTGCCGGGTTGTTTACTCCCTCCAGGGAAAGCAAACCAGCAGAGTGGACGCCGGGTGGAAAAACAGCCTCATTAAAACGATATAAAAATAAGGACAATGCTAAAGCTGCCCTGCCAATTCTGGAAGAGCTGCCATCTATTTTCTCCTGGATTTATTTTAAATATTTAATTGGTTCTCGAAATCGGGACGGATCACTAACCGGCGGCTCCTTATACTTAAGTGAAAGTCTTCACATGGTGGGATGCTGATCAGTGGCACTCCCATTTTCACTTGTTTTTCCCCAAAACCGCCCTACCGAGGCACGTAGCACTAAAAGGACCATGTTACATCTCCCCAGCAGATTCCTGGGGATGTCCAAGGGACACCAGCAGGCTCTAGGGACTCACCCACATCCATGCCATGAAGGAGTCACAGAGCTGGGGGTGGAACCCCTGTCCGTGCCCCTCCAAACCCCAGACTGAACGCATGGGCCCCGCTCCCGTGACCCTACAAGTTTCAGCCCTCTGCGACTGCAGAGAAATATTCGGTCTGTTTGCACACCAGCTGATGTGAGATAAGAAACAAGCTCTTGCTCATGAGCCTTGCTCTGCTCCGACGGCTGGTGCTCCCTCTGTGTGCGCACACAAAACGTGCACACAACTATTTGATCACCGCTCCTTACTGCAGGGCTCGTATGCAGAAAGCTGGCATCGCCTTTCCTTCGTGAGACTTTAAAATCCTTCCAGCCCCGCTGGAGAGAGAATTCACACTGCCAATTTTTTTTTTCCGAGGGTTTTACAGAATGTGCTATGCGTGCAAAACGCAGCCTGTAACTGTTAGAAAAATACAGTAATTTGAAATGTAAGCAACAAAAATAGGCGCGCACGAAAACAGCAACAAAGATGGGTGATTTTTATCCACTGCAGGCTCGCTGGAGGAAGAAGCGCCCCGGTAGCTATTATCAGTGGTAAACACGGCTTATTTACGGAGGGCTGAGCGGTGCCTCTCCTCTCTGCTCCCTTTTTATAGCAGGTTAAAAAATAACAATATTGCGGCGGAAAGATGACCCAGGCAGCAACTCGGTGCCGTGAGAACAATTGCAGCAGTCAAGGCAAGGCCAAGGAGCACGCCGGTGACTACAACACTTCCCATTCTCCTAGGTTGGAGGGCAGAGGACTGCTGGAGTCTGTGGTTTGTAGGCACTGGAGGGGCAGCGCTCAGACTCCTGCAGGCTGGGTTTTGTGGAATGCTCTGCCTCCCCGTGACCTCTGCAGCACGGATCCGCGGGCCTGGAGCAGCATTGAAGCAGCTCCTCAGCTCCCAGGAGCTACTGGTCCTGCGTCCCTATTCACAGCCCCTAAAACACCCGAGAGCCTCCCTATTAATTTCACCAGCCCCAGGAGCGTGGCTGAGTTTGTGGAGACAACCTCATGCACGTTTAGACCCTCACGCATGTTTTTTTAAACCCCCAAGATTTTTCCCTGTGTTTTTATTTAAAAAAAAGCTGGTTACTGTCAGTCCTTCCCAGCGGCTGTGCTCTCCTGCCCAGGGGCGCACCTTGGAGCGGGGTCACGGCGCCTCCCTGCCAGCACCGCTCCCCACGCCAGGGTTTCCAGAGGCACTCAGAGGTTTCAGAACTGCAGAGGAATAAGATTGAGCAGTGGCCTGCTCCCAGGATTAAGAAGAGCTGTATTATCACCCCTGCCAGAAATAACGTCAGCTGCTGCGACTCTAGGAACGGGGTTTGGGTGACCAGCTCCGGTGCCATTTTCAGGACATGGAGAGGAACTCGCTGTTCTTTAAAAATATCCATCTACAGAGTTCAAGTAACGAAAAAAAACTGATAAGAAAATCACTGAGATGCCAAAAATTCTTTCTCACACAAAACAAACACCAGCTCTTGCTATACTATATATATTGACGGGTTAAAAGCACATACCAGCCTGTCCAAGCCTGTGATCGGTGCCCAGTTTCTAACACCTTTGTGGCTTTTCGTTTCTCACCCAGACACATCAAAGCGCGGGACAGCGAGCCAAGGAAAACTTCATTGTTAGTGTTAACTCACTCCAAGAAAAAGATTTTTGGAAGTTTGAGAATTTTTCACTTCACGGCAATTGTTGATTAATGAACCTCAATGGGCTGCAGCCTAAAAGAGGACTTTGTTAATAAAAAATGCTAAACGGCTCGGGCGGAGTAAGGAGATACTTGCTTTGAACCTGGCTGATATCAAGGCATACACAAGAAAAGAACCGTGAAGACGGATTTACTCAGCGCGATCCGTTCGCTTTCCAGTTCCGCCCCGGGCTATTTGTACTCCAGAAAAACAATTACCGAGGACAGGAGGAGAAATCAAAGCAGCACAACGTAGCTGGAAAGATGAGAGCGCTTGGGAAACACTTAGCAGCCGTGGTGGTTAGGAAAAGAGCAGCAGCTCCCCTACACCTCCCCTTGGCCACCGACACCTCCCCGCGGGGCTGGGAGCACCGGCACCCTGGGGGCTCTTTCTGGCACTCACATGGTGTGGTTTGGTTTGGTTTGGTTTGGTTTGGTTTGGTTTGGTTTGGTTTGGTTTGGAGCTGCCATCTCCCATCTCCGAGCACAAACGTATGAGTTTGAATGCAGGGTTAATAAATTGACTCACTGCTCAGAGATGATCCAAGCCCAACTCCTGTTTGTTCAGTGCTGGAGGCTTCCCAGCAGAGGTACCACGTGGATGTGCCTTTTTCCTTCTCTTAGCGGAAGGTGCTGATGAAGGCTGCCCGACCTGTGCTTGAGCTCATCACCATTGCCATAGAGATGTCATGAGGGACCTGCACACCAAGACCAAGCATCTGCTCGGAGACAGCATCACCACCACAACCAGGGGACTTCTGATCTTCTCTAACATTTTTCAGGGCAAGGAGGCAGGTTTTAAATGAGGGGTTCAGTCAGCTGTGAGGAGGCTGCATGGCCTAGCAGGCAGAGCATGAGGTCGGGGTGACCCCAGCTAAGTCCTTCTTCTGCTCCGGAGCTTATTTTCTTCACCCGTTTATGAGTTTGGTGAGGCAGTCGCTGGCCTCAGCACCCCTGCTTAGACCTCAGCTCCTCATCGAGGATCCCACATGAGGATGACCCGTCCTGGCCTGCTCCATCCAGCAGAGATCTGCAGCACCCACTGCCAGAGAAACACCCCCGTCCTTTCCTTTGGGACCCCGGGGAGCTAAATCTTTGTGTGTTATTTTGAGGCGCGCGTCGCAGACGGGGGGAGTGGGAGGGTAGCATTATGGTAACCGGCCGTGTATTTAGGGCGTCTGCGTTGCAGGCAGAGCAAAGGGCTGTATTACGGAAATTATATGGGAAGAGAGATGCCCAGGCAGCGCTGGCCGTGCTCTTTGGTCTCCAATCTTGGTGTGAGGGGGTGGTTAGACGCTGGGAAGAGACTGCTGTTTACTGTGGAATGTCCTTTCTGTCTGTAAGTTTCTGAGAAAGAAACAAGAATTGTGTGCTTTTATTAAAGTCTGTGTTTGTATCCTCCCTCTGTGATAAGGAACAGTCTATAAATCATGGAATAAACCAGCGGTAAAACATCATCCCAGCTATAAAAGCTTCTTGGGTCTTTAACCGATTTTCTTCCCCCACTAGCTCACAAGCACAATCTAAAATGTCACCCAGCTCCATCTCCCCGAGGCCGTATTTTTTCATTTTGGGCTGGAAGCCTGAATTCACAGCAGATCCAAAGCAGCCTTTATCCCAGATGGGTTTTCAAGCATCGCTGTGCCTCCGAAGCTCCTTCGCCGTGCGGCTCTCAGCGATCCGAACACCACAGCACGCGGACGGGGCTGCTCCTCTTTGGCGTGGCGCTCAGCATTTCCACAAAATACAACAAAGCAACCCAAAAGGTTGAGATTGAAGGTGCTGGCAGTGCACTTCTCACCAAGAAGCAGCCCTCCTGCCCCTGGAAGCAGGGGGTCTCCAGCGGCACAGGGCGAGACCCCCATGGGGCCAGCCCAGCAGCTGGTGGCCGCACATCCCACCTTCCAGCTCCCCAGCTCTGGGGGCTGGAGCCCATCGTGGTTCCTCATTTCTGTGGCTGGCAAACCAGAGAGTTTGATGACTTTTTCATATTTTTGAGTACTTTTATACCTCCAGAAAAAGACGTGCATATATTGCAAGCTCAGGGTGAACGGGTTTTACCTTCTTAGCTTGCAGAAAAGTCAGCTGTGCCTCCAAAGCTGCTATACGAAGCTACAGAGTGCTGATTGCTGATACAAAGCATTCCCTAAAAAATGAGGACAAGATACAGGACCCCAAAGCCTGTGTTTTAGATACATTTGCACTGCCTTATCCATATAATCCAAGGATTTCAGCCTGCTGAAATCCAAGGAATCCCAGCCTGCTAATATTGCAACCGAAGCGCTTCGGCATGGCTAGCAAAGGTAACATTAGAAAACAGAGCTTTAATAAAACCTGATGTTTCTGGTAAAGAACAGAGGAAACCTTAAGCACGCGCTGCTTCAGACTTTTGTGGATCAGTCTGTGTGAGCCCATGGGAACCCTTGTCATAAACCAGGAGAGGAAGCAAGATGCAGGCAGTTCCTATGGGATGGAGCCAATGCAGCCACCACTGCCGGGGTGTGCTCGTGGCAGATCTCACCTTGCAGCAAGAAATGCAGAACGCTGACCGTGGCATAGATGTGTCTGGGTATTCAATTCAGCAGTGCAGGAGCTGGCTGCCAATGTGAGTTTGTAGGAGCACACCTGGGCCTCAGTCTTGACTGCAGCTTCCGTGTTGCATCAGGCAATGTAAACAGAACCAACAATGCTGTCCTCCCACTGTTTTGTCTGTGCAAGGGAAGTTTTTCCTCCAGTACCACCTTTGCGCAACGATCGCGCAGCCAACTGGCAGCACCACGAGCTGTTTCTTCTTTCCTGGCCACGTACCAGCCGTGTTGCAGAGCTCAACTTCAAAGGCTTCAGTGGGATAAAGGGCTCCCGCAGCCATGCCAAAAATGCTTTTCTTAGACAGGTTGAGAGGAGCCGATAAGTTGGAAGAAAAAGAAGTATCTTTGGCAAACCTGGTTCCAGTGGAACTGTCAAGATGTTAAATAAATAAAATAAATAGCAGGAGGACTGCAGAACATCCCTGGCTATCTCTCTCCGTGGGATGCAGAATACGCTTTATCCTCCGGTGAACGTCCAGCAACGTCTGCGAAGAAACCTATCCAAATCCATCCATGGCTTCACTTCATGGGAAGAAAGCTTTGAGGCTGAAACTGAATCCTCTTTTGTTTCAGTAGGGAACGGGAAGATTTGAGAGACAGAAGCAGAGCAGTGGGTGGCAATGGGATGGGGTTCATCCCAGGGAACATTTGCACCCCTCTGCTCTGCTCCAGCTGAAGGGAGCCCAGGGGCACGATGAGCTGCTCTGGGAGGTGGGAAGGGGCACCCAGGAGTGTCTGATGCCTTCTTTTTCCAGCCTGCTGCCAATTCCAGGTGTTTGACAACAATGCAGCCGTTCCTCCTGAGGAACACCTATAATTTGAGCCGCTGGGACATTTCCTCTGGCATTTGAGAGCATATGGAAAGGAATGTGAAAACCTCTCATCAGCCACAGGCAGGCAGCCGCTGTCAGCATCACTCAGATGTGCCATTAAAAGTTTTCCAAAACCCGTATCAATACCTTCTAGCTGCTGTGCACCAGGCAATGCTGGGACCATGGATGCAAACAGAGCACTGATTTCTCCTTACTAAATACACAAGAACAACTACAACAGTCCCTGCCCTCCAGAAGGGTCTAAAGACGAGAACATCACGTTCAGGGCACTGATCTTTACAAAATCCCACTGGTGCTGTCTTACACAGGCGGGAGGGATTCCCCAGCCATCGGGGAACAGCGGCTCCTTTTCCCAGGCTGGGCACACAGGACGGGAGTTGCAGGAGTTGAGTTTGCTGTTTTGTCCCCGTTGCTTTTGGAAAGACCCGCAGCCTCTCCTGCTCACACGACGCTGCTGCTCCACCGAGACTCATGCAAATCCGTCTGTGTTCCATGGGATGGAGACGATTTGCCAGATTTTGTGTTTACTATGGAATTTCTACACAGCTTCAGGAATCTCTGTATTTTATGAGAAAACAAAGTGGCATATCAAAACATTCTTAGCCGAGTTTTATTTATACAATTAATGGTCAACAGAATATAATGTACTTTTATGCGCTGCACCTCCCTTGCCCCAAAAAACAGTTTTGTCTGACAGACAGTTTTGTTCCCCGATCTCCAGGGGTACATTAACCTCTGCGAAGTCCATGCTTGAGTTCAGAATTGGCATCATCGCTCCTTCTCCTGCAAAGAAAAATCAAACGAGCTCAACACTGAGCCTCTCTTTCCCACTAGAAGGGATTCTTTCAGTCGCATCCCTTGGTGCGGCCCCGCAACACAGTGGCAATCTGAAGGCTGCCCCGCCGTATGCCAAGGGGGAGGGCGGCCTCCCTGAAGGCCACCAGCGATTGCTGCGCCAGGAACGCTGTGTTTCGCTCCAGCACAGGCTGCCTAGGTGGACAGGGAAGATATCACTGCCCTTTGCAGAGCTGCACAGAAGACAACTGCTCCTGTGTGCCCGTTTTAGCCGTCCCGTGCAGCTCTGTGCGCGTCGTGGCTCTGCTCTGAGCCCCAGACTGGAAACTCCACCGCAGCCGCATGCAAAAACCCAGGGCACTGAATGTCCAGCCTTGAGTCCTGCGTTTAGAAATGGAGATTAAAACCTACAGGGGTTTCACAGCGTGCTGCTTGTGCTCAGTGTGCTGGTTATTGTAGCTCACACTGCCTGGCTGGCCACGCTGCTCTTCTACCATGGCACCGCGCGCTCTGATTCGGGACCCGAATGGTGCCCAAAGCCAGCGAGAGGTCAGAGTTAAAGAACAGCAAACAGGAGACTGGCAAGGAGCTAAAGAAGCAAGACACACGAGAACAAATCTGAAAGGGCAACCTAGCTCAGATCTGCAAGTGGCAACCCTCTCCAACAAATCCCTGGCCATTTTTTCCTAACGCGTTTGAGCTAAACTGGGTTACGCAAGGCTAAAGCCTATATGAAGATGTCTACACCGAGGCTGTCTGGGGGTTTAATTAGATCAATTTGAAACTGATTTAGTTAAACAAGCGAATGTTTCCTAATGTGGACCAGACTTTGAATTTCAGGCACATCAAACCTCATTACATGTAGGCTTTATTACAGCAGCGCTTCCCTCCATGCTCTCATGGCGGAGTCCTGCCTCCTGAGGTTTGGGCTGGAATGCCAACAATTCATTTTAATGCAGTTCAGACATTTTAAAGCTTTGCTGAGCTATCCCCAAAATAACCACTGATAGTAGGTGGCAAGCACCCTGAAATGATTAGAGTCCTTCTTGTGCAGGAAAAAAGAAATTTGGTGGAAAACAAAGCAAACCCGGTAAGAAGAGGATAAGCACTATGGGAGGCGAGGTGTGTGTCGCAGTGAAAAATGGTTGAAGTCGATGCCTTAACACCATTATTTACACCTCAAAATGTGTCTCTGCAGAGCAGCGGTCGCTGGACATGTTGTGTCTGGGTTTTATTTTAGGATCGCACACTTTTTGCTCAAGTGCTCTGGTGTTACTGCCGACCGTGTTGTTGGGCTGAGGACACCACGATGCCGAGCACCAGCTGGCAAACTCCTGGCATCTGCATGGCGGCTTTTGATCCTCTCTGCTCCCAATCCAACAGAACGGCTCCTGCTACGTTCCTGCAGACGACGGGGGGCTGCCAGCACACGCTGAAACCTGAGGTGTGGGTGAAGCCCCGGGGGCTGATGTCCGTGCACCGGCTTTTGCTGGCTCACAGCCTCGGCCACGTGAAGAAGCGATGCGTCTTGTAGGGATTAATCCATTCTGTGAACTTGTAATAAAATAAATTACCGCTCTCTCCTCGAAAATGCAATGTGCACTGCTGCAGACACAATGCAATCCCAACAGGACCTCTCTTTCCCCATGGCATCTCTTGATCTTGTCGGCTGCCACGGTGCCAAGTCCTGCAGGTCCAGAGCCGTTCCCGTACCAAGCAGGCAGCACTGGGAAGCAGGAGCAGAGCTGTGCCTGCTGCAACACCCACACTTTTGCCTTCCCAAACCCAGAGATTTCAGGGATAGTGACGGCTGCACACGTTCACCTGCTCCCAGTTAACATTTCAGAGGCCTTAAGTGCCACGCTCCTGGGAGGTGTCTCAGGCTGCAGGATAATCACTCAGGATGTTCTTTCATTTCTAATACGTTAGCAGGCATTTTCCCTTAGTCTCATAAGGCACAAGAGAAAAAGAGAGAGAGATGTGGAGGGGAGCCCTTGCCAGCTCTTCCCAGCACAGGATGAATAAATCAAAGCAGGGAAGCTGATGGGGAGCACTTTGTATTTTTCTTAGATGGGCTTGAAACTAGACTTTAACTTTACTCAACAAACACTGAAACGTTCAGCCATTCAAGTAACCTTTCTCTGTTCAAGCTCCCTGGGTTTCCTAGTACCCTGTAAGGTCTCAGCTACATAGGAACAAATACATTGCCTGTGACCCTACAGGTCTTACCAACCTCCCAACGTTTCTGCGAAGTCCCATTCATTGCCAGAATCCTGCTTGGATTTTAAATAAACCCCTCCATGCCTTCCAGTGACACTGCACCTGGTGCTAACACAGAAGTGAAGTCCTGCAGCTTAGCAGGGGCCTTTTGTGGGGCATTGGGGAACGGGAGGAAGGCAGCAGGGAGGATGAGGATGGATTATCTCACTTCAGAAGGGATGAGAGTGGGAAAACCCTTGTTGCTGGGGCTCTTTGCTGGGTCTTTATGCCCAAATGGCCTGGAAACTGGTGAGGGGGCTTCTGGACAGCGAGAACTGGAATGATTCACGTGTTGGGAGGGCAGCTTCTCGATCAGGTGCAGAAGATGCTGCTGCAGCCTGGGAGGGGGTGGCAGAGCAGAGGCAGGGGGTGGCAGAGCAGAGGCAGGGGGTGGTGGAGGGCGCAGGCTGCAGCTGGGAGCCAGCGGCTCCAGGGGCGAGCGAGGAGGAAGCTGTTTGCTTTGGATTTTGCGCCTGTGTTTTTGCTGCAACGCCCCGGGAAGACACAGCGGGGAGTGAACTGACCAGTCTGGTGAACTTTTTATATTCCTTTTGGCCTTTTATTACCCTGAGAAGTGGAGGACTTTTTTATTTTTAAACATAGCTGAAGGGCTAAATTAGCATTTTGGCAAGGGCCGCTAGCCTGCAAGGCAGCAGAAAGGGAAGCAACTGGTACCTGGAGCCAAAACCGAATGGAAACTCAGGCAGAAATCCCACTGGTTGCAGAGTCCCGTCCCTTGGGAAGGTGACAGGCCCAGGAAAAGAGCCTGCACAAGCCTCCAGCGATGTCCCATGCCTTGGTGCCATGTCTCCAAATCCCACCTGGCACTGATTACAGATCTCCTGTCCATAAATAAGTCTCAGCCCTTCTCCTGGGAGGTAAAGGCACCGAGCCCGCAGCATGCCCGGCCTCCCCGGGGCACCGAGCCCTCTGGCAAGCACCCGGTGCCACCGCTCACCCGTCCTGGGGTCTTTTGGCCATGAGGTTTTGAGGAGCTGCGCTGTGGGGCAGGGTTTGGTGGGGCTGCTGAAAGCTGAAGGCAATTCGCCCTCTGATCATCCCTCTCCTCACACAGCCATAGAGCAGGTCCGGCTGCAGCCTTCTGATGTGCCTCTAACAGCCAAGTTGTTCAGCTCCATAAAAATCATCTTTTTTTTTGTGTATTGATGTGAGACAATACTGATACCCAGTGGCTGATTAAGTTAATTACAGTTGAGTAAATATCCCCCTCGGTCATCTTCACAGCTGTACCCCCAGGCCTGGTTCCTGCTAGCTTCGCACCCACTGGGATATTCGTTTCCCACTCCTTTTTGATGCTCTTCTAGCAAGAACTGCTGCTGGAAACTGTTTTGACTGAGACTCGAGTGCCTGTTCTACCTACTCCGCAGAGTCAAAACATCAGCTGAGGCGAGGAGCTTTAATCATTCCCGCGTGCTATTTGCATTTGCTTTGGCTAACAAATGTCAGGGAGACATCACCAAAACCGAAGCCGAATCCTTCCGAGGCCGCGTGGTGCTCCTCTCACGCCAAGGTGCTGCAGCCACACGCCAGCTTTAAAATGCAAGCAGGTAACTTCTATCAGCTTGTGGCAGGAAGAGCCAGGATTTCAAAAGGCTGGAAAAACTTGGCTCAGAGTGACTCAGGATTCGAGGCAGAATGCACTGCAGCCCTCTGTGAGCAAGTTGCTCTTTCTTTTTCCATCCATCAATATTTTTCCTTCCCAAGTGCATTTAATTTGAAAGAATTAATGAACAACAGAAACAAATCCCCGCGCACCACAACCATCAGGCAGCACACGGACCCGGCCTTCCCGGGGTAAGCCAGCGGGTGAAGGTTGGAATTTATCAAAACACGATAGAATAAACTACTTAATTATGGCAGGGTGAGTGCCAGCATGCAACAATCCTATAAGCAGATAGGTTCTGAGATCGTCCCGAGGGCGATGGCACTTTACCATTTGCAGTTTGAACCGTTCCTTGCAGCCTCTGAGCCTCGTTAAGTACCCGGTACTGCAGCAGGCTGCCTGTTTGCCTGCCTTGATGAGCTTGGATGAAATGAAAATTTGAAGCTGCTGGGTCAGCCTTGATGGCTTTAAAGGGCTTTCGCCTCCTGACTGTCAGAGCTTAGCACCGAGCCTCTCCTTTATCACTTCAATATAGCAGCGATCCCCAGGGTGGCACAGAACACGAGCCCAAGCCCTAGGGACCGCATTAATTTTGTCTCCGTGCCACCAGGTTGTCCTACACCGAGATGTGGAGCCCAACACAAGGTCAAGGCCCTGTGAGGAGCAAGGTGCCTGGAAAAGGAGCACTCGAGGAGCCCCTGGTCCCCAGAAATGATGTGAATGATGTGTTCCTGGTTCTGCTGCCTGTTTCGGTTGCAAGCCCCTTTCATCAGGCATTTAGAGCAATCCCCTGTTCCATCCCCGAACCTGCCCGCGAAACTTAACACCGCAGGCCAAGGGGCTTACTTCATTACAGGAGATTTTTTTTTTTTCCACCAGCATAAACTGGAGAAAGGTAATTTCCACAGCTGTATTATTTACTTCAGATTTTACTAAGGCTGCTTTTATAGCAGTGCTAGAGGTTAAATCCACTGTTATTTCCTACACGGCCTGACTTTACTGGATGGTACAGTGCGGGGTATTTATTTAATCCAAGCAATAAAAAGATAGATCAGCAGCACTGTGCTCCAGAAAAGAAAAAAAGGAGGGAAAAAAAAAAAGAAAAGAAAAGGAAAAGACAAGGAGATAAGAAGAGGAGAGGAGAAAAGAGGAGGAAGGAGGGGAGAACAGAGAATAGAGAAAGAAAGTGTTAAATCCACGAAGTCTGTCCCTGGCAGGAAAATCACATTTCCTCATTTTTCAAAAGGCGATTGATAGAAAACTTCTAGAAAGTGTTAAAAACACCACTCTTCTCATTTGGGGGCATTGCTCTGAGACTAAAACCCACCCAGTTTAACTGAGAGAACCACTCACCAAGTGCTTACAAAGAGCTCAGGTGCTGACCCCACCGCCCTGGGGCTCCCCAAACCCCCGGCAGGGTGCGGGGCTGGTACAGCAGGAGCTGGATGCTGCGGGAAGGGAGGTCCCAGGGGATGCAGCAGCTGACCTGGCACTGTCCCCAGTCGTCCCAGCCTGTCACCGAACAGCCGAGCCACGCGGTGCCTGCAGTTTCCCTAGAAGCAAATGGGTCGCAGACCTCCGAGCGGCTGGATAACCAAAAGGATTTATTCACAGCACAACCAGGAGGACTGAGGGAACATTACGCGTGGAGGCCGGTGATCCCTGCTGTGGGTATCACCTCCTGCAGCTCCACGACTCGGGCACGGGCATTTCCCATCGGATGCAGGGAGGGTGTTCCCAGGCCTGGCAGCATCCCCACCTCGGGGATTCATCTGGCACGTGGCTGGTAGAAAAGAAAGCAGATCCCTTTCGAAACTTGCACGCAGGAATGAGCCGCGTGGCCCTCGTGCCTCCGGGTGAACTATAGTGGTTCGCAGCGGGTAGGGGCAGTATAAATAGATAGAGAATATCTGGGTAAAAAAGCACACATTGCTCTGGCCTGGCAAGCTTTCTAATCAGATCTCCCACAAACTGCGTCATAACGTCGGGAGGATTTTATTCCCTGTAATTGAACTGTGTTCTTGCCTGTGTTCTCCGTCCCGCCCTTCAGTGCTCTCCTCTCTGAAAATGCCTTTGTTCAGCCTAAAGAGACGTTTCATTAAATAAGAAATAATTCTGGGGAGTGGTAATTACAGCCTTGTTCAGATGGACGATACGTAGCTGTGCTGTTTTCCTTTCTGTGAGCAAAAACAAAGAGAAGCCCAGTGTCTTTCATTAGGTGTCAGCTCCAGCCGTCCTTGCCCCTGGAAAACTCGGAGGTGTCCCTTTTAACCAGGTTGGCTGTGTCCTACCAAACCACTGGAGCTGGGTTGGAAGAGAAGATTTGTGTGGTCATGCTCCGTGCCGGCGTGATGATCGATCTTGTCTCCATGAGCTCTGCAAGCCTTGGAAAGGGCCACTTCTTCACGCTGGTTCAAGCTGATCCTATTTCTATTTTCTTCCCCGTGAGCTCAGTGCATGGGAAGAAAAAGGCACAACGTTCAGAGAGGCTGGGGAGAAGAGCCAGAGCCCCGATCCCGTGCTGTGCTGACCCAGCTTGATGTCAGTGGAATTACGCCCCTATAAACCACGAGGAGCACAAACCTGAATCTGCTCCAAGGTGTGTTCTGATCGTCTGTTTATTGCGTATTTGCCAAGCCGTTATAACCAGCCTCAGAGATGTGTGTGGGGTGGGTTAATGCCAGAAATCACTGCCTTTTTAGTTAATGAGACACTTCATCAAGGTCTGGTTTTCATCTACGTTTCTTCTCCTGCTAAGTGCTTTACTGAGCCCCTTACTTTAAAATCAAAGCAATTAGCAGGGCTGCTAACGAAGCTTGCAAACGCACGAAGCTCACAGACACCATCGTATCCATGGATGCTCTCTGATACTGGATGCAAAATCCCACACCACGGGGAGCTTTCTGGCAAATCTTTCCTGTATCTGCTTCCCTGTGCCGGGGCCAAGAAATGTGCTAGATGCCTTTGGTAAGCCCGCAGACTGAAGCGCAGCAGCAGCATGAGTTGGATCAGCACTGTCAAAGTCAGAAGGGCGTGATTTTCTGCCTCTCAGGATTTTGTCCCCAGCCAAACTGCGGATATTCCTGCACAGGATGAGGCAGTGTGCGGTGCAGGGCACATCACAGCTCCGTAGCCGGGGGCTCTCTTCTCAGGCAGCCTCAGGAGGTTACCAAGGTCCCACCGGTGTCTCCTGCTGTCTGGGGGGGTGGCTTCCCCCAAAAAGAGACAGGCTGGTCTCAGCTGCGTCCTGCAGACAGAGCTGTCTCCAATCTTCAGGACCAGTTTCTTCCCACATCCCCAAGTACAGGAGCCACTGGGAATCACCCTCATCACTCACCTGCCTGTGGCTTAGCTTGGTGGACATCGCGGGGACGGCTCTGTCACCGTGCCCACCTCTCCAGGGCTTCCTGCTTAACCTGGTTGTGTTCCCAGGATCTCACCCTGCCACAGCCGACCTCAGCGATACCAGCAGCAGCCCCAGAGATATTAAATTCTTCAAGTTCCACGAACACAGGCTGCCAGATAAAGGTGACAGGGTTTCTTTGTTCCCCCTTTGGAAGAAACAGGGGCTGAGCCAGGGCTCACACTTCTTCCACCACCATCGCCTCCTGCAGGTGCCCTCTCCAAGGACCCCAGCGCTCCTGGGGGCTTTGGGAATTTCTGGTTATGGGTCTTGGCCCTTCCCACCCTGCACGTCCCCTAAGCTGGCCAGAAGCTCTCCTGGAAGCTGGGAGAGCTGAGGTGCAAGCCCTTTTCCCCAGCAGATTTCCTGCGTGACCTGGGCAAGTCACTTGCAATCATGTCAGATCTGAAAAGTGCGAAATATCTTCAGCTCCCTTGAGCACAGGAGAAACCTAAAGGTTTCGGAACAAGACTCCTTCCTTTGGAATGTAGCCAAGCCTAAAGGTTTAATACCCTTACATTTGCAAAAAGCTGCTGGAGATCCTTAATACCTACGAGAGCTCACAAACCGAGCTTCGTGTTTCAGCTGGAAGCTCATTGACAGCTAAAAGGAGTGAATCAGACACTTCTGTGTGAGTCTGAAGAATGCTGTTTCCAACAGGCAGCACGTACGTGTCCTTAGGGCCACCTGCAATCTACCAGCAATGTGCCATTAGATGACCTGAATGTGTTAGCAGTGAGGATGAGCAGACAAACCTAACGTGGCTCCTTACAGATCCCCTTTCCCCAAACCCTGCCCTAAATCCCAAATCCAGCCAACTGCTCTGCTCTCACTGCACCAAGGCGAATAAATCGGAGTAAGCAGATATGCCCAGCTTGTTTCAGCTCAGCTAGCAGCCTCCAGCTGACAGCCTCCAAGCAGTGACTCTGAATTTATTGGCATTTCAAGATGTTTTGCAGAACCACAGTCCACTGGCAATGGAGCGCCTTGCACCAGCGCGGGGAGTTGGTGGGAGGCGCGGGAGCACGGCGAGAGCTCTTTATACAGGTGCCAGTTCCTCAATACCCTTTTTGGTGAGGACACTCAGGTTAGCACAACCCAAAAGTTTCTGAATGACCATGCTTGCCACCCAAAAACGTCAGAGCTGACAACAGGCTGCAAAGGAACCTGAAGCCAAGAGACCCCCACTCGGATCCAAGCTCCTTGACGCGTGGCTCAGCCCTGCCCGCTGGGCTTGTGCCTTCAGGGCCCCAAAAGTTCTTGGGTTTCCTTTGAATCTTGTTCTCCCACTTCAGAACAGGCAGAATCACAAGGGCCACATCCTCACGTGGTGTAAGTCATGGCATCATCTCACAAAGGAGCTCTGACAGCGTGTACCTAAAGCTCTGTCCCCAGTAACTGAGCTCACCAGTACCTGGCCCGAACTGGTGGCACGGTGCTGACCGACGTGTCACTGGAGCAGCAGGGTTGCTGAAGTCAAACACCAACATATCAGAGACATCATCAAAAGCTTGGAGCCTGGGTGATGTATTAATGTAATAATATCTGCAAACACAGGAGCTTTAATGACGGCAGACATCTGAAATGAGACAATAGTCGTGGTGCTAACTTGGGGGAAGCTCATGAAGACCCGGAGGAGCACCTTTTGCATTTCCCAACCATTCACAAGTTTGTGAGGAGACTGGAAAAAAAACTGGGAAGAGAATTCACCTGCAGTGCTGGGCAGGAGGCAGCCGGGAGGGGAGGAAGAAGCAGCCAACGTGCCTCAAGGCACTGTCCCTGCATCTGTGCCATGCCAGGGGCACCTCTGGTGGTGGGGCTGTGCTGACAGCAGAGGCAGTGCCAGCTCTCCTTGTGGTTCTCCTCGCCGAGCCAAAGGCAGCCAGGTTTCCCCTTCTTCAGCCCAGGCAGCTGCAGGCTGTGGGGCTGGGCAGTGGGATTCTCTGCTTCACACCCGTTCATCCCTGTTCCTGGGGTTTGGCTCCCACAGCTGGCTCCTTGGGGCTGCATCTCCACGCGTTGCAGCATGGAAAGGAGACGGCACAGCCTCGTGCCTGGGGATTACCTCCCGTTACCTCCCAGCTCTGCTCTTTTGGAAACGGAAAACTCGGTGTCACTTCGCATGCATCCCGGCGAAGCCCAGGTGTAAGTCGGGAGAAGGAAACGCGCCACTTAGCTGCTGAAAAGACTGACAGGGAGTCACACGGGAACACCCCGGAGCGGCACGGCGCCATCCATCACGCCCCCTCCTCTCCCGCCTTCCCCCGTCAGCCTCCTCCAGCCGCCAGGAAGCCTTGCACCAGGAACAAGCACCACTTCGAGTGGCTCAGCAAGCAAAGCCCAACTACTCAAGGTTTCAGTATATTTATGCAATCCCGGCTGGCTCCGGGCCCACGCTCGCTTTATTTATCTAATGTCTGTGCTGTAGGCGATGAATTCATAGAGGAGGTATTATTAGAAGACAACACGCACAAAGGGGAGGAAGAAATCAGTGAGAAGTCCGGCGGAGCAAAGCTTTGCTGTGCCCCCAGCCTCCTCCAAAGCCAAGCAGGGAGCAGCAGAGCCGTGGGCAGCCCCAGTTCCATGCCCCATGGGGACCCTGCCCCGCATGGCGAGGGGCACGCAGAGGGCTCCCAGCACACGTTTCTCACCTTCTCATCTGTCTATTTGCAATGAAAGCTCCTGAGGAGGGGGAATCCCTCCAGCATGGCATGCTGGCTGTGCTCAGTGTACAACGCCACTTCTTGGTGCTGCCCTACGCCCAGCATGCACAGCATCGTCCCGTACAACACTGCCGTACGCTGACACTGCTGTTACCATACAGCTACTTAGAAAAGACAGCAGAGTGTTCCACTAATTGCCTCAACTCAATTAACTGTGTAAGAAAATATGTAAAATGAAAATTAATTCCATGAAACGTGTCCACGGAAATTACCCTGAGACCTTAAATCAGCATTTCCGCGACAATTAGAAGTTCCTCCAGGACCCCTTTAATGTGGGCAGGAATTTTGAGTCACTGTTTCATGTCACGTTGTCAGAAAAAGCTGTTTCCTAGAAAGAAAACCACCTGCAGAGACTTGATAGTTGATTAAAAGTATTCAAATTCCCAACCAGCGAGCACCTAGGAGGGAAACCCTCAGCAGCCACCACAACACTGGCAGCAGGAAAGCTGCCGGCACACGGGGCTGTGCAGACTCTTTGAAATAAAGGAGATAATAGATCAGAAAGACAGCGTGATCACCATAGTTAAGGATGGAAAAGTCAAGTTGTAATAAAGCTTTGTATTCTATTTCCCTTGGTTATTTGCTGCGGACCGGCACCCCTTGCGTTCAGGTAGCCTCGCGGCTCACAACTGCGTTAAATCCCGTGCTTTAAGCACCAGATTCTGCCATGATTTAAGAGGCAGCATTTTCCTCTCCATAATTTTGATACCTGACTTGGTTTTGCTTATGGCCAAGTGTAATTCCTGACCTCTTTACCTGGCTCGTCAGCATGGCTCGAGCACGGGGTAAGATCCTGCCCATGAGCATTCCTCACTAGGCATTACCTGATCAAAGCTGTTTGCCACCGAGCACAAACTCCCGAAGAAAACTCCTTTTGTTATGCACTAATGTTACCTCCGGACTGCAAAACATGCAGTTCTCCCATAAACCTGGATGGTTCATTTTAAAAAAAGTCACCTCTAAACTTGCCCGGGTTGAGGAGCAAAATGTTAGCTCTTACGTGTGCTGCAGGAACAGACCTGGACTCATACCTTTATACCTTACTAAGCTCACTTTTCCCCCCCTCTTTTCTTTCTGTAAGCTCTAGACGGGGGGAAAAGTGCAACGTAAGGAACTTGCATTGCTGGGGCCTTAGTAATATCCGTCAGTAACCCTGTAATTAGATAGGGAGTAGTATTAATCTTGTGCATTGCCCGAGGGACATTGCCAACATCCAGCAAAACCTCTATTGATGAGGAAGGATTCCAAGCATGCCTGTATGAAAAATGAAAGAGATGAAATATTTACTTTCTTTACCCTTCCCTCAACCACTCCGTTCCCAACCAAGAAACGCCCGAGACCCCGGCAGACTCTCCTGATATCTTCTCCTGATATCACCCCCCTGCTGCAAAAAGGCAACGCGAGCATTTCGGTCCCACCTCGCGTGCCTGCTTTAACAGGTATTTCAAAGAGACTTCAGAGGCTGAGATTTTCAGATGTACAACTTGTTAAATTTAAAACGTGTTAATGGAACGGTAATAGGTAACGAAAACAAAAGGCACGGGGCAGTCGTGATAATAGAAGTCAGAGCCTTCTCGCCCTAATACATGATTCATAACTCACGTCTCATTAATCTGGCATCAAAGACGTGATTTATAGATGTTCTTTTTCTTTATACTCCGCCCCTGCTTCCTGGATGAGAGGGAATAAACTGCTTTTTACTGAGGTAGGAATTCTCTTCAAACACGGCTGTGTGGTGAGAGATTGCTCTGGCCTATTGCAAGGAGCTCCAAGGCTCCCCAAAGAAGTTTTCTTTTTGAATGGGCATTTAATAAAAATAAGGGACATTGTTTCTGTAGTATTTAACTGCCGACTTCACCACTTCCTATGAGTACTTTTTGTTCTCAATAGCCTCATTACGATTATTCAATTGCTGAAAGCAGCAAGAAGAGATGGGAACTGCTCACGGGTCCCTTCCATAACCATTCACTTGTTTCAGCAGAAAACATGTGAAAACTTTTTCTGGGTATGGAATGTAAAATTGAGACAACTTTGCATTTTTTGCCTTTGAGCCGTGCTATTTTATTTCTCGGCTAACTTCAAGTATCCATGAGAAATGCATACCCTGTCAGCTCCTATTTCCCCGCGTGTCTTTTTATAGAGTGAAGTAAAATCCTGGATGGTGACTGGAGCAGGAACTTTCCCCCACCTGTGTGAACTGTCCCTGCTCAGGCTCAGGAATTACAAAACGCGATGAGTCTGACAGCTCCAGCTGCTAAAGGCACAAAGGCACCAGTGCCAGGCTCCTGCACATCGCCCAGCCATCCGCCTTAGCCCAGGGAAGTATTTAACTGTACACTAGCAAGTAGCTCCATCGATATAAATGGGACTATACAAGATAATTAGCATTAATTACGGACCTAAGCGCTTTGCATATCAAGGCCAAACGGCTCTGCAGCTGGAAGGTTGGAGACCGCAGGCTCTGAGCCACCCGTGCTTCTCAAAAATCCTTCCTTGCATGTGGCCAACACCACTGACAGCGGATTGTTCAGCCACATTAACATTATTCATTACTAATTTTCAAACACTAACAAGCGTGAATGCCGTATCTGTTAGGGCTCCGAGGAGAAATCCAACCTGCCTGCTACATTTACCCTGAGGGAATCCCACCCACTATGTCACAATCCTCATTTTCAGTAGTTAACTTCTCTTTGAGAAAAAAAAAAGCAGCCTCCACAGAACTGAAAGGAGCCCAATGTGCCCCGTGTGCATCCCCAGGACCACGAGGAAGGGAGCTCCACAGAAGCATGATTTCAGCACAGTGCAGGAGAGGACTTACAGAAAGTTGAATCAAAACGGACCAGTGACAAAAACTTTTTCTCTAAGGAAACGTCAGGTTCTCCAACCTACCCGTGGTAGCACTGTCACGGAAGCTCATGGTGCAATTCTCAGGAGGGCAGACGGATTAGTCAAGCCAGAAAATACAAGCTGTGTTTGCCAGTCACTTTCCAACACTCTCATTTTATTAACCTAGCGCCCTACAGCACAGTGCCCAAAGCCCTTCAAACAGCACCGCAGTGCTGCTCCAGTGCCTGAAACTGCTCTTCCCAGCGTGACCAAGCAGACTGGGAGCGAGCATCTACATTATAATTGCCTGATTTTAATTCATGCTGAGCCTGTTTGAAAGATCTCAGCTCTGAGAGAGCCAACCAGGAAATATCTGAGCACTTCCAGGTATGGCTGAAAGCAGGATTTGCTATCCATTCCTCACCATTTCAAACACATTTTTGCAGCCAGCCCAGGAGGTGTGCTGGGTGCTCAGCTGGGTGTTCTCGTGGCTAAGTTGGCTTCAGTGGTCTCTCTGCTCACCATAGCTCCTCCTGGCACTCCTCCTCGTGCCCGGATCTGGTGGTAGAGCTACAAAATCAGCTGCTCTCTAGACCTAGCAAAGGAAACTGGACAGCAGGCACTTACCCAGACTGTACCAAAGAGTTTCCACGACCTCCTTCTGTCGGCTGGTAAATCCCAGCAGTAAGGACCAGCAGGATTTACAGAAGCTGGGAGTCTAAGCGAACTTGCAAGGGTCCATAAATGCTCCACTGGATTTTCCCTGCAGGAGGAGTGTTAGCTGAGGTGTCCCTGCTAAATTCTGCACGTAAAGCTTTATTAGCAGTACAGCCAGACAGATCATTAGAATCAAACATTTGTGCTCAAAGAGTTCAGTCTCTATAAATATCAGTCAAAAAGCCTTTAGGCCCTTTAAAACTCCATATGCTCTCCTACCATTAAAGGGCTGCATCTCCCCGGAGGCAGCACAGCAAGAACTAAAAATTGATCTTGCTACTTAAAGCCTTTGACGACCAACTTTACTGTCCCGGAGGATTATTTGGGGAATCTGAAATGAAATTCATTCTTGCACAGGTTGGGGATGAAGGAGACTTTGAGCAATAACAATAATTGCATGGGCTGACGGAGTAGTGGGTTTTCAATGTTATTTAACCCTTGCTGTGCTGATATTCCCCGCAGAGTGCCCCTGGAAGCAGCCAACTTCTCCCCACAGAGGTGCTGGCCAAAAGGGAAGGCTGAAGGCCCAGCTCCATACACCTCCCACATACACCACCTGCAAAGCGCGTGGTGCACAAAAACGCGGGTAACTCCACAATTCTGGCACTACAGCGAGAGCATCCACCACGAGCAAACTAACAAAGCCTCACTTTCCACTGGTCTGACTCAATTTTCCTCCACCCCCTTTTCTCCACGTGGATCTCGGATGTTTAAGGGGAGGGAGCTGCTTGGCCTCCTCCCTCAGCGCGGTGCTACCGGGGGCTCTCCCGTGCGTTCCCCCGCCACCTGCTTTCCCCAGACTTGTAGGAACGCATCCCTCTTTGAGCTCTTCGCCCTTTTGCTAAATTTGCTTGGAATCGGCCAGTGAATTCAAAAGCTATTAGACACACACATACACCCCCAGAGGCGGTGTGATCACACCAGCTTCATTTCCTTAGGATATTAGGCAAAAATGCCTAGTTAAAAGCTTTTTGATGTTCTGCGCGCCTGCCTCCGTTTCCTGGTTCTGCGTGAGATGCCAGGGAGAGCCAAAGCCATCGCAAGTAAAAGCCCATCCCCGGCAGCCTGTGATTAGCCCTGTTTCTAGAGCAACTCCTGGCTGTGCATCACAGATCCTCCTCCCCCTCTGGGGTTGCTCACCCCGTGCGGATCTGTGGGTGGCAGCTCCCGCTGATGGCTCTCCACAGGTCCTGCCCGGAAGGCTGCCGACATCACTCGGCGGATTTTTAGCTGGTTGCTGGAGTCAGAGTATTCCTGCCACCGCTCGTCTCGCTCCCATTGACCCTTAGGCGAGGCTGGGCATCAGCAGGAACATTTCTCTGCTTTAGCAATAAGGGCATGGTCAGGTTTTGCTCCAGATGGGCAAATCAATTCAGAAACAGCCACTCTCAGCCTTTGGTATACCAAGGGTTTAAGTAATTCAGTCAGCCCAAGTTACGAAGAGGAAAGGATGGAAGCTAAAGCCCTCCTGCTGAAGATTTAGCAGCCAGAACATCATTTGTGTTGATACCAGCGGGACCCGAGCTCGGCTTGTCCTGCTGCTGGCTGCGGGTGAATTACAGCCGCGTGGCACTGCCACGTCGTGCAAGATGGAAAGGAAAATGAGAAACAAATCGTTAGCCACGTGGGGCCTCCTCTGGAAATAAGCGTGATGTGACTGAGGTGCTGCTGGTCCAGCACGGCTCGTTTTGGGGTTATTGTCTGGGCCAGGAGGGACTGCGCTCACACCGTTACTGAGGTTATTTCAGACAGCTTCCTCCAAGTATTCAGTATTACTGAACCTCCAAGGTTCAGTATTTAGCTCTAAGGTAGCTCTAAACTTGACACCTGTTCACAGCAGAATTATTTTAAGCCCTTAATCCCAGAGTCACGAACCAAACGCCGATCCCAAAGCCGTCTCCTGACTCCTTTCACATTCAGATCCCAGCTCCCGGGAGATGCTGAACCATCTCAGCAGCTCCCTCCTTCCGATGGGAGCCGAGGCTGCTCAGCAGACTGCAGGACCAGACCTGTACTCCCCAGAAGTGCCACAGTACCTGAAGAACCAGCTTCAAAACGAGAAGCAGGGAGCCCGGCTCCGAGCTGGGAGATGAACCCATTGCGGCAGGCAGCAGATCCACGCTCCGCTTAATTACATTAAATAACACCTTGGAGTAGATACACAGATCGCTTTCTCCACCACTGCTGCCACCTCTGTGCCAATTATGCTAACTATAGGTTTATTTTCAAAGGCGGAAGCAAAAAAAAAATAACATTCAGTTGAAACTGCAGGAAGAAACTTAAGTGGGCAGAGGGCAATTACCTGAGCTGGAACCCACCCAAGGGAAGGAGCGAGGAGCCCCTGCTCTGGCTGTGAAGGCTCTCGGGAGCGTTGCACCCAAGCAGAGCAGGTCCCGAGCTCTCCGTGTTGCCCAGAAGGCAGCATCTCTCCCAGCACTGTATTTTCAGAACAGCCTTTTTTTTTTTTTTTCCCATCCTCTGCCTTCCCGAAGAGGCAGAAATGCGTTCTTAGATAACCACACCGCAGAGGGAGAGCTATTAAACCACAGAGATCTATTTTAAATTAACACCAGCGATCTAGCTGAAACCCACAAACCCGAGGAAACCAGAGCCGCTCTCCCCACCGAGAGCGAGCGCTGCCTGCGAGATAAGCAGGCTGCTCTCCTTCTTTAGGAAATCCTAAAAGCACCTCTTGGGCGACCTCTCGTATCTCGTGCAGCTGCAGCACAGACAAGCGAGGTGGGTGGAGGCAACCACAAACCTGAAATTTCCCAGCTTTCATTTGTAATGCAGTTCCTTAAAGTTCTTGGGGGGAAGGGATGGGCTTTGGGGTTGTTTCTTTTTTGTTTTGTTTTGTTTTCCCTGCCAATTTAAACTTTTTTTTTTTTTTATTACCCTCGGTGCTATGTTTAGACCTCTCTCCAAAGACTGTCTCCCAAATTTAAGAGAGGATTTTATTACTGCACAGAAGAACTTCAAAAAGGGATCTGATAGCGGGGGACTTTTCAGCTTTGCTTAATAAGATCTAATGCCTGGAACTTGCAACTAGACGTATTCGACCTTAAACGAAGATGTAATCTCCTAGCTGTGAGGGTAATGACACACCAGAACGATTTCTCACGCGAGGCAGCTTCGCTGGTGCCCAGGGATGCTGTTCTGCAGGCTGATCTTTTCTAAAACACAGAACCTGGTTCAGGGGCTGGAGGCAGACTAAAGGGAAAGGGGATGAATTTCAGCTGATGTTTGCCTGGGATTTGGGGCTGGGAACATCTCTGCCACCCTGTGCATTGCTGCCCATCCCATACCCTAAGGAGAAGACTGCCCCGTGTTAGGTCCATGGCTCCAGCACCCTCAGCAAGAGTCAGGGTCACAAGGGGCACAGGGAGAGCAGAGCCCTGCTGGGAGGAAACCTCTGCTCCCCAGTGCCTCTTACTGGGGCCCAAATCTCCCCAGATTCCCAAAGGCACAAGTCCTTCCCTTTCTCTCAATGAGCCGTCCTGGCAACGCATCTGCTCTGCATCCGCAGGGAAAGCCTGAAGCATCTCCACTGCTACACCAATTACGCATTTAGGGCTTATTTAAAAAATATTTTCCTTTGGAAGGGCACAAATAGCAGTTTTCTCCGGGTATTTCTGTCCCTCCTGCTGTCACTCCGCTCCTTGGCTCATTTGGCCAGAAGCAGCAGCTTGGTTGAGGGCAAAACTGCCCTGAAAAGGGAACGCTGGGCTGCAGGCCCCGCCAGGCTTCTCCACTTCTCCGAGCGTGATTTCCTGTGGAAAGGACTCCTGGCACCACACAGGTCTGCCCAAAAATTCAGACCTAAAAATTCAGACTAAGAGCACAGCTCGGACCAGGTCTTGCAGCCCACATGAAAGTGAGAAGCCCCAAATTGTCACCGCTGCTCATTTCCCCGGCTGTTCTCACCGCCTTGCTGGAAGGAGAAAGACCGCCATCAATTTTAATGAAGAAAAAAGCAGCAGGAAAGTGAGGAATGGGCACAGGGGCTGCACAAATCACACCAAGCCCCCAGCATCTGAGGGCACGTCACCGTTTTACGAACTGCCAGCAGCCTTGTTTAGAGCTCCTGACGCTGTGAGAAAGGCGCGGGCCTGCTCAGGATCCTTCCTTCCCGGCAGCAGGGAGAAGAGCTGGAAGCAGGCAGGAATGTCTTCCAGTAACACATGCCTTTAGAAGGATCCGATAAATCTTGGCCTGGATTTATTTGAAAAGGAAAATTCACATAAAGACACTCCCTTGATCAACATAGCCTGAGTGGCTTATCTTTAAATCAAACCCAAAAGCTCCAAGGCACACATCTTTGAAATCTGAGCTTTAATGGCATTAAGAGACTCCGAGACCACCAGTTTCAGACTCAGATCCTGAAAAGCAGGACTTGAACCGAACTGGTTGATTGTATCCAGAGCAGCATTTTTGTTTTCAGCATGGGGGAGGCTGAAGAGCGAGGGGTCAAGCGGGCCTGAGATTTATTTACTGGCACTGAAAAGTAAACACCAGGCATCGCGCTGATAACAACCTGGCCCTGACAAAGGCCATTGGCAAGGCAGACTCTTGAGGAGGAAAAGTTTGGGTTGCTACATTTCTGCTTTGCCGAGGGGACAGCCTGCGAAGCAATCGCATTCTTGAGAAGCGCAGACGAGGCTGGGAGAGGGCAGACGGGGGCTGCTCAGCAGAGGCAGGATCCGGGTTCAGCTCTTTGCCAGCCCCTCCTTGTACACCAGGACAACACCTCCGCTCTCCTTCAAGGCCCCAAAGGAAAACGAACAGGTCTCATTGCAGAGCTCAGCTAGCCTTGGTGTAGAGCTTCTGGATGAGTTTTGTTCTCACCTGCATTTACACACGGTTATCCTCATGTTATATCCATCCATCCATCCCTCCATCCCTCCCACTCGAAGTATGGGAAAGAAGCCCATTCCTGAGAAATATTTCAAGGAAAATCCTTTCTGGGTAGGCTTTGAGCAAAGAACTGGGAAGGACTCCACGAGTAAAAGCACACCCAATGGAGGAGCCTCAGGAAGCTCAGTACAACTCTCGGGAGCACACGCAGGGTGCTGGGGGCCGGGCGCAGCACGCCGCGTGGGTCCAGCCTGAGAAATGCTGCCGGGAGGCTGGGAGCTGTGGGAGCAGCTGTGTTTGGGGCTTAACACCGCGGCCACACCTTCAAGCCACACGCTGGTAGATTTGCAGAGCCATCAGGCAGGGTGCTGAGGCGTATCGGCAGCCCTCAGGATGGGCGCAGTGCCCCGGCATCTCCCTCGGCCGTGCCTGCTGTGGGTAACCCAGAGCTGCCCCGTTCACACCTGAACACGGCCCTTGGCATCCTGAGAAGCCACCCTCGCAGCAAAGATTCATGACCTAGGGTAAAAGGTAAGAGTTCTGGGTTCAACACGTTCCTAAATCAGCTCCAAACGCAGCAGAGACCACTCCGGGGACGGGGCAGCTTCACCTCTCTCAGATCACCATAAAGCAGGAGGGGAAGGAGAGCCCTTGGTTACAGGGTCTACACGGGGCACAAAGCAACTCAAAGACATAAAAGATGATGTAAAAGGCCAGGGACAGGGGCCTGCAGCTTTTGTCCTTATGAATCAGGGCACAGCCACACAGAAGACCAAAAAATTACAGTTTTAAGCATGCAGCTGGAGGGAGATTTCTGATGTTCCTCTCCCTGCCTGCTCCCCTTTACCCGTGGATTTAACTGCTCACATTGAACGATGCTGAAGGAAAACACTCGGGGGTTGGAAACGCTTAATTCTGCCCAAACAGGGTGCTGGCCCCAGCCCTTTTATCAGCTTCATAGTTCTGCTTCTCCTCCTCTTAAAGGACCTTAACGTATAGCAAGGTTTGATAAATTTCCGTCTCAGATTACTCAGGGAATAAGCACAATTTAATACTTTGTATATTATTTGCAGGTTTGATTAACATTTGATGACAATGTGCCTTGGCTGGCAGCCCAGAATGCACAATGCACCTGTCAAAAACGAAGAGGCCTTTTTACCCGCTGCTTGCTGCGTTAATCATCACTTTTTTTTTCCCCCCCTCTTTTCCCCACAAAGGAACCTAAATGCTGGGTTTGAACTCGGTGCTGCTGAAGTTATTTCTGGATGGCCCCATAGGGCAAAGCACGGGCTGTCAGAGCGCACCCTCCCGAGGTGTGCAGAACGGCTTAGCCCATCTCACCAGGAATTTAGGGCATTTTGCCACCCTCTTCGGAGGAAAACAGATGAGAAGCTACCTTGACAGTGCAAGATGCTTGGGAAAAGCAACAGAGTGGTTGTGAATTGCTTTTGCACAGAGAAGGAGCTCTCGGCTGCATCTCTAAGTGGCCATGCTCACTGATCCCACGGGTATGTATTTGGGGCAGGAGGTTCTGAAGGCTCAGAAGAATCAGGTATTTGCCCTTTTGGTTTGTAGGCAGGAGCTTTACCATTCCTCGGCTTCTGCTCACGAAGAACAGGCAGTAGGTGCTGCTGTCGGCCAGACAGCTCGCTGTACACGAAACATGGAAAGCAGCGGTAAGAAAAAACACGGATATTTCAACATTTGTTGGCTGCGGAGACCACACTGCAACAGTCACCGATATGGAAACAACCCAAGGCACTTTTTTTTTCCCCCCCCGGGCTTCTCCAAAATAATAAAGGCAGCGCTGACAGGTGACAGCCCGCTGTCTTCCCCACTGAAAGACGAAGGAAGAAAATGACGCGGGCAGCCCATGCTGCATCTCCTGTGGAGAAACGAGGCAAAAGGAGCAGGAGCACCGGCACGCAGGGCCGGCACCAAACAGCGAGCCTCTCTGTTTAATCACACAATCATCCTTTATGATCGTGTGTTCTGACGTCTCTTTTTGGACATTTACAATCATTTTTTATTATTAAAAAAAAAGTAATGTTCACAGTTGGTCTCGTAAGCTGTCAACGTAAGAAAAGCCGCGCTCTTTGCTTTAGCCAGCAGCTTAGAGGAATATCCTGGATTATTAATGTTTCATATTTTGATCCTAAGAAAAGCAAGAAGGGTCTGAGGTTATGAAAGCTCAACCTCTGCTTCTCTCTTTCATTTAACATCAGGAACCATCTGAGCTTGTATCTGTTTGCTGCGATGCTGCTGGGGTGGCAGGGAGCAGTGCTCCCTCCTTCCCCCTACAGCCCAGTCCCGACCTCACCTTAACAGCCAAACCTCCGCTCTGTGAACGTGTTACTGCGTTCACACAAATTCCTCGGTGACCTCTTAAACCTTTCTGGACACTGCTGAACCATCTTTCGCAAAAATGCTTGAAGAAACCTCGGTGCTGTTTGTATATACACATATGCCAGCACGCAGTAGGTAGCACAATGTAAACTTTCCCAGAACCCGCAGAAATCTGTCTCGTTTCAGAAAATTGTGCTGCGTGGGAGGACGGTGAGGTCACGCTCAAGTCCTCGTTGCCCAACTCCTTTGGCAACCTTTCCTCCTTCTCTGTGTCCTCACCCCCCTGCTCCCCTTCCCCGCTCCTTTCTGTCATCGCTCCCCTCGTTCCTTTCCTCGCTTTAATGCCGATTTCAGCGCACCTGGAGGGAAGCACGCGTGGTGGTAACGTGCAGGAGCGGTAATGACGACCTTACAGCACGCACGTGGCAAGTCTGAGCAACGAAGAGGCCCTGCTCGTAGCCTGCTGTGTGTTTTGTCCCGAACAGAAGACCTTTTCTCAGCTATTAGCACAACGGATCATCGTTTCCAGGAGCAGGACAGAAAATAAGGACGTGGAGCAGCTCCCTCTTAGCAGCTTCCCATTCCTAAACTGGAAGAGCAAAGCCCAAAGCCCACCCTCAGTAAATCCCACTGCATAAATAACGCTGCTGAGAGCCAACCAAGGCTCTGTTGTGCTAGCATGCTGCAGGGCCAAACTAAAACAAGGCTCGTGAAATCTCTTAACCACGAGGAGCTTTCCCAGCCTCATTTCATTAGGAGCGGCATCCAGCTCCGATCCCAAAAAGCAGCGACCGTGCCGCGGCGTTAGCACACCGAGCTCCAGCAGATGCTGTTCCCCAGAAAAACACGCGCCGAGGTTCTCTTTAAAAAAAAAAAAAAAAATCCCCAGCTAGCAATGTAAGGAAAAATATGTGTAATGCCCTGATATAACTGACAAGAAAAACAGAGAAAAAGATTTATAGAGTAAATTCATTAAGCTTTCAACTCGCATTCCATCGTTCTGGAGTCCAACTCAAATTACTGTATGAAAGCTCTTTCTCATGGAACTAGATGAAATTTAAGATTACTTTTAATTACAAAGGGTGTGGGAGAATGTTTTCATGGGAGACAAATACCTCTACACCTCTTACCAGTGGGGATTTAAGAGGTTCACAACAAACAGAAACTGATTTATGAGCATCGGGGCATCGTTGTGTCAGGCTGCAGCATGGTCTGAGACTTAATTTCTTTCCTTTTACTGCCACGTATATATCTTATGCAAGTTCTAATTGGAAATTAAAATGGCAGAACTTTTATGGGAGGAAAGTTTATTACTACTAATGGTTTTCAAAACCGGGCTGCAGAAGAATATTAGACATGGTGATGATGTGTTCTTTTTAATTTAAATTTGGTTGCACTTTCGGTAACTTTTTACATAAATCACGGCACTGCCAAATTGCTTCACGGTTAATCAAATGCATCCTCGTTATTGAATAAATAGTGGTCTCAGACTTGCTTTTATTTGGGTACGAACAATTGTGTGGGAGCTATTAGCTCACGCCCAGGTTGCAGCCCTTCTCTTTGCCCACGTTCACCAACACGGAGCCCTTTGTACCGCTGCCTGTCAAACTTGAAGCATTTCTGCAGAAGCCTTCCATGCTATGGACTGATTTTTTTCCCCAAACAAATGGCTCAGCAACTTCAGAGGAAAAGGGTTTGGAAAAAAAAAAGAGTAAGAAAGTCTAGCAGGCTGTCACTGCAGACAGCTAACACAATACATGTGCCAAGGGTCAGCCGTAGGTTAACTGGGACACTTCGCAACCTCCAAGCACTTGACTTTGAGGGAAAAACAATAAAAGCCTCCTGTTAAGGTAGCTCACGTTTGCGTGTGACAAAATATCAGCATGTGCCCGCGCGCTGGGCATTCACTTGCATTCCCAGCCAGCTGTAAGTGAAGCTAGAAGAAATGAAATCCACCAAAATTCAAGCACACAGTTCCTGCGCCCACACACCCAGAGCTTCTTCTTTGAGGTGTGGGCTCTCCATGTCCTGCAGTGAGACTGATGGAAGACGCCACCTGAGGTTGATGAGTTATCAACTGATGTGCAATTTAGACTGTAAACGGTTTTCCTTTTTAGACGGTTTTTGCACAAAAGCCTAAAATATCACCGCACTGTACCCCAGGAGCCCTCAGGTGGCAGGGGTGGCACCACCAGCACGGGCAGACAGCACCGGCTCTGGGCACAGCCCTGAGGCCACTTTGCCACCTCCTGGCTGGCTGCAGCTGGAGCTCGGAGGGTTACGAAAACATTTCGAGATGAAAATTTCACTCCGGTTACTGCTTTCTCAATTTCACCAGGCAGGAACAAGAGCACAAAAAAGAGCAAAAATCTTCTGGCACAACCTGGCCTGCACCAACCCCAATCCGGCCATGGTACGGTAACGCTCATCTCTGTGCATCAAACGTCATTTATCACTGGGGGCTGTAAATATCGGCCCCAGACCAAATCCTACAGACCGTCTTTTTGGTCTCTAACTTGTGCCTTGCATCCTATTTTCAACTTTTACCAAGGGGTGGAGGAGAGCTGTAGCAAACACCGCGATGCAATTACAGGGTCATTAAACCCGGCATAAATCACGGCTGGCTCCGCGTCCTCCTCCACGACTGCTTGCTCTCGCTGTCTGCCCTGTGCCAGCGCTGCAGTCCTGTGGCTGAATCGCGATCCAGATCAGGGAACTGATCCAGCTGAAGAGGAACTGAACCGATAAAACGGGAACGTCAGCACAAGAGAGAGGAACGGGAATGAACAGCAACAGCAGGCAGTGGCGGGGAGCACAGAGCCACCCTTTTCAGCAACACAGCAGACATATGCCAGATTAAAGTAACCATAGAAATACAATTTAAGAGTTGTTAAATCACTCAGGGCTGCTGTAATGAATTCCTTTATAAGCGTACACTCGGATTTGCTTTGCAGGTCCATCACGAGTCCTTAGATCGCTGCTGCACCTCTGAAGGCGTTCAGGCGGGATGAAAGACTCAGCTTGTTCCAAATGTTTTGCAAAAGCTAATTACAACTTCGCTGCTGTCTTTCAGAAAAGAACTAACGAGATCATGTGCAGAGGCACAGGTTCTTCAGGTTAAGAGTCAGCTCCTAGCCCTGCGCTATCAGGAGACTGGATCTTGCTTTCAAGAAAACGCACTTGGTGCTGCTGCACTTCCCAGGGAGTATCCACTTGTTTGTGGCAGCAGTTTAAGGCTGGACCACGGGCTCTGCTGTTCACAGCTACGGGATGCAGAAGCCACGTCCTTAAATAAAATAAAGCTGGGGGAATGAACGTTAAGAAATGATTTTTGCAAACCAAACTATCGAATTGAACTGCTGTCCAGGTGAACACATGCAAGCACAGAGCACTGCCTGTTACTGCTCTTCCCAGCTATTTTTTTTCCCTTGAAATGCGATGACGATGTTATTTTGATTTTAAGTTATTTTCCAGACAAGAGCTAGATCTGCTTCAGTATTAACTGAAGTTT
Source organism: Anas platyrhynchos (assembly GCF_047663525.1). Taxonomy (NCBI): domain Eukaryota; kingdom Metazoa; phylum Chordata; class Aves; order Anseriformes; family Anatidae; genus Anas; species Anas platyrhynchos. Next base: position 23,116,279 of record NC_092597.1, on the reverse strand, counting down.
AGCTCCTACTTTTTGTGAGGCTGTGCTGTCTGTGGTGTTGCAGTTTCAGGATGGTTAATAGCATCCTTCAAATGTCAGCAACTTCATTAAAACCCCAATCACACATGCAAGGGGACCACTCCTCTAGGTAGATGCAATTCCCTTATTCTCTGATACATCTGAGGACTGGATAGGGGTGAGGAGGACAGCTCGTTACAAGTTTAGCACCTAGCTTGAAATACATCTGCTTAAAAATCACTCGTCTGTGTTGCTCTTCACTTGGGAGAGCCGCTGCAAAGTAATCCTGTCCCTTACGAGCACCTCGAGAACAGCCAGCATGGAGCCAGCAGGCTGGGAAGCGGCAGCTGCTCGGCGGTGAGTGAAGGGCAGCCCTGGGAGATGAGCGCTGCCCATCGCCCGCAGGGACTCCCTGAGCAGTGCACGAGCAGGCAGCTCATCCCTGACTGCAGGCTACGACCCACACACCCCAATCGGGGCTTGGCAAGTGGCTTTTGGGTGGGGAGAAGGGGAGAAAAGCAAGTGGTACCACACCGCTCCTCTCCTGACAGCTGCTTCAGTCCCAAAGGGACGGGACGGTGGCATGGGGAGACGCAGGGCTGACACCTGAGGGTCAGCAGAACAACAAAATTCTCACACCTGATTTCTGAACTCACAGCAACTTATCATTTCTTTTCCAATCACTAATCTAAACCCAAACCGTTATTTCAGCACGGGTCTCTGTGACATCGCTGATGGAAACTTGCTCTCCATACACCTGCTGGTGCTCACACAGAAGTTGCATCAACTCCCCCAGTAACCACGCAGACAGCAATTTTGGACAAAGTGTGTTAGTCACTTGGATCTGTTACCTAAACAGAGGCCCACTACACACAACCTACGGTATTTAGATCACCCAAGATTAAGAAGTTATCATTTTATGATATTTTCTGCTCTATTTTCATTATTTTGCTATTAACCGCTACCTTTTTGCGGCACTACCAGATGTTCCCGACAGTGATTTTATTTATTTTCCATATAATAAAATCAAAATACTGAATGGGTGCAGATAGGGAACAGCAGCAGTTAAAAACGGGCTTTTTGAGAGGTCCTCCCAGAAAGCCTTATTCCTGGATAAGGATTCTCCGTTTTCAGGGACTTTTTGAGAAATACCAAGTTAAGCAGATTTTATCACACTTAGTAAGCACCTCGATTTTATATAATTAAGATTTAATAAACAAAATGCAGCTTTATGTGGAATTTTACACCTTGCAGAAACCGCCTTTAGGAAAAAAATACTTTCAACAAACTAATGGAAACCAGTACCAGATTTGACAGAAGAGACTTCCTCAAAAAGCGATGATCAGCACTCGGTCTGCTTCTATCCCACAACATTTTGTGAACATGCCACTTACCAGCTCGCTCATGATTTTCTGTTGAATTAATCCCCAGCTAAACAGGTCACTGCTGCTGATCTGGCCCTTGTAACCCTTGTAAGTGCTGACCCAACACCTTACCTCCATGGGTCTGGGACCCACCTGGTGCTGGGAGGTTGTTAATTGTCAGGGCTGGCTCCGGCACCTCGTCGGCTAACCTGCAGCAGCTGCTGCTCAACAGCTCGGCTGTAGGAATATCAATCAGCTCAGTACCTCTGCAACTTCTAAAATATCATCCAAGTCTTTTTTGAAAGCAGGAACAGCTGAATGGGGACTTCTCCCATCTTTTCTGTGCTGCTGTGGCACTTCCATCATCCCCAGCATCAACTTTTACCAAATTCCCTTCACCAGCAGCCTTATTGCCTAAATACCAATCATTCCTACTTCCACTATCTGTTCCATATTTTACTTTTAGTTTCATTTGTGGCTGTTTCCACACGCGTATTTTTACTGTAGCATTCATTTCCCTTTTACACTCAGCCGAAGGAGGGGAAGGGTGTTTGGGTTTCAGGACCAAGTCCTCTGCCACTACTGCACAACTGTGACTTTTACGGCCCCTGCTGAAGTTTTCTTAAACTGTTCCGGTTATCATTTGCACTGTTTGGTCTGGGGTTGTTTCTTTTTTCTTCTTCTTCTTATTTTTTTTTCCTTTTCAAACCACTTTGCTCCTAATTGCTTTAATCTTTGGGAAACCAGCCCTTTTAAAGCACCAAGTATATCCATTATACGATTAATGACTCCCAGTGGCCTTCCCTAGCGTGAGACGCCTTGACAGAGGGGAAGTCGAGCAGATTTATTTGCAATGGCACTTCACAAGATCTTGTTTCAATTTCTTGGCCACACCGCTTTCTGGGACGACTAGATCACTGCGTATAAACAGCCTGCATCGCCATCAAGCTTTATCTTCCTCAACTTAGAATAGAAATACGAAGAATGGAGTGAAACGAAATTCTTCTTTGTGTTTTTATAACGTTTTAACACTCTGGTTACTGGCCGGCTTTCTACATCACATGGAGGCAGCGAACAGGCAACAGCGAAAACAAACACTGTAAAAGCAAAGGGTGGAAGAAGGGAAATGGGATTATTCCCACTTTACCAGAAGAGAATTGAGGCACTGAAAGATTAAATGACTTGCTCAGAGTCACACAGGGAAATTGAAGAAGAATCTGGGCCTGAGCTCAGAGCTCCCACAGCACAGCCCAGAGCTTTAACCACAAAACCATTCTTCATCCACAATGAATAGCTCCTGGCACGCACGCACCGTTACCCAGCCAGGGGAAGGGACACTTTGAGTCAAGACAATTTTAACACTTAGCTGCAAAAATGGTCACTCGGCTGTCCTCCGGCCTTCAGAACTCAACAGAACTGTTCCGGGGGATGATTAAGTAATCCGACTGTTAACTCCCGATCGAATCCTCTTATAAAAATGCCAGTGATGTCAGCCCAGTGCAGGGGCTGACACTCTGATTTGCTGGAATAAACACATCCAATTCATGTGCTGATTTATTTTAAAAAATGGAGCTCATTTAAAGTGGGGTGAAGTTTTTGGCATCCTCAAGTCAATAGTTCATGCAACGTACCATACCAGAAGATCTTCGTGTTCCTGCCAAACTTGCAGCCAGCACAGTCTTTTACTGGTGATAGTTTAACGTTACAGCCCTGGGAGAAAGCAGGCATTTCCCATGATATATGGGTAATAATTTTCTTATTGGCAAGGTCATTGGAAAATTGCAAAATATTTTGCCCAAAACAGAGGGAGTTTCATCCTACTTTTTTGCAGGAATGTGCAGGGGAAAAAAAAGAAAGAAAGAAAAAGAAAAAAAAAAAGATAGAAGGCTGCTCTGCAGTTTCCAGGGGATTTCTGTTGAAGGCTAGGAAAAAAAGACTTTGTTTGAAAGTGCTAATGTGTTGCCATCAAGCCTGCAGTGCGGTGCAGTTACTGATGGGCACCATACACGTAATGACCTGAGCCACCCTTGCTTCAGCTTCCTGAGCAGATTGCTGAGGCACAACCCCCCTCCAAAACTCTCAGAGCTGACCTTAGCAGGGGAAACGGGGACACGTCGCCTCTCGCTTCACCTTCATCCCCCAAAACACCTCCTGAGGACTGCCCCAGGGAGGCTGCACGACCGGGAGCAATCGGTTACAGGTGTACGGAGGTGGCTTCTTGACGGGCTCTGTCCCGTGCCTGCTGCATCTCCGCTCCACGTGTGCTGTGTTAAGCCATGAGACTGCCACTCCTCTCATCTGAGCCAGATGCCAAGCGATCCCCACGAAAAGAGAAGCAGAGAAGAAGCAGCAGAGAAGTCTGCCACAGAGGCACTCCAGCAAACGCCTCTCCTTCCTAGAAGGATCTCAAGGATCCGCCACTTGTGCTCCCTGTCCCAGGAGGGTTATCTGGGAATGAAAACAAAGATGTTTTTCAGTAGCATCCGAGAAAAATTTGCTGCCATCAAAGTGCAGCACTAGCAGCACCTCACCTTGGTATTTGGCCTCTGACCAAGCAGAAATTTGGACTCTGGTGGGAAAATTTACCCAGGCTCTTGCTCCAAGGAGGTGCTCGCTGCTCAGAAGGAGGGGTAAGCCGGGAGGAGTCCCACACCTCAGTGACAAGCCTGCAGAGCCACAAAGGTACCAAACCCGTCCTCTTCTCAGATGAGGCTCGCTGTCGGAGGAAGGGCTGCGAAGGGAAGCAGTAAGAGCAGCCGTGTGCACGTGGAGGTGTTTGATCCTGTCGTGGTACTGACCGGGTGCTCATGGCCAGGTCCCATGGACTTGCTGCCAGTGTGGGTGCGTGGACGAGCTGCGGCTGGGGCTGTTGCTGCTCACACTAAACGAGGTTTGGCTCATTAAGGCTGTGAGACCACCACCACAACTGAATTATGGCTATAATCGATGGCCGTTCTGTCCCCTCTGTGGCAACACAAGGGCCCTGTAAGCGGGCTGCCGGCGTGATGAATCCCAGCCACGGCTGCTGCAGCTGCGTCCCCGCGATGCCGCTCATCCCCTGGCTGCCAGCAGCAGGTGGGGACAGCCGTGACACCTCCAGGGGTGACACTGTCCCAGCTATCAGCCAGGCTCTGTAACGACCCCAGCTCAGTAGCAGGCCTTAACGCTGCCTGGCAGCAGTCTCACGTTGCATCTGGAGAGGGGATGCTCTTGGAGGGATCTTCCAGGAAAAACACATTAGACAACACTTTTTTTTTCCTTTTTTTTTTTTTTTTTCTTTTTAATAAATGCATGCAGGATTCATAGCTCAGTGCAAAGCTTGCAGCTATAACCCAAAATGCACAGGCAGTAAATCCTGCTGGTGCAGAACCAAGTCCTTGTCCCGGCTCAGCAGAACGGATCAGATTAGGTGATGGCATGTGCGGCAGGTTTGGGGCGAGTTTGTAGAAATTCATCACTGGCTCCCAACTTGGTCAAGTATTTCCCCCCCTTTCCTCCCAGCTCTGCCTCCCCACAGAAAGCCAGGTAATAAACGTCATCTGTTACGAATTACACAGCACGACTCCCACCCCAGAGCCTCAGAGCTGGCAGCACCGCAGCGCTCCGTCTCTATGGCTGGAGGCAGAAGTGTAGCTTATGTATCTCCAAATATTTGCCTGAAAACGCTCTCTTTGGATCAGTGTTTCTGACATTTGCTTGAATAGTTTTCAAGAAACACCCACCCAGTGTTAGTTATTGTGCTAGTCAGGGGAAGTCATGCAGGCTCGCATTCCAGATACGAACTCTCCGGCTCGCAGGGCCGGCCACCGACTCCCAGCGAGGCTGCTGGCGGCTGTCAGCACAGCTCCACGTCCTTGCAGCCTCACAACAGCATCGATGGACTCAGAATCCAGCTGCTCACCCTCATGCAATTCCCATTAACAGCAGCGGGGACCATGAGCACATGCAAGCACACGTGTGTGCTTTTCCCCTTTCGTTCCTCCCCGCAGAGGAAGAAAAGCCAAGCACCTCCGATTTTCTGGGGTTTTAAGGCTGGCCATCCCGCTCTGGGCGCATTCAGCTCTCCTCCAGACACCTGCAAGGAAGGCAGTGGGAAGCTACCCCACGGAAATCTCTACTTAATTACAATGACCAGGCAGAAAAGAAAGGTGCCCACCTTTCCTTTTCTCCTCTTCCTTTGCTAAAAGATCCATTTTCGGTTTGCCTTTCTCTTCCCTCAGCTTGGGTTTCTCTGCACGATACCTTAAACGCAAAGACGAGGAACTGGCACAACTGCCTGGATCTGGTATGCACGACCTCTGTTTACCAGGAATGTATTTTGGGGGAAGCAAGAGGGATTACCTCGTTCTTATCTCGAAGCTGTTCCTTTCTTCTGACCAAAACATATCATCTCCCTGTCATCTCATACGCACGCAGCACAATTCAGCTGGACAGACGCCAGCCCGATATTAACTCAGACTCCTTGTTAGCTTCAGGATTTCACAAACCATGGTGTGAGAGCTAATGAGAAATCAGAATCTGGCGCCATGGCTGGAATGAAATCAAACCATGAAGCTCCTTCCCGACCTATTATAAAAATTACAGTGTGGAAAGTGAATTTAATGGTGCAGAGTGCTTAATTGTAATATCAGTAAAAGCTTTGATCTGGGTGACTCTTGACATCACAGAATGAGGAAACTCCCTTAATGATTTGAAAAACCACACAAATGGTCGGGGAAGGAAATTTGTTTCATGCGTACATATTAAAAAATGTTATTAAGTTTCAGAGAGAATTTTATTTTGGCGGGGGGGAGGATTGTTTGAAAAGGGATTGGTATCACAAAGGGAAACAGAGGTTAGCTTAGAAAAAAAAAAAACAAACAAGATGTTGAGGACATTTTTAGTACAATGGAATTACAAGGGCCTGCTACAACTTCGCTGAGGATTAAAATATCTGCATGTCCTTAGCCAGGCCTGTGTTAGGCACAGAGTCTTGCTCCTTTAGCTCAGACGAAGCTGTGCATTAGATGCACCCTTGTCTCAGAGCTCCTTTTTCCTTCCAGACAGAGCACAAATACATGCCGCCTTAGCCCATTGCCCAGTGCAAGGCAGGACCTTTTCCTAACAGTCTGACTTCAGTTGTCACGCATGGAAAAAAGGGACATGGTCCCACTTGCTGTGCCAAATGAAAGCATGGGACTTCCCCCCGCCAGATGCTGGCTGCAAAACCCAGGTAGAGGCAGAGTGGAAGAAACTTTCGCCCTAGGAATCAAACAGCAGTCACCTTCCTGCTCTCCCTCCTCAGCCAGAGGTCTGAACACTTCAACTCTGCACCTAGCGAGAGGTCATACCCCCAGCTGGCAACGCAGAGGAAGCACAGCTTGACAAGTCCTACCCCTTAGACTGGATCTTCTGCATATCTACCTTAACGTCAGAGATGACATTTCATCGAGCCAGCTCTCCTGAAAGGAAGAATTTCCTACACCTTAGGCTGGTGACAGCTGCCAGAGTTGATCTGGCAAGAGTTTTTTCATACGATGATGTGAAAAACAGAACCTTCGCCGATGCCAAGAGGCAGGAGTGTGATATGTGGCAGAGAAGGAGAAAGGGAAAAAATACATATATTGGTGTAATAGAAAAAAACAAGTCCGAGCGAGTCACGCTGACTGCAATCATTCATGGAGCCAGCAACAGAGCTGGAATTCAAAGCTACCTGGTTTGCAGAGCAGTGCTCAGCCTGCCTCAAGCAAGCTTCAAAACCCATCGGCCTGGATGGAAAATTACGCAGCCTGGTTCTGAAGAATTAAAACTTTGAGGCAGGGTCCCGTTGGTGGCAGCACGCAGAGGTGTCTTGGCTGGATTTCAGAGGGGCTGGAGGCCAGGACAAGGGTCACAAAGCCTCCAGTGGTTCCCCAGACCTACAGGCTGTGAAGAATTCACAGTGCCATACCCAGTGCGTGGCATTGAAGATTTTTGGCTGGGAAAAGATTTTTTCTTGGGTGCTGAATTTACCCAGGGTCAGGATGTGGTACAAGACAATTTCAAGTGAAAACTGAATTAGGTGAGATTTCCTGACACCTCCTGGACCCAAATGCCTTGGTTCTTTCAAAAAAGCTCCAGGAGGATGGCTAGAGATCTGGATACTTTGTCTGGGCTGAGCAGTGGACCCCTGGTCAAGCACAAAAACCTGCCAAGTTTAATGGTGTACCTGCAGTGTCACCTCTCAGGCACTGCAAAACATCCTATTACATTCGGTCTCTTTGGCATATAAACTACATACTCGGTCCTCGGACTGATGGCAACATTCACACAACCCAGACAGAGGTTTCAGCCCATCTGTGAGTGTTTTTTCCAGCAGACATTCAGCCACGCTGTGCATCGTGCTGCTCCCACGGCCTGGCCACCCGTTCCTCTGCCTTCCTTCCAAAGCAGCGTGCCGAGCGCCGTGCTCACGGTACTGCAGGAATGGCCACGGCACCTCCAGTCCCACTGTCTCACGGGCAGGTCTGGGCACGGGTCCACATTTTTCCATGCTTTATTCCCTCCACCAGTCCTTTTGCTTTGTCCTAGGCTGGAATTTCTTTGGGGGCAGGCACCTACCAAGGTTGGGACCCGTTAGGTACAGCCGCACGCAAACACCCCAAGATAAATGCCTCTCTTGCAGAGTACATTAAGTGCAGGGAATTTACTTTTCCCCAGCGGCTGCCCACTGATACAGGAAATCTAATCCTAAATCTCATTAGGCTCTACAAACAATTCGGCCTCTTTCCCCAACAAAGTCACCATCCTGGACCGCTGAATGTTTATGTTTTATTTCTCAATTCCCTTTTTTTTCGCTCCATTCCCCCGCCCTTGAGATTTTCCTTTTGGTAAATATTTCTACATTGGAGAAGTCTGGCCAAAAGAGATTTTAAAAAAGAAAGTGAGTAGGAGAGACAGAGTATCAATCACTTACCTCCGATTCCCCAGAGAAGAGGTGGGGAGAAAGAACAGCAAGGTAAAAAGTTAAAAACGGCAGAACCACAGCAGTGCTCTTTGAAGACCATCCAAATCTATTTCTTCCAATGTTGAGGCCCTTGCAACTAGTGCCAGGACTTGGGAGAAGAAAAAAAAAAAAGGCTATTTCACTTCCAAAAGTGAATTTTTCAACATCAAGCCAAACTACTCAATGTTAATTTGGTTATTTGGCAAAAAATAACAATAATACTCGTACCTGAACTATTGCCATCTGCATCTAACAGATTCTGGCCAGCCCATTTCCCCGTCCAAGAATTACAGCAGATACCCCTGACTATTAAAAAAATAGTTTGTTATTTTAAATGTCTGTCATACAACAAAGTGCTACACCGTGTTGGGAATGCACTGACACCGTATCTCGTACACAAACACGAGATGAGGTAAGACAAAGCCATCTATCAATTGTATAAACATTTCGGAGGTCAAATATTGGCTCTCATTTCCTGTCAAAAATGCAGAGCTTTAATTAAGCGTTGGGAAAAGTGCTGGGGAGATGACTTGTTTTCGTTTGTTACCTACAAGATGGAAACATTACAGACCTCGGGTGAGGTGTGGGAACGCCTCGAAGGCAGCAGAGCCCAGGAGAGGGGCACGGCTGTTCCCTGGACAAAAGCTGCTGGCAGGGGGGAGCAATGGGACACCCCACTGAGGGCACCCCAGCCTTCCCTCGAGGGAAAAGCAGCAATGCAAGGAGCTCGCAGAGCCCAATTTGGCCAGAGCCATGGCTGGGGAGAGGGATGAGCAGCAGCCAAGGCAGGAGGGAGCTCAGTGCAACAAGAAGCAGCCAGGGCAGGAGGGAGATGCACAAAAAGCAGCCAGGGAGGAGCCCTGGGGAGCTGCTGGTCTGGAGGAAGAGTGCTGGGAGGGGAAGGAGAGGAGAACAAGGTCACTCAACATCCAGGCTGGCCCAGCTGCCCAGTGAGATGCTCCCAGCACCTTGGTATGCCCGTGCTGCTCGGACACCCAGCGTGTCACACGGGGCTGCCTCTCCAAGATAAAGCAGCACGACTCTCCCCTTCCACTCCCAGAGCGTGAGCTGCATTGCCACGAGTTACATGTTGGATGACTCCTGAAAAGCATGCCTTCAATAATTGGACAGTGCTTTAATTCAAAGCCTGATAAAAAACATATTGAAAGCAGAAGGAAGGGTGCTGCTGGAATGTTTATTTGTGCAGGGCTCTTAAGAGTCCGTCCTCTATTTAATGCTTTTTCTAGTGGGGCAGGCAGGTCGGAAATTTTCCTTTGGATTTAAACACCCTGGGCCCTACTGTGAGCTTTCTCTGGGCACCAGCAGACCCTTGTCACCCCTTTGAGACCGCAGGGAGGGCTGGTGTCTCACCAGGCTGCTTCCCTCTAGACCAGACCGTCCCGTGCAGAGAAATCTGAGATGCTGCAGCCAGCCTGGAGCAAGGGCTAGAAAACAGGGATCAGGACTGTGAAAGAGATCACGAATTCTCCTACATTTTCCTCTTTTCTCTTCCGAAAGCCTTTCATACTCAGGAAATACTGGGAGATTAACCTATTCTGCAAGGGAAGGGAAAAGCCTGCAATTAAGAGGAGCTCCTTGAGTACTCACCCCTTATCTCAACCCCTCCCATAGGAAGAGCAGTCAGTCTCCATAAGGGATAACTAACGGAGCAGAAATTTGGCGCGTACGGGTCCCGTGGACTTACAGTGACACGGCTCTGACCCGGCAGCACCAACAAGTGCCTGGGGCCCAGGCTGAAAAGCTTTGTCCGAGCTACGCCGAGGGTCAGGATTGATATAAACACAATGGAATTTTTACTGATTAAGGCCTTTCCTCCCCGCGCTGGATATAGGATTTCCTGTACTGAAGTATGTTTGAGTATATTATTTCTATGCCAGGGAGGGGAAAACAGTCATTCGCTGAGAAGAGAAAAACATTGCTCACAGAGGAAAATATACAAAACAAAGAACCCTATCTAACAGCACAAACAGCCAAACAGCACAAACAATACGCTTTGCCTTACTGCTCATCACCCTCTTCCCCAAAGCTTCGTCAGAAGGAAAGGAAACCCCAGCCCCAAAACCCAAAAAAGGGGAAGAGGGGGAAAGGAGTCTTCAGCGTTTGCACTACTAAACCTCCTCTTTGGGTTGAGAAGTAGCTGGGTAGCCCCGTGGGATTCTTCTGCCACAAAATCAAACACAGACGCTGTGACCAGGGCGAAGTGGTCACGGTGAGCTTTTGACAGCCAAAGACTTGTCTGCACCAGTCCATGGAGTTGAAATGGAAAATGCAACAACAAGACTGAATGCCCAAAAGGCCAGGCACACATGGAGAATCAGCAAAAACGGTCTGCAGAGGCGCAGCCCAAGCTAATGATTAAGTGCAATAAATGGGTGATGAACCCAATCCACCAGAGAATTGGGAGCATGACAGTATCCTCACCCAGTGACATGGGGAGTACCATAAAACTCCGAGCAAAGTTCTGCCCAATAAAAGTTCCCCTATGCAGGACACGTCCTGCCACTTGTGCTATTCTGCAGGAGGACTGAAGGCATGAAAGCAGTTTATGGCTCTGAGATGATAAAACAGATCTCCGGGACAGCTTTCAGCAGCGCGAGCAGAATAGTGCTGCAACGGGTGGTGATCCTGCTGAAAACAAACACGCGGACCTCGCAGTCCTCAGATCGTACCACCAGGCTCTGTGGGTGGTTCACATAGCATTAAGGGTAACGAGCTTTCCTTTTCAAAGGCAGCTTTGCCATTTAAAAAGAAGTGAAAGAAATACGCATCAGAACAAGTGGTCATTCTAGGAGGTGCACGAACTCGGTACTGACTTCATGGAAAAAGGCATCAATACCTCAGCTGCTCATCAATCACAAAGATCAAACCCTCTCGCTTGGTGCTGTTACAGTCAAGGAAAACACAACTGCCTTCCAAGAGGGCTCCTCTGCTCCAAGCTTTTCACTCCGCAGGACATTCTTCACAGGGCAAGCGGCGAGCACTGATACGGCGCGGGGCGAGGCAGCCTCGTGCCAAGGCGCATCACAAGCAGGAGTTGTTTGAACACGGCGTTCACGGGGAGGCCTTTTCTCAGGGAAGGCTGCAATAGGCAGGGAGACCTCCAAGAACAAAGCACTCAAAAAAAAAAAAAGGAAAAAAAAAAAAGCAAGAGGAAAAACAAACAAAGGGCCTGGATGGTTTTCAGAGGAAGCCAAGAGTAACCCTTAAAAGGACTGCAGGGCTGCTGGCAAACGTGTATTGGGATGGGACTGGTAAACCAAGACGGTCCCAAGCCGAAGGCAATATGGAAACAAACTAATCAGTGTAGGAGGGCTGTGCTAGTTGTCTGTATGCCACACAAAACCTTACTCCTTTACTGAATCCAGAAAGCTCCTCTAAGGATCCTGGAGGAACCCAGGCACAGAAATGGGATTCAGGAGGGAAAGTCGCAGGAGCTGAGGGCCACTTACAAATACTTTGGGCCTGGCCCAATGCAAATCAGCTCTAGCAGACAGCTCAGCTGGTGGGTGTGGAATACATTGACTCTGGGCATCCACTCGTTTCCATTGCCTCCCGAGGTGGGACTTCATGTTGTAGCCCTTCTTCTGTCAAAACTCCGGTTCTGTCTCTCACCATGCAGAATAATGGTTCCAGTTCCTCATCTTCTCCCCCTGAAATGGCATCTGGATGCTGTCGCTAGGGAGAATGATGCCTATTGCCACCACAGTTTGAGTTTACATTCACCAATTTCATCTTTCAAGTCCTTTCTTAATAGATGCCAGGTTCGGTGTCACTCCGGCAACTCGAACAAGTAGTTGGTGCCCAGAAGGAGATGTTTAAATGATCAAAACAGCAAATTTAAAAGAGTTTATAAAATCCCAGCTGAATACAAAAAGTTAAGCAAAACATTGTCATGAAAACATTTCTGATTCCCATCCAAAAAAGCCTACCATTTATTACGAAGCCTTTAAAATTGACAATGAGGGAATTCTTCACTGTGGTCTCGCCCTCACTTTCACCCTACAAAGTAATGCTGTATGGAGGCAGAGTAAACACTACGTGCTGTATTTTCCTAAATAAAGCAAAGGAAAAAAACAGATCAATGTCTATTCTGCTGCCAGCAGATATGGAGTCAATTAAAAAACTAAAATATACAATAACTTAACTCTTTGCACAGAGCTCCCAACATATCAATACCGTGAACATGAAAGTATTTTCCACAGGAACACTGAAACACCTCGGGTTGAAACACACTCTCTCAATTTCCCATTTTGAAGGTGAATTTGTTGTTCCAAACCATGAAAGCGCAGCAGGCAGCCCCCAGCAGCTCTCAGCCAGGCACTGACACGTTCCTCCCCGGCTACTTTCTTCAGAGGATGCTCCCCAGGTTTCTCTTTCCCAGATCATGCCAGGTACGGACATCCTGGAAGGCAGGAGAGGCAAGCAAAAGCTGCAGGCGCTCTGCTGGCTCCTCACCCCTCATCATGGCACTGGCATCACGCTTGTCTCCAGCTTTGGCAGCAAGCACATGAGAGAGGTCGTGCTCCTGCCAGGCAGAAGCAACTGGCTCCTGAGCTTCTGAAAGGGGAAAGAGACTTCGTCTGTCTAGCTGCCATGGAGAAGACACTTCTCCTTGAGCACAGCCCCATGCCCAGCCAAAAGCCCATACAGATAACAAGTCCATCACACGGCTTGCTGTGGCTCAGTCCCACTTCGGAGCCCGATGGTGCATGAGAAAGGAGCAGACTTACAGCTCCCCACTGAGGCTGCTTGTGCAGAGCCTCATCCACGAAATCCCTCCTGGTGCCTTGGTACAGCACACAGCCAGGGCAGCTCCTGCACTGCCACAGCCTTCAGCCACCGACAATCTTCAGTCCTGGACACAAGACTGAAAATGGATGCACACGAGAAGCTTGCACAGGCATCAGCCTTTACCTTTGAAGTGAAATTTTGGTCCTTGTCTTGTTTCCTAGTTCCAGAGCGGCCTCAAAAACATTTACCTCATCTCATCCGGTACCAAACCAAAATCCTGTGATCAACTCGTGAGCATGGAAACATTTCTATGGTGAATCCACTTCCAAAACTCCAAGCTGGAACCGCGCAGCCGCTCTCACACGCTGCGTGATGCCGTTCCCCTATCAAAGGGACTCTGCAGGCCTGGCTGGGACAGCCGCCATGATGTGTTCTTCTCTCAGGACACGGCTCCAGGTGCCACATCCCCTCGTGTTGCCATTACATGCTGCTGTGGCCAAGCAAAATTTCTGCTTGCAAATGTTGGCTCTTCTCCTCTTAGTCCTCACTTAGACAAACTCTCCTGACTTCAGTTTTTTAATTCCCATTAGTATCAGTGTTTTCCTCAGTATTTTTTTTTTAATGGGCAAAGTCCAGGAAACTTTGTTAAAACAGCTGCACAGCTAATGCCTTACAGATCTATTTTCAAAATTCTTTGTAAGTGTGGCACACACTGAGATGCTCACATGTACGAAAAATAACCCTGATGTATTTTGCAGCATGAAGAAGGCAGCGAGGGTGGACAGCTGGCTGGTTGGCTCCGTGAGAGCAAGGATGGGGTACCACGGGGAGGTGAGCCATTCCCACAGCTGCTTTCCTGTCACGTTGTCGGACACATGCTTCAATAGTTTGGAGGCAGAGGGGATGCTATAGCGTCCTAATTCCTCCCAGTAAACTCACCCTGGAACCTGAGAGCGATGCCACTACCCGAGGTGGCACCATTTGCATCGCGGGTGCTCTTCATCCTGTGTCACCAGGTGGACTTGCTGGCCTGAAGCAAAAACTGCTGCTAGCAGTAGTGGAGGTAGCCGTAGTATTACTCCAGCCCCATAAAATGATTCCTCCAACACTGCAGAACTTCGTTTTTATGGTAACTTTTGTTTGCCCAGCATCTGGTAAACATTGTCCTCGAACCCCTGTGCTGGGTGGAAGCGCAGAGCAGCTCCGCCGTACGAGGCCTAGAGCAGCGCCGGCACAAACGCACAAGGCGAGGACTAAAGCAGCAAATATCTCCAAACAGATGTGCCAACCTCCCCCGAGCCATGACATTTCTGAGCATACCGCATGAATCAGGGCCAGCTAAAAGCTATTTACTGCCTCCATTTGTTACTATGCACACTCAGCCAGAAGCTCCTCGGGTGGCTGGACGAAGTCGCGGCATTTAGACTCATGAGCGAGGAGCAGCTGGAGGGATGCAGCCGTGCTCTTCCCCGAGCTCCTACCTGAGCTACAAGCAGCGCTTCTTCCAGCACTCTGGATCTCGGGTAGGTTCAGCCCACGTGCAGCGCTCCTTCCTCATTTGGTTTGTCAGCAAATCTCATCCACTGAAGAGAGTTTGAAATGAAACAAGAAAGGCTCCGCGCTTGGGCAGTGAGACCGGCCGCTCCTCCGACACGCAATGAGCACATTCCTCCCGTGGGGCCTACCTCCGTGAGGGAAGGCTGCCAGGCAAAACCAGTCGTGAAGAAAACCAGACTTTAATGTAATTTAACAGAGCAGCAGTTTTGCATTCTTTGAGAGTTAAATAACCAGGAGAAATAATTATAAGTTGATCAAGCTGTAGCTTTTTTCTTTTGATATCCATCTACATATTTCCATCTCTATCCATCTCTGCCCGTATCTGTGTGCCCATACATACGTGGAGATGTCTGTGAGGTTTTATGCTGCCCCTGCAGAGTTGCTTCCACCACAACCTGCAGCAGAAAGCAGGACACTCGGCATGGACGCAGTGCCGCTGGTCGGACCAGGCACATCGGGAGGCTGCAGGGACAGGGTCAGTGAGGATCCTGCCTTTCCATGAGGCAGAGGCTGGATGGACAGTCCATGCAACTGCATCTTCAGTTCCTTTTTAGAGAAATTTTAGCATTCGCTTCCAAGTATCACCAGTCCTTGTTGCTGTTAATTGTCCTTACCTATTCTTTTGGCAAATACTACTCTCACTCAGCAGAGTACGGGAGCTCATTTCAATTCCCTTCAGCATTTTCCTACACCTACCAGACCAAACGCTTCCAAAGTACATCCACGCACTAAGAACTCTTGTAATAGTTTCAGTGAATTTTTCAATCACTCAGAAGACAGACACGGCTATCCCTACAGCCTGCCCCAATGTTGCTTGACTTGTGAAATGGTATTTCCAGCTAATTATTACTTGGTTACTTTCAGCATTTGGGTTGCAATCTTCTGAGCAAGCGTCTGCTTCTAGTCAAATTGTTCACAATAAGTAAACCCAAACTGTCTATGAAAAGGAGTATAGGGGAAAAAAATATTTGGCTTTGTGTCAAAATGGTAACAACAGCCTTTGAGAAGAGTTAGGATCCCCATGCTTCAGAATCAGAAATTGAAATTCACCTGCGGATGAGATAGACAGGCTTTTGTGGCAGGGGCACATTTTTCTATGGTCTTAAATGCAACTGCCCAAATGTAGTCAACAAAGTAAATGCATCTACGTTGCAGAGACAGAGGCATTTTAATAGACAACATCTCCCAAGACTCTTTTTTCCCAAACCAACCATCCTCTGTTTCCCAGTAGCTCTCACACGTCGGAGTGGCAAATGTGCATGGTCCTTCTGGTCCAAGGTGAGGACCGCAGGCAGCAGTTACCAGCCGGGCTGGATTGCAGTGGGACACCTGAGCAGGTCACTCCTCTATCCTCACTGACACCACAGCCAGTGCTTGGGTAGCACGCAAAAGGAGGATCCTGACTGATGCAGATTCATACAGAAACTGTGAAAAGAGTATTTTTTAAGGCTGCAAAGTCAAAAGCAAGGAAATGACAGAAATAAGGTTGCCTGCTCAACCTCTGTTTGACCTCTCGGAGTGTGTACATTATGACACAGTCTAATTACAGGATTACGTGCTATTTTTCCACAGGATCTGCTCACAGGATGATGTGGCTCCAGGAGGCAGTGAGGCAAACTGTTGTCCACAGAAGCGTTTTTGTTGAAGAAGTGGTAAAATGCACTGGGAACAACGCAACAAATTTCACGAAGATAGAGGCTGCTCTTAGCCTCGAACAGATGGCTGATCTAGTCTATCAAGCACATGCCATAGAGATGAACTACCTATTAAAAGTTTTTAATGCCACAAATTCAAAAAACACCAAGTCCAGCTGTTTCAGGCTAGGTATCCCTATCAATTTATTTCATTTCTTAATATATTTATTCTAAAAAACAATCCTGAGCTACCAGCTTCCACCTTTAAACGAGGGTAACAACGCCCCCTTTTCATTGGAGACACCAGAAAAAAACACATCGTAGTGAAGTGTTCAGATAAAAAAGCTGATGGAAATCACAAAAACCTATGGCAAATGAACCCCTCCATCGCCTGCAAGCACAGCCATGGCCACATGGAAAGATGGAGGAAGCCGGTAATTAGTGCTGCCACTAGCTGTTGGTGCACATCTCCGTTTGGGGGTTGTTTGTTTACTTGTTTTTAAATGGGAAACTGCCAAAATTCAGGAACGGTTTTCTAATTTTAACATTTTTATTTTCAACAGGGGAAAAGCAAATCCCCACAACACAAGTAATTGCTCCTCAATCTATCCACGGGGTTAGATTTCCCAGTCGGTTTCTCATCTTCCAGGGCTGAAAGGGAAGATCTCCTCTGGGACCCACACGCGATCCCTCCATTATGTGAATGCAGTGCGTGCACGTTCGTAGTATTACAAGTCGGAGTTTACTCGAACGACTTTGGCATGGCTATCGTGAATCTATATTAAGCTATTCCCCAATATTTATTGTCAACAGCACCGAGATTAGAAGATGCCTGCCTCCTGTTTCAAAACTTAATGGCCCATTGACCGCACTTCCTCTGAAGCACAAGCTCCATGTCCCACGACACTAAATCTGTGCCACGCTAATGAAAAGCCCTCTTTATTTCAAGCCAGGATCCAGAATGGAAATGATTTAGGTCACAGTCGCTGTGTATTTTAACTCGCTAACTCACTATTTCTCTAGTAATTAGAGATGAGGTCCGTGGCGATGCCAGACGGGATGCTGACCTGAACACGCCTATCTATTGCGAGCACTCTCCTGGAGATTTTTATTTAACACGTTTCAAATTAGAGCTGAGGTAGGAACGAAAAATTCTTTGGCACGAGTCATGGACACAGACGAGCGCATTTTTCACTTTTTTGATCCTTAACTCGGTAATATTTTATTTCATGTTAAAGACACCCAGATGAGACATGACAACGGTGACAAGCATGAATTTGAGCAGGGCCCTGCCTGAGCAGAACCCTTTGGGCTTGTTCCGAAGTGTGACTCGGAGACCATCACACGCTGAGGTTAGCAATAGCTTTCCCCCTGTTTTTATTTTTGTTATTTTGCTAACCTCTTCAATCTCACTTTGCTGAAGCAGAGGAAATGAGGTAAATTGGTCCTAACACAGACCAGAAACTGCTGTCCTGCTACTGACGTGGGGTTTAAGGGTACTGTGGGAGTGGAACAGTAAATCTCTGGAGCACAAATTTCTTGTGATAACACTAAATCTCCCCAATATTTATTGCTAAGATACAGAGTGTTATGGCAACATGAAGGAAAACAAGTTACAAGGTTTTCCTTTAAGGCATAAAGAACCACAAAACTCTGCATGCTGCTGCCTACATTTAAGCAGGGACTTGGTGATATTTAAATAACTGTGCACTCACGTGCTCTTTTTCACTGCTTTGACAACGCTCATATGACATCAGACTTCAGTTTTCATTGCTCATCGAGCAGAGTTATAAGTCTGCTATATGGACTAGGATGTTCTGTAGATGTGTTTTAAAGTTATTTGGTTTTGCATTCAATCTTTTTCTTAAAAGACAACCCCAGGAGCACTACGCTGTACAGGTGCTGTGATGGCAGGTGTAGTACAACAGGGTAAGGAAGTGTAACTGGAATGTTTTTCCATGAGTTAACAAGTACTAGGAACATAGCAACTGCCTTAAATAAATATGAGGACAAGACTAGCAATGCAAAGGCTAGCATTTCCCAAACCTACTAGAAACAGTTTCTAGTAGCCTACTAGAAACAATTACCAATGACATACACACAAATACCTACAAACACACAAACAATCCCATGCTTCTTATACAATATTTTCCAACCTAAGATCAGCATTCATCTACATGATTTGAAAGTATCATCTTGTTTCCACCACGGATGCATAAACCCATCCTTCCACTCTTTGCTTCTAACCTATTTTTGACAAATATTTCTGCTGTGTGTCCTAAGTTTAAGAATTAACTTACATGAGAAACAGATGTTTCCCTTTTTCAAGGAAAAGCATCTTTTTGAAGGTCAGTGGTTGGAGAGAAGAACTTCCACAGGTAACAAAAGGCAGTGGCAGGTGCCACTGTCCCTTCTGCTTTTAAGATGTTTTTCACATGACTTTAACTTTACCAGCAGCTTTCCAAAAGTCATAGAAGGTAATTTTGATACTTCCACTGGATTCAGATTCATTAACTGAGCCATTCCTAAAATCGTAAAGATTATTTTGTTGAACAAATCCAATCCCTGTGTCCATTCCTAAGCATAGCCCAAAATATTTCAACAGTGCCTCCCCTCTTTTAGATGTTTTTAATATTGAATAGGGAGATTTGCAGGATGTAAGCTTTATTGCCTGTGAAGTTTTCTCATCTCCACGTGGAACTGCTTAATGGTTACAGAGAAAGAAAACTTAAAAGAGAGACAGAAGGGAAGAATTGTGGAGAAGCTGTTGCTCCACAGAAGAGAAATCAATTAAACACAAGGAACCATGAACCAAGTAAAGTTTTCCTCACTGGTTAAACTTAATGGAATTAATGATTTGAGTTTCAGTGATACCTAAAGGCTGTATTACATTATTGTGTGTACAGAATAAATAATAAACAATCCCTGTCCCCTTGCAGTATTGCATGATAATGATAAACATTCCTAAAAAACAGCACACAACTATGCATATGTGGAAAGACACACAGCATGTACAGACAGACAGGCAGAGCAGAGAATAGCTCAGGCCAGAATTAGATATCAGCACCCACAGAATTAAGGAAATTTCACGTGGAATCCTTGATCTCAGCATATAAATAAATTAGGTTCAAGGAAAAGGTAGATCTAAACCGAGATTCTCGAGCTGGATCTATTAGCTGCAGTGTGTGATTACAGGCAGACCATAGCATTTGAATTAGTTACGGTGCCAACTATGGAAATATTAAATCTTTGAAAGAGAAGAGGGTCTGTGAATGGAGAACTCTCTTTCTCCTGTACAAAAGCTCATTCCGTGACGACCTGATCTGATCTCACAGGAGGCCTCACACCTGTTCCTGGAAGTCTTCATCCACGCAAGGTGGCACAGTCCCAGGATCAGGACTGAGATCAGCCCCTGCTCTACTTCAGACTGTTCCCGAAGCAAAACACCTCCCCAAATCCACTGCCTCTTGCCCACGCCAGCTCCCTTTGGCCGTGGCCCTGTGCTGAGGAGCAGGACGAGCACCGTGGCCTGATGCAGCCCAGGCCTCTCCTCCAGGCCTGCCCTGCCCGTGCCATTCCCCATTCACCTCCCAGGGCGGAGGCAGGAGCACACCAGGGAAGGGCAGAGCGATGCCAAACCACAGGGTGGGGCGAGGAGAGTGTCTGCACAAACGCTGCAGCACCGTGATAGCATCAGTGACTAATAACTTCAGTATCGCACATGTTGGGAATTATCAGCAAGTCACCCGTTGGGAGGGCACAAACACTGCACTGCACTGGGCCGCCTTGGGCTGGTGCTGAGTCTATTTTTATGCTTTAAATAAACAGAATCAAAGTCCAAGAGTTAAAGCTCGGTCTCAGCTCTTTTGAACTGCCAGTTTCTGAAATTACACAAGCAAACAGTATTAAAATAAATCCTAAAAGCGTCCACTTTCTAAGAGCCCATACCATTGTTAATGTCAGTACCAGAGAGCGTTTGCCTTTTGCAAAGTTATATGAAGTTTTGGTTTGGCTGAACTCTCATTGTCTGGTCATTTCTAGCTTCCCTAGCGAGAATATGAATGGTTTCTATTTAGAGGAGATTACAGGTAGCCATAAATTATCACCTAAGTGTGGGCTGCCTTGCTAGGCCGAGCACCTTGCCAGCTCTCCGCATCACTAGATGGCCGATGCTCCGGCTGGGGGACCTGCCAAGTCTCAGTCCACGTCAACTCCGTTTCTGACATGTGTTATGTTGATCACAGGGAACCATTGGAGAGACCTGGTTATGGAAGAATGAAGCATTTTTTCCCCATCTATCATAGGTACTTTGCAGATGACTGCATTCCTGCGGGACTACATCATCTTTTTCAAAACTGAGCTTCCTCGCTGCCCTTCCCTAAATATCAGCTATGACCAGGCAGCTCGGATTGTCTGCATTATCAGCTTCTAGAAGCAGGATATATAAAACATGCTTAATTATCACCTGCACGTTATTGTTAATCGTGGAGCCTTGGCTTTCAGGCTCAGGGAGACATTAATTACTACATTTAAATTTCTGACTCAAAGAAGTGAGTTGACGTAAAACACTATCATGAGCAGAGACGCACACTAAGGTTTTTTTTCAAAGTATCCATTCACATAATGTTCTTGGTAAAAAGCTACTTAAATGTAACTCATGTGATATACATTAATCTGCTGCAGTGTATTAAGGAAAGTACTTTAAAGGCATACCTTAATTAAGCGTCATAACAATTCTGGGTGAGGATGAAAATAATCATCCCTGTTTTGCAGGCAAGTGCTAAAAAGTTAATTAAATTACTGGAGTCAGACGGTGACTTAAAGGCATAGTCAAGAAAAGAGGTCAAAAGATTTGGTTCTAGTCCCTGTTGATAGGAATCTCTCCCCAAAAGATGTACAGGCTCCAATAAATTTTATTTGACTTCAGACAATGCTGCAAACCTTGTATTCTAATGAAGAGATGAACGAACTGTGAGAGATGTTGCTTTTCTATAGAAAGCATAAAGTAGTCTGAGTATTAAAAATAGTACCAACAATACTACCAACAAAGGAATGCTTTGCATTCCAAACCTCAGAAACTCCGAAGAAAAAATAAATAAATAAAACAATAAACATTACACAAAGCTGCAAGAACCTGCTCAGAGGTAATGCAATCATTGATATATTTGGATGTGAATGCTTCTGAAGGGTTCTGCCCTTTTTGCTTCCCTTACCAAGAACCAAAACAATGAGAAAGAAGTGAATGAATAGTTATTACTAGACATGAAGATGATGTCTGAAAGAAAAAGTGAGCTGGAGGGCAATCATTAAAATGATCCAGTCGGAAGATCCCCTGATATACATAGAAATGATTTGTTATTATTGCATTAATGATGTCATTTCTTTTTCAAGTCACGATAAAAACCAAGCCAAGGGTTTGGCAGGTGACTAAAGAAAAGCTGTTATCCCAGTTACCGCGTACAGTACCATCCTGGAAGAAATTTGTGTATCCAGGTTATTTCGCAATCCCTAGTTCGATTGAGCTAATTAAGTCAATTATGTAAAAAAATCTTGCTTGCCAGGGTAGGTGAGACTTGGGGCTGAGGAGCGGTGGTACGTACACACACTGTGTGCACCTCTGGTGCTTGCTCAGCCTCAGCCTGTCTCGTTTGTCTTCCAGCAGCTTGTCAGCAAGGGAAGAGGCGTGCTGAGAGGGACGGTCGGGGAGCACGCTGCTCCTGGGCCACGGCTTCCAGTGCTGCTCGTCGTCCAAACGCTGGCTCGAGTCAACCTGCCGGCACATCCCTGGGGCAAATATGCCACGGGGACAGGAGGAGTTCCCTTCAAATGAGATTTTCAAGCTGCATTGACTCAAAAATATTTTCAGGAACGTTAAAAGCCGAGGCAAAGTCCCTATGGTCTGTGTTTTCCAGGGGCAAGCACACGCTGGAGCACAGCAATGCATCGCAGCGTAAAGCCCTGCACACAAAAAGGAGACGGCAGCCAAATTCCACCCTCTACCACACTATTAATAATAGTTATTATTACTTGAGCTCCCCTAGCTATCCTGGGTGGTTCTCAGAAAACAATGGCACAGTCTTTGCCTTGAAATGGTAATCTTCCGCGGAGACATGATACAACAGGCCGCGGGAGCAAAAATGAAAGAGGTGGGTGGGGACCGGAGAAGGCAGGACAACGGTCACAGTAATAGGATCGCTCGTTATATCCTGCAACTATCTTGATGCTCCCATTAAGTGATTTAATTAATGACTGAGATACATTTCCAGGAAGGACTGAAAAGAGTTAGAGAGAAGGAGGGCGTGGCAAAAATGTTCGGGAGCAATAACCGGGAAGGCAGCCGGGTGAAAGTAAAACGAGCGCAGGAATTAAGCAAACTTGGATGGATTTTGCTTTATGACGCAGCCTGTGGTTCAGACATCGCACTGCCTCACTCGTGTGGGTCCTCGGGTGGCTAGCAAGGTGTGAGGCCAGGTCAGAGACAAAGCATTTAAGGTGCCTCCCTCAGTGGTGAGCCTCCTTGTGTCACAGACCCTGCAGAGTTAAACTCCCTTCGGTGAGCGGGTTCCACATGATGAGGGAGGGAGACAGATATACAGACAAGCAAAGGAGACCAACTTTTCCTTGGGAAAGCAGCTTCTGAAAATGCAGACATTAGAGATTTGGTGTCATGAGTGTGAAGGGACTGTGCATCCTGAAGTCATCAGCAGGGAGAGGCCAAGCAAGGTGCAAGGCTCTGGAGACACTTGGCACCTCATTTAGGGACCTATGGGTACACTCAGGGTATTTTGTAGCCTGACCTAATTTCATGCTGCCTCTAATATTGCTCAGCTCAAAATACCTTGCAAAAATGGAGCAGATAAAAATGAAAAGGCAGTGCTCTTCATTACAGATCATCTTTCTGTTCCATATAAAGAGAAGTCACTGCTGCCTGTGAGCTCTCTGGACAGCTGAGGGAGACAGTAAGTTTTATGTAATGGGAGGTAAAAGGGGTCTTGCTTTTCTCGAAAACATATTTTGATTTAAAAAGGAAAATCTATCAAGCTTACATTTGCAAAAACACTGTAACACAAACAAGAATTGCCTGTGAAAACCCCTGTTTGGGCTGAAAAGGCAGTTCTTTTAACGGAGAGTTTCCCTGAGTTGGTCATTACTCTCTGCCTGCACCCGCTGCCTTTCAGCGAAGAAAGCCTCATGTCTCATCTCCTCATGTCTCATCTCCCCCTGCAAACAGGACTCCCCGTGTGCACGTGGAGATGTAAGCAGGAAACAGAGCTGGTGCACCACCAAAGCGAAGTGTAACAGTGATGTTAGCAAAACAGGAGCTTTCTGCTGCGTGAGCTTGTCCTGGAGAAGCTGGGCCCACACAGTCACTCTCACCATTTCATGCAGAACCACGCTGTGCATCTCACCTCGGTCCCTTTCAGCAGCCAGACCTCATCGGGGCAAGTCCCTGAGCGCCCAGAGCTAGAGGCTGAACTGCACAATAACCAGGGCCAGGCCTCCAGATCCCCACGCGTGCCCCCACCCTGACCTCGTGCACCATTCAGCGTTTCACTGAATAAGCAGAGCCATTGCAGGAACCAGGAAGCTTTTTTCTGGCTCGGCCTGTCTGTTTGTTGGCCTTGTATACTCCCCAGGTGCAGAGGTGAGCATGAGGTAATCATACCTAGTGAATATGAGGTTTAGTCTATAGGAAACCAGCGGAATTTATGTAATTCTGGCACGCAGCAGCTTTCTTCTCTGTAAATTTAGCAGCGAGTAGCACGCTAGGCTCCCGAACAGAGTGAGCACTATGTTATGTGTGGATCCTCCTAACCAGCTTACCGCATCAGAGGCAGAGGCCACGCAGGGGAAGCAGCTATGACCTCAGGCACCAGTCACCAAACACCCCTCATGTGCTCCTCGTCACACAGGTACTCCCATCTGAGTCCGAAAATCTGCTTCACAGTCAAAAAAGGGATATGAACTGAAACTATGCTTGTTTACTGCCACAATCTAAGTGCTGTGTTAGGGATACATTTCCCAAACAGTGCTAAAACTGCAGAATTTATTCTGGCTTCGAGGAAGAAGAATGGTTAAGGGTAGGAGAAATCATCTATGCTATTAAGGGAGATGAGGAGAGAGGGAAAGACCAATCCCTTTTTTTAATATATTTTTTTAAATTCTCCTGAGTGCTTTAAGGATTTTGAGGCAGCAGCTGAATTAATGCCAGATCCTCAAGCTCAGCACAGCTCATACACAAGTGACAGCAGCCCAAGGTCTAGAAAGGCCCTGGAACAGACGTGATTTCCTTCTGAAAGGCATTTTCAGAAGCACTGCAATGTGCAGATGAAAAGCACCTTCAAACATCAATCCCTGAAGAAGAGAGGATGAGCTGGCATGGCACGTGCCCTCCTCACCTGCCTGAACTCCTGCCAGAGGTGATGGAACCAGGATGTTCTCAGAGGTGCTCAGCAAAAGGACAGGAGGCGAAAGGCACGACGTAGGAAATCCTGCCAGGACAGAAGGAAAAGGTTCCTTACAGTGTCAGTGGTTCTGCACTGGAACACGGACCGAGGAGGTTATAAAGCCTCCAGATCTGCATTTTCGAAACCCACCTGGTAACACCATGAGGGATTTCTAGCTCAGAAGTTAGCTCTGAACAGATGGTTTGACTCAAGGCCTAGAGATCTTTCCAAACTCAGAGCTTCTGTAAGGCTGTGAGCACTGAGCCCGTCTGAGGTGTTGCAAAGCACGTGGCTGCAGCTTGAAGCTGCTTTAATTTGTGCTTTAATTTATTTCAGTGGAAAAATGTGCCTGTCTCCTGATTAAATGCTTCCTTTTTTGACTTAAGCTCACATGGAGAAGACAGAATTTCCTCGAGGCTGGCCCCAAGTCACAGACCTGCCAGAGAAGAAAATGACCTTGGATCTGATTGTGTGAAACTCATCACTCAGCTGCATTTCTCCATGATCATTTCTTTACACAGTCATGCAGAAACAAGCCGATGTCTTGTCCTTCTGAGGCTGAAAACAGAAGGAGTAAAGCAGTATTACCCACACCAGCACTTTGCACACTGACACCAGAGGAGCATTAGCACAGATTTTTTTTAATGTTTATCTTTTTCCTACAGAACGTGCCCATATTATCGTTTCCCAAACAACAGCAATGGGGCCACAGTCCCATTTGGGGATGTCATGATAAAAACTACAGCTAAGGCTGACATCTCTTCTGTGCAGAGTGCTGGGGATTTGGGGGAGGGTTTTTGTGGGTTTGCTTTAGTTTTTTGATTGCAACAAGCTTTCGTAGATACAGGGCCTTTACCAAGGTCAACACTCCAACTCCAGTTTCACTCCTAACTCCCCTCCTTAGAAGACAGCAGAGCCCTTTCAATGAATCAAAGGCTTGCACTTTAAAGGAGCAGAGCACATTGTTCTAGAGGAAATACATTTCAAAGCTTATTAGAGTTACTCACCCTCACACTATCAGACAAGGAGTTTTAAAAGTTTTTCTAAGTCATCGAGCCATCAGTCCTGTCATTGGATTTTTAAAATGTGTTAGGTTCCTCATTACGTGGTTATATGGCCCCTGTGCTGCGGCACATGCACCATGTAAGAAATGGTGAAATTCTGCATGCCAGTGCTTCTGGGCTGCTTATATTGTTTCACCAACAAGAAGCATTTCATACAAATACAAGACTTTAAATAAAGAAAAATAAAAAAAAATTAAAAATCATATTTCCCATGTCTTTTTGTGTCAACAAAGGACTTTACTGGTAAGTAATGAGTCTGCACTAAGCAGGCAAACACAAGGAAATGAAATCTACGTTGATAACCAACCATGGTGTGTGCGTATATTGTATCTCCAAGGATTAAAAACAACCCAACCACAAAACAGCAAAAGAAGCTTGGTCCTTTTACATAACAATAGCCATTTATGATAAATTTTGCTGCTTACATTCTTAGAGGAATATTAAATTCCATCTCGTATGCCCCAGGTTTTTTTCAGTTGTTTTATACCCAGTCATGTAAATGATGACCTATTGAAAACATATAAGCTAAATATTTATGCATAATACTTAACATTATTTTTTGTTAATATGATGTAAGTATTTTGCCTTACAATATAAGCTTTTGCCTCCCTTAGCACCTTCTTAGCATCTCCCTAACCTGCTCAGCTGGACAAGCTGTGGTGAAATCCATAGAGGCAGTCAGAAGAACAATTTACAAAGTCTGCAAGAAACAAAAGCTTCTGAATAGCAAGAGCTGTGTCACATGCCTAA
Source organism: Anas platyrhynchos (assembly GCF_047663525.1). Classification (NCBI taxonomy): domain Eukaryota; kingdom Metazoa; phylum Chordata; class Aves; order Anseriformes; family Anatidae; genus Anas; species Anas platyrhynchos. The sequence goes on along the minus strand of NC_092597.1, from coordinate 23,089,750 downwards.
CCTCTTCCTAGCTGTATTTAGGATAAAGGATATTTGGCTCGCGGAGGTGCGGTCTGGCTGATATAATTAGACTTCTCAAGAATCTCTGAACAGTTTGGGGAAATATGCCTTCAATTAATTTTGATTCATTTAAATCACAAGTTACTTATTTGCCATATCCAGAATTTGCTAAAAATGTGGAACATTTGCCATAGCACTGGAAATCCATGAAAACTGAGAAATTATGTGCATTGCAAAAGCAGCAAGTCTGCGCGTGCCTTTGGCTCCCTTCAGCCAGCCAGACCCCTGTCTGGCGGGGCACAGACAGCCCTTTGCATTTCTTTTGCTCACTTTATCTTCAAATACCACAGCGCTGAAATTCCTCTGCAGCACTCCTCTCGTTCACCGGTGTGCTATTCTGCTCCCATCACGTCCAGAGGGGAGTCAAAAGAAGAGCTGGAACAGCGATTGTGATGTAGAGGTCAGCTTGGAGTTGAAGGGCATGGCCCATTCTGGAAGGGAAAACTCTCAACTGTGAGGATCCCCAGGAATTGAGGCAGGCTCAGGTCACTTTCTGTAGCACAGATAACCGAGATGCCAGGCTTGTTCTGCTGCCAGCACCCAAAAGAAGACGGTGCCTCCATGTGTGCCCACCTCCAGGCACGCCTGAGCCTGGGTTTTAGCTTCTTGTGGCACTGGAATTTGTAAAGCAGTTACAGAGATTTAGGGGCACGCGTGCCACTACCTCCAGTGGAGAGCAAGGGTTAAACTTATCTTACAAAAGTTTAGAAATCCCAGCACCGATGCAGGACTGGCTTCACCACCACTGTGCTGGAACTTGGCGATCGTGTGAGAGGACACATCAACACTAAACAACGGCCTGGAACAGGAAGAGAAGATGAGTATCTAATCCGACTGCAGCTCCAGAGGAAATCTCACGCAGGCTGCCTGGAAGGGGCCCAGGAGCCTCACGCTAACGCCCCCACTCACCACCACTCTCCTCGGCTCGGGGTCCTCGCCACCAGGCACCGGGGCCGCATTCGGCACCTGGAAGCGGCGTTTTTGGGAGCCAGCACCTCGGCCTCGCGGCACAGCTGAAAAGCTCAGCCATAAATCTTTTCAGAGCAGAAGCAGCCCGAAAATGCGCTCAGGCAGGGCTGTCTGGGAGGAGGTGGGGGTTCAGGCTAATTCTTTTGTTTCTCTTATGCAGATTGTCAGAAACCAAAACTCTTCCAACACACAAATGCCTCCTACTTGGGATAGAAGGACTGGGAGCGCTGCCTCGGTTTCTTCAAAAGAAAACAAAAATCTGAAGTCTTTCTACCCAAAAGTCCCAGAAGACTCCACGTTCGCCACTTATCTCGGAAAAACGATTGACACGAGAGCTGTTTCCCAACACACGAGCTATAAATCGCCTCCAACTCCTGTGCAAGGACATCCCAAGAACTCAAACACCGGCAGGCTGGGCAGCCAGCCAAAACCTTACAGAGCAGTTGATCACGGTTCCCACACCAAAGCTGTTACATATGAAGTCTGTGGTGTCTCAGCGTTCCTCCTGAAGGCTGTTCTCAGGCAGATACGGGAGAATGTGAAGAAACCTGTCTCTCCTAGCCTGTGCCCATGGAAAAAAATGCTAATGCACCGCGGCAGGGAGCAGCTCCCACATCGAGGAAGCTGCACTGGTGAGCGGCTGCACCCTTCAGACGTTCGGCCTGGCAAAGTCACCGGCTCTGGGAGCAGATCCTTTTGGGGAAAGAAGTCGGCTTTTGAACTTCCCGTGATTCATTCCTAATGCATGGCTCCCTCCTAGATCTTTATGGGCAAGTTTTAATAGCCCTGTTCTGACTTTTACTCTTACAAGCTGCAAGCTGCAGAGGCACTTCAGCTTGGCCTGAGTCCAAGCTTGTGATTCTATTTTATTTTGTTTTTTAACCTGCCTGGTTTTTAGCTGGATGCCTTTTGTGATCCATGTCATTGCCACGAAGAATAACGCTTGAGCAAGGGAGGTGGAAGCAACAAAGAGCTGGGCCAAGAAGAGAGCGGGATGGGATTTCCCATTTGCTGATGGGCTGATGGCAGACACTTACTCCAGGATGAAGTGGCCACGTAAGAACTTTCTCCCAGACTTTTGTGAATTCCTCGTCAGCACACTGCCACAACCTGTGTCTACTGCACCGCTTGTGAAATTACCCCGGTGTCACAACAGCTGAGAGATGTCTCCTAAAGCTGTAGCTGCAGATGGTGATGAAGGCATCCCCTTTAGGCAGAGCACGGTCCCACACCACGCGCTAGCCGTTCGCTGGTCCTCAGCCTGCAGACATGTCTGTGCTCCTTCCAGGCATTCCCATTCCACTCACTGCAATACGGGATTGCTGAGTTTTCACTGAGGTATCAGCGGCAGAGAAGGAGCAGAGTATTTTATACTTTGGGCATTTAACTCCCTTTGCAAAGCACTATGCATTTTTAAGAAATAGAAGGCTGCCAAAGAGAAATGGCGTAAGACAAGGAAGTCAGGGATTCAAAAGAAAATAATTGCCAGTGTTCAGGAGTGTGTGGTTCCACAGCTTTTGTTTGTTCACTTAAGAAATAGAATATGTCTATACTCCTCTTTCCCAAATTCCTGTTGGTCCTGTCTGCTACATCAGCTCGTGCCACACTTTTGAAAATCCCATTTAAATCTCATCATGTGTTCTTCAGAACGAGGTAAGGTCTAAACCCTTGGCAGCGTTCAGACACAGGCACGGTGTGGCGATGCTGCCACTCGCTGCAGGACGGCTCCCCCTCGTGCCCTTCCCACACAGACAGTCCCTGCCCAGGAGGTGAGACCTGCCCTACACAGCCATCCACACACGCTGTGCACGCCCGGAGATCCCATTTGAAGTCTCTGATGTCCAGAGATGACATTTAACGAAGGACACTTGGTTCTCAGCTCATTATTAAAATGGATTTCGTAACTGAAATCTCATTAAGTGTGGTTTCATCGAGGTGATCAAGGTCAGGCTGAGGTCCAGCATGGCAGTGGTTTTGTTTTGCCGGGCACACTGGATGCTTTCTCACGTGAAAGAACCAAAACAAGTGTCAAAATATGAATGGGCACTGCCTAAGGAAGCAGCAGCCTTTGTGCGAGGTGATTTGATGAAGCAGTACCTCTGTCCGTCCAGCTGGGCAGACGTCTTCCAAGAGAAAAGTGCAAACCAACACCTGCTTCTTATTCCTGCATCTCACTCTCTAAGCACCTAAACAATGGGAAACAATCTGTCCTCAAGATTCCAGGAGCCCATAAATGCAAAAATAAATTAAATAAATCCAAGAGAATAGGTGTATGTTTAATCTGGATACCCCCCGGTGGAGATCTCTGTGCATAATGCTGCAACAATCGCATACTGAGATCAGACATCAATAGACTTCCTGCCACAGAAAATTCCTAAAGAAGAGGTCTGCTTTAAACCAGGGTCCTGTACAGCTTTCCAAACAGAAGAAGCTGGCATAAGTTGTGTTTGGTTTATTCCAAAATGACCTATCCCAACGGGGCATCACTAAGCTTAGGTGGGCCCATTCTATTTCCATCCCACTGTCAAGGTCCAAAAAAAGATCTGCACTTAATAAACCTTCCTTATACCAAGGATTCAAACCCTGGGACTTTGCTCTCTTTCTCCAAGTGCACATATCATTTTGACCCAAAGGAGACTTTTAATGCAGCTTGAATGTCTTCAACCGCAATAAAGCACACGCTTTTCAAGGCTTTGACAAAGCCAAAGCCATTTTTTACATGACTCACTTTTTTTTTCAAGTCACAAAACCCCCTTGGCAACACCGGGAATTGCACCCATACTCATTAACAGCCAGACAGAGATTTTAACCTACCTATTTAACTAATTAACAGGCAGACAGGAACAAAAAACACACCTCAAGTTCTGCAAAACTGAAGCATCCAAAACGCAAGGCAAGAAGTCCAGTCCTGGAACAACCCCCAGTCCCTAGATCCAGTTTTATTACCAAGATCTGCCACAGGCTTCGGAAAACAGTTGTCACAAATGAAGTAAGGATATTGCAGCCTAATTCACTTTTGAAGCATTTTCATTGATATTATTTCATGAAGTCATGTAGAGGATTTAACTTCTTCCCAGGTCTCTATCAGCACTTATTCAAGTAATGACAAATCTGATTTGTTGCAGGAAAAAGTTACGTGTATCTTAACCTCCTAAGTGTGTTAGGATTGAAGAACACCTCCTACCGAGCTTCCAGATCCCTTTATAAAAACTGAACACATTGCAGATGACTTATTTGTTCCCACCGTACATGGCCTATCTAGCCTGAAATAGGCTCGGTGGGATTTGTGATGAAATCCTGACTGCTCTGAAGTGAGAGAGACTTCTGTCAGGGACTTCAGGGGAGCCGTATTTCAGTTCTGGAATTTACCTTTCCTTTAATACACATGCACAGCACTTACGATATGCTCACATACAATCTACCTAGCTAGCTGGCGACAGCAATGTTTTTAAAAGGTTTTGCTGCCTCTATTTGATGTTTTCTTATACATTTTTCACCACTTAGCCAGCATTTTTCATCTTTTCATCTTTCATCACTGGAAGTGAATCTGATGGGAACAGCAAGACACCTTTGTCCGCTGCGTTCTCCAAGGGGACCTAACTTCTCTGTTTTTAACCCCATTTCAGTTGCTCGGCTGCTGCAGAGGGGAATTAGCTCCTTTGCTTTGCTCTGGACACCTGCAGGAAGGTGGGAATGGGACTGTGGACAGGAACAGATCGCAGTCCCACCAGCCACGCTCAGTCCCAGGCTACCTGGTGTGCTGGTCAGCAAGGAGGGTGAGCGGGATCTATTTCTCCTCCCTGTGTTGTCCACTAATTCTTGTGCTTCCCCAGTGAGGTGAGGAGTTTTCTCAGCCAAAAAGAGATTTCCTCCCAGAGAAACACATCCAGAGATTAAGCTCAGAGCACGGGGTTAAGCTGCCCAGTGGCATGAGCCCCCAGAGCACTACCTGAAGCCGCGCTTCTGCTCCCATCCTCCTGTCTCCAGGCCGTGCCATTTTCCTCTCCAAGGCATTAACGCTCCTGCTGGCAGAGATGCAGCCCCTACAGAGGGCAACCAGATGGACACCTGTGTGAGCATCAGCGATTCTTCAAGACAAATTCTGAACCTCACTAAATCTACAGCACACGGAGTAGCCCCGAACTTAAGCAGGGATTTCAGGCGATGCCTTAGGATAAGTGAAAACACATGACAAGAATGGCCATTAGGGTTTTTCCATGTGCAGAGCCTGCCCTTCTCTCTCCTTGAACTCGATGATGTTTTACCGACCTAACTATAACTTCTGCCATAACTATTCTATATTTCCTCACTCTCGGTCAGATGGTGGGAGAATTGTTTTTTTGGGTGCCCCTAGTGTAAAATCGCCAAGAATAACTGCTGCCTCTCCTCCTCAAATGGCAGCTGTAGCCCTGTGAAAACAGCCCCGGCGGGTTCCCTTCTGAAGTGACAGCAGGTCTGACCGACATCAAAGGGGACGTGAGGTTTTCAGTGAGGGCTGTTTGTTGATTTTTTCTCCAGTGAAGTGATATTACATGGCATTTCCAACCCTCAATCCTATTAAGTGACAGAACTACCTAATAGCACTCATTAAATAACATAACTTGGTGTCAGAAATTCACTGACAGGTTCAGGCAATTGAAGTGGTAGATTTATGCCCTAAACCAATGTGGGTTTGGTGTTATTGTTATTGTTTTTTTTAATAAATGTCATTTATTTAAACAGGTGAAAGCATAAGACCCCAGACAGTTCATGGAAAGGTTATCACCAATCAGAACATAAATGAGAAGAGAAGTGGGTGCCAAACTTTACATGTAGAGAGGACAAAGCAGTAAAAGCCAGGTTGATCACCGTGCTTCTGAGCCCTGTCTTTTCTTAGAAATAACTTCTTTGGTGACACCAACCTACACTGCAGTGCTGTTGTAAGGCAGTCATCTGCTGCAACAGTATTCAGGACCTTTCCACCTTTTTGTCCAAGGAGATATCCGGAATTATCCATAAACGAAAACCTTTGGTTTAGTTAGCGATTGCTTCTGGGCCCACAGCAAACACAGATAATAAAAACGTTGAAGTCCCAAACACCACCATCTTCCCTGCTCTCAGTCAGCTATTAACTGCACATTTTAAACCTTTAACCCAATGCATTTATCTTGTGGAGTGAATGACAAAGTTTGTTAGTGGTCACAGAAATAAGTTTATCAATGATTTCTTTTTTTTTTTTTTTTCTACAGCCCTCATCCTACTTGAAGCCCAAAGTACTTTTACCTGCTGATATCCAAGTGATAACTGCAGCTTTTTTAAGGTGGGGATTTGGCAGTGGTTTACATCTGAATGCAGAGAGCTTGAGGTGTAAGAACGGGAACAGCCAACTGTCTGTCTTAGATCTAACTTACCTATCAACATGCTAAGCTAGAATTAAAAACATAATAATAAATATATATATATACATATATGAGCAACAATATTAGTCCTCAACTGATGCTAGGGATCTCTTGATTCACATTTGATTTCAAACTAACGAGAGCACTCACGTGAGCAACCGCTCAACAAAATGCAAAGTAATTCACAGCCTGGGCTACAGCTCTGTAACTTGCATCCAGAAATCCTCCCAAGGCCTGCCGCTCCACGCTGAAATTCATGGTTTTCATTATTCCTCCACTCGTCCTTTGTCCCCATCCACAAGTCCCCCCAGGTTCCTGCGCCACCTCGGGTTATACGAGTCAGCCCATCTCAGCCAGAAGGACATTACGGGGCTGTTTTCAGCCAGGACTAGCATTGATCAAATTTTCATCTCGTTGATGCCACCGGTGGTTTTTCATTTTTAGCCCCTGGAGGATGGCTAAGCACTTTAGAAGTAGAATTTTAGAAAAGTCCTCTCTTGTGTTCTTACAGTCTCAAAAGATGCAGTATTGCCACCAGCAAATGCAGGGGCAGAAAAGACCACCACAGAGGCAAAGCCCCAAAACACCCCGCTCTCAGCAATCCCCAGCCCTCTGCTCCCTTTTCACCATGACCTGGCATCCACGCAAGGACCTAAAGGAGCAGACTGCAAACGAGGTCCATGGAACAATCCCGGCTGCAAACAGCTACCTAAAAGAGACCGGGGGTAACCTCTAGCAGAGCTAATCCAGCGATCTGCTTGGCACGCCAAGTGGTGGCTCTGAACCGCCTGCTGGGTGCCACCTCTGCCACGGGCTCAGCCCTCGCCCCGGTTGCTGCTGGCCTGACCCTGCAGTGAACTGAGTCAGCTCACGAAATTGGTTGAACACTAACCAGGGGGGAGGACGTTAATCAGCTCCCAGGGTAATCTGAGCACCCGTGCTGATGAGAGGGAGGGGAGAAGCTGCAGCCGGAGGAAGCAGCAAATTGCAGTGTTCCTGGGATGGAAACGGGCAGCCACAAAGTCCTGACACCAGCTCCTCCACTGAAACCTCACAGCGCACCCTGCACGGCTGCTCGCTTCCCTGGCTGTTGGGGTGCTGACAACCTCGGGTATGGTACGGTCACAGCAGGGTAAAACTGATAAATGCAATCAAGGAAACCACAACCTGAAAAAGGACTGCTGCATCCCTGCCTGCACTGGAACAGTGAGAGTTGTCCCTGGGACACCCCGTGGGGAGGCACGCAGAGCAGTAACACAGCCCTAGCAGCTCAACGCTGTCCAAAGCTCTGTCCCACATCCTCCTGCCCCCTCCTTTATGCAGGTTTAACACTCACCAGCCCATCGCTAGGAACCCTCGACCTCCCACCTTCTCCAGAAATCCTCGCCCTGTCCCCCCCCGATGCTCTTCCGCAGGTGCAGCGCATCAAATCTGCCTGGCCTGGGTACCTGAGCCAGAAGAGGACACGGGAAGCAGCAGGGGCGTGCACTCAGACAGCCAGGGGAGCCTTCCAGTCCCGTGGTATCAGGGAGTAACTGGGATGTAAAAGACCCTCTGGAGCTCACCAGGTCCGGTGGCAGCACTCCGCTGCCTGGGCTCGGCTGTGTCACTGCAGCAGGAGGGCAAAACCAGGCAGCAGCCCTCTGGCTCACTCACCAAACCCTCGGTTCTCACAGTTTGCCAGTGCCGGGTTTCATTTTTTAATGCAATACAAATGTTGTTGCAAAAACGACTCCTTTTTGTGCCCTAAGGGAATAAAATAAAATACTCTTCCTGGAAAACCCAATTAGCAGTTAAATCCCTGACTGCAAGGCTCCAAGTAAAGGCCGAATACTCAGAGGAACACCAAAACAATACAGCAAATATTTTTGCAGCAGGAAGAGTTTGGAGATGTTTGTTTACCATACAGTTTGTTCCAAACCTCACAGATCCTACAGAACCCATATAAAGACCTCTGATTATTAATAGAGTCGGGCGGCATGAAATGGTATTTCTAACCTGTTTATAAACGGCTTAAAGGAAATTACAAATACCTAAAAAACAAATCCAAGTTTACACTGAAAGGGCAGGGAGCTATATTTGTTCTTCCAGTAAGCAGCATGTTATACGAAACCAAGCTGAGGACATCAGTCATCATTTTACCTGGAAAAATTCAAAGCAGGGAGGGGAGGAAAGATTTTTAGTTTGCCCATTTTATGGAAAAGCAAAACAAAGGGAAAAAGCCCATACAGTGCGCTAGCCTACTGTACATATGGATAAGTAGTTTCAGTAACACATACAATGATTTTCACAACATGCCTTGAAAAGATTCGTTAATGTCTTTGGAAACGTGGGAAAGTAATTTATAACACCACATAAAAAAGTAATGGAGGGCCCGATCCTGTCACCACTAACTTGAAGTGGGCAGAGTCGAGCTTTCAGGCCCTTCCGACAGATTTAAGACATTTTTCAGCAGCCTCGTTCAGATATTAGCAAACCCAGCCTGGCTGGCTCCCTCCACATCCCCACTTGCTAAATTACTCCCCTTTCCTCTCCCTCCCCCCCTTTATTAGAATTTAAAACAAAAATATTTTTTTTATGTGTTGAGCATTTGTATATTCGGAAACGGTGCCTGCCTTTTCTCCAGCCTGACAGCTCGGAGCACTGCTCACATTTAGCAGCCTGCAAATCAAGAGAGGCAGCCCAGCCACATCCACCACGGCCAGAGCAGCCTGCTCTCGGCAGCATCACTGAAACCACCACGGTTTTGTGATGTTTGATTTTTTGCATAATGCTGCCATGAAAACTGTTGTCTCCTACAGAAGCAGGGGGCGATTCTCAAAGTGGAAAGGGAATTAATTTTCCAGAGCCCTTTGTGATCTGGAAGAATTATTTTCCCTTTGCCTGCACGGTAAGAGAAATGATGAGGATGGACCAAGAGGTTGTGTTAGGGGGCCCGCAGCAGCCTCTGAACATGGCACATTTAGAAATGTGAGCCTATACCAAAGCAGGAGCCTGTCTCCTTCTCACCCCCCCAGCACTGCAGTTTCAAAGTGGCTGCTGGAAACACCTCACCTCTGCATGTGGCACGTGGGATTTCCACCGTTATCTTGCAGAGCTGTTGCACTTTCACAAGACACCGCTGACTGGACCAAAATTCTGATGCAGTTAATTTAAAAAGGAAAAAACAAAACAAAACAAAACAAAAAAATAAATTCTTCCATCTCAATGCAGTCTGCATTACAGGGCATGTTTTCTCCATCAAATGTCTAAAACTTATCTGTTTGCATCAACTGATGCCATTGGTGAACTGAGGCTGGAAACCTGAGGCTGTACACACACAGTAGGACTCTGCCCATTGCACACACTGACACTCAGGAATCCTCCAGGCTTCCCCTTGGAAGCCTACTTTCCCTCCACCACTGATGTGTGTCAAACTCTCATGTCAGCCCAGATGAAGCACAGCCTCAGAAAGGCTCGGTGGCTCCTTCTGATAACCTGGCCGAGGAGGACCAGTAACACAGACCCTGGTGAAGCTTCCATTGAGGCAATCCAGCAACGTGCACCAGCCAGTTGCAGGATACAGATCAGAGCCTCTCGCACAGGGCTGTGAACCAGTTTTCTGTAGAGCCATAAAGCACGCAGCCTCCCTAGCAGACCTACATGGACAACCAGTTTCTTTTAGCTACCAGTTGAGAGACCTCTGTCTTTGGAAGCTGCTGAAGCCCCTCAGCTTGTTAACTTTTGTTCTTCTACTGCATGGTTTGGTTCTGATTTAAATGCAGCGCTCATTTCTATATTCACCTCTATTGCAAATGCCTCTACCAGTGCCTGGCAGCTCTTCACAACATTTTCAAGACAGCTCGTCAAGCTAATGCAGCCTGCCATATCTGCTTCTTCCAGCTTGACATTACCCACAAACAGAAAACCTTTTTCTGTTCAATTGCTACAACAACACGGTACAAAACTTCGCCACAGTACAGTCAGACTTCAGTAGGGAAGTTTACTTCTTGTGCTTTTTACTACCTTGCTGCCATTTCCTAGCCATAAGCTGGAAATGTTAAATTATAAAAAAATACAATATTAACCAACCAATTGAGTTGCCAGTTCTAATTTTGGACAGAAAAATGGACAAAGAAATAATCAAAGACTTACCAAAAAAGCAGATGGCTGGAGAGCACTTCTGGCAGTCATGCTACTCGCACATGGGACCACTTGAGTTTAACAAATCGGACAACAGAGAGAGCACTGAAATGGAAATTGGGGCTCTACTCCATTCAAATTCTTCAAAATGTTTGTTTTGGATTTGTACCTCTGCTGCAATTTACAACTCTAGATTAGATATAGCAAGAGTAATATTCTTGACTAGAAGAAAAACAGAGCGATTAAAGCGTTTGCCAAGTCACACAGATTGTCTCCCTGTGTACAAGTAACACTGATGTTCCTAAATAAAAACTAGCACTAAAGGTGTCTTTTACTAACACAGCTATAAAGTCCGACCAGCAGTTAGAGCACGAGACACTTCCCTGATTCAAACTGCAAAACTTCTTCAAACAAGTCCCGTATCCGCATGTGAACATGTGTAAGTTACATCAGCATGGAAAGGAAAACCACAGAAACCTGAGATTTCACGGTCATCTCCATGCAGCACAGACAAGACACTGATACCTCCCATTGCAAGCAAGGTTACATCCCAAATCTGCTGTTCTAAAAGCATGCCCTTTACTGCTAATGAACTGAAGTGCAGTTGTTTCTAACATACGCCAGCTTTGAGACTTTAAGGTATATTCAATCAGGGAGGGCAAATTACTAAAACAATGTTAGTAATATCAATACAACGACACACAGATAGTAGATGACCAAAAAAAAATGAAGGAACAAGACCCATTTCATCAGTCTTGCTGTAAGAAATTCGTTGCCTGAGTGTTTAATAGAAAAACATGAAGATCTTTGTCGCTGAGATGCCAGTTGCAGCTTAATGTAAATGTATGTCCAACTATGACATCACCTACCTCAACCAAAAATTAAGACGAAAGTTCTCTGGTCTCAAGGACTAGTCACTCACCAGGGAACCGGTGGTTTTATATGCATGCCTTCCCGAAGAATCCAAAAATAACATTTTTCCATAGAGCAGAAATTCCTGTAGTGTTCACGCTTTTCGTTTCAGTAATGTTGCAATCCGAAGTGCCAGCCCTCTGTAATGAGGTAATCCGACAATGTAATTTGTAGTATTTTATTCTGTCAAAATTGATCTGAGTATTTCTATAGCAACTAGATCAAAACAAAAGATGAGGCAGACAGAATAAGTCTCTCCCTGCCACCACCCAGATTTTTATATAAATATATACGTATATATATAAAGCATTACATATATATAAAGTTAACTTTCATGATTCATCATTGAAGAATGCTAGAAAAACAGCAGTGGAGAAATAGCAGCACTGCAGGATGACATTTTAAAAGAAATGTTAGCAAATGTGTAAACTGACATCATTAAAATACAAAAAAGTAATTGTTCAATTACCAAACACCCATGAACAGAGTACGTCCTTCCCACTAGATCCGTCAGGGAAGGTATTATCCATTTCCAGTTGGGATAGATGGAAATGGATACTGGCTTTTATTGCTGTCATGAGGTACAGGATATAATACCTTCCCCCAGAGAAAATCACATTTTAACAATTACTGTTAACATGTTAATGTTTAAGAAAATGTGGCTGCCATTTAGCTACCTAAGCTTAGTTTTGGAAATACTGTGTGCAGTACTCTTGCAAATGCCTGTCAATTTGTTTTAATGCCCTTCTAGGAGCTGAGCTGAGTCCAGGCACTGTGATTACAAAACACCTAGGGAACTCCGGATTTGGAGCCCAATCCTATTTCCAACCAACTGATATGATTAACAGTAACACCACCCAGCCCCTTCCTTTTGAAACAAAAATTGACCTTTATAGTGGAGGGCTAAAAAGTTTGGTCCTCCTGCAGACCACCTCTTCATATCCATGTAGCTTCTGAATACTTGTTTTGAGATTTCTGTTAGGTGCTGAACGCAGGCTGCCAACCACACACGGTGTGCAGCTACACACAAACACCTGCAGGCTCCAGATGGAGACATGTGAAACCCAGAATTGACACAGAGCCTTACTTGGGCTTTAAGGAGATGATGAACCTCTCCTTTCATGTGTCATCTACCTGCTGCTAGAAACCTCCCCAGTGTCCAAGAACAATGTTCTGAATCCTGCACAGCACCACTTCCAGCCCCAGAATAAAAACACTCAGCAGTGTTAGAGAGATTCCTAAAATGTCTGGGAAGAGATTTTGAGAAATTATCAGCTGGAAAGAGGATGCTATACTCACTTTCATTGTGCTAGATCTCTGCAGGTCCAACCAGGTTTTGCTGGCTGCCATCTATGGAGGTCACCATGCTCCAAGGCTCGCCGTGTCAGCCATCATAAGCGGCTGTGGCTGGGAGGTGGTTTGGTTTCTTTTTTAGGCCAACTGCTACTGCTCTGTAAGAAAAAGAAAGAACGTTAAGTTAGAGAAATACTGGCCATATACAAAACCAAACCAAACCAAACCAGAAAGCCAACAAACCAACCACTCTTAAAAGCAAGATATATCTCTGATCCTCAGCTGTTGTTCTAGAAAGCAGGATTTCCCCATCACTTAAAGAAGGGGGATATAATGGGCAAAAATTCTTGGTGAAAAAAATTGAGTGCACACATAATCTGAAATATAGGAATATTTCCACGGGTTAGTCACACTCCCCAAATTAAACACCTTTCACCTGAGTAAAGGCCTAAGGCCTCACCCTGTGTAGCACCCTTCCACTTGACAGCAATTCTCCTGAGTGCTGACAATAAATTCAATACTGGCAGAAGCTGCACTGCATATTCATATTTAATTCCCAGAGCCTTCTGTAATAGTTTCTGTCCATACATGGGCTTGCAATAGCAGCATTTTAAAGCTTATCTTACAACCTACAGAGTCCAGATGAATATAGTTATAAAAGTGTGTTCAACAAACTTACCTTTTTAACCTCAAACCACTGAGCTGCTGCTACAGCAGGAGATGCGAAATGCCTATTTCAGCAGCAGTGTTTAAGCATAAAAATAACTGAAACTGTGCCTTCCTTCTTAATTATCACCATTTGTGACCGTCAGGGAAGAGGTACCTTTTCCCTGTGAAACCCCTCATTACCCCTGCCTCCAGTACAGGCACTCGGTGCCAGCCTTAAAAGCTCCCGTCTGCATCCCGTTTGCAGGCCCTGCCATCCTGCCCTTTGAAATGGAGCCTCATACGGGGCACATCAGAAAAACCAGAGGAAATTGGAGATAAAAAAAAAAAAAGATTTAAAAATAAAAACAGTATTTATGTCTCCCAAATGGGAAGTTTGGAGCAGGAAACAGACAGGTATTTAAGCTGATTACCCAAGCAAAGTCCTCTGCCTTTTCAGCAGCGCCACGGTCCCTCGGTAAAACCCCCTGAAATTAATTAGAGTTCGGCGGAGGGGCCGGGGGGGATGGAAAAGATGTCAAATTTTATCTGGAGTGTTAGTGATGGCTGGCTGGAGAGGGGCTCTCAGGCCCGTTAATTGGGCCTGGTGCTCCAACGCCACAAACGCTTTGCCGTGCAATGTTCTAATAACCCCGCAGCGCAGGTGGCCGCCGGCGGCGGTGGCTCCCGAGGGCCCGGCCACGCTTGTCTCTTCCACTCAGGGCCCGCCACACTGAGCAGCAGCCTCGGGCCCGCCGGTCATTAACCCAAATCTTCTCGGGGTGCAGCCGAGCGAGCAATTAAGTAGCCAGGATCCTTCGCGTTCGTCCCAGAAATTCACCCAAATAGAAGTCTTCTGGGCCACGCCGGCCTTCCAGACATGGATCTTATGATGCTTTTTACCTAATTATCAGCTTGGCTTTTTCTACATGCGCAGGGAAAAGGGGAGACCGCGGGGAAGGGCAGGCTCTGCTGAGCACAACCGGAGCTCGGCTTCCTTGGGCGACACCGCCGCGTGCGTCTGCACCCGTACAGAAGTGACATCTCCTCACCCACACTTGCACGTAGCTGCCTAGACAAAGAAGAGTATCATAGGAGGAAGAGCCAGAATGGGAAGGGAAGGACTGCCACATTTAGGATTAATCTGGTGAGCATTAGATCATGATTCACTTTGACAGAAAGGCTCAGGAGCACATTTAGCCGGGGCGAAACGCATTACGATGGTTTAAACAAGAAGGAAATAAGTCTAATGTTTCATGGGCTGCAATATTTGCTGTTGAAATCCTAATAATTGCCAGCGCTCTACACTTGCATTGTACCTAATGAATTGGTTTTAAATTTCAAAAGGCTTCAGCAACGCATCAGATCTTACTTGCTCCTGCCTCTCAACAAAGAGAAGTTTTTAGGAGAACAGGACAGAAAGCTGACGACAACAAAAACAGCCAAAAAACCTGTGATTCTGTGATTCTGAAAAGGCTTCAAACACCACACTACATTTATCTTCCCCATACTTCACAACAGTATTTGTTAAATAAAGATCTTTGTTTTCTGACAAATGTTTTTTTTTAACTGGAAAAATACTCGAACACCACAAGCAGTCCCGGTGCCATTGGTTTTCATTACACACAGTTGTTTTCCAGTTCTGTTATCGTGGAGCACCAGGCTTGGTGAGGGCAGGGGGATCTTCTGGAAGCCAGTGGAATATTTCACAGGTTTTCTGGCTGCACGTTATCTCAGAAGGAAGAAACGAAGACATGCATTTAACCCTGTTTTCAGTAGCAGACACAGAGCAACGCTTCCTAAAGCCTTGTGCCTGCTGAAGTCTCAGGAAGTTTTGCTTTATCAAATAAAACATTGAATTAATGATACATTAAACAGTGGCTGACTCACCAAACTTTTACAGATGGCTTAACCCAAACTTCTGCTTTCTTCTCGCCCACGTGCACAGGATCCCATTGCTTCTCTCATATCTCCTGCTTTTAGTGGCCACAAGAAAAAATAACCCCCCTGCAGCCTCCTCCCCATTCATTCTCCATCACATCAGCTGAAAAAGCACTGGGTCCCTTCTGGTGGTACCACAGCCCCGCACAGGTTTAATACAAACCTGAAGCTCCAGGCTCTGGGTACACATTTTTCATGTCCATAACCACTCCCAGCTGCTTTTTCCATCCAAGCCTCTCCAGCAGCAGTCCCCAGTGGTCTCTCATCAGGACAGAACAGACTCCATCTCATCTCTGTGCCACTCGTCGGAGGAAGGCAGAAACATCTTTATAGTTTAGATCTGAGCCACAATGCGTGAAACCAAGGCTGTCAAGCTGGGCTGACTTTGTACTAATACGTTTGTGTCTTCCCCAGTCCGAAGCACACCACCGAAACTCCCATGTCTGGGCTTCCAGCACAGCCTGGGTTTTCACTTCGGGCTTGTGTTCGTCTAAACACATTTCCTTCACGAGGGAACTGGAATGAACATAGCTAGGAAGAAACCAGATCACGTAAAACAAGCTGCTAACTCTTTCTCACATGTGCAAATGTGATGCCAATTCTCAGAAGCTGCTGTGATTGTAGGAGCATGGTTCTGTTACCAGCCCAAGTGAGTGTTGCAGGGCTCTCAAAGCATCTGCAATTTCAAGGCAGATAAATGTTATGTAAACTTAAATTTTGTAACTTTATTATTGTGTATTATTTCATGCCAAGTTGCTCTGTACATAGAAAGCAAACATGTTCGTCACTGAATTTATTTCAAAAAAGCAAAATAAAGTTTACAATTCTACTTGGCCTGAAGTTTGTTTATAAACACGGGAGCAGACTGGCTTTATTACAATGGGAATGGCAGAAAAAATGGAAAAAAACACAACTGTCTGCAAGCTGAATATGAGCCAAGAGTATGCTCACAAAAAAGAAGGCAAAGGGCACAGTGGGCTTCCTATGGAGAGAGGTGGCCCTGGGCTTGTTTGCTCTGATGAAGAGATGATGATCCAGCAGTAGGCTATCCAACAGCAGCCTACACTGAATTCCCCCAGTTGGATTCAGCGTTTTTGGGGAGAAATTATCCTTTCAAGAAATTCTTGACCAGGTACCAGAGGAATCGTAGATGTTTGGCACTTACCAACCCAGTAACATTCTCCAAAGCACCCACCTATCTTTACTAAATACCCACGTGCCTTTAAAAGCCTTATCACACGCTGCCTAATCACTGCAGCTCCGTGCTCTGTATTCCCAGGCTGCCGGGGCATTTGGGGGTTTCATTCACAGGCAGACACTTGCGCTCGATTCTGGTGAGCTGTTCCCTATGAATAGAGCCTTATGAATACAGCCATATAACTTGCATCATAAGAGCAAACTCCGCATATTTGGAAAGATTATCAGTCAACTACAGTTCTTTCCACTGTAGAAACAGTTACTCAGTTAAGATAAACAAAGAAATTCCCATGCACTGAAAAGGAAAACCTATTAACTGATTAAACATGTGAATCAGTTGATAAACGGGTTATCAAAGTTCTGAAAACATTTTTAACAATGACCCTTCCTGCCATTTTTAACAATGACCCATAAAAGCTAGAATAATTCAGCACTTTACAGGAAACCAACTGGACAGAAAACAGAAAGTGTTTCAGATCTAAGAAGCTGCAGCTCTGCAATGTGAGCTGACAAATTCAGGCACTAATTATCAGTAAAGCAGAGATAAACATTTTAGTTACCAATTAAAAACTTCGGACATTTTTTTCCGAGGTTTCTAACTCTTTTCAGTACACAGGAAAAATTACCAGTTTTATCCCATCTGATGTACACTTGCAATTCGTTCCCATTCATTCCTTGTTTCAGGTTTTTCAAATAGCTATCAAAATACTTATTTAAAAAAAACTCCTTAATTTTCAGGATATATTGAAGGTCTGGAAGCAGATACAAATGCAAAAACTCGTGTTTTTCTTGAAATAATCATGCAAATCCCAATTCAGAAAGAACTCCACTTAAAACAGGTGAGCAAAAGTAAAATGCTAATAACAAGACTTTGTCAAAAATATGAATTTCCTCCTTCATACAGTTCAAGAAAGGTAAGTTGAAAAAAGCCTGCTAGACCCAGCCCCTGGGAGAGATGTTACAGACAACTCCAGAAGAGCTCAGAGCAATTTTGGGGGGCAAGAGAAAAGAGGAATTCAGGTGCCAAATTAGGACCCCTTCAGGTTAACCAAAACCATCACAGTTCCTCAAATGGGAAGCACGAACAGAACCAACTGTATTTAAAGAAAATGCCAACTATGGACTTTGCCAAGAGGATAGAGAAATATTCAAATCCAAGGCACTTTTCAGAGCATTTCATACAAATTCACCTATTCCTCTTCCCTGTGTCCTTTGTATTAGCCAGATAAACCAGGCATTAAACAAAACATACCCAAATCCTACATGCTATTTCTGCACAGCTTTGTGGCAAAGAAATTGTCTATAACTTCCTTTTGCCTTTCATCACCAGAAAGGCCAGTCTAGCTAAAAAGCACCATCATAAGTCAATGAAATCCCCAAACACAAGGTATTCACCGGGGTCTTGTACAGCTTCTAACAGCCAGCCAAGATTTTGACACAAAACTTTTCCATCAGCTAAGGACTTTTTAAGGAGTCATAGAAAAAGACCAAAACTTTCACCCAAGTACTGCAGAGAATTGGAAGTAAGTTAAAATGGTCAGTATTTAAGCATTTGGTTTTACAATGGTCTTTAAACAATCTAGCCTTTGTATAAAAAAAAATGAAAAATCCTCTCAGCTTTCTCCTAAGCTCCAATAATACAGCGCAGTGAATTAAAAGCCAGAGTGAAAAGCCAATATTCTATTTTCATTCCAGAAACACAACATTTAAAGGTAATCAAACAAGGCATTTGCTAACTTGGGAGCATAAATAAAAAGAAAATAACCAGAGGGTTTTAATTCCGTAAAGTCTGCTACCATTCCTGGGAACATGGTATCTCAGAAGCGTGGCGTGCTCGTGGCATAGGAAGACCTGATTTGTTTGGCTCCAAGCCTGAGCTCGGGAAGAACCATGGTGTGCTTTTGAAAGAGGAAGAAAAGAAGAAGCTCAGAGGCCTATTTCTGAAAGATTTAGATGTATTCCAAGGCTATGATGAACTTGGAATATGGCTGAGACCCATGCAGACCCTGGACTTGGAGACGATGCGCTCAGCACCTCTCCGTACAGAGCAATTCAGTTCGTCAAATCCCAGCAGAGCTGAATGCACAAAGGGCTCCATATTTCGGCTCTGTAATTTGCAAAAGATGTAGAAGCTGCCCAGTTCATCTGCTGAAGGTCACGCTGCACTTTGCTGGTCGGCAGAAACAAAGAGCAGCAGAACAGTCTGTTCTCCCCACCACCTTCCTCCCGCTGCCCCCTCTCCGCAGCACGAAGCTCCCAGCGGGAGCCACCGCCTGACCGAGGTTTTTTAACTGTGTGTGAGCAGAAACTCTGAAAAAGTTTCTACGTAATTCCTGGCTCAAATAATTCCTCCTCCTCTGCCCAGGAGCTGGACTCCATATGTACTTTGTGTGAAGCAGGAAGGCATTCTTCCCCACTGATAATAAAATACTGTAAAACATTTCTTGAAGCTAGGTTCGGTGTAAAAATCTGCAGTTGTTTTTGCAGCCCCTCATTCCTCCTGCTTATCTCACACCTTTTAGGAGCAGCTCTCACCTGGGGCAGTGCAGCCGTTTTGTAAAACCATACCCAACACAGCAACTGCTCGATTCCAAACGCTGCAGTGACCGGCTGCTCTGCTGGGTGCCTTAAAGGGTTTTAAAGCTTTCAGAAGGTGAGAACACAGAACTCTTGAGCCACCTTCTTCCAGATGACCCAGAACCAAGTTGCCCACAGTGATCTCTAAAAATTTCTAGTGTCTGTTAATAGAAACTTGGTTACCCAGAAATACATTTACAGCTGTAGCTTCTTTATGCATCCCAGTTGTATCAGTACTCAGTTAAATGGGTTTCCTGTTCTACTTGGATATTTCTGCGGTTACACATAACATTTGCTCTTTGTTCTTCTAGGGATGAAACCTGAGTAGAGCTGTAAAAGCATAAAAAAGTGGTGCTGAGGTTCACGATACAGCTCAAGAGCAGAATAGTGCTGCAGATAATTGATAACATGTACAAAATATTTATATTTTGATATGGATGTAGCTGCGGGAGTAACACAGGGACAAGTTGCCCTACTGTTGCAGCCAGGGCAGATACACCTTACCTGTTAAAAAACTTGTGTGCCTCTAACAAGTTCTTACATCTAATGTGGATTGTTTGCCTGGTCTGGTCAGTGAAAAAGCCCCTGGGATGGAGAAATGCCCCAGCACATCCTGCTGGTCTGACTGTCACAGTGAGCCCCACCAGGACCTCTGGGCAGCACTGGCAGGACACATGGAGACACAAAGCAGCCTGCTGGGCATCACTGTGTGCGAACAGCAACCACTGGAGGTCAAAGGGAAAAAGCAAAGAGGACAAGAAGAGCAATGGGAAAAAAAAAGAGAAATTCCTGCGAAGAGCCAAGCACTCTATTTTTTCAAAGAAAATTAAAAAAAAAAAAAAGTGATGGGGAGGCTTTCCAAAAAATTCTGAGATCGGAAATCTTGAGATCAGAAATCTACTTTGCGCACGATCTCTTTCTGGAAAGACAGCGGCATTTTCAAAACTGAGTTTCAACCTTTGCAGGTGAAGGCAAAAGTTTTTCTGCAAACTGCAGCTTCGTTTGGGAAATGTCACAATGAAATATTTCAATTCTCAGTACTCTTGAGGCAACTTTTCAAATTGAATCATTCACTGAAATTGCCAAAGATTGACAAAACTGAGCAACGGTGCAAATCTGCACCAAAAGAGCTTAGGGGGAAAAAAGAGTTAACAATGACCCCGTTCTACTTTGAAACGCCTTTTTTTAAAAATAAACCATGTGTAAAAAAATCACTGTCTGTAACATTATAGTTTTCAAAGATTGTGCAGCCAGGAATTACAGATAAGCCCTCTTAAGACCATAAAGAAAAATCTTTTGATAGCGCTCAGCATATTGAACTCGCTTCTCCTCGTATGTGCAGCAATAAAGCTGTCAAGCAACACAGAAAGGAGCGCTAAGCATTTCAAGACTCAGACACATGAACTTCTATTAACCTATATTAACATGTAATTGGTGCTGTGAGCACACTGTTCTCAGTGTCAAGTGCTTGTAAAGAACACAAGGAAAATCTTTCCCTGCGAGACAGCACAGGGGAACTGCTGTACTGTCCTACAAACGTCTGCAACACTCGTACTGGCAAACACTACATCGATATGTATGAGTTACCCCTGGAAACTTCCCATATGGTTAGTAAATTTTCAAATGGAAAGATGTTATTTCACTTTAATAACTTCCACGTTTTACATCACACCAAGTAGTTGCTAGTTTGCTGAAGTCTACGAGCTGAACAAACGATTTCAGCGTGATCATATCTGGCTGCTTCAGGTCTTTGAACAACCTGCAGTCACAGAAAGGCACCGGGGGACATGTGGTTGCTTGCTTCAAAGCTCTGAGATACCCTGGCCAAATCAGAGGTAGGAGATTTAGGATACAACCTCAGCTCCCATTCAGTCCTGCTGGCTGTGTCTGAGACTGACGGTAACACACCTGAAACCCCTCTGGAAGTAGGGGACAGAACCATGCAAGGAGCACCACAGCACGGACAGCTGCTCCATGTCACCTGCAATCAGCAGCTCAGGGACCTCCGCACCGCTCCACAGGCACTGCGATGATGCAGGCACCTTTTAAGATGTAAGAAAAGTGAGGGTGAGAGGGGATACACAGGGCTCTCTGTAAAGAAATCAGGAGGGAAAAGGGCAGGAAGAAGAGACATTTAATCTAAAGGAAAACATTTCCACAACAAGCAGTGGATATAAGCCAACCATTAATAAATTTCTCATAGAAATTAGAAAAGGGTGCAGAAAGATTCTGGCACGGCCTTCCAGCAGGAAGGGAGAAACACAAACCACACAAAAATGTTACTGTGTTTTCAAATGGATGTTTATGAATTCACAGAGGAGATGAGAGGACGTAGTGACCTGTGATAGCAGGGACTGGGCTTTCTCAGTTCTTCCCCTGGACTTGTGCTTCATGATCCATCAGGCACCCTCCCCTTCCAAACGGAGAGATATTCTGGCACTTGTTTAATGCTCACAGACCACAAGGGTTTGACCAAAAAGATGATGTAGGAAGATTTTCAAAGAGTGAGATACGACTGCCTAGAGTTGGATGTGTGTACAGAGGGCTGATCTTTTATTCTGTTGAGGACACTGCTGATGTAGGTGAACACGCCACCGTGCCTAACAAGGTGATCAAGTCCTTTGCCCATATTCCAGACATTACCAGCCTGACTCGCAAGCAGAGCTGTTCCTGTAATGGTGTCCTAACTGCAAGTCACAGTAGTGAGTGCTCCACGCTGAGCAGATTCCCCTGAGCTGGGGATAATTCCCCTGGGGTGGGCCAACAGATGCCCCAATACCAGAGGACCAAAGGGATGTGGCTATCCAGCCAAGCTGGAAAGAAGAAAGAGAGAAGAAAGGTGTGATAACCCTCACCTGGTAAAGGGTCAGCCAAAATGGGGGTAGTTGAATGAGAGAGCAGAGCAGTAACACCTGACATCACTGCTCTGCCATACTGAAATTGGCTGTCTTTTCTGGAATCGCTTCTGTGAACCCTACTGTGATTCTTTAAATTGTTCCTGGGCAGGTAGCTCTGGTTAAACTTCCACTTACTGGAAGCAGGGGCAGCACATCAGCACGCCTGGCTGAGCAGGGAATTACCGAGCCGACTCTCCAGCTTTCGTAAAAACACGGTGGGAGTTGAAGGTGCATTTGCTCCTTCAGGTTTCATTCCACACATTGTGAGCTGCCTCCCTCGCCTTTCACCATCTTGCTTTAACAAATATAACCTGGGGGGGATTTCAGAGCCTGCATCCTCACCCCAGGTTAAAGTGGTTGCTGATGACAGACAGAGCTAAGCACACACGGTCAGAACCTGAGCTCTCAGGCAAGAAGCACGTAGCTAAACTTTGCCAAATTACTTTCAGAAAAGCCCCGACTGAAAGGGATCTTCATTGTAAAATGCTGAAAGACACATTCATGGAAACCCCCAGAACCTGCTGAACTGCAAAGGCAAAAGGCAGGAAGCAGCCTGGGGTTTCTGCCTCTCTCTGAACTGCTCCTTTTCAGCTGATGACCACATTGGATTAATGGGCTCCAGAGCAAGGCACTTCACAGAGGACCCGCACACGACCGACCCCAGGAGCAGGGGGAGTTCCAGTAGAGCTGGATGGACTGCAGAGTCCCACAGAGCTGGAGCAGGCTTAGGTCTGCTGACATTTATGCCAGCAGTGAACAGGGCTTTTTCCAAGGAATTGCATCAAATCACTTTTTCTCTCCTCCCCAGCGCTGGTTTAAGCACACCACCACTGTTCAAAGGTTCGGCTATCGGGCTGTTGCAACTGTGTCTTTCTAATGATCTTCCACCTCTGCACAGCTTCAGTGCCATCCCCATCACTCCATCATGGGAGATGTCTGCTAGACATGCTTTGGGGATGAGACCAAAAATAAATAAATAAATAAATAAATAAATATTTTTTTTTCTTAAAAAAAGACATCCTCCCAATTCAGCTGTGTTTCTATGGCATCCCCAACAACGGAGCTGACCAGAAGCTGTGCTAACAGTGCCTGTGTACAACCTTCTTAAATTCACATGGTAAAACTTCACCAGCAGACGTGAAGTCAAAGGGATTTAGGAGCCACCAAATGCTTAGTCCAGAGGAGCTCCCTTGATCATCACAAGCTTCTACTTCTCAGAACACAAGAGCAGAAAAAAGGAAGGATTAGGCACTGTTAATGCATGCCGTTCTCCTTCACTTTCCTGGCACCAGCATCCTTTCATGTGGTAGTTTGTTTTCCTACAACATAGTTTCAGAAATACATCTCTCCAAACATCTGGAAAACATCCACTTGCTCTGCCCACCAGAGCAGGAACCTGAGTAAATTACACTGCTGTGTACTCCACCAGGGCCACGTTTGTGGATTACCTCTACCCTCATCTAAAGACTGGCTTCAGAGCTCATTTTGTGGTTACCTGAAAGCCTGCCATTGCCTAGTGAGAGCTTTGCACAACACATCTCCTGACGTGTTGAAGGCTTTGGTGCCTCTGTCCCTGACAGCCCTGCCTCCTTTTAACCCTCCCCAGTTGCCATAGATCATCCTAGGATGAAAGAACTCGTGATACGCAGTACCATATGTTTAACTCTGCAAACAAAGAACAAGCAGCAGCTCACCTCTGAAGACTGAACACCAATTCTCATGTGGAACAAGCTCTTTTGTAGCCTTGAGACAAAGGCCATTTGCATCCTGGACAGAAAGAGGAGCCAGGAAGGCACAGGCAAGCAACGTGCAGGACCATCTTCCCCTGCCTCTGCTGTTCCAGCATCCACAGCCCCACCAAGCATTCCATGAGATCACTCCTACCTCCGTTACATGCAGCTCTAGGTGCCTTTCCATCCTGATCCCAGCACCCCTACTGACTGAGAGCAGAAGCTCACTGCCTGTGCACACAAGACACGAACCATTTCAAGCAAAGCACACCCAAATGGTTTCATCTTTTCTCCCAAGACATATTTCAACCCGAGCAACCTACTTCTTCAAATCTTCTTGAGAGAAAGGACAGGACATTATTTCACACAGTGACCGCCGGAATTGGCCATCCAACAGTTCCCTTTTGTAATGCAAAAGCTGAAACAACCAACAGTAACCAAGATTTAGGGTACGATGGCATTTGCTAACCATTTCATTGAATCGAATGTATAAGAGCAGCAAAAGGAAACATCAACAAATTCCAGATGCAGAATGTAATTTTGTTTGGATGGCAGAATGTTTCATATTGTTTTCTATAGGAGGAAAAAAAAAAAAGTCATCATTAAAGCAGTGGAATTTCAGTAAACTATGTTTTGGGTTACAGCCCAGAATAGTTACACTTGGCAGTTCAGAGGCACGGGTAAAATATTCCAAGGTTCATAAATCCTTGACTTTAATTTGTAGATATAGGTTACAGCTTTAGTATCACTGCAAGGGGGTAAATCATGCTCCCACCTAAACAGCTGCCAAAGGGCCCTGTACCAAGCCTTTCAGCTCTACTGGGCAGCTTTTAGGAAAAGCATACATCAATGTCTTTCAGGTTCCCATGCCAGTCAGATACTATATACTCACAGTAGAAGGCTTCCTTGGCTGGAGCAGGCTCTGCAGCACCTATTTTTAACTCACATGCTTAGATGGTAGTGACCCATAAAGGAAAAGATAGCTGGAGGTGGACTGGAAATGAGCAGGGTGATTCCTCTCTCACATCAGGCTACATCAACTATCTCAGTCCTGCAGACTCAGGATGAGGAAAGGGTTTGGAACTGATAGAAATTAATTTGGAAAACCAAGAATCCAGCAGCATTCAGTGGCCTATAACCAATTTCATTTAATTTGCATTCTCTGGAACAAGTTAAAGGCTTCCAGCAGCACATGCCTATGAAAAAAACAGCTAATAATGTCTGGGAAAAGTTATTTGACTAAGATCTCATTTGATATTAGACACATCATCTGCGTGCTTCTTTCAAAGCCTGGGTTCTTTGCTGTGTTAAATTCAGCATTTCAGAAACTGCAAACAGGACATGGGTAGTTTTGTACAACAAAGACCTTACAACTAAGAGCTGTCACACGGGCCATGCCATGACACGATAACAAACCTATAGGTGAAGCACCAGACAGTCCCAGCACACTGAACTCTGCAGCTAGCACCCACGTAGTCCCATCAGACCACTGCCCACAAAGTCATTTTTTAATTCCTCTAGCAGACATGCTTAGAAGAACTCTGAGATTTGTCTCTGGACTAAAGATGACACATTCCCTCTCAGGAGTCTTTCCTGGAATCCTGTCTTTGAAAATTATGTGATTTTCTTTGCATCAGACATACTCCGAACTTCTGCGCCCTGCCTATAAGGCACATTTCCCCCAGAGGTACCTCCGAATTTGGTACCTACAAGTCTGCCCATTTTTGCACGGTGACAAAGCAATCTTTCTTCCTAAGATACAACCTTTGGTTTTTAATTAGTTACAACAAGGTCACGGGAAGGGCTTTCTTTAAAGAGAAAAACAACAAGTAAAGAGCAGTTTTGTTAACTCGTGTGTCCTGCCACTCCTGTAGGGTAGCCGAGGCTTCTTCAAAACACCCCGACTGACACCTCTGTTAAGCTAGCTCTCTCAAACAGTTCCCAATTTCTGGAGAAATCGTGTCCCTTATAATTTAGACAGGCTTTCTTTGTTCTCTGAATTCCTGCTCACCCACACCAGCTCTGCAAATGCAGTACAAGGCTGAGCCAGACTCCTCCGAGCCACTGGCCCTCCCATAGCCCCACAAGAGCACCAGGCCTTTGGGTGATTTGCCCTGAGACGTTGGTTCCTCGCTGCCTGTTTTTACTGACAGCCTCCTATTAAAGGCAACACATCCACCCAGTGACCATCCAATACCCAGGTCACCATCTAGCAGTCCCAAATTACAGAGCAGCGCTGAGCCAAACCCCCAAAAAGTGCTGACCCAAATTAAAAATGCTCCCGGAGAGGGAGGAAATTGGGGCCTTGTGTGCTACGGCCTCACGGCGCCTCCACCTCGGAGCGTTTGTAGCCTTCTACCAAAGCGTGCAGGAGGCTGTGTAGAAACCCAAATGCCATTTGCACTTCTCTGTTACTAGCTGAGACACACAATGACCATAACATCTCGTTATTTGGGTTCCCATGGACCCAGACCCTCAGACACATCCAAACCTGGGAGGCTTGGGGCTCGTGGTTATGGTACGTAGCACATCCAGGTATAACCAGAACCTGTAAATGCCCTTTACAAAATGAGTCTGGCCCCAAAGCCTGCCTTTAGAGCAGGGCAGGAGATGGATGTAGGCAGGCAGAACACAAGGAAATGCATCCAGCTCAGTGCAGGCAGTACTGGCAACCCAAGCAGGTCAAGCTGAGGCAGCCCAGCCCACAGCTCAGCAGCAGGCCGAGCTGCACTCCTCAGAGCGCTGGTTCTCACCTCACTCTGCTACAACCAGCGGCTGTGGTTCACCTCCAGACATCCTGAAGGTGCTCGGCCACTGCGAAGAGCCAGGCAAAAACTGCAGGCAAGGTGGTGAGGGATTTGTGTGCCTGTGCCTGCAAACCCAGGCAGCACAGCTAAGGTCAAAAGCGGGCCGCGAGGCATTGTATCGGGAAGGGGCTCCGCATCTCAGCTCGCATCCGGCCTGCAACAATTTCTCTTTTATATCTTATTTACATCGCTGTCTGAATAGAAACACAGCGAATGAGGTTCAGTTACAATGGTAAACAAGAATTTCAGGTTTAAGCTTTGATTTAGACGATCTGTTTTCTGATAGTGCCTGTGTGAATTGTGCCGCTCGGTTATTTCTGGCATAGCAGCGGGCAGAGTTTATAAACAGGTAACCTACAACAATGTTTCCTCATTCCCCTGCCTGCTTAATACGCTGAAGGATCACCTAAATTTAAAACAATATATTTAAAACATTAGGAATCATTTCCTGGAGTGTTGCCTAGTTTGTTTTAAACTTTTTTTTAACAACAAAAAAAAAGCCTAAACTGTGAATGTCTGTTTATTGCTTTTCTTTTTCAATTGTATTTATTTCTGTGCTTGTAGGAGTGGAAACACATAACTTTTTTTATTTTTACAACAGCCCTTTCAAAAAAGGAAGTCAATTGTGCTCCTAATTGTGTGTGTTTTTCAACAGAGGTCCTTCAGATATGAGAAAATGGACCTTAAAATGATAGCTAAGATTAATTGAAAAGTTTTTATACATATATACTAATGAGTAATTTGCAATTATGTTTAGAGATGCCTGCTTAAAAAAAATAGATGATGCCCATTTCATTTTTTTTACTTTAAATTTCAGGCTTCCCTAAATTCCATAATTTAACAGTCTGGAGGCTTTAAAGACCCCCTCCCGCAACCTCCCCAGGGATACTTCCTAGAGCTCTGAGCACCAACAGATAAGCGCTCTGTGATGGTGCTCACACCGCTTGCTGCATTGTTTCTTTTCCCCCAATTTTCAGAGAACCACGGCAATGAAACTGCCACTCCCTCGGTGAGAAGACTTGTTCCCATCAATAGATGGCAAAGCAAGGAAAAAAAGAACACAATGCAGTGCTCTAAACCTTTGTTCAGCTTGCAGCTGTAAGCATCACGATTTTCAAAGTATTTATAGTTTACAACCTAAAGTAACTGAAAAAAAATATTTTTGTGCCCTACCTTCAGCTAATGCTGAAGTTAATTTTTTTAAGACTCAAGTGTAGCAGCCACAGAGGTACGAGCATGGAAGAACAGTAAGGGTACATTGTGCTGACAGGAGGAGAGCACCCGACTGCGTATTCCTGATGATTCCTTCAGCATGTGTTCCTCCATGGGCACGGAGGGCTTTGCGCTAAGCCCCATGAAGATACTCCTTCCTTTTGCAAGCGTGCCTCCACTGCGCAGCTGGGCTTGGGCCACCTCTCTCATGAGATTGACCCCTGGCCTTGCACTGCCTGCTCCACTCCACGCTTCCTTTCCCCGGGGACAGGCCGGGGAGGGTCGTATTTCGCGGCTGCCATTCCAAAGCGAAAGCTAGAAATCCAAGAGTCTTGACTTAATAAATAAAATTCCAGCCCCATTCACGGCAGTGATGTCTCAGTTTACACGGAGAGTTGACAGAGTTTTCTGCTGGCTAAGGCGCTCGAGTGAGTTACGGCGATGAAGGAAGACCCAAGAATGTTGATTAATAGATATTGCAATCTACACAACGGAGGGCCCAAATTCACATCCATCCCAGCAGCCGTTGGGGAAAGTCAGAGGGCAGGGCTGGAGTGGCAACCAGAGATTCAGCCACGGGCAGTATGAGCAGCACCCTCCCAACATCAAGCAACACTTTGTTCTCTGCAAATCCTGCCACAACTCATGTTTGAAAAACTCTAAATATCAGCACGGAGCCAATGCAGTTAGGGGCCTGGGCTGGGTGAGAAACCTTCCAACCCTCTTCCAATTCATGAGTGTTTTCGCATCAAGAGCTTCTATTACTTTGATCCTTACTCCTACCTATCCAGGTAATTTTACAGCTCCAAAGGCATATCCAACATCCTAATTTTCACTGATTGCCAGCAGTCTTGCTACTACATCACCTATGAAAGAGGTATTTTTCCATTTACACCTCAGTGATGAAAGAAAACGGAGCCCCATCTAACCCTAACAGAAATCACCTGTCAAGCTCAGCCATCCCAGCAGAGCATCCAGCTCAAGGTTACTGCAGATCACTCCCCAGAAACTCAGATGCTTATGAGGAATACTTTTTCCAATTTCAGATGAACGGCTACTTCTGGCATGATGACAATGCAATAAACACACATTTCAAAGCTACTTTCGTCACGTTCCTCTGTTGTTCGCTGGACAGTCGCCAGAAAGAATAAAAACGTTACCCAGGGGTGAGCTCTCCGAAGGCATTAGGTGCTGGAGCTCAAGTTCTCTGCTGATGGATCTAACAGAACTCACAGAACCTTAATTATGGGGATAGAAATAATTCTGAGTTCAGTGTTAGATTTATGCAAAGCAATGCAATACAACTTTTTTTTTTTTTTTTTTTTTTTAAATTAGACAAAGCAAAACACAATTAGCCCTCCAATATTGTGATTGGAGATTTCTCAAAAGAAAGAAGAGAAACCAGAACAAAAACCAAAACGCACGCTCACGGGGAGGCTAGGAACCATCAGTCATCTGTTAAATGAAACCTGTTCTTTCTTTCAGATTAGCTACTGTCTAGTGGTACATAATTAATATTGATTTGAAAGGCAGCCTGCCCAAGGGATCCCGAATAAGTGATTGTAGTACATGCTGACAAATGAAATATCATAATGGCCAGTTTACAGCATGACTTGAATGAATTTCTAACAGTAGGAGAGGTTTTCTTCCCCCCTCAGACTTCCAAAAGTCTAAATTCTAGTTTGTCCAGATTTTAAATACTGGAAAAAGGAAATTATTTTTGAAGAATCTGGAAAGTCCTATTCTGTTTTTTCAAAACCTTTAATCAGTTTTTCATGTCAAGCCTAGACTGCGCGTCTCAGTGAAGGAATTCCTCAGTGAAAGTCAGTGGACTAAACAATGGCATTAAAAACTGCATTCCTACGTGGTTTCTGTGTGCATGTTCAGTTAGCCAGAGCTCTCCCAACACAATTAGGGAAAGGAGGGCTAGAGGTCAGCGCTGGAACCTAGGATTTTAGCAACCTGATTTTCATTTCTTGCCCTGCTATGTGACTGTGCAAGTCTCCACCTTTTTGTGTCTTATTCTCATACCTGTGAAAAGAGGGTACCACGATCACCTCCCAGAGACGTGGAAAGGATAAAAGCTGAAGAAAATTGGGCCTCTGATAGAAGAGTGACTGACCAAAGGGTAGAAGACCCTCACCTTCTGCAGACAACCTTGTCTAACACACTTGTTTTCACAAATGCAGTAGAGGGACCAAACACCAAAATGTTGAGCACTTTTAACTGGAATGTTGCCTAATAAATGCATCCATTAGCTTCCTTGGAGGGAAAGAAAAACAGAGGTGGGGAAAAAAATGGTTTTTTATCCCCCCATTGAGCCTCTTCCCTCAAAGCCACACATACAGCCAATGCAGCATTTGGCTCATCAGAGGGAGTGAGACTCTGGTGAGGAGGATTGGAGTTTGGGGAGAGGAAGGAGGAAGCTCTCCATGCTCCCTTCTATCCTGCCTTTCCTCTCCTGAGCAGGGGACTCAGGGAATCGGTAGGAGCATACTTGTGGTAAGAACATCATAAAGGGATGAGTAAAAGGATAAGCCAAAAAGTGTTTGCACAAATAAATCAGCTGCTGCGTAAGGAACCTACTTACACTCTGCGCTCACAATAAAGGGCTTTCCCTCAGCTCTGCAATGACCTGTGCAAGAAGCAGCATCAGAGCTACACAGGCTTCTTACCCTGGCAAGTTCTCCACACATATTAACTCCTGAAATGAGGTTATTCTGAGAATGAAACTGAGATTCCCGGAGTAGACAGTAACATTACATAATTTAGTAGAAGCTGTGCTCATGACCAGGACAGGACCTGGACAGATTTCCTATGTTTCCATGAAACATCCCATTTCCCTCTATACAATCCTATCTCAGGAAACAAACAAAACAAAACAAAACAAAATCTATTAATTGTAGGTTCTGAGACTGAGAAGGAAATGGAAAGTTATATTAAGAAAAACAGGGGGACACTTTAAAAAAGAAAAAAAAAAAAGCTGTCACCAACTGCTAGAAGTAGATACGCGTGTATCTTTGGGGCACCCTTTAGTGCTGAAGCAAAGCTACATTTTAGAATCCCTCCTTTTTCTTCAGCTTACTTTTGAACAAGAACATTGAATTGTAGATTTGCCTGAATAAAAACATTGGGATTAATCCCAGAAATTATTAACATATCTCGATAAAATTATTTAATCTCCCTAAACTCTTTGTCTTCAAGTCCAAAACATTTTAAAGCTTACCGTGTAAATCCCAGGCTTCCGAGCATCCTGCTGAATTCAACAGAACAGAAAGTCTAAGGCATCATTAAAAATAACACATTGTTTGCATTTTTCATAAAGACATCAAGAGTATTTCATCTCTCTGAAACACGATCTCCCACAGGGAATTACGGATGAGCAAAAACAGAACAAGTGGAAGTTAAATAATTTTTTTTTTTTAAATGCCAAGAAGCCAACGGGTTAAGCTCTCAATTTATCTTTGTTTCTGCAAAGATACAACACTATTTCAGAGACATTAAGAGTAAGACCACACCTGTGTTTCTTTAGCGGTGGCCTGCTGAAAATATTTGTCAGGCATTGTGTCAGAATCCAGAGCACATTCTTTCACTTTATGATTAACCTTTAAGGAGATTATGTTGGGAAAACGCTCAAAGTGACATTCATACTAAATTAACTGCGTTCATACTGGAAAGGTTTTACCCTTGAAGTCGGCGGTGGTTTTCAAACAAAGCTTAAGCCAGCCACAGAGTACATGTCCGTAGGAAACAGAATACGGAACCAAATGCTGAGAACAAGCCAGGGACGTCTTGAAATTTAGGCAGTAGTAAATTCAATACTCCACAGAAAAAAAAATGACAGATGAGAGAAACTGACCCTTCTTTTAATAAGGTCTGGTCCTAGAGATGAGCAAATCACCTTCAGTTAAGCAAAACCTGACCAGGACCTGGACTCATGTTGCAAACAGAGCCCTTCTTCCCCTCGTCCCATAAATACCCCAAACATCTATAAAAAGTTCGGCCACCTCTGACGGGCCTGGCACTGCTCCAGCCTGTTCCTCCTGACAGGGCTCGCTCCCTGGATCCATGTCAGCTGGGGCGACTCCAGCCTCGTTTCATTGAGCGGTTATCTCAGAGACTAAAGCAAAAGTCAGAGCCTGCCTCAATCTGGGCACTTGGCCAAATCCGCAAAGACAAAGAACTTTGTCCAGCACAATGCTAATAAATGATTACACCCTCCCTTTGCAAAACATTAATTCACTTCACTCGGGGCATAGGGCTCCTTTTTCAACTCTGCAGTCGGGGTTTAAAGAAAAAAAAAAAAACAACATGTCCATTTGTGAAGCAACTGCATCAAGACCTGATCAAACCTATTTTCCTACAACCACCTTGAGCAGACTCCCTCGTCCCACACCAGTGATCAGCAGCACAAATGAAGAGGGAAGGCCAACACAGAAGTGAAGGCAATCTGCGTGTTTTGGAAGAGGCACAACAGTACAGCACAAAGGCTCGGCTGCGTTCCCTGGCTATGGCCACTTATGGTGCTGACCACAAGAAGCAGGACCCCTGAGCGCCCAGGTTCTCACCTTCTTCTGTTTCAGGACAGGTTGGGGACAGCTGTCCACCTGCCCCAGCACTCTGCGTTGGACCCTTGCCTGACCCACATGGCTGTTCTTAAACCCTGCAAAATAATGGAGCATGGGGCCAAGTCCTGCACCTCTGCTGCTCTGCTGGGGAGGATGGCAAAGCTGCCGAGGGCCGGTGCTGCTCGCTAGCAGCCATTTGGAGTGCAGAGCCTCAAAAGCTCAACAGCCCTCAAAGCCATGGGAGAGCATTTCATGTTCTTGAGCACCATCTGCTGGTACCTGGGCCACTGACACTCGCACAGCCACCTCTTAGGAGGAGCTCAGCTCCTGGGACTCCTATTTGAGAGGGAAGGACCAAGGCTTCCTCCTGCCCAGCTGCTGAGCTGCTTCCTCGCCCATCTCAGCAGTTCCCAGGCAGTGCTTTACACGTGCCAGCTGCAGGCCGATGAAGCCTCATCCTTTCAGAGGGAACATCCATAAGGGAGACAACTCCAGGGACCTGTAACAGCATTTTAATTTGGATTAAAAATGGGATTTTGGAAAATGAATGTGCCGGTTCTGTCACTTGCACTGTGGCAGTCCTGCAGTCCCACGTCGCCTGTCCCCCCATGGGGCAGCACCCGAGGTGCCCACAGAGGACTTGTCCTACCCCAAGACGAGCAGGAGGAAGAGGCAGAGCACCACGGGCCTGACCCCTTTGCCCTTCCCAAGCACGTCCCAGTCCCGCAGCCCTGTGAGGCCTGGCGATGCCTCACCTCCCTCAGCGGCCCCAGCAGCCTGCGGTTTGTGCTCACACGTGCCCCCGCAGCAGCCCAATAACCCAAGTGCCTGTAACACTGCGCAGTTTTGCCTCTGCAGTCACAACCCATTTCCTTTCTTCTCCTCAGTCTCCTTCAGGCACCCAGGCAAAGGCAGGGAGAAAGCAGGAGTTAACCCCTTCCTCAGCTCCGGCCAGGCAGTGCCTTTGTCCCGCGCTTCAGAGGTGCCCGGTGAGAGTCTGAGGCTGGGGAGGAATCGCCCTGCCCCATGCCCAGCACTGCGAGGAGCTTTAACAGGCAGTTTTAACACTACTGAACTGTTGCCTGCACTCACATTTACACCACAAGGCTGGAAGTATTTGATATTGTCTTCACTTTCATGTGAGCCGCAGCGTTTACCTGGCCAAAAGGAAAAAAAGAAAATAAATCTGCTTCTCAAAGCTATGAGGGAAAAAACGTGGCTAGGATGCAGGAGTCCAGTGCAAGAAATCAAAATTAAAAAGCCAAGGTTATTTTTCCTTTAAAATTTTTTCTGACTCAGATTTTGGAGGGCTGGTCTTGTCGATAACAGTGCTCCTGCATTGTTCAGGGCTGGTCTCAAGCCAGCATCATTTTTCCTTGAAATATGTCACAAGTCCATGATTTGAGGATGGCCATGGAGCAACCCAGTCCTCACCAAAAACGGACTGTGTCCCTCCCAAGAACAAGCACTTGCCAGAGTCTGGAGCTTGCAGGCTGCAGGATGGCATCCCAGTCCCTCTGCAAGCTTTCTGCTGCTTCCTGATGACAGTCACGAAGAGGACAAGGAAAATGACAAATAATAAATGTTAAATGTGATTCTGATACAAGGTTTTTTTTAAAGGCCATATGTTTTTCTTGTGTGATTCGGAATGAAATTTGGATTCCCTGTCCAAAGCCATTAAGATAAAAGACCTGTGATCCCAAATTAACAGCTGTTGACCAGTCCCCATGCAGAAGGTTTCACATTTCCGTGATAAAGACGATGATCAGTTTAAAGATTTAAACCCTGTGAACTCATAGGATGGGGATTTTCGTGAACATCCTTGCCTTTGCAGAGTCCCAGTTTCTCTTCCTGTGCTTCTGTTTTTCTATACTGCTCTACAGCCGTTTACTTCTGCCCTTGGAACGCAGCTCGCTGGCAGCTACTGTTAATGCATTCGTCAGGAGTCTGTAAACTCCAGATGGGAGCATGGGATTAATTCGTGTATGTGGCTCCGAAAGCATCTGATATTCACAAACATCTGGGATTTCTGCAGTGTCCTTCAGTGCAGAACTTTTCCACCACCAAACGGCAAAACTCAGCTCTCTTAGGTAAAGGAGAAACGGCAGGGCCAGTAGGTCTTGGTATCCCTCTTGAGTTTTTGGGTTTTGTTTTTTGGGTTAATCAGAAAGACTTTACACTGAGTAAATATTTGGACTTTAGAGGCTTTCCTTCTTTGTTGAGTGAGTTCTCAATCCATGGACTTTCTGTGATTGTTTCTGTCAACATCAGGGATTTGTGCTTTTTCTTTTTTTAATCAATTCCAAAAATCCTTGAAAAACACTAAGACAAAGGCATGACTCACATTCAGAATTTCCTGTTGAATTTTCATGTGTTTTTTTGTTGTTTTGTTTTGTTTTTTAATGACCAGGATGTCATTGGACAGCTTGTCCTAAAATAGACTGATTACAATAATTGTAAAAAGACCAGGGATGCCAAAGCTTTAAAGCAGCAATTTTGCTTTATGAGCCCCTTTTGCCCGCGCTGCTGTGACTGGAGGCCCCAGGGCGATCACTGGGACTTTTGCAGGTAGAGGATTCCCAGAAATTGGCCTTACAGAGCCCGTTCTCACTGAAGACTGACAAAGCAGTTCGTGTAAGCTGTGAACTGATAGAAAGACAAAGTCAGAGCCACGAGAGAAGCAGTGTTGGGGCTCTGCCACCCACCATCACCTGCGGGTCTCCGTTAGGGCTGTGAGCTCTCCTCTCTTCAGGGTACAGCAGGATCCAGCCGGGGTATGGTCTGTTTGCCCCCTGCTTGCAGAGGAGGGTGCTGAGCAGGCTCTCTCTTCCTTCCCCCTGGCTGTGGCTCCATACCTCCCAGCGCAACAGACACAAAGCGAGGACAATAAACCCGTAAATTGCAAGCGCAATTTAATGCTAAAAAGTTCTTCTGAACTGCTAGTGGCAGGAAAGATGAAGATAAATGGGAAGGAAGCGCACTAGGAAAATATTAAACAGCGAGGAAGTGGTTTGGGATGGCACTTGGAAGGGTCCCAAGAGCATGTGCCTGACGGCAGGTTTCTCCAGAGCCCTTCAGAGCAAGGAAGTTACGGCAATTACGCTCCTTACAGGCACATGAGCTGCGAGAAGTGAATTTTCAGTCTTTCCTCGAGCTCTCGCATTCATCCAGAGCATTTCTCTCTTTGAAAAACGTTCTGTTTTTTCATCAGACAAGGGAGCTTTCTGCTAACCAGAAAGACTGAATGCCATATGCTCCATAAATCCACTGTGATAATGTTGATGATCTGTTAGTTATTTCATTAGCATCGTGCAACTACAAAGGGTGAGAGGCCACGGGAAACTCCATAAAATTGTCAGAGTCCTGTGGAGGAGGGGTGCTGCGGAGAAGAGGAGGGAAAGAGTCAGCCTTAGGAAAGTAGTGGGGAAAATGATACAAATGATGTGCTCTGAAATTCGGTTTTGGTCAGATTGACAGGGTTAGCAGGGGGTGAATGCTTTCAGTGCCTTTCAGAAACACGTGGATATTTTGCAAAAGCAGAGGAAAAGCACTGGTAAAAATTAGCAAAGACTGAAAGACAAGAAAGCCTGTTCCCTGATCCACTTTGAACTGCTGCTGGTCTCAAAGCATCAGTCACGGAGCCAGCTGAACACGGGATGCTCTTTGCAGCATCTGAAAGCAACAACAAAACAGGGCAGGAGGTGGTAAAACTGACTTGGGAGCACAGTCTGCAGGATGCATTCCCCCCAAAAAAAGACCCTTAAATGTCTCACAGCTGAGAAACAGGCAGCCAGGAGCCTTATTGGTCAGAAATAGAGTGTACAAGGAAAAAAACTCACTCACTGTGTAGTTACATATGGCACTACATCTGCAAATATTTTACATTTTCAAATGTTTAGAGAATTATAGAAATACTAACTCTTGCAGTCTCCCCGTAAATGTTCGGAACACATTTTATGGAATAAGCAGAGGCAGAGAAGTAGCTTGCTCCAACGCCAGACAGTCGGTAGCAGGTTTGAAGAGATCCAGAGCTAAAAAACACTGCAGAAGATTAAGAATGCTTACTTCATGGCACATGCAGATTTACTTTAACAGCATTCACCATCCTTTTTGACCTGTGTCAGCAGGTTTCCTTTCGAGTCGTTCCTTGGTTCAGAGAGAAGCAGGACTCTCAAATGCTCACGTTTCTGCATCGCTGCTGACTTTCACCATGTCATGCACATTTCACAAAATGTGCACGTTTTTAAAGCCTCAGCTTGGGGAATCAAACCTCCACTTGAATTCTTATGGTTTGGGGTTTTATTTATTTATTGTACTTAAACTTCTAAAATATATTTGTGGAAAAGAGCCTGGCACCACCTATGACAAAGCAAATAAAAGAAAACCCTCTAGTTATTTTTAGATAGTCATTATGTCTGTGTACATCTCATGATACTAACAGATTGATTTAAGCTGACAGAACCAGGGCCTATGTGGAGGATTGATACCGAAATATCCAGAGAGTCCTTTTGAAGCAAACCTTGGTTAAACTCTCCCTACTTCCAAAGCCATTCACAAAACATGAGCATCATCATGCAGCTCAGTTGCCCAATCAAGCACTGCAAGTACCAAATGATGAAAGAAAGAGAAAATAAAAAAATGAAGAATGCCTTATGGGCTCTAATCGCTTCCCAGGAAGTGAATCTTGCATGGTATGTAAGAGTGAAGCAACAAAAATGAAGTTCTGTTAAAAATAATCTATAATAAGGAGAAAAACTCAGTAAATTACTAACTGCAGGCTCTGCTCAGGAGTTCCTGGCTCCCAGTCCCCAGCTCTGTCCTCTAAACCACATTGGTTTGTGCTACACAAACTGCAGATGGAGAAGGCTCAGCTTTGGGTCTCCTGGTTAAACAAAAGAGCGGGCAGGGCGGCAGCCTAGAGCCTGTAAACATTCTGCTCTGGGTTTTTGGCATCTGGAGTACACAGCTTGCTATACGTGTGCTGATGCATGTGCACAGCCACCCACTGATAAATGCGGGCTGTTACCTTGAGGGAACAGCCAAAAAATTCGGAGGCAGGGACCTGCTATCACTGTAACCATATCGTGCTGAAGTTGAAACAAACCTTTCCTTCGCCCCTCCTTCCCTTTTGCATTCCTCGTGTGCTCGGAGCACAGATGGTCAAACTCGGGCTTGCTTTTAGGAACTTCCACTCTCCTGAGCTGCATGGCGATGTAAATGAGCTCTCGCTTTGGTCCGCCGTACTGTGTGTGTTTGCAAAGAACACAGGAACCGATACAACACATCTGCTCCCACTGCTTCCACAACACTATTTCTTTCATCTGTTCGAGTTTTGGCTTCTCTGAGAGGAAGTAATTGGCTGTTAATTATGGGGGCTGAGAACTGGTCACATCACAGAACTGTGTTTGCAAGCATGATTCATGACAGCATCATTTCTCAGCAGCTGTCAGCAGTAAAGGCTCAGCACTTACAAGAAACTATTATAATATTATACCAGCGAAGGATGAAGACAAACGCTGTGCACAGCTGAGAAAGCAGCAAACAAAATATTTTTTTAAAACCTTTATTCGATAGAGAATCAACTTGAAACATGCTGTTTCTCAGGAGAGATAAACAATAATGCTGCCAGCATGGCTTCCCGGACCATGAAACTGAAATCCAAACTCTTCAGAAGTCCTCCCCAGAGCTGGATGAAAAATGAAAAACTTCTCTCATTAATAGCTGGAAATTTTAAACTTGTTCTTAATACTCCCCAGTCTGTCTCTGTTCCCCTTTCTTTCTTGTCTTGTGCTTAAATTGTTTGGTCCTTGGGGAAGACATTTTGATTTGTTATCTTCATATAGGCCCTAGGAGATCTGGCCAAAATCCAGTCTTACAGTACTTAAAACCAGAAATAGTCAGCCTGCAGCAGATCAGGAGTCTATACAGCACAGCATCCTGTCTCCAGTGACTCCCAGTAGCAATCGCTTAGGGGGAGAAAAGGCAAACATCAGAACATGTGCGGGCTGAGCTTCTTCCTGACTGTGCTCTCCCTGCTTCCTGCTTCCTAAGCCTCCTATCAGCAGCTCAGTAAGAAACAGAATAAGAAAGGGAAATTGATAATGCTGGCAGGGGAGCGTCACAGAGAGACCTGAGTGTCCTTTAGTGCGTGAGCAGCTCGGTCCCTGAAGCCTGTGCTGACACAATTTGTCATGGTTGCTTGTTTCTGAGGGAGCTTTGGCAAGAAGGGACAGCTCGTCCCGATGTCATCACCTGAGCAAGCTGGAGCTCTGCTGCTGGAGACCGGCAGGGTTAGCTGGTGGCTTGAACCCATCCCATTGTACAACCTGGTGTAGGAACACAGTGAAGGCAGCTCATAGGGGCTGTAAGCTGGGACAATGACAGAGGAGCTGTGCCTTTCACAGCTGTCCCCACTATTGGGAGCAGAAGCTGCTGCCTCCTTCAGCTCAATCCGCTCAGGAACATGAGGCAAAATTTCATCACTGTTCTTGGAGAATTTTTCTCTCTAGAAACCAAGCGTTAGAGCACCACTCATTGCAAGACAGGGCTGCACAATTAATTTGCCTTAACTCTAGTTCTAGGCTGGGTTTCCATGCCAGGAACAGAAATGAGCAGCCCTACACAAGACAGCGCCTCTCTCCTCAGTGGCAACCGCTGTGCTTGCCCCAGCGACTACCAAAAGGAAGAAAATGGTATAAAGGACAGTCCCTCTGCCCCACTTCGTCATCAGCGACTGAAAAACAAGGTGACCCAAAGCCACCACGCAGAGAAGAATGCAGCCTTTTGTGAGAAATGAAAACGCTTTTATACGGGCTTCAGGCTTTTTGGTGTGGTTTTACATACGCAGTTCCCTTCAGGATAATTGATGCTGGGGAAGAGTCTGGTTTGCAGTAGGCAGGAAAAATTAAGGCATTCAAAGCAGCTTCATGTTGTTTGTGGGCTAAACCAAAATACCAGGACTTGTATGTAAAACATAAATGAGAAGAAAGGAAAAACAACGTTATAAAAATCCCAGCAACAGAGCTTGGAGAGAGTTGATAAATAACATCTCTATCCTACCCCTCCAAAACAGGGCCCACGTTCTTCTCCCCACTGACTTCCTTATATTTGGAGGATAAACTGAGCAGAATGTTTGTTTGTCAATACCCAGGAAACTTTAAATTCAGGACTACTCATTTCAGGAAAATGGGAGCTTTAGGAAATTGAAGATAACATGCCCATGGTTGTCTGATTTTTATATCAGAGAGAAGAGAAAAAGATTTCCTCATTTTCATGAAGACCATCTCTCCTTGGCAGTAGAAATAAGATACGCACAGGCTCATGGATGGGGAAATGACTGCCAGACAGAAGAAATCCTTTGTCCATGAACCAGAAATGAATCTTGATCCCTCGAGCTACAGTTCAGTGCCTTATCCCCAAGACCATCCTTTCACTCACAGTCATGTATCAAAGTCCATTCTCCACTGACTCCACCAAAGTCCTTCCTTCCTCGATGAGCTGGAAAAACTGGAGGTGCGGTGCTCTCAGCCCCAAAGGATCACGGCCTATGATCTAACACCATCTGAGTAAGCAGCAGTGTATGATGACCGGTTCCTGAATCATAAGCCTTTGTGCTATTTTTCAGGTCAAGTAATTATCGTCTCCAAACCCAGCTCAAGTTCCTCAGCACAGAGAGCCACGTCCTTGCATCTGCCCAAGATACTCAGCACAGACCCAGAGAGCAAAAGAAAAGCCAGGTGGGATGCCCCATGTCTCCTCACCTGCTCAGCACTCCCAATCCCAACAAAAATTAGCGTTGGTCCTGTTGGCAACGGCACCAGAAGTTGTTCAAAACCACGGGCAGCTGCAGATGCATGAGAGGATGTTCCAAGCACACACATTTGCCTTGACTATTTCTGTAATTACCCACATAAAGGTTTCCCAAGACACATCTGGCCCACAGAAGTCCCTGATGAAAGCTCGTCAGCTCTATTAACACTTCCAGGTCGTACCTGTGTGATACCGATCACCTGCTGGGAACTGTCTGCCAGCCCACTGGCTTTTTGGTGAAACTGCTTAAAAATGTGCTCAGGATAAGAGCTGGGTGAAGCTCCCCAGCCACGAAAATACAGTTGCATATTGCTGCTGTCTTATTCACACACTGCTGAACAACTTCTTACGAGGTCCCTCCGAAACACCAAAATGGTCGGTGGGGCTTTGGTGCCACGATCATCCTAATCAGGCACCTTCAATCTCATGTGACAAGAACCACGCAGCCACAACCTGCTGAAGGATGGCCCCATCCTACACAGTCCTCCATCCCACCCCAAATCCAACATCGGTATGTTTCTTCTTAGGCACTGTGAAGAGTGGCAAGATGCTCCCACCAGCCAACACCACCTTACCACAGCCTTCAGTGGCTTTTGGCACCTCCAGGCAGCAGAGTTAATCTCATTTATCCTGATAAATAGGATTTTGGTGAGAAAAGTGCACTCGGTGTCCTGGGAAAGCCGGAGGCGCTGCCTGTCCACCCCATCTCCATCTTTAACGACCTTTTGGGGCAGGGAGCAGTAATGTCAAAGATCTGGCTAAAAGCAAACATCTCACTGCATCATCTTTAACCAATTCATCACAAAGAAAAGCGTATCTTTTCCAGAACTGAGAGGAAACGTGGACAGTTCCTCCCTGCACAGATTTATTGGAAAGGCTTTAATAAACACAGATGTTGGGAACGGATGGCTACTGTGTAATCATGGGTAGAAAAAGCCAAAGGACAAAATATCCCTTAATGAAGACCTGCATACCGTGCAGTATTCCAAAACAAGTGAGGAAGAAATATGGTCAGTGTTACAAACAGACCAATTACAGGATTCCAGGTGCCAAAGGTTTTTCTGTTGTGTTTAGCTGACAGAGGAGGGGTGGGAGAGCAAACGATGCTAAAAAAACAGAACCCTGATCAGAAGTTGCTCTGAGCATCATACCAGACAGCTCAGGAGTTCAAGAGACCTACAAGGAATTTGCATCAGTTTTGCAGACATTTATATCCAGTTTAAAACAATGACATCTAGATATGAGAAGTCTTTCTCTATTTCTTATATTCTTATTTTATAGTTACTGGTCTTGCAAGAAACACACACACATTTTAATTTCAACAGGAACAAATATGTTTATATGAGGAGTTTTACTACATTTTAGTCTTTGTTCTGCTTTAGCTTTTAGAGGTATAAAAAAATTAAATAAAATAAAAAAGCATGAAAATATTTCTGTGGCAATGAGCCCATTGCTGGCCTATGCACTTACCAGTAACAACACCGGGGTTCTGCTGTGACCAGAAATAATCCTCGATTAGTACGAATGTGTTCACTTTTTCCAAAGAAGAGAGGAGAGAAAAAAAATTGGACTCTGAAGCAAATAAAATGTCCATATTCCTGGCTTCTAACAGTTTTCAGCACAAAACTACAAATTTCATTTTTTTCCTGACCCGGCTGTATATGTTGGCAGAATATCAGAGCAACGTTTTCATGGCATCTTCCCCCGCTTCTCCTTCCCCTCCCCCGTTTGGGACCTTCATTCACTCGTCACAACTAAATAATCCCCAAGGAAAAGCAGTTATTTTTGCCAGTCCAATATCCCTGTGATGCCAGGGAGCTTAGCTGGAGAATCCAAAAGTCAGGCAACTTACGAATATATTTGTAATATTCAACAAAATAATAAATTCTGCACATGACACAGGAAATAATAATCAGATGATCTCAGCCCCAGAAGTATTTCGCTGCTGTGGAAATGCCAGGTTGGAGAGTTCATGTGGAAAAGGAAAAGCCTTGTAACTTCTCCAAACATCAGTCATCACTTCCAGATACCTCTAAATACAGCCATTCATTTCACACTGCAGGATATTGTATTGAAAAGCAAGGCAGGGCCAACGCAGCACCTTCTACCACTAAATATGCACTGCACAAACCTTAGCTAAGTGTGTTTTTCCTATTTGGAATAGGGCTCTTTCATTTCCAAAAAAGAGCTCCATGCTTCTCGCAGAGCAAAATATTTATAGCCACACGCAAAAAAATATAAAAGAGCTCGAAAAGACAAACCCAGAGGTATTCCAAGATAGCTCCGTGTCAAACAGAGGATGACTCATCCACCTCTTTCAATGAAAATGTTCATCCTAGATAGATCAAAGGCACTAAGTACACCGAGCCCTTTTTGCTAAACCTGGCAAGAAAGTAAAAAGGTTTTCAATCAGCAGTCACTTAGTGGGAGGTCTGCGAACAAATGAAAGCCATAAGATGCTGGCACATGAAAGAAACCATCCCCTACAATGCACAATAGGGACAATGTATAGCATCTAAGCATAATTTGCGAGGAACAGAAAGTTTGGATGAATATTTTTGTGCGGCGAGACCAGATGCCATATGGATCTGATATTAGCAGCTCGGCGTTGCTTTGTGCTGTCGGTTTTCAAAGACCTTCACGCTGCCTCCCACCCGTGTGCTCTCAGACACAGCTTTGAAGGCAGCCTGCTGCCTCATCACCCCGATATTTCGTTATTTTTGTGACCACTGCAGCCTGTGCCCGGACCCCAGTGGGCTTTCAGCAGCCCCAGCACCTCTGCAGCAGGGGAGGCTCTGCCAGCAGCGATGCTCCTGCGGGTGGCACTTACTGCTGGCCTTCCACCTCTCCCCAGCACCCCAAAAAGCTGGGCCGCTGGGAAAGGGAGCCAGACCCTCTCCCTGACTCCCAGACGAGTGCAGTGCCGAGGTGCAGGCGGACACAGCCGCAGGAGCCGGGGCTGCAGCCCCACCGAGCGCCCCCGGCCCCGCAGCCGCAGCCCGGCGGTGCCACGCTGCCACCCAGCGGCCGGCCCCGAGCAGCCCAGGGAGCCCTCGGAGAGCTTCTGGGCTGACTTGGGCAGCTCGCACAAGCCCATTTCTGCAGGGCAGTGACTTGGTTAGCGTTCCCCATGCACATTTGGACTCCTCGGGGGTCCTTCAGGGGGGCTGTGCTGCCCTGGAGCCCATCAGAGCAGGACCAGGCGCTGGGGCAGCTATGTTGGGCTGTTGGAGCGCTGGGGTTGGAGCCAGGCTCCCTAAGAGGAGTGGGGACAGCTCCAGATACCTTCACAGCGCAGATCTGGCTCCTGGAGCACTGGGCAGCACGACACAAAGGTCTCCACCGCTGCCAGGGCAGCTGGCATCACTCCTCTGGTGCTGCAGAACAGATTCAGTAGTTAAACCTACG
The DNA here is from genome assembly GCF_047663525.1 of Anas platyrhynchos. Classification (NCBI taxonomy): domain Eukaryota; kingdom Metazoa; phylum Chordata; class Aves; order Anseriformes; family Anatidae; genus Anas; species Anas platyrhynchos. Next base: position 23,046,225 of record NC_092597.1, on the reverse strand, counting down.
CTGGAAGTTGGGTGCAAAGGTGATAAAGCCACCAGGAAAGGTGAACACAAGTGTCCACGTGTGTGAGCGGCGCTGTCTAACCCTGGAACAAGCAGTGCTGGTGCTCACACAGCCTCCCTGCCCAGCACTGATCTCACACCATCTCCCTGGGACGGACAGGACAGAGCTGAGCTGGCCCTGGCCACAACCGAGCAGGAATGAGCACCTGTGGGCAGGGAGCATCCCATCCCCAAAGGTTTGGCACTTCTGAGCTAAAAGAAAAAAGAAAAGCTCTCGTGATTCCCCCGCTGAATGCTTTACCTTGCCGTTGGTGGGAAATGGAGAGAGCATCCTTCCCTAAAGCTTTCTGAACTCACCCCACTGTCGTTGCCCTCCCACCTCCCTAGCTGTTGCTCACCCCCAGCAGTGAGGAGCAGAGGCCAGGAGGCCGGTTCGCATCCTGCAGCGTGGCTCAGCCGCAGCCTGCAAACAGCCAGAGGGACCGGGAGCCCGCGGGCTGGCCAAACCCTTCCTGGTGAAGGGAGCGGTGCCAGAGCACGGTGCCCAGCCTCCAGCTCTCTGCACTTCGATGAAAACAAGGAGCGGGGCTGACGCAGGCGTGCAGTACCAGCAGCCTGACCAAAGCACGGTTTCCATCCCTCCGTCTCAGCAGCGCTTTCGGTGCACACACATCGTCTGCGCCAGGACACTCCAACCCCACCAGCGCACGCTGCTAGCTCCTGCCCTTGAACAGCAAGCTTTTAGGAACTTTACACTTCATCACGGGAGCAGTACCCTGAGAAAAGCTGAGTTGCAAGTTTCTTGTGCTCAGGGTTGTGTTGTGTTTTGTGTTTTTTTTTTTTTTTTCTAAATTCTTGTAAGCTGTTTTTAAATATTAACTGTGCAGAATTGTTTACTACGGAAGGGAAAATCCCGACACTAACATCCTTCTTAGTCAAAAAGAATTCGTGCATTTCACCCTATTTTGAAACTTTTTAACCTGGCTTCTGGACGAGATTTTTTCCATGACCCTTCACCGGTAACAAACAGTTTGAATTTTTTTCTGGGTAACAGTTGCCTGCAAAGCACTTAAAATTTATAAACTTCTCGTACAGTTTCTGACATTTATCATTGCTAAAGTAAATGGAAGCAATGGAATCGACTATGCATCATGAGTAATATAATGCAATATTAAAGGACACCCAGCGGAGTACTTCGGAGGCTGAAGAATCTAAATCATACACTCAGTGCTGGGAAGCCGCATAGGAAAATGTGCGGCACCATTCCTTGGTTGACTGTAGCTGTCACTGCTCAGTGTTACGAGAGCTGAGCTGCGCTGCTGATGCGCAGGGTTACATAATTGACAGCAGTGATTTACTATTTATGTGAATTAGAAGAGAAAGAAGCTGTGGAAAGAATTCCTAATGAGTGCTCACAAGTGTTTCCACACAGCCTGCCACAGCCGAGGCTAAACAAAAACTTACGGCAAGCCGGGGAGAGGGGCTCAGGCAAACCAAGAGGGGAACTCGTGCTGTCCCTGCTGGGCTCCCAGGCAGGTGGCCTGCAGCTTCCCGGCCCTCTTGGTGTTGTCCACCTAAACGACTGCATAGAGGAAGACAGGTTAACAGGCGTGATGAGTAGCACTGCTGAGATATGAAGGAGATGCCCACCTTGCTGTCTTCTCACTTTTTTGTTATCCTCCGTTGCCCTGGGACTGGTCGCACGGAGCCAACGCACCGGGCAGAAACAAGAAGTTCTTTGAATGCACATTTACAAATTCTACCACAGCCACTGCAGTTTCTGCGTGTCACTAGTAAGCAATACTGGCTTGTCCTTGGCAGGTCTGTGGCTTACACAGGTCTTAAAAAATATGCACACCTCCTCCCTTGTGATCACAGGTTTTGTGCAGGCAGAATCCGAAGGCTCCAGCCCATTGCCAGCGAGCTCCAAACACCCAGCAGCCGGGTCACAGCAAGCGCCCTGAGCGACCGACCACTGCCATTCACAGGTCAGTGCTGCAGGGTACGTGCAGCGTGTCTGATGCAAATCGGTTTTATCTGATCACCCGGGGGTGATGAGCCGATGGCACACAAGGCACATTTCCATCTGGGAAGACCCAGACAAAGGAGAAACAGATACAGTAGATAGGGGAGTTTTGTACATTCATTCTTCCCCACTCACTCGCTGCCTCTTACATATGTCCCAAGAAAATATATAGGTTTTTGAGTAATAATATTCACTACTGACATGGCATGTTGGAATTCTTTTCCCCCCTTCCTGTTTTTTTTTTTTTCCTTTGCTTTGTTCTGTAATCATCCCTGAATTCTTTTTCTTTCCCTCTTTTTGCTTTTTCCCTCAGTCCCACTGAAGATATACACATGACCACGATGTAAGAAATAAGTCACCCTTCCCATTCCTCTATTCCTACTCCAATAATCTGAAAATTCTATTAGCTGAAATGATGTGGGACACGGGGATGGATGGGGGCAGACGGAGAGGCGCAGACAGACAGACTGCCTGGTAGCGTCTGGTAGCCTGGCACCCACCGGCTACTTGGTACGGAGCTGCGCTGCTGCGCCGTGGAGGAGTTTTATCAGAACCATCAGCACAAACCCTAATCGTATTAGAGAAATTGCAAGATGAAAATGAAAGTTTAAATGACTTCAGTGTTTATCTTCATTTGTAAACATTTGGCTGTTAACAAGATGCACGCATACGCAAGGCCACCCCCAGCAAAACGCCGAGAGATCGATGTTAGAGGAAGCTGCAGGACCTGAAACCCTCCGCGCCCTGCCAGCAGTGCCAGGAGGCATTTCTGGGGGTGGTGGAGGCACTGCTCACTCCGCTGCTGAACCTCTGCACCCCTTCCATGCAACAGCCTGTGGGCCCACACTGTAATCTGACCTCTGGAAAGAGGTGGGAGGGTGTTTGAAGAAAAAATGGGTTTGGAGGACTCTGCACACTGCACCATGAGATCTTGGGATCTAGACCTGCTGCAGGAAAGGCATACGGATTACACATGAAGCATCACTTGACTACAGCTCTCAAAATACTATTTAATTCACGTTTGCGTCCTTAATATCAAAATACTTACTATTTTTCTGGTATGATAGACAAACAGCTATATTGTTCTTCTGGGACTATTATGTGTTTTATTAGCAAATCAGCAGCTTCTGAAGTCATGAATTGATTTTCAGGGAGTGCTCTGTTTTCAGATTTTTGGCTTCCTTAATAAAAAGTTTCTCAGTTCCACAATTACAGTAGAAAAGTTCGGAAGAAATTAGGTAAGAGCAGTCTAATGGCTCAAAATCCAAGGGAAACAACACATTTTGAAAGTATACTTATCTATTTTAAGCTTATGGCCTTCAAGACAATCTCATGACTTTGGGGAGCATTTTTTAGTTTTGAAAGCTAGTGGTTGGGTTAAGTCATACTGCTCATCACAGCTATTTCCTTAAAATATTTGCAGAAAACATCTTTGACTGAAACAGAGAGCACACAAGCAAGCAAGATTCACATACAGCATTCACATACAAACCTTGTGTTTCCTTGTTTTGTTGTTTTTATGGCATAAGCACATTTATGTATAAAGCCAGAAATGCTTTATTAGCTGACCAACAACACGCATCACACGGTGCAGCCAGTAAACATACCTATCCCAAGAAAACTTGTAACGAGAGGGAGATTTAACGAGGCTGGCATTATTATTTACACACAAGACTGCACAGGATCTTTGCTTCTAATTACAGCTGTGCCTGGCTGGGGCGGACGGATCAGATGTGAAGTTCCCAGGCAGGACAAAAGTGCCAACAGGACAGCAGGACATCACCCCTTTCAGACCATTTTCAGGTCAGGCCCCCAGCTATGCTGTCTGATGCTGCCAAGAGCAAACTTGAGATGGGTGCGTGTGCTCTGTACCCTGCCCAGCATCCCCAGTTCGGTCTGGCAGGAAGGAAGGACCAGAGGAGCATCAGCTTCTACCCGACAAGCTAATCAGCCACTTCATCCCCAGATGCATGTGCAGCAAAGCACCACTGCAGGCCTGTCATGAACAGGGCAGCAAACCTTGGAGACTGCTGAGCAGTGAGCTTCCTCCTGGAGCTGTCTGAGCACAGGTCTCACGTCAGCCAGAACCTGGGGGGTCACGGAGCTGTGGGGAGGCACTGAGCTATGGGCCTAGAGGCAGTGCAGTGAGGGGCAGGAATTAGGAGTGCCTCGTCATTGGTGTAAGGTTTGTTTTCATACCTACATGTGTATGCACTTGCACACCCAAACACACGCTGTGTCATGTATGGCGAGTTCGTGGAATGGTAAATTAGACTCCAAGCTGCTCAAAGATGCTCCAGGAAATCATTAAAAAGAGGCCATATTCAAGAAGTATAATGTAAGTCTAGTTTCTATTGCCTCTAATTTCCAAAATATCAAGCCCCTGAAAGACACATACGTTAAAAAACAAAATACCATAGAAAGATCAAAGATCCCTCTGGAAATACATTCTCTGCACACTTCAAAGCCAAATGTCCCCTCACTTGCCCCCTTGTAAAGAGATTAACTTCCCTGAGATGAATCTGCTCACAAAATCAGCAAATTCTTGCAGTGAAAATAAGGATTCGTACACGTTAACTCAGGGACCTCGAGCAAAACCAAGAGATCCCTCTGCATCTTCCTCTGCTTGACTGAAATACGAGCATTTATACCCACTCTCATTTCCAAGCTGCGATTGGTATTTAAGCTGTTAGCAGGCAGTTTTTCCTTGAGTCATTTCGCACGTGGATCAGCTGCGAGCCCCTTTCCCTGAATTAAAGAGGAAACGAGCGCACCATCTGGCCAGCCCCTCGCCTGATTCAGCCCCAGCGCCCGCGGTGGTATTCCAAAATGTGAGGAATGCTCACCCAGTAGGCTCGGTTCACATCCTCCCTCCTATTGACTAAAGCTGCTCTGTCCCCTTCTGGGGCGCTTTATGTAAGAATTTGGTGGGAAGACGAGGCCTCGGAAATCTGAACCATCTTCAAATGTGCGCGTGTGTGGTCTGAGCAGGCAGCTTATGCAATGAGAAATGGGAAGCCACTAAAATGATTCTGCTTCTAAATATTTTGACCTTTATTGACATTTATAAGTAGCAGGCAGCTTAATTACCAATCAAAGGAAGTTATTAGCTACAAAAGGAGCCTGTTCTTTTTTTTCCTTTATGGCTCCTTTCCCAAACCAGCGCTCTGTTCAGAAGAGATTTCTGTGGCAGGACAAGGCAAAGGAGCCCAGGAGACCTCGACTAGTTTCCAGCTAACCTATACAGGGATCCTTAAAGAAGTCAAGGAACTTCCAGAAAGGGGCTACTCCAGAGACGACACGTTCAGAACAACAACAGACCCTCCACTTCTGTAGGTGTTAGCGCCTTGTATGACAGTACGGCCTCATTCTTCTAAATAGAATTGCTTGGTGGGCATTTGTGCTGGCTTGGTTTCTTTCAAGCACGCTCATAAACAAAGCCTCATCCCATTCTTTTTTTCCCCCTCTTTGGTTGGTTGGTTGAGGATTTTTTGCACGACACGCATCCAGAGGGTGGCACGAGGAGCTGAGAACATACAAGACTGACTAAGCCACTAATCCAAACACAAACTGCTAAAACAACTGGAGGTTCCACCCCAGAGATGGCTGAGTTCCTACAGCAAACAAAGCAGTTTCTTTAAACCACCCAGGCCCCAAATCTGCCAACATGACTGCACTGGCTACCAGCTTTACACGTATTTATGGCCCCGCTAGTGTGACAGGGTTGCTGGCTGGGTAATAGCATCTACAAAAAGATATTGATTAGAAAATATTTATTAAATTTAAGATACTTATTAGAATGAGCAATGCTCTCCCATAATTGTAGAATATCTTTCTTTTAATAAATACAAAGTAGGACAACAGTATACCAAAACCATAGTACTAACAGAGCTCTAAAACCTGAAATATATGATCAGTGAGATGTTTTCTTTTTTTTAACCAAATTAGTGCTAATCTGGATTAAAAATAACCTTTTGAAATAACTATTTAACTCTGTACACTGATATTATTTTCCGCTGTGTAACACAGACTAATGCTTTTTTAAGAGGCTCTGTATGAAGGGAAGAGCAATGCAGAACACACATGAAAACCCAAAGATACTTAAAGCATTTTTTCTCAATGGCTGAATAATCCCAAGGAATAACTTCCTGGCAACCAGGAAAGGAGCTGCATGGTCCAGACCACATTTTAGAGTGCATCAAATCAAAGAAGTAATGGAAGTTCCAGCATTCTCCCAGGCAGGCACGATATTTTAGCTTTTCATCAGTGCTACTCCTGCATATATCAAAAGAAGTCCCACGTTACCTTCTACCAAACTCAGTGTCTGATTTTTCTGCATATTTCTGGGCTCTCTCAAACAAGACATTTAACACTTTTTTTTTTTTTAACCTCTCTGCAATTTTTCCCCCAGATTCTCCTGGCTTTTTTTTTTTTTCATCCACATTCTTTACACTCCCTTTACTAAGCTGGTAATTCATCCGCAGTTTCATAGAAAAAAAATATTTAACTGCAACCTATTTGAAACCGGGAGCTTGATCCTGCAGTCACTAAAGTCAAAGGCAACAAGGGCATTCTGTTCAATGGGAACAGAACAAACTCAGAGTTCCTGGACAGTGTGTTTTTAATCAGGGAGCCTTCACATTTAAAAGGAAATCATTTGCATCATATTAGTATTCATTGTCCACCTACACAGGATGGGAAATTTACTGAACAAAAAGGTTAAGTGTGTTGATGCCAAGAAGGCTTGCCCATTGCAGAGCCGGTCACAGCAATGAAAGCCTCTCAGCTGTACCTGTTCCAGGAAATTACATCGAAAAGCCTCTGCATTCATGGCTCAGGGGAGGCAGACCTGTTTCGTATGGTACATAAAAGGTCAACTGAGATCACTGTGTGTATTATTCATCCCAGGAAGAGTCCAAGTGTACCAAAAACAAAAATAAAGCTCAATGAAAGAAGGTAGCAGAAGGGAGGCTGCTGCAGGCCGCCTGACACAGTTTACTCAAATATGTCACTTCAGATCAACAGCGAAATGTCTTCCTGCAACTTGTTTATCAGGGGACCCTTCACTGGAAAAATGATACAAGAGTTCTTTGTGCCTGTTACAGAAAAGCACGTGGGCTTTTACAGTTCTGCCCAGCCTGTGGTTCACAGGATAAGCAGGACTCCGGGGCTACTTCCGAAGGACCTGTGTAACAAAACTGAGACAGAAGAGCCCAATGTCACAGGTTTACAACTTGCTACAGAGATGTTGTAACCCTCTTCACTGGAAAATATTAGGCACCTGCATTTTAAAAAAGACTGCAAGTCACCTATTTAGGTGTTTTGTACAAGATGAAGTTTACACAAGGTTTTTTCCTGTAACATTTGATCTAATATTAGGTTATTACGTCTGGTGATTAAAGACTGAAAACCCTAGTTTTCTTTCCAAGAGGCCTCCCAGAGCTCCTCTGAGTCTTTTCATGCTGTCTAGTTTCATTTATATCCACCAAATCATTTTTTCATCTTTTAATTTAGAACAGAATCCAAAAGTGCAAAGCTTGTCTGTTTCCAGGTCCCTTTGTTCCTGGGATGGATTTCTGATGATGAACAGCACCTTCTTAGCCTTGCACAAAAACCTGTCAAGGTTTCTTACGACCAGTAAATCTGGGAGCTCACAGAACATTTAAAGTGTAGAAGGGGCCTCTCAGGATTGTCTAGATCCTGCCCTCTGTCCTGGAGAGCCTGCTAATGGCAGTATGCTCTCCAATATGGTGCCTGAGACCTCTGAAAAATCTGCTATAAAAATTACTCATAAAACATACAGCATAAAACAAGGGACAAGAACAAACAACAACCCTGAGCCTTCTCCTTCGGCAGCTCTGCTGGCAGCTCCTCCTTTAGCAGCTCTTACAGGAGGGACAGAATGGGATCTCACACCCTGTGTTAACCTGTGGTTATCAAATGTCTGAGAAGAAATCATGAGAAGAAATAACACTCAAAGCTGTTTTCCTAAATATTAACAAGCAAAGCTTTGCAAATATCAGCCAAAGTAGCAGCTCATGTGTGGAGGCTCCAAAAGCTTGGAAAAGCAAATCAAATTCAAGCTCGCAATAGTGAACAGGTATCAGCAGGCATGAAATATTTGCTCAAATTTTGATCACCTAGAACAATTCAATAAATCACATTGCTCCAGGTACACAGTTTGATAGGAGTCAGACGGCTGCACTGCCCCTGAGAACTGGGCAGTGGGTTTGGGGAGGAAGGAAATAGCTGCTCCATGCAGTAAATAAAAAAAAGAAACAGTTCTGCTGCAGAATCATTCCATTCAGCCGGGCTAGAAACACAGGCAGCTACAAACCGATCATTCATCTCCAACATAAACAGAGATTTGGTTAGACCAGCAGTAACATAGGTTGAGATTTTTAGTAGATGACATAAATAAATGTATTTTTATATTTCCTGACCACATTAAGCTTGAAATCAGAGTTCTAAAATGCGAGCCCCGTACTATAAGACTTCTAATAGCCAATAAATTCAGATAGTCACAGTGAAGCAATGTTTCCTCCTTAAAGGTACATTTTGCTGCCGTGTATATAAATACAAGGGGACTTGTTTTTTTATGGATTTGGAATTTTATGTAGCTGAACATGATCATTCAAAAAAGGTTAAAGTTCTCGTAGGAGGACAGCAAGATGGAAACCACTTCAGAAGGCACATAGTCAGATTCCAAATATTATTCCTACATGGAAAGACGTTAGTAAGGAGATGGGGGAAGGTTGGGGAAAACTATTTTCTCCCCAAAAGGCACCATCCGGGAGAGCAGAGGCATAGCTAAAACATCCCAGCTCAACAACATCACTGTATTTCTCCATTCCTGTCCCACTCTCTTACACTAAGCAAGCATTAAACAGGCTCTTATCCTGCCCAGTGTATCCACTTCCCATTTGTAAAGCAGGCCTTATAGGGCCAGAATTCCTTTAGGTGGTGCCAAAGGAATGAATGAGTTCAGAGAGTTACCCGTAACACTGAGTGCTAAAATACTTAAAAAGGTCGTTTTTCATCCCTAAATCTTACAGCACATTAAAGTGGAGATGATGATATCCCACGCTGGGAAATTGAATACAACACATGGAGTGACTTTTGTGGCTTCTCAGAATGCCCGTAATAAAAGCCAGGAGTGATTCTCAGGTTGGCCGTACAACCCCTAAAAGGTATCTTATGCCTCCAGACCCATCAAGGCTGATGTCCAGGCTGATGCCCATCAGTCAAAGGTTTTAATGACGAAAGAGAGCTTGCTGGATCGCCAGGCTGCCTTTCACGGTATTGCTCCCTAAGCAAGCTCTGGCTGAAGGACAACGCTGCGCTGCGTGGACTTTGAAGGCAAGTCCTTCGCCATGGAACAAAGTTGTTTAGTTTTTGGACCTACCACTTTCAGCGGGTCCCTTACAAAAAGACACGATCCCAGTGGGGGAGCAATAAAGAGAATCAGTGCGGACTGGCTCTGCTGCCCGTTATTGACTTAAAGTCATTGGAATAGCCAAGATGAAAATGTCTGAGCATTGATGTCACTTTGATACAATTGCTCTGGAGGCTATTCAGTTTTCCTCAGGGCGCCTATTCATTTTAGGAGACTCGCTGATCTTTGTCTGATGGCTGAAGTTTTATGACCAGAAAGAAATGAAGATGGCAGCTAAGAGCTTCACTTCACAATGAGAAAAATAATCCTTTTAAGGGAGAATTTGTCATTCCTAGCTCACTTTGAGAACTAGCAGTTGAAACTAAGTAGATGGAATGTACCAGCAGAACAAATGTTAAAACTCTGAGTACTTTCAAGTACAATTTAGCTGCAGGATGACAAAAAAATTAATAACCTCCCCACACCCACCTATACTAAGGTTGAAAGTATTCAAGGACTGGAACTCCAGAATTAAGATTGCCTTGTGCCGTCCTAATTCACTTCTCTTGTGTGATACAATTAAAATATGTTTTCCCCCATGGCCTCACCCCTTTAGTAAGCAGGATGAACAGCGCTATTCAGTTGGGTTTGGGTTTTTTTTTGAACCTTTTTGAGTCAATGTGTGGCCTTGGTTTTATTTATAGCATGCAGTTTAAACTCTTCACTGAATACAGGATTATTCATATCCTTATGGGTTTTTATATAACACTTATCACAGAAATATTTTCTTCAAAAACATAACAAATGTCTCCCGACAAAACCCCTGCCAATGAGGTAGAATGGTAGCACGGGACCCTTCAGCCCAAGTGCTTAATCAGAATCAGAGGTCCCACAAGATTGTTTTGATTAGCATGAGATCATCTGAATGCAATTTAGTGTATAATATATTCTTGTTTCTAGCAAACCAATGGTAACAAAACCCCATTTTTCTGGAGAGAGCTCCAAAACTTCCACTGCCATGAGTTTTCTGTTTGAGAAACCATCTGTTTCCTTTCAGGGTCATCCATAGTATTTGCAAACTTTGTTTTCTGTGGTTTATAGCACTTCCTTCTAAGACCTCTAGGCAAATGACGAGCAAGGCCTAGTCTGGAGCGAAGCAATATAGCACTGTAAGGCTAGAATAAAATAATTCCTAGTTCATATGAATTTGGAAGATTCCCACTTACATTTGTAATTAACAAAATAAAAATAAGAATTACTACCTACCTTTGTTTACATACCCTCTTACTTAGAAGTGTAACTGTAAGTACATGTGATTACGTATACATGCATGTGATTATATATATACACCTAAAACCAAAAAGTAGCCATATCTGCTAGCAAAAATACGGAAAAAAAAAACAAAAACAAAAACATCATGTTTGTATGATCTTGTTTGAACACAGCAGTACTAATCAGCAAAGTTTCAAACAAACTTAAATAATTCAGAGACTACATAATCATTCTTCTCACAGACAAGACAATTTACATCCACCCTTTTGATTTGGACCTAAGCTACAAGCCAAGTCACTCTCCATAGAGATAAATGTTACCTCAAGTTCACCAGTATGAACACCTTTGAGAAGCACAGCTTTCAAGTTTGTGCAAGCCTGCAATCCCACCTGCACAATCACAGAGATCGATTTACGATCCTCCATGTCATGCTGCTTGTTTTACATTGTAGTCTTAAAGAAAGGAGCAGATGTTATTTAAGAAATAAATGACTTACTGATCTGACAGCCATCGGGATCTCTCTGTGTTCTTCTGGTTCGTCGTGCTTATCTCAAGCTGTTCTTCAACGATGATCTCTTCAGAGGAGAGGATCTGACGGCTGAAAGAAAAATGCACAATGCTTACAGTTTATATCCACAAGACTGGAAATTTGGCATGCCTGGAGGCCTTAGCATTATTATTATTACAAATATATTCTGGAATTTGTATTTTTGGCATAACTGAAAGATTTGTTATAAAGAATGTAGCTTTATTTTTTTAACGTGTTAAGTTAGCTTGGATTATTTTGAATTCAAGTATTTCAGCAATGACTGTAAATAACATTCTTTTTTGATTTGTTGTAGTAAAAAGAAAGCTAACAAACATCAAGCATCACTTAGCAACATCTTTAAAAACACCACCATCATTATCCTAGGATGCAGCTACCTGAAAATCTGGTCCTCCTACAACCTAGGTTCAATCGATACAGATTTGTTGATTGGAATGGCCTTTTTTCTTTAATGGAAATCTATTTTAAAGTCTAACAAGTTTAAGAAAACCAAATTATCCCTATCCAGAACGATTACTGTAAATCCTACCTTTTGCTCTGGTTTCACAAGGATGTGCTTAATTCATAATATAAGTTGTCTCACTGCAACGCCCCCTAGTTTAAGGCAAGGCCTCTAATTTATAAAGACACAAGTTGGTGCTACTGCCTAGGTTGTAAATCCATCCTCCCATCCAGCACTGTTCTTCAGCAGTATTAGTACTACAACACAAAGCAGTTGTAAGAGCACCAGGGAGCTTCCATTGCAGACACGGACATCACTACCCCGAGTGTTGTATAAACACAGCAGGGAAATAAAAATTATCACATCCTCAAAGAGATCGACGCAATTATTTTGTTGCTCTAGTATGAGGATCCCAAGGCACTTCGCAGTTAAATCTCTCAGGAAGAATGCATTTCCAGCCTTGTTTTACAGAAGGGAAATGTGAGGAGGACTGAGCACAGTAGCACGACACAATGAATTACACTTTTTCTCTGAAAGTGGACATACTCGGAGTGCTAGACAGAAAGTTTGCTGAGGCTCCCTTTTTGCAGAAATTATCACCAAAAGTAAGAATCCACAAAAACTTGTAGGTCTGGTACGAGCATTTAACTCTGTAGGCACCCATTTCCTCAGCCTGTCTGAGACTCTGGTAATTATTTCTACCCACTAGCCATCTGATGCTCTCAGCTGAGCTCATTGATTTGTTCTCAGCACAAAAATGCCTCACTCAAAGAATGCCTACACATTTCTTAGCGCACTGGGAATCAGAAGTCAGTGTTGTTTCACCTATATGCCTTAGGAAGCTACAGTGATGTAACGTTTGCCATGGCTGCTCTACAACGTACAAATTACAGAATATAATCATCTTACTGCCAACATCTGGTCAAGTTTAAAACAGAAATCTTGTAAAGCTTCTAATTACATCTCCTCATACTTTTCTGAGCTTTATTAATCTCAGCTCAGGGTTGTGTTTTTTGTTGTTGTTTTTAACTTCAGTGAGTACATTCTCTAATTCACAGCAATCTTTCAATGAATTATTTCCATTATTCCCCTTTTCACTGCCTAAAATACAAAACAGGCTCCTGAAGTTTTAACCCTTCACATCACAAAGTGACAAAGGCTCTCAAAACCTCATCCAAGCCATGCTGCAATTAGCTAGAGACTTTCCACTGACTTAACTTTGGATCAGTCCCCAAAACAACAAGGGAGGCTGTGCTACAGCAAGGCATTGGGACAGATATTCCACTTGAAGAATATATTACATCTCCGCTGGCATCACTTAGTCATCTGTTTAAGATAGAGGGATTCAGCATGTTCTTACGTATTTTGGAGAGCACATTTTACACCCCAAAATTGCTAACAAGGACTAGTAAGGTCTAATCTCTGAAATTCATCTCTGAAAAAGCAAAAGCAAAAGTCAATCCTTTCCTTTTGTTTAATAAACAAGCTACAAAAAATAGTATGTTGTGCCAGCAGACAGCCTTCACTAAAGATCTGACTGCAGGTGCACAAGAACGGAAATTATCCTAGTTCGACTTCACACTTGGCCCATGAAGTTTAAGAGTTTACCCAGGCAGTAAGGAGCCTGGCAGCTTAGGAATCAGTCCTCTCAGGCTTTGCTCATGTGAAAGAAGTCTTACTTTCCCGAGCAGACCTGGAAACACACCACTCGCATTAACAGCTCTCCCGAGGCTGCAGAGGATCTTTTCTGTTCCTTTGCTGCTCTTCTCTGACTGCACTGGCCAGGCAAAAAAGACAGGTCCCTACTGCTGAACGAGTAGCAGTCCATGAGTAAATAACAGATTTCCAAACCACTGGTACCCCGCAGAGCACTTTTCAGTAGCGTGTTTCAAAGTGGTCCTCACTGTGCCCGAGGACTATCAGCGCTGCAGCCATTCCCCAGGTGAAGGCACTGAGGACCAAGCCCAGGGCCAGCCTGGCACTCCCCTGACTCTTCCCAAGCTCTGTCCGTGCTGTGCAATGCTGCCTCTTGGTGGAGCACAGCTAAACACTCGGCAAGGCTTTCCACTCTCCTTTCCAGCCTAAACCTCCAGACCTGAACAGAAGCAAAACCTGTCTGTGTCTTCACCTATTCAGGTGAAGTCCTTACAATTCCCATCTGCCTGCTGCATGTGAAAAGGACTAATGCCACGCTTACCGGGACGTTATTAAAGGTAAGATGTTCCAGCAGTGTGTTTTAAAACTGGTAATTAAATTGGACAGCCAGAAGCACTGAATCCAAATGTTTTATAAGCTGAGTTGAATATCCATAGAGAAAAAATGTATGATTTTTCTAATGAGCTAACTCAACTAGTTCAATAATGCACTAATTCAATTTCATCCAAAACAATTCATGAGCTCTTACTTATGAGTTACACAGTACATTGGGACCTTCATTAATTAGCACTATTCCTAGTTGTTTTATGTATTTATGTTATAGGTGCAACATAAGGGTGGACTTGGAAAAAAATAAATCATCTATGCCTTTTCGTTCCTGCTCACAAACAGTGATGGGAAAACCTCCAAAAACATTCTCAGTGTTTTGTAGTTGTTAAGACACTTCATTTTCTCTCATTCCCAAGCTTCAGAAGCTTCCTCTTTGTGATTGCAAACAGATGATGGTAGAGTTTGCAATTAAACTAACACAAGTAAATTCCAATCAGCAGTGGCCTACAGCAGCTTCTCAGTGTTCACTTGAAATGGGGGCCAACTCTTAGTATGAAGCTATCAGCAGGAAAAGCTAAATTAAAATTGATGTTTAGACGCAGTTTCCGTGACCCTCCTTGCACCCAGGAATATCCATAACATCTGTCATGTATTAAATACCAACTTTGGGATTTTCAAACATCCAGTGAGCTTGGGCATTGAAAATCCAATAAGGCCCTTTGAATACATCAGCGCAAAATCTGAAGAGTTTTTAACCATTTGGGAGAACAGCTTTCCACAAAAGGGAGAAGTCTGAGCATCTCTCTACATTCATCAAGAAACGTTATTACGAATACACAATTTCGGGGCTTGTTTGAAAACTAGGCCTTAATAATTGAGTTTTTAGTGTAACTGGAATAGATTTTGCAGACTTACCCTATCCTGTCCAATCCTTACAATACTGTGGCAGAACAGAGACGGAAGAGTCTTGCATATTTTCGGTTTTCCAGAAATTACCCCAGTAAAACCAGTGGTTAGTGGTTACAGCTATTCAGTGTCACAGACAGGCATAAAATACAACGGCAGTAGCTTTCACAAAGGTAGGGACTGCTAAGGAAATATGGGGTAAGTTCCAGTTACCTATTCTTGATCTCATTTCAGGGAGCACACTTCAAACACGAGATCCTGCAAACTTCTGGAGCTGTGTTTGTTGCCGTTGTTGTTTTAAGACAGAGCCTCTCTTCAGCAGCAGCACACGGATTCTCCCCGATACAGACAGATTTGCATCCCCTGCAGTGGCAGGCCAGCAGACGCAGCTCTGTTGTGCTGGGTACCAGGCAGTTGGTTGGTACAATTCTGCTGATGGTGCTGGCCAACGTCACCAGCAAATTGCATCCCAGATGCCCTGGAAAGGGTGGCGAGCCTCCTGGTAGTCCCAAGGGAATGCAGGCTCACTGGAAGCCCAGGTCAGTTGGCAGCATGAAGAGATGGAGAAGAGGCATAAAACAAGGTCAGGTCTACCAGGCTTTACTGGTAAAGGGCAGAACTGTGCACACATGAGCATATCGGTCTGGTTAAAAGCATTTATGTAGAAAAAAAATGCTTTAAGCATGGAAATAAAACAAATCTTTAGAGTAAAGTTAATGGGCAAGCCTGGTGCATATATATATGTATACAAGTTCAAAAACAAGCTCTTAGGGCAAAATGACTCATCAGTGCTCTTGGTCTCTTTTTATAGACAATAAAATGCATCCCCTACATTTCCAAACACTCCTTTCTGCCTTTTGAATGCACTCAGTTGTAAGAAACAGTTCTGAACAACTCTGTTAACAGCTATGTTCCTCCAACTGCTTCGAGTCAAAGCAACATGATTGATGGTAAAAGAAGACATCCTCATTTAAATTACTTCCAATTTTCTATTTTTCTCTGAAAAGCAAGTCCAGCCCATTAGTACAGTTGAGTGTTGGAAAAAAAGTTTCCAAAACCAGCTAATATAATGCAACGAAAGTCATTTTGTAACACAGAAAAATACAAGTACTGTTATACAAGTGTTCTTGTTCCAAGAACAATTGTAAGTGGGTTTTGTTTTGATTTTGAAAAATCTCCAATATCTCAGGGTAGTTGCAGTAGACCACACACTGGAAAAATTACATGTTTTTCTGGTCGCTGTGTAATAAAAGGATTTTTCTCTCGGAGACAGAAAAAGGCCTGTTCAGGGCTGGAGAGGGAGTAAAACTCACTAGCAAGAATGAAAGATCAGGAAAGACTGGGTTCCAGTTACAGTTGTATGAGGATAATTTGGTCTAGTTGTCTGAGCAGCTGTCAGGGAATTCGGAACAACAGCTTCTACTTTATCATCAGCCTGCAGAAGACCCTAGGGCTGAAAGCAAAATCAATCACATGGCAGTGTTATGGTCTCTAGTATTATGGGTGCCTCCATGTCAGGGTGTTGAGAGGTTTTGTAACATGAAGTAGGGCACAAATCGACAATCATCTGGGAGGGTAGGTTTCCACTGCTTTAAGATAGAGGGATTTTTGCAAAAGTTTGTATGATATGGCCACAAAGTAAGCCTGCAGCCAGACAGTACATAAATACCTCCATCATTTACGGATGAAGACCCACGGCAGGGTGCAGCCAATAAACTGCAGATAAGCCTAAACTGAGAGTCAGTTGTGACTTTGCCTTGACTTCACAACACGCTGCAGTGAGCCAGTTGCATAACCTACTTTCCAGGTTACTTTACTGCAGTCATAGGGCAATTTTGGACCGACTCCACTAAGTACATTTTTTAACATTCCTTTTACTCACCAATAAAACAAAATAAAAGATTTTATAGCCTTGATGTGTTTCTGGCACATTTTAAAACTACTGCTAATAAAACTTTTCCAAGATGAAACAAGAGGAAAAAATGACCCAGCTGTAGCAATGTGATTATCTCATGATTTGATTTTGTAGTTTTTTGTAAAGTCCAGCTTTTATGCAGGAAACTGGGAAAAAAACATCCCAGAATAAGATTGTGGTAAGAGAAGAAAACCCATGTAGGCACAAGGCACCAAGCAGAACGGTGCTATGATTCTAGCAGCCAACGTTAAACGGAGCTTGAGTCATGGTTTCATGGACACCAGGGGCTTGCCCCTTCTGACCACTGATGCTGGTGACAATTCACCAACTGACTGCGGTGACGCATGAGCCAGTCCCTGAAGAAGCAGCCTGGCTTCTACGTACGGCACTGGGCAGAGAGCCGAGGGCTCTGAGCTCTGTTCCTCGCTTTGATGCAAACTCCCTGCGTGATTTTGGTCAAATCTCCTCAGCTTCTCATCTGTTAAGAGGGTGATCTGTCTCTGTCTGCTTCCACTGCTCTCAGAATTGTCACAGCCTCTCTTCTGGCATGCCAAAGCCTTGATTTTTGGTGTCTGTAGGTGTAGATGTGCTGTAACAAGGAATGACTAACGCACAGCCTTAACCAACCTACCAGCTCCAGCATCACAGAACGCTGCGGTGACTCAGGACACTGCCGTGCCCACCTCTGCAGGAGAGAAAACTTGCCAAATCTATGGCAAATACTTAAAAACGTGCCTCAAGCACCAAGCACAGCTGCAGCAGGCTGACCTATGTACGCTATACTGGCCTTTCTGTGCATCCTAAAACCCAAAGTGCATCAGCTGGTTGATTTTCAGGGATCACCTCCTCCAGGCTTGAGAAGGGTCTTCAAATGCATTTTTCCACCTCTCAGAGCAGAGGTGTTATATTAACTACAATGTTACTGTTTATTTTAGGCTACCAGGAAACCTTTCCAATGTCCACTATCTTTCATGAAACTGACCATGAGAGGGCACCAACACTACTTTACAAATACAAAAACAGGCAAATAAATAATTGGGAATTTTCTTACTGACGGTATAGCTTCAAAGGCCTTGAACAGTGCGTTCCCCAGAAAGCCCTCGTGTCAGGCAGCAACCTGGGTGCACTGCAACAGGAGAAAAAACACCCAGCTCCCTAGAGCTGCTTCCCCTCCAGACTCCCTTTATATACAGAGCCCCTTTCCTTAGGGCTGATGAGTTAAAGGTTCACACGGCTTCTATCAGTGCTGTCTGGAGCCTCTCCCTGCAGCATCTCTCCTACCCCAGACCTCCCTGCTCCTTACAGGAGCAGTCGTTACCTTCACCACTGCTCCTGGGTGACCCATCCCCTTCTCTCTCAGGACTACACCCCTTGCCCTTCGGTTTGGAAATCCGGGCTGCTAGCATTCAAGGGGGAGAATTCGTTCCTGAAAGCTGGATGAGCAGCAACATCTGAAACCACAGGTTTTCAGCCCAGCTAGCCCTAGCAATAAGTTTGCTCATTTCATCCTCTTTCCAATTCCTACATATGCTCTTTTGTATTACAAGCCCAGCTCTCGCAAGCTACTTACTGATAGCATGCAACTTTACAGCACAGAAGAGATCCCTCTGTTTCCCAATTATACATGCATAAATTTAAAAGTACTCTGAATGTAAATTACTTCCCTCAGCTGAACTAATTTCTAAGGGCGGCTGCAGCGATCTGAGAAGCTCCCCGTGGTACTGCGATGCCCGGCCACGCAGCCCCTGCAGCTGCAGTGTGAGACCCATACCAGCAGACGGCCCTGTTCTGAACTGCTCATTTACATTGCAGAAAGCTGGAAAAACAAGGCAAAGATCAGCATTAAAACGGGTATCTAAAGCTTCCACTGGGAATGATGCTCTACTTGTACCCTAGAAAACTGACAGTGAATGTTCATTTCATATTACTTTCATATTTTAGCAAAGACGTCACCCTAAGGAATTCCTCTAGAAATAAAAGAAATTAAAAAGCATATTATTTTTCAAGACTGCCTTATAAATACCCGATGCAGAATTACTCCATGTAAAAATACAACTCCTGGCCTCCCAAAATCCCTCAGTCAAATCTCCCTGCCAAATACCATCTGGGACGCAGACACCTATGCCAAGAGAAAAAAAAGAGTCTACAGATTCCCTCTTCAAGAGCAAGCCCGATTCTGTATGACCGTATAGATCACTCAGAAAGCTAATTCTGCTTACAAAGGAAATATCTCATCACTAAAAGATCTGTATGGTTAAGCTAAACCTTTTCCTGCAGCATTGACTGTGGATACAAAAGGATTGTTCTGTTTTGTTTTGCCTGTAAGTCAACAAAATGCTGTTTTCAACTTGTTTCCCCCGAGTTTTCATGACAGTTCGATTAACTCTGTGCAATTATTCCATGAAAGTAAATTTACTCTAAATGCCCTGGTAAATTTCTGGCAGTTCAGGGGAATCTCCCAGTTGGGACACATCAATCGAGAAGAACACCAGGTAAGTCAGAAACAGGGGGAGATGAAAATAACTCAGCCAGGGCGTGAGATAACGTAGCATCTGCAGAGCAAGAGGGTCAATGGGGAGTTCTTTATAACAGCCTTACTGTCTCAACTTGATAACCCTTATTTTCTCCTACTGTATTTCTAAAGGTATATGCCAGACAAACAGAACAGAGGAGTTCCAAAAAGCATGTATTCATTTGAAAAGGAAATTGATAGAACAGTCCACAGCGAACTGTGCATGAAATAAGGCTGTTTCTGTGAGTACGGGGTGTTGTGAAACTTTCAGTTTGTTTAAAAATGTGCTTCTTGGATAGCATGCATCATGCAAGTAGTTGAGTAATTCTTGGAGTACTGAAATTATTCGTAATGCAGTTCTCAGGTGAAAAAGCAAAAAGATCTACTGATTTTGATTAATTGCTGTTCCTAGCTCCAATGGAGTTATACAAAATACAAATCAGATTGTTGTAATTGTATAAAGCCATAACAAACACCCTAAAATTTTATGAAAGCTACGTTCTAGAATTGGAACTGAAGTATCAGCCTTCCTGCAAAAGCATACACTCCTCTTGCCTTTGGGTTGATCACGCTACAGAAGCCAACAATTGACATTGCAGCACGTTTTCTGCTCGCTTTGCTCCTTTTCACCTGACGGTCAGTCATTGCTAACAAAAATACGAAGGGTAATGCTAAACTTAAACAAATGGACTGACTAGTCTGAAGAGAGAGATTTACCTGTCAATGTCCAAATTAAAATCACACACATCCTGCAACCTTTCATATTAAAAACACAAATACTTAGAGAGAATTTAGACAGTGTGACCTATAGCATGGAATAACTAAAAGCCTTTCCTTAAGGGCAATATTAGAAGACCCCTTGTGGACCTGCCAGCAGAACCAGGCCTTTTTGTAGCTTCCTCCTCATTAGAGGATATTAAGTTCATTATGCTTTTCACTTTCGCCATCCCCAGAGCAAAATTATCCACTGAGATTTGAATATTTGGCTTCACCCTCCACTTTGCTTTTACAATTGGAAAAAATGTAAATGGCTGTAATCCGCTCTCTATTTTTTTTCTCTTGCAATTGAAATGTTCACATTAGCAATGTACAGTTGAAGATTCCTTTAATTCTAAGTTAAAAGCATTTGACGTAGAAGTGGCTACATTTTCGCAAAGCAGCTTTGCAGTTCCTGAGCCAATTAGGAGACACGGTGTGCTGTCTAATGAGCACAGAAGAGACGGGAGAGAGGCAGATCTCTGAGGTCATACATGGACTACACATTCTAAAAAGTGGTTCTTTTGCCTTTTGGTTTTAACCAAACTTGTTATTTTTTCATTTTTATCAGGAACCAATCTGTAAGCAACACAGATACTACTTGGGCCCTTTGGACCTGGTCTAAGAGATGACTAGAGCTCTGACCTGCAGGCCAGGGAAGTCAGTGCAAAGTTTCCCACCAGGCTTTGGCTCTGTTCCTCAATTTTTACATGCAAGAGTTAGATGCTACAAAATTACAGTAAAAAGCAAGTCTGAAATAAACTGTTGCTTAGCTGAAAAATGCTGCTTAGCCATGCTATCCCATTACTGACATCTAACAAAGAAAGGTGAAAGAGCACAGTGGGCTCACCACAGGCAATCTGATTCTGTCCGTGTTTTTTCCACCCTGATTCTGTCACTTGCCCCAGGGCTGTGCAAGAAGAGCTGATGAGAAGAGGTGCTGTCTAAAATCCAGTTCCCCGTCCTGCATGTCGCAGAACAACTGCAAGGCTGGTTTTGTACAGGCAGGCAAGGATGGAGTGTTTTCAGACCTTCATTTACCTGCTCTTGGGATCCCCAAGGCTGTTAAATGCTCTGACTCACAAAAGCAGTCCAACTGATTGGCTTAGCAGACAGGTCCAGTCCTGTAACCCCAGTTTCCTTTTCAAAGCTCCAGATGTATTTACTCTTTGTACAATGCTCCAATGCAAAATACGATTATTTTTAATTAGATGTCTGTTCTACTTTTCCTCACTTCCTTCCCCCATTTTCAAATTTACCAGCAGAGGCTCATGTAAAGCAGGTCCTTTGAGAACTGTATTAATTTTGTAAAAACAGTATTGTTCTACAAAGCTGCTCTGCAACTTCAAATAAAATGGTTACAGCAGGTCATTACTATAGTTTAGCATGCAATAGCAGTTAGAAATACAGAGCGTACATACTAGCATACACACTAGTATTTTAAATGACTGCTAGAACAGGATAAAAGGGACATCGTCAAGATAAAAGCTGCAGGTATTTAAAATTACTAAACAAACCACAAGGTTTGTTTCCATTACATAGTGTGTTTAGGCGGCAAGATGCTAGCAGCATAATCACGTTTATTTCTTGCTCCCTCTCCCACTCACTGTTTGCAGGGTTTCAGCTATTTACATTGGTGGGAGAGTTTGAAATCTAGAATGAAGCAGTTGTCAAAGACACTTTTAGAATATAGAAAATATAAATAACGTTATGGAAAATATGCAGGAAGCACTTTGAATAGTGACAACTTTGCATTTCATTCTTATCACTCTGCCAGACACTTAACTGCATCTTCCACTTATCCCAAGCACTACTTTTAGCTTTCACTGAAAATCATTCCCATTCAGCAGCAAAAATAAGCTTTTCCCTTTCAGTCAGCCTAAGCCTGCTTTGCAGAGGGACAACACTTGACAATGCTGTTCTATTTCATCAGGTGGGAACTTGAAGAGAAGTCTTTGCAATGACAAAATTAACAGGGATGAAAATTTACACTTTGAGAACGTGGTATATGCTCGTGCTGGCACTACATCTGAACACTGCTGAAGATTTCCAGTGGACAAAGATTAATCCCAGCTCCTTCTATTACGGCACTTTTCCACCTGGTACTTTTCAACTACAGTTGACTGTGATTTTTATAATGCTCTAGATTGACCAGTGCTATGCAAAAATATTTATACACACACACATTTCATTCAACCAAAACCAAAACTTAAAAAGATTTGGTTTTCTGATTAAGGTTTTTTATATGGATTTTATATGGATTAATCATGTCCTTTTGCACAATACTAGGAAAAAAAAAAAAAGAATCTCTTTAGATATTTATGGTAAAAACAACTAAACTTCTCACCAAGAACATAAAAAGCAGCAGGCGTAAATAACATAAAAACATATTTTTTTCTTACTCTAAGCCACTTCTACCATCCCATCAAAGCACTACTTCAGCACTATAAAATAATAGTAACACAGCTCATTAAATGAAAAATAGATCACTTCTTCAGGGAAAGAGCAGTTGGGCCAGCAAAGTGTTTGAATTGTAACTCACTTCTTCTTACCCTTAGGCTTTTCATGGGGCGTTGGAAGTTCTGCGTATCAGACTGAAGGGGCCTGGGACGTGGACGGGAAAGGACCAAGTATCTGGGATGCTTTTACTCACACAAAAGGGAAAGTGTTCAGAAATGAAACGGGAGATGCAGCCTGTGATGGCTACTACAAAGTTCAGGTATCATTAAGGAGAACTACCCCTCTAGAAACCTTCTGCAGCCATTTCATGACACTGATTTCCCATTTAGAACTAACAACTAAGATGCAATATTTTGGTTGTTCTCCAGCCACGCTGTATTAAGACAGATAAATAACTGAAGAGTTATTCTGCTCGGATATGACATATGCTAACTGGACTTTCTTTTCATAGGATGACATTCAGCTACTGAAGGAGCTCAACGTTAATCACTATCTACTCTCTATCTCATGGCCTCGGATTATGCCCACTGGCATCAAAAGTAAGCACAACAATTTCACCATACACTTACCAGTAGTAATAGACAAGCAATTTTACTTCCAAGTAAACCACAGTTGTATTTTTTTCCAGCTTGGAAAGCAGTCCAGGTAATTTCTTGTCTGTGTGCTTAATCAGCAGAACTGAACGAGAAAGGAATACAGTTCTACAATGACACAATCAACAGTCTTCTGGAAAGCAGCATTATCCCCATCGTGAGCCTCTACCACTGGGATCTTCCACAGGTTAAGACAAATTGGTGAAATGTCTAATGAAATGTTTCTGATAGGAAATCTACTTCTACGTTTATGGACTACAAATGCATTAGAAAAATGCTTAAAGATGCTTGCATGGTTTTAAGTGTGCTTATAGTTAATTTTATTCATTTGCATTGCTGTATTATTTATATTCCAGTAGCTCTGAAGAAAGGTCTTTGTTATTTTGAAACTGAACTTTAGATAACATTACTGATTCTTGATACTCATATTTTTGAAGGTTCTCCAAGAAAAGTATGGTGGCTGGCAAAATATAAGCATGATAAATTATTTTAATGATTATGCCAACCTATGCTTTGAAAAGTTTGGTGACCGTGTGAAGCACTGGATTACTTTTAGCAATCCATGGGTAAGTTATCAATGCTTTCCTTCCAATCACTTCAGTTGCTCAGTTCTGTTCCCAAAAGTCTGTGGAAGGGACACTACAGAAAAGTAGGTTAAAAATTGTAGCTTAAAATGATAGACGGATAGATAGTCTTCTGTAAGCAGTCTTTGTGCCCAAAAATCAGTTTCAACCAGTACTGAGTTTCAAGACACGTGAAATTCCAGTGAAGTTTTGAAAAGTCATCAGCTAAGAGGAGACAGGCACAGAAATGAGAAAGGCAGTTGAAATGGGTGCAGGGCAAGCTACATCAGACAACAGCAAGCTGGCAAGGCAGTCCCTATGGCTGGTCAGCAACACATTGTTTCCAACAAGCTGCAAAGTACCATCAGCCAAGCAGTAAGACAGTAGACAAAAGACAAGGGCAGGAGAGGGAAAAAGGGGCCTGGAAAGGACGGAGAGATTAAGAGACAGATTCCACACCGTCTAAATCCATGTTAGCAAATTCGTTAACTGCACTGTTCAATTAATAACTATTTCTATGTATTTGTAGGCAGTTGCCGAAAAAGGTTATGAAACAGGAGAGCACGCACCAGGACTGAAGCTCAGTGGATGTGGAGCATACAAAGCAGCGCACCATATAATTAAAGTAAAATTAGAGTTGCACTTTAACTTATGTGTAAATTGAAAATTATTAGCAGACTGATTAAGCTTTTGATCCTGCTCTTTAAACAGAAATATAGTTTAGTAATTATGTCATTTCCAACTAGCATATCAAATGCATTCAGTAGCTGAGGTAACCAAGTTTTAGACCACCAATGCACACTCAGGTGTAGCAGGCAGTCAGAGGTGCTCGATGTGACACTGTTGCAACAGCTCAGACTTTCCTTGTAATTTAAACGTCCCTTCGAAACATCCTGTAAAACTGGTTGAATAAGAAAATATCTAGGTTACTCTAGAAACAAGGAGTAAAATCCTGGCCTAGTGAAATGAACTTGAATTTTGCAAGTGACTTCAGTGAAGCCAGCTCTCACAGAAAAACTTTCACTTCCCTCAGTAAATTAGACAAAGACATCCAAAGACCAGAGATGCTGGAATGTTGTATTGAATGCTATTACCTTTACAAGGACCTTAAGGAGTTCAGGGAAGAAATATTGCAGCAATGTTTTTTTGATATCTTCAATGAAATGAAAGCTTCCACAATATACATGAAAGAAATGATGCGATACTTTCTGATGTACCTTAATGCAAAAGCTTCTCTCCATCTTCGGTGTCTCTCTATACTTACTGTGTGACTGTATTTTACCCCTTTTTTCCCCCTCTAATTCTTACAGAGTCATGCAAAAGTTTGGCACTCTTACAATAACAGTTGGCGTAGTGAGCAGCAAGGTAATAAACGTTCATTCTGTAATTATGCTTCTATTTACAGTAAGGGCTTAATGATTATGCATCAACTGCAGAATTGTCATTTTGTTTTTAAGGTATGGTTGGAATTTCCCTAACCACTGGCTGGGGTGAACCCATTGATCCTCACAGCCAAGCAGACATCGATGCAGCTGAAAGATACATACAGTTTCACTTGGGATGGTTTGCAAATCCAATTTACAGAGGAGACTATCCAGAAGCGATGAAAAATTATGTAGGTAAGCCTCAGTAGCCCACTATGACATGAACAAATCACACAATTACAACATCTAACAATGGAATACCCCTAACCAACGTGCACTTTAGTCAAATATGAAGACAAAGGTAAGATGAAGCTAACCAATATGGGCTAGACACATCCCCTGAGTATTCCAGGGGGACATAACAGAACTAAAACGTTTAACTGCTGTTGAGCTCAACAGTTGCCCATCTGAGTGTCCCAGTGAATGACTGGAAGGGAAGCAACTGTCTTTTCAGCAATAGCCTGTTTGCAGTGGTCTAACCAGGACTGGGAATTACTAGGTATTTTCAGTATTTCCTACCTAAGCACAAAAAACCTGCAGAATTTTTCATCGCTAAAAGCTTACATTTCTCCAGGACCCCACTATTTCACAGATAGAAGAAGATAAGTGATGCATCTAGCATTCCAAAGTATTTCCTTCCTCATCGCATTACATTTCCATGCTCTTTGAAAAAAACAGCACATGAATTCACTGTCCTCTCCATGTACTATACCTGACTTATTTCTGCAAACCAAAAGGAAGACCATTTATTTCACCTAAAGGAAAAAGCAAGCAAACTAAACTGTCCTCTACACTAAGTTCTGGGAAAACATATTTATTGTTTGTCATTTAAAGAAAACAAGATCCTGTGCTGCTCAGAAATATGTTTCCTGTATTTATTTTGATAGGTAGGAGGAGTGCCCAGCAGGGCCTGGGGACATCAAGGTTACCGACTTTCTCAGTGCAAGAGAAAATTTATATTAAAGGCACATCGGATTTCCTGGGAATAGGCCATTTCACTACCCGGTATGTTACACAGAAGAGCTTTCCATCTCTACAAGTGTCCAGTTACCACATGGACCAGGATCTGGCAGAACTGGTGGACCCAAAATGGCCAGCTCCAGGCTCGAAGTGGCTATACTCTGTGCCCTGGGGATTCAGAAGATTGCTCAACTTCATTAAGGTAATTACAGAGTAAATCTTTAAAAAGAACAAGAAGTCTGGTTTCAAGCAGGAGCTTCACCTATATATTCACCTACTTAAACTGGCAAGTTTCTTTTTTGCCAAGAAACTTCATTTCAGTTCAGAGCAATAGAATTCAATAATTTTAAAAGTTAAATTCCTAGTTACACGTTCTTCTTATTAAAGATAACTAAGTAGATCTAGAAAAATAGTTGTAAAGCATTTTAGAAAGAATTTAATGTTCTGTCAAAGTGATTTTATTTCTACAATCCAATTTAAAGACAGCTCTGTTTGCAGACACAGTATGGGAACCCTCTCATTTATGTGACAGAGAATGGAGTTTCAGAAAAGGTACAGTGCACTCAACTGTGTGATGAATGGCGGATAGAGTATCTGAAAGGATATATTAATGAAATACTAAAAGGTAATTTTAAAAGCATGTTTTTCACTTTTTAAAAAACTCTTATAATTTACATCATAGAGAAATAAATATTCACAGATTAGACTGGACAGCAAACTAGACTACTAAATTCTTTCACAAAAGTCACACAACCTGACTAAATGTACTCGTGCTAATAAATACAATAACCTACGTGAGGTCAAATACTGTAATAGAGCATCAGTTTCGGTAGAAAGGAGAAATTGCACCTAATTATCATACTTACAGAGCTCTTCGTACCTTTAAGCTAAAGAAAACACTTTCAGAGGATTTAAATTTTTTTCTACTTTGTCATTTTTCTGTCCTCCACCCCTTCCTCCTGCCCTGTCCCCACCACCTCTCTCCTTCTGCTATAAAACAAAACACCCACAGAGCCATATTTTAAGGAAGATAAACATAGGCAAAAAGTTTAACAGAATAATTTGTGTTCTGTTTACAGCTCTAAATGACGGTGTTAATGTAAGAGGCTATACTGCCTGGTCTCTGTTGGATAAGTTTGAATGGAACAAAGGTTTCTCTGAAAGATTTGGATTTTATCACGTTGATTTCAAAAACAAGGACAAACCACGATACCCAAAAGCATCTGTTGACTACTATAAAAATATTATTAGCGCAAATGGCTTCCCAAATCCAAGAGAGGTAATGTCCATCACGCTTTTTCGTGTGCATGTGTGTGCTGTGTATGGAAACTATCACACAACTTCATGAAACAACTTGCATGACCATGGCCCATGAAATTTGACGCTGTGGTATTGTACTTTAGGGATGTGTTATATACTTATGCTTGCAGAGTGGAAAGGGCCTCAATTACTGTTTCAAAGGCATTACCATTTGGACTAAATTATGTGACAAAACTTTTGAATTGCAAGTTAACAGTACTTGGTCAGGTTTCTATGCAAAAAATTACAGATACATGTACATGATACTTAGCTGGAAAGTAACATGGAATGGTATGTGCTTTTTTCTTTTTTTTAATTAAACAACTAAAATGCATTCAAAAAAAATAACAAAGATGCGTAGAAACTTTCAGAAAATCATGTATTCACAGAGTAAAATACTTTAAAGTGAATTGTAGTGGACAAATGTTCAGGGACCAAGAAGAAGCTGCTGTGAATAAGACAGAAAATTGCAGTCTAACGGATCTGCTGCGTGTCAATCTTCTCAGGTGGAAAACTGGCATCAAAAGGCCATGGACACTTGTTCTATCACACACCAGCTCCTTGATGCAGGTAATTATGTTTATTATTTCCCTTGAAAAATCAAAGGAACAGTAGTATACTGTTCATGTACTGAAGCTCATTCAAGGTAAGCCGAACTTTGGCAGCCCACTGAGCACTGACATCTTAAAAAATTTTCCTTAGAAACAGAAGATGAAAATATGTTATGGATTTGCTCCAGCTTTTACAGAGCAACAGAAATGTTTGTTTTATTTTACTTGTTATTTATGCTAATGTCAACATCTGACAAAATAATTTTAGGTTAAGGATTTTTTGAATATTTATGGATATCTCTAGCCTAACAATGAGTGAAGATGAAGTTTCTTACATATTATTCATTTCTCAAATTTTAGATTCCTTGGTTACTCATATGGAAATGGTGACAGAGATCATTCTTCCTACAATTTTCACGCTCTGCATACTCATCAGTATTGTCCTACTGCTCTTCTTCCTTCAAAATCATAGCTAAAATTGCATACTTGGACACATCTTCATCTTGCATAATACAATGCAACTGTTTTATTATATTGTTTAAATCTTACCACAAATGCCTCTTTTTGTACCATTGTAAAGGTGCAGGAATATTACTTTACCTGTCCACATAGCACTACTTCTAGGTTTTTTCTACTTAATTCTCAAAATGATTTCGAAATTTTATGAAAACCCAAAGCACATATTTTTTCTGCATAATTTTCTACAAATTTTAAGTAGATTTTGTTTCTTGTTATTTTGGAAACTATTATATATTTTGTTCACCAGAACAATAGCTAGCTAAGTATAAGGCAACTCTAAACTTGTCACTACAAATTTCAAGTGATTAAAAACTATTTTATTGTTTATATTTTATTTATTAAAAACTATTCTGTTCTCAATCTGTTCATCATCACACTTCTAATTATCACGTAGCTGCTATTTGATGAGATAAACACAACTGTAAAATGGAAGGAGACATAAGTATTCCAATAGCACTGCTTAAATATTAAATTCTTATTTCATGTCTAAACGTTAGGACAATATATGCCTTACTATTTAGGTGTGGAATAGAATTAGTTGAAGTGATTTATCAAAGATAACTGCTGTGTCAGATTTAAATTAAAGAATCTATTTTTTTTTAATAGGGAACTAGGTTTACCTCATACAACAATGTATTTTATTGCACACAGAAGTATGTAACTTAAGTAATCGAAGCCACTTACAGAATATAATATTCCACTACAAATTCACTCAAGTAGGTACAAGTTAAATACATGATTAAAAAAATAAATAAAATACTTCAGATTATGGCCACTGGCTACATTTGTCTTTGGTGTTGTGCTTGAAATCACTCCTCTAAAGCAAACCAACAAACTAGTTTCCAACTTAGCTTTCAATACAGCTTCAGCAGTGCTGTACATATTCTGAACACAGTAGCAGCCATATATACAAAAAGGAACTCATTCTTAGCTTCTATTCAAAGGCATTAACTATTAAATTGATAGTTATTCTTTTAAGATGCAATATACTAAAGAAAGGAGTAAGAAATAAAAATATATTTTTTTTCTGAGGAGAAATGAGAAATGGTAGATGCTTCAGTTTTTAAATGCATTAATAAGGTTTTTCTTATTCTTACGTATCAATATTTAAGAGTTTTTCAAGCAAATACTTCCCTCTCAAATTAATCAGCATATACTATATAATTGTTTAGTTATAATACCAAAAGGTTACATACTGTATCTTATTAATGCACGACCATATGTAACTGTCAGTAATTAATCCCAACGCATTTAAGTGATTATGTTTAATCAGCTATACTCAGTATTTCTGAAGAAAGTAATGTAAAAGCATATATGACACCATCTAAAGTAATTCACTCTGCATTAAGAGAAAAACTGAATACAAGCAGCAGAAATAAGTATATCCAAGATAACTCCAAAGTATAAATACAGGGATGAGGAAAACCAAGCTGTCAGAAGTTCATGAGGCCCTTGATGAACAGCTTTCCAAATATATTGGAATGATGAAATATCACTTGGTACCAGAAAAATGTGACAATATTGCTTGTTTTGTAAAAACCAAAATAAAATTTTAAATCCCAAAGTGTAGAACTTTATTGAACGTTTGTAAATTTGTGAACCAAAATATCTACCATATTTTCAAAAGTAACATTCATAACTGTACATTCATAACTGCACAATATTTACAAACTAGACGGGTACAAATGAATTATGGCTGCTTATGTCACAAGAGCATACTAAAGCAAATAACTCAGTAAGATGTATTGTTCTTCAAATCAGAGAATGTTGCTAAATATACTGAACTTTCCCCTTTACTGTACCTTTTCAGTGCCTGCCTGGAGAGTAACAGCTATTTATGTGAAATGCACCTGACTGCAATTAGTCATTGTAATAAAATACATTCTTTCTTCAGTGCTTCCATTAACTGTAGAGTCGCACAAGAGACCTGCAGAGATGAAAGATAACGGTTAGCCAGTGTATTTAGTTCATGCAGTAATTTTGAAAACAGTTCTTGAAGCTAAATTTTAGCAAAAGCACTTCATGACAAAAATTGAGAAAGATAGGAAAGCTTTACCAAAGCATTACTCTGTAACAAATCTCCTCCTCCCAAGACAAAGAGGCAAACCATTTCTATACCAGTCTATATTCTAAATTTGTCCCTGACTTTATGCATTTTCACTTATCCTATGTTTGATTTTATGAAGCAAGGCATGCCTTCTCTCCTTAGTGCCTGTTTGCATCTCAGGCTAGAGGCCAGCATTCAGTAACAGGTAAGTTTCTCTTCAAACCCATCCTCAGATACACTGGCAAAGATTTTAAAAGTTGTAAGATACTGTGGCGAATACTGAACAATCATGTCATATTTAGAACTCTTCTGTCATTTTAACTCTAAAAACATAACTCAGCGAAAGTAAGAAGGCAGGTCACAACTTTCTGAAAATCTTTCAGATGCCACAGATACCATCTCACATTTTTATTAAAAAAGCAAATGCTGTTTCAGTTTTGCTGAAGATATAAACAAGGAAAAGTATAGACCACTGAACACAGTATAAAAACTGAATTTCTTTTAAAATGTCTACTTTCATTATTTCCTTTCACCATACATGTTCCTTACCTATATTGTTTGATATCATATGTTCCACAGGAGGACTAGTACTAACTTGCCATGTTGTTTTAACCTCCTTTTGGCCGTGCCCACTACTTATGTCCACCTTCCATATTTCTGGGTGATCACTGACAAAATAATCAAAAAATGTTAAAATTTAATTAGGTATTCAGATCTGAATTTACAATCTGAATTTTAATGCTATTGATTAATTTTAAAACACAGAAGATTATCTTACTTTTCATAGAACTTCTTGACGAGAGCTGGCCTGATTGGCAGTTGAAACACATGCTTCTCATTTAGAGGGTTTTCCTTATAATATTTCAGACAAGTTCTAGAATAATATAAATCAACTAGTTATAAACGTTCTTTGGAGAAATACTTGTGTGACACGGCATAAGCCTTGTCCAAAATTAACTAGATCCTCAGGTTTTATAATTTCATTCGTTTTATCAATTTTAATCACAAACCAAAAGTTAGTAAGATCCAGCTTCTGCACTCAATCAGGAGGGTTGCTTTTTTTTTTTTTTGAAAGTTTCTTTACAAATTATTAAGAATTTATTTGCTAGTATTATTGAAAAGTAAAGTAAAATGAAATAATTACTGTGTCAAAGGGAAGAGGTTCTCATGTTTAAACTGAAGTAAGACTGTACAGCTGACCATTATTTCCAGCATATGGTGAAGCTTTTGAACACGATGAACTTGTTCTTGTAGATCTACTGTTGTGGAAATGAAGTAATCCTGGAACAGCAAACAGTTTCCACTCTTAACTAGACACTCAATTTCTACAGACACACAACATGCTCTCAGTTTACTAAAAACATTTTCTCACTTCTTTTGAAAAGCAAAAATATGAAGAATGGCCCAACAATCAGAATAAAGTCAGAACTATACTGCCTGACAACAACTCATACCAGATACCTAGGAAATAATGTATAATTCAGGAAACAACATAGTGACATTTTTGCAGAATACTGTCCCATCCTTATTGATTTGCAATTCAGTTACTTATCAGAAAGATGACCTGCATCCCACCATCAGCTACGTGTGCTGTACTTTACGAGTTAAAAGTAAAGAAACTCACCAAATAGGTTAATGTTGCAAGTTCCTGGCCTGTAAAGTGAACAGGAAAAAAATTACCTCACATTGTCAGATGACATACAAGCAACATTCAGGCAATCTAGCAGGGAATTTCAAAAACAAAACAAAACGGCAGTCATTAAGATACTAAGATTGAAGATGTTATTTATTTACAATTACTCATTCAAAACAAGAAAAAAACCTGCAAAGTGGCATTGTCTTACATACCACCAGAGCTGCAGAAACATGGAAACACAATGTAGAAACCTAGCATATACTTTGAGACAATCGGCCTCCTAGAGACATACAGATTTACACACAGCAAAAATGAGCAAGCAAATTAAAGAAAGAAAACAGTGTGACAAAGCAAAGAAGAAATCAAGAAATGAAGACATGAAGGAAAAGGAAGTGGATAACACCAGTGGTAAACATGACACCCCTCCCAGATTCAGAAAA
Source organism: Anas platyrhynchos (assembly GCF_047663525.1). Taxonomy (NCBI): domain Eukaryota; kingdom Metazoa; phylum Chordata; class Aves; order Anseriformes; family Anatidae; genus Anas; species Anas platyrhynchos. The sequence continues at coordinate 23,013,778 of NC_092597.1, read as the reverse complement.
AAATAAACCTGTATATACTGAAAGTATATACTGAAACCTGTATATACTGAAAACAAAGCCACAATGTTTTCAAGAAAAAAAAAATACTTTACAAAAATCATTTCAACCTAGTTTTTGTTTTGCGAATAAAATATGTACAAAAAAATATCTAATTACTACAGACCATACAAACACAGCTATTACAAACACCCTTGCCTGATTTCTTTTTAACTCTTGCAGACCGCAGAAGAAAAGACAAAAAGAGCATGAAGATCTTATTTTATTGCCTACAGAAAACAGATAAGAAAAAACATTCCTGCTACATAAGTCTGATATCATTTTACTCGAAGTAAAACCTCGAGATTTTTTCAATTAGAAAATCAATTAGAAAAAGAAATACACAGCTTTGCTAAGTGTAGGTATTTTGAAACATATTCATTTTTTAAGTTTGGAAAAATGTATACAACTGGAAGTACAAATAGCAAGGATACTGGAAGTGGACATTCAGCAGATGGCAGCCAGAAGTGAGATCAAGGTTACCACAGACTTCATTATTTCACAGAATGGCTCAGGTTGGAAGGGACTTTAAAGGTCATCTCGTTCCAACCCCCTGCTGTAGGCAGGGATGCCACCCACTAGATCAGGTTGCCCAGGGCCTCATCCAGCCTGGCCTTGAACACCTCCAGGATGGGGCATCCACAGCTTCCCTGGACAACCTGTTCCAGTGCCTCACCACCCCCTGAGTGAAGGATTTCCTCCTAACCCCTAGTCTAAATGTCCCCATTTTTAGTTTTGAAAGTAGTGAAAGTAGTTTTTTAAGTACTGAAAAGCTGTCACGAAGAGACGCAGGAGCCTTCTCTTCCTCAGGCTGAGCATCCCTGGCTCTCTCAGCCTTTCTTTATACATGCTCCCTGGTAATCTCCATATCCTGCACCGAATAACCTTTTCCCTTGAATTTCTAATCATGTTAGCAGATAATACGCTTACCTATGAAAAAGCTGATGTAATCCTTCTTCATCTTATCCAAACCGATCTCCAGAAGCATTTGAACTGGAGTGATGCCACTGAGGGAAACGGCCTTCATCTTGCCATGGTAAGACTGCTGAATCAATTTACTCAGCAAACTGCTACTCCCTTGGTGAATCTAAAAATTTTAAGAGTTTTATTATGTTGTAGCTGTGTACAAAACCTCATAATACTAGAAATACAACACCAAGGAAACAAACTGTAACATGCAAAAGTACTTAAAAGCAACGTAACGTGGAAATAGGGGTCAGCTAAACGAGAAGAATCATGTTCTTCAAGCAACTCAAATGGGTAAAAATTCATTGTGAAATACAGATACATACCCATGGCTGTACTTCACCATGTTCCAGGGATTTTATGATCAATGTGAAACACTCTACCAACTCCTGATAGGAACTGACACCTTAAGAAAAATGATGCAATATTTTATTTATCAATGCTGGCTTTCCCTTCAGCTGTTAGATCAGTAACAGGCCAACGCATACTTGAAAAACTGAACTGCTCATTTTAAAAATGATGACTGAAATGACAGATTGCATTGCTTTTTGTTAAGTTTGTCATACTATGACTTTGAATGGGGTTACTCTAAGGAACGACGGTGGCTGCAATACTAGGAATGAAAGGAATTTTTAAAAGTTATGTACACCAAACCCACAAACAGTAAGGAGTTGGTCTAATCTCTTGGACGGTGTAACAAGCCAATTAGTAATCTGAAAATATTGTAATAAAATGTATCTTACTGAAGCACTGTGAGTGCTATTACAAGGATAATAAAGTTTGTGTGCAGCTTCATCAACTTTAAAAGCTAGTCCTTTAGATCTAGAAGAACAATTTTGTAAGTATTTTATTTAAGTAGACACTTCTAGAGCTGATGCGTGCTATTGCTTATTTAGTACCTTTTACAATCAAAAAATAAATAAATACAGTATCTCCTGCTAGATGTTGGTTTATCTTCATATGTTGTAAGAAAGTACATCATCTTACATACCTAAATTTAGCTCTTTTAGAAAAAGCCTGTTGGTAAAAATTTTCTGAAGAGCTGATCAGCCCTTAAAACTCAGAGACATTTACATTCATTTCATCAAGAAAGCAATACAGTATAACAGGTACACAGAAGAGAAGAATTAAAGGGCAATGGATGGGGTTAAGAAAGAAAAAAATCTACTTACTTCTCATTTTGCACCATAATTGTTCAGCAAAATCCAGGCCTCCTCGTTCACTGAAGATTGATTTCATTGAACTATCCACAGCAGCAGTGTCAGATTTGATATTCTGAAAGAGTTTAAGTAAAAAAGTATGCCTAAAATTCAAAGGCCTTATAAATTCAAACCCCCTCCAGAGATTAAATTTGGGCGCGCAACTGATTTTTCCCCTCTTTCATCCAGGGAACGTACTCCATAGAAGCTAGCACTGTACAATAATTTGGAAGTATATTTTTATTGAAAAGTAAAATTAATTCTTTTCAGGTTTACCACCCTGGATAATTGCTAGGTTTAGACCAGGAAGTGAAGCCTACTGTTGGAAAGATTTTTTGATCATAGCCAAGTAAAGACTGCCTTGTAAAAAACACCCACTTAGCTCAAGATGATCTTTTTCAATTTACAGTGGCATGCTGCACATAGCATCAGTAAACAGCCAGAACACAGACCAGCAAAGTAGCATAGACCATATTTTGTGATAGGATACTAAACTCACAGATGATTAAATAACCACTTATGTATATATATACACGTATATATATACATATATATATATATATATATAGTGGTTAAAAGGGAAGGGAAAGAAGCATGAAGGTACAGCTCTAGTACCTCAGAGACTGCTACTGAATGCTAAGTTTTATCAAAAATATGTTTAACGGACACTGGTAGAACATTTAATATTAAAAAAAAAGGTTTTTTTGAAGGTAAAAATTATAGTGAACTTATTAGAGGGCAGCTACGGAACTTTGAACTTTATTTTTTTTGTCCATTATTCTTAAACAGAAAAAAAAAAGCAAGAGATCTTTCGTTATTTCTTTATGTCTATGCATCTACATATATGCCTAAATAATATACAAGACACAATGAAAACTCAGAATAACTACTTCACAGTGGAACAAGGTGACACAAACTGGTAGGAAATTGCACATACCTCTGTTCCATTCTCATTTCCTGATGTACAATATACATCCAGTTTCTTTAGATCTAGTAGAGGAGAAAATAAAAGTCACCACTATGAAAAAAATATAGTCGAACCAACTGCATAAATCCCCTGGTACTCTGTAATTAACAAGCACTTTAATGGGTGGCTAATAGACAAAATGTATCCATTTTTAATTTTTTTTTCTACTGAAAATTATTTCTTAATATGTTTATTATAAGATACACATTTTTCCTGTATATCTTTACTACATTCTTGTAGCTAAGCATTAACTCCTTAAATTCCAGTGATGAAGAAATAAAGGTTAACCAGTGGTCTAATAATCGTCTCTGGCTTTCTTCCAAATTTATTTGTCAGAGATTGTTTTTGTCTGTTTCTCTAAGTTCTATACAAAACTTTCTGGAAAATATACTGTCACATGTGAAAACCTTTTGGTGTGTTCCTACATCTGATTTTCTTTTTAGATTCATTTTCTAATATCTTAAACTTCTGATAGCAGAATTTCATAGCATTTTTCAGAAGAAATCAGTAATTTTGGGTGCTTTATTTCAAGATATCAAACTACTGTTCTCCACCACCACTCACTGGGACATTTTGCACTTTTAATGCTCGTACGCATGTTAAGTAACTTGAAAGATGCACCCAAAACTTGTCCAATTGTTTTTTAAACATAGTTCTCATTTTATAAAGAAAAAAAATATATTTATTTTTTACAAGGTATTGGGACAAAGAAAATTTCAGAGATGTACTGATTAACCTATTTAACTGCTCTGTGCAGGCTATTTCAGAATAGAAATTACAATCGCTAATTCTAATACTTTAAAAATTAAGTATGTGGAATTTCCTTTGCTTCTGTGAAATCTGGCCTTCCTCTCTTCCCACACAACAAACAGAAATTACCAGTCAGAAATCCTTGGACCAGTTCAAAAGCTGACTTAGACTCTAAGGACTCAGGCCATTCAGTCACACCTGTCTTCAAACCTTCAGCCAAAGTCTAAAAGAAGCATCAAAAACAAAACACAAAACAGTTCTTGTTTAAGGTTCTGCATAGGTCTTTCTTCAAAATGTAGTTAACTTCTCCCAGAATCATACATCCCTGTACAGCTAACTATGAATTTTGAAAATTCCCAGATTTCCTCGCTTTGCAATTCACAATTTGTGCTCTGTGTATTCCAGATTCCTGAAACTGAATTCAAAGTTTATTCTGAACTAAATACTTAAAGATATCTTTGAAACACCTGATGGAGATTTAAAGAGTAAATTATTAACACACAAAGTCACCATTCCACATACATCTGAAATTGGAATTTCTCATTTATACTTACAAGGAGAAACTGCAGTTCTCTATACAGCGGATATACAGGACTCCTGGGATCCCCAGACTCCAGTGAAATATTCTGAAAGTTCCAGAAACTTATGTCAGACTCAAGCTTTAGAAATCAGGTGTGCTAAGATTTTCATTAGGGAAATACAGATTAGCATAATTAACAGTTTAGCCTACGAACACACTGTATTGCTTATATAAAGATTATATCATATAAATAATAAACACAAATGGCAAGAGTCAAACAGATTTTCTATTCTTTACGTTATTCACGATATAAGCAGTGGAAAGAGTTTGAGCTCCTTGACGTACCAGTGTGGCAGCTGCAGTAAGTGGGGGTGGCTGCAGAATCTTATCTACAGTATTCCACGTAATGTCAATAGATATATTGCTTTCAGATTCTACAATTGTGTCCTCTATTGCAGCAGCTCTAATAAGTTCATACTGAGCAAATCCTTTTGTTGTCACCTAGAATAAATAGATTTAAAAAATTATTAAGAAGCGCAACATCATTTGGTACCCACACAAAATATTTTGGAAGTATTTCACACACAAAAAAAATGGCTAATGTGAGATATACTATGTAATATAAGGAGCCCAAACATCACATCAAAATAGATTATGATACTATAGGGTTATGCTGAGTTTCTAAATAACATCTACAAAGCTTCCCAAAACCAGTATGATAAATGCAAATACAGAGCTTTTAAACTGGAGGCATGACAGACCATAGAAACCTACAATAGATGAATGGTGTTTGACTTTATGTGCCATTTTGAGTTCCTCTAGGTTTGCAAAACAGGTTTTATCAGCTGTAGGACCTGGAAAAGGAAAAATGTAAGAATCAAAAAAAAAGAACCAGTTGCAACATGATGCAAGTCATACCTGCCATGCAGAATTAACGTTCAGACATTCTATTTAGACTCATTTTGTCCTTCACAAAGCTGTCATTTCTCTTGCATCTACTCCACTGACAATAAAAGCTGACGTTAATATTTAAATGTTTAGTAAGAGTCAGTGCTAGATGATTGCACCTGACTGAAGGTAGGCCTGCACAGATACTGCTGCAGTAAGTATATTTAAAAGTTATTTCCCAGACTGCATGGCAGACAGACATCTTTCTCCTTTCTTTCACCAAAAATAAAAAGAAAACCCACACATACCCACAAACAACAAGGGAGCAGTACCAAGCCAACATCACAGAAAGGCATAATCCTTGTATTTGTATTCCCATATTCTTAAGCCTTCCTCACTCAATTTTATGCGGAACATCATAATCTTACCGTTACATGTAACCATATAAATATTGATCCCTGTGATTTTGTTTCCAGCTTTGAGAGGCTCAGCTCCAAGCCAACGAGTACACTCTGGATCAGAGCCATCACACCTTATCCAGAGGGGAGGAAGCACAACCCGCTCACTTGTCTTCAAATGGGTCATGTTTGGATTTTGTGCCATTGTATATAAGGAAATCAACTGCCTAGAGATATGAACAGGAAAGAATCAGATGCCAGCAAGTATAACTAAATCCTTCTCTTACATAAAACTTTGAATAATACATCAGTAACACTTAACTTTTATCTGCTCTGCCTTGCTTCATCAGTACACATTAAATCATTTTACATAAAGAATGCAGTATCTTCTTTTTCCAGGTAGAGCAATGAAGTCATGAAAAAAAGTAAGACATAACTGATAATATAGTTAATACAATACTTTAATTTACACTAACAATTCTGAAACTGTAATTGAATTTTACATTTGAAGTGTTTTAAAAGGATAAATTAGTTAAGCAAACTCATCACCATGCTTTGATACCACGCCTTGTATTTTAATAACAGTCAAAGATTAAATCCCAATGAGATTTTTTAAACAGAACTCCTAAAAAAAACAAGAATTTAAGTCTTACTAAACTTTCTTTGTGCATCTATGCTCAGGCAGTCCCATTAACAGAATGGGACAGGCCACAAGTGCTTTTCCAATACTTGGTCTTTAGTTACACTTTACTAGGAATACTTCTACCAGGGGAGGTCATTTTGCAGATTGAAAAATGCTCAGCTCATCATTAATCTGATGTGTAATTTAATTTTGAGGGATCAAAAATAACTCATGTGCTGAATATTAGCAAGAGATACAAAAGGTAGGAAAAAATAAAAAAAGAAGTTACATTGAAATAAGTGGATGGAGGCAGACCTTTGAGCACTTACTTTGCCCTTCTAACAGAAAGAGCGACTGGTCCAGCACTCTCCTTTGGTAAAAGCTCAGAGGCATAAAGAGCATCATCTGATTTTGATTCTTCCATTGAGTCACCTCCCTCATTGTGGTCCTTTAAGAGAGTCTAAAAATACAAGGTATATGGAAATATTTGATGGGAATAAATTAAAAACTTGCTATTACATTTAAAAGTTTAACAAATGGCATATACACTTACTGCTTTTTGCAAAATATACACCATACTGTTTCCATTCCAAAATCTTTCAATGGGACTTTTGCAACCACGACCAATCAAACAGATCTCTACATCATTCTGAAAGAAAAAGAAAATAAAAATAATATACTACATGTAATTGATGTATTTCAGCACCTTTATAATACTTCAAATTGTAAAATTAAATAATTAATTAAATATTTTTCCAACTCCATTCATGAATCTAAGGTTTTCTTACTTCAGGAGAACAGTTACTGCATGGGCAGTTCTTGGCGTTCACTTCCACGAAGAAAGAACAGAATATTAAAGCAACTGTGAAAACGCAACAACTTTCAAATAACCAACATAGAAACCTTCATCTTTAACAGTTTGGTTCTTTGAGAAAACTAAGTTTACCCAGATGAATAAAAGTTCAGATATGAAGTGAAGATATTGTCCCTCAGATAATGAGGGATCGCTGTTGTCAAATAGCAACTGCAGTCAGTAAGTATCTTTAAGATATACTCATTTAAAGTAAAAATTAAAGTCAATTGATCTCTGAATTTCTCTTGAGAGCGCTAAACATTGTTTGTAGACATCAAATAACCCATGTCTGTTCTTGAGAATGAAAGAATACCTTTATTTGAGCATTGTTTCGCTAAGAATACAGGAAAGCATTGCTTGATCCATCATATCTACTCGGTTTTTCATACTACTGTATCTTTAAATGATCACTTGATTTTATTTACAAACTGCTACTAAACTTGTATAAACTTGAGATTACTTTCTGGAGTTAGCCCTGCTCCGCAGTGCCCTCGCACTCACTTGTTCCTACCAGTTCTTTTAAACAAGTTAACCCTTAGTAGGTGTGAAGAACAGGGGCCAGCGTAACGCCATCCCTGAGGTGAATTCTGTGGTTCTGATTTCCCTTTCTGCACGGTGCCCGCACACCTGCTTCAACCGGGCCCAGCAGCCGCTTTGCCAACACACAGACGTGATTTCGAGACTTTACTTCGACATATTTACCTCAAAGAGACGCGGCTGCTCGGGGATGCTTTTCTTTCCTTCTTCATATACCCTGAAACAAAACGAAGCATCACCTACTTGGCATCTCCCTCACAGAAAACCCCCCTCCGTACACAAAACCACCGGAGAGCCCTCAGGAGCCCCCCTCGGGCCCGGACCCGTCGGGATTTCTCCCCGTCCCCCTCGGCCGGTCCCGTCCCGCACCGGAGGAGCTCCCGGTACAGCTCGGTGCCCGCCGCCCGCCTCGCGCTTCCCGCCGCCATCGTCCCCGCCTCAGCCGCGCCTCTCCCGCCCACCCCGCCCCACGCCGCTCCCCTTCCCCTCCCCACGGCCAAAAAAAATATTTTTTTCCCCATCTAGGAAGGGATTTTATTCGGTTTTATTCTCTCCCTGCGCCTTTCTGTGGAAAATAAGAAAAATAATTAAAAAATATTTTAAAATTTAAGTTTTGTGAGAAGGAAGAGACACGACGTCACGGGAATCCCTCCGCCACAAAAGAGTCCCTCGGTTTGGGAGGTGACGGGCGGCGACGGAGGTGGCCGGGGGGGCTCGGAGGGCTCCGTGAGGCGGGTGGAGGGGTGCGAGGAGGGGACCGGAGCCGGGACCGGGGCTGAGGCCGCAGCCGGGGTCGGGGCGGTGCCGCCCGGGGTGGTGGCAGGGCGAGGAAGGACACGGCTGGTAGCGAGGCAGCGGCGCCGCGTCCTTCCTTTTCCGGTTGTGCCGCGGCGGCGACAGGCGGCAGCACGAGGGGCTCCGCCGCTGCCCTCATGGTGAGGGGGGGCGCGGCGGGACCGGGCCGGCGGCGGGGACGGAGGCGGCCTGGGGCGGGCGGTGGGACTGGGCCGAGGCTGGCGGGACGGGGGCTGAAGGCAGAGCCGGGCCGATGGCAGCGTGAGGGCTGCAGGCGTGGAGGGAGGGGGGGAGCGGCCGCCATTTTGGAGGCGTCAGCGCTCGGAGCGGGGCCTAGGAGCTGCCTATAAATATATATATATATATGCACACACACATTTATATATGTACGCATTGCTGATGCGATTCAGGTCCTGAACCATTTCCCATTTCCTTCGCCCTGATGAAGTTTGTGGTGTGCGGCCCCTGTGCCAACTCCAAGAGTCGGGGCCTTGCCGGTAATCACCATTAGGAAAGCAGCGCGGTGCCTTCCGTTCACCTGGCTGGTTACTTCTTGGAGTTTTGTGGTGTTTTTAACATCTGTGAAATAAATTATATATGAGGAAGGGAAGGAAGGTACCTTGCCTGTGCCACTGCTATGAGCTGTTTGTGACAAACGCGTTTTAATGCTCAGAGATTCTTTTGTAAAGATTTCTGTTCAGACTAGCAAGGTATTGTTGCTCATCTTCAAGACATTTTGAAAGGAAGCTGGTGCTGCTGGCCACTCAGTTTTTCATCTCCCAAATTTTGAGGCACAGTACTGTTTGGGGATCCATACGTTAAAAAAGAAATTACTAATTTTAAGTTAACTTGCTCGTAGTCCTTGTGAGTCTCTATATTGTATTAGAGAAGTTGTTTAGAAGGCCTAGAGATTGGGTTCTAGATTAACCTTAGTCAAATGATGTTGACATCTCTTGAATTCAAACGTCAGATATGGTGTTCAGAAATTGGGAAATGTTGGGGAGCAGTATTTTAAGTGAAAACTATTGCTGTGATGATGTAATTTGCGTCTTATCCAGTGTTCAGTGACAGTTGCCTGCTGTCAGCATGCTGGCACTGTCGAACTGAAGACACCTTTCATTCTGAGCAATATTTTATTGTTCTAAATGCTAGCGATGGACTTGACTTGTGCTCAAGAGTTTTTCCTTTTCTCTTTTTCAGGCTTGCGCTCGACCGTTAATATCTGTCTACTCCGAGAAGGGAGAAGCATCAGGGAAAAATGTCACCCTGCCTGCCGTGTTCAGGGCTCCCATTCGCCCTGATGTCGTGAACTTCGTTCACACCAATTTGCGCAAGAACAACAGGCAGCCCTATGCTGTCAGTGAACTTGCAGGTATGGTTTGTCTGCAGAACGGGTGGAATAACTTGTGGTGGCTGTTGATTTTTAATGTAGGTGGGTTAAAATTGAAACAAATCTAGAATTGAAATAAGAGAAGCAACAATCAGTAGGATTTTGAAGAGAAAACAAGGAAACTATTCTGATTCTTAACAATCTGACTTTAAATTACATGAAATGCTTACTATTAGGAAAAGCAGATCCTTAATATGGTAAGAGTGATTTTACCTTATTAGGGTTTGTTTTGCTGAAATGATGAGATTCCACTTCAGTGGTCCGTGTTTCTGAACCATATGATAACAGTGGAAGTTCTGATTATTGGTATCAAACTCAGCGTATCGGTGACTTAGGGGAAATGGCAGTGTTGTCACTCTCTGAATTAAAATCTTTCTGCTGCAGGTCATCAGACCAGTGCCGAGTCATGGGGCACTGGGAGAGCCGTCGCTCGTATTCCTCGAGTACGAGGTGGCGGAACTCACCGCTCTGGCCAAGGTGCTTTTGGGAACGTATCCTTTCACAGCTGCTGCTTGCGTCAAGTGTAAATCTAAACTCATCCAGGAGAAGTAACTGTAAAGTAACTAAAGGTGAAATGGAATTTTTCCATGTCTTGGGGTAATGGCTGCCCACAGTGATCTGGACCTGAGTCTGAGAAAACTTGGATATGACTAAAAGCACCTGTGTGCAAATTCAGACTTACTTGAACAAACAGAAGCATTCGTTCTTTTTTTTTTCCCCCTACAAAATTGGTGGACGAATCTTGTGATGCATACTGTCTTGCCATGATGTCGTAATTTGCGTCTTACTCTGTGCTCAGTGACAGTTGCCTGCTGTCGGTGTACTGGTACAGATGGTTGACGAACAGTTGATGCTGAGCAAGTATTAAAGAGGCACACACTGGAAAAAGTAACTTCAAAAAGGTTGTTCTTAACTGTAGATACATAGATGTGTCGTGGAGGCCGCATGTTCGCCCCAACCAAGACTTGGCGACGCTGGCACCGCAGAGTGAACATAACTCAGAAGCGTTACGCCATCTGCTCCGCACTGGCAGCGTCTGCTCTTCCAGCACTGGTCATGTCTAAAGGTGAGAACTCTGCTTCTGGAAATGTTTGCCTGTGGTTTGGCATTGCCTGAGCAGTATCAGTAACTGTGTGATGACATGAAATGGTTCTTGTGGGTAAATAAATGCTCCTTTACAGAGTTGAGGAGGCAGTCCCATTCTTCAGCAGGATGAGTTTTTGTTATGTACAACTGGGGGAGGTCACACACAGCTTCGCAGTGTTGGAAGTTAGGTGATACTGAGGTGCTTCTGTGTGCATTACTGGCATGAATCTTGTCCTCACAGTTACGGAAAATGAGATTGAATTTTGAATCACATGGAAGTTCACTTTGATTTCTCTTGGTAGAAGCCAGAGATTACGCTTAAAATTTACTTGGGTATTGTTTGAGGCAGGCCTGTAAGACTTCACTGGAAGTTCTCTACTGTTGTTACTCTGCCTGCATATTAGAGACTGAATTTCATTTCTACTTTTGTTGTTACATCGTTTCTGAATAATCCTTTTACAATCCTCATTAGGCCACTGCATTGAGGAGATTCCAGAACTTCCTCTGGTCGTTGAGGACAAAGTTGAGAGTTACAAGAAGACAAAGGAAGCTGTTCTTCTTCTGAAGAAGCTTAAAGCTTGGAATGACATCAAAAAGGTGAGTTGCTACAGGTATGTTCTTAAGAACACGTTCCTATAATCTGCTACCCAAAGTTCTATTCGGGTTTGATGCCACACAAAATCCATTGGAAACAAAACTGACTGCTTAAACTTTTTTTTTTTAATGGCAGCTTCTTCCTGTGCTGCGTTAATCTGAGCTCATTTCTCTTCATATCAGTGCTGCGTAACATTGATAGCTCGGTCTTCTTTGATTCTTGGGAATGATGAACTTCTCACTGGTCCGTGTTTCAGATAATCAGTGATGATTGTGAAGTTCTGACTAAAATAGATTTGTGTCTTACTATTGTAATGTGGATGTTTTTGAATATTCACAAATTTGATTTTTTTGTCTAGGTTTATGCCTCTCAGCGTATGCGGGCTGGAAAGGGTAAAATGAGGAATCGCCGTCGCATCCAGCGTCGGGGACCCTGCATCATTTACAATGAGGACAATGGGATCATTAAAGCTTTCCGGAATATCCCAGGTAATTTTAACTTGAAACATGCTTGCTCTTCTTGGAAGACTGCCTTGAATGATGAGATTCCACTTCATTGGTCCGTGTTTCTGAAACACATGATTTTGTGGAAGTTCTGACTTAGAGCAGTTAACAGCTTCATTTCTGGGAATTTGATTTGGTGATGCTAACAAATGTTTACAACAAATTTTATGGCTGTCACCATCCATAAACTTTACTTGGAACAGTAAAACTGAAGTTCTTAAATTTGTTCCTGGAAAAGGCTGTGTTTTTTTTTTTAATTTAATAGTTTTTCATGTATGTGCATATATAACTTAGTAATGTAGAAGTTTAGTAAGTCCATTATCAGTTTCTATTTCTTTCTTAGTTCTGTGTTCTTTAATTTTCATTACAAATCAGAAAGGTGTGTCTGTTTTTCTATAGGAATTACTCTTCTGGATGTGAACAAGCTGAATCTGCTGAGACTTGCTCCTGGTGGCCACGTTGGGCGTTTCTGCATTTGGACTGAAAGTGCCTTCCGCAAGTTGGATGATTTGTATGGCACCTGGCGCAAACCTGCTACTCTGAAGAGCGACTATAAGTAAGTACAGCTGATCTCTGACACGGCTACATGAGGTAAGAAAAAAAAAGTGGCAGAATAACATGTTGGTGTCACAGATTCTTCAGGTTAGATATGGAAAAAAAACACAAGTCAGTAATTTTACTAAATATCTCTTAATTGAATTAGTCGTGTTTTTTTCGTACCAACCTAAACTCTGAACGTTTGCTTCACAGCCTGCCAATGCATAAGATGACCAATACGGACCTTGGAAGAATCCTGAAAAGCCAGGAAATCCAGAAGGCACTGCGTCCTCCAAAGTAATAATTTTTAACTAATGAATTCCAAGTGTAGTCTCTTTTTAGTAATTGCCAAGTGTAAGACTTTGTATTGAGATCAGAAGTCTCTGTCCCTTGAGATGTGAGAGAATGCTGACGTTTCCTTAGTTAGTGGGTGTAAATGTTAGGAATTACATTTCTCCCAAATCAGACTTCAGGGAGAGTTTTACGGAACTTGAACTGAAATGTGGTCATGACACATGTCTGTCCTTTTCAGGAAGAAGATTCACCGCAGAGTCCTGAAGAAGAACCCACTGAAGAATCTGAGAGTGATGATCAAGCTGAACCCATACGCCAAAACCATGCGACGCAACACCATCCTGCGCCATGCTCAAAATGTGAGTACAAATGGAAACCAGTAATACAATCTTGGAGCATTACAACCCCTTTTGTATTTGCTAATGATCCTTTTCCTTTTTTTTGTAGCACAAACTCAAGCAGGAGAAGAAAGCCAAGGCCAAGGTTACAGCTAAGGCCCAGGTCTCAGTTAAGGCCCAGACCAAAGGCAAGGCTGCAGGAAAAGCTCCAGCGAAGGAGGCAGCAAAGGCCCAGGCTGAAGCGTAAACCCTGTGCAGTTCTCATCCACCTAAGTTCAGAGAGCTGTACTGTGGATTTCCATCTAATAAATTCTATTGGAACAGTGAAATGCTTCCATGTTTTTCTGACAGTTTATTGTGGTGGGGACAGAATGTAGTTCAACAGTCAGGAAGAAAAATATCAGGTTCAGGTGGCTTTAGAAGCACATGAAGAGGGGATGTGTGAAAGAATTGTCTTATTGTCCAAGTTGAAGGCAGTAGCCTGGGAAAGGGGCTTCTGCAACAAAGGTTTAACTTAAAAGTCTTAGGCTGTTCTTTTTATGTCTTAAAACGTGTGCTTTATGGGTTTGAGGGGAGTGTTACTTAAAAGCAAGGATTTGCATTTTTTTTAAGTATCTTTTTTTAAGTATCTTTTTAAGTATCTTAATTCAGGGATAGGAAATGCTTACCTGACAGCCCACTTGGAGCAGTTTTTGGAAGAGACAGCAGCGGCGGGGGGCAAATTCCTGTCAGCAGCAGGGGGCTGGAGCTGGGGGGGGGCTCCCTTCAACCTTCAGTAAAACTGTAACGAGCCCATTTCTGCCACCACAACCGCACCGAATATACATTATTTTTTTCCCCTTCCCGTGCGTGACGAGTTAAAACGCACGTTTAATTAACACGTTTAATTAACGAGGGCCGCTGCGGCGGCTCTGCCTGCGCTTGGGGCCGCGGCCGGGCGGGGGCAGCCTGGCTGCAAATGGCGGCGGGCCGTGACGTCACGCCAGGCCTCGGCTGAGGCGGCTCCGCCCGCGCTCACGGGGGCGCTGCCGGGGCCGGGCCGGGAGGAGCCGGGAGGGGATCGGGGCGGCGGTGCTGGGCGGTGCGGGCGGGCAGGATGCTGAGCCGCCTGCAGGAGCTGCGCAAGGAGGAGGAGACGCTGCTGAGGGTGAAGGCGGCGCTGCACGACCAGCTCACCCGCCTCAAGGTCGGCGGGCGGCGGGCGGCGAGGAGCGAGGCGGAGCGGGGCGACCGGAACGCGGCGCTGGGCGGGTGGGTGGCAGCGGGCCCGGTGCTGGGGCCTCCTCCTCCTCCTCGTCCTCCTCGGAACGGGAGGGGATTGCTCGTGGCCCCGGGGCTGCCTCAGGGCGCGTCAGTCCCTCGTGCAGTGAGGGCAGAAGCGCGGCTTCGCGGCCGTGGCTGCTGGCGGTGCCTCAGGCAGACCGCGTTTCGGTGTGGCAGAGTCGCAGCAATAAGGGTTTGTCTGTCCCCTGCCCGCAGGTGGAGGAGCTGGCGCTGCAGTCCATGATCAGGTCCCGGGAGGAGGATGCGGCCGTTCCGGCGGCAGCTGCTGCGGAGAGCCAGGAGGTGAGGGCAGCGCTCGGCCCTGCGGTGGGAGCAGCAAGCTGGGCCCCCTGAGCGGGCACCCTGCTCGGTTGTGTGCACGGGCAGCTGAGCTGCTTCATGCGTGCTCTTGGTTGGAACAGCCCAGCTGTAAAATCCGCCCCGTTTGTTACCTTTCAAGATAAACCCAAAGGGGTTTTCCCACCCCTGAAAGCAGCAGGTTGTTGGCAGAAGGGTTGGGCATACCTTCACTTCACAGTATGCAAGTACACCAGGCTTATTGAGCGTTGTGGCTACTCTTAACTGTGACACTGTTTTAGCCATCTGATCGTAGGGGATGGAGGTACCAGGTACAGGTATCATCTGAACTTTTACCTGAAGTGTGGGTTTAATGGGTTGAAACTCTTCTGTGGAGAACCGATGCGCTTTGCTTCAATGGGCTCTTACAGCCAACAGTTCTAAGTACCAAGATCTCTAACAGACACCGTGACCATTTTCTTTTAATAGTGGTGTGAGAAGCATTTAGTATTGCTTCTTGTTTTGATAACTGGTAAATTAAACTCTTTTATTGTAACAGACTCTCGGGCAGATGGACAACGAGGCTGCTATCAATCAAACTGAATTACAGCTAAGTCTTCAAGATCACGAAGAGGAAGAAGAGGAGGAGGAGGAATCAGATTCTTGAGAGAAAAAAATCAAAGATGTTTTTTAATACAGACTCAGGAATTTCTTCTTTGTTCATATAAAATTTGCCAGCAGATTTTCATGTATGGTTATGATCCATGATGGAAGACTCGGGGAGTCTGGGGAGCCTTACCCTTGAAGATGAATATCAGAAGCTTGGCAGATTTTGAATTAGATGTTAAAAGAATGAAGATTTGCTGCACAGATATGTAGCATAATCCATTTTGTGTTTAAAACCTAATGTGTAGCTTATATTACATCTTTATACGTGGATGGGAAAAGTCATTAATCCAGTCAGACTAATTTAACACAGTAAAAGCAATAATTTGTCTGTTCTTATTTCCAGTTGCTGAAATATAAAACCAGGCCACGGATGCTGGTTGCTAAACCAACGATTATATTAAAACCTCATCTGCTTTAACTGGGAATTTTAAGATATGCAGTGAGCACAGATGTGTCCAGGATTGTCTCCAGGTATTCAGCTGCTATTTTCTCAGTTACACAGACCACCAGATGTACACTTCCTATAAATGTGACTGATAGATGTAGGTGTTCTTACACTGGGAGAAACAGATATTGCACTGTTGACCTCATTTTAAGTGCAGTAGCAAGGGAACCTCTCTTTGTCCCTACTGGTGCTGTTCTTAAGTACTGTCAGTCTGACTGAAACAGTGAAGTATTTTCTACTTCTTGCTCTTTCAGCGTAGCAGCTAATTGGCCTTCTATTGTGACACAAACTGTATGGTAATAATTAGTCCACGTTACTTGTAGTAAAAAACTGATACTTTAAAATTAGTTTTATTTTCTTTTTCCCTCATGGTAACTTCATAGATCAGTGTAAGGCCACTTTCCGTTTTCAAGTTATCTTCAAAGAATAGGAGGAGCTTACAGAAAGGGATGTGAAGTCTCCTCCACAATTTCTTTTGTACAGTAACAAGCTAGTGCTGCTCCTACCAGTAACAGTATGTTCTTTCTCCTTGTGGAATGCAGACATCATGTGGTACAGTTATTTTATCAATTCTTGAAGACTCATTTTGACGCACACAAACTCAAACTCTGTTAAACTGATTAAAAACAAATAAAAGTAATGTTCTAATTCAGATACTTTGTCAAACTGTCTTATTGAGAAACTAGTCAGTTACAACAATCCAGGCCTGTTCATTACATGGCTAGTAGCAAAAGGTGCTACTGCTGTCTCTGGTATTTGGTATTAGTAGCTCAGAAAAATAATCCTCTCAAGTTTGCTTTTAAGAGTGGGAAAAGTACTTGGAAAAGTGTCAAGGATCCTGGGTGTGGTCAGAACACTTGATTCAGCTGCCAATAACTTCCTGCCACTGTTTGAAGAGCAATTATTTGGCTCTTATTTGATTTGTAGCTATAGGAACTGATCCTTAGAATGTAAATGTAGCTTCATCCTGTACTCAAGACTAATTGTTTGAGAAGCCTGGATGTCCTAATGAGAGCTTAGAACACCAGCGCAAACACTTAGCAAAGCCGTCCCAAGGTGTACAGGGAGAAAAAAAGTCTGAGCAGACGTTGTGGCTTGGAGTGACAATTCTTTGGAAGTATCATGCAAAGAGCTGCTTTGTAAGGGGCTCAGTAGACATCCTCTCCCTCCTTTGCATTCGTGTTTGACCTGCATTGGGCACTGCACTTGGTTCTGTGTCTCCATCCTAAAATAGGTGCACCTGCCTCAGGCTTTGCTTCTCCAAAGCCAGTTCTGGAAGGGTTGTTAGAGGGTTTTATTACCAAAAGTTCATTTTGACCTTTGAAAAAAATGTTTTAGTCTTCAACATGTTACAGAGTAGGGTTCAGGGCTATACTTTTATCTCCTTTCTTCCCTCTACCTTTTGTGAGCCAATGCCTTGTGGATTGGATATTGGATTAAAATAGACAACCAAGTTTGCATGTTGCAATAAAGTACTACTGCTGTTGTACTGTCCTACTACATCTGCCTGTGCTTACAGCACTCACATTACTGGCATATGTGGAGCAAACAAGTAAAATCAGCTTTCTTCTCTAAATACTTGCTATTCACAGGCTGCATATTTCATTTAACAAATGATAAAGTACTATCTTTTTTAATTTTTATATATTCTTAAACTGAACTGCACAACCCTGTCAATACTACCACCACTCACATTCAAGTTGAAGGAAGCCCTGGAACTGTCATTGAGTGATCTCCAGCTGTTGACAGATTGAGAACTATTCATGGAAGTTCATATCTAGAATGATTTGGATTCCATGTGGAAAGGAACTTCCGAATTCTCCTTGTCTGGTATGTCCTCTTCTTGTCTGATATGTCCTTTCATGGAGCTAAGCTTTGCATAGCATTGCTTAGAGTGGCTGTAAAGAGAACATGACTTAGTGCTGAGGACATTTTACAGCAATGGCGAATAGCTTGCTGAGTTTAGAAGCTGAACTTCGGAAGAAAAACTCATGTGTTGCTGAGCTCCTGTACCACAGTGCCGGTTTGTCCTAGGAAAATGCCTGCCAGTCCCCATCCAGGGGGCTGCAGGAATGAACCAAGCACTGAATGCTGTGCAAAGCTCGTGAGCACTACAGAGACAAAACTTCTGCAGTCAGACTTCCCCCAGACATGCCACACAAATCCAGTATGCAGGAAAGTAACAGGCTCAAGTGACAGCTGGCTCTAGCCCTCTAACTTCACAGCTATGTTAGAAATTCTCATTTTATATACACAACTTTATACTTCTCAGACCAAGGATACTACACAGTTGTGAAAAAAAGAGGCACAACATATAACAGTCACAATTTAGGATTAAGGTCTTGGTTAAGTTTTTCTTCTTGAATTCAAATAAAAACTTCAAGAACTTATTTGATAATATATTTATTAAGAGAATTCATTGCTAAACATCTGAAAGAATAAAACAATAGAGGATCTTCATACACTTTAGACACCAAACACAGCTGTCATGAATCTTTAGGTTAAAAGAAAGCAAACTGCCTGGATCTTTGTCATGATTCTGTAGGACACTTCCAAGAGCTAACTTTTAAAAATCAATTAGAAAGACATACATCACTAAATCCAAGTATGATGATACATTTTAAAAATAAATATAGAAATATGAACAAGTCTACAATTAGAATATTGCCCTGTACATTCCAAGAGATACAGAGCTCTTGCCTTCTTTACCTGGAAAGAGAGATCTCTAAACAACAGCAAAATTGGAACCATTAGGCCTAACTTTCAAGATACAGTTTGGCAGCAGCAAAAGCATGCTCGACAGATACAGTTTTGGAGCATCCCTAACCCTTTTTGCGTGGGAGATTAGGTAAGCATGATTGAAGTACCAATGATTTACAAAGAATCTTGATAAAGTTCAAACAAGCTAGGGGTAAATACCCCCAGTGATATTTCATTAAGAAAGAATATCCATAATCACTTAAAATCAGCAAGCACTGTAACTTAAACATCTTACATTTTGGTCAGCAAACAAATGTAATCCAATACAATACCAATTAGTTTATGACAAAATTTAAAACCATTTGGCACATGCTATAAAGACATTCTTCCTTAAGAGGTGAAATACATGTTTGAACAGGTACAAGCTTAGGAAATAGGACCAAAGTAGCGCTGTTAACAGACGTACAGTGCAGTATTTGCTCTTCCATATTCAGACTCCAGCAGCATGCGTGGGTGTACTTGGTTGGTTAAGGCCTATGGTTGAACAAAGCCATCCTGCAAAATCCACCTCCTCTGCTTCAGATCTCTTAATGAAAGCATGAATCTTAGCAGAGGAAAACAAAATTACTCAAACGCTCAAGGTAACACGATCAGGTAAAGAATAATTTTGAATAACATGAGTTATAAAAAGTCTAGTTTACTTCCTGTGTTGTTGTGGTTTGCTAGATCTTATAGCTAGCTTGAAGTGACCAGTAAAAATTTTCTATAGGAATAATGAGATAACCAGCATGTGAAATGTTCACATTGCAAAGTATTCCAGAGAAATACTGCCTACAGAGTGCCTATTGCAGAATAATTACACCACAGTATATGATAAGGATGTGACTCAGCCACTTGATAATACTCTGGAAAATGTCTGCTTGTGTTTTCATACACAAGGGCTTTTTGTAACAGGCTTTGATTGCATTTTGCACTCTTACCACACAGCAGGATCAAGGCACAGAAAACTTGATTTTATGCAGTAGAACTTCAGTCCTATCATTAAACTTAAGGCCATTACATAAAGTCATTTCATATAGAAAAAAATGCAAGATTTGTTTGTGGCCAGCAGTTCTACAGATTTTGTAAGAAAAAGCTGATGAGAGACAGGCAAATTTTGTTTCTCAGATGTTGATAAAATTTCATTTAACTAGTTCATAAGATAAGTAGAATTTGGTTCTTTTGTCATCTTGCATACTTTATGATTGCTTACTAAACCAAAGTACAAACCACAGTAAAAGAGAATTCTTCTGCTAATCAATTTAACAGTATGAAGTCATATACTTCAAATTATCAAATGTCAGATTGAAAAACCACCAGGATGGGGCTCTTGGACAGCTCCTATTCTAGGAGTGTGTGAAAGCCTGAAGCCCCTTGATCTCTGGATGAGAAAAGTGGCCCCTTCCGACAGTTTGAGCTGTTTGTATCAGGAGGCACAAACAACATTCTAGGCCATATGCTCATCCTGGTCTCAGGCCAGCTGAGGAACCCAACCTGCATGGAAGTAGTGCTCCTAGCTCAAGTGAAGAACTTTCACTTACCATCAGCTGCTTCAAATCAGCTCTCTCAGCAGGATTTTTAATTAAACTAGGAAAACAAAGCGTTACACAAGTTATACTCTTAAAATAAAGATCCAGCTAGATTGTTAGTATACTGCTTTCATCCTGAGAAGATACCACTCTAGATAAAAGCATGAAGTAATGTAGTGCCACTCAAACAGAACTGGGTCTGTAAGCAATTCTCTTCTGTAGGTTTCACAGGTATAGTTTTAGGTATGAAAACCTGAGTTGCCCAATATTGTTCAGTGGGGGCAGGAGTGAGCATCTAAGACTAAGCTGGACAGATCAAATTCCCATTTAAACTCAACATTCTCAGTGGCTTTATCCCTCACGTCTCTCTTACCTAAGTCTTTTTCAAGCTCAGTATCAAGTAGATGTTACTTTGTATTATGGCTCTTTCTTTGAGAAAGAAGTAATTCATCTATGTAGCTTTAGAAAAAAAGACAACTCATTTTTCCCACATTAATGAACTACCTCCCTAAGCACTGAATATACTGGCTCAGTGCAGGTATCACTGAAACAATATTGGAAAAGTAAACAAATGGGAGAATAACTGGTAAGATAAAGATGTTAGTTCAACAAACCATTAGGGAAGAGAAAAAGCATCTGGAGCCTAGAAGACTTCTGCACCATATGGAATGCTCACTACAGAATGCTGTGAAGGTTACCCATGAAAGTCCAGATCCTCTTACAGAAGCGTGTTGTATGATCAGTCCACAAAAGTACTGTGGTGTCTTCAATGCTGAGAAAGTACTAAATTAGAGTTGCACACAGAACCAGAGGTCGTATCTTACAGAGGGGAACATCTCTTAGCTCTGGGGTTCTCTTTGGATGCATATGCTGTCAAGCTGGTCCCTGTAAAGTGAGCTTTAGGCACATTAAGAGAAAATACTTACCATTTGTTAACAAAGTCTTGAAATTCAGAACCAAAAACACCATTGGGCAATTTTGGAGGTGGCTAAAAACAAAAGAGAAGAGTTGTTTAAAGCAGAATAAATACATGAGGCTGTACAACCTACCCAGAGATCTACCAGTTATATGTCTAATATCTGAGTAAAGGTGCAAACACAAATAATGCAGCCCTAGCACTTCCCAAGCCTTCTTTCAAAGCTGAGCTCTGAAGCAAGTGTCAGGCCGACCTCTGTCTCCATGCATATGAACAGAGCATGTGCTGCCATATGATTTACAAAAGTAAAGATGCTCAGTTTATTACTGGTTAATTTTGGTCATTACTTACTGATAGCTACTGGATTTTACATGTTTCCATAATAAATCAGACTAGTTTGTGTTTGTGTTTTTATTATTGTTTTTAAACACACATACCTCAATGGGGTTAACACAGCCCTGAGATGTGATTAAAGAAGGCTCAGAGCAGTCTACAGTGATTAGCATCGTGTTATTCTCCTTACTACTAATCCCCAGTTTGGGGGAATGGAAGACACCCTGCATGGTATTATTTCCATAATCCTTTTGATCTGAATATTCAGTCCCAGGGAATGAATTTGTTCAGATTTATAACTCAAAATGAGTTTTCAGATACTATATAAACCTGCATATTATTGTCTTGTTTTCCAAGCATTTGCTCTAGGGTCAGCATGAAGTTTTCATTCTTACACCATGGGTCCTACAAGCACTTGCACTTCTGATTACTTGTAAGTGCAGACTTGAGATGCAGCCTGCAGTGGGTTACTGGTGTGCAGGCCTTGACACAGCAGCTGATGCTGAAGATCCCTTGCACTATGCCAGAGGCAGCAGAACATAATCTTGTCAAATTCTCAGATTTAGTGACCTCAGCTTAGAGTGACCTCCTCAGAGAAGCTACAAGATCATGACACCATAGTATCTTAAGTAACTCAAAGCTAACACTATTCCAAGACTTAATGCCTTCACATTAAGCATTATGTAACGTACAAAATAAATTTGTACCGTGAGAGAACAGTGCATGCAGCCAAGGAGCAGAAGCAGTTACTAGTATTTTTCAGCAGCAGAAACAAGTAAGAGCTAGTCTTTGCAGACACCAACTGTGCTTTTTAGATAAGTGGCAGATGCATCATTTTATAATTTATTCACCTTGAACAACTGTTATCCAGCTGTTATAACTGATAACTAACACAAGCTTTTTTTTTTTTGATAGACACAGGTAGTGAACTCGTGAATAATGAATTTCCGTGGCATTTGCAAAAATACAGAAAACAGACCATCAATTCTGACGTACTACTCTCTTAACTAGCCTTGTAGCTTAGATATCTGAAAGACAGTCTTATGAATCAGCGTATTTTCTTTCAAGGTGTTATAAATAACAGTTTTGTATATGCTTGATTGTACTGTGTGCTATTAAATCTAACAGGTTGTGTGATCCAGGCTGGAAAACCCATAAAGCTACTTAACAAGGGTGTAAAAGAACAAGCTAAACCATCCCAAAGAATAATTTAAATTCAAGCTGACACAGAAAACAAGGATGTCTGTCATACTGCAGTAATAAAAGATCACAAGACCTGACGTACCATAATCCTAACCCCACACCCACTCAAATTCTGGAACACTTTAAAAGTTTACAATTAAATTGGTACAAGTGCAAGTAATTGCTTACCTCATTGACGATGTAATCAAGGAGTTCAAAGATTGCCATTGGCGGCCTGCTGTCTGGTCCATAGGCTAAGAAGAAATTTTGGAAGCAGAAAAATACAGTGTTACTCTCCACCAGAGGCAGGGGTGCTTTAAAAAGCTAACAGTCATAGATTTAATTCTTCTATGGTGGACTTGCTGGGCACCTAGTAAACTTACAGAGAAGTGGAACAGCAACAAAGTAATGCTTTCATGCAAGGAGAAACTATTATTTTTGAGTTAATCCAAATCATTAACTTCACTTCCTAATAGGAAGTCTTCCTATTGTACTTGGATCATACTGCATCTTAAAGAGATGAACCACATCAACAGAACACGTCTTAACGGTGTTCATGAACAGCCTGGTTATTAGCAAAAGCACATTTGGCCCTTGATTTTCAAGCTCAAATAGGAAGACTCATAGTAAGACTTAACCAGGTGCCCAGTGCAATCCTGTTCGTTTGAAATTTTAAAGTCATGCTATGCAAATCAATACTAGGTAAGGAAATAAAAAAAACATTCTAACAGATTTTATATCTTACCATTGGAAACCTCAACTTAGTTCCAAATGACTTTAAGATGCTGTAAAAGTGCCTCAGTGGTACAGATGAAAAGCTACTTAGTAGGAGTTACATTGACACTTTTTTTTTAATTGGTTTATAGCAAATATAAAAATATTTGCCTCACGTCGGAACTTACAGCTCACTGGTCGACCAGGTGTTCTTTGCCTGGGTGAGGTCTCAGCAACTGGAGAATCTCCCTCCACTGGGCAGCCAAACATTAACTCGAGCTCCTTAGAGTCAGGAGGAGGAATCGGGTATCTGCCAATGGCCATTTCTACCAGTGACAACCCCATACTCCATATATCTGATTGCACAGAATAATGAGTTCCCTGTAGTCTTTCCGGCTAGGAAAATAAAGAAAGAAAGAAAGGGGACACAGTAAAATACCATAACAAAAAGGAAAAAATAGAAATTGCATTCTGTTATAGTATGGATAAAGTGAGAGATGAAGCCCCAACTTACTAGTGTGGCATGTGCCAACGAGCAAAGTACCTTTATTTAAATCTCAGCTAAAGTTCCAGAATCTTCAGAAACTTTGTATACAACCATTACAAATAAACCTGGGACTTAAAAACCATGCCATTATGTTGCTGCTTTATTCCTTTAAGATGGCATCTCAATGTTGCAATTATTCATAGTAATGGAATAATTAAAGAATAAGGAAACAGAACTAGTATTGGTAACTAAACATTCACCTTGCTTCCCTGAGAAGCCCTGCTTGGTCTTATGCTTTGAGAAAAAGAGGGAAAGTGATTTTATGGATTCTACGTGGGTCTCTACGTGGTGCTCTAGCAATAATCCTGTGGTTTGTGACACTTCTCAGCTGATACCATTCTCATAGGTCCCTACAGCAGAAATGCATTTATGCAAGGCACGCATACTTCAGTTTTAGATCCATATTCAAATAATTTTTAAATAAACTACTGACCTCTATAATCCACTGAAACAATAAAACATAACACTGAAGTTGAATGACCAAGTCTTATGCGGTGCACAGACTTTTCCTAGAGGTATAATGACTGGAACAGATTATATATATAAAGACAGGAAGATAGATGCCTGTTGCGTTAAGTTAAACCACCTGCAACTTATGAGCTGACCACCACCAATGTAACAGGCTTAAGTTTTTCTAAGGAAAAAAACAAAACTTGAGTGGGATGAACAAAAGCAAATTCAGGAGAGGTTATATATGCAGGCTAATATAATTGTTACGAAAGTGTATGCAGGTAAGACAACAGATTCAGCTAAAAATAGATTGTGCATTGTTTTTACGTGACTTAGACATTGGAAAGAGACTTAGCAATGCTTTTTTGGGCATCAGTCGAATTATGATGGAAACCATACATGAATACCCCAATCGTATCGCTCCAAAGAGTCTCAGTTCTCCTCAGCATAATCATCTTCTTTTTCCTGTCTAGAGAACTGTAACAAGATTAACCCTAAACTAACTCCTCTTGCCTAGTTTTTGTACTTATTCTATCAGTACTCTTAGATGCTAAAGGTATTTTCTTCAACATTGAGTATATTGATCTACGTCATCCTTTGATCTGTTTTTTACCGAGACTCTTCAAAGAAAATAATCACTTTTCTGTTCTTTTTAAAAAAAAATCAAAATAATTTTACAAAAATCGTGCAGACTCCGGTTCACATGCATATTTGGAAAACTTGAAGCATTCTCATAGAACATAAGAATACAGTATTACTGTAAAGTCCTTCCCTTTGCAATAATGGGCAACAGTTTTGTTAAATCCATTTTGTAGCATTTGTTAAGGTTACACGTGAATCCTCTCCAGTGTCCCACCTCAGCAAGTTTTTAACTATTTGGGTAAACTACATGATTGCTAGGCAATTGATAAAGATGCCCAGACAGGAGGATACATATGTTTTCATAAAATTTCTAGTGCTGCACAAAACATTTAAAATCCAGAAAATATATTAGTTAATTAATTTTGATTATACACACCTTCATATAGTAGAACATGATGTTCTTTGGCATATAACAATTCTCTAGCTATCATTGGAAAAACAATGCTAAGGGAGAAAGATACTGCAGGAAAAGGTACTTCAGAGACTATTGGAAGAATAGTATCACCGACACAGCTTGGTCTGTGACATATGGTGACAGAGCACAAAGCTGAATCTGTTTTAGAAAAAAAAACTGATGAAAACTGAAGGCAGGTAGCACTCTGCTCTCACTCTTTCTACTAGAAGAAAAAGGGAAAGCCAGTAGTATGCTGAAGGTTTACAAGAGATGGACTTTTTTTGCGTGCTATTAGCAACAGTCCCTAAGTGTATGTGGGAACATAAGCCACAGTTATTTCAAGTATGTTACCCATATTAAACGACAAAAAAAGAAAAGACTGTCTTTGATGTTGAAAAGCAGGTCCCACGCTGAGCAGAAGCAGCATTATTATGCTTTTTTCCTTTTGAGTTTAAGCCCACACAGTTTCAATCCTACAGCAGGATCTCTGCACACTCTGGTTTTATGAAGTAATTGGCGTTATGCTGAACAGGTGAGTACATTAGAATGAGAGATCTGTTATTTCCATTAGCACTGAATTCACATAATGCAAAGAGCTCCTCTGAAATGCAAGTTTCAAGGTACTGCTCCTGAACAGGAACAAAGAACTGTGTAAGTAGTCCCAGATTAGCTGCCATGGCCTTGTCCACACCAGCCACTCCCATACTTTTCCTTGCTGCTAGAGCCAGATTGGGTTCCCAGGAGCAGTTACAACAGAACCCCTAATGAGGCAGCAGCTTGCCTAAGTGACTGTAGCTAAATGCTGGAGTGGAAAGAACTGGATTTAATAAGAACAAGATATAAATACTGTTTTTCCAGAGATGTATGAACACAAAACCTAAACACATTAACCAATTGGATTCTGCAATGTGGATGTGATTGCATCTCTTCAGTAGTGTTATGAAAATATTCCTGTCGCAAGAAAAGCCAAGCAACATGTTCTTCCTCCCCCCGCCCCCAATCTGATATGATACTGGCATATGCCTGGAATGCAGGAAGTGAAATAAAAACTATGAACGTAGCAGAGGTAACAGCAACAGTTGGTTTCTTGTTTGATTACTGGAATCGTGATAACTCTACCATAATGTATAGTAAACTCAAAGCTGTAAAATCTGTACTTACAGACATGTAGGAGCGTGTGCCAACAAACGAGTTTGCCATAGAATCTATCAGTTGTCCACTGACACCAAAATCACAAAGCTTGATTTCACCTCTAGAGTTTACCAAAATGTTAGATGGTTTAACATCTGGAAAAAAATGAATGGATGATTTATAACTATAACAGATAAAATGGGAAATTTGACAATGAAAGTAACATGAGAGGTGAGAATTATCATGTGTCTCCCTTTGTCCCCTTCTAACTATCCCGTAACTCCTATCCCTTCTCTGGGAATACTCAGAGAAGAGATCTGGTTCCCTACCCAGACCCAATTCGTGGGCTCTTTTTAAATATACATAAGTGTAAATAAACTTCTTAAAACACAAGTGCAAAAAGCCTGTTGGTTTTAAGTTTGGATTTTACCCACCTTCTTGGCTTTCAAGTACTATGTTTGTGCATCTACAGCTTCCTTGCAACAACTAATATTTGGCATATGCTGACATACCAACCTAACTACTCATTATTGATGTTCTTCTGCCTAGAAATAACCAAGAAACCCTGTAAAAATTTTTAAACAAAATTCATTGAACTTCAGCAGCTACTCCATCATCCCTGACTTAAAATTTGGGTGCATATAAACAAAAAAAATGTTTTTGCTATAAGATGTTTTAAAACACTCCTGAAAAAATAAGCTAGCCTATTATTGCAGTGCTACACTTAAAATACCTGGAGATTGTTTACCTGTGACAGAACCCCTTTGCGATTTTAAATCCATCACTACCTAAATGGAAACTTAATGAGGGCCAATGGTAACTATGCAACTAATAACAGCTATTTGTGAATGCATAGGTACTCAGAACAGTCTAGCATTTCTTTGCTAGGTGTAAGAAGTGTGTGGGTTTTTTTTCGCCAAAATATATCTTGTTGCTTTTCTGGTCTTTACCAGTGGTGCATTATCCAGAGAAGTAATCAGTAGCTCACAATTGCAAAGCTACAGGTCAACAATAAAAGGAGGGCACTATAAGTTATTTTGACGGAAGCAATCAGCTCATGGTATCAGAATTTCACTTTAGTCTCTGCTATTCGAGAGCAGATCCAGAAGTCCGGAGCCTATAGACTATTTTCATTTGCTTTTCCACTTTTAGACACAAATAAACTCCAGGTAGCTTTCATTTTGGTGACTGCAGAACTGACCTTTGTTTGCCATGTCAACGGGATGTCACTGGAAAGATGGTACTAACGTGAATCCTCCTCACTAGGAAGAGATCCCCGTGCAGGAGGTTATGCCTCACTGAGCAAGATCCACCAAGATCGAAAACGGAGACGAAATATTTTATCTGTTTAACCCCCCCAGCCCACTTTCAAAGGACAAACCAAAGCTTCTATAAATAAGTTATTTACTTCTGTAAACTGTGGCTACGTTTTCTGGCTCCTGAAATCACCTTTCTAATACAGGAAACAAACTGTCCAGGCACACTGGAAACAAGGGTTTGTGCTGATCTTGCACACGAGTTCCTCTAGGCTCCGCTCTAGCACAGGGAGCCTACAGCTCATCCACTTCACTTGGAGCAAGCATCGGCCCACAGGAAGCCCATGCAGTCAGTGATCTAGAACTACCCCCTGGCCTCAACACAACAGATTCATGTCTGCATACACCTTCCTTCTCCTGGAAGAAACAAACAAACAAACAAAAAAACTACCTGGCAAGAACAGTTGGGATACATGAAAGATGGGCATGTATTTTGTGTGTACTCCTTTTAACTCCACATCCCTGGGAAAGTAACTAGCTTATCAACACTGCTCAGTGCACTTTCCTCCCATACAAGTAACAAAGGCACTGGGCAGGTTGTGGGGCCGTTTACCAGGTAGGAACCACAATGTCAAACACTGGTTAATGGAGCAGGGAGCTCTCGTACAGGCACAGGACTTCAGCAGAGGGAGGGACTTTAGAAGGCCTTTAGACCTACAGCTCTACCTTCTGCAAGTTCTACCTTCTTTATGCAAGTTTTGACCATTTGTAGAGACCTCACCACAAGCACACTTCTCAATGAAAAGGAAAAATCTACTCTAGGAGCTTGTCCTGTTTAAAATTTCATTAGGGAAAAAAAAAAACGGTTTTGTTGGTGCAGAGAAGCAGACAGCAGAAATACAATACTCCCAGCTACACAGGAATCTTCACCTAAAGTTCTGTGTAAAAGCAAAGCAGAAAAGAGTGTTTGCAAAATACACAGAAAGCACTGCAGAGCCTGGACAACTTCTCCAGGCCATGTTTATGTTTGGACTGCACACCTATGTACCTCTGCCAGTTTGATTCAGAACATGGAGACGTCCCCACTTACCTCTGCAGCTCATGAATATTTCACGTTCATAACTAAAGGGCAAGATCCCATCAGCATTCCACTGCCAACGAACCAAATGACGCTCTGGAAGTTTCACATTCTAGAAACCACCTGGTCTTTTGAAGACTTAACTTTTACCTTCAGTGTTTGTCTAGCTTATAATCACATGCTGCAGCTTTCTTACAATAGCACAGCAAACCATGACTGCTCACCGACGTTTATATAAAGTCTGCCTCTCCCTGAGCATTTCAATTCTTCTCTCAAGGCCCCCAGTGTGATCAGAAAGTGCTGTTAGGAACGCTGCTGTCTTTCCACTCTAAACGCAGCTTGCTATGCTATTTTAACTCCAGAGTGCCTAAGCTCTTAAGCAGTTTCTCTGGAAACCAAAATAAAGCAAAATGAAACAGGAACACCAAGGCATCCTTCACAACGTACGCTTAACTTGTAAGAAAAAGACAAGTCTCAAAAGGAAGATCAAATGTGCTACAGAAGCAAGGTATCTAAGTTCTAAGCATGAAAGGACATTGCTTGCATCACTCCATACCGTCCAGAAGCAGAGCTGTGCAATTCTAGGGACACCCTTAGCCAGTCCAGATGCACAGATATACGACACCGAAGAGGGAGCTAGTTAATAAAAAAAAAGGCTTCTGAGTTTATAGGATGTCAAGTACTGTCTGTAAGAAGTACACCTCCCCTGCCTGAGCCTTGCTCTCCCTCACAGGAAGAAAGTCAGTTCATTCCGAAAGAATGAAGGCTCAGAACATGATCATAGCAACATCAGGCAAGAGTATTTTATTTTGTATGTGGCAGTTGGGTAGCTGAACTTGAGTGTATTTATCTTGCAGCGCATTATTGGTATCTTCCAAGCACCCAAATATTTAAAAGAAAGTTCATCCCTGTTTGCCACAAGTTCAGCAGTACGAGTGTCCTCTGGATATTCAGAGAAACACAGCCCAGACCTCCAAGACAGAGGAGTGACATCATGGACATTAAAGTCAAAAAAAAAAAAAAAAAAAAAAGATGACTTAGCAAACTACAAGGTCAATGTATAAACATAACCAGGAGCTTCTTACCATCTTTCCCCCATTATGATTTCTGTTTTTAAGTAAACTCCCAGGACTGGATCTTAGGAGAATGACCTAGGAACCAGCGCACTGGAACAGCCCCTTGGCAGCACCCTGCTGTACTGCACCTCCTGCCCTGAAGCTGCTGGCTACAGCTGGAGCTCAGAAATCTCAGAGCACTTCTGATGCAGGAGGAGGTTTTTCCAGAGGAAATTACACCCCTGACTGTGTTCACGAAGAACTAAACTTACCTTCTGATTAATTTATAGTATTTTTATTCACCCAGAGGAAAAAAAAAGAAAAAAGTTTGTATTAAAAACCTACTATAACATACCTTGCAATTAGGGAGAGGCCATTTCCTTCCTTGTCATTTGGTGCCTTCTGGTATTAACCAAAGGTAAACAGGAGCACAGAAGTCGCATTTTCTGTACCATTTTTTGTATCATTCACTATTACAAATATATTCAACTGAACAGGAACTAGTATGAGGATATCTACTACAGTCATGCTCCTTGCCCCCTTTCTTTTTCTGTGCCGGTTTTGTATCCCCCAATTTATTTCTCAGAAGCTTTGCGATTTCTGTCATGGCTTTTCAGAGAACCAAAACAAAGCATGATAGTCCAGATGAGCTAACCGTCTATAAAAAGATTTTTCCATTCCTTCCTTAATAACCCCTAATGACTTCTTCCTTGAGCTGTCTGCAATGACATGTGAATACTTTTCCTCAGAGGTCACAGCTAGTTCAGGACTCGTCTGTGCGTGTGAGCACTAAGCTGAACCTCATGATGAGCAGCAACTACATCCCACTGGGTTTTTGCTGTCCATTCTGGTTGTCACTACTTCTTAATCCAAGCAAATGCATCTCTTACCCAAGCAAATGCATCTCTTACCAGTTCTGCCAGTTTATTTTTTATTCCTTTCTTTCAGCTCAACATTATTTGGCAGTCTTGCATTCCATAAACTCTTTACCCTGAAATACTCTCTGGTGGGTTTTCCCCCTGTGGTGACACTGGCAAAATCCCCTTTGCACTAGCCACCTCTTACTGCTGTCAACCACACCGACACACAGAAATCTGACATCATAGACACAGAAGTCTCTACCATACAACAAAAGCAGTGAACATTTGATTTATAGAATATATATTCATGGGTGAGACTAATCAGGAAACCAAAGAAGAAGCAAGATGCCTACAAGTTTCAAAGGAGGAATTCTACACACAAACAATTCCTTACACTCCCCAAAATCTTATTTTATAGTCTTACATACTACCAGAACCATGTAACTGCATGCTTATTTGCTGGCTAGCTAACAGCTGTTACCTATGTAGAATAGTTTGTTTTGAAGATGGAAGCTCACATTTCACATCTTACTGTTAAAAGCCATTTTGTACTATCATCTACCTCTGCTCTTTCTGGAATGCTCAGTGGCCAGGTCATTACAAACTATTGCTGACATTGCAGTGTCACACACATAAAATGAATTAATGGAATTAATTCCTCCCTGAAAATAAGGTATCCCAAATCTTGCTCTCTTTTGATTTAAGAACAAGATTTTTTTGGCCTTTTTTCGCTACTTGCTCGTGTTTAGCGAGGATGTCTATTTTCAGGTCTCCCACTCTCACAACAAATACAACAAACCTTACTAAACCAAGCCCACCAGCTGCACATATTTTTCCCCGGGAACAGGATGAGTTCTAACAAACTGTACGTGCCAGATGCTGGTCACGCCATGTCAGTGCAGTATTAGATAATCACAGAGGGCCAAATATAGAGGCTAGAGAAAATAAAACAAATCTCCAACAATTACAACTGTGTCACCAAAATAATGCTGACCCACTTACACCAGAACTGTGCACTACTTATTTCAGCTAGGATTCTAGGAGGCACTCTGGAAAAATTAATTCTGCCAGAAAAACCTTCACCTGCACTAGAAGGGTTTTCCCAGGTGAACATTTTGATATCCTTGTAGGACAGACCGCGCTTCAGCTTAGCTTCACTAGGTAGCTCCCTTGAACCAGGGCCATATGATACCAAGAATTCTTAAATAAGAAATTAATAAAAAAGCCTAAGTAAAATGGCAATGTAAGATTTTTTTTTATTTTTTTTTTTTTAAGGTCAAGCTTCTAAGGTATCAAATAGCAGAGACGTCAGTACGTTTAGAGTGGTATTGGGCTTTGAAGCCAAATTTAGCATTTAAAGAGGCATTATCTAAGCACGTTCTGACAACACTAACCCCTACTGACACTATGTCAGTCTATATATTTTTAATGCCTGCCATTTTTTCACACGCCAGCACCCGTTAACCAGGGGGTACCACACAGCAGCCCAGCCCACACTCAGCTGAGCAGGCAGCCAGCCTGCAGGACTTCGCAGTGCAGGGCAGACCTTGCTCATAAGCCTGATGTGCAGAAAGCTGAACCAGGGCCTCCTCAACCACAAAAGCTGTGACAGCAAGCCCATGTACCAGCTTACGCGAGGCTCATCTTACATGGGGAGCCTACAAATAACACACACAGGGCACACTGCTGGACAGGACCGATGATAGGAACCGGAGAGCTTGTACGCAGCAGCTTACACTGCCAGGCACGGGCAATCCAGGAACATTGGAAGCAGCATAAGAGAGGAACTTGTTTGTCCACATACTCAAAGAGTAACCTCTAATGCAGCCACTGCTGTGAGGTTTCACTGTGCTTCAAATCCGATTGGCTGCGTTTTGGACGTCAGATTTACAGATTGCAGAACTGTTAAGAACTGCTGTTTCAACAGCCAGCTGAACAAGAGCAACCTAAAAAAATCCCTCAAGCAACCAACAAACAAACCACTGCTGTACCTGAACTGAGAACTACAAGATGCAACGTTCACTCTTCCAGTGTGCCCTAAAATAAGATGATCTTTCCCAGGAGTCTCCCTTAAACACTGAACTGAGACAAATAACTGTGCAATTACCATCAGAAATATCTAGAGTCCACCTCATCCAGCTTGTTTTTCCAGTAGAAAGCTATATCTGCTTTGTTGTTGTTTTTTTTTTTTTTAAATCCAACATTAACGTGTAATAAACACAGTCTATACTTCACATGCAAAGTGATCCACAATAGATTGCATTAACTGGGACTGCTAATTACTCTTTTTGGTCTGGCCAAACTCAGTGTCTGATGAAGACACTTACGATCTGAAGACTTGTCTCATATGGCACCAGACCCACTGAACGCATGGCATCGTTTATACACAAGGCACAAGTGCTGTTATTGAACAGTGCCATTCAAAGAAAAATATGAAGTGCTCCATCTCCAGTCTTCAATTTGAATTTATGCCAACAATAATGGTTTATAATCCATGCTTCAGATAGCAAAAATTGCAGACCAATGACAGCCATAGTAAGAGATAAAAGTCTGCCTTACACTACTCAAGAAAAATCCTCTGAACGAAAATCAGACTGAACCACAAAGAACACATCAAGGAAAAAAGTACATATTTTAACTTGAATAAAAAAAAAAAAAAAAGAAAACTTGCAATGCAAAATTTTATCTCACCTCTGTGCATTATTTTATGCTTTTCTCTCAGATACGTAAGTCCTTTTATTACCTAAAGACAAACAAAATAATTTTTCAGTTTATGAAAAGGTAATTGCATGTTTTTTCTTGTACAAGAATTCCAACTGAATACAACATAACTGAAGTACCAACATGTAAACATTGCAAAAGAATATTTTGTTTAAATTTATACCTCCAGCTCACACTAAAGACCAGAATCAGCTGGAGCCTTACTGGAAGTTTTGCATATGCAGCTTGTTGCACAATAGATATGATAAGCATAACATCCACTTTTTTTTTTTTAATTAAATGTTGCTTCTGTTCTTATCCAGAAGCATCATCTGATACAAAGGCAGAAAAATCAAAGCTAACACAATCAAATGTGTTACTTGTTCCAGTGCCCCGAGCTACCAAATAACAACACATATAAAGACTGCCTTCTTAAAAGGAAGCAACATGCTTTGAAACCCAGTAAAATTTCTCTCCCACATCCTCCAATCCTGGAGCGGCTGCTTCCTGAATCTGGTATTACCATGCTGAGACACACATCTACCCACCTACAGCCTTGGAGAGCTACGAAGACACTTACCGCAATGCTAACTTTGCCCAGTATCTGCTCTGGAATTCTTCCAGCCTT
Source organism: Anas platyrhynchos (assembly GCF_047663525.1). NCBI lineage: Eukaryota > Metazoa > Chordata > Aves > Anseriformes > Anatidae > Anas > Anas platyrhynchos. The sequence continues at coordinate 22,979,676 of NC_092597.1, read as the reverse complement.
TTTCAGTACTTGATCCAAGGAGCCGCCATCCTAGTAATAAATGTTTGAATACTCAAGCTTCAGTCAAATTTCTCTAAAACATGTCAAACAGGATTTCAGTCTAAAGCCTAAATTTGGTGAGAAATGTTGCTTTTCACATGTGATTTGATATTGTTATGGTGCACATCTGAAAAAACAAATCATTCCTCAGCAGGAATTACTCAGTTTTATGCTTTTTTTTTTTTAAACAAATATTTGCCCAGTAATAACATCCACTCAAACATTTCTCACAGTGGTCTTCCAAGCTAGTATTTCCATGGTTTGACTCCTGCTAAGGAAATGCTGAACACAATGAGCTGTTGACCAAGCATTAGGAGTTTTACTCCTGAAAGCCTGTAACTTTCAGTCCAATACATTAACATGCTCTTCTTTCTTTTCACACCCATCACATGCTATTCTTTTCCCTCCAAAGATAGAATGAGGAGGGCTGAAGAAGCATACATTTTATGATACTGATCCCAAGGATAAAAATAATTTATGATGCTGGAAAACGCAGAGCTGCTTCACGAATATAATATGTGCTTGCAGCACCCCATGATCACAATTAATCTCGTGGTCCTGTCCACCTCATTCCTGGACTAGATCCTACACAGAAAACTGGCCCCTTAGTTCTGCATATCTGGAGTGACTGTCAGCTTCCAAGGGTAGGGGGTTGATTTGACACAGCTCTCAAAGCATCAAAATACTGTGAAGCCCTTAATTTTGTATTTATTTATTTTTGTAGGTAATGGTCTTACTAATTTTACTAAGTAAAATAAATTGAATGCATGCCCAGACACCCTCAGCAAAGTCAGATACATTCCACTGTTGCTAAGGGCTTCTGAGAAGGAAAACCATACAAAAATTATATACGTATTTTAAGTAACTGATGCAATAATAGGCATGTGCTTAAGATCTAGATTCTGTAAAATAGACACTATACAAAGAAACCAGGAAGTTATTTCTCAAATCAAAAAACAGTACCGTGTTGTCCAGATAGTCACTTGGTAGCTCCCAATAACTATAACAAAACTCCAACTTGCAAAAAAGTGATTTCCTTCTGCCTTAACTTATCTGTCCGAAGTTTTCATCATTTTCACTACTCATATATGCAGTGCAAAAACTAGACTACATCAAGTTTATTATTTGAGGACTAACACCTAAAATTCTTATGAGAAGTGAAGTATATTAAAAACTTATTTATCATGCCTTTTTGGGAAAAAACACCAAACTTGACTAAAAAAACACCACCAAAAATATTTTGTATATATATACATGAAATGTTTTTCCTATAAACAGGCCGCATTTCTGGAAAGCTATTGCTTGAGACACTTGTATATTAGCAAAGATCTCATACAGAAAAAAAAACTTTTTTCCCCTGCGGACTAGCTTCAATTGTGAAAGATGTTGAATACAATTCACTTGCCTAATGTGCGGGCTGCAGCCTTCAGCAGCTTTCAGGAGCAGACTCCAGACTTTCTGCATGTTAAACACTTCCTGCTACGCAAAGTTATGCACTGATTTTGAATTTATTACCTAAAAATATCACTCAAATCTTCAACTTCCATGCCTTTTCCACCAACAGCTCTTTGTATTTATATGTATGTTTTGCTAGAAGCCTAAATTTTGTCTGATGCTAACTTAAAGAAAGGTACATACAGAAAATACAACAGAGTCTCATCTAATCTCCTACCCAAAAGGAGAACAATAGATTACACCTAAAGATCTACATTACGCCAACAGCTTAATCACTTAATTAAGACTGTAAATTAAATAATCCACTAGTTATTTCTTATCTCCTTAATCAAGTGTTCTTTTTGTAAAATCCAGTATCCAGTCTGTCTAGATTCAGCACTGAAGTAATAGATTTCATATCACCTTCTCTTAAACTGAAGAGATGTCTATTGTCAGCTATATAATTCCCTGTTTAGGAACTTGCAAACCCCAGTTGCTTCTGTTTTCTTCTTTTTTTCCTTTTTCTTTTGTATATAAATTGAGATTCTTTAGACATTGTATTTACACATGTAATTATATATCACTGCCATCTGTCTTTTAGAAACGACAGATGTGCACTTCTGTGGCATTTAACAATGTATTCCTAAACAATGCCCAGACAGTCATTTTTAAAATCTATTTTCGTCTCATTTTTCATGACTGTTTTCAATTTTGACGAACTAACTTCTGTATAATTCCCAATAGTCATTTGTATTTTAGGAGTATGCACACTTTCTATTCAGCTTGCACATGTTTAAAAACTGGATCATGATCACTTGTTCCTAGGCAACCATCAATTTGTTCTAAAAATTTCCATAAGAGAAGACCAGAGAAGCATTAAAACTTTCTCAAGAAAATAAGATTTCTCTCCAAAGAAAGACTTTTGTCAAGTGAAAAAAATAGTCTTAGATTTATTGTATTGCATGTTGTTAAAAACTTCCTCTACTAAGCAAGTGAGGAAAAAGATTCACTGACCTTTAATTACAGAAAATTTACTTTTAGTGTTTGGCTCCATATGGTAATAGAAAGGCAAACAGATGTCGAGAAGAATGTGTACTTTTCTATTAAAATGAAACACAGTTAAAAATATTTTTGGTATTAAGAAAGTTGTTGAAGTTCCTTCTAGGTTTGTTCACTGCCTGTGCAGTAATCTTTATGCCTGCGATTTTGTAAAGTTTGAAAGGAGACAAAATATAGATCTGTCTAAATCACAATGAATTACATTCTCATTATCATAGCTAATGAGGGCCACACAGCTGTCATCCCAATCAGTCAATGTGGTCTGATCCATGTGCTCTTAGTACTGCATAAAAACAAGAACGAACCAGAACAAGTGAATAGCAAGATCAGGTGAATATTTTAAAATACATAAAGCATCATGGATACACATGAAATCAGGAATCTGAAACAGTTTCAGATTCCTTATTCACACAGAGAAGTCCACATTGCTAACTTAAGTCCCGGTGACAGCCAGGTTTTGCATTAATGATCTGTTAGTAACTTCAAGCTAGGAGATTTGAACGCACTTACCATGTGTTCCATGCAAATGCTGATTTCTCCATCACTGTAAAAAGCTCCGTAAAAGCCCACAATGTATGGAGAGTTGCACTCATGTAGAACTTGTAGCTCACGAATGATCTGGTTGCGAATAGCTGGCTTGATCTCTAGATGAATTAGCTGTAAAATAAACCATTTTTATTGTTTTCCTAGGGGCACAGGGCCTTGCAGAAGGAACAGGTTGTTCAGAAGTTGGGCACTCTCCACCTTCAGAGAGTTTCAAACCCTTCTGGATAAGGCCCTGAGCAGCTCTGCTCTTGCAGCTGACTGCTTTGAGCAGGAGGTGACTACACGACCTCGTGGAGCCCCTTCCAACCACAACTATTCTATGACTTAATTGTAAAATAATTCCTTCTTATTGTCTTAGTAGCAAAGGGAAGGGCAAAACACTATAATATAGTAGGGCAAAACATCAGTACTTATGAAAGATGCTAGATTTAGGAGAAAAAGTGAAGTAGAATCTATCCCTAAAATAGACTCATTTATTATATAAACCAACAGATGTTCTTCATTATTACTCAAGTATGTCATCTCCACACCGTTTCTGAGCAAGACGATCGACAAACCCCTTTAAAAATTTCTCATTAAAAACAGCTAAATTTCTATTTTAGTTAAAGGTGTTAATGAGTAACAGCTGTTAACCTATTAAAGCTACTGTCAATGTAAGTAACAGACACTAACCTTTTCAGTTTAATGACAGATCAGTAACAAAATCTCATAGCATCGCAAAAATGTTACAAGGAAGTCCAGACAGCGATGCAGTAAGTTTATCAATGGGATGCTATTTTCATACATAAACTTTTAAGGGGATAGATTTTCATATCTAAAAGCTACAGGAGTAATATCAACATACCAAGTCCTACATATTTTTGCCTTCAATGGAAAATTTTACCAGAAGAAACTCTGAAGCAAAATTTATTACAAAACAGAAAAGAACGTATACTTCCCCAATGTGAAAGGGAAAAAAAAAAAATCTTATCAAAATTTCAAGTTCTGATTATGACAGGAAGTCAATACGTGAAAAAAACGCAGTTCAAACATCTCAGTTGCATTAAATATTAATGAATTGGGGTAAAAATTCCTGTTAAACTCGCAGTACATGAAAAATCAAGTAAATTATTTAGTTCAAATAAGCCTCAGCAACTTGTATGTTTCATAATTCTCACTCCCTTGAAAGTTGGCACTTTTCAACACCTTTCCCCAAACTGTTGCTATACTGAGCATGGTTATTAAAGTCAGCGTGTGCATGTTCTCCTCTATTTTGTTGAAGATGACAGCGCACACTTCTTCAAAGGCTTTCAGTGATTTCTTCAGCTCCTCAGTTGAAAAAAAATAGAAATTTTGAGTGCAGTGTAATAATGGCACTGGCAAATCCTCTCAAAGGAGAAACTGTTTCTCATGAGCTCAGGTAGCCTGCCAGCTTTCTGATCCACTGCAGCACATTGATGTATGCCTGAACTCTGCCTCCTGCGCAAGGAACTTCACTCCTGGAAGGAACAGACATGAGGAGCCCAAACACAAATCGTACTGTAGATGCATTTCCGTAACTGTATTTTATTCCCAGGGATTTTGAGATAAAGCGATAGCTGTTCTTGTATACAAGATGAGAATTAAAATACCAGGATGGTTAAGTTAAACACAGTTCTTATAAGCTAGGTCACAGCTGCTATAGGTTGCAAAGCATAAACCTGAATCACTGAAATCCAGTCTCCCCTGAAGGAGAGACGCCGTTTCACACAGGAACCACCTGCATCCCATGAAGAAACTGGGAACAGGAGATGTCACCGCACTCCAACACATTCCCTTGTTCTTAAAGCTCTCATTTTTTCTAGTATCCAGGAGCACCTAGAGGCCCTTTTCTGGTTTGCAGCTGAGAAGGAAGATCTTACAACAGGGCATACTTTTTCTATTTCTCTAGACTTACAGCCCAGAACACAAAATACTGTCACTTACCCTAACATACATCTTACAGTAACTTTTAAGACCTTCTACTTAATTAGCCTAATTTTCTCTGAAAGATACATAAACAGCTGAAAAGACTGTATTTGTCAATATGGGGGGAAGGGAGGAATAATGAGAAGGGGGAATAATATTTATCCTTTCGTTGTTAACAGGTGGAACATTTTCTGAAAAATTGGAAGTGTAGAATCAGCAAGCACAACCCTTCCTACTTTTTGGAAAGGTGGCATTAAGCAGTCTTTTGTGTCAACATCACTTATTTCTCCAAATACTTCAGAGAGCCTCCTCAATAAAAGTTATCCACAAGTTCTTGTTTTTGAGGCACTCACCTTTCTTGCCATTATAAGACCAGAAGGCTTGTGAGATACTTTGAATACCACACCGCCATTTCCTGCTCCCAGCTCACTGATCTTCTCAAAGTCATCATCCTTCAGCTCTCCAACTTTTTGTTTCTGGGTAAGGAAAGCTTCGAGGCGCTTTCGTTGCTGTTCATCCAACTCTAGTTCTTCCAGCTTCTTCTGAAGTGCTTCCAAATTTGTCCTGTAGAATAGAGAAAGAATAACTCAATTCAGCTGGTTGAGCTTGCTCAGCAGTGTTGCAAGAGGAAGAGCAAGAGATGACTGAGGTCAGGGATTAAATGCACGACAGTTTTGCACCTATGTAAATTATCTAGATGAAGCAGACCCATACAGTCATACCCATGAGAGACGTATTATTGGATCTCTGTTTTAAGTAAACAGTATTTTTTCCCCCAGATAAAACAGTGACAAACACAAGCAGATTGATACCATTTCCCCATCTCTGAGGTTCTGTCCGAACTCATGCATGTTGAGGTTTGGTATCTACAGGAGTGGGTTTAATGACTCAGCATTCACGATCAGAGACCTCGTGAATCATAGCACAAGTCTCCCAGCTATTTTTAGTTCCACGTTTTCCAGGATCGTGTTGTAATTTCCTACAGAGCGTGTGTTTCAACCACTGACTTTCACACAATTATATTACTAATAATCCACTTAGATATTAATAAAAAGTTACCAAACACAAACATGCATAGATTGCCACCGGAAACGTGACTCTTTAAGTAGGATAGGAAACAGACCAAAGTTATTTAAAAAAAAAAGTACATCTATCAGAAATCTAGGCTTAATGTCATTGATTACTACCAAAACAGAAATACAAGACTCTAAAGAGAAGTTAAATTTAAGACCATAGACAGGGATTTGGTTTTCTGGGAGTTCTTTTTTTTTTTTGACAGTTTAACTTCAGATCCTGTGAAAACACTTCATCTCGGTAATGTGAAAGCTTAAATGCTCGTTTAAAATTTCCTGCTTCCAGCTACAACAGTCAGTTTCTACAGGAGCAAATATCTGTTTTGCTTAGCCAAATTTAATGCAACGTTCCCATGGATTACAGTGCTGCTAGGATGAAAAACTTGAGGAACAGAATCTACTTCTGCAGAGCCTATACCACTTCCAATTAAAAAAAAAAAGGATTAAAATTCACCAGTAACCAAGAAAACTGTTTCTATCTATCTGTCACTTCATAAACATCCACTTACAACTCGTGCTGCACAGAGACGCATCCCCTGGATGCCCAGGCAGGCACTGGTCAGCTCAGAGGACTCACGGCTGACTCCAAGGAGCAGTGACTGATAGTCCACAGACCCAACAGGAGGCCAGAATCACAGGATGAAGCCCTTACCTTGTTAATGAGAGCCTGCGCTTCCAGCCAGGACAACAATCTTGGTTTGAATGTGTCTAAGGTTTAATTAAGGCAAATAAAGAAATCTCAAATATGCACAACTCTTCTCTGCTAAACAATCTCTAAATTCAAGCAATCCCAAGCTCCTACTACATTTAGCAGTTTAAATGTGTTCGATGGGATGCTTACTGAAGCTAGCTTGGGAAGCAGTAACAGGTAGAAGAGCTTAGTAAGGGAAACAGAACGAGACCTTTGATGGAAAGGTGAGTTGTGTTCAGTTATTTTGACATTTAAACACTCCAGGCCTAAGATTACCAAACAATGATGAGAAAATAATGTCTATTTGCATGTCAAAAAGAACGAAAAAGAACAAGAACAAAGCAAGCTCCACAAAAATATTTGCCCTGGGCAAATGCCATCTGGGAATGCTGCTCAAAAGCAGAGGAGTTTTACATAGTAAAATCCGACATACACTGTCTAATGTAGTTACACCAAGTCTCTCTTAGATAATATTTTCGGAACAAAAATAACTTCATTCTGTACAAATAGAGCAGGATACTGCATTTCCAGGCTATCCTACGAGAAGCAGCACACCTTTATTTCTGTTCTCGTCCGTTGCTTTATACCAGTATAGTCATATCAGTGTATAACCATAGGACAAACATTCTGGAGCATCCACAAAGTTTTCCTTTGTAGATAAGCACAACTTGTTAGAACATTCAAGTTAATCTGACTTACAGACTCTTGTGAAGATGAACCATAAAGAGACATTTTTGAGATCTGATTTCTAAAATAGAAAACCTATCACTGGATACCGTTTTCCAGATGTGCCCAGTAAAACCAACAAGCCCCAGCCTAAAGCCGAAGTAACATACGCTTTTACAAAGAACTGAAGTTGCTTTTCTTACAGTATGACCCCAAGATAAAAATGGGAGTGAAGTTCAGTACCCCTTAGTGTCCTACAATAAACCCCAGCACAATGAATGATGGACTCAAGCTCCGTATTTTGCCCTAGAAGATTGCTGATGTGAGAACACAAAACTGGTGTTTTTCAGAGGACGTGCACTGACAAACCCTGCCGGTACTCCCCACAAGCTCTGCTCGGCATCTTGCAGGGCAGGGAACGTGCCAGCTGCTTGCTCTTGTAGGCTTTTGACATGCACTTGCAAGATACACATCATTATTTTTTGTTGAGCCATACGTTGTACTTTTTTGGGGGTCATTTTTTTATTCTGTTCACACCTACAGGTCATTTTTCTATTCTGTAGAAACCTCTGCAATCAGTAGAAATGGAGAACAGACCTCTGATATTTTTGGGGCCACTTAAAGATCCTATTCCTCCAAATATTTCTTCATATCAGAACCTTAGCAACTTTATAGTGCATGCCCACTACATAAAATCTTTTACATCGTACTTTGTAGCTGCTTTAAGCCTGCACTTACATGTGACCAGAAAATACAGCCTATGAAAAACAAAATCAAATTAATAAAGCAGTTTTATCGAATGCTACTTTTGCACAGACATTTTCTTCTGTATCACTGCTTTAAAGAAGTCACGACCAAACTGGCAAGAGCTCAGCACCTAACTGACCTTACCAGGGAATTTCAGTTTCCTTTGAAAAATCCAGTGTGCCACAGCAGCTAGCGGTCCCCAGCTTCACTTAGAAATTCCAGAGAAGGAACACTGAGCTTGCTGTCCTTTTAGAGATTACTGAAGAAGATAGGGCTGCTCATTTGGAAAGATAAAGGAACTAGAGGCACAGCGACAGAACACAGCATAGCTTTTCTTGCTCCATTTTGAAGAAAACAACTATTGAGTTTTTTCTCTGAAGCAGAAGAGGCTTTCAGGGCTTGGAGACAACACAGAGACGCTTGCGCACATGACCTGGAGCAGACAAACAAGCTAGTGTGATGAAACAAAAACTCAGTCATGCTGAAGCTTTAGCACCAAAGATGACAACTTGCTAAGATTGCATTAGGATAACACAGATGTGATTACTGCATATCTGCATAAAACTACTTTTTACACCGTTTGTTTTGATCTCAAACTTTGCACTTCCAGCACAAGTGTTTCCTTGCTTGAAAGCACAAATTACTTTCGGTGTCCTTGTTCAAACAAGCACCAGTCAGAGGACTCCAAAGGCTTTCACAGAAGGAAAAGCATTGGCGTCATGAATTTCAGCACATCAGATTTCTCCATTTATCTAGAATGTGACCACAGTAGCAAAATAAAAATTAAAGTAAAAAATCTTTGGTCCCAACTGAGGCCAGACCTAATCCTCTAGAGAGGCAAAACCTCAAACTTCCTGACATCAATACAGAACCAACCAGAGCTTCAGACCAAAGTCACCAGAATGTTCTAAGCTCTAATGGCAGAACCTCCACTACTTGCGCTGACATTCAGGACAGTAACAGCAAATAAGTTCAGATCTCACTTGAATTTTTCAGGACCAATTCTTTAACTGTGAAGTAAATCAATCTGAAAATTTCCTGCAGAAGTAGTTAACCCAAAGACATTGTCAGATCTGCTGTTCAGTATGTAACTAAATAACATCTGCAGTTACCTTTATGATAACTGAATGACAAATAGCAAAGCAGAATTTAATTTTTTCATTCTGGTCCTTTGCTTGAAGCACTAGATATTAATCAATTTCAAATGTAAATAGATAAATAGAAAATATTTGTAGCATTGAAAAAGATGGCATTAATCTAGTTCCAGTTCTTCAAGCAAGCAGAATTTATGTAGCTTTAGTTTCAAACTCAAGCTTCTGCAGGAGTCCTACTCCCAGCCAGGAACTATGCTCAGTGTCCGGACCTTCCCTGTGTAAAAGCATCACAACAATGCTACAGAGCAAAGAACATCCAGAAACAGATGGGTAAGTAATGAACAAGTCACTGCATAAAGTTTTACAAACTAAAACACAGACAAATACAGAAGGGGGAACACACACCACTTCTACAGTAGGACACCATGAAAACATTAAGGAAGTTTGGGAGCTAAAAGCAGCAGCACACTGGCGTGCCTGTATCTGCCTCCAGAAGCAGCACTAGTAGTTACTTAATCTTACATAAAACTTACTCAAAAAGACAAAGATTCCTATTAAAATTCATCACCATTACCTTCTGCAGTCTTGGAGTTGTTTTTTCACTGTCATAAAGCTAAGCCTCTGCCAGAGCTCCATCACAGCAGGAAATCATCAAACCACCTCAGCCCTTCGCTGTTCCAAGCACTACCCTAAAGCAACAGGTTATCCTTCAATTTATTACTAGCAGTTTTAAAGCCAAGCACACACTAAACATCCTGCGCTAGGGAAAGAATCCAGCTTTTGTAACGTGATCATCTGAATGAAGCAGCAGGGAGGTCAGTGCCGTTGTCCCCACTCATTAAAGACACAGCGTAATTTCACAGACCACGTTCGATAAATATCTTCTCGATCGGCTGGCAGAAACGGACAAATCTGCTGTGGAGCCAGCAGGCAATGCCACTCTACAAAGTGGACCACTGGACTTCAGGTGCAACTATTACACAATCTCTCTTTTCCAGATCAAAAGCAACAAAGCCACACATCGCATTCAGCGGAGGTTTTCTGAGGGAGGTTTGTTGTTGTCTCCTCCCAGGGCAGCACCAGGCTGCAGGTGTTGTGGAGGTGGGGCTGCCTCCGCCCACACTTGATCGGGTAGGAGCCCTCCTGTAAGTCAGCATTGCTTCTTCCCTTCTGCACTCGAGGAAGTTCACTGACAGCTGTGCAGCACTGCTGTGGCCTCCGAAGTATAAAGACACAGAGCAGAACTTAAAGCAGACTCCTGCCAAACACAGCCATCTTCTTGACTCAACAACCATCCTCTGGTGTGTGGGGAGAAGTTCTGCTCCTGCCCATTTACACCTCACCAAATTCCCACTTTCGAGGCCAGCTGCAATCTGACATCCTGCATCTGAACCCACATGTGCACAGCCAGCTGCTGTAAAGCCAGAGGTTGGAAAGCTCTTCCAAGCAGGATCACTGCATGGGATACTTGGAGCTTTAAGCCTCAGGACCACCTCAGGTCCATAGAAGGAAGCTGATCTCAGAGTTTATGCGTTGTCTCACCTGTCCCAGGATCTCGCATCCTGACAATGGCCACATGAATGCTTAGAAATAGTACAGGAGGGTGACGACAATGGGAGTGCAGGCACAGCAGTGCCCCTAGTTACTACTGGACTGGATGCTGCGTTAACTAGCCACACATTTAACCCTAAAATCTATATTAAAGCTATACTTAACCCTGAAGTCTACTTCAGAAACATAAAAAAAAAAACGGTAGAGGAAATTAAAAAAAAAAAATCCAATGCCATCTTTGCCAGTACCTTGTCACAAAGCTGCTCGGAGTTATTACTATCAGTTTTGCAAGCTGAACAATTAGCACAAGTGAAAGCACAAAGACATACATTCACTTTCAGATCTACTGTCATACGAGGATACAAGCATGGGGGCTGTTTTCCAGCATAGTGACAGTAACACTTTCCCCAAGCCTACACAGCTGTCAGTTTAAAGCAGAAGTAGGCAGCTCACTACATTATTTCCATGAACAGCCTCAATCAGGGAGCTGAAACAAAGTACGAAGAAGATGAAGGCATTTTGCAGCTTTGAGAAGACACTACTATTTTGCATGACTGTGCTAAACCTGGGCAATAAGGCAGTTTTATTATTTAACTTTAACAAAGAACAGCTCAGAGAATAACACGGAACAAGCAACGTGAGCAGTCTCGCAGCTAACAGGACAGGTGTCTCCGTCTCTGGGCTGACTCCAGCACAGCCTCATAAAACTTGCACTTAAAACAATTCAGCAAGATCTGAACTCACTCCAGGTGCAAAGGATTCTCACTTGGAAAAAAGGACACCGTTTTTCAACTCCCACTTAGTTTTCACTTCCTGCAGTGTGTCAGAGGTCCTCCATACACGTCCCACTAAAGGAAGCGCTTATATGACTGCCCAGCACACTTGCTCCTTTCTAGCACCACTTTTAACACACCATACCGTTCCTCTTTCAGGTTGGAGCAGACCCAGTAGGGCACATTTTGATATTTAATGCTACCAGAAAAGAACTACCCAGTAAGAGCAAGAGGCAGATGATTCTGGCTAACGTCTATTTCTTAGGAAAAGATAAATAAAACAAAACGCTAGAAATGTATTTTTTCCTGTCTGAAAGTGTCCTGCCAGACCAATTACACCCAACATTTCTATTCCCATTTTTCCTGAAGCAGAACGGGGTATGTTTTAAAGATGAAAATATGGTAAGAATTCAAACATCCAAGAAATGACACAACATAAATAACTCCTTGTAGGCTGATCTGTTAGGCAGGAATATTTGCTTGAGAATTCTTTCCTCCTTTGCTTTAGCCCAACCAGTGTGCCATTAAACTTTGCACAGTTTTTTATTCCCAAATAATGTTTGAATTGAAGACTGAGTTCAGCAAAGGAAAAAAAAAGCCACAGGTGGATGGCAGCACCAAGGGACAGCCATCAGCTTCCTGCCCTGGGTGCCTTTTCCTCCCAGCTCCTTCTGCAGCTGTTCCCAGCCTCCGCTTTGGGTTACAGCCCTTTGTCCCACGTGGCAGCAGCTGCCAGCAAGGCCCAGGCGCCCCTTTCACATATTTAATGCTGTGGCTAAGCTACACAAACACTGCTTTGCTCAGTTACTAGGTTTCCTCAACGATTGCTGCAGTAGTGCATCCATAGTTTGTTACACATAAACCCTGCAAATCCTAAGAACTGAGTCTCCAGAACTGGAAATCCAAGTCCTGGATGCTCCTCTCCCAAACACTGGTGCTCTTGCCGCCCGTTTCCCCGGGCACCACTAGGTCTGCAACACCAAGGGACAACCTCACGGAGCCCAGCTTACTTGTTGGGCATTCAAAACACAACACAGAGCACAAAGATCTTACTGAAGTCTAGTCAGCCGATACATGTGGATTTAAACAATCCCTGGTTTTCAACTGTTTTAACTCTCTGAACTCCAAATTGAATTTAATGATAAAAAGGGATAAATATGGGCAACAGCCATGAAATCCATATCTTCACAACTTCCTTCTGTGGCAAGGGCACGGCTTCAGGGAAACACTATAATAAAAAGGTGAAGTTACTTTATCTGTTTACAGGGCCTGTAAAGGCCAAGGTTAGAACTGAGCAGCTTCAATTGCAAGAGCCGAGCAGGGAGCCCAGAACAGAAACTGTCAAAAGTTGCAGTTGAGACATCAGGGACAGGCAAAGAGCACTGCCTGGATACTCAGGTAACTGCATACAGAGAGCCACAGCTGGGATCCAGAGAAAACCACAAACAGAAGGCTTGTATCTATCCAGGGCAGGTTGGATGGGGTTTTGATCAACCTGGTCTAGAGGGAGGTGTCCCTGTCCACGATCAGAGAGGAACTGGGAGGGCTTTACGGTCCTTCCAACCCAAACCACCCTGTGATGCTGTGATCTTTGCCCAAATTTGCAATAGAACGATTGCACAACACAGGACATTTACCAACAGAGCCATTTAGTAAAAGAAATTAATCATTTTGACTTTTTATGTACAGGCTTTAACAATACATATTTACACACACACACACCCCAAACATCGCAGCAGAATATCTCCACATATAAGAACAGAATAATTTCTCCCCTTCCTCAAAAAAATGCATTCTCTGATTGCTAGATTTCTGCATTGAAGCTGTTGACTCATCTTCCTGCCACACAGAAAAAAGTTTAGAAAAGCAGAGAATAATGCTCAGTTGTGAACACACAAAAAAACCCAACACATTGAAGGAAGGATGAGTTACCAGGAAGTTTTAACAGTTTGTTTTAGAAACCTTCAAGCTGGTTTTTAGGAAGATACTTGTTCATACAAGGAAGCACACGAAGTGGCAATGCTGGAACATCTCTGTTCTAGCTCTCAGAATGAAGTAAAACATAATCTTGCTTCCATTCTTACTTCTTTTGTATGTGTCATGCAGCGACAGACACCACTGTTCACTTCCTCCTGCTGGATGCCTGCGAGGCAACAAACCCAGGCGAGAGAGAACGTCCTCAGCTGTCAGGAGGCAGAAGTTTGCTGGAATTCACTCTCCTCTTGTTCAGACAAGACTCAGGTCAATGGCTGAACAGCAGATGTTTGCAAAGGGATGGTGAGCAGTGAGTTAGCCTTGCCTGTTTGCTCATTTGTTGTGAGCAATGACTGGCGGAAAGGCTCGCACACTCATTCCAAAGAATAAAAGATTGCCTGAGTAAGTAATATTGAACGCACATCAAACCAGAAATCATCTGCTTGCCAATTCCTAACAGTATCAGCAAGCCTTGAGAAGCAAGATTCCATTGCCTCCTTACAAAGGAGGAACATGGGAAGACAGAATGCCCTCCCCAAAAATTCAGCAACCCAGAAACTGATGTTACCAACTACCATTGCTTCCTTGGAGAGATGATTTTGTGCTTTGGCAGTGGAATCCATAAACTGCTAAATCCCAGGCAGTCCCCAGGGCAATGACGGGAGAACAAATGCAGCTTCCAGCAGCTGTAAAAAGGGTAACACAGGGAGGAGGACGGGGGAGCTTTTGTACTGGAGAATTTAATAATTTAAAGGGGCCACCTAGGTTTACTGCACATAACAGACAATTTCTTCCCCAGTTCATTTCAGAATGCTTCTCCCGCGTACATTGAAGTATTTAGTGGGTACGCACTCAAATTGCTTGCTGATGTATTTCCTACCTCCTGTAAATTTCCCACAATTTAAGGCTTTTTTTCCCCCAGCCAGCACTTAAGCAAAGACTCTTTGCCCAGATTAACAACAGCAGCGCTGCTGTTATGCCAAACTAAGAATTCAGCTGCATATGGGGCTTGCCTAGTCCCCTTCTTTTATTATTTTTTAAATGAAAAAGCCTTCTTTGACTATTAAGTAATACTGGAAGATCTCAAAGGTAATCTGGTCCTCTCGAGACAAAGATCTAAGACTATTCAATTAAAAGATGTGCTACTCTGAAACTGTTGTAATTACTGAATCTCTGCATTTCTCTGTAGTATCTCAGGCTCCAGGTATGCTGTCTCATAATCCTGAGAAACCTTGGGCTCTTGGCACAGACTCTGCCCCATTCTGCCCCCAGCCATTCATTCATTCCTGAATAACCCCACTCAGAACAGATGCACTTCAAAGATCACAATAAAAAATGCGTATTTTCAGCTGTAGTATCTCCCTGCTTAAGTTCACCATGGGGCTGTATCAGTGCTAACATGAGCCCAAGCAGACAGCCCCACAAAAATTTATCTGGTATTCTTTGGCGGGTAAGTTCTTGGTTGGATCAGCACAGAAGCCTGACTCACTGAAAGAGCTGATGCAAGAAAAGGAGCCTCAGGAACACGTGGGCAGAGCAAGAGGAGGACAGAAGTTCTGAAGTAGCAGGATCTTGCATGTGTGCAATCGTGAAATCACACCTTTCTAATTCCATCTGCAGAACTGCTGTTGTAAAGGGCAGAAAAAGGAAAAAAAAAAAAAAACAACTGCTGGCTCCGTATTAACCACCAGCACTTGCCTTACCTGTGATACCACTGGAATGAGACATTTTTATGCCTGGTTTATTTAACTCTAATAAACTGATTTATGCTTTCTGAACAATGACCACATCATAAGAATTAAAGTACGTTGCCATTACAGTCATTATGCCTAAATGTGTGTGTGTGTAACAAGACTCAGTACTCTTACTTCAGTATTAACTGTCTTTTTGAATTTTCTTGTAAATATTTACAGGTCCACAGTAATTCCCTGTACACATGCAATGCGATAGCAATCTTGCCAGCTCAGTCATAAAATTTCAGGACCTAATCTTCCAGAACATGACACACACACAGAAATCCTCTGAAGTCAAAGGAATTCCATCCAGGGGCTGCCTCTCATCAGAGGCTATTTGGTTCTAAAAGCAAAGGAAAAGAAAAACAAAACAACAAAAGCAGCGGTGATCCAGCAGGCATTAAAACAAACAACTTGGTGAAAACCTTCCTGTCATTTCATCTCAGATCACATCCAAGAAAAGCGAGCCAGAGAAGATTTACTCTGTGCAGGATGATTCTGCTGGAACGAGGTCTGTTCAAGAACAGCGCACCGATCCTGCTGCTCACCTCCCACCACTCCAGTTTTCAATGCAAGCCTCAAAAAGTGAATAAAAACAAAATCAACCTCCCATCCCCACCTACTCCTACGAAGCCCAAACTGAAGTTCCCTTGAGAAAGACGCTGAAAAAAATGAAAATTGCAAGACACATCGCAAGCAAGCAACTTCTGGAAATGTCGATACAAATGGAAGTTCAAGCCACTTTTGTGTAATTCCCAAATTACTCTTTGACTATCAAATGCAGGCAGCTGCACTCAGAGGTCATGCCAGCTACTTGGTGGCTTCCTTAATGCAATTTGAACAGGATAAACAGAAAGCGACAAGAAAAAGCTCACATTAAGAACTGAATTATAGCTTATGACTGGATTTTGCCAGTCGATTTCTAAGAAATTATGCGTTGCTTTGAACAGTTCTAAGATGAGAATATGCTGCAGTTAAGACAGAACACACGTAACCACCACTGGCAACAGTTAGGTTCAGAACAGTTCAGAAAGCCTTTGGACTTTCTTTCAAGACACGTCCTGTGAAGAAATATAGTCCCTAAGGTGATAAAAACTTGTAGCCAGCACCTTCTTATATTCTCAAAAACTTACTTCCTTATAGCACACTAGAAGATGACAAATTCCATGTTCAACTTTACCTTTCACATGTTTTTTCCACATTTTTTTTGCACTATCTTTAGTGCCAGTCACCAAAAACACAGTCCTGCTCTGCTCGTTCCACTTCACATCATACCTCATCACAGCTGAGACTTGCTTGGCACCATCCTCCTGGAGCAGAGACTGAAGCTTAGGCTTGATTTGGGAGCTAGCAGCTGTTACCAAAATAAATAAGTAGTTGTGGATTTTGCAATTCTTTAAACAGATGGGAAAAAAACAGACTTCAATTGCAACCACCTTTTCTACATGAATGCTTATACAACACAGAAGTGACACCATCTTAAGAAGTTTTTAGTCCCAAACACTTCTGGAAGGTTCAAATGATAGTACCAGAGAGAGTAGCAGTCTTTATTTACTCAGTAAGTAACAAAGCGAGGCTTAGAGCAATTCTGCTAGTACATGCAACCGATAGACAGGCAACGCAATCAGAAAACATCTCTTCTAAAATGAAAAGTTTTAAGCTGCAACAAACTTTAATGCACGCTCTTAACTGTAGCAGTAATCTCTTCCATGACAGACAAATGAACTAAAAAACTAATTACAAGGCTCCGTTCATTTTGTGGCTCATTGGATTGTTGCATTCCATGACAAGATGTTGTATCGACTATTTACTCCACTTTTTCTAACAGCATTTTTTAAATAGCCTACATTACATGCCAAGACATTCTATAGTCACAGCCTCTCAAACATAAAATCCATGCCCTGAGATCTTAAATTACTTTTTTTTTTTCCCTATATGTATCCTTCTGGACATGGGAATTTTAACTGGCAGATTTTCATCCAATATCCTGAGGTCAGTGGGACACTTCAAAACTCACTGCACAGCGTAACTCATAAATGATAGGTTTTGATGAATAAAAAATGGGCCAATTTTTAAGTAAGTTTATACTACAAGGCTGTAGCTATAGAACTGTTGCATTTTGTGCCTTCTCAGTCAACAGCACTTCAGGTAAGGTGACCACATTTAGATACTTGCATTTTTGATACTTGCTAAGACAAGACAGTGGAAGTTCTGTTTTGGAATGGTTTGTAAATACCATACACATAGCCCTTACCTGACCTGGCATTTACTGGAGTACCTAGAGCAAGGTGAAAACTAGCTGTGTTTGTTTTCACTGGCATTTTACATCAAAATAACTCCCTCATTATAAATGCAACCCTTCCTTCTGCTTAACTGCTTTTGTGAAGATGTAATTAAAAATGACATGGAAGTAACTTTGTTCTCATGTGAACAAAATGCTTATTGTAATACAAAAACTTCAAACGTACCCTCCTGCCTCTTTGCAAAGCGTCTACTTAATATTGCATGTCTAATTTGGATTTAAATAAACCTAGAAATTGAGCAACAACTATCAGATATTCAAAAGGATGGAAACCTAAGTTTGAGAGGAAGAGAAAGTGGAGATCTTGTTCTTGTTCCTTTTGGCTGTTAAGACAGGGAACTATCCTGTCACTTTCAGTCAAAAGGGAAGGAACATCCCTCTTACTGCGTTCAGGTTTCTTTCACTTTTCTCCTATTCTCTCTGCAAAATCATTGCAAGTGCATACCTGTGCCGTTCCAGAAGTACCAGAATGAAATTAAGTCTGCAGCTGGCCAGTGTCATCCCAGCCTCATTCCGATGATGTAAAGCACCAAGGAGCTCAAGAAGAGCAGCACGGGGTCAGCTCTGGGTAACTACTTCTCAGCAGGAAATGTCAAAAACAGAAGTGAAGTTCACAGCACAGAAAAATCTTGTAATACGTGCTCTCTATTGTCCACTGAGTAGCTAGGGATTTGAAGGCACCAGAGCACCAAAATACACTGCACAGATTACAGAAGTAATAACTGCATATAACGAGCTACAAATAACAAAAGCTGTTGTCACAGAAAAACAGCGTGAAATTGAATTGAATGGGCCGCATGCACGTATTTAAATTGCAAGTGCTCTACTTCTCCTTTATAACACTGACAGGATTTTTTTAAAAATAATTAACACGAGCAAGGATCAAGCCTCCACTGTGCACTTCTTAACGCACCACCCCTCACCCCACAAGCATTTGCTCACTCCAGTCAATTTGATCCCAAGGCCAAATAAGGATGAAGACAGAGGACAAGACAGGCATGGGAAGCAAGACATCCTCAACCACCCAGTCTCCTCTTCTTTTTGTTTTGCCTTTTCCCCCTCCTTTCTGCCACGAAGTCCAAGTACCACATGCACCCATTCCCAGAAGTATTAAGCTTCAATATTTGAAAACTAGCACGGGTAAGTGGCTGTTCAGAACGTTGCAGAATCTTCTAACCCACAGCCAGAAAGTTCCCAATTTCTAACATAAGATCACTGCTGGCCAAACAGTACCTTTTTGATTTTGTGCTAGCACTGCCTTTGAGCCTAAGAAATTCCCTTCGTGCATTTACAGAGAGCAATCATATCACCTCTCACTCAGTCTTCATGTTACTTAACCAAATAATTCGAGCTCTTTTCATTCTCTCTTGAGAGGTTCACTTCTCTGAAAAAGAACAGGGAAGCAGCCAGGATCATTTGCATCAAAGTGACAGGTTTGTGTATGGTGGAAGCAAATAAGTAGCTGCAGACTCACACAGCCAAAATTCCATTAAGTCAGGAACAAAGCTTCAGAAAGCGTTAATATGGTAGTCTGCAGCTGCATAACATACTTGAAACACTTGACCATGTATACAGACTGACAAACACCTCTACAGTTGATTTCAAGCACTGACCAGAAGGAAAAACTACACAGCAGGAAAGAAAAAAAGAAAGCTTGCAGATGAAAGATAAAAAAAAAAAAAAAGGACTGTTTTCAGCTTCATTCCAAAACCATTTCCAAATTCTGATATTCTGATGCAACTATGCTTTGCAACTTAAAGTCTTTCACAATGAGGATTTATACACCCTCATCCCAAAAATTAATTCTAGCTATTTATGGGACAACAGGTTACTGGATTTACTTCTTCTCTAAGCTGCTGTTTTTAAAAATGCTTTACACATCTCTACTCTTGGCAAAAGCCAGGTATAGGACTAACGTATAGCAAAGAGCAAAAGTCTATATATACCAAAAGTCTCATACACCAAATAAAATACAAAACAGAAAATGCAGCAAGACTCTTCACTGGTGTAAGCAAGACTCTACACTCCCATAGGTCTCTCTGTAAGTTTCCAAGAAGTAAATGAATATCAGTCATCTAAGCAATTTCACATGAACGCTGTTTCTAAAATGAAGAAATATCGAAGATACACAGTATTTAACGCAGTACTTGTTTGGTGCTTAACTTTAGGTGGCACAATAAGTAATAGGTCTATCAGATTTATTCCATAAAACAAGACCAGTATGCAGGAGGGGTCCCTGAAAACTGTATCAGCTTATCTACAACTGCCTTGAAGAAAATCAACTGTAAGGTGCTATACAGACAAATATAAAAATAACATCTTTTCCCCTATTGATCCAGGGCAAAAACTGTACCTAAGGATTATGTTCTGAGTATTATGCAATCAGGAATCCCTGCCACAAGACAGTTTGTAACAGAGCTCACCCTTCAGTTCGTCATCAAAAGACTTTGCTAGAAACATCACAGCAGGAGCTGTGAGATACCGAGTATATTCTGAGGTTAAATGAGGTTTGAGCCTGCCTGAAAACATGGCAACACCACCACATGCGGAACAATTCACAACCTGACACTTGTACATCTCAGTGCAGCCCTGTACTGCATATCCTGACAGCGCAGTACATAAGTACATCAGAGCTCTGCTTATGTATCCAAGAAGAGTGAAGTAACCATACAGGGAAAGGAATGCGCTCTTCCAACACGCATCTGTTTTTCACGCCTTTGTTAGGAGCTAGTCCATCACCTTAACCTAAAGATGGAGCGGTGAACACAGACCTGCTAACCTGAGGAAGCTCCTTTTGTGACACCTCACGGCGCTGCCATCGCAATATGAAGCCTGACTACCGTGCATGTGCTCAAGTGCTACTTTGTAAGCAACGCTTTAAAAAAAGCACGCCCACGATTAGCCTCGACTTACCTTCCTTTATTTTATAAGGTGTAATGCTGATACTAGAGCCAGGAAAACTCAAGAACAGCTTCTCCCAGCGCACTCACGGATGTCCCTAGCATTACAAACTAGTTACCGAGAAACAGCTTCACTGACATCAGCTTAAAGTCGAGGAGGGGACAGATAAACAAACCCCACCACTCTTCCTACAAATCCAAGGCTCCCAACACAACTTCTCCCTGCACCCACGTTACTTAGGAAGGCAGAACCTGGCCCTCACCCCATCATTACATAACCCAGCCCTCTGACAGACGCCCCCCACCTTACCCCCGCTTTCCTCACCCCCCCCGCTCACCCTCCACCCTCCGGGAGCCGCTGACCCCGTGAGGCGCCCCTCAGGGGCACCCCCCCCATAACGGCCCCTCAGCGAACCCCCCCCCCCGGGCCTGACTCACTCGGCGGCGCTGGTCCCGTTGACGGCGGAGCCATCGGGCGCGGGGTTCAGCTGGATCGGCCCCGGCTTTTTTTTCGGCATGGCGGCCCCCGGGCGGCCCCAAACCGGTGCCGGTGCCTGAGGCGCTGCCCGGCCGCCCCCGCTCCTCCCCCCCCCCCCGCGGAGCGGCCCCGAGCTGGTGCCGGCGGCGCGCGGAGCCCGTGCTGAGGCCGCGCCCTTCCTCCGCACTGCGCCTGCGCGAGCCGCTCCCCCCCCCCACTCGGGAAGGTGAGGCCAGGCAGGAGCATGCGCGCTGGCGGAGGGTGAAGCCGCGGAGCTGTGCCCTCACAGCGCTCTGCCCTCACTTGGTGGGAGGGGCTGGGGGGGGAGCGGGCTCGCATCAGCTCCGGGGCTTGGCCAAAATTTTGAGAGCTTCAGAGAGCTCTCACCGCAACCAAGAGAAGCAGCTCTGTGCAACGAGCCCCAGCATCTTCCCCGCAGAGCAAACCACGGTGCTAAGGCGTGTTTTGTGCAGCTGGTTTGTTTATCTGCCTCCGTAATGCACCCAGACAGGGGAACTGCTGCATTGATAACTACAACAAAACCTCACCTTGGGCTACTCACAGCTACTCATTTATTTATTTTTTTTACTAAACCAAGTGCCTGCAGTAAAAATTTTAAAGGAAACTTACACTCAGAGAACAGTGAGTTATAAAGAGCAGAACGAGTACGAAAACACAAGGCCAAAGGTGTTACTCTCGCTTCTCTGGACTTTTATTTTGTGTAGCTGTTAGGAATGATCAGGTTTGGTCACAGGCATTTCATGCTTAATGGGATCGTGGTTTTCTCTGTGTGCATTTCTGTGAAGTTCTGACTCACATCACTGTTTGGGGGTTTTTGTAATTGCATTAGTTTAGGCAGCCTAAAGGTAAAACAAAAATGTTACTTTCCAGGAGCTCTCTATCATATATTGGCACACAGAAGTGAGATACGGCTGAGACATTATGCTTTATAAAAGAATAGTAATAATAATAATAAAGACAAGGTTGTATATTGGCATTGTATGTTATGAACCCGCTGATTTTTTTTAACAGTTTTAAACATAGAAGTCCTGAACTAACAAAGAACAAGGCTACAATCCTACTCCATGGAGGGAACAGCACGTCTTGTATACAGGTTGTTTCAGGGAGAAATACACCAACAGAAACAGGAGGTTAAAATTCCAGAGAACTAAAGCCACTTTGTCGCTGAAAAAAAAGCTTCCACCTTGGGATATAAGCTGAGTGGGGGATATAAGCTGAGTGCTGCCTTGCTTTAAAATCAGCTTGCTTCCAAACATCAGGGCCAGGTGTGGTGGGTGCACCTTGAATGGCTGAAACAGCCCAGCTTGGCCTGACACACCACATTTACAGCCTGGGATGTGCTCACAGGGCAGCAGTGAGCCTTACCTTCGGTAAGAGCTGAGCACCCTCGCTCCTGTCCATCGGTGATCTCACCTGGCATAAGCAGAATTGCTCTACAGTAATGAAAATCCCTTTTCTTCAGTCACGATCAGTGATCCCTCCATGCCAGTTCTCTTCCTGAGAAGGAGAATTTTAAAAGATTCTGGTCATTTATTTGTAGATCTCAAAAGGAAACAATGGAATATTGATTCCAGTATCTGGATCAACAGAGTTGGCTGGGTATTCCTTATGTGCGGTGCTTAAAACTAGGACATTTGTATGCTAATAGGACTCCGGAGGAATTACATGTATTTGACTTGTGTGGATACAGTCATCTTAAAACCTTGCCTCTGATGCTGAGATGCTGTAGACAAGTTTGGTAAAGTTTGTGCTTCTTTGGAAGATTAATTTCTCATTGTCTGAATCCCAGAGAAATGAGATGAAAACTCTTTTAAGGCCTGTACTCGGAGAAGTTATGCATCAAGAAGCACTGGCAGATTTCTTCTGCTTTCTGACACAGCTGCAAAACTCTTGCAACTGCTACTGTAAGTGCCCGCACCATACAGTGCTCCGATCCATCAAAAAATGGGACAGATCTACAAGAGAAGACTACAGTTATTCTGAAGTTTGCTTCAGTGGTAAACAAAATTTCCCACAGAGCTGTGAACTGAACTAGTTCTGAGCACCTCGGTGCTAGGGCGGTGGTTAGCGGCTTGGTACTTGGCAGAGTGAAAGCTCAGTTCCTCCGGCAGTCCTGGCGCTGACTGCTCTAACTGGCATTGTGCTTCTCAGTTTTGTTTCTTTTGCCTCAAGTGAAGAAGCTTTTTGAAGCTGTAGTTGTTTTCCTATACAAGGCAGGCATATGAATACCTCACTTAAATTAATAACTGCTTCAAAATGTTAACAGGTTTTACACTCCAATGAGTTGATTCAACCAGAAGTTATTGTAGAATAAAACATGATTTATATAGTGACTTGAGAATGTTTAATTATGTATGATTTTCCTTTTTTTTTTTTTTTTGCCACAGGATTAAGACACTGTAGTAAAATTGAATGACTACTATTTAGAGTAACTCAGAAGTATCAAGTTTTTCTATGCTAAAATCAGATTTTTTTTTCTAATGAAGAAATTGAGTTGTAGATGAGGTTGTTTTTCTCTTTACACAACTGTGTGGGGAAACGCAAGGACTCCTTTGAAACACCAGCCTCCTCTGCAGAGAAATATTTGGACTGAACTAGGAAGAATTTTAGTTCTATGTTGTGAATTTGCATGTAGTTTGTTATTTCCCCCAGTAACAAAATTGTTTTTTCTCCATCATCATAAACTACAAGCTGAAAATCTACACGAACAGATGAATGATTGACATACCTACTG
Source organism: Anas platyrhynchos (assembly GCF_047663525.1). NCBI lineage: Eukaryota > Metazoa > Chordata > Aves > Anseriformes > Anatidae > Anas > Anas platyrhynchos. The sequence goes on along the minus strand of NC_092597.1, from coordinate 22,955,935 downwards.
AAAACAGAGGTTTCAGTATGGAGGAATTCTGAAGCATAGCAGGAAAGAAGCAGGCATCATAGATCACTCTAGCTGACTGCAGTGAGAGTGAATTCCATAACAAAACTTACATTGGAAATGTTTTGTATGAAGAACTGTCAATTCCACATTTTAATGTTCTATCATTTTCAAAAGTAAAATAATCAAAGCAGTCATTAATGCTTTTATGGAAACTGAAATTATGAACAAGGTACATTATATATTACGCAAAGATGCTGTATTGTTTGCAACTTCTTGCACATTTTTAAAATAGAAAAGATTTAATTATTATTTTCACAGCTGTGCTAGTCACAGACATGGTCCCTCCATCAGATTCCAAACACTAAGAGACAGCTCCCTCCTCTGGAGCACGTTACACTTGCATTGCAAACATAGTCCCGTGGAATCTTGGAGAAATTACTGTATTCACACACCTGTTTTAAAGGCCCTTTGACCTACAGACAAAACAAGGGGATTTTTGAATTGACTGAATACAGAAATAAAGACGTGGGTCTCTGTACTGATGCCATACAGAACCGTTTCTGTGTAGTGGTTCTGCAGGAACCATTTCTGTGATTGCTCTTGACATCATTGTCTTCCACAGGCACTCCTGTGGAATGACCAATTTTCCTGTATATGATTACAGAGTACATTTGAAATGTTTCAGAGTTGTTATAGATTGGTTTAAACTTCTGTAAAACAAAGAGCTTTAATTTCAGTAGATTTGCAACCAAAAAACAAGCTTATTTTCCAGCCCAAACCAAAACATGTTTTGGGAATTCAAACATTCTCAGTGGGAGGAACTGCATTTTGCTCACTGAACAGGTGCTTCTGGAGGTGGATCCCACAGGAAAAGATAAAGAAAAAATATAAGGTGGTATAATCTCTGTGAATGACTTCTGAACAGGCAGACATTCTGATTTATTGATTCTAGCACCACTGGAAATAAATAGAACTGAAATATGTCCCTGTGAACAGAAATGCATCAGAGGAGCTTTTCTTCATTACTACTTTTTTCCGTCATGGAACTAGCATACCAGATTTTGTCTAGTTTCTTGCATGAAAAAGAAAATGTGACTATAGGATACATTAATTGCACTACTGAATTACCCCTATTTTTAAAACTTGATCACCACAAAAAGATGCATATTTTATTGCCAGAACAGATGCATGCAAATTTTTATTTGAAAGATTTAATACTTTGTAATTTATTTAGTGGCTAACAGAGCAATTTAAGGAAATAATTAGTCCCAAAAGCAATGGAATTTAAGAAGCCTGATTCAAATTCGAATGAAATTGGTCTACAGGATCAGAAATGACTAGAAGGCAGCCGACAGACATACCTTCTTTCAACCAGCCAGAGATCACAGTCTTTCTTGCACATCTTATATTCCTCAAGAAGCAGAGATTGAAAAAAAACACTTTGGATTGGAACACTATCTGAAATCTTGAGCAGTGCACCAACGGCTTAAAAATTATCATTTAAGATGACTGCATAATATAAATTTTAGGTTATAAACAAGTTATAACCCACAAATACCTGATCATTTCTACATCTGTGAGGTCTGATCCACCACGCAGCTACCCTGGTACCAATACAGCCTCCTTTGCCAAGGGCTCACTGGATCCAGAGCACTTTTATTGCATGAACAGCTTTGCCAATATAAAACCCTCCAAACGCAGAAGTAGCCAATTGTCCATTTTATAGATTTTCTCTGCCATATATCATGTGTAACATAAAACAGGAAATGAGACGTTTAAAATTAAAAAAAAAATCCTAATTTTCAGCACTTTCTCTAATGAAATAACACTATTCGATACAAAAACAAACAAGCAATGCTTCTGTTTCACTTCAACTGGAAACCAGAAGTATTTTCTAGAATTGAGGCAAGGTTTTATTTCTTTTTTTTTTTTTTAATTTTTTTCTATCTCCTCTGGCTTATTATTTTATCAGCATGTGTCTGCTTATTCATTTCCTGGGGGGAAAAAAACAATAATCAATGTCTGCTGGCATATGTTTTTCATTTAATTAGGAACATAGGAGGAGAAAGAACCACCTAGGGCATCAAATCCAATCTCCAATTAAACACTCTTCAAAAATATTGATTAATCAGATGCATAAATATGACAGGTTTTATAACACGATACTCCTCTACAGAGATCGTAAATGATCTTCCACTTTAACTCTTGGATAGTATTTTTTTTATACTTCTCAAAGCACTTTTTAATATTCAGTACCTACCTGTTCTGGCTAAGACAAAACACCTGTCACAGGACAAAGCTCTGCTCATATCGACCAGCTGACATGGTGAAATTGTTAGCTCTAGCAAGTTCAGTTGCCATTACCTAAGAATTTAAAACACAGTTATTTCACATTAAAAAAATAAAAAAATAAATAAATACTAAGGAGAAAATTGAAGTGAAAAGATGCGTCACACTAATAGTTGTAAGTTTGATATTCAGGCTACACGCAAAACCTGATTCCTTTGCTGATAAACAGTTTTAATATAGAGGGACTATTAATTCCAATATAAAGAGCTCTCTATATAGAAATTGGATTTTCAGTAATTTTACTACATCTTTACAGTGTTTGGGTTGGAAATTAGCAGCACGTGATCTATAAAAACTAGAGTATCTTTGTGTGTATTTTTCATACTTTGTGTGCCACAGTTGAGGAAAAGTGGTCATATCTAAAAAGTTCAGAAAAATTGATTGAATGCCAATAAACCCATCAGCGTGTTCACTGTTATTATGTGTACTCCTGACTATAAAAGATGCTCCTGCATTTGGGAATACATCTTTTAAACACAGTTAAAATCATATTGACTAAAGGGTAATACATTTATGCTTTCAATTTAAAGCACATGCAATTGATTTTACTGTGTTATATGGAATACATTAAATTAACAGGTACATTACCTATGTCAAACTTGGAGAGGTACCAGAGAAACCCAGTTCCCTTAAGGCACTGTCGCTGACTTTGCTCCTTCTGCTCCATGAGGCCAGCAGGACCTCAGCCCCTCAGGCCATAGAATCACAGAACTGTTAAGGCTGGAAAAGCCCTCTAAGATTGTCTGGTCCACCCATCATCATACCACCAATATCACCCACTAAACCATGTCCCCAAGCACCACATCCAACCTTCCCTCGAACACCCCCAGGGATGGTGACTCCACCACCTCCCTGGGCAACCCGTCCCAACACCTGACTGCTCTTTCTGAGCAGAAATGTTTCCTCATTTCCAACCTGAACCTCCCCTGGCACAACTTGATGCCATTCCCTCTAGTGATTTGTGGAAGAACTCTACAACTCAAAAGCAAAATGAGTTATAAAGCAGGTATGTGGTTTATTTCAGTGCTGGGCGTATGCAGCATAGCTCCCAAAACTATAAATAACTTTATATATGCAGAATATAGGTATTTATATATAACTTTATAACTCTGTCTCTATATGTATATGTATTTTTATAACTAATTTTGCCCCGCTTCTCCCCTCCCTTTCCCCTCAGCCTTTTGGCGCCAAAAGCGGCGCTACAGCCCCCGCGCATGCGCCCTGCCCCGCGGCTGCTCTCCTCAGCGCCGGGGTCTCGCGAGATCGGAGGCTCTCGCGGTGCCTCCCCTCAGCGGGGACCGCGCTGAGGCACTGAGGCACTGAGGCGCCGCGCTCTTCTTTTCAAACGCTGTGGTGGTTCCTGCCGGAGGAGACCAAAGCCCTTTCTTTTTTGGCCATGATTGACCCCTTGGAGAATAACCTGTTCGATCTCCCCGACTACGAGAACACAGAAGACGAAAGGTTCCCGCCCCTCCCGCCCCCTGCCTCCCCGGGAGCGGCCGGGGCTGACTGGGCTGAGGCTGGTGGAGGTAGGAGGGCGCCGGGAGCCTCCGGGGTTGAAACGGGGGTTGTACTGGAGCTTGCTGCATAGAAATAGGCTTGTATGGCTTTAAAAAAAAGCAGTCAATTCAAATTGAAGTCGTGCTTGATTCTGTGGATTCGTGCTTGCGGGAAAAGTTCATTTTTGTAGGTTCTGTGGAAGCGAACACGCGCGAGAATGTTGAGTGTAGCATTCCTGCTAGAATTTGGTAGTTCTTGTAGAACGTCTGACCTGGAAAACTTCCAAGGCACTTCAGGACAGTAAAGCAAATTATTTGTGTTTGAGAAAATCTTAGTGCAATCCAGTGGACTGAACGAGCTAATAGAAAGTATAAAGGCTTTATTTTTGCTATTATTTATAGTCAATTATGAGTAAAAGTAACGTTAAGTATGTGTTTCCTTTCACTAGAAAGGATCAGTTTTGGATGGCTACAATTCTTTGATGTATACAAAGTTCTAACTCATGAGTTCCTGATGCTCAGAGAATCAAAATGTTAAGCAAGAAATCAGTGTAATAAATAATTATTCATTCTGAGATGTGATGGACAGCGGTACCTTGTCTGTTGCAGTCAAGTTAGCTCTAATCAAAAAAAACATTAACTTTGGTTCTTAAAATGAACGCAGTCAGGTGCCTACGTAACCTCTTTACTCTGTTTTTGAAGGCTGTACTAGAATTTTGGCTCTCTCAGATTTCAGTGGAAACTTTGGGAAAGATTATTTATGTTTACTGATGTTTTGATTTTTTTTTTCAAGTTTCAGAATTGGCAGAATCTACTCTTGGTACACTTTTCACCAGAAATAAAGTATAAAAGTTCTAAAATAAGGTTGGCTGAAAGAGAAAACTTTTGCTAGAAAAGTTTATTAAGAATAGTAAGGTATCTATTTTCTTACTAGACTTGCATGAGAAGGTAGATGAAATATTGCACTCAAATGCTTGTGACTTGCCCTTCAAATAGGGTAGAAACTTAAATTTTATGTAATGTAATTCCAGTTGTTGCTATTTGTGCTGTGTACTTACAGTATGTTATTTTCTTTGTTAGAACCAGATGGAAACCAGCAGTCACAGACGAAGGATTCTTCTGTAGCTCCACGGAAAGCAGTTAAAAGATCAATACCTAAATTAGATGCTCAAAGGTATTATTGCATAATGTTTCTTTGAATTTGGTATATGTCTGTGGCATAATAATGAAAGTTACAGCAATATCTGCTTGGTCATAGCCAAGTCAAATATCAAGGAGTTTAGAGATGAAAGTGCTTGTGTGGTGTATCTCAACCTTTTATTTGTTGTTTACCTCTGTAATGCTATTGTTAGTCTTAACTTTCTTGAAGTCTCCTTGGGACTTAGTACGTGACTAATAATTTTGTTAATAGATATTAATTATTCATGCATAAGACTCTTCCAGCGTAGTATTGTGGTTTTCTTTAATTTATTTCAAGTGTGTTTCAAAATAAATTCTCAGTTAAACAGTGGCTGTAAATGTTAAAGTATGCTTAACACTCATCTTACTTACAAACTAGGTAAACTCCATGTAAAGGATTTCAGTATTTTCCTTGCTTTTATCACCAAAACTGCTCTAAGTTCCTTCTTAGCGATAGAAAACATCTGAGCTTCCAATTTCTTTCATTTTAAAGATACTGATGAAGTTATTTGGTGATACCACAGGTGGATGCTTTGATCATCTGTCTAACAAGCTTTATTTGGGCAATATGGATATCAGAACTGACCGTTCCATTTTCTTGGCATGTACTCAAAATCAAAAAGCAGCTTGGACTAGGAGTATAGGTATTACGAATTTTGAAAAAAGTCTCATGTCTTACAGCGGTCTTTATTGTATTTCCTTTGTTTTCCTAATGACTTCTAATTCTGCATCTCTCAAATAGAGCTCTGTAGCTTTAGGCAATGTAAGGGAATGTGGATTTTTTTTGTTTGTTTTTATAACAAAAGAAGGTTGGTTTTCAAATAACTTCACCTGTTACAGGTTAGTTTCAGAAAGAGGACTTCCTGCCTTAAGACACATGTTTGACAACGTAAAGTTCAAGGGTAAGGGGCATGAGGTAAGACATAATGAACTTTTCAGTTATTTTCTGGAAGATTAGTTTAAATTGATAGATTTATTGCCTCTCTGTGGGGAGGATTGATACCAATCTCTGGTTAGCCAGTTATGTGCAAGGGGGCTTACTAACAGTAATTTTTGATATTAAAAGTGTATGACATAGCGGTATGTTCTCTACAAACTGCTTTATTGCCTTGGATGTGCTTAGCATACAGACAGACATTTGCTGGCACACTTGCAAGAATGCCATTGTATCTCTGGTTTACAGAGACCACGTACGGTATAAAATTTTCTTACAACTGCAGACACAGAGAAGCTGGACAATACTTTTAATCTGAGCAAAAATCTTTATCAGATAAGGTTATTTAGGTGTATGTCTTTCTGTGTGTTCTAAATATCAAAATAAATATCAGCTGTGCCCCATAAATATTACTTCTTTAGACTGAGATCACACCTAAGTTGCTGACGGGCAACTTTTCAGAAGCTATCAAGTGTTTCACAATATATGCAAATGCTTTCCCTGAGCTCTTATTGTTTTTCTCATAGCTTGAAATTGCACTCACAGACTTCATTATGGGAGGAATGATTACCCAAGCATTGATATTACTTACATTTTCAAGAGACTTTCAAGCTGCAGGTGCTTAATCTTTTTAGAAACATTACTATCATGTTTACTTCTGCAGTCTGCTGACTTAACTTCTAACAGCTGGATATCTTGTTTTATGTTTAAGGCAGAGGACTTGAAGACGCTTATACGACATATGGAACATTGGGCTCATAGATTATTTCCAAAACTGCAATTTGATGATTTTATTGACAAAGTGGAGTCTCTGGGAAGCAAAAAGGAAGTTCAGGCATGTATTGTTCCTGTCAGTTTGTCTTCATGCAATGTGCAGTAGTGTAAGGAACAGGTTTAGAACAATTATACGGCAAAAGATGTAAGTTATACATGCTGCTTAGGTGTATAATGTTATTTTATCTCATTCTAAAAAGTTATTTCCAGTATTTGAAGTATTTAAGGCATCTGGCATTTAGATATAGCCTTTATTTAATGTTTCAGAGAATCTGCTTCAACTTTTACATGGCATCTTTGCCAAAGCGATTTGCTGAAGAGTTCTGGAACTCTTTTTACATTTGAATCTGCAAAAGAAGACTTCGGAAGAATGCTGCTTCGTTTGGCTAAGGGACAGATTAAAGGCTAGGAAAACAATCCACAGCATTCAGTTCAAGTTGAGGGTCAGACACATAATGAAGGGAATATTATTTTAGAGTAATAAAATGTAAAGAGAAATTGCAAATACTATTAAAAACATACCAACGTAACGTGAAAGATTTTGTCACAGGTGAAATGCTAATTTCTCTTGTTTTGCAGACCTGCCTAAAACGGATTAGACTTGATCTTCCTATTTTATCTGAAGACTTCACAGGTAATGAAGGTATGCTTGTTACACTGTTAGTTCAGTGGTTTAAAAATTTTTCTTCCCCTCTTACCAACTAGAAATCAATGCCCATGATACATTTTCATGTTTTAGAAGAAATTGTTGAGTGGTACTCTATATTAAAACCAGGTTTCTGGGGAGGGAGGAAAAAACAAACAAATTTCTGTGAGACTCAGATCTACAAAACTGAACTGGTACTCAGACTGAAGTTCTTTCTGTATATATTTAAAAGTTCATGGCACAGAGGAAGGAAATGAAAAGTGGGTATTAGCACTGGTGGTGTTAGCAACGTTTTTGGAAAAAAAAAAAAATCATTGTCTTTCTACCAGTTCTTACGGTGAAGTCAGGATGTTGAGTCTTCTATAGGGGAAGTACTTACTAATACCTGTGGGCACTGGTGCGTGTGTCAGTCTTGCTGTGTGCCTACTGTTGAGTGTTTCCTCTGATATCAAAATCTATCCACTTAACAAGTAAATATTTCAGGAGTCTCTTCTACTCAGATAGTATTTTTAGATAACTCAGAAACAAACAGGCTCTCTTTTTAAAAAGAGGGAGCGGAGGTCACCTAGTTGTTTGAAAGAAACTTCATTATCAGAAATGAGAGAATTTTGTAGCCCTTCCTAAGGTCTGTTGCAGAGTTTTTTGCTTTTACTCTAATAAGTAAAAGCTGATTGTTCTTGAGACAATTATCTACCCATTTGTCTAGTTTGTGTTCACACCTGGGGAATGAGTTATCCAGTGCTACAGCCTTGCCCTACTTGTGGGTAAAACCTTGGGGGTGGTTAATGCCCTGTGGCTGTCTTTGCTGTTGACTGCATTTGCTGGAAACGGAATGCAGCCGTAAGCAGCCACAAACAGTGAAGTAAGTGGTTCCTGCCGACAGTGTCTGTAGAGTTATCAGATTTTCTGTGCGATGGTTCCATACATCCGTATTTCAGTGCAGTGCTGGTGAGGTCTTGAACCGTGTTAGCCAGTGTACTGCTACAGCCATCAGTCCTCAGTTGACAAACCTGAGTAGGTGTCTTGCATTTTGAAATAAAAACTCAATCTAGGGTATAGTATTAAAAAAACACTTGTCAAGTACCTTCTCTGTTCATGGGCTTCGAGTACTGCGGAGGCACAAGCATACTTGGACTCAGGCACTCTTTCAAAAGAGTGCTCTGCCTTCTCTGTTTGTGGGTGAAGTTCTGTGACAGAATTGGGCTGCCTCCATTTTGCATGTAGCAACTGAGTAAATATTCTGTAATAGTAGTACAGCGAACTCAAAACTATCTAGTGTCTGTGTTGAATCTGTCTCATTCCTGGAACTACCCTTTCCACTTTCCAAAGGGATGGGAAGAAAAGTATCTGGTCTTTTGGTAAGAACAGCTTGAACTCACTGTCCCTTCAACTGTCAGGCACGGCTTACAATTGCTAACTTAGTACCCAGAGCTGTACTTCCCTTAAACTTAGGTATTTATTACCGAAGTGTGTCTGGGTTCTTCTGATTTGTTTCCTATTTTGAGTATCAGGAATAGGGACCTAGACAGATGACTGCAAGTTAAAAACTAAATCACGAAATGATCTTCAGCTTTCATGATTTTAAAATGTAGAACATAATCAGAAACTATTTAAAACTCTTTAACAGATATTGAGCAGCAGAATCCTCTCTATGTTCAAAATGCTGCTTTCTGCCCCTCCTCGCCCTTTTACTCCTTCAATCTTTATCCCAGATGGTGGAGGTGAAAGCAATGGACTGGATACAGCCACTGAGGAAGTGTATCCATGCTCTGGGAACGTAGAATTGGATACTCTGCCTGGTACAACTCTGACAGAAGAGCAACAACAGCGGATCAAGAGGAACAGGCAGCTGGCCTTGGAACGTAGGCAAGCAAAGATGCAGTGCAACAGCCAGTCGCAACACAACGGTAAGAATTCTGACTGAAGTGTTAAGCCAATAAGCTTAGACAACTGAGCTCCTGAGTCAGGAGCCATGATTCGAGTGACAAACTACAGTTACTACGTGCACAGCACCAGCACTTTCTCACTGTGGGCCACCTTGTTTTTCATTTAACAGAGCTCTTTCCTAGTTACCCAGAAGAGGAAGAGTTTAATACCCCAATTGCTCAGGGCCTGGCTGATGTCACAGAAGATCTTCAAGTTGCTGTTACAGAAGCAGAGGACAGAGATACAGAACTGGACAGTGCCAGTGAAAAGCAGAGACCTTTTCCCAGCCCTTGAGCGACTTTCTTAGAACTGGTGGGGTGCTTCGGTTAAGTACTACCCTTTTTATTGAAGAGCTGCTGGCTCTTCACACTCCAACTCCAGAAGTGCAGGGAAGCCCTAACTGTGATGCCTGTGTGGCTGGGCAGAACTGATTTCTTCTCACTGCCAATGAATTGCTCTATATGCTGGCAAACAGGGCACCATCCTTCATCTGCATGTGGGACTTCTGTTATTGTTCACTGATGTTATTTAGGAAGTGTTAATGAGTTTTCTGGCCTACTCTGTCCTGTTCTTACAGTTGATATCCAACTGAATGAACAGGGATGTTGAGAGGTTAAGTTTGTATTCAGGTTTTTAATGGAAGATCTATAACAGGAGTGTTAAGTCTGGACAGGCACCCTGGATTTTTTTTTTAACTCCCTTATCAAGTACCTCTATCTTGTTCTTACACAACAGAAGCGATTAAATTTGAAAGTCAAACCTGAAATTCTTGTTATGAGGCTGTTACACTATGGGCACTGAAAACTTCCCCCTCCCTGGTGCAAGTCAAACATCCTTAGACAAGTACATCTTAGAGGACCATAGTTTGATAAATTAGCTGTATTTCTTCATCTAATCCTCTACCTTGAAGCTGTTTCATGTTCCTTTTACAATACTCTTTTTCCATCTTACGCAATAGCACCAGCCCTAAACTAACCTTTCGGTAGAATGAACATGAAACTAATCCAAAGTTACCAGCATTGTGGTAAAGCTCTGGGATTGGCCTCCAGTATCTTAGGGTAGGCCTGTTCATAACAAACTGAATTTCTGGAAGTTGAATTAAGACACGAAATGAAGTTAGGACAAGAACAGCCTTTACAGCAGGTGGAACAGGTTCATGTCAACAGCTGTTACTTTATGCTGGCTGGAGAACTGCAATTAACAAAGGCTCTAGATTAGCATGACTGAGGGTGCTGTTTGTATGCTTGTAGTTAAGAGTTAAACTTGCTAAACTGTGTTGGAGGGGAATTAACACCTCTAGTAAGTAGAAAGACATCAGGAAATAATTAAGTTTTAAGAAATTAGTTTATGGAGAACAAGGACAAGTAACTTTTTGAATGGCAGCTGAAAGAATGTACTACAGTCTTAAATCTAGAAGATTTATCGTGTATAAAATCTTTTTAAAAGTCACATGTATTCCTAATAAAAATAATTCTTACTTAAAATAGACATTTAGTTTACCTTAAAACAACTCAAATATTTAAATATTGTTTTGTTTTGTTTTTTAGAAACTTAATTGTACAAATTGAATGTGAGTAGAACATCAACAAGCATATGTTAGGTTACAGTTCAAGTTCTGATATCAGCTGAAACATCCAATAGAGCCAAGTCCCTGATCTCCTCTAGCAGCTGGTATAAGCTTGGTCCCTTTGTCTGGCAGTACTGCCGATACTCTTCTTCAATCACTTCAACTCTTGCTTTTTCTTGAGTGTGCTGGGTAGTTTCTGCAGACTGGCTGACTTCTTTTACCAAATCAGATTTCACCACATTGAAATTCTTCTGGGAAACCTCCGTGGCTGAAGTCTGGTACGGTGCATTCTTGATTATTTCAAGCTTGATTGTGTCAGCATGGGAGCGGGACGTCTGCACAAGTATTTTCACCTTAAAAGCAATTCAACAATTATTTTATTTCTCATCATGCTACTTCCTTTTACTTTCTTCAGATTAAATACTCACTGTTATGTGATCGAAAAGACTTAATGTAACTGAATCTCCAGTGGTTGTAGTGGAAGTAATTTTGTTCTGAAACCGCTGAAGCGATCCAGGCTTCCACTCACAGCTTCTGTCACCTCGACAAGAGATGACTAAGCCTTCTTTGTTTTTCATATAAGCAGCACCTTTGATTCCGTATCTTCAAAAAAGCATGAACAGAATCTGTTAAGAATTTCCACCCTTATCAGTTCTCTCACTAATTTTGAAACCAAAGGAGGACTAGTGAGGATTATAGGAAAGCAACAGAAAGGTACAACCAGGGTAGCTTGATAATCCTGCTTCAGAAGCACTTAATGTGTATTATCAAAAAAAGTAACCCTGCAGTATATATGAAAACAGCATGAGATGGTGAGTGAGGTTTTTCAAAAGCAGTGAAGCAGAAGTAAAATACAGTCAGTAATCCATTATCTGTAAGCCCGGAATGCCCAGATAATGGAAAAACAGCAGTGTTACGGGTTATTGGAACTGGTTCTCCGTTAAAAATGAGTTAAGATTCAGCAGCATGAGGGGAGAGGAAAACAGAAAAGCAGTCTATGGTTTACAAAAAATAAAATAGCGTAATCAGTTAATATTTCCTTTCTTAAGGACCAGAGGTGTCCTTACAGCATTCCAGTAATACTTGTGTCTTATTTTTAAACAGCCCCAACTCTAATGAACTTACCTTGGTACAAAAACAAGCACGCCATTTGTTCGAATTGAGTAGATAACACCATCTGCTATGCAGCGCTCATCTGTTTCTGGGGTTTTGTCTTTGAAGTACATGCACTGGAAGAGTTCAGTAGACTGTTTCTGAGCATGCTGGGCTGCCTGGGAGCACCCCCACAAAAAGAGAAGAGAAAACAGCCTACATAAATAATAAGCTTGTTTGGTTTCAGTCTTTATATTCATTTTTCCATGACTTACTCTCCTATAATCCCCCAAAAAATACATGTGAAAGGAAATCCTATCTGTGGTAAAGGTGAGTCATTTTTAGTACTACTCTCAGAAAAAATGTGATAGTTAAGTTAAAAAATAGTAATAATAAAAAAATAAGTGATACTAGGGCATTGTAGTATCCAAAAGCTGCAGTCAAGACTGGTATTCCTTTCCACTGGGCAGCATACAAACACAGAGACACAGACGGTGACCATCTTACCCTGTTCCTGTTATTAATGTGTCTGCACAGTTCCTCAAGATCCTTATTGCTGAGTACTTTATCCTTAACATCTTTAGTTTCCTTCAGAGTGGCTGCCATCAAGAGTCTGTGGACAACTATATCAGCATATCTTCTAATTGGAGAAGTAAAATGAGTGTACTTATCTAGAGCGAGTCCTACAAACAAAAAAGGAAGCAGTGAAAATAAGTCAAAGCAATCAACTGCCTTTCCCCAACAGTTCAGAAATAACATAAATAGTATAAAAAATAAGGTGACAGGATACCGTAATGATGAAACTCCTCTTCAGAACAAGAGCCAGTTGAGAAGTACAATGCATTCGACATTGCATGAGTGGCCATACATCGCAACAGTTTGTTTACAAGTGGATCCAATGGATCATCTGCTTTATCCAGGGACTCAGCCAATGTTTTGTTAGACCTGTCAAAAAAGTGTTAATTCTGAGTAAAGTTACACTGCCCTGATCCTAATAGCCTACACTTAAACTCCTGCAACTTGGAGAACCAAGGACTCCAGCAAAACCTGCTTTTGTCCAGAATGAAACATGCTGAGCTGCTCACAAACCCCTTTGTACAGCAGAGCGCAGCTGATGGATGGAAGGGGGCTCCCAAACAAAATCACTGCTGATGGCCTTCATGCTCTGGGATCTATCGAAATGATACCTCGATGTGATGAGGCTTACAGCCTTCTCATCAGATCCCAACATACATGTTCATTCTGAATTATTTCAAATCTTTTAAAAGACTGTACTGTAATGATTACAAAGCTGAATAGTTAATAGCTTATCTCTAATTAAAGTGGTTAAGATAAGTAGCAAAAGGTACCGTGTGTCTATTGGGAAACCTTTGGCACTGGCACATTCTCGAAGTTCAGTAAAAAATTCCTGTCGTGGCGGAGGATGTTGACGCAGCAAAGCTTGATGAGGGAAGTTTTCTGAAATCTTTTTTGCCACCCAGTGGTTGGCAAGAATCATACATTCTGCTACAGTCTCATGCACCTCCAGTGGCTGCTTGGGGATGAGATCGTGAATGTTTTTTTTGTCATCCAGTTGCACTCGGATTTCTACCCCTTCTAGTTCTAGAGCACCACAGCTGTCCCGCTTAGCTCTAACGTGCCGTGCTATGTCAGTGAGTTTTGATATTGCCCACACCAATTCATCCAATTTCTTCTTTCTAGTTCTTTCATCCAAGTCTTTCAGTTCTGGGATATCATCAACAACACTTGTGTCTCCATCTAATAATCCCTGTGCTACTTCGTAGACTAGCTTGTACGCAGATCGGATGATGGTTTTATTGTAGCAGACTCTCAGTATTTCATAGGACTCTCTTTCTAGTTCCCACAAGACGCTTACAGCATACCTTAAAGAAAAAAAATCACAATGTTATAAACAGTTCTGGTTAGCTTCACATTTCAAGCACATACAACTGCTCCAAATTTACACATTTCATACTGTGTTGATTTTTTTTTTTTACTGGAAATTTTTTTCTTCATGAAACAAACCTGTGTTCAGCAATACTGATAAATAACACACTTAGCTTTCAGTTTTGTGCATCACTTAATAAATGAGGACCAACTACATCAGCAGTATTTTCAATCTACCTGTTGGGCCAGAGTGCACCTAAGATAGAAAGCCAAATCTGTTTTAAAGCACTGATACACTGCAACAGGTACTTTTATTCATATATTTTATTAGCCAGCTGTATCCACTGTGATCATATCTGCACCCTGCATATCCTCATTTTCAGCCAGCGAACCTACCCTGTAAATTGTATATAAAAAAAAGCAGGGTAACAGGGTAACAACACATTTGAGAAACAGGAACACATATGCATTTTGGCAAGGTAAAGGATTACAAAGCAGTCGCCTTCCCTGAACACCATAGAAACAGAAGTTATTTTTAAACATACATTATTCTTTCAGTTGAAGACTTAGTAACAATGCAAAGCATGCACACAATTAATAAACAGAGAGACTGGTAGCAACAACTAAATTACTTGCAAAAATCTCTTTTGTCAGAAATATCACCAAATCTTACCTATTGACTCCACTAAGAAGAGAGCATATGTCAGCACTCAATACAGCGGGCAGCATATCGTAACGACGATCTGCCAAATAGTAAGTCGTTGCCCTGAAGAATAAAACACAGTCACTGTTCTTCTCACTGTGACTCATTGGTGTTTATCTGCCAAGCAGTTTGCAAAATAACTATGGCGTCAGCAGAACGTGACACACAGTATGATTTTAGAAGGCTGTTCTTAACGTTATTCTTACCCAACACACACATGCGGCACTGAAGGTAAATTATTAAAACGACTATTTGTATAAGCACAAGCCTAAGTTTGCCTTCCTCTGTATCTCCCACTTGCAATAAAGGCAGAGCTAGGTAGGACTGTACAAAATAAGCTCAGCTCAAAAGAGGTCATTTTAATGGCTATACAAATATCTTTGCTGGCCATTAAGTTTACATTTCTTTGTATCTACAGAAATACAATATTTCTTTGTATCTACAGAGAACAATACATTTCATAAAGCGATTCAGTGGTCTGAGTTCAAAACAGTGGTAATAACAGAAAAAAAGTATGGAATATAACATAAGGTTAAATATTAAAAACAAGAACTCTTCCAAAAGAATTAACAGAACTTCTCAATGTTTCTTCAGGATAGCACGTATGGAGGTTGGAAGTTTGCAATTTTTTAATTTTTAGAAAATACATTACCTTGCTCTTGCCTCAACATCAGTGTAAGAATTCGCTGCCACAAAGTAGGTTACATCTGCAATGTGGACACCCAGCTCTAGATTGCCATTAGGCAGAGTTCTAACGGATAGCGCGTCATCAACATCCTCACAGCCTTTCGGGTCAATGCTGAATATCAAGTGTGTATCTCTCAAGTCGAGACGTTTTTTTTCCTCCTCTGGATTCACCTTCCATGGATTCTTTGAAGAACTCGTGGGCATTTCGCTCATCTGTACAAAAACAGTGATGAACATACAGTTACATCTTTCCTATAAAATGAAGCCAACAAATCAAAATAAATTAGCTCTTGCTTTTGTAATCCATTGATAGTTCTGTGTTGGTGTACTTTTCCATCCCTGACAAATTTTTTCCTTGCATTTTCCAAGTCAGTCTACTACATTTACTTTCCAGAAAGTGTAAAAGAATATCTGAAAGAATGCTACATATATTATTATCAACTGATATTACTGTAGTGATATTGCAGCTCTGGCCAACATCAACACTGTACATTGTTTCTTACATTCTTTTTATTTTCTTCAATTAATTTTAGGTAAAAATCAAAATACTTCCCTGTGAGAGCTGTTTCCCATCCTGGTTGAGGACAAAAAGGATTTAAAGCAATGATTTCAACAGGTCTTGGCCTTTAGGATCAGTACTATAAACATATCAGTATCTTAACAGTCTACAACAAATTAGAACTAAGAGTTTGAAATCTCCTTATACTGAACAGATTATCTTCAAATCATTCTTGACTTGAAAATTCTTAGTATCTCTAGAACCACTGATATCCACAAGTAATTCCAGAAAAATACTCTAAAAATAGTTTTCAGTTTTCAAAAGCCTGCTGCCAATACGCTCAGCTGAAAGAGGACCCCCCTCTTTGAGGAACAAGAGCCTAGAAATGAACAGAAAAGAATGTACCTAATCACAAAGACTAACCTGGATTTCTGAGAAAGGGGCTACAGAAATGCTGTTCTCCACCAGAATAGCTGCAATTTCCCCTTCAAGATCTCCAATTCTTCCCAAAACCCTCACAAAGTGTCCATTTGGATATACAGAATTTGATTCCCAAGAATCAATGCGCACAACAACTCTGTACTCCTGCAACAAGACAATTCTTCTGTTAAAACAGCAATCTGCTCCTGACAAGCAATGAACATAAACATTCTTCAGAGGCAAACATAGCAATCCAAAGAGACAAGCAACAAGCAACTCTAAAAACGCTTCAGAAAGGAAAAAGAAACCCATGATCAGAAGCTTACTGAGAATTACATTTATTTCCCAATAAATGACTCATTTGGGTTCATTATATAAAAAAATCTCTATCTTGAAATAAATAAATATTGAGGAAAAAAAAGACATAACCAAGATGTAAACAAGTATTCCTATACCACAGAATACAATTGGAATTTACAGCAGCTAGGAATGGACAAGGCCATGTTTCTTGCTTCTACAGGAATGGCTGGCCAATCATCATCGTTCATTAGCAATTTGTTGAAAAGCTCTCCTTCATACTTTCACCAGTTATATATAGTCATAGAGCCAATAAAGCTGCAAGGGTTATTGCATTTCAGACCCCTAATATGACTCTGAATTTATCAGGAAACAAAAGAGAACAAAGCAACAAAAATACACAAAGCGAGCAGTGTACAAATGCTCAGGGTACCGGGACTGTGGTGCATCCAGAACTATGATATGCTTTATTACCTGAAGGTTACAGTTTTGACAGGAATTGAACACATTTCTTCACATTGAACTGTGTCCTGCTTCCACAAACCTAACTTGATTAATAGTTCTCTACCTGTCTTTTTGCCTTGAAAACATCATGAGAGCATATAACACCCAGGCAATTTTGTAGGAATACAGAACTGAGAAACGCTTCTGCCAAATTACCTGTAGTGCTTCAGCTTGCTGCGTACTGATCCGGATTTTGGGAATTCTGTAGTCCCAAGGTGTAACAAGGATTTTCTGAGCATTTCTGCCCTGGGACTGGCTTTCTTCTTTAGAAGGGAAAGTGACCACATAATCCCTCCAGTTCTTTTGAATGATTCCAACAACTTTACCTTTTAATAAGGGACATTGTTGGTAGTACGTTAAAGAGTTAAATAGGGACACGAAAGCAAACGCGGGAGAGGTATAGAAGATCCATTGCTTTGTAATATGAACTAATGATTTCCACAAATCTGTATTATAATTGCTAACAACTTATATTATGCAGGAAACAATACAAGTTTGTAATAAATTATCGTTGGCACATCCAGCTTTTAATGAGCTTTTATTCCTGTGGATACTAATGAAGACTAACTCATTGTATAGATTTAAACTGATACAACACATAAATTATTCAGCGAGATTCTCACTACTACCAAAACATGTCTAAGTCTAGTAAAAAAAAAAAAAGAAAATATTTACTAGCAAAGACCAAAATTAAACAGTATTTTCTGGTAGGAAGAGAACTAATCTTGAACTTTTAACTCTGACCTCAGCACACTCATAAGATGCAGGGAAGGGACTATAAAATAAAGACTACAATACAGATCAGACCAAAAAGGTGAGGTAGTCTTAATAAAATATTGTATCATTCTATCTACTTTACCTGTGGGCATAGGATCACCAGTGGTGTCTGCAGGTGCTTTATCCTCCGTCTCATTTTCACAAAGGGCAACAATCCTTCCTTTCCATTCTTGCGAAGGTAGTAACTCTACAGCTACCACATCACCGTGGATTGCACGATTTCGAGCTCTGGCCCCATAAATAAGGATGTCACTTTGAAGGTCTAAATTTAAAATAAAAATAAAAAGAAATAGGAACTACTAAAAAATTCAAAATTTGAACATTTGAAAGTATTTACTAGTGAAAGCTGAGACAAAATACTTGTGCAAGCAAAAAGTGCTGTTCCCTCAAAGGTAGTAATTACCAGAAAGACAATACCGGTGTTCTGATCTGATCCTAAAAGCATTTTTCCTATTACAATCACAATGACCAGCTCCAAAATCCTGCCAACATCTATGCAAACATTTATTTCAACCAAACGAGTGGTCATATAAAGTTTGAGCAAGCACAAATGAAACAATTTGCATCAATATTTAACTTCAGAAAAAGTCTAGAGAAACTCATTAGTAGGACAAGAGTCCAAAACACAGCCAAAGGTACTAAGAATGTGGAAGGAGGATATACAGGGTACTGTCTTCTCAGGAGGTCCGATCTCTGGGTTAATCTCTAGCCTCCTTTCTAGAGCATAAAGGGAAAAAAAAAAAAAAAAAAGCATTGCAGTATCTGAGCTTTCATCTTGATTAATAACTGAACAGCTATATATATATATATATATATATATATATATGTATATGGTGATGTGGAATCACATAAAAAGCACAGACAGCATCAAGAAGTCATTGAACACATCCTCTCATTGTCTTTTCACCTGTTTCTTTGCTGCCAAATCCCTGAAGTCGAACAAAGGCTTCCAATTGTGCTCGATGTTTATTGACATTGAGTGTACCCTAAAAGTAATAAACCAATAAACAGAATGAAATAGCCACATCTCTAAATAGCAAACTTTAAAGTATACGTTTTTCTTCTTCCAACAATTTTTAGATAAATTAGTTGTTTTCATTGATATTTACGTTATGTTGGACAGGACTGTACTCTCTACAGAGAGAGAACGTACAATGAGACCTCTAAGCACTCACTTCTGTAAAGGAATGCCAAGTTCTTTTAAATGCTCTATTTAACTTAAGGTGGTAAAGGTCATTTTATTCAAAGCATAGACAGTATAAGATTACTTTTGTTGCCTGCCCTAATACTGAATCTCCACATCTCAAGAAAAAAAGAAAACTCAAGTCTATCTGTTCACGTTCTGTTTTCACCTCACTAGTGAAACAGTCAAGCAAAGAACAAATTACTGCCTCTAATTCTTTAAATTATTTCTTAACTGAAACCCACCAACAATTAAGGCGCTGACAAGCTAAAAAACTGTAAATTAACTTCACTGAGATATAGACTCTGTGCAAATGAAGTAAGAAATGCTGCCCTCATACAGCATTATCTATATTTGAGAATTAGATACAGTTGTTCCATATCACACGTGGCACAAGACTGCATCTTTCTGTGTATAATCTCTAAATAGCAACTGACCTGAATATATCTTCCAGATTTGATCCCAGCCTCCAGTATTTCCATGGGTAAGTGCTCAGGATATTCTTTTCCATTGTTTTCTTGGCTTTCAGTCTCCCGTTCATGCCGAGCTTGAACTATAGAGTCAAAGAGTTCATGGGCAGCCTTTAAGTCAGGCCAAAAGTTATCCAAGTAATTCTGTATGCACATATATTAACAAACAAGAAAAGATTTAGAGGTCACTGTTATTTTAATAATGCTTTATTTGAAAAGCCTATTATAGACGAGCTGTCTCATGCTCTCATGAGGTGTCTAGTGCTCGCTAACACGTGCTCAGACTGCATTTCCAAATGGTAGTGATGTGTCTGCTCTAAATACCACAGATTTGTTCCAGATTCACCCTAAGCCATTTGGTAAATATAACAAAAGAGATATGACTGTTAGGAAAACATCCTAAACTAGAGATTCTCAAACTTGTGCTAGCAATATACCCCATCCAAGCTACATAATTATTGTAAAGTGCCACAGCAAAATCATCAAACTGGCAACCCACTATTATCTGTATGCATTTTGTATGATTCTCTGTACTACATTTGAACCACACTCAAAGGAACAATTTGAGCATAGTCATTTTTATACAAATTTGAAGTAAATCTGGTTGGTTTTACTTAATATCCTATCACGGCTAAACATAAACATCCTATCCATGTATCCAGCTGAATACAAGCAGTATCAGAGATCAACAACTAAATGACAAATCAATTACCTTTTCATGCATCATTGTATCCTATATAGTCAAGGCTAACACATGCTGTCAGAATAATGCTGAATATTTCGGCTACTTCTGTTTATGGAATGCTTGCACTACAGATTTAGACATGTGGCTGAGGTAACCTATTATTGGTCACAGTGCCAAATTCTTTAAAAACAAGGAAAACAATAAAAAGGGCTCCTAAGAAGGATGATCTGTATCTTTAAAGCTGCTGCTTTTCTTTTCAGTTCTCTGCTTTGCTCACTCACCATTTTTAATGACATTCCCATGTCAGACACCTTTGCTATCTTTGAGAAATGAAGTCATGAGTTAGCATTGTAGAATTTTTACATGTAAACTCCGAAATGATTTGCACTATACATTGGGCTTTAAAGTACTTGCTTTGTCATTTTGATGAAGCACCAAGGCAACCTTCTTCTATTTTCCTGGCATGTTACCTTGAAGGAAATCACAAACACTCCTTCTGTTTCATTTCCGTACTGCCTGATAGCATCTTCATCTTCTGTTACCATAACAACTGGCATCTGACCCAAGCAGTGATTGTAATACCAGACTGCTGCATTGTAAATACTCCTAGAAAAGCAAAGTTTGAAATAAGACTCCTGGTTTATCTCATTTGCTACTTGCAAGACATTTGCAGACTTTGTATAAATGAGATTTTGGTTTTACACTTATACTTGTGAGATACATACAACAAGCTACATAAATTTTTGAGGGTATAAAGTTTATGTGCCACACAAGAGCACTGAGAGGACAGAAAAAGAAAGTGCTTCCTCCCCAGTACATCTGTATGTGCCCCAGCTGAAACATCACATATTATTCCTCTGAATGAATGCTTGGAAAAATGTAGTTGGAACTGCCAGGAGTCCAGCTCTGTGGGGTTTGTAGGCTATGAGACACTACATCTAATGGGATCTAAAGTGTTCTGTTTATTATGCTAAAGCACCCTGTAAAATTGTTGTCCAACTTTAAAATGATCAATGCTTTTTATTTTAGCATTATTGCATTTAATTAACATTTGTCTGTTTTCCTCTGAAAACAACGTTGAAACTTTCTTAATCACAAAAGGACATTCTGGACTTTTATAATTATTGTGAACTGTTCCAGAGCTAAGCAGAGGAAGAGCATGAACTCTTACATAGCCAGTGTCTACTAATATTTCTACATACAATGTCATGATGTTATTCAGTGTAGTACTATGCAAGTTAAAGCAAACCTGGTCTGCCATTTCTCCATCAATTCTCCCTTCTCTCTTGGCCGGTATGAATGCTGGTGGAATTCATTAGCAAACACTATACAGTCATGACGGGCATCCTTCACTAGATTTCGCAACTTGTTGTACTGTCTGGAATACAAAAAAAGATCAATATAACATTGTCAAAAGAAAGCACGGGAGTATTTTAATTCCAGATGAAAATATGACTGAAAAACTCAAGGAAAATTACTATAATTCATAAAGAAATGCATTTATTAAATTCTGCAATTGACAATAAAACCTAAAAAAACATCTGTAAGCAAGCTTTTCTAATTTTCATTATGAATGCTTCTGAGTTTTAAACATAGTTGTTTTCCAATGAGCCCCACAAAACATTGTAAATGTTCAGGAGCTTATTTTATTATTTCTGAGACGAGACATATTTTTTCAAAGATGTTTATGCTTTATTAATCCTGGAAGACCTTGATAGCAAACTGCACTCTCATATGCTACAGCAATATGGTTTGTGTCTGATAAGGTAAGTACCATGTACTAGTATTACTTGCTCCTCAAAGACAAGTGCTCAATCTGTAATATAGCAGGAACAAAACCACATGCATAATTTAGTTGTTGCATACAATACATCATTACTGCAAATTCTCTTTAATTCCTGTAACAAGCCATTTGATTAGTTAATAATGTTACAGTCTTAATATTAATATTCACTATTAAGTGAAAAATATGCCAAGCATTGACACCTACGGATCACAAAGGATCACAGTTCTTTCTCTTCTGTAAAATCATATTAAGACACTTGAAAGACCTGAAAACTATTTAAGCACAGCATTTTGCTGACTTTGGGTAGCTGTGCTTAAATATGTATTTTACAAACTTAATATGTTACTGCAATCTATATTAAAAAATGAGTTATTACAGGATAAGTACCTGCGACCTTTTTGATGTTGCACAGCTTGACACGCTGTTTGCATGAAAATAATACCTTTCAGCTCAGGAAACTCAAGAACCTCAAGGTAATCTTGAACAACCTTCCAGTCTGGGACAATGTAATGAGTCACATCATCTGATAACAATTTGCCATCTAAAACACAATTCAGAGGTTAAAGGTTTAAACTTTCAGTTGCAATACTGCTCTCTTAAAAACGCCTTCAAATGCCCGGACATTAGAGTTGTGTGTCTTCAAAGGTATACATATGTATTTTTCTGATGAACAAAGTTATAATGACTTCTATAGTACAATTCTGTGGTACAATCTCAACAATTTGTGACAGAGCCCTTTTGCTATCCATGGATGCCAAAATATAGGGTAAATTCCATCCAAATGTGTGAAAAAGATGCAATTTCATTGGGAAAAGGAAGTTACTTGAAGTGTAACATTCCTTTTTTTTTTTTTTCTCTGCTTCCACATGAAAAGAGAGACGATATATCTACCAGAGAAAATCTTTTCATGGAATTATTCAAAGGATGTACTGCTTCCACAGATCTCTCTATTCAACATTATCCATTTACAGCAAGCTCTTTTTGTGCTCCTTCGAATAAAAGAATACAGATAAGAGAAGACATTCTCAAATCTAAACTATTACCATCATTGCCAATTCTCTCTATTAGAGACTCCATCCCTTAGGCATACGCCATCAAAATATCACAACAAACCCCTCATAGATTAAATCTTAAAATGTCCCCCCAAATTAATTAGTTTAATTACTTTAGATATTTCAGTGATTATCCACTAAACTTTTATCCGGCAGGCATTAACTCCTCTGTATTTTTTCTCGGTATCTATTCATCCCTTACAATATTATAGAAACAACTGCTGAATTTAGTGCAGGCAAATTATAAAGAATAAAACTACACAGATCTTGACAAGTCAGGTTATTGTCATGAATTTCTTAGAAGCTGTCACAGGACAAACCGTCTATTAATTGTTATCACTAGAAGTTTGATTCCAGTAAGTACGATTCTGCATACCGTAACAAGGCTACATCTCACTCTGAAGGTATATAATGGATGATGGCAGAATGCACATAGGAAAGCTAATATTTATTAATAATTCAGAAGAGCGTTAAAACTGAAGTGTCACTTGAAGAGTTATGTGATCTGCTCATGTTAAGCTATCCTTTTCTAACCCATACATCTAGATCAGAATAACTTTTAAGTAAGAACCGCATGCCATTAAAGGTATCTATAGATTCATGATTCATGATTTATGTAGGCGGTTTCTCACAGCACATAAAGAAAGTCTGATCAGCACAGTGTGTAGAGTCAGGAATAAAAATAAATGTTCTCCTTACCTCTGAGTTACCTGGAATAATTATAAAGGGACATATTCTGACACTCACCTACAGCACAATTTACGTTCAGGCCCAGAAGAGGGAAAGTTAGGCATGGGGAGGGAGGTAAGACTTTTGTCTGGTATGTGTCTGTAATTTATCCTTAGGGAATTCAGAACTAAATTCAATATGCTCCTCTACAGCACCGAGATCCATAAGGGAGCAGAAATTATAACTAGTCCTGACACCCTAGCTCACAATAACGAACAATTATGCTTAATTAATTAACAGAAATAACTGCTGATGCAGAATAACAAATGCTTCATGATAACCCCTTGGCTGCATCAACAGGTAAGGCACACAATGTAGCTCACACTATAAAGCATCACCCTGCAGAAATTAATGTACATGTAAGAACTTTTTAAAAAGCAAAGCGCATAAATGAAATGCACATGTAAAAGGTGTTTTAAAAAAGCCAAGTGTGAAACATGGGCGTTTTCTGTTACACCTCCATGCCACTTCAGCCTTTTACCCCGGTCACCAAGCTGTTGCCAGTCAATTCCTGCATCAACCCCCGTCTCTTTTCTGTTCATTTTTTTCCTCCCCTAACACTCCGTTTACTCCTGACAGGTTTTGCCCTGAAGCAGCACTCCCCCCATGCCCCCGAGCTGCTCATTTCCCCCCTGTTCCGTGTGCTGCCGCCCCTCACACCACCCCTAAAGTTCAGGACGGCAGAGGGAGGATTCCAGCTTTTAAAAAACTTTCCCCTTTCCCCATCTCCCCCCTTCCCCGGCTCCCCGCTGCCCTTTTCTCTCCTCAGCCCGCCACTGCCCCGCCGGTTCCTGTCAGGCCCCGTCGGCGGCGGGCTGAGGCGCCCCGGGACGAGCCCGGGCGCCCTCCCTCAGCCCCCGGAGCTCGGCTCCCTCAGCTCTCGTCCCCCCTTCCCCTTCCTCCCGGAGCCCTCCCCGCCGGCCCGCTCACCGCCGGGGCAGCCGGCCCGGCACAGGGCGCTGCGGCACGGCACATCGAGCCGCAGGTAGTGCTCCCTCACGACGCGCACCGAGCGGCCCTGCTGGCTCCGTAGCTGCAGGACTTTCTCCGTACGGAGCATTTCGGCCGAGACACGGCTCGGCCAGGCCCGGCACGGCCCCGGGCTCGCCGCCCGCCTGCGCACGGGGCGAGAGGCGGTGCTGCATGGAGAGGGAGGGACGGAGAGGAGCGGAGGGGAGGGACGGGAAAGCGGCGGGAGGCGATGCTGGGGCCGGCCTGAGGGAGCGGTGTGGAGGCGGAGGGACTGGGCTGAGGGGGAGTTCTGAGGGGTGGGCGGGAGCGGGCTGAGGGAACCGGGCTGAAGCTGAGGGGCGTTTCTGAGGGAAAGGCGGGAGCGGGCTGAGGGGAAATTCTGAGGGAGAGGTGTGGAAAAGCTGAGGGGAATTTCTGAGGAAAAGGTGAGAGTGAGTTGAGGGAACTGGGGCTTAAGGCTGGGGAAGTTCTGAGGGACAGGCAGGAGTGAGCTGAGGGAATTTGTGAGGGACAGGTAGTAAGGAGCTGAGGGAGTTTCTGAGGGGGATAGGCAGCAAGGAGTTGAGGGGAGATTCTGAGGAAAAGGCGGGAGCAGGCTGAGGGGAAATTCTGAGGAAAAGGCGGGAGCGGGCTGAGGGGAAATTCTGAGGGAGAGGTGTGAAAAAGCTGAGGGGAATTTCGGAGGAATATGTGGGGCTTAAGCCCGGGGAAGTTCTGAGGGGCAGGTGGGAGTGAGCTGAGGGAATTTGTGAGGCACAGGTCGTAAGGAGCTGAGGGAGTTTCTGAGGGATAGGCAGCAAGGAGTTGAGGGGAGATTCTGAGGGAAAATTGGGAGTAAGCTGAGGAGAAGTTCTGAGGGACAGGTGTGGAAAAGCTGAGGGGAATTTCTGAGGAAAAGGTGAGAGTGAGTTGAGGGAACTGGGGCTTAAGGCCAGGGAAGTTCTGAGGGACAGGCAGGAGCGAGCTGAGGGAGTTTGTGAGGGACAGGTAGTAAGGAGCTGAGGGACAGGCCGGAGCGAGCTGTGGGGAAATTCTGAGGGAGAGGGGTAAAAAAGCTGAGGGGAATTTTTGAGGGAGAGCCAAAAACAAGCTGAGGAAACCAAAGTGGCAGCTGAGGGGAGGCTGTGAGGGGCTGGGCAGCAGAGCAGGAGAGGGCCTGGTGCTGGGCCAAGGGACATCCCCAGCTTGTGCAGCTCAGTGACCAGAGGAGACAGGCTCCCTTTCAGTGAAGGAAGACAGACAGATCTGGGGATCGTTAGAGAATATACTGAAAAAATGGCTGGGATGCCTGTGGAAGGTGGAGAAGAAAAATCTGTTCTCTATTAGGCTGCAGTGTGTGGTGTGAGGCTGGGGGGTGTGGTGAAGATACATTCAGGGTTTCTCTGTTTGTTTTTAGGCCTCCTGTTACAAGGGCAGAGATGATTTGCGTTGGAGGCACTGGGAGACTGGAAAGGCTTCGGAGAAGAACAAGAAGAAGCTGTCTTGCTATGCCTAAACTAGTCCTGCATAAATGCATGTGTGTGAACCTCCATGGTCGTTCATGGCATCTCTCAGGAGCAGACCCAGGTCTGTGAGCTAGGGAAGGTGGCTGGGGTGAGTGAGGGGTGCAGGCAAGCCCTAATGTCAAATGATTTACAGTAGGCACTGATGGTGTTCCTCACGTTTACAGAGGAAAGATGATAGCAATGAAAGATTAATTCTTGCTCAAGATGAAACAAAAGCAGGGGAGGGTCATGAGTGCAACACGGTGTTTCTGGGTCCCAGTCAGTGCTCCTTAAATAAGGCTGTGATGCAGCTAGTATGGCATTTTGGGGATGATTTTGACAATAAAGAAGCATTAATACGTTTTCAGAAATGCCTACATCATAACCTTATTTGAACAGAATACGTGGCGCAAACTATTTGTCCTTACGAGGAGAAAAGACTGGGAAAGAGCCAAGGCAGTATGTCACTGTATGTTCCTGTTTATTCTACTTGCTTATTTTTCACATATTTTATAAAATGTGTATCTCCAATGACTAATACTTCTGAGTAACCAATTGGTGCCAGTAAATGGAAGTACCATCT
This sequence comes from Anas platyrhynchos, assembly GCF_047663525.1. Lineage (NCBI taxonomy): Eukaryota > Metazoa > Chordata > Aves > Anseriformes > Anatidae > Anas > Anas platyrhynchos. The sequence goes on along the minus strand of NC_092597.1, from coordinate 22,929,251 downwards.
GTAAGAAACTGATTTGTAGAAGCCAAGTTCTCAAACATATGAGGAGGAGGAGGTGTTATAACTTAGTGAGAGACGACTGAAGTGTGGACTTGGTTTTGGTAGTCTAGATGATTTTAGATGCGTTATGTAAGCAGGATGTGAAAGGAAAGGGGAAATGGAGACCAAAATGATGGAGCTCTTCTTCAGTAGGAACAAAGACAGGGTAGCCAGTGGTGACAGAAGGGGGAAGAAAAAGACAACATTTTGGGGAAAGATAGTGAATTCAATTTGAAATGCAGCAGCTGCCGCCTGCTGTGACACAGTGAAGAACGCAGTTCCGTGTGCCTACTCTGTGTCATTCAGTGACTGCAATAAAAGTAAGGTTAATTAAATGAAAGTGACTGAGATCACTTCTCTAATTTGTCCACCGTTTCACAGAGAAAAATATAAGACCTTTGGGCTAAGTTCATGCACTGCTGATACTGCTGAGGAGCTGCATGCTTATTTCTAATATACCAGTTAGACATTTTTTTCAAAGTTTCAGTTTCCCTCCTCCCTTCCTTCTTCTTTTGGAGAGCAACTTCTTAGAAGTAAAAGTCAGTCTAAGGTTGAGTCACTAAAGGTAAGAGAAATGTTTACACTTATCTGAGTTTGTCCTAATGAGGTCAGAGTCAAACTTCTGTGCTGATCTGGTAATTGATTTTATATATGGCAAGAAGTTTGTGCAGGGAAAAACAGAACTAACAAGATCACAGGAGCATCCTTAATTGTTTTGAAACAAAAGCTGCTAAAGAGTTCAAAATAATAGAATCAGAAGATCTCAATAAATGTCAAAGAGTGAAGGTGGAATGCAGCACAGCTGCAGACCAGTGAGACATACATTTTTTCATAGTTTTCCTTAAATGTTTGAGAAACAAAACATGGCAGAGCACATCCAAAGAGAGCAGTATAAATATTTCTTCTCATAGAGTATGCCTTACTTCATACAGTGCTCCCCTGGATAACAGTGGTAAATACTAGAAAAGCTTTTGTTTTATGAGTGAGAGGAGTCCTTTAAAGTTCAATTACATGTTTGTTCTTGCCTATGTTGAGAACTGTGAGCCTCTCAGGAGGTCTCTCCCTGCTTGGAAAAACATGTCAGGAGAAGCAGTGCAGAATTTCAATGTGGTACCTTTCGACAGGAGTTGCTTGGTGTTTTGGCAAAGAAATGTGTCGGGTCATTGGAGAGTACCAGCTTTTGGCTCAGGTTTCCCAAGCTTGAAGCATGACTCATCTTACAGATGGATGACAACAATATGACCTAGGAAACTAATTTTGAACACAGAAGTAAAACAGTTTATTTTGTAGGTTATTAGGCATCTATAGGGGGAAATGGAACATGTACAAGGCAAGAGCAAGTATTCACACTCAGGTGTGATATATTGTTGGCTGTTAAATGTAGTGCCATTTCACTTGCTTACCAGTATTTTTCAGTTGGCACCACACAGGTGAGCCTTTTAACGTACCTGACTCTTCCTGTCATGGCAAAGCAACAGCTGGGTTTTCTTCTTGCGAAGGGACTTGTTCCTCAGCTTTGTAAAACCTGTGACTACACAATGCTAACTCCCTCCCTCCCTTCCCCATGTTATGAACTAGGCTACATAGCTAAATGGGGATACATAAGCCAAATTTGTGTTTATATTTAAGATAGCAACAGAGAAATATATAAAAATGCATATAGAAAATTATCTTATGGTCAGCTGCTGTGCCTGTAAACACAACTCTGACATAGGCAACCTAATGGTGGGGTTACATAAGCTATGAGGTTTGATACAGGCTGACAAAAAATCATGAAGTGACAAGAAGGAGAGTCAGAGTATTAAAGTCCAGGATTCACACAGTTCTGGAATCAATAGCAATCTTTTTTTTTTTTGAAAAATACTTTTTTTCTCTCCAAGAACTCCATCACCTGGGTAGAGGATACAAGATTTGATTGTCTTATAGTGTATCTTTTGAAGTTGGTTCTTCCATTTTTAAAGCACTTATGAAGCAACTGGCAGTTCAGTATCTGCTTCTAACTCTGATACAAAACTGAATAAATGCTTTATTTTCTCCTGGCTCGTTGGTTCCGTAAAAGCCAAATATAAAAAATAGTACCCATATCTGGTCTGAGGATTAGTATGCCACTCCGTGCACTTGTAAAAATGTGTAATACAGTTCTCACCTAGCTGTACTCTAGATGCCAATACTTACTGTCTTTTAAGGATTTAGTCTCCTTCATACTCTGCAGCAGAGAAGTGCTAATAAGAGAAGTTGACTGTTTTCTGAACAAAGACCATATAAAATCAAGATCACTGCCCGTAGCTCTTACATTTGGCTGCACTTCCAAAGCAGAATCCTTTGCCTTCATTTGTGGGAAAGCATATAAAAAATCCCTCCATTTGTTAGAAAAAGTGATAAAATATGCATAAATGTCATAGCTGAAGGTCTGGGGATTTTATTATGTTAGATCAGAATGGCTCTGGGTGATGGAGCACTGGAACAGGCTGCCCAGGGAGGTTGTTGAGTCTCCTTCTCTGGAGATGCTCAAAGCCCGTCTGGATGCCTGCCTGGGCAACCTGCTGTAGGGAACCTGCTTTGGCAGGGGGGTTGGACCTGATGATCTCCTGAGGTCCCTTCCAACCCCTAAAATTCTGTGATCCTGTGATTATAGTGACAATATTGCTTTTACCAACAAATCCATAGTCGTATTTAAGAAATATATCAACTTAGTTTAACAAGGTCTATTTTCTGTAATCCCATGTCAACTGGCATTAGTTATATCACCCTCCTTTAATTATTTTTGTTGAATCCCATATTAATTAGACTTTCTGTTATTTTGCCTGGGATTGCTCTTTGACTGACAAGCCTATAATTACCTGGATTATCCCATTTATCCTTTAAAATTATTTTACATAACATTACAAGGAACATGCTAATTTTCTTTTTTATTCTGTGGAAATAAAATTATGATGTATTCATGCATTGTTAGGATTCAGATTTTCTCCTGGGGTTCCTGCTATGAACCGCCTTGCTATCTTTTAAGTTTTCAATACCGGTTACCACCACTGGGAGACACTATTAAACTGATTTGCGGTTGAAATGAAACTTCAGCTTCCATTACCATGTCTAATAGGCTAAAATTCAACCTTTTTAGCTTCTGTGAACAAGCTGCTTTGAGTTGCTTATAACATAACTAGACAAATTTCTTCTACAAAATACACTGGAAACTGGTGCTGTTCTGTAGTACAATAAAAAAACACACACTTCAAGCATGGCAAGAGTATGAAACTACATGATGTTTACAATTACTGGAAGCATAAAAGCAATTTATTTATCACAATCTCTCATACCTACAATAGTATGCATTTGATTTTCTTCCCACAACCCTTTTTTTCTTTGGATACAGTTCAAAAGTTTATCCTATCACTGAATTGCAAAGATGTGTACTATTTTGTTTCACCTACTTTCTGTACCTTTGTTCATTCCAGATACTTATGATGAGAGATCTAAAATATTTAAAGGAAAACAGCCTTTGTACTAGCATCATTAGGATGTTAAACTTTAGCTGATTAAGGAGCTTTCATTTATTTGTAGATGGTGGATTCTAGTCTTTTTGTTTTCATGATGTTTGTATTTGTTGTGTTGGAAATTACCAAAATAATTTAGATGGATTAAAGGAAGAGTCCACCAGACCAATCTTTTTGCCATCAAAATGCATTTGAGTTGGTTGGAGCCTTTACAATGAGATGACGCTCTGTTGTGCCTCAGCCTCTGCAGTAATTCCTGTATGGTTCAAAGGATAATCACAGTTACGGATGGAAAGACCTAACAGGTCACCTTTTCCACTCACTACCGAATTGGGATTGCTCCCTACAGTACGTCTGGCTCAAGTTTGGGTTAGTGCTGCAGAATATAATGCTCTAAGATATATTTATTTATATACCGTAGTAAATAGAAAACAGAGTTGTGTAAGGGTGACTTTTTTTTTTTTTTTTTCTCTTGTCCCCTGCTTTCAAAAGCACAAGGAGGAATTTCTGGGTGATTAATTTCCTCTTAGGTTCCCATCATGAGAAATCCAATGGGCTTGTGGCTGACCTGTGGGGAACTCCACTGTACAAATGAGATACAAAAGGCTTTCCCTGAGAGCTTGGAGATGTATATTGAAACTAAAAGAAAATAGATCATACTGTATTTTTGGTTTACAGCTGTGCTTCTTAGCTGTTTTGTATTTTACTCACTAAAACGGTATAAATAAATGTTTTATATAGCCATAACTACTCTATCTGCTGGGGAAACATATTGCCTAGCAGGGCTGGGCAAGTAACAGTTTATACTTGTTTTTTTTAAATTGTTTTCAAATAAAAAAAGGTAAAATTTCAAAATGCATTCTTTTGCCAGAGTGATTGTCAAGAACTAGTTCTTAGCCTGAAAATAATACAGATATTCCTCATAGTATATAGCAATACTTTAACCTTCACTGTTTAGTTCTGTAAGTAATGATATTATTTGTGTTTCCTAACTGCCAGGGTGTGAAAACTGACCAGCAGTGGATTTCTTGAATTTAATGTAAAAGTCATAAAATGACATATATACTGCTAACCATTTGAGGTTTTCATTTGGCAAATGTTCAAGCTTAAAATGTGTTTTTCATGATTATTCCCCTTATTAAAGCTCATTTGCTATTCATGGAAAGTGAGCACAAAAGGGATGTGAACAGTCAAAAGAAATCCATTTAAAAATTCAAATGAATATCCAAGGGAAATGGACTGCAGTGTTTGCCCAACTCTACTGGGCATACTCTGCTTATGAATGTCTTATTAGTAGGTGCCTTTGTCATTGTCCTTAAGGCTTTCATCACAAATGTTAGATGGTTCTGTTATGACTTCATATTGCAGTTATTATGCAAAATTCATTCCTGAAATTGCTAAAATAATTCTGTTAGAGTGCTGCTGTGTGAGAGGGTGTTCACCATGTGGGTGCTTCTTTTTCAAATCCGTCCAAAAGATGTATTTATTGTGATGCTGGCTACTGAGTTTCAGTGTGATGGAAAGGAGTCAAAGAAACTCAGATCGTCATCCTTTGCTGAAAGCTGTGAGATTACTTCCAGTGGCCTTGCTCATAGCCTCAGACACTCCAGTTATCCCTCTTGTAACTGCCTTTGTAGAAATAATACTTGCCTAGTGATGGGAAGACTCAGGATCATCAATTGTGAGAGCAAAAAGGAGTAACTGCTGTTTATTTTCTACTTACACCAAGCTCCTGCTTGCTAAGAGGCTGAGCACCACTGAGAAGAGTCTGGCTCTGCCTTCTTTACCTCCCTCCTGTCAGATATTTATACACACTCATAAAATCCACCTTGAACTTTCTCTTTTCAAGACTAAGTAGTCCTAGCTATTCTATCTTAAGGTACCTCACAGAATTTTTTATGCAGGGATAGACTTAAAATGAAACAAACAAAAGAATTTTCAGGGGTTTTGGTTTTTGCGTTCCTGGATGGCAGTTAGGAATTATTTTAATTACAGGTCTATATAAATATAAGAAAATTGACATGAAGCCCAACGGTAAAGACTAATACAAGTAGTTGCTCTTTAACATAAAAGCAAGTTGCAATAGCCCTAGCATGAGAGCCTACTATGTTACTCCTTGCTTACTCTAATGGTCTATAAGTTTTGTGTTATAGTTAAATAGTGTTATATTTGTGTGTCATCACTCCATATCATGCCATGTTGGAGGGTTGTGTGAGCAAATGCATGGTTTCTAAAGGTAGATTACAGAAAAATAATACGCTGCATCATTCAGCTTGAGGTTTTTGAGATGCATAAACTCGTGCAACGTGAGGTCAAAGGCTAGTGCTTTTCAGACAGGTCTTGCTTCTTAGCCAAATTTATAGCTGCTTGAATGGAGGCAAAGAAGGTCAAATAGTTTTCTAGGGATCATGTGCCAGCTGAGCAAGTCAGCCAGGACTTGAGCCAAAGATCCATTCTCTTGGTTCATCACCCCTGACTGTAAATAGTGGACTTCATTCTGGTTTATGAAGATCTTAGGCAGGTAGCATAATGTTTTATAAGTTTCTGGGAGATTCTGAACTGCTGCTACAATGAGAAATAGTTTAATGCCCTAAGAAAAAGTTGAGAAAAAAATAAGATACAAAAAATATTGTCAGAGGAAAAAATTAAAAACTATGTGTGACTTTTGTCTCTATCATAGCTTTCTGCTTTTGGGCTTTTCAGGATCTGGTACCAGTTGTATGGGATATAAATCACTGAGCCTGGGTTTAGGAGAGTTGTTGGTGCTTGGTGGACATTTTGGAAGTAAGCATGTGCCTCTACTATCTCCACCTATCGCTATAAACTAGAGGTGTAATTTTGAGAAAAAAAAATAATCCAAAACAACATAACATAAAAGTTTCCTTACAATTGAGCCTTGGACTGATAGTTTACTCTGCTGTTGAATAGTCTGGACCGGGACACACAGGGATTCTCTGGGACAACCAGTAACAGGTTACACAGACAGGCAGTCTGTCACCTCTGTCTCCATGACCACCTAGGGGAAAATCCACTGTGGATATTATATACATCACTTAACTTCACTCAAAGTAGGCATCTAAAGTTAAGGAGGTAGGCTGGCCTGGCTTCTTTCTAGTGGAGAAGAAAGTGACTTCTGTGCTTAGATACAGGTGACATGAATGCTCTTTTGGGCATAGCACTGCCCACTCAGTGCTGACAGTGTAAAGAGATTGCTACGTACATTTTATGTCCTCCCTTTGCAGGTCAGAAAGGAAAGTGGCTGCTGCTGCACATGGTCCAAACAAAATCATCAGAGCGTGTGCTTTTCCAGTGTAAAGAGGCTGACATAGGTTTCCTAAGACATTGTAGATAAATCAGTAATAAGACAGTATTTCAACACTTCCTATTTGGAAAAAAATAAAATTGTTTAGCTATAGAAATGGAGCTATGTTATGTGGCAGTGGATATGATCTGGAAGTTTCTGGGGACGTGAAGAACATGAGAACACCCATCAAATACCAAGATGCTCATTTAATCTAGTGAGAGACTGCCAAATTTTTATATTTTTTCATATCTCTCAATACTTATTTTAGGTATTTTTCCCTCTTTCTCTAGTTGTGATTCCTCATTCCGGTACGTAGTGTGTGCTACTGAGGAAGTGCAAGGCACCACTGTGAGGAGTGTCCCCACCTGTTGGACCAGCAAGGGCAGCTCTGCAGGTAAGAGAAAGTTTCTCTGCTGATGTAAATTGAATGCAAAAGAATAAACCTAGTTCTGTGGCAGAAATGTTCCAGTTCTGTGTTTAGCGTGAGGTGACATGAATAATCTTTCAGGAATGACAGCCTGTACCTTTAGAAGCATATAAGAAGATGGAGGGACAATGCTGGATTATTTTGATCTAATATTTTTTTGCTTAAAATTGAGTTCAGCAAGTTATTTACCAGCTTATCTCACCACCTTTCCTTTTTTTTTCTGTCCTTCTGTCTCTTCAGTTTCCTTTTTGGAATTTAATATCTCCCATTGGTGATTTCTGTTCCTTATCTTCCCTTGATCTATTTCTGCTTCTCTGTTAGATTCTGTCCCCTTGAATCTCCAACTAATGTCTCCCCATACGTCAGATTAAACAACAAAAAAAAAAGATGCAAGGCTGTGAAAAGAACTAGAAAATGTTTATGTGGTTGCAGCAGGCTGACCATTAAAATGACTTTATTTCTGCAGCATTTCAGATGCTGGGCTTGACAGTTTCATTTCCAAAACTATTTATACTCACAAAAGACCATAACAGCATTTCCATTATTTTCGTTTATGATTTTTTTTTTTTGCCTATATTTTATCAAGTTAGCTTCTTCTCTTCAGGCCTGATTTCAGACAATAGTAGTACAAAGTGGAAAAATCCTTTCTGAAAGAGACTGTAGCTTTTTAGCTATTAAAGCATCTTTCAGTGTCCCATCATATTTTTATCTCAGTGTACTTTTCAGCTTCTTCTGTTCATTTGATCCAGTGTTATGCAGGGGAGACTCAGATGAAAGTTTCACCTGAAGTGTGTATGCTCATAGCTGAGGAACCTTACTAAAAATGCCTTCCTTGTTATTCACCAAAGTCCTCTTGGTGCTCCAGGCATTACTTCCAGAGCATGCCGTGTGAAAGCAAAGCATAACCATAACTATTCTTTCACATTGAAACAGAGGGAGTAGTTATTTTGCTAAACTAGTACCAGTGAGCATCACAATAGGCTAGGACAAAGAAGAATTATCTATTTTTATTTTCTTGCTTTTCTAAATATAAGTGAGCATGTGTATGTCTAAGCATTTCTGTATGTGAAGTTTCATTTTTCTTTCTGCTTCTGAATTCGTTTCATTGAAAAGAAAAAAAGGCACGATTTGGTGTTTTAGAAAGGAAGCTAAAACTAGTATTAAATATTTTTGAACAACAATGTTGTATTGAATTCTGCATAAAGAGACTGTGAAATCTCATTCACTGGAAGTTTACAAGAACAAGTTATAAGTTTGCTAGGAGCAGTCTAGGTGTCAGCTCTCAGGATTTCTCTACAGACCACCAGGCCCCTGTGGTATCAGTGCTGTTAAAAGCCTAATTAAGACAACGCTTGCTATGATTTCATAGATTACAGCATAGTGATGTCTTTGTTTCCTTCCAGCCTTTTACTTCTGTACTCTTGCCATAATTCCAGTGCAATGGTAAAATAAGTTTGTGATGATGTATGATAATAACAACTGTCTGAACTGTGGCCCTTACTACAATCTCATTTGCTTGCCTCAGAGAGACTGCTTGCCCGGGAAGGTCAGCAGGTTGTTTGCTTCCTGTTGAGCTAATTGGCAGGGTAACAACCACCGCCTGCCAAGCAAATGCATTTGTTTAATCTCTGCTGGTTGTGGATAAAAACTGCCAATAGACAAAAGAGACCCTTTTTTAAAGAGCTAATTTAGTGCTGGATGAAGATGAGTTCTTCCCTTAAACTCCGAAGTATCAGTATTAGCTGCTGTAGATACGTACCAATAATATACATTCAACCTCAGTTTTGATCCCTCTCTTTACCTGACAGTGCTTTAGTAGATTAAGGGCACAACTTGCCTCAACCTAGTGTTAAAAGTTTACCAGAACCAGGTGAGTCTCGCATCCATAGTTCTGTACTTATAGGCTGATACTGATTGTAACTGCAAGATTAAATAGAACATAGGAGAGATGAGGAGCTTCTTGAATTTTTAAGAAGTGTGTAGCAGAATTTGCCAGTGGACAGTAGCTTTCCACTTCCGTATAAAGGGCATATGCAAGGCCCGAGACAGTCAGTGCAAAGATTCTTGTTAATGTTCATGAACTTTTGATCAAGTCCTAAAGACAGAGTCGAGATTTAAAGTGTATTGACTTTGAAACAAAGCCTCTGGTGCAATTACATAATTTCTATTATTCTCATTCAAACTGATGTGTGTTATTCATCATGCTGATCAGAACATGCTTTGCATCACTGTACTATTTCTGATTTGATGGTTGTGATAAACTTAGTAACCTCTTTCAGCCTGTGAAGTTACATGCTTCCTTCAGATCCTTCATTTAGCTCTAAGTGCTTTTTAAGTTTCAAAGGACAAAAATTACGTTTGTTTTGGCCATTTAGAGACTACTGGCAGGATAGCGATTTGTTATTGTTGTTTTTTTAAGAATTCTTTTAGTACTGCTTCATTTTTGTCTCGGAGATTTCCATATTCTCCATTTGCATGTTTTGTGACTGTCGTTGTTATCTCCATATAAAAGAGGGCTATCTGTTTGGTATCCTTAGGATTTGCAGGTTTTAATTAGAATGGATTTATGTTGATTAGAGTTGATGGGATTGAAATGCCATGTAGTTATTAATTTCCTAGTTTTAATTTTGCTACTTAGTCATATGTTACCAAAAATATCTTAGAAATATATTTTTCCCTTGTAAAGTGGCAAAACAGAGAAATAAATGCGTTGCGGCATGCTGTCGTTTTGTGAATAAACTTCTGGCGGATCCTGACTTTTTTTGTTGAGCTGGGTGAAAATGTAAAGAAACGTTTTCAGCCAAGTTTTCTTCAATTTTCTTTGAAAACTGAAATAGAACTTGTGGGAATTTGGTCATTTTCATTCTAGAGCTAGGATGTTAGTGAACATAATTCCCTGAAATTCCAAAATTTGAAAATGTCCATTGCAGTTCTCATATCTGTAGCATATGCAGTACAGACCCAGGTTCTGTGCAGAGATTAACGTTAATCAGCATATAGAATGGTATTTCCATTTGTACAGGTAGGAAAATGAGACATAAAATAACCCGTGGTCCACTCTGATACTCATTACAATCAGTCTGAAGATGATTTTCACTCTAACAGGATAAGGCTCTATGCAGAATGGACTAGCTCTGTAGGCTGCTCATCTCTGCAATAATGAATAAAAGCATGAACAAAAAGTGCCAGAGCAGATAAAAATTCAGATACCTCCTTTCCAAAAGGCCCATGCTGAGCTCTTTGAAGATGGAGATAGTAGACCACAGCACTGAGATACACAATTCCAGTTGGCAGAGTTTTGGGCTAGAAATTTCCGAGGTTTTCTTTATTCACTGATTTGTCATTGCAGATGTCAGCAGTTACTTTTCTTTAATTTTGCCTTTACTCTTGCTTTTATTATTATTATTATTTTGAGATTGTATATTACTGAATACACAGAAATCATATGGAGTTCTGGTTTTGATTAAAAACTCTGGATATTACCTTTCTGCAAAAAAATTATAATGTTTAAAAATAAATATGCTTATACAAAATGGGGTACAGTTAAGAGAGTGTTTATATTCAGTGTTCACATTCAACCACTTCCTAAAACTTCAGGGTAGAAGTCTATCATAAAGATAAATTCACAGCTTCTTTCATCTTGTCTCATTTTTCTATAATAAAACCTACTCCTGACTGAATACAAGACCAGTGAACTTAAACTTTCTTTCAAAGGAATCATAGCAATTTGATTTCCTTAGCGTGTCCAAAAAGCGCTGATTATGTAACAGTGCATTTAATACAGATTTAAGATCTCTCCTTAACATTATGGCTATCTGGAGATGGCCATTTGAAGAAAACTGGCTAACTTTTATGATAAATTTGCCTCAGCATATTTAGAGATACGTGTAAATAAGGTATAAATGAATATAACACATGGACTCATTTCAGAATGTCAGTCATCTGAATTTCTATCTGCTTTGGTCCTTACTTTACCTTTATTTTCTGTTTCACTTTTGCTAGCATTTGAAATTCCAGTCAGCTCTCTTCAGAGAGGAATTTGCTAAATGAGAGTAGTCTCTTGACTTCCCATGTGAAGGAGCAGAATTTTAGGGAATTAACTCTGTTGGTGTAAGCAGACAAGTTGAATCAGCCTTCTTTTAGCTGCTGGTTCGATTCCCCTTTTTTGCTCTGTGCTTGCTCATGGCTGTTCCAGCCTTTGGATTTCAGTGAAGGAGAAATTGTGGTACTTAGTATCACTCCGTCTTCACTGAAGATCTCTTGCACTGTTACTGTTTTACATCAGCTCCAGCAGATCGCCAATTTGGGCCTGCCGGTTTGGTTTCTGGTTTAAGGAAAGGCAAGTGCATTGTCTTTAAGGCACTGCTCTCTGGATGTTTGGACAAACTGAAGAGTCTGGTAATAGTCTGTGCAGATTTTTATTCAATTATAAATACTGCTGATACTGTTTGCTAAATGTTTGATGACTGCTTGGTGGTGTGAAATTGGGATTCCTCCCATACCCTTGATTCTAACTCATCCAGTACTAAGGGTAATGTCCCGCAGACACGCAGGACCCTTACAGGTACATTGTCCTTTAATTTTTAAAAACAGCATGTGAGAATGTGGTTGGAAGCAATGGGTTTCTTGCTGGAGTTGCAGTCTGTGTTTTCTTGATAGAAAAAACATCTAGTGTTTGAAGCTATCTGCATAGGATTTTTCACTAGAAAGACAGTAGTTGCGGCTGATTTATGTGGGTTTGCTACTGATTCTGCATTATATATGCTGCTCCTCATAATCTGCTTCTCTTTTTTTTTTGTTTTTTTTTGTGAACAATCTCCACTTCTCAGTACATATGCACAAGTCTCATAAGTATTAATAAAAAATTAGATGTTCGCAGATCACAGATCACAGTTCTAGAATGATTGTCAACCTATTTGGATATCCTTCTCTAATTCTTACCAATATCATGTGCTTCAAATGAAAGCAGAATGTCATCCTTGTTGCTAGCCTGTGCTTGGGGATCCTGATACATTTCATATAGAATTACATATCAAAACTTTCTGTATTCCAGATAGCTTGCCATTTATGCTATGAAGTTTGGGGACCATAACATACCATAGCGATTTTAACTGTTTAAGCTATCCTAATCTATCAGAACAGTTGATCTTTTCATACGACAAAAATGTTTGTCACAGCAGTCCTGCAGCAGGGAATTCCACTTGAATATTTTGCGAAAGATGGGCCTTTTATCCAGTTTCATTTATAATAAAAAGAGTAATAGCTGTGACTTTCTTAGCTATTTTTGTTAGTAGATCAAATTTCTCCCTGAAGTAATCAGCTATAGTTCAGTTGAATGAATGCTATTTCTCCCATTTGCATAATTGCATGATTATTTTCTTCAGCTTTACCAAATCCTTTTTTTATTTTTAAACTTATACCATACTAAACAAAGAATAATTTCATGTCCTGGTCTAGTGCAGATGCCTTGATTAAGAAAAATAGCAGTGATTAAGAATGATGGTCATACACATGATTAAGAGCAGAATTTGACCTCATATAGGATAAGATTTAATGAAAATCTCTAATCATTAGCTAGTTTTTAACTCAATTTCAGTGCCTTTTATGTTGTATATGGGGGAAAAGACTCCAAAGTTGTCTTTGTTCATGGAAAAAAACAATTGACATGATTGAACCAGGTCCTTTGTGCTTAGAATCTATTTGGAGTAGACTAGTAGCCGCTGGAACTGGTCTGTATGCTTCTGGTAGTGTTTCCCAGGATTAATGTTTTCTGATTTTTTTTTTCATTACCTCAGAGTACTGGAGCAATTTGAATGCACTTTCATATCTGTGAGAATGGGTACACATTATTAACAAAGGTAAATTCATTTTGTCTCTGTAGCTGTGAGGTATATGTAGGCTTTTCACCCTTTGGACTAAGGTATTGTATTTTTCCAAATTTGGTAGCTTAGTCAACAATTCTGTCACTGAAGAAAGTGAAATGTGAGTCCTAAGAATGCAGGCGTTACCTTTGCAAATGAGAATAAATTCTTGCAATTATTATTGGATAGATCAAGGAAGTCAAACAAAACATATGCAGAATTGTTTCTAGTTAGGAATGTATTTTCTATACTGCCTACAACTAATATGTTTGTATTTGATTTGGACACTTTGTATTTGTAGAAGGGAGTCATGCATAAATAAGGCCAACACTATTATTCAGTATTATTAATGATGTTGTCTACACTTAGATTCTCAAAAACCAGAAAACTAATAAATTTTACATATTGGAAAAAAAAATCACAGATAAATCAAACAAATATATAAATTCTTTAAAGTATTTAATATGTGTTAAGAGGACAGAATGATGAATTCAATATTGAAAACCAATATCAAGTTTACAATTATGTACCATTTATCATCACTGATTGCACAGACAGCATATTATTGCAGGGAACAGAATGATTCATAAACTAAAACCCTGAATGGCTTTATAAAAACTTAGAAGTCATGTTATGTCTGAAAAGCTTTGTTTTTCTCTTTCAGGCATTATTTTCAATAGTAAATTACACTTTCAGACACAAATTATGCATATTTAATTTCCTGAGCTTTAAAATTAAATGTGCAATAACTTTAGAGTATTGAAAACTGATGCATTTACAATCACCTGATTCTGTGTGGTGTAATTTTCTGAGGCCAAATTCCCCCTTTAAGAAAAAAGAACATATGGAAAATGTAAAAGTGGATAGGAACTAGTTTTGAATTGGACATGCAGAAGCAAGCAAATAGAAGCAGTAAAAAGTGCTCTTGAAGGTGATTTGGCTTTGAAGAGAAAGCGTGTACAAGTGGCAATTTCTTACTCAGCAGATCTCCCAGGGTAAATTTCTGCTTCCCCCAAAAGTCAATGGCAAAGCTCCCAGTGACTTCATTGTTTTCAAACTTCCATTGTCTGTCTGTACTGAAGGACATACCTGCTTACCTTTGTGAAAGTGCTGCACTTCTTTAAAGTCCTGTCACCCCAGCTGTGCTCTGGGAGAGAAAAATGAATTCTTTTCTGGCTCACACTTTATCAGCAGAATTATTAAGCAGTTTTCTGTTGCAGACTCACTCCTGTAATGCACTCCTGCTTTTTCTTTTTTCCCCTCCAAATTCTTTTCTCAGTTTCATGTGGCTGCTCAAGTTGCATGGGAATAACCAAAGATACGATTTCACCAAACTGAGGTTGTGTACCAATAACTGAGGGTTATTTTGTCCTTCAGAATTTCAAAACTCATTCTAAATTATGGAATAATCTTGCTAAGCTTGAAGATTCAGCTTGATGTTAGAGCTATAACTCTGAGCTAGACTCACTGAGTCGTCAACAAGAAGAAAAAAGCCAAAATACCTTCTTATTTGTAAATGGTGCATTTTTAAAATAGACTGAATTAGAATCAATGTAATGCAATCTCATGCTGTTTTTGTTTTTGTTTTTGTTTTTTTTTTACTCACCCTCTGTTTAGAGGGCAGTTGCATTTAAATAGAGACTGAATAAATGAGTATTACAGTAGTCAACCTCAGATGTAAAACACATACATTGCCAGTTGCATTGAAATTTACTATGGTCTACTACCCTTCAAACGGACAACCTTATTTCAGAGAATACAAGGACTATACTTTTGTTTCCAAATGAAACTGCTGAACTGTATGGGATTTTACATGAGAAGGAAGAGCAGGAATGAGTGCTTTGTCTCAAACATCTGTAAACATTCATGCAACAGTGTAATATCTTTTTTGACATTTAGGGTACTTGTAGTTTGACAGGACACTTCTCTTGAAAGTTTTAAAGAGAAGACAAAAAAACATTTAGAAACAAAATTATAGCAACAAACTGGCCTGAATTATTTTATGTAGACTGGTTCTGTCTCCATGCAATTCAGACAGCACCTTATATTTTGAAAAGATCAGGGAAGCTAAATAGTTTCCCCAACTGGAAACTGGTGACAGTGCTGAGTCACAAACAATGCCATCAGTATGGAGCAACTGGTGCTTTTAATATTCTTATACAAACAACAAAACTAATTACCTTTATTCAATAAATCTAGTTCAAATTTGATCTATTAAATTTTTTTAATTTTTGAAAATAATATAATAAACACGATTGCTAATTCATTATTGAAATTCATTATTAGGATGTTTATTAAAAAAAAAAAAAAGAACAAAAAGTAATTAAGAACAGGTAGGGAAAGATGGGGATGAATTGACCTCAGGCACCAGTAGTGCCGCAGCTCCTGGTCAGGTTGCCTTAACCATAGCTAATGAAGAAAAATAGCCTTGCGGAGCTAGTGAAAAAGGAGGGAGCTGGGTTTGCAGAAAAGAAGTGGGTAAGCCAGCAGTCACTTCCAGCATACGTGTTCTTCACTGTCCTTTGCTCCCAGTTTAGGTGGCTGGCACAAGATTTAGGAGCGCTGCAAACCAGGACAGAGAAGCAAGGGGAAGGTTAGGGACCTGGAAGCACAGAAGCAGTGGGAGGAGTGGAGAAATTTTTCAGGAGGCTGGGAGGCTGCAGTGAGTCCCTTGTGGAAACAGTGCATCGTTTCTGGCCCAAACTATCCCATTTGAAACTGTGCCATCACCTGCGGTCATGTACTGGCGTGCTACCAGGAAATGCACAGCACAGGACAAAGGATTTTGGCAGCCTCACATGTACATAAAATATAGTATGATGGGGAGATCCATCGTGTGGCTGCAGTGACATAATGTTCCATTAGCCGTTTTGCTATATTATCAAATTGGTCTTGGTCTTACATTTCTTACATACTGAGATGATTTAAAAAAGCCTGATCATGGCCAGTGTTATTGTTCTAATTAGAAATTTATCAGAAATAATACATAACACCAATAGAGCATTTCATCTTGAAGAGACTGTACAAGATTAGCATAAGATTGCTGGCTAGGAGCTAAGTTAATGCAGCTGTTAAAATCACTTGTCACAAGTATTTGGGTCTAAA
The DNA here is from genome assembly GCF_047663525.1 of Anas platyrhynchos. NCBI lineage: Eukaryota > Metazoa > Chordata > Aves > Anseriformes > Anatidae > Anas > Anas platyrhynchos. The sequence goes on along the minus strand of NC_092597.1, from coordinate 22,913,027 downwards.
GATTTTTAGCATATAACTTCTGGTACATCTTTCAGGAGGGAAACTGCAGCCATAGGATGAGATTTGTTCCCTGCCTGATATCTCTTCGGGCATCCAGTGTCACTGAGCAACCCTAAAAAGCAGCAGTAGTGCAGTCGATCTGACAATACAAGGGCAGATCCTCTGGACGGTAGAGGATGCTAGAGAAGAGGTAGATTTTCCGTCGTGCTTTTCACTGTTAGCATCCGCTCGGTCTTGCCTGGCATCAGCGCCAGCCAGCATCTCTGTGTTTGCTTACAGCTGCATGCTCCTGAAAATGGATGCATGCGTGGAGTTGCAAACCGAGGCACCTTGAAACGGGTCCAGAAGTTTGCATGATCTCCCACTGAGCACATCCGAGGAGTTTGATAGCTTTCTGCTCTGGACATGCCGTTCTTTCAGCCGCAGGAGGCAGGGACCCTTGTTTTTTTTTTTCTCACGTACCCTCTGCTGAGCTGCCAAGTGTTCCTGCCTCAGCCAGAGTTTGCTTCTTCATTTCCACATGCACGGCTCGGGTGCAACCTTGGGATGCCAGAGCGTCAGTCTGATTCTTTGTCCTTTGAGTCTATTTACAGTGTTTTCGTTGAATAGGACAAGGAAAAAAAATATATTAAAAAATCAGAGAACAGAAGGCTCCGGCACTAGATCACGCTGCCTCCCCCCCCCCCTCAGCCCCCAATAAATGGTTAAATAATCCCCCCCTCCTTTCCCCCAACAACAACAAATGGTTAAATAAACAACCAGCTAGCCAGCTGCCGACCCAACCACGAACGAGCGAAAAAGCCCAAAACCAGCTGCAGCGCCACGGGAAACGGGAAAGTTTCGGCGCTCGGAGCCGGCCCCAGCATCCCGGAGCTGCCGCCGCGCCTCGGTGCTGCGCTGGGGCCGGACCGGCTCCGAGCCCCCACCCCCGTCTCCTCCCCGCTCCTCCTTCCCTCCCCCGGGTCCTGCGGGGAGGCGGGTTTAAGGTGGGTCGTGCGGCCGCGGTAACTTTCCGAACAGAGCCAAAGAGGCGCCCGGAGCCCCCCGCAGCAGCGCCGCGCTCCCCGTGCCAGCAGCCCCGGCTCGGCCCCGCCGCCGCTCGCCGCCTCCCCAGCGCCGCGCAGCCGCCGCCGCCTCAGCCCCGGGAGCCAGCCCCGGGAGCCGGCCCCGGTCCCCCCGAGGTAGGTGCGAGTCGGGACGGGCGCTGCGGGGAAAGCCGGCCCGGAGCCCCGCTGCCTGCGGCCCCCGAGCCCCGCTCGTTCCCGGCGTAGCCTCCGCGGGGCAAGGAGCTTGCTCGGCACCCTCTGGCTGCACGGTTGGAGCCCCCTCCCCGGCTCCTTCTGCTGCTGCCCGGACACCCGGCACGAGTTGGGGCCGGGGGAGCGACCTCTCGCCAGCCGCCCCCGTTTCTGTCCTTTTCCCCGAGCCTTCGCTGGGCTCTCCTTGATGATTTTGGAAGTGATGATCTACGAGAGATGCGCGTAGGGGAAACCTTACGGCTGTATTAGGACTCTCCCCTATCAGCGCTTCTTTCAGAAGCTCCCCCCCACACACACACATCGCACGGGTTACTGGGGTGTTGTGTCGGCACGAACTTTCTTCTGGTTGCGGGAGACACGTTTGTCCCCGTTTGTCCCTGCCTTCGGACTGCTGCTCTGCGCGGGTGAGAGGACTCGGGCTGCTGCCTCGCTGCTTGGGGTTGCCTTGCTTCCCTTGCATTTACTTGACAGGGCTCGCGATGGAGAGAGTCTTGGGAGTAGGGAGAGGCACAAGGGAGAAGTTGTAGGATGCTGCCTGGGAGTGACACCTCCGTTCCTGAGGCTGGGAGCTGGTGTAACGATACTCTCGCTGGTGCTGCTCGGTGCTGCTCACTGCTGCCAAACATTCCCTTCGTTTGCCTAGGAAGAGCTCTGGCCACTCTGCCAGATGGTTGCTAACAAGGAGGGAGAAGTTTGGGAATGTCGGGGCACCAGCATCCTTAAGTGCTCTGCTGAGATTCTCAGGTGACAGCCCTGAGTTGTGATGCTGGCAGTTATTAACATCCGTCTGCAAGCACTGGGCATCTGCGTGGCCCTGAGAGGTGGGCAGAGGATCAATGTTTAGTGAAAGCAGGGCAGCCAATCTCTTGAAGTATCACAGGGGTTGGAGATTTAAATAAACCCTGTGACCGCTAAATACTGCAAAGGCTCGGGCTAACCCCCTAGCAGGAAGAAGTCTGGAGTTAACTAAAAGGAAGCCTCCAGTTCATATCTTGATGACCACCTGGTTTAGAACATAAATATGTAACGTATGAATTATGAATTACCTGGAATGTAGCAGCCTGTCTACCTTCCATATCTAGGCAAGCAGGAGAGAACCCCCTGTAATGCCCAGTCCTGTATTTCAGTAACAGAGATCTGTTATGTGAATAGAAAATTCTGTAGAGGTTTCTTCTGGGATACGTAAGACTAAGACCAAATTCTTCCTATACTGTCAGAGTTCCCTTAGAGTGCATCCAAAGCTTGTCTGTCCCTCTCTGTTTGGACTTTCTTACATGTCCATTTTGTTATTAAATTCCACAAGTTTTCCTTCTCAGAGTAAAGTCTGATGGATGGGTTCTTGCTGTGCTGATAGTAGCGCAAAATAAAGGCGAATAAATCAGCTAATCAGTTTCGTCATAGGATTTGATTTGATGTGATTGTTTAGAGACTGAGCATCTGGTCTTGCAAAAGCTGAAGAATAAGTTTATGTTCATCGAACCTGGTGTGGAGTCTGTGAAAGTTAGTGTGAGGCACCTCAACTGGTTTTGCATTAGGATAGTAAATATTAATGAGCACGTGTGTTAAAGGGTAGTGATGTATGTTAGCAAAATTAGTTTCAGTGCAAGTGCATGAGTTCTTATTTATTAGTACCAACCTCTGGAGACTTCTTCAATGTTCAAACTGTTGAATATATATATATATATATATATATATATATATATATATATATATATATATATATATATAAAATTTTCCTGCTTCTTGTTAATAGCCAAGTAAATCTGATGTGGAATTGTAAAAGTTGTATGGTGAAAGTGTTTAGACATATGAAGCAGTAAAAATAGTCATGTGGGGATTTCAGTGTTGTCTTTCTAATCAGCCAGTCATCTACTTTATAAAATTACATAATTTTAGTCAAACTATCAAAAAAGATGTCTGAGGTAAAATATAAAATATTATGATGAATTATGTTGTCCCTGTACTTTAGCTATTGAAAAAGGGCTAATTTGATATCTTGCTTTTTCAATTAAATATACGTTAATAGTCAGATAATCAAATAGAAGTCAGTGCTGTCTTCCACTAAGTTGAGTGTCTGTGAGTGTATTTACTATGAATGGGGCATTCAGCCATTTTTACTTGGAATACTTCATCATGCTTTAAATGTTAGACAGACTTAGTATTTAAGCAAATGCATACAGCAAAACTATAAATCTCTGAATACAGTTAATTGTCTTGGAACTGGGAACGTACCTTCAAGTACAACTACTTCTCCATAGTGTGGTCACAATTCTTGCAAATCTTTTATCTTCGTCTGTGAAATCATTTCCAATTCTGTGTTCTTACAAAGCATGTGTTGTGTTATTGTTTTCAAAACCATGTGGTTTGGGCTACTATTTAAATATAATATTTATGATACTACTATGGCTGTTCAGCTTAAAAAGAGAAGTGCTGCATACTGCTGCATACTAAAAAGCTTCGATGTAATTACTACTTCTGGTGGCACTGCTGTGCAAATCTCTGGGGCAGGAATTTAAATGGAGACTTTATACAGTTCACAGGTACTTTATATAAAAGCTATAAGCTCTTTTATTTATTTATTTATTTATTTTGAAACACGAGGGCTGGAGGCATGGGGGAATGGGGAATTGTGGTGTCCGCACTGTTTTTACGCTTTAAGAGTTCCAACCTGTATGCTTGCTGTTGGCTGTCAGGTACTTTCAGGTGCATAGTGTGTGTGGTGGATTCCCACAAACCATCCATCTGTACCACCGTGGGTTTGAATTACCTATTTACACACCTCTTTCTAATTGTCATTCCATGCAAATATGTCAGTTCTGGTTGCATCTTGCAGAGGAGTACTGAGAGACATGGGTTTACTTACACAGCCCCTTTCTCCCTTGCATATCCATGCAAAGGAAGCTGTAACACTGCAAGAATCAGAGTCTGGCTGCAGTTCAAAGCCAAAGTCACTGGGAATTTCTCCATTGGTGGTGATGGACTTTGGACCTCATTGTAGTTTGAGGTAGGATTCAGGTCTAGGTCATCTTTGGTTCTCTGCGGTAACCTGTCTAGTCTCTAGTTGTTGCTTCATCAGCATTCAGTTGTCCTGTGAGTCTTATGTCATATCTGATGCCCTGGTATGCATGTTCAGGTACCACTTGGACTCCATGTTCAGGCAACTAAATCCTTCCCTGGCTATCTCACATACTACAAAAAATGACTCGTATGTAAAACCTAGGACTAAAGCAATAGTTACAATTACAGTTGTGAATAAATGGGTTACCCCTAAGAAAGGGTTGTTCAGATCTTAATGGGAAAGATGGAAAAAAAAGTCACCCTCATTGTTCTGTACTGTGCAGGCTGACTGTACCGCAGTAGCAATTGGTACTTTTCTTTGCACAAAACTGATTGGAACCTCAGTGAGGAAGTCCTGTGTGTTAAGGAGAGATATATGAAAAAGCTTGTAGAAAATTAAGAGCTACCCTCAAAGGAGACAAATCCCAAACAGAATCAGTTGTAAAGACTGCCAGATGATTCCTGCCACATGATACTTCTATGTGACTCCTGCGAATGATGTACAATTGGTGTATGTGTACACAGGGAAGGAATTTTTTTTGAGTTTACGAAATGGGATCCTTATTCTAGGAATTAATGATTATATACCAGACTGATGAAGAGCCAATGTTCCATGCCCTTGTGAAGATCAGAATGGGTAACTGCAAAACAGTGTGCTACAGCCCAGAGTCTAAGGTGTTTAGTCAGGATATCCAAAGACTAATCCAGAATTCTCTAAGACACGTATGTTTACAAACACTTGTGTATGCGCGGTAGTTCTAAGCCCTCCAGGCAGTTTCTTCTGTCTGTTGCTGCTCTAAGGGGAAAGTACTGAAATTTGTATGAAAGCTTCTTTCTAAGAGAGGAAGAGAGGTACAAGATGAAGGTCACCACTTAGCCTGCTTGCAGAAATGCAGCAGGAAAGAAGAGCACATCCAACTTGAACCCAATTGCAAACAAGTCCAGAACTGGTAGGCCTAACTTTTTCCTTTGCAGTAAGAACTGCCGCGGAGAATTTCCCTTAGTAACAGCCTGACTAGAGAGGCTAATGAATAAATGGGCATGAGGCTGAAATCATGTTCACTGCTAGAGAGATGCTTTGTCTGGAAGAGGAGTAAGACACAGTAGTTGAGTGAAAAATAGTTCTGTGCTGTGACTTTGTGCACTTCATTTTCTAAGGTTTTCAACCCAACACATTCTAATGGTCACTGAGAACACTAGTACTAATAGCCACTGAGAAATATTTTGAAGAGTTAAAAAGGTACTCAAGAACTGCCAGAATATGATAGCCTAAAGGTTAATCAAGTGTGAAATTTGTGAACAACCTTTTTCTTTTTTTTTCCTTTTAAATTTAACTGGTAGATATGAGTAGAAATGGATACAGGTTCTCTTAAGTTCAAGTATGGAGCTAAACTTTTCCTTAAACACTTTTCTTGGATTCCTTGTTAAGATTTAGACTCTTGCTAATTACCTGCTGTTATCAAAAGTCTTTTGGTACATGATTTTTTTTGCAAGGTTTATGAAGTGTTGTGAACACATGAAAATCTGCTTTCTCTGGAACGAAGTAAGAAAAAAGCTACAGAGAAACTTTAAGATGGAATTCTCAGTTGTCTTGTTAAGGTACCAGAACAAGAGAGCAAATCGAAAGCTCCAAAACTTAAAGGATGCAACCTAAACCTACTTCTGTAGGTTCTGTACTAGGTTAAGGTGATTGTGGAGCATATTCTACTTTTCCATAGGGTTTGAATCTTTAATACTCATGTCTGGTTTTGACAAAGGCAGTCATTTGACAGAGACATATTAAGAGTCTTCATAAAGCAGAGGCTTTGGTACAGTTTTTTTTTCTCTCTTTTTTTTTTTTTTTTAAACTAGTGTAAAATGTGGAAGTATACTGATATAAAGTCAGTGTAAGCATGAGGAAAATCAAGTTCTTTATCATGCTTTTAAAATCTACCAAGTGAGAGAAGCATGGATGATTTGTAAGTAGTCGACTGGCATATGGTACCATTATGATAACATCATGTTCACAGCACTTTCCAGATTGATATACAACCTTTCTAAAATAAGCTTGGTAGAAAAAGAAAAAAAGAATGTAAAGTCATTTAGCAGCCAACATGCTTTTGGTAGCAGCATAGGACACTGGTAGGTGACTTCACTGACACTCAGTTTGTCAAATGAGTCGTGCATCATAGTCTACTACCTACTTGACAGGCAGCCACTCCAGAAAACTGCCATTGCACTTTGTACAGTGGAGCCTGATTCGTGCTTTCTTAATTCACAATGAAATGCTGCATTCATTTTCATTCCATGCAGTCTTGGGGAAGTCATGGAGGTTAGCACAAGGTAAAGAATTTTTTCCTCGGGAGAAAGTCCAGTATTACACCCTTTGTTAGCAGCATAAGGAGAAAGGCTGGGGTTATCTGGGGATGGAGACTGAGTTATACTCTAGTTCTGGATGGAATTATCCAGACTGAGATTGAAACTCTCATTGACATGCTATGTCATTTATGGTTCTCAAGGAACAGTAAAATCATAAATATTCTTAGAAGCAGAAGCCTTGACAAGACAAACTATAGCAATGTTTCACTATTCAAAGGGTTTTTATCTACTTGCCACAGCTAGCTTAATTCTATTAAAGAATTAAAACAATGACACTGTATATGGCATTATTATAGCATAAATTATACTTTTTTGCCTTCATTTAAATGTAAAAGCTGTAAATATCACTTTAAAGAAGTGCTGCCTGATTAATTTGAAATTGTATTAACTTGTGTGTGTTGAAATGGATAAGGCAAATCAAAACCATTAAAGTTACAACACCTACCATTTCTCAAACTTAGTAAAAATGTCCAATGTAGCAATGTTCTTCATCCCTTTTCCTCTTCTAATTTTCTTTTTTCTGCATATTTCAGGGAGGCATTTTATCACCCAAACAGGGCCAATCAGTTATTTTATAGATACAATTCAAGTATCAGAGAATTTACTTCTCCCTGTTATTACACATTGCCTTCTACAGAAGGCCATGTGACTAGTCACACACTATAACTCTAGAGAAAGATGAGTTTTATAATTCTTTGCAAAGAGACACTGCTTAGTAGACATTTGGAGGCTTGTTTCTGCAGATGGTAGGTATCCTCTTTAGCATGAATTGCCTTCTGGATAGGATGTCTGTGCCCCTTCCTCCTCCAAAGGGGCCTGGCAGCCCAGAGCAGGCCAGATACCTTATGCTTGGATTAGTCAAATCAAGTGAGATTAATCTTGTACTTTCATAATGATGCCTTGTTTTCATCCTTTCTGTATTTAAAAATTTGTTGTGAATGAATGAACAACTTTGAAGATTATCATTTGTAGCTCTGAGCTTTACTCTAGGTTTCACAGGTTTTGACAAAGTTACAGTGTATAAGCTAGACAGAGTTTTGCATGTATGTATGTATCTTGTGTGAAGGATAGTGATGTTTCTGTTAATGGCTTAAAGTGTCTGTAAACTTTCTGAGATTGAGGATTTGTGGATGTAACTCTAAGTACTTCCAGATAATCTTAGGACAGGAAAGATAGTTATGCTTAGTTATGTAGAGTTCTGTTTTGAGGAGCAAAGTCCAGTAACTGCAGTCACTGACTAGAATTAATAATAATCACTTTTCCAGAAGACTGCAAAAATCTTGAATAAGTACTCCAACAAATCAGTCTTCTTTAGTGGTGGTAAGTATAAATTATAGAGAGAAGTTCTTTTCGTTTAGAGTCTTTGGTGTCGTTATAGCTGTCATTAATTATGTATTAAGTGTTTGAAAGGAAAGACATCAGTAGCCTATAGGATATATTTGCATAGTAATTGAGGATTGATTAGATACAGTCTCCGCAGTGAGGGCTACTGGGAATAAGTCACAGAAATTAAAACAGTGGTAAATTATATTTACAAAACATTCATTTGTAATAATGGTAGTCAAATATACAGAGAGATTTGTAAACTGCAGATGGAAGAAGGCTCGTTTTCACAGTATTGTCTGTTGCAGGAGAGGATTCAGCCACTTGTTACCTAGCACTGGGTTACAAACTCTGGGGCAGGCATTGTGACTGATGTAAACTGAGGTCTGTCAAATGACAAAATACCATCTGCTGTTTGTGGTCAGAAGATAGTGAAGTATCTGTTAATAAACTGAATGAACGCAGTGGGTGCTTTTAACAGTTAAGGCACGTGGTATGTCCGTTCCAATCCATAGGCGTTTTGAACAGTTTTATTTTTCTTCATCTTTCTTTCCTACTTAGATTTTATCACCTTGGATGATAAAAATGGAAGTGAAATTTGTTTCTCAAATATGGTCTATGTGATTGTTTGTGGATGAACAGAGTGTAGTCTGAAAACAGAGCTGTTCCTTTTGCTCTGATCTGTAAAATGAAAAATATGTGGGAACTCTGAATAGGGGGCAAACAATGTTAAACAAGAAAGGCAATGGAAAATAGCTTGGCAAGCAGAGGTGTGTGGGTAGAAATAATACAGAAAGTCACTTTTATATATGGAAGAGAGTAAGAAAAAGAACCACAACTAGATAAACAAGAGGGGAGAACAAGACAACTAAATAAAATTCAACAACAGATAAGAAGCTCACCTCAGAAATACACGAGTTAAGTGAGAATGGGAAAGTGACGAATCAGCTCTGTGCGTGGTGTTTGAAATTGTTTTGCCTGGGAGAAGGAGAAAGAGGGGAGGGGAAAGGAGAAGCAGGTAGCAGGATGCTGTTGCACTGGTTAACATCCCCTGTTTAAAGTTGGTGCTTCGTAGATAATTTAGACATGCTCCTCACTTTTTTTTTTTTTTTTTTTAGCAGCTGATATATTTTCTTTTTTGTGCTCTTTTATTTTCCTGCAGGTCTTTCTTTTGTCTTATCCCTAGTGTTCTGTTAGGCTTTGTTTAAGGATAACATTCTCCACTTGAAGGGAGCTTGTCAGAATATTTGGCAGAGGATAATTTTATAGTATGTATTCTCTGTGTAGTAGAGAACTAAATTTAAGTTGCTCTGTATGCAGGCATTCCAAAAACAGAATACCTACAATCTAATCCTTTTGCTTCGTTCTAAGCTCCTAGAAGTCCAGAAAATTGGTGCTGTAGGACTTCTGCAACTAGAACTCTGTGGACTATGGGATATAGCAAGGAAAGAAGGATGGAAAGGGTGTCAGCCTTTTTGCTTTCAGCTGTTGGTTCCTGAACATACTCTGCATCTTGTTTGGTTCCTTCTTCACTCTAGTTAAAACAATGCAGGAGCAGAATATAGACTTAAAGTTCTGTTGACTTCTGTAAAAGATGTGTTCGCACAGGTACTCTAGAATGAAATAGGCTCTGACTTTCATACACAGCCTGTGGATGTGCAGAATATGCTGAAGGGGAAAGCAAATATGCATTCTGAGCTCCAAAAATTGCTGTTGCAGTGAAAATCGCAGTAATCTAGCACCCTGTATTTACTTGAAGGGAAAAGTAGATGTTTTTAGGATCCAATTGTTCCGACCTGCTGAATTGTGCTTGAAGGAGCACCCAGAAAGGTAGAAGGACTGGTGTCTCAGCGCTACGTCCCTACTTCACCAAGGAACACGGCCTCAGTGTGACCGTTCTTGTAGACTTCAACTCTGCTATCTGTGTGCTCCCACTCTACTCTGAACGGTTACCACCAGTCTGGTACTATTCAAATTTACTGTGCCTGGCTTCAGCAGTGCCTTTCAGTCGCAGCTTTCCGGGTGTTTTTCTTGAGGATCTGGTAGTCAACAGACACCTCGTTGGTGTTTGGAATAACGGGTGTTTGGGAGTGGACTGGTGTCAGCAGCAAAGCGAAAAGCTAGAAAAGCTTAGTGAAAAGAATTCAACTTAATCCTGAAAAGGAAGTAGTACAAAAGGAGGACATGGATCTTCTGAAAGGACAGTATTTGGGTATGTAGATTTATCTTTAGACATGCATTTCAAAAAGTTAGGGGTGTAATCTTACAAAATAAACTGCAGTGAGTTAAATACTTAGCAGTTGTAACTAAAGAATGAACAAACTTACCCAATGTTCTTTTGTTCTTTCATGGACACTGAATTCACTAGAAGACACAACTAAAGTTCTTGCTATTGCTTCTGTTTTATTTTGTTTTTGCCATAGCTGAGAGACAGCATTATAGATTTGTTAGCACTGGATTTACTTGAGTGAACCCATTTAGGAACATTGACTCTTTCTACCAAAAGGTTACTTTTTACATTTAAAAAGGTCTCCTTTGCATATTTTGGGTTACTTGAACACCACTTGTTTATTACATTGTGTGGGAAAAATAACAAGTAATATTAATTTTTTATTTCTTGCATGTTCTGTAGAAGAAACTGTGAGTTAGTATGCAAAACCTCAGTTAAGAGGGTACATTGTATATTATGAGCTGACTTTTTTGTGAGGGTTAGTGCATCTGCTTTCATGCATTTTTCTCGTTACCAGCATGAAGAATGCAGTCTTAAAAAGGTATGTCACTTCAGGTAAATCCTTAAGTCACAGTGAGAAAGATCTTATGATCAGATCAGACCATCTGATCAACTCACAGAGCAAGCAGTGCTTGCATGTGTGCATTTCCTACTAACTAACCCCTGCTGCTAGTCAGACACTTTCTTTCCAGCTAACTTCTTAGACGTGTGTATGAATTAAAAGAAATTTCTGTTGCGTGTTGCCTGTCATAGATATATATGTACACTTTTAATGCAAGTATTTTCTTATATTAGAAAAATAGATTATTATTTATTATGAAGGAGTTCATGGACAAAGAATTCTTTTCATATAGCTAAAAGTAATTGTTCAACAGCATCAGGTATTAGGCTGTTTAGAAACAGAAAAAGGTGATCTTCGTACCAGTCTCCTTTATACTGTAATATTATTATTATTTTTTAATTGTGCACAGGACTTAAATCTGTACAGTGTATGCCAAAAATATAATACAGCCTCTGTGTTGCTCACAAGTGTAACAAAAATCCAAAGCTTTGCTGCATGAAGGACATCACCTTTTATTGTTTGCTACCTCTGTCAGAATTGAGTTTCAAATCTGAACTCAAGCTAGGTCCACAATGATGGAAAGTGCTAGCAGTTGGGATATTCAGCTGCGCTGAAGTCTTGCTGTTCTTTTGAAGATGAGACTTTCATCAGATATATGTAGGACAGTAAGTTTTTTAGGACAAACAGTTTCTTTGGATGTCTTTACATAATATATAGGCCTTCATTCTGCTTGGGACCTTTGAGTACTTTTGTGAATTTGATATTAAGTAATAAATATACTGCTTACTGTTGTTTATTGGATAAGTCTAGTGCCAGAAAAAGAGATGTGTTACAGAATTGTGAAAGATGAAGCCTGTTCTTGGCTTTGTCAAAGATTCACTCTAATATCAATGCATTATATTTCCTGGGAATACTAATGCTCCTGATATTTTTTTAATCTTAGTATATTTGTAGAGTGCTCCAAGATTCTGTGCAAAGTCCTTGTTAATACTCTACGCATCCCTCGGCGAATTTAGTCTCGTATTAGCTATGGACCAGTCTACCCTGCTCATTTCCCTTTTAATTTTGTGGCAGTTACTGCTGTCAGTTGCTAGCAACTCCAAAGACAATTAGTTCTGTTCCCATGTATTACTATATTTTGTTCAACTGGGCGATGATAGTTTTCTTCAAGAAGATCTGGTTATGTATCAGTTTTGTCACCTACCTGAAGCCTGCTTGCAAATAAAACTGGATATGTAAGCAAATTTTCTATTGTTTGATAAAATCATTTTGGATTTTCCTTCTTCTAATTTGTAATCAAGTGGAAGTCTTTGTAGAAAGAACAAAAAACCTGGGGGAAGAGCAGAAACACCATTTCAAAAAAATATTTAGTGTTAGGTCATCTGTATCAGCATTGATTCTGCATAAGTTAAAAAGCACTGCAAAAGATGACCACAAACACAAAATAGTTTTCATTATTTAAAATATTGTTTGGTGTGACAGAGTTGTAAACTATGTGAACTTTCAAAAAGGTGGGACAGGATCTAGTTTTGAGAACCAGTGTTGGAAGTTAACTATCCAGATGTCTGCTGCCTCAACTCTTGTAGTACTCACATGAGCAACTAATAGCCAAATAACCCAAAGTCAACTGAAGTCAACGCATCTAAATTAAGGTTTGTGTTTCTGAAGAGGCACTACATTTGTAAACAGTATCTAGAGTGTTATTCAAAGATATTTAAATTAAGTAGGATTTTTTGGTTTAGTTTAAATAGAAAAAAAAACAAAACACTTAAGAGGAAGCATACGTGTATACTGAAAATCCTGAATGCATTTCTAAATATGTGAATTCTGTTAGTCATATTTTTTAGATCTATGATCTCTTAGCCAAACCACTTCCTCAAGATATATGCCCTGCTAATCAATATTCAAATAGAAAAAAATTGAATTTGCGAATGAAGAGGCACTCTTTGGGCTTCTCTACTCACTCCCTTAAGCTTAATGTCAAATTGAGTAGACAAATCTTCAGGTCTAAATAATTCATCTGCAAATGGTGGGAATGGTGGGAACAAGGGCGGGGGAAAGTTGTTCCATGCTAAAATACAATAATGCATTAAAATTAATCAATTTCCTCCTGCTGGGGAACAATCATTTAGAAAACATTTTAATTACCAAAACTGAATAATGGGATCAGTATTTTTTGAGAAGGTTGGATTCACCCTACTGAGCAGTGGAGAATCCTCTTCACAGGAGCCCATAAAAACATTGCTGTTTTCAAGTTGCTACTTTCAATCATAATACTTCTGGGGAGAAGTTTGATTTTTTCACAGCAGCTTTTAAGGAAAATGTCGAGTGGACAGCAGGCGTATCTTAACTGTTTTGTGCAGACAGCAGAGGTTTGCATGTAATTTAGCATTTCTTTCTCTTTTTTTTCTTTTGGATGAGTATTTATTGTACATTACTTAACACATATCTGAAGTCAATTTTTCAAGCCAAAGTGTTTGGCTGCAACAGCAAGACAATGTTGTGATGTAATGTTGTAAAAATAGCATTTTTTGGTCTATATTCAGCCTAGCAATTAATAGAAACTTGAAGGAATAAGTCAGCCTGGTTCGTTGTTTTGGCTAGAAGTGGTGTACAAGGAGAATGGTCATAGTGAGTGCATTAGGTGTAATTAGGTGTCAGAATTTACCAGAGAAGAGCCTCTTTTTACTGGTTGATGTATAGGGGTTTTGGTCTCCTGGTTTCATGGACGTTTGTCAGAGATCTGAATGTTAATCAGAGAAATGACTCACTAATTGTAGCGCATATGGTGACCCCCAAGGAACAGCCACTACCTGGCCATCTGGGAAAGTTGTAGGAGACTCGGTAATGAAAAAAATGTGTTTGTAGCAGAAGTTTCTTCTCATATAATGGGATATATTCCAGTCTATAATAGTTTGTCACTTTTTTTTTTTTCCTGTTGAATTGTGTAAGCTTTGTTTTTTTCATAAATATGGCACAGCAGATCCATAGTCATGTTTACTAATTCTTCAAAAACTTTCTGTGGGTGATGGATGAGACTTGTACAAAGGTACGGCTGATGTTGTTTAATATCTTTACCCTAACTGCAAAGCCCTATCCAAGGTCCTGCAAACAAAGGGATGTGAAGGCTCTACTTAAAAATACATTTTTAAAGTAAGGTGATAGAAACTTTTGGATAGCCTACATTTATACTGAGGTCAAGTGAGAACTGGTCTTAGGGTATATATTAGTCATGAGAGGGAACCCATTGTTTTGCAAGGGTGTATTGTAACACATCCTTCACAACACAGAGCATTGTTCAGCAAAATATTTCAGTAAACTGCTAACTCGGTGCCCACTGAAGGTTTAGTGACATTAAACCATAAAGATAAGCGTGCACTTAACAACTTAGCAGAAGCTGCCCTGCATGAATTCAGGAAAATTTACACTGGCTGAGGTCTTCAGTGTGTGCTTAGAATTAAGCTTGTATCTCAATAGTTTGCTGAATCAGGATATTAAGTTTGCAAAGAAAATTAAAATAGATTCACTGAGAATGATGTAAATCTTTATGCTCACAGTAGGGCATGCAAGCAAAGCTGAATATCCTAGTAATAAAAGTACCTTGTAACTTGTGGAATGAACAAAGTTCCCCAAATGGTTATTACATGCTGTATTTTCTGGTTTGGATTATTGAAATAGAATTACTAAGAATTAAGTTGTATAAAAGGCATTTTCTTCTTTATTTTCATAATTATTCTGTCATCCACATAAAACTTTTTTTCTATCTTGAAATGGGCTTGGTTGGTACTGAAAATTGCTGTAGGATAAGTAAAACCAGTCTAATTGAGATTCATAAATCCACTTTTTAACAAGTACAATTAGGAATAGTTATTAGAGACCAGCTGGAAAACGTTAGGGATAAAAATTTACCATAGGAGGTTTTTTATGAGTTTGAAGCATTTGTTTTATACCAAAACCTAAATTAGATCACCAGAGGAATGAACCTGCTATTTAAAATCTAATTTGTACACAGAAAGTTAATTCTGAATATTCCTATTGATAAAAATTTTATTATTAGGTCTTGTTAAACTGCCTGTTTTTAATGGAATTCTGACTTTTACAATGCTTCTCCTATAATTAAAATATGAGAAGTAGCAACTTGATTATATTGAATGCATTTGTGTCCAGTGGCTGTGTAATAAACTTTGGTACTAGTCAATTCTGTCCTCTATTATGATTTTGAAAGTAGAGCAGTTTATTGGGCCTAATTCCAAACCAATTCAATTCAAAGGAGTTGTTCAGTTAGTGCATTTTGGATTAATGTTTAGGACCTAAGCACAGCTTTTCAAATATATTAGCATATCTTAACACCTGGGAAGACAAGAAAGAAGTAATTCACAGAGACTATCTCCCATTGAGGAGCATCTTACAAAAAGTAACAAACAACACAACAATGGCTCTGTTGGATTGTATCTTTTTTAATTTTTTTTTTTTCTAGTCCTGTATTTGGTCCTCAGCAAGCACAGAACAGTACTTCTCTGGATATTCTCCTTATTTTTCTTGGGCTCTTCTACAGTTGATGCAGAAAAAGGAAGGCTGCTCTAGTGGCTGAGTCAGAGCAGAAAACTAGCTTTGATGTTGTGTGTAATCCTGTACACCAGCCGCCTTAAACTGCAATCACCATCGTGAATTCCCTTTTTAAGGGAATACTTATTATCATGACTTCAGCAATCACTTCATTATCGAAGACCCAAGTTTTTCATTTCTGTCTTTTAAAAACATACTTTTGAGGGAATGTATTTAGTAATTAAAGAGTTTGCTAATATTTTTCATTATTGTACCAAAGAAACCATTCTATGGAATAATTTCTGCTGTCTGTGTCTAATAGTGATGGCCTGCACAATAGAGGAAGACATGATATGTGGGAAATCCTTCCTCAGGCTTTTGGTTGAGTTTTTCACATTACTTCTGTTGTAACTCAGGCTTTATTTTGGAAGTGCTGTTGTAACAAAGAGAGAATGCTTTTAGTGTAATTGAACTGAGTGTCCTAAAACGGCATCTCATCAGTCAACTTTAAATTTTTTCCTCTTATTTGTGGTTAATTGTATTTCCCTCCTGGAAAAATTGGGCAAATCACTGTAAATGAAAGAAGATTTATTTTTTTTTTTTTTAGGATAAATAAGTAAAAACTGTTAGCCATAAAAAGCCATTTGTGAACAATACAAATCAAGGATGTAAATTCACTGCAGTCAGAGGTTTTATACCATTGATAAATTTGACACAGGTATTCCTCATCTAATTAAAATGTGCATACAGAGCAGGAAGGAACCTAACAATGCGTGCAATGTATATCATATGAGTATTTAGTATGTTTCTGAAATAAGCTAGCTGCTCTTAATCACATTGTGTTGATGCTCATGTTTTAACTATTGTAGTGTCTGTAGAGAGCTGGTAGATGGGAAAGTGAGGTTGTACCTGTGGGAAGCCCTATAGCAATACCTCAGGGAATCATTACGTTGGGTACAGCAGTTGCTTGACAGAATTCAATGGCATGTGGCATTCAGGTGGCCAGGTTGGAATGTCACAGCGCTTTGGAGACTAGAGATCAGTGAGACCCCAGGGAAGTTGGCGAGGAAGGCCAAACTGTACGTGAATTATGTGATACTCCATGTTTAAATAATCTTTATAACAACATGCCTGTAGAGGTAGACAGTAGAACTTTCTCAGTTTCCATCTTATTTGCACAAAACCCAGTCCCCATTGCCTCTTTTGTTCATCTGCTTTTCAAATACCTGCAACAATAGTCAGTTGCCTAGAGGGTGGGAATTAGGCTTTCTCCTTTTTGTCAGTTCACTCCTACAGCCTTTCTCACTGTGAAGCATAAGCAAAGGGAAAGAACATTTCTGTTTCCTCTTTGAAAGGTTCAAGGCAATTGGTTCCCATGTTGCTCCCTTCTGACTTGCAGCAAAGGGAGGGAAAGTTGGATATTCTTCAGCTGACTTTTGTCTCTCTGCATGTGTAAGTCAGCTAAAGCCTTCATGACATACAATTCACAGAGAAGAAGAGGGCAGGACAGCAAAGAATTTTACAATTTTTTTTCTGCTCAACTTTATGAATTGGGTTACCCATAAGCTAGGAAGGTGTTTTTCTTCCTTGTATAATCAAACTGGTTTGTTACTCAAGCCAAAGCTATTTATTTGAGGCAATTAATTACCATTTGTTATTCCTTCCAAATGTATTTTTCAAGGAATTGCTTTGCCGGGGGCATTCTGTTTTTGGCAAGACTAGCATTGTGTCAAGATTGGGGTACACGCATCCATATGTGTCAAATCCCTGCAGTAGCCTATTTGATTCCTTGTGGAATCGTGTGAGGGCAGTTAGCATCAGGATGAAATATCAGGAAGAACTTGTGCTTGCAAGTAATGCAAAGCACAGATGTAAAGACTTTGCTTATCAGCCTTATAGGTGGCTGGAACTCGGGTAAAATTCCCAGAGATTTTCTGATTCCCAGCGCTTAATTCATTGTAGCTTATGGCACCGACTGAGTCAGAGGCGATGGTTTCAGAGGCATGCTGTTTGGACACTTGAGGGCTTGTAATGCAAAAGCTGGCACTTAGAACTCCATCCAAAACCAACTGGATGTCAGTTGCACACCAAGACATCTGCTGCTCTCAATCTACTCCATGTATAAACGGGCAGATACAAGGAGCTTTAGAGGGGTCTTTTAGCACAGCATCAATTGAGCAATAGTCAGGCCACAAAATGGTCTGTGATTTAGATTACTGTGATCAGTGTTTAAGAATGATCGCTGATTTCAGAACACTTGGAGACAAAGGTGATTGTTTCTGGTGACTGTTTTATTTCTACTTCCAAGAGCATCAAGGAGTCTCATGGGATTTCAGGTCTTTTGATTTCTTTGAGCTATCAGTTCTTGAGAGTGTATCAGTCTGCCTGGTATACTGGACTGTCAAAAAAAAAATAGTCTTCTTTCCTGGCCTTGCAGCCCCTGAAAAGCAGATTACCGATAATAAGCTGATAACATTTTAGTTCATACTAGTATGTTCTTTTAGAGCAATAAAGCTGATGTAATTCAACAGAGATACCATTAACTTTAGCAAATTTAAACTACTACTGTAAGAGAGCATGAAACTCATCCCATGATTTGATTTTGCTGCTGTTTTCTCAATCTGGTTAGGAGATAACTCGATAACATTTTCCAATCAGCTTCAAATTAAATGCAAAATCTTTGTTCAGCTGAATAACTTCTAACTTATAAATAGCCAGAAATATCCCACCCTTACGGCTCTGCACCTGGACAAAATTTTCTGCCTCCCACAAGGGCCATGGCTTGGGCCACTGGTAAAATAATGTGCTGTGACGTTGTCTCAGGAAATGCACTAATTTCCATCTGAAACTCAGAGAGTGCCTCTCTCAGTTTGCTTCCTCACAGAAGCTTGAAAAGATTTTTGTGCGTTTTTATTTTTTAGCTTGTGTTTTGTCTGCTTTTTGTATGAATTCCTACCTAGTCTATGATTGTAAGTTTATTAAAAAAAATAAAAAATAAATAAAAGAAAAAAAAGTATGAACATGTATTCCTGTACTGCTTGTATTTCCAGGTATTCCTCCTTCCAGGGTGATGGCACCTGTGTCCCACACCCCACACCTTCCATTCCTGCGCCCCCCAGGCTTTATGGAGTTCTTTACAAGTGGGATATTGTCCTGGTTGTTGATTTTTCTGCTTCACTGGCTTATTCAGTGACACACAGGAAGTGAGCAGTTAGGACAAAAAGGAAGGCTTCATTGAAATTAAGACATGATAAATGCGTTTTACCATTTCAAGAAGCCAGAAGCTTACCTTCTAGTCATTTTTCTAATAATATGTCTCCAGCTTTAGCAAGTCCTGCTCTGCACATCTGACAGCAGGTCTTGTAACTAAGTAGTAGTACATGTAATTGTGTGTAAATTGTTGCCGTACTTTTCTTCTGTCAGTCTTTTTGTGCTATTCCTTCTCTGTTCCTTTCTCAACTTGTATATCTTTCTTCCCAAATTTCTCCTTGCTGTTTGAACCCACTCCCAGCAGCATTTCAATAGAGTTGCAGAACCAATATTTTAATTCATACATACGAACGTCTGGCTCCTTTTACTGTGCAGCAGCTCAAGAGATCAGATGAAATAGAGTCCCCACAATGATAGTACCCTTGTTCTTTCATTTGAACAAGTGAAATGCCTGTAAGTCAGTACTAGGGTGAAGGAAACAAAGGCAGGCATTAATATGTCTGCTCTATTTATGAACTAGTTGGAGCTGCAGTTTATTGACCATTCAAATTGCTTTTGGTGTAAGATTTCAGATGGAAACATTTCATTACCGAAAATCTTGTTCTTCTTTGGAATTAAATATTCTTTTTTTTTTTTTTTTTTTTTTTTTCCTGACACTGCTTTCATTTTATTACAAACTTTATCTGAATAATCAAATCCAGCCACTATAAGACATAAGATCCCTTTTTGCTGTGGCCAAGTTTATATGCATAATTCCTTTTAATGCATCAGTACATCAAGAAAATATACCACTTGGAGCTCTCAAAGCTTAAGATTGAATATTAAAACAAAAACAAACAAAAACAGCAAAACAGTCTTGTAACAGGTGTACCTGTATGCATCTGCTGTCAGAACATGGAAAGCCATATTTTCAAGTCCTTTAAAATACATTAATCAAACTATATATGGATGTGCTTGCATGCTTCATTGACCTTCCTGGTTTTAGGAAACAACTGGTTATTTGGAAATAAATGTAGAACTGTGACTGACAAGATGAGCACATGAGGTTTATAAATTTTATATCTTCTTTTGGAAAGAAGGGCATAATTTGTAGGGACAATTAGGGTGAAACCTTGAACCATTGTTGGAAACCTTGGAATACTTTCAGTGCTGCTGTCACGATCATCATTAAGAACTCCTTCAAACTGAAATCCTCCATTATGCAAGAGAAGTATTTAGGAAAATTACACTCTTGTGTAGTTCTTCATTTACTTACAAAGACCATTCTCAGGTCTGTGAGCATGGGAGTTTAGGAGAAAATACCAAGAGATTGCTTGTGTGTGTGTGTGTATTTTTATATATATACATATATATATGTGTGTATATATATATGTGTGTATATATATATATATATATAAATTTAAAGAGATTCAGTACATTTTTTGCTATATGGGTGACAGGAATGTTCACAGGAGGTTCATTCAGAAATATTCACAGTAAGTATATATCAAGATAGGTCTATCAGAAGGGACAGCACTGGTAATACATGACAGCAACTGGAATATTGGTAGATTCTAGAACTTTGGATCAGTATTCAGCCTATAAACATGGAAGGGGCGCTGTAGGATTAACACGGATTCATGTGTCTTCTTCCAAGCACATAACAAAATCAAAGAAAAACAATACCTAGAAGTAGCAACGTTATAATTACCATATGATTGCAAGCATAATGATTTCCATTACATTTTGTAAGCTGATGCCATAACATATCATATCAATCTGTATGTTAGGCTTTAATTTGTTTATTATTTTTTTTTAATTCTTCTTAATTTCACAAATGGAAGTTAAAATAATATGTTTCAATGTGTTTATGCTAAAGAGCCAGCTATTAAATGTAAACAATAATAATATTGCTGGTGTAAAATTTTTTCAGAAATCTGCATGCTCACTTTTGTAATGAATCATTCTTTCACCAAGAAGACATGGAACTAAAACAGATAGCAGTCTTAACGTGTCTTGGAGTTTTTCTGCTATATTTGACTATGGTCAGGTTCACTCTGGTGCAAGCATGTTACTCCTCGCTGTAGTTAATGCTCCGTTAGCAAAAAAAAAAAGATGGGATTGACAATGAGTATTCATTATGTAACGCTTTTTTGTTAAGTGTTGAAATTAGTACATAACACCTATATAATATTAAACACCTATCACAAGTCACAAACCCAACTCACAGTAGATAATTTCCACAAATACAGACGTGGATCATGAACCCTATGAAATAAGGTGCAAACCCAGAAATGTAAATGAAATGGATACTGCTGGGGTGTGGCAGGAGTATGCTAGGCTTGGGACACATTTTTAACATGTTTCCGTTTTGTATTTAAGGACTGATGACCTTTAACGCATGTTTTTCTATGCACCAGAATATTGTTACAAGTGTAAATTTGCCCATGATGACCTTATTAAATAGATCAAAGTGAGAATATTTTTGAAATGTTTATCACAGATCTGTGCTATGATCTTGAAACTGTTGTTTTTGCTCTATGTTTTTACCAAAAGCTGCTACTTTGAAGTTTCTAATTGCATTAGGTTGGTATGTACAGCGTTCTCTGTCAGCGTGTCTATCTCTGTCACTGTGTGAACACCACACACAGTAACTGGTTTTGCAGAGAGGGTTTTACAAATAATGTCCAGCATTTACAGGTAAAGGTGAATGAAGAAAACTTGTATTCAGTTGATGGACTTAAATTATTCAGATATAGAGAGAGTTTCCTCCTCTGACTGTAATCACTGTCAGATGTCCGGTACTTACTGAGAAGACCAAGTAGGCACTGCCTGGTTGAGCCAGTCCTTTGCTTCTCCAGCTCTTGATGGAATGTCATTCAATATCAGATCTTTATTCGGTTCACTGCACAACAAAGATTGCACTATGCTGTTTCTAAGCATCTTTTTTTCCTTGGGCAAATGTTCCACATTCTGTAGAGCTGGCAAAAGCTCCTGTTTTGTCCACCTCTCTTGCTAGCGGGCATTGTCATCCTACCCTCTGCTGGTTTCCAGTCTGTCAAAGATATATCATTGTACTATTTCTTTTTGCACTGGAAGCCACCTAGAAATGCCTTTGATAAGAACAATGGAATAGCCAAAGTGATATGGATGTGGTATGGCAGGCAGTGTTTCCTCCTGATTTGAATCTCAGATCGGAATAAGAGTTTGGATGGGATGTCCAGTGTGGTGTTTTTTGGTCTTGAATGAAGGACAGGGGAAATGGGTTTAGAGTATTTTCATTTACATTGGCTGAAAATGGAGGTAGCAGCTCAGAAAAAGAAGAGTAACTGAGAAGAATGAGAGAGGAATGTGAAGTGGTAGGTTTTGTTTTATGTTCTTCAGCAGATGTTCTTAGTCTTAAGAGCATAATATTCCTGCCTGGAGAATACCGAGACACTTCATGAGAAGTCCATACAGGTTCTGATCCAGTCTGAGTCAGTAAAACAGGAGTATGAATGCTGAGCAAGGGGACTCTCCTGGGGTGGATTTCTGGTAATGCTTTGCAATTTGTGGGTCTCTAGCAAAGCACTTAAATATGTGCTTATTTCTAATTAGACCAATAAGTCCAGTTGATTTCAACGGGAAGAGACTCTTATAATTGAAGTAGACTCCTGAACTGAACTCTGATGCATTCAGTATCTAATTTTAGAGGGAACTCTGCAAGCTGAGCCATCTGAAATGCATATAGAAATCCCAAGGCCATGGAGAAGAAAGATTTGTAAAAGATGTATCTTCAAAATCACATCTTTTTTTTTTTTTTTTCACTGACTGAAGGCAACTACATCACGACACTGCTAGCCAGGACTTGCTTATCCTTTGTTTCACACAAGATATTCAAAAACGAGGTACTTAGTTCTGACCTACCCTTGGTTTGCTTGAACACAATGTGATTAAAAAACAGCTTTCTGCAAAATCTCCCTTATTTTAACATGGTCCTTGCTTTGTGCTTTGTTCACTGAAAGGAACCTGGAGAGCTCCGTTATGTTTCTTCACATACCCAGCCTCAAGGTATAAACTCACCAGAGCTCCCCAGCAGCAAGTGCTGGAGCCTCTGCTGAGAAAGGAGGCTGGTTATGGCTGAGAGAGCCCAGTGTTTGGTGTTAATTTCAATATTAATTTCTGTAGTGTCCAAGAGCTAAGTGATAACAGACCAAAACCTTTCTATTCCATGTCTGATAACAGTTTTAATGGTCAGAATATAATGGAAACTCCGTGACATGTTTATTAATATATTTCCCATAATTAATTCTCTTTAAAATACTACTACTTCCCTTTTCCAGGACTGATGTTTGTAGATGACCTTGTCTGTCTTTTTAACTTTGCCCACACGCGTCAGTTCTAACTTCCTGCTGTATAGCTATAAATCCTCAGCACTACTTGCAGACAAGAACAGATGATTCAGTACTATCTAGTGCATTAATGTACGATCAAGCAGAACTTAAAATACAAAGGAAGCCTTGTTGATTGTGTCATCCAAAGGCACAAGGCAGGAAGTTGAGACAGTACTGGGCATTTATTTCACAAACTAACAACTTTTAATCTTAAAAATCTGTATTTGTTTGCTTTCATGTAATTCTTACTGGACTTTTCTGGCTGCACCATCACTGAGTTGCTCTGTATGCATTACATCCTCTTTAAATGTTCCCTATTTAGAAAGCTATGCAGAGCCTTCATAGAAGATTTGGAAGAGCCTCGGTGACTGTTGTGTGCACCGAGTTCTCTGCTTTTTCAGCTAGTGTTGTAAGCTGAAGTTCGGGAGAAACTATATCCTCGTTTTATGTGCTTTATGGTGTCACCTTCAAATTATCTGTAACTAGTCTGTGCAGAAAGATCAAAAAGATTGCCAGATACAGAACTTTTTTCTCACCTAATTTATTTTTGCGTTTATTGATGATTTATTATGCTGTAAAATGTCCTCATTTGTACCCTGGAATATGGTGCTCCCTTCTCAATCTCTTCATAATAATCTCTAAAAGCACATTTCAAAAATGTAATCGGAGGAAAACCTGAGTCTTGTGTGGGGAATCTGATTTACTCAAGTTCCTACAGCATCAAGTGGTGAGTGGGACCCCTTGGATCTCCTAGAATCAGTTCAGATTATTAGTTTATGCAAATATTGTTTTAAAAAGGAGGCATGATATATCTAGATTTAGTTGGTTTCCTTTTTTTCCCCACTATGATATTTTATATTTTGTTGAGAACATTGGGCTGCAATGAAAGCATGTGCTTTTATCATATATCCCTGACATAGCAATACGTTGTCAGTGCTATATTGATCTAACTACACAAGTTAGTGTAACAGTATAGTGTAACTTTAATTCCTTTTGATTGTGCTTTTTGACAGGCTATATTGTCTTCAAAAAATCAATCTTCATGCCTGATTAGTACTGTAATTCTTATATTATACTCTCACAAGCATTTTATGATTTAAATTTCAGATACCTGTTAGAGAAACAGCACAAAATCTTTATGCTTCCCCGCCACCACCTTGAAGATTTAACAGCTCCAGAACCTTAACGTTTTTTAGATCCATACTCAAAAACCTTACTCACCTTTGCCATGGCCCTTCCAGCTAACTGCGGCAGGGCACTGCTGAGGCTGGTTGCCACCTCTGCCTAAGTGAGCAGATTCCTGGTATGAGCGGGATTCAAACACTCATCTTTATTGCTGTCCAGCTAGGACTGTGGCAATCAGGGCAATGACCATTTAGTTGTCAGTGCTTGTTGCTATTGTGTCTTGCACAGTGCTACACTGAGCTATACTCAGCATGATTTGCAATATTAATAGTTAGCAATAATAATAAGGGCATGAAATGTGGTGATTTCAGGCTGATTATTTAAAGTGATGGAAATTACAAAGGAGCAGTGTATTTGAAAAAACAATTTTGCAGCCCATTCCTTTTTTTTTCTCATACTTAAGCCCATGTTACAAATCGCTGCTGTTTCATTTTAAAGAGTACCCTTATTTATTAAAAAAAAAAAAAAAAAAGGCTAGGAGCAATGCATTGTTTTAATGTCACTTAACATCCTGGCCTAAATGGTGTTTTTGTCTCCTGACATGAAGCTTCTTTTGTTCTGTTTCCTTTGAATACTATATCATAAAAAACATGATGCTTGTGGGATGCTTTAATATGGAAATCCCAGTGTTAAGGATCAATGAAGTTAATTAGTAGTGATTAATGAATGTGAATTGCTAGACTGGAGCTATCAGAGTTGCAAGTGGTCACGTAGCTGTCAAAGAGGTATAACTGTTCAGCCTGCAAAGTCAATTGAGAATGTTTGTTGTGCGGCTTACAGTTTGCTTAGTTTTATCATAATGCTGATTAAATACCTTGATTAGAAACTATTAACAAGGTATTTAAGTTGTGTATCACCTTATCTGTAAAAATATCTTCACGTGTCTTTGCAGTTTGTTTTATTACCGCCCGGTTCTCTCACCTTTCTTCATGGAGGGTCAGTCTGGAGCAGCACGGCTAACTTCATTAGACTAATTTGAATCTTCCCCAGTACAACCAAAATCAAAAACCTGCCCATTGTGTTTTGTGTGCTGGCTTGCTGTGCTGCTCTGCCTCACGTTCTTCTTACTATTCATTGAGTAGCTCTGTGTAGTAAACAACCGGTGAGTGAAGGTGACTTTTTTCTGGTACCAGAAAATAATGAGGCAGATCGATGCAATTGTTCTATTACATCCATGCATGTAATGCTGGGTTATGTGAACAATTAATGCTTATTTTTTTATTATTTTAAGTATGTGCATAGGTTTGGTGCTGTAGTCAGCCTCTTTCAAATAATGTGACTGTAGTGAAGTTTGATAATGTTGCAGAGCAATAAAATGCAACCCTTCCCTTTCATCATGTCATGAAAGAAGAATAATGCGCAATTCCAAAGAAAACCCTTTTCTTTTTGTATGACATAACCCCTTTCTTATTTGAAAGTGTAGTGCCAGAAGTTGAATTGCTTGCTATTTAATCTTTACTAGAAGCAGCACTATTTAGCCCTTGGCTCTCTTTAGTAGGGTAGGGACTGGAGGACAGAAACAAACAAAAATACATGAATGTCTTTCTAGTACAGATAGCTATTAATGGACTCCAACTCAGGCCAAGCTTTTACTCAATAGCACAGCAGTTTTTTATATACCAACAGAGGGCTTTTGGTCTTTGTAGCATTATGCTTTCCTGCTTTTAAACAAAAAGAGGAATAAAGCTTGTGTTCAGTTGATGAAATGTAAACTGACTTTCTTTAAAAAGAAAACTCATACCCGCGCAGTGGGTTGTACAGCTAAGCTTTCCAAGTTGAGGAAGGATTACCAAACATTATTTTAGGAATATGAAAAATTATCAAATACTCTTGTGATTTGTATTAATACGTTTTTGTTTGTTTTTTTTTTCCTTATGTCTATAGTTAAAACACTTGCCTGATATTTTTCAGCCAAGATATTTGAGTAGAAGGGCATATTTATACCCTGTTAATGAAACCTTAGTGTGTCAGCCATTGAGATGGCTGGCCTGATGACTCAGATCTAGAATTGAGTATTTGTTTATGAAGAGCCTAGCTCAATGCGATCAAGTCACAGCTGGAGTATGTAAATTCTAATGCAAAAATTATAACTTATTCTTCTGGCCTAAATTATTTGGCAAAGTAATCTGAAAATTAAGAAATCAACATGCTTCAATTATTTGCTATCTTTCTATCTCTCTAGCTAATGCGTGTGTCTAAACTCCCACCCCTTAGGAGAAGAGCTTTCCTTCCCACAGTCTGGATAAATGGTAAAATCCCCAACCATGTTTTCCCATCAGGCAGAATAAAAAAGAATAGAAGGTTGTAAACTGAGGTTTTGGACACCTCCTAGTCCTTCCCCTTTATTTATTCAAAAAAAGTAATAAAGGAGAAAATTAAAGGTAAAATATATCCACATAATATTAAGATCAAAGAAAACCAATTTAACTTTTAAAAAACAATTTAAATTTAATTAAAACCAGTTTAACCAATTTGTGGTTTTGCATATTGAGTTTTCATGCCACCAGACCAATTGGTTTTGATATATAGGTCCTTGAAACAGAAAATTTGCAAATAAGCATATTTCTCTTACAAGAGAATATATTGAAAGCCTTGTTTAAAAAATAATAATAATAAAAAATATATATATATATTTCTGTTTCACCTCTTGCCTTCATGGTGTGTTGCAAAAGTCAGTACTCTTTCAGGCTTCTGGATTTTTAAGTATAAAACTTTGAAAATGCCAGCATTAGGCTTCCATCAATGCCTGGGATACTTCTACTGCCAAGATGCTTTTCAACATCTGTTTTTTCTTTTAAATTTCATAAAATATGTTGTTTTCTGATTTTTCTGTTGCTATTGTCTGATAAGTATAATAGTCTTGAAATGCTTGTGACGTCTCTCTGGCCAGTGAAGGAGGACAGCTTTGGTTTTCAGAGCCTCCTGTTTCTATCTGGCCTAAGTAGCAAGAATTCTAGGGATTTCCTCAGCTGGGATCTTTTGTTTGGCCACTCACTGTTCAACACGGACTGCATTGAAAAATTGCTGTAATTTTAAAGTGTTTAGCACCTTCTAAATGTTAAACATCTAACTGTAAGTTATTTCTCACTTCAAGTATCCTCAGCCAGCAAGTTGTGCTTAAAATTCCATTCAGGAGTGATTTGAAAAATACAAACATCAGCAGTCTTTAAGCGAAGGCCATGATCCACTATAATAGCTACTAGTTCTAATTCCTGCTTGGAGAATTGGAGAGAACTTTGCACAGACCTGGAAATAAAGCAACTGACATAAGCCTGGAAAATGTTCTAGCTGTGTTGGTCCACAAATCAGCCTTGCTAACAAAGGGTAATGAAAAGATGCCACTGAAGGACATCTCTGAAGGGATCAGAAACTGATTAATTTTAGTACAATCTGAACAGTATGTCCAGTGTAGTAGCCTTAGTAGCTGGAATTGCTTCCCTTAACTGTTTAACGGCTGGAACATATCGTAGGTTCTTGTCCAG
Organism: Anas platyrhynchos; assembly: GCF_047663525.1. NCBI lineage: Eukaryota > Metazoa > Chordata > Aves > Anseriformes > Anatidae > Anas > Anas platyrhynchos. The sequence continues at coordinate 22,885,464 of NC_092597.1, read as the reverse complement.
GCAAAAAAGAAAACGGGAAAAAAAAAAATCATAATATGCTTTGTGGATGCTGCTTTATATACAGATACTGCGGTAGCCGGTAGGGATGGAAAAGACATCAGAAGGTCATCTCATCCATTCTTCTGCCCAAAGCACGCTTGACTGGATGTAAATAAAGCATTCCTGATGGATGTGATAGTATCATATAGCGGTTGAAGTTGGAGGGGCCCTCATGAGATCACCCAGTCCAGGCCCCCTGCACAAAATGGGGTCAGCTAGAGCAGGTTGCTCAAGACCTTATCTAGTCAGCTTTTGAACTTATCCAGAGACAGAGACTCCACAATCTCTCTGGACAATATGCTCCAGTCTTCAATCACCCTTACAATACAATTGTTTTTTCTTAGTTTTAAATGAAATTTCTTATGTTTCAGTTTATGCCTATTGCATCTTGTCCTTTCACTAGCTCTTTGCATTTTCCCTGCCCCCCAGTCAGGTATTTATACACATGGATAAAATCCTGAGTCCTTTCTTTCCCAGGCTAAATAACTCAGGTAAATTAAGCCTGATTTACCATTCACCTTCTTGTCCTCCATATGTTTGTAAAGGGTTTCCAAATTTACTTGTTCCATCGCCTTCCAAGGAAATGCCATGCATTTTGTCTGTGGCTGCCTGTGACTCCCCCACATGCTGATGCACTGGATATACATGAAGAACGGTAGAACACCTCTGTTTTCCCCCAAATACACCCGTCAGTGTAAATGAGGTAATGAGAAGTTGGAAGTGGCTTTTCAGTTTGATACTATGGATTTTGGCAAAGTATTGCCTTGTTTCTATAGGGTGGGAAAGAAGGAAGTAGTGCTCTGTGATGTGTCATCTGGTCTCTGCATTGCTCCTATTGAAGTGTACTTACATTTCCCTTTTAAACTTGGCTTGGGACAAAGAATTGTAACTATTTGCTGGATCTTTCAAGGTTTTCCAACATAATATGTTCAAAGCACTGTAAAAAACATTGGTCTGGAGAAAGTAGTATTTTTTAACATGCAGGTACTTTAATAAGAGAATTTAATATCAATTTGTAATGCTGAGCACACATGGCATATGAAACTACTTCAGTGACTGAAGGAAAGAAGCCTTCACAAACTGATTCCACACCAACAGAGGCAGTGTTCTTTGCAAATGGGTGTGTCCATCCTCCAGGCTTTGGAAGTGATGACATTTAATCCTTGGTGCATTAGACCTTGCCTGAAACTGTTCTGTAAGTATTTTAATAAATTAATTAAAGTAGACTTTTTAAACCAATCAATTTTGATGTAATTATCATGTTGGTGTTCATTACTCAGCAGACAGAACAATGAATCCCAAACAGCTTTTGTTTTATTTAAATTAAATGCCAGTATCTTAAAATAGATTGTCCAGACAGCAAGATGATCATCTCTGTGGCTTTCTTCTGCATGGGATGTTCTCCTGGGGGAAGCTTTCTTCAGACCTCTTCAGGTTCTAAGTGCGCCATTCCCAGTAGTGGCTGTCACAGCAGAGTGCTGGCCAGCTATAAGGGATGTGAACTTCTTTCTCTTCCATCTTAAGAAAAAATCTACCTTCTTTGCTTCTTGAGACCCTTCTAATACTACCATAAGCTTGTTTTGAGTAGCATGAACTGGTATCTTATTAGCCACACATGCAGTATTAAAGGACTAAGAAAAAGTTTTGGAGATAACAAAAGCACCTTAACACCTGTGTGTGAGAACAACACGAGAAACAAAAGTGCCAAGTTTAGAGTCTGGAGCAAATCTTTGTTCCAGATGTGCTTTGGTTTTAGGCTTGTAGTAAAATTAGCATGTGAGCTGCTGCACAAATCTCATGGAACAGAGACTGCAAATTCATGACCTAACTTTGCACTCTGACTGCGTAACGGATTAGCTGGAGCGCATCTCTGCAGTGGCTGAAATGCAGACTTACTGCAGCTGCTGTCTGCATCTTGTCCTGCAAAATGAATCAGTCAGTGGGCCTTATTTCCTCTATAATTCCTTGACCTTTTTCTGTACATGTAGGGAATGTGAAATCTCTGTTTTAGCATTGCCCAATGGAGAGAACAGCTCCCTTATTTTTGTCTGGAATGTTTTAGACAGAAAGACTCCTTGTCTTAAGAGGATAAGCCCTCATGTACAGGTAGGCATACAGTTCACTTTCATAGTAATAAATCCCAGGGTTTCTCAAGCCACCTGAACAATACATACATCCCAAGTAGGATGTCATAGGTTCATAATGACTGAGAACTTTGATTGTGTCCATGATGTGGGAGTTTTCTGATCAGCCAGAACAACAGGTCTTGGAAACCGAGACAAATTCCCAAACAAATGGGTATCTATGGTAATCCTAGAAGAAAGCTCACTAGTAAGTTTATTATCAACATTGCACTATTTTCTCTATTTTCTATTTTATTAGAAACCCATATCCCTCTCCATTAAAGAGGGCTGTATGTTGTCTTTTGTATATAGCTTTCCATTATGTATAAAAACTATTTTAAAAGCTTGATCTCTAGCCAGTTGGAATCAATGGACAAATTTTCAGTGATTTCAGTGGGTTTTGGATAAAACCCCTAATATCTACTATTTTTCACCTCTAAGCATTGGAAACACGGGATTTTGCTGTGGAGGCAGCTTTTCAGTCCAACACCACTTTCAAAAGCTTTGATTAAATTTTGAAATAAGCATTATTAGGCTAATGTCTTTTCAATCATTAATCCTGAACTGTTTTCTCTGCAATTACATGTGACCGTTTTGTCTCGTGGCAGTTAGCCTAACTTGAGAAGAAAGTTTATAGTTTGTAAGTTATTCAGTAGTAAATTCTGCTGGCACATGTAGAGAGTTTGAGAACATGAAACACGAGGCTTTTTTGGTTTGTTTGTTTTGTTTTGTTTGTTTTGTTTGTTTTGTTTGTTTTGTTTTGTTTTTAACCTATTGTTCTGAGCTAAACCAGGTACTGTGGATCCTATGGTGACTGAGTTGTTGGCTGCAGTTTTCAGATTTGTTCTCTTGGAAGTCTACCTAAAAGAAATGTAAGAAGCTATGTAGGAAACTGAGGAAAAAGGAACCAAACAGCAATAAAAACAAAATAGTGAAATCTGACATTATGATAAGAATTTATTTTCAAATCCCAGTCTACTCAATATCTTTCAAAGTCTACTCAATGAACTTTCATTAGGTATCTATTTAATGTTTTCATTTAAAAGATAAGCAAGTACTGGTACAGCTAGATTTTGAATTGCTTAGGTTTAAAATATGTTATCCCGCTTTGCTATTTGGTAAAGGTGATGAAAAGAAAGCAGATGGCACCATCAAAATAATAAATTTCCTCAAAAAAGGCACAAGCTTCCCACTCTCAGGATTATTGAGTAGTGTACAAGCAGAGACCTAATTCAACTAATAAACTGTCAATGGGTCTCATGCTCTACGGGCCATTCAAGCATGCTGATGCCTGGATAGAGACCTCAGATGAGAGAATGGAGTAAAGTAGGAGAGAATTCATTTCAGATCGTGACATTTTAGTGGGGAATAAATTTTATCTTTTTATAGAAAAAAAATATCTCATTCTTTTTGGTTTGTGTTTGTCCCAGGGCTTTAAATCATTTATTTTATCCTGCTAGAGGAAGTTCGAATACATACTTAATGCCAAGCTCGTTTCAGCCCTAGATTTATGTAGCTGGTGTTGTCATTTCCCCTCTTTTACAAGCTGGATGAATGCTTAGAATCACTGAAAGGGTAGCAAGAATTTATCAACAGAGAAAAATGCCATCTCCCCTTTTGCTGAATAACACTTAGCAAAGAGTTAACGATGACTACAGCTTTATTCTCTTTCCCTGGATTACAGCTGAGAACATGTATTACATGATATCTCAGGAGATTAAGCTTTTTTCACGTGGTGCACTTATTATCCTTTCTTCATGGCAAACAGCTGTAAACGAGTCTCACTCTTCACAGTGCAGAGGCTGTGTCCTTATGAACCCCCCAAAGTAATAGCAGAATCTGGCATTTGTTGAGGCTCAGTTTGGATAAACAATTTAAGGATGAGGTTGGCAATGCAGCTTTTATCAGCAGACTGTTTTCCACTTATTTCAGGCCTTGGAGAGACTTTCTTTCTAGATCTAGTTAAAGTAGTTGACTGTATCGATTCCTTTGTAGATAACTATTTTCATTGAGCAGAACTGGATGGTTTAACACTCTTTAGGGTTACTTTAGTATTAGCTCTACATGAAGTTGTGTAGCTTAGGTGGCGGCTTTAGGTAGGTTTGGTTTTGTAGTCAAGCAAGTAGACACTTACTCATTCCATTTGTCTACTTGTATTCCAGCAATTAGACAATGATAGGCAGTTGAAGAAGCAGCAAAAAGCAACCTGTGCTGAGTGAAATTCTGCCTCTTCAGATTTTCACAATGTTTAAATGTTCTTCCAAAATGTGTCATTCCCGCTGTGGAAACACCGAGGAGTCTTTCCATACCATGCTAATTGTTGGCCATGCTAGCTGTCTGATTAGTGTAGTTATTACGCGGCTCTATTAAGTATTTGAAATATTATTGTACAGTTAGCTTCAAACATAGGCTAGTCCTTTTTCATCAGTGAATAATAAAAATGGCTACATGAGCCTTATTTTTCTTTAAGACGGCTCCTAATCAGCAAGATTCTGTTTTGCCAACCAATCTAATGTTCAAATAATGTTAATGCAAAAATCACATCACTTTGTGAAGTAAGCGCCTGTTACTTGTCACACTGAGTACCTTGTGGCCATTCATTTTGATCTTTTTCCTAGTAAAATGCATGTCCTTCACAGTTTGCTGCTTAGTCTTCTGTTTTTCCCTGTGCAGTACTTGTCTGAATTACATGGCAAATTTCTTCAGGTAGAAAAGGCATCTGTCCACATAGACTTGAAAAGAGATGAGGTTGTACCTTATACATGTAGAAGCTAAACAATACTGTTTTTAAATTTCAGTGTCTATGCCGTGGAAGTACAGATTTATGGTGGAAATACAGATTTACGGTAACACAGTATTAAGCCTGCTGTAAAGTAATCCATTTAATCCATTTAAATAGCTCACTTATCTTGAAGAGTACTTATTGAAAGATTTGAACCTTTGTTCATACATAATCTTCAACATATTCTTACATAAGCTCTGTCATAATCGAACAGTTTGGGACATAGAAAGCTTGTATTCAAGATGCTTCCTAAACAAGATCTGTAGACCTGGCAAGCACCATCTACCTGTAGAACTGAGGGCAGGTGTGTTGTCTGAAGAGCATTGCAACAATAGCAGAAGAGCAAAATTGTATGAAAGATAAGGACTGTGCTCAGGTTCTGAAGAGCATGTGAATGTTCTTTTGGATAGTTAGCATAATCCTGTGTAGAACTGGAGTAGGAAGGTGCTGCTGTACCTTATGTGGCTCTCCCTGTAGTGGCCAGAAAAGTAACCAAGAAGATTACAGAAAATAGAAAAAATATATTTTAAATGTTCAGGAGTCTGAAGGGTCAAAGAAATACTTTGAGCAGATTGCAGAGGAGGGAAGGTCTCTTTTAAAAAAAAAAAAAAAAAAAAGCCACTATTGAAAATGTGAGATTGAAAATTAGAATGTCAGATAACTATTTACATCAGGGTAGGAACAAAACATTGTGTTTTGGAAGGCAGGTCTTGTAGGACTGAGGGACCTGTGTTGTTATCCTTGATGCAGTGGAACAGTCCTGATGCTTGGAAGGTACGTAATTGAGATGTGCGTGTAGAAGAAAGGCTGATTCAGGTTCTTGGTTCATTTTTTGAAGGTCAGGATGGCTTTCTCTAGGACTATTTTAAAACAGTGCAAACAGTGATGAAAAGAGTGACAAAATCCCACCACCAGAAAATCATTTATGGATCAGATAATGATTTTCTTCTGTGCCATAATGACACTTCTCCACTCTTGATCCCAGCTGCTTTTGTCAAATATTGCTGATGCACTCAGTATGTCTGCCAATGTTGCCTTATTTGTAAGCAAGTGAAGGAACTAGATAAGAATTGTCTTCAGTCAAAGTAACTTGCATGAAAGTTCCTTGGCACCTTTGTTTACAGCAAGAATTACTTAAGTGGCAATGTACACTATGAAAAGAAGCAATTTAATATCAGAATTCTACTAGTGTCGGTAGTTTTAAAACAGTATTAAAAACCTTGTTCCACTTAATGGTCTTATCTTTTTAAATAGCCATTTTGCTATTTGTTTCCTTGGGGAAATTTTTAAAAATTGTTATATAGCATTTGAAGCTGTTGCATGAGTTGTGTGCTCAAATTCTATGTCTTTTACAATTAGTGGAATTCTAACTTAGATAAAATTTAATCTTTTAACGCTATATTTTTGTTAATAATTTGTAATAAAATTTTAAACTTGTAAACCACTGAAAAAGAATACGGAAGGTTTTTATCCCAGGAAGTTTTGTACCTATGTGCTTCATTTCTAAAGTATGGCAATTTGTATGCTTATTTAGCATTGAATGTGTATTTCCTTGCTGCATTTCAGAGTGCAATAATAAATGTAATTATAATTTAGTCACACAGTAAAACAAGCTTAACTAGAGCATTGTCATGCAACATGCTCTAGAATTTTGCTTTCCAAATAAACTCCATGTGTCATTGATGCCCAGATAAGATCAATAGAATGGAAATTGCTTGCAGTTTCCCCTAAAGTGCTGCAATGTTTTATTGCTCTCACATTTTCAGTCTATAGCCTTTTCCCTGCCAGAGAGGGCACATGTCCATGCCAAGCACACATAGTACAAGGAAACAGAAAGATGATTTACACAAATGATGGACAGTTCATGTTCCTTTTTCTTTCCTTCTCTGTATTTTGCATCCCACTCTGGTGAAGTATTGAGATTCTTTATCTCCCTGGCATGTAAGAATTTCTCAAAGGGTGCTCAGTGTCTTGGAGGTTTGTATTTTAACTTCACAAATACTGTTTCACCTGAACTAGAGAAGTGGGTTAGAGAGATTATATTCACATGTGCACACCTTATTCAAGAGGTTATAATAGCATCCAGCTCCCTGTATTTAGGACTGTAGCCTCATTGCTGCATACTTGCAGCCACAGAGAACAGAGCAGAATCCAGACATCTCCCTGTGTTGGGTGCTGGAGAAGGGCAGGTATAGAACTGAAATGACCTTCTATTGCTGGGCTGGGAACATGATTTGTTGACTTGTCTGCTGGATACAAAGCTTCTCAAAGCTGGAAAATAGGGCCAAGAAGCCTAAGAACTGCGCTTGCAATGCGTCTGAATAGCTGTGTGTATTTCTCACCTAGTAATGCTGCCAAGCACACCCTGAAGCCAGTCTTTGGCACAAACGTAACTAGTTAAATTCAGCAGAAGCAGCTAGCAGAAGGTTGTGCTACTGCAGAACATACAGCAGACACTGCAGAGGAGTGGGATGTAGTGGGCAGCAGCTAGCCACTTTTGGAGTGTAGTCTCTTTTTGGTGTGATATTACTTGATTTTACGTTAATGCAAGTTACTTGTATGCATCAAACATAGATAGACGTTACAAATTAAGTTGCTGTCTCTGCAGCTTTCCCTCCCCCAGGTTATATTCCATATGCTGTACAGTATTTTGTTTGATTTGTACCCACACAAACTCAGAGAAGCAGTCTCTGTAATGCTTAGGCCAAGAGTAGCTTGTTCATTTGTGGCTTGGTTTATACTCTGAAGCAAATAGATCCAACTTTTGGTGTTGAGTATCTCAGTATGTACACGGGATGCTAATGATTTAACATGGGGCAAGCTAAATGCAGTCTGAGATGAGACTGGCCTCTATTATTTGATAGCTGCAGTCCATTGAAACCTGCCCAGATGCATACTTACTGCTGTAGCAATTACTGTTACTTTAGCAGGGAAGCCTTCTACTACCTTTATCTAGTATATTTAATCTAAATTAATTTGAAGTTAGTCTAAATCATTGCCAAGATTTGAATTTACTGGAGTTTTTCCTAAACAGAATGAAAATTAAGAAAAACATACAGAAGCTCTTTTTTCCTGAGGCCTATATTTATTACTCCTTTTGCCCTGTTCCCCAAAGATTTTGCTGTAATCAAGATCCAAGCTCTTCCACCTACCAGCCACAGTGACTTACTCAATGAAGAGATTTCTGGGCTTATTACCAATGTGGCACTTACCTTTCTCATACTGACTTTGACTTCTCCTTCTAGGTAACAAAACTAAGTCAGGGGGTGGTATGCATGTATAGGCTTTTGTTTGTTCCACGTTGGGACCACCTGTCTCGTAGCATTGAGAGTATTCTCACCTCAGTGTGTCATATGAATGAGAGGCAGACTGAAACCCCTCCAAAGCATGGGTTTTCACAGTGGAGTTTTCCAACCATCATCTTGTTTCATTGTGGAATAGCAGTACAGAGGAAACTGCAAACTCCTATTGAATATTTTGTGTCAAATATGTTTAGTACTTTCCTGGGTACAGGCTACATTTTTATGTTCTGTGTTTCTCCTACTCACTGTGAGATTTCTTCCTCACCATCTGAAAACTACTTCAGGATTTTGTGAAGGAAAGTTGGTATGTCCAGAGTACTGATCATAGCAAGTTACAGGGTTGGCTGCTAGACCTGAATGTGAGAACAACCTGACACAACATCCCCCATATGATACGGCTTTTAGACTTAACCCAAATCACATTCTAGTTTTCAGAAGGGAAATAGGGAGTAGAAGGCTGAAAGTCAGCACCGCTTTCTTTGTGCCGACCAGCTTAAGAAAGCAGTATTTACATTTTTTTGTTCAAGAAGAAGGGAAATGAAATGGTGTGTGCACTCTCTCATGCTTTTTCTCTTTGAAAGAGTATGAAAAATGCAGTCGGACAATGATGTTTGACAGATTAACTCTTGTATCCCTTTGGAATGAAATGATATTGCAGTAGGGCTTCCTGACATGCTATTTAGCACAGTAGACAGACTTTGAGGCCTTTGGTTTCACCCTTTGCAGGCTCTGAGTACTATCAAAGTACATGCTGTAGCAATGTCATTCTTATATACATGGAAAAAAGCATTATCAGATAATTAGACTGTGTCATGGAGATGTAATAAAATCCTTAGGAAATTAATTAATGCACATGTACAATAGCTACTTTAAACCACAACACTTTAGCCATTTAAAATTAGGTTCCTTTTAAATAGCAAAAGCAATTAGTCTGCTCTGACTGATTGCTTGCCAATTTTTTTAATGTAAGACTTTTTTTGATTTATGGGAGTAAAAAAATTAAGAAGGGGAAGGGCAAAATTCCATCGTGGCTGTTCTTAGCAAGGAATGTATCAAGCTCAATAGCTGCTTTTTCTGTTCTGCAGTTATCTCTTGCTTCCTACAGTCCTGAGGTAAAGCTTTGAAACTTCTTATGCATTATCTTCTCAAGTATTACTTCACTGGTGCAATAATGTTTACTAATATCTGCTATGTTCAGATAGAAGAGTTGGATGGTATTTTTTACATCAACTCTCTTCCTCCTGAAGGAGAGATTATTTGAATTGAAAAATTCATGTTATTTTTGGTGGCATCTTGGCTTTTGAAATAAAATTCCCCTGTAAGTCTGCAGCACCATAACTTTTATTTTAACAGAAATAAGCCAGAATATCAGCTGTGAAAGCAAAGCAGTAAATGCAGCATATCGCTGAGATGGCCACAACCTTCAGAACTGAATTAGAATTTCTGCTCTTGGGCTGGATTCAGCGTAGCTGTCATGCTACATGCCTAACGAAATGGATTCATTGGTTCTAGTGAAGAACTTGTACTTTGGCATGCATTTAACTATCTAATTGAATCGCATCTGATGTTTGCAGTCAGGCAGTATTTACAATGTTTTTTGCAGCACAAATAAATAAGAAAATCTCCTGATTAGTTCCTGTCTCTCCAAAGGTAGTATTGCGTTGAGATGTTGAGGAGCTAAAGAAAACTTGATAATGTATTTTGCAGGATTTTAGGCAAGTAAAGCATGCATCAGAACTTTGCTGGTGGTGACTACCAGCTTCAGATGTGGTTCCTTCCCTTGCAGATGCACTCCTGCTGGCAGCTAGCATGCACTGTTATAATCTTTCAGTGCACCTCTCTGTCTGGGCTCTGTTTGCATAGGCTTTTTCAGCAGAGGACACATTTACTTGGCTTCCCACCTCCCTTCCTGCACTTCCCAAAGCAAGATTAGGACTTCACAATCAAGTCTCTTTAGGGACAAGTTATTGAGCAAGTGACACAGAAGAATTGCTATGCATATTAAACAGAGAACGATTGCTGACAGATGCAGTATTTCAAAGGGAATTCTGCACAAAATAACATACAAACTTTGCTGAAACTTACAGGTAATGACCTGTAACCTTGTAGGACTGTAGGATTTACAGGTATTACATTGTTTTCAAGAGACTTCCCAGCTTAAATTTTCTTAAAGTTCTCAGCATTGTAGTGGTCTTACTGTCTTTTTCAGCTACGTGTTGAACTTTTTCTTGTCATATTGTGCTTGTCTCCTATCACTTGTGTGCGTTGAGAGTCACTGTAGAAAAAGTAGTTCCCTTTTTCAAGAAAGACACGGTCAACCTTGGGAAGTCTGTGGCTTTATTTCAGTCTCAAGGTTTTCTCACTGTCTCTAAACCTCCTGTGCTTCAGTCATGGCATATGACTGAACTGCTGAGACAAAGAGCTGAGCTGCTGCGATACTTGTGTTCCACTCAGTGCTACTGGACTTAAAATGAAAACATATTAAACAAAAAAGAAATATATTTTTATTGTTAGTGGAACTTCTTTCACTTTAAGGTCTGTGTTCAGGAGGCACACAGGCGTGCACTTCTTGCTGTAGAGAGTACAGCTTGTACATTGTTTGCTATGGGTAGATTTTGGCCACAAATTCAGAGAACAGAAAATGATTTTATAAAGTTAAGGAAACATCTATTTGTTAATTCAGTTCTCTGGAATTTATACAGTCTTTGGGAAATACGTTTTATTAGTCATTTATTAGTACTTTCTGTGTCAACATTGTGCTCAGTAGTGAACAAATGAGAAGTGCAAGGCCTGCCTCACTCTGCTGCATTTCCCACTGCTCTGCCAGAAAGGGAGCTTTTCTGTGGAGGTGAATGTGAAGCCTTTGTGGATTGCAGATTGGTGTACAGGAGCCTTAGTGTGTGGGTAGAAGATACAGATGACAGAGCACTGAGAAAACAGTATGTGGCAGGAAAACAAAAAGTGTCTAGTTTTCTGCAGAGTTGAGTTAAACAGGCTGACTGAGCTAGGCAGAGAACAGTGGATCCAGAGCTGGGAAAAGGGAAATGGGCAATAACAGAAAAGGAGGAGAGAGAGAGGCAGGAGAAGCTGGAATAGGCAGGAAGAAACAGGTTATCTGAGAAGTCTGTTATTTATTATGTCAGAGAAAACTGCAGATTTGCATCACAGTGTAGCATTATTGCAGTGACCTTATAGATCCTAGTGTTATCCATCTGTTATTGGTGAAGTCTCCTATGTGTAATAGAGGGGCTTATTCAGCAAGAGAACTTGACCTGAAATCAATGGCTCAGACTTAAGATGGTAAATTAAAAAGCTTTTGACTAGCATCTAAGATTTTTGTACTGCATAAGTGAGCTAACGGTCTTTTTTTTAATATAAGTCAGACTCCAACAAACAAGCTGGGATGAAGACAAATGCAATGGGCATTTTTCTCATCACTCAGAGGTATTAAAAATGTGTTTATTTCACATTATGGTATCAGCCAGGTGGTAGCTTTCTTGAAGACTTTTAGTTGGACGTTAGCAATGTATAACAGAAATACTAATGGTGGTGGTTCAGCGTGCCAGAAAAAAAAAGAAGTGATCAAGTAATGGTGCATTTGGTTTGTGGGGGAGAAGTAAAACTGAAGGAAACTTCTGACATATTTGCTGCAGTGGATTTTGACAGAAAATTTGCAGGTTCAGACTTGAGATGTGTTAAGTACTCAGAGTGTCTCAGGTCCGTGAATTTTCCGAGGAACTCAATTCCTTGCAAGACCGCTGTAAATAACTTCTAGCAACCTTCAAGCCATCAGTTGGGGGATGTTTGGAGCCTTCCTGTACTGTTTTTAAATATTATTTAGTGATACCAACGATTAAAGAATGTATGCTAATCAGTAATTAAAAAAAAATATTTCACCTGATATATTTCTGATAGCAATATCCTGAAACTGGATAACCTATCATAATACCAGCTATCACTTCTCAAAGCATATAAACCAGCATTTATTTGATGGTCCCTTTTGTTCATGATGTCTGAGACAAAGAACTGTGATGGAAGTAGCTTGGAACAAATCCATTTGCCCAAAGGTACGTTACAACTGGAGGAGGTGAAAGGAAGAAAAGAGAGAAGGTGTAACATGTTGATGAGTCTTCAGCTTGTTTTAGCTACTCGGCAAATTAAGTGCTGAAACAGGAAAATGCTGATTCCTTGAACACATGATAATAACATGAGAAAAAATATTAAAGACCAACCCAGTTTGAGTGGGATGGATCAATAGTCAAAGCCCTGATTCAGATGGGTAGCTTGGACTTGACTTTTTCTCATCCTAAATGGGAGCCTGAATCTTTGGGCTTTAAAGCAGTCTTCCTCTTGAGCTCACATGCTGGATAATTATGTATAGAGGTGTAGATGCTACACTTCACGTATTTTTTTTTTCCCTGTCTCTCTGATTTCTTGTAATAAATTTCACTTTGTAGATATTATTTAAACAAACAAAAATCAGAAACAAACAAACAAAAAAACCTGCCTGTTTTCCCCTCATATAACAGATACAGATAAATAAGAGGCATCTGATTTAGGTGGAAAAGGTCCCTTGGATTAGGAATTATTGGTCAGGTTCTGAGCTTTGAAGGCATACTGCCAAACGTACCTTTTCTGCAGGCATCTGGTAGGTCAATGAACTGGGTTATAAGGAGTTATCATATAGTGATTACTCAGATGGCTTGTGGTAATGTTATAATGACAGTTCAATTAATATGATAAGATCTTAATTGGTTGTGTAGAATATTGTCTTTTAATCTATGCAAAGTGCCAAGGGTACGGGAGAGGTGCATATAAATCTGACTAAACCCAGGGTGCCTGTGCCTCTTGCTTAGCCCCAGCCTTCAGACCCCTGGAGAAAGGAGGAGTCCTGAAGGAGCCTCCCTTTTCATACAAACGGATGATATTGTTGGTGAAAATTCTGTCCATAGAAGAGAGATAGAAACGTCCTGTCTCCACTAACAGAGACCCTAGCTCCTACACAGAGAATTGAGATGCTCGAACAGGAAAGGAGCCATAGCAGCCATAGTAAATACCAAAAAAGAGAGCTGTGGGACACAAAAACACACAACATGTTATGAATTTCAGCTGAAAAGTTGGCTTTTGTGGCAGAAGCTTTTACAAAGCTGCATCATAGAGCTCAGTTTGTGACTTACGAATGTTTTCAGGTTTGGTTATGGACCTCTGTACCATGAATACAAGTCAAGTGATGGGAGGCTTAGTTTTTCATAGTTACCTTTCACATGCCTGTTCTTCAGCCCTTCAAGGATTCCTAGATCAATTCCACACCTGAGAACTCAACACAGAGAAGGCCTATGGAAACTGATAAGGGAGCTTCCTGCTCAGCTGTGTACAAGTTCATTTTGGTGCTGTGCACAAGTGAGGGGTACGTGCTTGCAGATTAATTAGGTTTTAACTAGCCATGTACAATATGCACATACCCAATTTGCATGGCCAATTACAGCATTGCTGCAGGCTATCAGTGCTCCCCTTTGGCAAACAGTCCCTAAATTCTACATCTGAAAATGGGCCTTTGGGTTTGTTTAGGGGGTCAAGGGAGCCTTTTGTGGGGAAGTTGTGGTGTTTTGGGGGTTCTGCTTAAATAGAGGTCTCGCTTTCCCAGGATATTATTAAAGGTACTAAGGTGCAGGGTATAGGCCTAAAGGGAAATATGGTACATATTAATCCTGTAAGCCTCTTTTTGTTGGGCTAACAAAAAGTCACATAACCTCATGTTTGTCGAAGTGGTGTTATTATAGGAATATTGCATTAAATAATATTTAGTCATCCAGTTTAGAATATAATTATTTCCCTTTAAATTTGCATGATCTGAATGCAATGGGAGGTGGCAATGTATTATCCAGAGGACTGCCAAACTGATTTGTGGCTTTTCAGTTCATATGTATTAATAAATCTATGTTTTTTTTCTGTGTTGAATGCTCACTATTGTAACAGTATAAAAGAAAGCAAGGTGTTACAAAACAGAACAGTAAAACAGAGATAAAATAACTATATTGGTCAGGTGGTGATTAGCCACATCTGGAATATTAGTCACCTGAAGTTTTAAGGCACATTTGTATGAACAATCTGTTCCTAAGCATTACCTTAATTCACACAAATGTTTAGGCTTTGAACACATGAACAGACCAATTGGTGGCAAATCAAGCTGGTGCTGTTTTAAAAATCCACAAATATCTGACACAACCTGTTAGTAATACTTTAGCTCTGCCCTACATCGACAAATAAACCTATGGCTGACTGAAATACCATGTACACACTGCTTGTTTCTCACATTTTAAATATCCGTTGGCTCATTTGTTTGTAATTGCTATGGTACTTCTTGTTCCAGGTTTATGCCTGGAGCTTTTCCTTGCTATTATATGTTCCCTTAGCCTTAAAATTGTAAAGCAACTGGGGTAGAATACTTTCTGAATGATCTGAAAGCTACCAGCTTTGTGGATCAGTTCTAGCACTTTTGTACAGGGGAAAGTTATAGAGAAAACACGAAGAGGTAGGGTGAACAACTGGAACATAGATGATGTGGAGAAGATAGTAACCAGTAGGGGGAAAAAAAGGGGCAATAACGGGTTGACTCATGCCCTGAAGGCAAGAATAAGCTCATTGCGATGAGAAAAGGGGTACCATTGCAAAGGTTTGAAGGTTTTGACATGGTTTAATATTTTAGAGTTTCTTGACTATGAAAGTAAAACAGTTTTTTTGCTGAGAGCCAGAATTCAGCCTGTCATTACACAAATCCATTCCACAGTTCCACTTCAGTCTGGAGAGGACATGATATAGCCAGTAGGCAGCAGGGCTATCACAGTAGGTATTACTTGCCCTTCTGAGTAATTCTCTTTTGCAAAAAAACTACTGTTAATGCAGATGCTTTGCTATTCTTCATCTGCAGCATTCAGGTTGTTCATTTCCAACATTGTAAGTGGCCTAAGAATAAACAGAAGACTGCAGTTTTCAGAGAGGAAGTGAACATTTACTTAATCGTCTTGAGCACATGTTCTCTCACCTAGAGAAACATTCTGTCTTTATTCTGTTTTTCCACCTCTGCCTTTTTATTAGGAAAGAGGACTGCTGCATCTTTAATGCACTACTTTACAACCTTTTATGTAGAAAGATTAACAAAAAGGAACCACACTTAATTTAAGATGACAACTTAGGTTTGCCTCTGGATTCTTTTTTGGCAGACATTCTCTTAGTAAATTACATTTGACAACCTGAAATAAATTCAAACCAAGATTTATGCCTGCATTTGCTCACAGAGCTGTGGTTCATCACACTGTGTGGTTAAAAAGCTATGAAAAGTAACAACTAATTTTAAAATGTATTTTTAGACAACCTACATGGGCTACCAGTGCTAAAACTTTAAGAAAAATCAGGTCTCTCAACTTGTGGAGGTAAGTTTTTGGTTGATAACAGAGTTAGTTATAGATGTTTGTGTAAAAAAAAAAAAAAAAAAAAAAAAAAGCAACATTACAAAAAAATGACAAGAAATGAGTCACAACAATAGGTTTTCACTTGCAGCTTAACACACAAAAAAAGGTTTTAAAAACATAACCAAGGACGTGGCATCTTTGAAAGTTTTCCCAAAGGAGAAGTCAATGTTAGCCGAGATTGCCAGAATTTACTTTAGCTATTACTATGGATGAATAATTATGCTCAATTCAGCCAGTGATATGGGTTCACAGCAGGTTAATTGGTAATAATGGGTTTCATTCCAAACAGTGAGGAATGATATTTCAACAAAAAAAAGTGCTCTCCCAGAAAGCTGAAGATGTCCTTGCTTTCAGTGCTTCATATTCACAATAACACATACAGGAGATCAGTGTTCTTGTTTCTGTGGCATTGAGTTGCCCTCAGTTGCTCATGGCTATTGAAAGCGAATGCAACAAGCTGAGGAAGCATCTAAGCTGTGCAACATGGTCCTGCTTTCTTTTTTAAATTCTTTTTACTCCCGATTGAACACTACATTCCTGGGGACTAATCTCGTTAAAACCACCAATGCAACTAGACATTTATCTCTGTTACACAGGTGTAAATACAAAGTTGGTCATTTGAAGTGGGGCATGCTGATCTTAATTGGACATGGAGGAATTTTCTGTGTTTAGGAGTGCACTTGTGCCTATTGCATAGCACAAGAGTTCTCCATCCCTCCTTTGGTCTTGTGCACTACATCATATAAATAATAATGAAGAAGCAGGAGTAAGTCTGTTGGTTGTGATCTGGATGAAAATGGAATCTGAGTCTCACCCTTCAGAATCATCTCTCACTGCAGCAGCATCTTCTAAATCCTGGGTATCTGTTGTCATATACAGCATCCCAGAAATGAGTAATATTAGTGTGTTAGACAAGAGAAGATATGAACGTAAATCATCCTAGATAAACCTACATAACCTGAATTATGTCCTAAATCAGCTCTTTAAAAAAAAATAAAAAATGCAAGTCATCCAATACAAAAAGTTGGAAAAACATTAATACAACACTTTCAAGGTTGAAGTATTTGAGTTTATTTTCTCCTCTGCCCTGAATTATTTTTTATAAAATTCTCTAGACTGGAAAAGGCTGTTATAGCATTTGGTTATCCCTCTTTATTTTTGATGAGAAAAAAGCACTGTGCCATCCCTTGGGATCTGTTACAGCGATAGCACATGGTAACTGTATGTACATGAGTACTGAATTGTGCTTGTAAATGTTTTTCCTCTTAGCCTGCTAAAGTTTGAAATTAACAGGAGTATTTGAATGCACTCTGGCAGCGGTGCCATAAGTCCCATGCTCTTGACTGGGTCGCCTTGCTGTTGTGAGTCAGGCTTGCCTATCCACCCAGCTCTCTTCCTCAGACTTTTCTTCTAAAACGTTCAGCATATTTCCTATATGGAATGTCACCTCCCATGTATAGAAACAGAAGCAAATGTCAAAATTCATTATGTTTAGATATAATAAGAGATCGTATTTCTAAGTATCTATATTCCATCTGATTTATTAAATAGAAAATTAGTAGGTATTAGCTTCTGTTTGTGTGTACCTATACAGTACCTGGTGCCACAGATAGTCAGCTCAGCTGGGATTCTGAGTGCACTTCTAAATAGAAGTTTTAGATAATAAGAAAGAATTATCTTATTGGACTGTGTGGGCCTGTTTAGTCTTGATGACTGCTGCTTTTCTATAGACACTTTCCATCTACTTTTTAGATCTTGTTGCTGAGAAGCATCCACTAATACCCCATTTCAGTATTCTCTTCCTTAACCTTTTATTATTTGTTCTCAGTTTATTTCTGCATGATCTTTCTCCTTCTGTGTTGTTTGTGATCTTCAAGAAGAAAGAAGCTTTGGGCAGTTGTCTTGAGGAAGGTTGGAGCCCATACTAAAAGATAGTTCAACCACCTCTTATGGTAACACAGATAACCCTAAAATACTGACCAGCACTGGTCTGTTCCATTCCCCAAAGGGCTAGGCTACTAACTGCTTTGCTTACTATTAACTACTATGCCCTGGAATCTCACCTTGGACTTTTTAAAATATTGTGCAGTGTTTTGTCTGAAAGATTGTCTCAGATACAAATGGCAGGTAATTATCTACATCCATCATTCCTCACTGTGCTTCACTAAATGTGAAACGGTTCTGCACTGGCATCTTGACTTCTCTGTTTCACTTCCCTTTCTGCCAGTTGGTGTCATTAAGGAAGTTCTGCATCCAAGGTCTGCAAAGGGCAGGTAGGATGAAGTCTCAGTACTGGAATACCAGTGTGTTAGAACAACACTGCTGCGTGCCCCCCAAGAATAATAAAACATACATTGTATGTCTTGGGTAAAATAACCTTTTGCTTCAGGCTTTATGACTCCTGGGAGCTATATGTTACCCTGAGGAAATATTTTACTGCTTTTGTTCCCTAAGTCTGCCACTAGAGTGATATATATAATATACTCTCCATGCGAAAAATGAGGTGACCTATACATCATACATTCAGATTCAGGAGGCTGATTCTGATTTCACTAACCAAAAAGGAACTCTCTTCCAGTCAGTGAGGTTATTCCAGTCTGAAGTTGGTGAAATAATGTATTAAACCACGGGACTGCAACTATAGCAGTGGAGGATTTCTCACAATGTAGTGCCTTGGATTCAGATGCTCAGCTTAACTGAGTCAGTGCCATTCTACCAAAGCTTTGAAATGATCCATGGTATCTCCTAACATCCTTAGGCAAGCAAGAAGGATATCATGTGACGCTCTAATTTAAAAGTGCTCTGGTAGATCTACCATTTTTAAAGTCCAATTAAAAGCACAGAATCTTTTGTGCTTGAATGGGTGTTTTGAATGCTTATTTAAAAAATAATTTAAATTGATTTTTCAAAGGAAATTACGAAATTTTGCTGCTATAGCAGCTAAATAAGTTTTATAGATGTGACAGAAATATTGTGAAATGTAACAAAACTTTTAGAATACGTTGACGAGCTAGAAATTGTTTACCTTAAAAGTAGAAATTAACAATAAATATACACAGTACATTTATAAAATAAATATGAGCAGTCTAGAGAATGGATCAAACATTCAGATCAGTTTGTCTCACAACGTATAACACAAGAACAAAGGCGTATCCAATAAAATTTAGAGTTACACAATGATAAAAATGAAAGATGTGAAACTTGACACTGCACAGTATCTCGGAGATTAAGCATTTGACATACTTCAAATGAAAAGTCAGGCATTTGTATAAATGATAAAATATCTACTGTTTGATAGTCAAAGGTATCTTACATGTCTCTAGCATGTAAATAGTAAAGAATGCGAACTACTTGGATTGATGTTTTGGCTAAGTGTAACATTTTTTATCTCCTTGCATCCCTATAATGTTTTCAGTTTCACAGGTACTCTAAAACAGCAATGATAGTGCTGATATGGGAGGTTTTATCAGCTTAAGAAAAGTTGTAATTCTCCTAAATATCTATATCAGGATGTGTATTATTTCAAATATAAGCAGAATCTTCATTATTTCTATATTATTATATGTATTAATTATAAAATATATTATTTCCACACTTAAGAAAAAAATGTATTGGTGTAAAATCAACTTGTTGATTTTTATTATGTTTTATGTCGTGGGAATGGTTTTAGTTGATATCCCACAATGATCCTAATAATATCGTTTGTATTTTTTCACCAGTGTAACTCATGTAAATGAGGATATAGATCTGAAATGACAACATTTAGTAGTAATACAAATATCTTTTGTTTGTGAAGGGAACTTCTGTTTTGCCTTTAATTTTTTGAGCTGATCATTGTACTAGTGCACAGGAGTAGATGAAAGCAGCTACAGAATTATCATCCATCACAATTTATAAAAACTTTATAGTAATCTGTGGGTTGTCTCATGCCTGCTGTAAGGACATAATTCACTCTTGCTGTTTTCACTCCTGAGGAAACTGAGTCTTTCTCAGCAGGAGTTTTACTTCAGTTTGCATGTACTGTTACCACCTGATCCTCATATCCCCTCAGTGTAAGAACATAGCACAGCCTTATCTCAAAAGAGAAGCATGAACAAGTTGTTTCCTTAGCATTAATTAATATGTCTTTGAAACGTTTCTTAACCAAATAGGTCAGAATAGAAAAGACGAAATTACAGTCAGCACCTTTCCATTCTGTTCTTTGTGGAAACAGTCCCATGTCAGCGAGTTTGTCATCTTCCCTGTAAGTAAATGACCCAATAGAACAATTCCTCTTATGTCAGTCAGAAGGAACTGATTTTATCATGTTCATATTTATGTATGTATGAATTCATGTTTATAATGTTCATACAACGCTACATGAGCAATAAATGTAAATTGGAAGGCCCAAACCTATCAGCAAATTTAAGTGTCTGTCACTGATACTAAGTAGAAGAAGTTGAATACCAGGTATTTAAAAGACAAACTAGAATATGAAACTAGTTCACTTGTGCAAGTGTTTCTACTGAGCATTCAGGTGTATCCTGTAGTCTTCTGGCAAAAATCAATAATGAAGTTCCTTCAGTGTTATTTGGAAAGTTGTACCATGACTTATACAGCAACTAGTTCAGCAAACACCTTTGGGAGTGTATGTGTGTGGCAGTGATTTAAGGCTATAGACTCATTTTTTTTAAATGTTAGTGGAGAGAAAGTGATTGGTAAATTAGGTTATAAAAAAGCATAAGGTTTGCAGTTTGTTGACGGCAAAAGTTGCCTTGGTTTTGATTTAAAAGTCACCAATCTTCCTAAATTCTTGCAAGATCTGTATCAGCTATTCAGATGGAGTAGGCACTTGAACTAGCCATATGAGCAGAATATTTCTGTGATATGATACTGTTCTGCAGAAAACAGCTTTGGCTTTTTAGAAAAGCAGTCCCCTGTGGCGTCAGCTTGGGTAGTGGCTGCAGGGTGTATAAACCATAAGGTGAAGCATATGAAAAATTGCTTCTGCATCTCTCTATCCTCAGACATGATTCCAAGGAGCTTGATTTTAAGTGGGTAGATGTTCACTAGTTTCTAAAACCAATGCTAGAGATTTTATATATACTGCAAAATAATAAATTAGAGGTTATTTTGAAATATCTGATCATATCATTAGTCATTCCTTGCATTTTTTTATTACTAGTTTAAAAAATGAACTTGAAAAACCATAATATTCAAATATAAAACAAGAAGAAGTTGAATATCTGTTGCAATCAAATAAATAAGTAAATAAATATGGTATTAAGAAGATTACACTCACCTGTAAAAAAAAAAAAAGTAAAAAAAAATAAAAAAGTAAAAAAAAAAAAAAAGTAAAAAAAAAAAAAAGCATTTTTCACATTCAAGACATGAAAGTCACATCTAGCACATTTAGAGCATCTCGCAGTGATTTGTGACTTTAGACCTCATAGGCATTTTCATCTATGTAACTTTATACCATATCCTTTTATTTGAAAAATCAGTTTCAGATAAACCAATAATTACTTTGTTAAATGTTGTGTACAGGCCTCTTGCTCAGGAATCTCACTTTTATCCAAAGGTCTTTGAACCTGATACCTCTTCCTATTAAAAAAGTAAACAAAACTTTAACCTTCCCTTCAGAAATTCATCAGAAAGGTCAGTGCTCTGTTGCCTCCAATTTCCCAGGCTCAGCTGGGAGCTGATTAAAGCTGCCAGCTATGACTTGTCAGTTTTGTCAGAGACAACTATATAAACTCTTTGTTATTCACTTTGCTGTGTATTATAAGTGTATTTATCTTCTTCTGTCAGGCGTTGGCTGGACAGGTGCTAGAGGAGCAGTGAAGCAGTAGCATTAAACGTTCTAACAATGTCATTACTTAGTAACTTACACCAAAAGCATGGGCAGAATATTCAGGAACTTTCTCTAGTTCTTCTCTGTGTAGGTGACTGGAGTGGCCAAGGGAAAAATGTTTGTTATTCCAAGAGGTTCCAGTGAGTGTGTGTCTGTAGAAAATCAGAATATATGACTGTGGCTGTTTGTCATTCTGTATCCTTGGGGCAGTGTTCTGGGGCTGTTTGTGATGCCTAGTGTATTTGATAAGAAAATAGAACAACCTTGGGTAATAAAGAGGGTTTTAGGACTATGCAGATTACATTTTAATGTGAAGAAACGATAAAATGTTGTGGTGAGAAGCTCAGAATAGTTTTGGAAGGAGCCGCTGTTGCTGGGCTTTACGGGACCAAGCAGAACAGTAAATTCTGTGCAGCAGATTCATGCTCGGGGGAGGAAATGTAGCAGCAAACTGGACAGGTTGGTTTCAGAAGCATTTCTGGCACAAGAGACAAGATACAAAGACTTCTTAGATTTATGAACTGTCTGGTAAAATTAGTGTCTGGGCAGACCACCGATGTAGGTGCGTTATTTTGCAAAGATATCCAGTGACCTGAACTTCAGTCTAAATAGAGATTCAGAAATGTGCAGAAGTAGTTGGAAAGTTTCTAGCCCAGCTTTCACGACAGTAAACCCAAACTAGGATATGCTTCCAGGCAGTGTTCGCAAGGGTTTGTATCCCTAGCATGAGCAGAAACTAACTTTCTTCCTGCCTTTTTGTTGCTAAGGGTTGGCAGACTTCTCGTAGTGAATATGGAGATCGCAGTTCACAGCTCCAGGTTTAGGCGTAGTGCTGTTAATCCCTGCTTTTTCCCATTCAAATAGATTAGGGAGAACCTGTGTGTAAAAATGGACTGTGTGAAGTTAGACTCACTCTAACTAGAACTGTTAAGCTGTTGAATATCTTCAGTGAAGCACGGAGATATCACGTCTGCATTCTGTTCAGCTAAGCACAGTTCTGGAAACATGGTTGTTTTCCCTTGGATTTGGTACCAGAGTCTTTTGTGACTTGCAGATATATAGGGATACAGATAAAGCAAAAAAAATTCATATGATACGATCTGCAAAATGCAACAGCATCACAAAAATGAAAATGTCTCTATATTTGAAAATGATGGTTGTAAAAAGAATGGTTTTACAAGAGAGAGCCCATAATTGTATGAGGTTTATACCCTGGAAGGACACTTATCATTGAGAAGCAGATAGGAAGAAAGCAAAAGACTATGAATTAACTATTTTGTCAGAGAGGTACCAGGCAACTGGTACAGAATTAATAAAGTTACATGGATTTCTGTGGGAATATACATATCTGGGTGTATCGCATTGAGTAGGGGTGCAGTTGGGGATGGAAGGTGGCTGACAATAATGAGGAATGAGTACAGGTATTTGCAAATGTTTTCTTAATCAGAAGATGTCAATAAATAAATCTGTATGCCAGAGCAGGCATACTGGTTTTGAAAAGGGTGAGTTTCTGGTCAAAAAGAGAAAGTGACTGTTCATCTCAAATTGATAGTATTTGGAAGGGAGCTGACTTGGTTTCAAATACCTTTTCTTGATTCAGGTCAGGGTTTTGAACTTCTCCCTCCCTAAATGAGGTTAGAGGCTATTATATATTGTATAATATTGTAGCACAGGTATGTGACAAAATCATTCGCTATTATTTCTCCTCTAAAAAGTTATAATTTATCTCAATGGAGAAGGGGAAACTTTGAAATCTTGACAACTGTCTCAGAGAGTTGAAACTACTAAAGTTGAAACTTCTTGCCTTTCTGTAGTATTAATGAGTTCAAAATGCGATACCGATGCAATCTGGAAAAGACTAAAGGGCAGAGCACGGTTTGGGGTGAGCAGGAATGGAGAAAGTGCCAGAAGGTCTTTTTTAGAAACTTTCCATCTATTAATTTAATTTTCTTACTTTGCAATCTGATACATTGTAGATGTGTCACTTGTTTTTTTCCTCGTATTTCTCAAGGGCCGTGGGCAAGTGGCACCATTTCAGGATTTTTGCAAGTGCTTCTGCCAAATTCTACTTTTAGTCTTGACTGGAGTATTATTTCCAACTGCAATAAATTGAAATGAGTGTTGTTATACAGCACTTCCTCAGAGGCATTTGTTGTATTCTGCTTTTCTAGTTGGAAGACATGGCTTTTAGTTATGCTTAGTGTCACAAGCAACATCAATTTAATGGTTTTAACGAATTCCCTCATGGACTTTTTCATCACCAAATCTGACGTTTACAAGTTTGAACATGCTGTGCTGCGTAAGGACAGTCTGCTGGAAGAGGTGGCAATCGGGATGAAGAAAGGCAAATAGAGGTTTTCTTCGAGGTCATGTCTGAGTGATAGTGTTAATGTGTACATGCTTGTAGAAGACTTCAGTTTCTAGTTATAATCAATACTTGACATATTTTTCCCATGATTAAATTAAAGCTGGGAAAGTCAGATTTCCCTTAGGAGAAAACAAGTGGCAAAACAGTTCATTGGTGATCTGCATCTAATCCAAGTAAGTGCTACAATTACCTCTACTCTCATTCATTTATTTGTCCCTGTTTCCTCCTGCTGGCCTGCTGCCTAATATTTTTTTGGCTTCCCACCCACATCTGAAAGAGTAGTAGTTCATACATGTAGGTTTGCTATCTTCAGTACTCTACAGGATTCCTTATTAGTAAAGTAAAAGAAAATAGAGTGATGTAACCAGTGTTATAGCTATCTTTTCTCTCTGTAATATTTTGCAAACAAACCTATAGATGTGCAACGTCCTTAGGTTTCTTTGCCAGAGCCCTCCTGCCACAAGGTCACGCAGTAAGCATGTTTCCTTACCAGTACTGAGCATCACTGGAAACTGGGTTCCACCCAGCACAGCTTTAGGGCTCTAAGAATATTTTTTTCTTAGACATTGAATGGGCGGTTAGTGCCTTCTTTGCCTTAATAAAGGTGGCTTTGTGGCTGCAATTATTTTTATAGGGGCTGGGATCTCATCCTCAGGTGCGCTCCTTATGGGATGTGGGGAGCTGTCTCCTCTACATGCCAGGGCATCGTGGTGAGGCCACAGCTGCTCAAGGCTGCTTTTCTTCCTGCTCCACCTCCCTTCATCGGGCACCACAGCGCTGGCGGTGTGAAGGGCATATTGCTTGGTTCATTAAGGACAGTCTCATGAAAATGAGAACAGTCATGAACCAAAACAGCTTGAAGAAAGACTTCAGGTAGAAAAGTGTGACTGAGAATTGGAAAGTACTTAAAGAGTATTTGCCAGAAAATTGTAGTCCAAGTTTGTCTCCCACACAGCACTACTTTGCTCAGGTTCTGAAAGAGCTGCCTTAGAGCTGCAGGTTGGAGCTCCTTAGAGCTCCTCAGTGTGGGCCAGCCAGTGCTTTCCTGCTTATGTGACCCAGCTGTAGCCCTATTTCTTTGTGGGAATAGAGGTCTGCAGTCACCCTTCCACTAATCACTTCTACATCCTGAGTCTTTCCCCGTGTGGCTTTATGAAAGATTAACCATTGGAAATAAATGATTCTTTTACTCCTCACAGTTTGTTTTTTATTTTTCTTAAACCATGGAAATAGTTAAATGGCTTTGAATCTGGGAAATTGGTACATTAAATAAGTTGTCTGTTTTTTTTCATTTTGAAATCAAACCTTATGCACTGCTACTGAGCTATGAAAAACCTTTTAAAATGCCCAAGTAAAGATGCTTATTAGGCAGTTGTTCCCACAGAAAGGAGAAGCCATAAGCATGTTGTCATCTCTGCTACCTTCTTGAGATGGCTGGTTACAGACTTTAAAGATTACATTCACATGCAAAGCAGAAAATTATGGTAGCATTAAATTAAAATTAATAACTCAATCTTTATGACATTAAGTCAGAGGCAGTCTAATGTTATACTGTCTATGAAGCCTATGGTTATTTACAACCCAGATGTTTACAGAAAGCAAACCAGCTTTTTTTTTTTTTTTTTTTTTTTTTGAAGGAGCTGCTGTTTCCTCATTAAGTCTCCTCCTCGGTGGTATGTTTGGCTCTTTTAGGCAAACATTGTTTATGACACATCTCAGAACTGATGTTGATTCAGAGTAGAACAGATAGAAATCGGGAATAGTTTAGTCGCAAAAATAAGCAATAGTTCAGGTGTTAAACCACTGATGTGGAAAATTGCTCTGACAGTTGTGATGCTGTTCTATCTTTTAGTAAGAGTTAAGCTATCATTTACTTCAAAAGAGTCAACTGATGTCTTGTTTTCTATCACATGCTAGCCGATACTGTACTGCTTGTGTTAGTGCAAAGACACAAAAATGTCCGTACCATTGTACAAAGTAGTGGCGAGACTTCGTTTAGGACGTTATGTATTGCTGCTGTCACCTTTATTCAAAATAAAATTAATTTAAGCTTGAATAAACGCAGAGAAGGCCACTGAAGTAATTAAGGCAAGGAGAAACTTATCACATGCAAAGAGAGATAAAAGAAGCTGCCCTTTATCCTTTATTCCTTGGTTTCTGTTGTCACTCTATTTTTTTTTTTTTTTTTAATGTACAGCATCCGAAAGTAAATTTGAAACTGGGCAGCGGGGGTCATTTTAAAACATTTAATTGCTTTACAACAGTCTCTTTGGAAAAACTTGTTATTGCTAGTACCAAAAATAGTGACAAAATAGTGGCCTGATCATGAAACAGTGGTGTGGCTGAAATTAAGAAAAGGATACTTAACATGGCTCACAATACATGAGATAAATGCGTTGTTTTCCCCTGCAGCAGTAGAACTTCCTTTTCCCTGCTCCCGTTTTCCTTTTTCCCCTTTCCTCAAATGTATGATTTTACTGTAGTCTATCGTAATTATTAACTGAAATAAAGAGCCAGCTGTAAATACATGATTTTTCCTGTGCACTGCTCGTGAAGTTGAATTTGACATGCCAAAGGGTGGTGATGGGAGGGGTCATGAGTGAACAGAAAAATAAAATTTGGCAGAAGGAAATAGAAACCTCTCTCGTGAAAACTTGGGTATTCATGAACATTATAAACCCCATCATCTTGACGAGCCCACTCACAGTGCCAAAAATGGCAGCACGAGGAGAAATGTATCCAAGAGTAAGCATCAGATGTGAGGCTATGTGATGTCATAGCATCATTATGTCACTCAATGCCAATTGATTTCTAGGGCTGATTGCAAGCAATCATTAATCACTTTGTATTGAGCAGTATGCCAGCTCCATTGCATCTGGGGCAAATACAAGTGTCACCTATTTAGCCAACATCCTGCTCTCAGCACTTTCATACTTCATCTTTCTAGCAGTTTGGTTTAGTTTGAGATGCAACAAGAGGTGTTTTTTTTTTTCGTATTTGTTTGTTTTCCTCTGTGTGTATCTTATTTTTTCCTAGGAATTTAGATTGGTGAAAAGTTTAGCTTACTTGCAAGCTCAGTGTTCCCTTCTTATACTGACAGTAGTATGCCACTGAACAACAAGGAATGTCTGAGGTAGAATTAATGGAGTTGCTGTAAGAATATTGAAAGTTTCAGAAAGATGATATGCTGTGTTCTGTGTGTGTTAGAGAGAAAAGTGAAATAATATGAGGAGTGTTTATTTTTTGCACATCTGTAAAACTAACTAAATAAATTGTTGTTTCAATTGAGATGTATACTTCGATTTTGGAAACATTTATTCTCTCTTTCTGTAACTTTCAGTATTAGAATAGTCTCACAGGGCTCAGGGATTCATTTACTATACATGGCTAATATTGAGCAAGAGCATTACTATCAGATCCAAAATGTATTGGGAAATGAGAACTAACAGACATCACATTAACTATAGAAGCTGGCCTATGCTGTTAAAACAGTGTTTACACTCTATCCTTTTCTAGTTTAGAAAGAGACATATTAAACATGATAAATCCCACTATACCTTACAATTATGAAAAATTTACTTTCACCCTTCCCTATGTGCCTGACAGTCATGAAAAGTTACTCAGACATGTTGCATCAAATTGGAATATTTTAAAATATGAATGTTGCTCAATACCTGGGGTCCAGCCAGTCAAAGTAATTGGTAGCAAAACGATGCATTCCTATGAGATTATGAAATATTTTTGCTTTCTGTAATCATCCTTCTCTAAGGATTGTAGTAATTCATTTGAAATCTTTTCATAATCTCTGCAGGTTCCATTATTTATTTTATCAGTAACTTCAGCCATGATGATGTGCTGTCAATCATTCATTGCCAAAAGATGAGTGAATTTCATAAAATATTCTGTTGGTGTTGCCCCACAGCTGAGGAGGAATTTACCCGTGCCTTGGTGTTACAAACAGGACATCACTCACTAATAAACTGGGTCACCTCTTGTATAAACACCAGCTTAAGAAAGTGTTTCTGTAACACAGGAGAATGTATAGCTAAAGCTGACTTGTCATCCTGATGTCTTCTTACAGTGGCCTAAACAATAATAATTGATTAAAACATAAATTACAGATATTACATACTTAATTTTTTATGGTACATAATTAGATAATTATCAAAAAAACTTTTTACACATGTTTTCCTTAATTAACTTTAAATGTCATTAGCAGTGAGCTTTGCTTGATCAAAGACAGATAAGTTGTAGCAAGATTCTCAGAAATAGCACGCCATTTACTAATTATATTATTGATTTTTATGGTCTGAAAAATCCTAATTATATGTGATACAAACTGGACCTAGCTGAGCCTACTGGGGGTACTTTGAACATGAACAGTTCCTGGCAGTTCTGAGCATCTTGCTTGCATAAATCACTTCTGGGCCTGATTGCGCATCTGTTTTCAAAGGTGATGTTGTAATGGACTTTGAAATCCAAAAAAGTGCATTCTGTGTGGCTCCACATGAAAGAGGAAAGAGATTTGGGATTTTTTACTCCTGATTTTAATCATTCTGAAAAGATTTTAGATCTGTAGGCGGATACATTTGAACAGTCGAAGTAATATGGCATAGTTGATTTTAATTAGTAGGCCAACCTAGTACAGAATTTCCCATAGCTCCCAATAACTTTTTTCTTTCTTTTTTTTTAAATGAGTTTTTATTACTTTCTTCAAAGTTAGTCATAGATTCAGACCTTCAAAATTTTAATTTCTTATGAAGGCAAAAAAAAAAAAGTCACCAGGTGAATATTTGATTAGAACAAATACTGGTCTGAGAAACAGGAGCAACTTCAGATATAAGCACAGTGTTTCACAGAAAAGTGAAAAGGATTTTAGATCAGTGACAGAATTATGAAATGTTACTGCTACCCTTAATTGCTTATACTTAACAACACGAAAAAGCTAGTTTTTAAAGTATGTGTCTGTGTATGTAATTAGCCCATTCAGTTGCATGAAATTTCAATTTACTCTTAACTCATGATAATAAGGTGATATGTTACTAGTAAATATTTTCTTTAAATTGTGAAGTGTGAACATCTATTAGAACTGAAGTGATCTCCATATTTCTGGCTGGCCTTTTTGTGCCTGTTTTCACTGGGATTCAATGAAGAGGATTTAGTGACCAAATTTTCCGAGGAGGAGCCTGCAGACAATTAGAATACTCTGTCAATATTTTTTTTTATGTGACTGGAAAAAAAAAAAAAAAAGTTGCTATTGTGTTTGTTTGTTTGTTTGTTTGTTTTTTAACTCAACTTCCAATTTTCAAACCATCTTTAATGTAATTCTGGGAGCTCTGACTGCTCTGGTTCCCACCTACTCATTCATACTCCCACCTGATGTTTGACTTGGTTTGCAAATCAAAATACTGAAACAGTCTGAAAAATGAGTGATTGGCCTGGTGGGTGGGCTTCCAGTTCAGACAAACAAACAAACGAGCAAAACCCATCACATCTCCATATCTCATTTCTTTCTGTCGTCTGCTTTGGCATACAGTGAGGGGGTTTTATTCCTCTGTATGCCACACTGGAGAGCTCCAGTTATTTTCAATAACTAAAATCAAGTTAACCATTATGTTGTGCATGTATATAAACTTTTATTTTATGAATGACAGTCAGTAATGGGAGGCAGGGAGGAAGAACTTACTCCAGTTTCCTAGGGGAAAGACTGAGGCAAACACAAGTCAGAGGGTATTCGTGGCCCTGAGTTAACAGTGTGCTTGCTTCTTCTGGGGTAAATGATGGATCACTGCTTCATTGTCTTCTCCTTTACCCATCAACACCTGGTATACCTGGAGTCCCTGTAGACACTAAAACTTGGAGCTAAGAGCCTAGAGACTGAACACGTTCCTTTGGAGGCAGACTTGTTGCAGTTTAAACAGAGATGCGATTGCATGAAGTGAGTTTTTCGAAGGGGAAGTGGCAATTGGCCGCTGGTCTTGGGAAGAAATCTGCATATAATTTTAAATGAGGTTATTCATAAGGAGTGTTGGATAAAAGTGTGTAAGATAACAAGACCTAGAAGATGATGAGAAGCTCAGAAAAATGTCTGAGGATTGAAATGGGAATCATAGCATTTACATGAAGAAATGGTGCTGCTGGAAGAAAGTAGATGGTGAAAAATCTGTGGTGAGCTTGGAAGACCTTCATTCATGCTGTGCTTTGGAAAGAAGACCAAGATTAGCTCATGCTTACAAATTTAAGATTTCCACAAGTTTGGTGCTATAACAAAACGAGAGAATCTAAACTTATGCTTTCTTTAACGTGCTGAAGCTTGTTTCAGAAAGATACTGAAGAGCAAGATGGAGAACACGCTTCAGTCTCCTGCCAGCCAATAGTTTGTATGCCTGGTTTGAAGAGAAATTCTGTTTGGTTTTGTTTAGCAGGATACATGTAAGTGATACTTGCTCAGATAATCAGCACTGGGAGTAAGCTGTATTAAGTTTACATTACAAAAAGTTCAAAAATGTCTAAGCAATTTTTAAGATCCAATTTTTGTTCCTCTGCACAGGGGTTAATAAAGCACTCACAGGGAAGTGTTCTCCTCGACCGAATGAGTGCTGTGCATCTGAGAGCAAGCCACAGAGAGGGCTCAGTAAGAGGACATAGCAGATGGTACATGTATGATGTTGTTGAAGCACAAATACAGAGAGAAAACTGTACTTGTCTTAACTTGTGGAATAAAAGCTTAATTAGTATGGTGATAAAATGATAGAGGTTAAGCCCTAAAATAAGCCCATAAATTCTCTTTTATAATTTTCTTCTTATTTAAATAAGTTTTCAGTGCCAAATTTAGGAGGAGGGGGAAGAGGAAGCAGAGCTAGTTCCATGCACCAGTTATTCAGATCTGTTTTTGTCCACAGTGATTTTTCTGGCTGCTGTTCTTCTGCCAGAAAGAAAATACTATCTCTAACCTGAGTAACTCCAGTACCATCTGTATCTGATGACTGGGCGGTAGATCCAAATTCTCTCCAGGTACAAATTGGCACAGTGAACTCCGTGGATTTCAGCCATTTATACCAGTAGAGACTTTGGTCCCGACATTTTCTTTGCCTAAAATATTCCTCTGCAGCCCCTCAGTTCTTTGTGGGTTTTCTCTGCCTGATGTATTAATGAATGTTTCTCTCTCAGTTTCATGACAGATATTTTGCACAGTGCCCTGTTACTGTAAGCCAGGTGCTCTTATCCTTAATGAACAATTTCCTGGAAAAAAAAAAAAAGGAAAAGAAATAAACAATAGATAAAGTAGGTCATGGAGACAGCAGAGTCAAGAGCTTTGCATAGTGATGTAAAATTAAATAAGACTGGGGTCATGTTCTCATTTATCTCTCCAGTTATTGCTCTAACAGTCAGTGTCTTGGAACATCTCTTAAAAATTGTATGATGGTTCCTGGAAAGGTAGGGATATTCTGGGAGACTGTCTGGATCTGCTGGGGGTTTTGACCACTCCCTCTTCTCCTCTCTGCTCTGCACAGAGCAAAAAACAGGCCAAGAAGTTTCAGACTTGGATATTGTGACAGAGAGCATTTGCAGATGCTGCTGTTGCCTGTCTCAGCCTGTGGAGACCCATTGTAGTGAAGGTGCAGTTGGGAACTGCTGTGTAACTGAATGAAGACTGTTCACGGTGCCCATCTGGTTATAGAGCTTAAGGTCTACAGTCAGCTGTGGGTGGTCAAGAGATGCAAGTCTAAGTCTAGATTGCAGGGGTCTTTTGCTTCCTGGAGTGCCTCTGAGCACAAGACAGCTCCTTCCTGGTTCACAGCACAACCAAGGCATGGAGGGACATGGTGTACATCTCACGTGGAGTCAGGACTTTGCAAGGGAATAAACCTGACTACTCGTTTTAATATGCATCTTGAGCTTTTTGGGAGATTAACTTTAGTACTCTCAGTAGGTGCCTTGTTAACACCTGAGCAGCTGCAGGGTGGTTACACAGCAGTAACTGCAGCATGCCCCCTCGAAGCAATGACCAACGGTAACTGCAAAGACCTCGTTCACGCACCATGACTTTCCCCACAGCATCAGCATCCTGCCCTAGAGAAGGGCAGATCTGCTCAGCCTATTTTCCATGTTGGATGCCTAAACCTAAGAGCTTATAGCCATTTCTGGGCACCAGAAGTAACCAGCCTGTTCTCAGGTAGACAGAGATGTGCATGCTCTGAAAAGGAGATAAATTACATGGGCTCCTAACTTCAGGCTTTTACCTTCAACATGATTGAACCAAATACCATTCCTCCAGTATTGATAGTGTTCCAGATATGCCCTGTAAGACGCGCAGAAAAGCACAAAAGATTATTGCAGCTTCTGAGGAAACCTCTCATATTTCAAGTAAAATTGGCAGTTTTTAAGTGGCCACTCTAATTCTTAAGCCATTAGAAATCTAAAAATTGATTTAACATTTATCTTATGTTTAGCAGACTTTGATAGAAAAAGTTATATTCTCTGTGGGCCAGTCAATGGTTTTAATAGCTATGAAGTTAAAAAACTTTAGATTAAGATTTCAAGAGGCTCAGAGGAAAATTGAATGCAGGAAGAGAACATCTGAGTGCTGTTGTAACAGAGAATGCCACGGAGGATAAAGCACTGGGAAAACTCCGGAGAACAGATGAAGATATATGCTATTGGACCAGTGGGGTTAGTAAAGGTATAGATGAAGAGGAGACAAGCATTACTTCCTTACTGTCTTATGAAGAAACTGAAGATAAAAAGCTTTGCCCTGCCTGCAGCATTTCTTGAAAATACATGTTTAGATTCAATGTTCATTTTCTGTCTGTGTTTGGTTTCATTTTATTTGGGCTGCTACCTTCAAAGTTCAAGGCTTTCACCAACTTTAAAGCCAGATTGGAAAAACTGAATCTGGATTCTCAGTGCATCTCCAAGGCTTGCAAATCAGCCTTCTCCCATAAATATCACACTGTTTCTGGAAAAGAAGAGATGAGTCTTTAAATGAAATATGAGATGTAGCATTGGGATGTGATAGTACTGCTGTAGATCAACAGCCATCAATCTGCGTTACTTAATTTGTCCCTGGCTCAGCTGTTCACTGTACTTGGGACTTTTTTGCTGTTTGTTTCATTTTATTTTCCTCTGAGATAAATGAAGACACAAAGAAGAGGCCAATTGCTCTTGACAAATTGAAGTAATTTTTTAAAATACAACCGCAAAGGATATTCTAGATTTCCAAGCCACTTTTTTTCTTACTTTCACAACACTTTCACAAAATCATACTTAATTTATTCCACTGCATATATGTTACACATCCTTATACTTTATTTCTTGTTACTCCTATTTTCATACCAACTTCTCATGTGTTCTTTAAATGCTCTAAGAAAATTCTGTTGGAAGAAGTGTTTTTTTTAGAGAAACACTTAAAATCCTCATCATATTATTCCTCATCTGGGCATGCATATAATGCTTAGATGGCTGCGTGTTCTGGGGTACGAGGCACGAGGCTTTTGTTGCTGTAACTGTGTAAGGAAGCTTGTGTTGTAATTGTCTGGCATCTTGAACAGGGATGGAGTGGGTGGCTAAACGTAAGCAAGCTCACCGGAGTTCTCAGGAGAGAGCTGTTCGCTGTGTGGCAGCTCACTTTCCTCTTTCTCTTCTGAGGTAACATATGTGAAGGAATACCTGAAATATGCATGGGATAGTGAATATAAATACAGTGTTAAATCAGTAGAGAATGCGACTCCCCATAGGATTTCAGCAGCTTTAAATTTCGCTCTGCAAAAAGACGAGGCTGTGTATGCGGAGCACTGCAACAAGGGCTGGCTTCCCCAGCAGTCAGACAGCGAGGTGAGGGGTAGGAGGGCTTGGAAGACAGGTATGGAAAGGGGCCTTTTCTGACTTTCGTTTACCATATTTTAACTGAGGAGGCCCAGAGATGACCACCCCAGGATTTTTTACCTTGCAGAAGGTCTTCTCCTGTTGAAATACTGCAGGATATTTGCCTTCAAAGTCTGCCAGTTTGCTTTTGGCACTAAGAGCCAGTAGATCGTCAGCCATCTCCCTGTGCTGTCTGACAGGCAGGGCTTGGACAGGGCTTGGGCTCTAAAGGGACCCTAACGTTTCAGTGGTCCTGGGTTTGCAGTAATAACTTAAAGGGCCAAATGTTCAAGGGCTGGCTTCCAATTTGACACTGGTAGTGGAGTACAAGTACACAATTATGGGCAGAAAATCACAGATAATTTTTTTCCTTGCTGACCTTTCTGAAAAGAAGCCAGCAATTATCTGGATTTGGGCACTATTTCAGCAATGTTTTTAGGTGTTGTTAATATAATATTTTCCTTGTATTTCTGCTGGACTATTGATTAACTATCCAATGATTTAAGAAAAAAGTTTAGTGTTTTCCTGAGTAAAAGCTTTGTGGATTGGTGTGTGTGCTTTGCACGAGTGCGCACGTATATCACGTGTATTGAATTTGTGTAAGTACTGATGAATTTCTATTTTTCTTTGCATGTTGATGTTGATCTCATACAGCAGATGGATAATGCCAACTGTGTACGTACCTTATCACTTCGGTATCTGCTCGCTTTTTCATTTGTAGTATGCTCATTCTTCAAGCACCTGGAAGGTTGGTCAGTTCTCTTCCTTTGACTTTTCTGTGGATAATCAGACTTTGAGAGTACATAAGCCCTACATTTCACCCCAAGTTTCTAAGCCTGGTGTTCGATATCGGTTAGGTGCCTCTGAGGGCACAGAGCCTGCAGGAAATGCTGGGCGCAGAACGTAGGAGAAATTTGAGCTACCCCAGCCCAGCCTACTTTGCTAACCCAGTGTCACGCCTGAAGTCTTCACCAGGATGATTTACACTCAGGTCCTCTGAGTCCTAGATGCATACTCCAGCCTTTGCCTTTACAAACATATTTCATCAGCCATAACTAAACTAATTGCCTAAATTGCTTGCCTAGTGGCATGTCTGTGTTGTACTTTGACCCATTTTTCCTCTGAGAGCACTGAAGGAACACTCCTGAGCTTCCAAAAATAACATTTGATAGATCGAGAAGAGCTTACTTCATTATTCATTCCTGCTTTACTCTCTAGCCAACCTCCCAATGACTCCAGTGGAAGCCAGCTTAGGAGTGCTTAGCGCTGAAGCAAACCTTCAGACTTCGTAAGAAGTCTACATAAATAATCACAGAATTGTAGAATACCATGCTGCTATCACAGAATCGTAGAGTATCCAAGTTGGATTGGAAGGGACCCTCAAGGATCATTAAGTCCAACTCCTGGGTCCCCAAAGGACGCCCCCCCAAAAAAAAATTAAAAAAAAAAAAAAATCAGTTCATGTGTCTGAGAGCATTGTCCAAATGCTTCTTGAACTCCCACAGGCTCGGTGCTGTGACCACCGCACTGGGGAGCCTGTGCTAGCGCCCGACCACCTCTTGGGGAAGAACCTTTTCCTGATATCCAGCCTGAAATGCCCCTGTTGCAGCTTCAAGCCATTCCCTCGGGTCCTATTGCTGGTCACCAGAGAGAACAGAGCAGCACCTGCCTTTCTGCTCCACTGTATTATATTTTAAAGCTTAGAAATTCAATGCAACTTATGAGATCTGTATTCTCAGTTGATATTAAGATCAGCCCCCTACCCAGTTTTGGAAAACTGAGCAACTGTGATTCAAGGAATATAAGGGAGAGTCCTCAGGGCACTCTAGCAGGCAGGAGCCTGGTGTGTTTATCCAGTCTTTAAGACTCTAAGTTACGTCTTGGGACACGGGACTGGTTCCTTTAGTGGTACTGAGCAGCATTTCCTCACAGTGTGATTGATGTGGCAGAGGGAGGTGTCACTAAGGTTAAGCAAACAGGACTCAGGTTGCAACTTTTCAAACTTTCCCTTGATAACTTCCCCATAAACTGCAAAAACCTCCAAATCGTACTTTCATTGATGTTAATTATAGGAAATGTCATATCTTTGTTTAATTTGTTTCAGTCCAAGCATCCACTGAAACTTCTGCCGTGAACTTTGGCTGAGCAGCACAGAAGTGTGGTTAACTTTCACAGAGAGGAAAGAATAGTTTTATGCTGAAAAGTTATGGTTCCTGCTTACATTTATCATCTTTACCCATATGGCTAAAAGGACAAAGTTGTGACAAGCTAGTCTCCATAGCAGGAATTTAAGTGCAAGGTAAGAAAAATGCCAATTTTTTATGTCCTGTCAGTCTTTTCCTAGCTTGTGCCACTGCTGGAACTGGACTCATGGAAGGAGTGTGTGAGCATGTCCTGAGCAGCGAGCCTTCACAGGAGGCTGTGAAGGAAACTGCTGAGAGGCAGAAGCGGTTGTGCTGCCCCCGCTAGCTCTGTTTCTCCTCTTGTCATTGTCACCTCCAGGTGACAGGAAGCTTGTGTTGGAAAATGGTATCGGGGATATCTGCAAATAGCACCGACTTCTGTATCTGCTGGAGGGATTCCCTGCTGTTGGACTGCCTGCTTGAAACCTTAAAGGGGGCAGTGCCGAAGCAGAACGTGGAAGAGCTGAGTATATGGCTGACAGCGTGGCTTTCATAGCACAAATTATAGACCAGATGTTTTGCGCTGCATTTAAGGGATAACCACTTGCTCTTCATATAATGACTCCTAGAGGCTTAAACAGACCCTGTTAACAGAAATGCATGTATCATCATTTGTTAACCAAGGCAGATTCTTGTCTGATGTCTTCCTGTATTAATCACATAAGGTGTCAGTAGAAGGAACACAGCAACCCAGCGGATAGTCTGGTGTTTCTGCCAGTTCAGCCACTTGAATTTTTCTGCTCTTAGATGAGGAGAAGAATCACGTTCAGTGCTTTCATATTCAGTACCTGATCCTTCCTGCAAGTGTTTATCTACTTAAAGCAGCTTTAAATTGTCACTGAAAACAAAACAAGAACACAGTCTGTCTTCGGCAATATTTCCGTTGGTGATGGCAATGATTTTTAGAGGTGACTACTGATTCTGAGTGGCTTAGTTCTTGACCTTCAGGATTAAAGCAACTGGTTTCCTAGCGTGCATTCTGAGCACTGCTTATTATTCGGCCCTTACATGGTATCTCAAGTTATTAATCACAAGTGGAGGCATCCAAAAATTCCTGATCAGTTTTGAAACTCATGGCCTCATTTAGCTTTCATAACAGCTTGTTTCTAACAAAATCTGATGTAGAGCCAAACGAAGAGTGTGTTTAAATGATCCCTTGCCTAAACTATCATGAAAATTTCAGATGGGATGAGAAGGAGGAATGCCACAGAGGGCAGCTTGTTGGAAGCTTGCTACTACTTAGAGACTAAAATAGTGTAATCAGCAAACACTCAGTCACTTTAATGCTTCTTCAGTGAAATCCAACTTTTTGTTCTCTGCCTTAACTATTCTCTTGTATTTTCCATAATTGTTCACATAAAAATACTAGAATACATTTTAATTTTGATACACCTAGATTTTCTTATGTGGTGGAAATCATAATTAAGAACAAAATTAGCAAAACTCTTGCTAAATGTAATACACTTATGAAGAATCATCATGGCTTTGTAGAGGCTTCATAAATTATTAAAGTTATTTGAAGTAAACATGGATCAGGAATATTGAGGTAGGTTTCCAGAAGGATTTTGCAAGGTCCCTTATCAAACGTTTTGAAAGAAATGGAACTGCTGTGTTGGGATATGGCAAAAGAAAAAGTCTATGTGCAAATAAAATGTTGTTTATATGATTGGAAATGATAGGAAGCAAAGTCTGGGAGTCATTGATTGCTAACAGAGGAGCAAGGAGCTGTCAAATGAAACTGAGGTGGCAGGCAGAAAAACAAGGAAGTATTTCATAACAGTACATGGCTAAGATCTGAGACTTGTCAGAAGATGTTGTTGACATTAACATTTAAATTCAGTGGATTGAAATTTACATTTTACCAGATCAAAATGATTAGACAAATTATTGGAAGAGAATCCGTGAAAGGTTATTAAACACAAAGATACCACTTGTGGCTGAAGAAGTCACAAAGCTGCAAATTGCAGGAAACTAGAAGAGTAGAAAAGGGAAGTATTTCTGTCTGGTTTCTGCCTTCTTTACCCTTTGCTAAACATTTACAATTGGCTGAAAGCAGGACAGTGGTCTTTGGCCTGATAAAGCACGGTTATTTTATGATATGCAAGTATTTACAATTGTTTTTCTCATTCTGTCTTAATTTGTTTCCATTCCCCCAAACACTTTCTTTGACTACTTTTGTTGTTGTTGTTTTTTCTTTTCTTTTTCTTTTATTGATTGCTCACAGTGCCAAGCAACTTCTGAAGAGCTTTATTCTGCTATCCTGTTAATATGATGTGTGTCTTCCTGTGCTGGTAGTCTGCAAAAATAGGATCTATTTGGAATTTTTAGCACTTTGAGGTAAGACTTTTTAAAATGACTCCATTAAATTCATTGCATGGAAGCTTGTGGGAAAAATTCAGGCTAGCTTAGCTGACTGCATAGACGTTTAATGCAGTTAAATGGCATTTAATCATCTAAAGAATGATCTTCAAAAGTATATTAGAATTTAAGAGTACCGAATGCTACTGAAAAACACTTCTGTAAATATTTTCCTTGATTACAGCTGGTCACCAAATACTTCTTTTGCCTCATTCAGAAATTCTTTTGTCCCAAATTGAGACAAAAACATTCAATTTACAACTTCCTCGTGGAATGGAAATTCGGTTTGAATTTAAAGTGCAAGTCATGTTATGAAATATTTTATGACAGAAATGTCAAAATGAAGTGTTTCATTATTATTGCTCCTGAACAGGAAATTCTCTATTGGTCATACTTAGTTAAATTTTCTAGTCTGACAGCCAAGGAAGCAAAGGAGAAACTTAATCTGTATTTTTTATTTCGTTTTTCTCTCACCTACTTAAAATACAGTAGTCCTCTTTTACAAGACTGTTACCAAAGCCAGGTCCTCATCACATAGAAAAAGCCTCAGAGAATGTTTGTTTTACCTAGCAAGGATTCTTTGGAGTTGTATTTTCTTTGCATCTTGTTCACTATCCTGTGAGGCACTGGCATCCTCTGCTTGTTTTACAAATGAGTGTAACAGCCTGTTTTGTCCACATTCTTATGCACTTCATGCAATTTAAATGATCATCTGCATCTTCCAGTCTCTGCGAACCCAGCACAGTTTGCTCAGCAAAGGTTTTTGTAAAATGAATCCATGGACAAATAAATCACAGACTTGCTACCTACTATTTTTTCTATAGCTATGATTAGTGGGTTAACAGTGAGAATGTGTTTCCTTTCTTTTGTGATGGAACCAGTGAGCTGTATCAGTATTAGAGCTGTGGTACTGACATTCATTCCAACAGAAGCAAGGCAAGTGAAAATGGCTTAATGAGTTATCAGATACCCATCTTAATCTGTTACAATTAACAGACGCTGAGACACTTGTGAAAAATCACCAGATTATATTTTGGATGTAAACACCCCCCTTTCTTGCCAAATTGTACCTAAATGGACTTCTTTCACTCCTGAAAATAATAAGCAGGCCTGGAGAGACAAAAAGTTAGAGTCCATTTAGGGACTGCACAGAAGACCTTCATGTCATTTATTTTCTTGTTAAACTCAAAAGGCTGCCTGTCCTCAAGAGAGCGGCAGTGGCTGAGCCTGGAAATGTTTGGCTATATCTTTAATGAAGTTACAGACATTGTCCCCCTGCAATACTGATGCTGCCTCCTCGGGGAATACATTCCAAACTTTAAATGCAGTGCAGGAATGTAGTATCTATTACACTGAACAATAAAAGCTGAAACAAAATCATATTACGTGTCATTACTGGATTCTTTTTTGATGTTGGTTTTTAATATATGTGTTCCTATTTTTAGAGTTTTATTCTGAATCTTGTAATAGTAACCATTCCATTTTGGTATAAGGTCTTTTCTATTAACAGTGATCAAAGTGAAATATTTCATTTGAGTTAGAAAAAGAGACACTTGAGATAAATGAGGTTCTGCTGTATTTGGAGAGCTGGATGTTTCTGATATATGATCTGACTTACAAGGTTAGAAAATTCATTGCACAAAGCAGTTCATTTATAAACAGATAATAAAATAACATTAACATTAAAAGTTTGGAATACAATTTTGATCCTCTTTCAAAGACATTCTAAACAAATACCATGAGTGCTAATGAGGCTTATAAATAATAACTCTTTAGGTGTTTGTTTGGTTTCAAAACTAAACTGTTACATTGTTTTCTTAAGAACAAATTAAGATATTTGGGAATTACAGAATTCAAATACAGAGCTGCTTTATTTCAATAAGGAAAAGCTCACTTTCTGTTTGTAGAAGGCAGACTGCTTTTCTTCCTTTAATTAATTTAGGGATAAGCTGAGGCTCTTGATGTTCTCAAGAAGTTACCAAACTGAATACAGAACTCTTTTGATTTAAAAACCCCGTCTCTTAAGGACTGCATTTCCTTAAGCAGTTTTACCTTTGACCATTTCTGTTGACTGGACGCCCTTTCCTCCAGTCCTATTTGTTCAGTATTGCCATGTATCAAAAGTGTAGAGAATGAACAAAGGAGGAAAATTGCAACCTATAAATACAGTGCTCAGTAGAACTTGTCCTCTGTAATTTGGTGTTATTCAAATCGTAGCTAATGTAGTATGGTAAAGGCAGCTTTTTGAAGATAATTTTGAAGATATTTTTGAAGATGATTGTGTTAAAAACATCATTTTGTTGAGCCTAATACTTGATAGTTCACATCTGTTAGTACATCTCATATTATAAGAAAGTTCTGTTGTACTTTCAAATAAGTTCTAAGATCTTGGGTTCTGAGCATTAGGTTTTTGGACTTTTGTCCCATGAGTACCTGCAAGTTGGGCGTTCAAGACACTTCTCCATGGAGAAATAGCATCCAGGACACGTGTAGTGAACATCTCTTCAATGAACAGAAGTATAGCTCTTGTCTTTTCCTTGTCAGCCCTCTTAATTTCTGGAGTAAGCTTTGGCACTGGTGTTGTGAGGCTTTGAAACAGCCTGCAGGTAGAGGACAGTCACTCATAGACTTAATTCATTTCATTAAGAACATTAAATCATGTTAATTAACATTAATATAACTTACATGGCTTAAGACCTGTCTTTGGGTTTAGCAGAACTCTAAGAATAATTTCAAAGCTGAGCTATTACTCCCATTGGGAACTTGACTTCGAATCTGCTAACAGCAATACGTGTCCTTGAACTAGCTTAGAAGGCTTTGAATCAGGAGGTAATTTCAGATCAGCTTTCCTGGCTATCCCTCTGCTGTTCTTTCTGCTTTGTGATGACTTCTTTATACTGGGCTGTATATCAGTGCCATGCAGAGTAAAGCCCTTAACATTCCTTTTGCTGCTCTGGACTACGAGGCAATGAGCCATGTGTTTTTTAGATGATGATATGAAGATTCAACCTATTTTTAGGGCAATCTTGTTGCCAGGAGTAAGACTAATTTATAGGACTTTTGATTTGAGCATTGGATTATATGACGATGTAAATGTCTGAAATGGATATTTGAAAATATTTTTACTGCCTTAACTTTTAATAGATTAACATCAGTTAATCTGCTAAATACAGTTATATTTATAAGCAGGTTCTTATTTCTCATCTATTTTGTTTTTGACTGATGACATAGAGCAGCTCTAGGCAAA
This sequence comes from Anas platyrhynchos, assembly GCF_047663525.1. Taxonomy (NCBI): domain Eukaryota; kingdom Metazoa; phylum Chordata; class Aves; order Anseriformes; family Anatidae; genus Anas; species Anas platyrhynchos. The sequence continues at coordinate 22,843,896 of NC_092597.1, read as the reverse complement.
CACCATACTTTGGTATGAGTAATAAGAAGGTTTTACTCAGTATATTTAATAGGTGAACTGTAAGGTGATGAAGGGACCGCACCTGATGAGTTTTATAGAATCTATTTCTAGCTTCAACACAAATATTTTTATTTCACGTTTAGTGTTTTGCATAATGTGACCCAATACATTGACCTCTGTCATTCTAAATGATTCCTCTATCTAAGAGTTGAAAAGTGAATTGATTTTCCATCAGTCATATAATAAGTGTACATGTATGTCTGAGATCAAGCGTACTATATTGACACATGTAAACCCTCACTTAAATAAATCAAAGGGGTATTTGGGTGTTGTTCCATTTGCCTATAGGCTGATGAGAGAACAGTCGGTTTTAATGCCTGTGGTATTTATTTTGTTAGTACAGATAGGCAGCCATAAAAATGATCAGCATCAGAAATGTTCTGTGGAAGAATCATTGGTGCTATCAACACCTTGCACCAAACTGCACAGTATTTGGATATGCACAAGAACAAAGATGAAAAGGCCTAGGAGGATGTTGTTTTTTTTTCAATATTCTCTGTAATGACTATGCTTTCTTTTCTTTATTTAGGTACAACAATGGTGGCCCATGTGCTTTTCTGGTGGATTCTGAAAGGGCTTTTTCTGTCTTTTCTGCTCACAACTACTCTGTCCCTAAACCCAGATGATCCAAATGTTTGTAGTCATTGGGAAAGGTAATGTAAAACATGCCTTTTTTTTGTTTTTGACTAGCCATTTCAGATGTATACGTTTAAAAGGCAAAGTAAGAGCCATCATAAAAAGCAAAATAAGTGCTAAATACTGTCCTGATTCACAAAAGAACGTGGATCTGCATGAAAGACATGGCGTGCCTGAGTTCCTTTGTGTATTTGCACCATCCTAAAAGAACTGGTTCAAAATCTAGAGTTATAGATCAAACAATGCTGTAATACCTGTCTACTTTGTTGTACTTTGGAAAGCTCCTCCATAGTTTCAGCAACAGGACTGCACAGACATTTTTCATTTACCTTGGAGAGACATAGAGAAACAGTGCCCTTGTTCTGTCTTGCTTTTTTTCTGGTTGTTGTTGAGCAAGACTGCTGGAGCTTTGGACTAAGTTTTAAGCCCTTCCTGGTGCAACATGCAGGCTTATGCAGTATGCCCTGAACTTTGTGGCTTTATCTGCCAAATTCATGCCAGCATCAAAGAGTAGCTTCATGAAAGCACTGAGAATTAAAGGGTCTGGTAATTCTGTTCTCTCTATTGTTAGTGTCCTAGTCCTAAAAGTGGATCTGTGCGAGACAGTTCTTACAAGTACTTAGAAAGCCACTGGCTTTGATAGGGTTGACATTCACGCAGGGTCTGTTTGCAGAGGCTGAAGTTGCTGTACTCTTAAGTTCAACTTGCTAAATTTGCTATTCTATTCTGTGGTTTGGTTCCATGAATTACTGGACACTTTAGCAAAATAACCCCCTTAATGAGTAAATATGGAAACATACTTTAATGGCACTGTCTTTTGATTTTAGAAGCCTTAACAAGAGAATTAACTGTTTGTAGGTAGCGCAGCTGCAAAGCAAAGACTATAGATGTTCAGGAATAGGATTTTTCAGTCTGTGTTTTGAGGTGAAGTGCATTCAGAGCACAAGAATAAAATATTGATTTTGTCTGAAGAAAGTCAGCAACCTAGAGACCCAATCAAGGAGAAACAAAAATTAAATACCAAAATTGATTGGTTGTACTGACCAAGATGACTTTGTTACTTAGATGTTAATAAATCAAAGGGAAAAGACTGTTAGAGCAATAGTGGGATAACAAACAGGATCATAAAATAATAATCAAGATTTGTGAGTGTTGCTGTTTAACATTAATAATGAACAATGGAAGTATTTTACATTTTGGCATTAGTATTAGTGGAAAAAAAAAAAGCATTATTGTTTTAAAAAAAAACCAAAAACACAACAAATTGTGACAGAGGACAAAAGCAACATCTAGTAGGATCTTGGCTTGTCTAGAAGGGACATGACAAGCAGGGCAGTAACAGCCCAATATTCGATTTCAAGCCAATCAGCCCCTCCAAGCAAATGTTGTGGTGTTCCCTTACGGGTACAATCTCACAGGGCTTAATCACATCAACAGACCCATTGATGAGAAGGAAATCACTTGGATGATTAAGACAATCAATATAATGAATGACTTGGAGGATCTAATTCCTGGGTCTCGACCCTGCCTTGAATGATTTCAGTGTGATTCTCTAAAGGTATTGTATATCCGATAAAGTAGAGCTTGTTTTCAGATAGGAACCTGAGATTACGAGTCTCTTAAGCAGTGCACACACAGTTACTGTAGAGCAATACAATATTCTAAAATAACTGAGATGAGCAAGTCAATTAGATTTGTGTTCCCAAATCATGTACCAGTCCCAGACACTTTAAATACAGTCATAGTAATTAATAGTACCTGGTGCCTAAATCAGCAGTTTTGGGGGAAGGAGATTGCTGAATTGTAAGTATTGTTGGAGGTCTGTGATTCCACTTTGTCCAGTTTTTGCTTATATCTATGAATTTGTACAAATATGGATAATTACATTCTAACCATATCTCAAAGGGTTCCAAATCTAGATACCTGTTAACTCATGATGTTACAGTTTTCAGTTAGTTCTGAGCTTGTTTCTGTTACAAATTAAACAGATTAAATTTGTGCAGTTCAAAAATAAACACTCTTGAGCCTTTTACAAATTATCCAATTTGATTGGTGCACCCAACATTTGAAGTAATGATGCTTCTTCATCAAAAAATGAAGTGTGAAGATCCCATCATGCTGACAAAACACAGCAGTGCTTAGTTAATCTGAGCTCTTATTAGCATTGTGGAATACAAGCAAAAATTAACAGTCTTAGACTGGAAGGCAACTGAGTCATTTTAAAGACATGATGCTTAACTCTCTTCTAAAATTTGTACTATCTACTTAACCAAATGCCCTTTTCATCTTCTAAAACAACCATGAATTTTAGTAGCATGTTTCTTTTCCAGAGCTGAGTGGTTTATTACTCAGCCTATAGTTCATGAGCATACTCAGCCAATAGTTCATTTACAGAGCCCACGTTAGAAACATTTCCAAAACTTTCAGGAAAAGCTGTGGTTTAAAGAAGCCCTTTTCTTGTTTTTGGACAAGGCCCAGAGTTTCTAAGATCATTGATTTAATTATTTCTCATACTGGAATTAGATGAGTAGCATATACAGGGAACTGAAGCTTTTCATGTTGCATCTTTCACTTTCTTTCTTTGCTCCTAGCTATGCGGTGACAGTACAGGAATCTTATGCTCATCCTTTTGATCAGATCTATTATACAAGATGTACCGACATACTGAACTGGTTCAAGTGTACTAGACACAGGTAAGAGTTGAACTCTGGATTTTTTTGATTTTATTTTGGTTTTTCATCTCTTCACATAACTTTTTAGTTATCCAAGCTTTTGTGGTAGTCTAACACAGATATATACGGAAAGATGTGTTTGGTACAATAACGAGGGTCTTTAGCATTCCACAACATTGAGGTTGAGAGATTTTTGCATTAAATTTGAGCTGACCTTGCTGATAAGCAGAAATGAATTGTTTATTCCTGAGGAAACTCCTTGCTCTTGCTTTAAGACTGGGGCTGTTTTTTAACATAGCAGTCCTAGGAAGGGCTATGGTGATTGACTGTCATGAGTACTGTGTTTATAATACAACTTATATTTCAAGCTTCAAAACAAGTATTGATTCTTTTTTTTATTGTGTCTTTTAATATCAAAAGCTTTCATGCATTTTAAAATAATTATTGAATGCTATCCTTAGTATAATTTAACACAAATATAATTCCAACAGTGGGCATTGATTTTCAATATTGTCAAATGGCTTTCTGTCTTGCAATTTAGAATAAGTTATAAAACAGCATATCGAAGAGGACTAAGAACTATGTATCGGCGAAGATCTCAGTGCTGCCCTGGATATTACGAAAGCGGAGACTACTGTATACGTATGTACATAGCTTTGATTCAGATATGTCAATTAAAAGCGAAGTTTTGGAGGAAATGTAGATAAATTAAAGATGTATTGCTATAGTAATAATAAGGGTGGATTTTCAGATCTGCTCAGAACCTTCAGGTCCAACTGATTTCAGTTAGAACTGCAGACAGAGGACATTTTGACTGTATGCATCTCAAGCACCTTAGGAAAATTTTTGCCAAAACTACTGGGGATGGAGTTAATAAAGTTCATGAGTGCTTTCTTGAATCAGACCTTATTTTGGGGAGTATTTTTTCTGAGTATACACTAACCTTAAAGGACTGGAGGAACTGAGAAGACTTTCAGGAATGAACTATTGTGTAATTTTAAGAAGAGGCATAAAGTTACTGCCTCTTAACTTTTAAAGTTCTCACTCCAGGTAAGAGCAGTTAAGACTCCTGGTGCTTCATACGCTTCCTGTGAATAATTCTGTTCTTTTTAAAGCTTCACAAATGTCAGAAAAGCAATGTTCTGACTGCACTGAATAAACATACAAAAAGCTTGGAGTGTGCTTTATCAGTATGAGGGTGACAAAAAAAGAAAATGGATCTTTCAGCAATACCTAAGAGCTTTGTTAATTAAAAATGTCCTGTACATTAATATCATGTTTCCAATATTGCATCTTGCTAAGTGTTCTGAAACAAGATGCATTTGCTAGGCATCTTTTGTCTAAATCTTGTTAGAATGAGATTATGATGCAAGAAAAACACAAGGAGATTTTGATCAGCATCAGAATGCAAATTTTATAGACAGATTTAGAATGCCATATAATAATTTAAGTATGAAAATGATACTATTATCCAGCTAACTTTAAACATCTTGACACACTGCTTTAAAGCTATTTTGACATAGTTTGTTGGTGTTTTCATCTGAGTACCTATCTTGTACTCATACTGTAATATTGAGCACATCAAAAACATGAATGGGCCCTAATCTCATTTTAAGTGACCTTTATGGCAATCAGTTACAAAGAGGCTTTGGACTGTGTAAAATTACCAGTCCTTTGAGATAAGGCATTGGAATTAGCCTTATTTTACAGACAGGAATAATTTAATCTTTCCGACGTGCAGAGTGCTGTGACTCAAGTCCTGAAAAATATTTAAAGGGACCCATGGTCTTAGCATAGGGAGGTTTCAGCAACGTTCTTGCCTTTAAATTTTGGAAGTGCCAATATTGGTTCAGCAGCTATTGCAGGTACTTGTTATTATCAACATTAACCTTGTAGCTCAAAATCCTGCCTGTCACAGAATATATTTATTTTCACTTTCCTCTGCAATCTATTATTATAATAATAATTATTTTTAATTGTCATAATTTTCTACTGTAACAACAGTAGAAATCTGTAGAATTTCTGATTCTTTGAGAAGGTTCATAGGTTATTAGCATTTATTTTCAAGTGCTTTTTTTCTGTGTTAATGCTCGATATCTCTTCCTGTTGCTGCCTGACCATGCATGAAAGGTTTACTAATACAGAACAGCCAGTAGGTTTTTGTTAAGACCAAGAATTTCATGTATGATAGAGTGCAGGTGACGCTTACGTTATCTGTTGTTTACATCTGCAAGAATCATGTTCTTAAATTTCATTATCTGCATGGTCACATGTGCAAAGTTCATGCCTCAGGGACATTTTCTGTTTATCCCTCTTCCTGGGAGATCTGAGCAAGTGTAGCTGAGAAGGAAATGATGTAAAAAAAGAAGTTCTCTGTCATGGCTGATATAGTAGATACATGGTCTTGTTATTTTAATACCACAGGAAGCCATCTTACAAAAAAAAAAACACCTCTGGCCCTGCAACTAATAACTTGAAGGCGCAATAGTATTTAGCTAAACTGATCCTTCCTTTTCCCTTTTGTTTCTTACACAAGGCCTAGTCCCATTAGTCGTTTGTTTGTTTGTTTTACCTTTCACCATATGTTCCTGCGCCAACATGCAAATTCTCCTATTCATCATTCTTTGGAGTCAGCAGTGAATTCCATTTTCATTCCTTGTGGCACCTCTCTGCTTTTGCCTCTTTCCCTAGTTTTCTTTTCCCATTTCTTTCTTTTCTTTAAACCAGTATTTTCTGTTCTTTCCTGACAATCTAGTACCCTTGTCCCACATTCCTCTGGCTGTGGTCAACGCCTGCCCCTTTAAAAGCATCTGGTACAAGAGAAAGGTCGGGAGACACTGTAAAAATCATCCTAGTTGCTTGTGCTGTTGTTGGGTAGCGTGGCTGGGAGATGAGTGTTCTTCCACTAAGCTTCACTGACGTGAAGGAAAGGAAGTTCCAGCCCTGCAGAGAAGGTTCTCCTCACTCAGCCAGACCTTTAAAATCTATTCCATTAGCAATCATGGAAGCCACTACAACATGGGGAGGAGAGAATACATCCCGCAGTGAGTCTGATGATCAAAAGAAAGTTTGATTAAAAAACAGAGTGTAGATTAAAGGCTAATTGGTTCTTCTTTCATTAATAGCAGCCCTTATTTCTTGCAGAAGTTAAACAGCTTTGTAATTAACAGTGACATGTTTAGACTATTGAAGGCTGGGTTTAAATCTCTATTAATGACTCTTTCTTGGATTTTAAATCAGGAATGAAGGCTTTCAGCTACTGTTTAGATCTTTTCCCTTCTCATTTACAATTTTTTTTAAAGGAATGCCAGATATATGTTTTTTTCTTTGTTGTCCTATTGGGACTTCCTTAATGGATTAGGTCTAATATAATTTAGATTAGATATAAGGAAGAAATTATTTACTGAGGATGGTGAGGCCATGGAAGAGGTTGCCCAGAGAAACTGTGGATGCCCCATCCCTGGAAGCGTTCAAGGCCATGTGGAATTTGGGCACAAGATCAAATCATTTCAATTTTTGACTGATAAGCTGTACATCTAGCCAGTTCACTACTGCTTAGGCTAAAAAGTTTTGCAGTATGAAATTGTCTTCTTTGTGCCTATAAAGGGCTTGGAATATATTTGGGTTTTAATGGTATTCAAAAATACCACCTGAAAAGTGCTTTAAATGCATATCTGCATTTTTTTTTCCATTGATGTTTTTAGAAATGGTTTCTACCATTCTGGCAATCTTGCAAAACGATTCCCCATCTCTGAATGTGCTTATACATGGCATAGCTTTTCACTGAGCTGTCCATGAAAACAAACAGCATACAGTGGACAGTAAATCAGAGTAACTGTGATTTACTATACATTGTTTGCTAAGGTAAGCTTTTGGCAGAGCAATAGCATAAACTGCAGAAGGTTTTTTTACACAGCCACAGGGTTCAACTACCCTTCAAGGTTTTCATAAGGATATTTTAAAATTATATTGCATAGATTAGTATCTGTTATACTGTATCTGAATACTTTCCTGCTCAAAAACAAAAACAAAAACCACCAAAAAGAACACCCCAGGATTATTGCATGGCTCTTCCATGAATTTGCTCTTTCAGTAGATCATAATTGAATACTTCCCTTTAAGAACATGTCAGGTGGAAAGATCCCCTCTGTACTAAATGGATACCTTTTTGTCTGAGAGGGCAGTGTTTTCTTCGGTCTGTCCAGTTTAATCTTATTCTTGCACTACAGATTATACAAAAGAGAAGTTTTTTCTTAAATAACAAAGGGTCAGAGACCCAAGAATCAGAACAAAAGATGGGAGACCAAGCAGCATCTACTTATATCTGTTTTTATGGCAGAAAAACAGCAACCATAAAACACAAATTTGGGAATTCACCTTTTCTTCGTTGGGTGAGATACTTTAGGCTTTAATGGTTTTATTTTTCACTCTCAGATGCTACACTCTCTTTCTAATGTATAAATCTATGCAATGTGACAGGATTTAATAAAGACAAGATTAGTGATTTAACAATCTTATTTGCTGTCATTTACCTGCCATTCAAAGCTGACAAAATTCAGTCGAGTTATAAATTGTCCATTTCATGGTTCTTTCCTTTTGTGGCCAAGGTGTTATTGATCTCAGATTGTTTCTCAACATTCAGCTTTCCACATTGCAATTGCCACAACCATCATTAGGTCTCCTTGACGTTGACAAATCTTTGTATAGAGAAATTCCTGGTCTCACTGGTAGAATCTCAATTTGTCGCCTACAGTGGTAGCTCACTCAGACCACAGTTTAGAGACATTATTATATTTGCATGTGGTTATTTTTCCACCTTTTTAGTTTAACCTGTCTGCCACCTTTCATTAATTTCAAAAATAAATGAAGAGTGGTGTTTTAATTGCTGACTTAGTGAAATTTTCCAAATTTGGGACCCGATTCCTTTCAGTTTTAAATATTTTTTTTTTTTTTTACAAACAGAATTTTAATATTTCATAGATTCTGTATGCAATGCACAATGTATGCCTTTCTATCGTAGCAATGTGAACATTCCAATCAAATTTACAAGGTTGCATGTCTAGTGTAGTTTTTGTAATCTCTGAAAAGGCTGCCTTAGTGGAGCCATATGGCTGGATTGTTAAACATCTGTACCATAGAAGTAACAATTCCAAAGCTTCCTGCCATCTGGATGAATTACAATGCTTGCAATTCAATGCATATGTTGCAACAACACACCAATACTGCAGTGAAGTGTACTTAGGATGAAAAGAAAAATAATGGCTTGTGTGATCAGTGCAAAAGTTGTACACTCTTAGAAAACGTTGAATCAGCATCTTAAACTTCCTGAATATTCATAATATTTGTTCATATGTCAGATTTGTTGGTTATTTTCACTTTATAAGGCAGTATCTCATTAACATTTTGAAAGAAATGTTGTGGTGTTGTCTTCCCCCCCTCTTTCTCACCTCAACTTTAAATTCCTTTGGCCAGCATTCCTGTAACTTGAAAATTTATTGTTTGAAATCTGCTGGACTTAGGAAATATATTTTTCTTATCTTTATAGACACACATTAAAGCTAGTGCTAGTGCTTTCTTTAAGAGCCTTACTGTTACATTATTCAAGTACGGCATTCTGTACATCAATAATGCAACATAAATTAAGGGAAAATGATATAGCAGTACATAGATACTTTGTATCAGGGGACAGTCTCTTTTTCTCTTTCTGATTTCAGATGTCTGAGTGCAGGATAAGGTGTGGAAGGCCATTCTGCATAGCGTTATTAATTATAGAATTGAACTGACAGTAGGAGACACTTTGAAATTCCTCCTGTTATGTGCATTTGAGATGACTCCTTATGTCTTTTTCCAGAGAAGAATATGGGGAAAATAATTTGGATCCTGTGTTCCCAACTGAGAGGAAGTTTGCCCAGACATTAAGAAATTCAGCTTCAGGTTGTAGTAGTAGTAGCAGCTGGATCAGCAGTCTTACCACTGTGTAGTGGGAAAAGTCCCTATTTTCTATTGAACAAGAGGTGGGTTGGTTAAAAAAATGACAGCAGGAGCATGCAGCAGAACTGACTGCACTCAACAACTGCCACCATACTGCAGGGGCCATACAACACTGCCTAATTTACCATTGTGCAGAACACAGTGGAGCAGGTCATGGCTTTGTGTATTCATTCTGAGCTTCCTGGGAGGCAGGTGAGCAGGAAGAGAGAGACTGGCCATATTAGTGGGTCAGTCCATCTGGTGGCATAGACATACTGGGTTACTATTCTGCCTAAAGATAATGGGGAGACCGCTTTGATGGAAAGGTGAAAAAATCAATTCTCATCTCCCATCCATCATTTTATATTTGCAGTCAGCTTCTGGATGCTGATGGATTTGCAAAGGTGCTGGTGGGGAGTACTAATGAAATAAGGGCAGGACTTCTGAAAGAAATGCAGTAGAGGCAGGAGAAGCAAAATGCTCATGCAGGGGAATGAGAACAGCATAAAGGCAGAAAGGAAGGTACACTGAAGCTATATAATGTCTCAAGGGGCTTAATAAATATCAGAGGAAAAATTATGCAGGCATTATAGTTAGAAAAAGATCTAGGCTGTTGCTTGAGTAGCAGTAGAAAAGCTTTTCTGGCTGCTCTGGGCAATCTCAGTTTGATCAGTATAAAGGGATGTGGGGAAAGTAGACACAGAAGGAGGCACTGGATCCAGGGGTACTCACTGGTAGTCATGCTAATGGTCTAGATGCCTGGAAGCTTTGACTGGAACAGAAAAAAAAAAGTATAAGAAGCACAGATACGAATTCATTGTTGAATGCAAATAACTAGCTATTAAATATCCTTTAATCTGCCCATTCTTAACAAAGGCAGGTTGGTCCCCAGCTACTGTAAATCAGCACAGATCACCGTGTGTAAGTGGTCATCTTTGGTTACTTCATCCTCATTTTGATGTATTCTTTAACATTCTGTTTCCTTCCACTTCCTCCTGCTTTTGTGCACTTCAGTGTTGTTAAGGTCACTTTGCACTGATCTAGGTTGGAGCAGAGTGCATTGGTGCTAACCCACACTAGCTCAGCCCTTCCCCTGTTGGTAGCATCCATTCTCTTGCATAAACTTACAAAACCAAGATTCTGTCCATCCCATACATGAATGGGTTGTTATTCAGCATACACACACAGAGCACGTTTTCTGCTTGGCGTATTATGAAGGTGCAGAACTCCACAAAATTTTTCCCTCCAAAAGAGTTAGAAGCTGATTAGTAGTCTGGATTTGTGGTGAGCTCGGTTAACTTATTGAAATCAATAGGGTCAGAAAGAAGACAGATGCATGGAATGAAACACATGTTTAAAATAGAAGTTGTTTTCTTGACCACTCCTTTACATCCTTCTCCCATTTACCAGATATATTTCCCTTATGCTCTGAAGAAGTTTTAAAGCCTAGTAGAAAAGGAGGGGGAGAAAGAGGGAGAGGAAAAAATGTTACCTAAATCAAGATGGCCTTTAGAAAGAGATTCTGGGTACTTATAAGATCTAAGATAGCACTTTTTTTCCTCTTTTTTTCTACTGTAATTTCCTCTGGCTGTAACCCTCCCCTGACCAGTCCTGGAGTCTTTGTCATACAGTAGCTGAGAAGCTGTCAGTCTAAGGTAGGAACCTGCCCAAGCACTGTCTTCCTGCCTAATGAAAAAAAAGGGCTACCAGAATTCGAATGGTTTTAATAGGGGACTACTTTGAAAGCTGGCATGAACCACTCTTTTCAAAAATTACTCACTAACTCCAGAACCTCGGAGAGGCTGAGCCAGTGCTGGCAGTTGTCTGGGCTGGCTGAGGGTTTGCGGGCCTTGCTCCTGCCACCCTCTGTTCTCTCAGCCATTTATAGCAGCAGCTATAGATGCCCTAAATATGTCAACCTGTGCAGGCAGGAGGAGGTGTTTGGCTACCTGGGTGCATTTCTTATAGTTCAGCTATTCCCCGTCTCTGCTGTCACAGAAATGAGACTGGCTGCAAACGCTTGACTGATTGAATTTGGCCCAGGAGCTGCATGTTAGGCCTAAGTGTCCTGCTTCAGCACCTTCCTGTACAGAAGGTGCGCATTTCTCTCATGGAAACTTTTGGAATGTGTCTGTAGTTACTATTTCCTTTTAGCAGCCCCTCTTAAAAATACCAGTGACATTCACACTAGGAATACTACATGAGCCCTCCATATGAAACACCACAGTAAGCTGGTTGTATTTATTGGTGCTGGTTTCTTAAATACTGGGAATGGTTTTACTGGGTGGGTGATTAAGGAGGTTGTAGTTCTCCACATTCCTAATCAGCTTTGTCTTTTGTGGTGTGTATTCCACGTCTTGTGGTAGGGTAAACATATTATTCCGTGGATTTCCCATCAGTTTTGCAGCTGCATCCATTTCTTATGGATATTTGAAAGCCTATAACAATAGGGCAGCTACTTGTAGCTTAATGCAAACAGATAGTATGCTGTTGTGAAGCAAGTCTTCATAATCTGTAGAAAGTAATCACATGGTAAATAAAAAGCTTACAACTCTGCAGTGTAAATCATTTAGAGCTGAAATGTAAAAGATGTTAAGATGTGAAATTGTACAGATGCGGGATGTTAGGAAAAAGGTAAGTAACTTCTTCCTATTAAACTCATACTTTTGCGTCAAGAGTCTGCTTTTCAAAGGTGTTGAATACTACAGTTTCCATCAACTTGGCTTAGAAGTGTGGATATACACCACTTCCAAGTAGTGTTAACACCTCAACGATAATAAATGTCAGCTGCTGCTGCTGAAGTAACAACTGATCTGCAGACTGAGTTGTGCTTTAGTATAGATGGACTAATTTTTTCTTTGGCTTTGTGTAGTAAAACTCCTTCCTAAGACATTTGTACGAGTTATTTTAGTGAAGTGGGTGATAGTGAAGCAAACGGCATGAATTCTGCATGGGGGAAAAAAAAAAAAAGGTGTGATAAGGCAAAAAGGCTGGTGGGGAGCTGAGGGTGCCTGATGGTGGTTTTTCATTTCCAGTAGAGTCAGTTGGCAAATCAGTGTTCATTTTTGGTTCCCTGGTAGTTCACAGTGAAAGAAGAATATTATGTTGGCTGATAGGTTGGAAAGCATCTGTTAACACTTCATAATCTACTACAGTATAAGAGTATTAATCAGGCTTCAGAAAGGCTAATCAGAGACAGAGCTCTTCTAACCAAAATCCAGCCATGGCTACTTCCTCTAGAACCAGATATTCTTTTAATGTTTATGTACACAATCTTTTTCTTTCTGTTAGAGGATTTAGCACCACACTTTATGTATTGTTCCACATGCTTTTCATTTCAATAAATGTTTTTTTAAGGCTCCCCAGGGAATTTTTTTTTTGTGAAACTCCAGTCCACTGCACATATGACCACAAAACATTTTCAAATAATTTATCTTAAGCTCAGTATTTCTAACATATGTATTCACTTTTGCAAAACTCACTCTCTGATGCAGTAAGTCGAGACATTTTCAATCTATTTAATCCCAAAGCCGCCTTCTTTTTATCAAGATTTGTCCTTTCTGAATACTGTGATTTGCTTGTATTAGTGTAATGCCCAGAAATGTATGTGCAGAAACACTAAGAGGTAGTCTTACTCAAAAAAGCTGAAAACTTGAGTATGTAAATGGATGAAAGAGATTTTTGCAACTTAAGAAATAGGAAAAAATGTATGAAACACATTGTAAGCATACTTTTGAAGAAATTAAACCTGATACTCATTATAGCAAGCAACAAAAGTATGTTTTCAGTTACAGCAAAGTTGTACAATATATGCAAGCTCTGCTGAAGCAAAAGCACTGATTCATACCACAGGATCTGGTATCCCTCCATTTACATTGTCAGATGTCATGTTTTGGGAAATCTATAGTTTAAATAGAATTAAATAGAATTCCATTTCAAAGCATTATTAAGATTGTCCACAATTATTATTTTCCCCCAAATATTGTGCAATGGTATTGTTTATGCAAATGCTGTGTAGCTTTACTATGTATAGTTAAGGGTAGGCAGCTTGAAAGAGGTTCAATAGTTTCTGATAGTGAGCGTAAAAGTTTTTATTTTTGACACCCATCTTCTATTTTCAGGCAGCAGTGTGAATCACAAAAATTGGGGAGTTTATTTTACCATGTCGCATTAGTAGAAAGTTTCTCTAGACAATTAGGCATAACTAAGAAGTTGGATTTGAATCTCAGTCAGATGACTTCCTGCAATCTGGAATTCGTTGTAGAAAGTTTGAACTAGTGGCTTGAAACAAGAATCACCCCCCATAATTATACAACAATTTGTTTCCTGGGGTCTTTTGGCAGTTCTTTCAATAAGTTGCTATGAAACACATTACTATGGTTCCCTTTGAAATGTGAGAAAAATGAAAAATGTGTGCATTTAAATGTTCTATCCCCAGTAATGTTAGTGTTGCTCATACATTAACATGATCTTCAAACAGACTATACTTCTATTCTTGATTTCACCAGGATGACCTTCATTTGCAGAGTGTGGCTTGATCTCAAATGAAATCTGAAATGTGTTGGCCCTCCAGGGCCCATGCCATAAAATAGCCTAGCATCAATGACAGGTTTGCCTTTGGAAAATTGTCCATATTCATCCTATTTTGGTGAGACAAAAATGAAAGGATTTTTGTTGTATTGGCTTGATGAAATTTGGAAAAAAGAGGGAAAAAAGATTTTGTTTGAAAAATCAATGGTTTATTCAGTGTGCTGCAGACTAAAAGTCGTCTAGGGAAATCATTGTGATTTAGTTTGATTAGGTGTTGCATTGCTCAGCAAAGATAGCCAGAAGTATCATGCAGTCCAGACATCTTGATCTACCTATTTTTGATTTATTAGGAAAAAACATTTTTGATGCACCCATCCTCAGTCTTACACACAGCACGTATTCTCAGCCTATGAAAATCAATCAGCGGTGGGAGCTGTGTCATTTACCCACAGAAAATAGAACTTTCTTGGCATAAGACCCACAATTCAGGGCAAGTCAGTAATCAGAGAACTACGGACAGGTGGAATGCTACCAGATCCAAAAATAAACTGGAACTGGAATGTGATGGAGTTTATACACAAATTCACTTAACACCCTGAGTGATTAATCTGTTGCGCAATGTACAAGTGACATAATTTTAAGGTGAGCTCCAGAGAACATGGCAAAATGGCTTGGTTGTTGTACTAGGATCTACAAGCCTAAGTTTGGTAGGTCAGGTTATGCTTTCTTTTTTTCTACGACCAGGGATCTTAGTTAGGTACAAGCTTCTCCCTTATTCCCCAGCCTGTCAAAAATGTCATTTTCTCTGGCTACGTAAATACATTAATAAAATAAATAAATTCCCTAGGGTCAAGGAGCAGGATGATTTGTGAATTCTTCCACTGGTCTTAACACAGGAGGACTGCTTCTTCCCTCTTCTGTCCTCAAAAAAATTAGGACCTGCTGCTGCCAAATACTTTTTTTTGATGGCATTGGGTTTTGATGGAGTGAGGTCTGCTAGATCATATACACAGAGAATGAAAGAAAATGCGTAAAATTAGATGTTAATGTTTCTACATCACTTGGACAAAGTAGCATTCTAACTAAAGGTGCAATATAAAGCACAATCTACACAATATAAAGCACAAATTCTCATTAAGTTTGCTGGTTGGATGAATCAAGATCCAGTAGAAAATTAACTACTGAAAATGTATTTTGTACAAATTGCTGGAAAGAGTTGGTCAATTTACCAAAATTGAAGAAGTAGACAGAGGGCACAGGAGGAGAAACGCTTTCCTGGGTTGTAGTTTCTGCTGTGCTGATTCAGGATGTCTCTTAACCTCGTTAACAGTTTGAGCTAGTTATAACGATTGTTTTGAGCCCTGCAGTGAGGCAATGGGAAATCATTTACCAGAAAAAGTAAAATGCTGAAAATTATACTACAGAATAATGTTGTATTAGAACATCGATTCGAAGAATTGATCTCAGTGTCAGTCATTCCTATCAACGTGGTAGAAAGCAATGACTGTTTCTAGTTGAAACAGTGGCAGAAAATGCACAAAATCAGTCTCAGGCCTGAAATAATCAACAATTATCAATATTTAACTGATCTCCAAGGAGTGAGGAGTCCTCTATGGATTCATTTTCTGTGATAGCAGTGAGAAAGACAGCCCTAGACATGGTGGGCAGTTTGGGAGTATAATTTAGAGTGGTCATGATTTAACCTGGAGGCAGAATTCCCCTCTTCACCCCACAGACCAAGCCCAGATGCTCATACATCCTGACGATCCCCATGTCCCCACAGACAACCCTGTGTGGACTGTCATCTCTGACCTTGGTTCGAGATCTTGCCTTTGTATTTGACATTAGCCACATACCAGTTTAAATCAGGCATTAGACAGGTGTTTTGTCTTCATTGTGGATCTCGGCTAGGTTCTTAAACTTAACTCCTCTCTGCCTTTCACATATTCCTTTTTCCAGAGCTTGGCTGTGATTTTGCCTACAGACCTACAGACTAATGTAGCTTTTCCCCAACCTTCTACCATGTCCGTTTTGCAGGGCAGGAGCACTTCAAAGCTCAGAGGCCTGCAGTGCCTTCCCACAACTCCCCTTTTGTCCTTGGGAGTACTGCAAAGCTCTTCTGTTATTCACACAGCCAAAGATACGAGGTAGTTCAGCTAACTGACCCCAGTTCTGCTCTTCTGACATTTGCTGCTATTAGGAGGCAGCTTTTCAGCTCTCATTCAGTCATTATTAAATGGTAAGTGCCATCTCCCATTCCCTCTCTCTACCAGAGCAGACGAAGCCAACGGGGCATCAAAATGACACAAAGAGTCTGTTAAATGTGTGACTGTCACTGACCTCTCCCTTTGTGGGACTCTAACCTTCTCTATTACTGGCACTGGCACTATTTTATGGTCACTGATGCTATGCTACTCCTTTCTCAGGGATGTTCTGCTCCAACTCCACTGTTTTTTGGACCCAACCAGACTGCAATTCCTTAAAGTGGTCCACCAGGCTAGCTTTTCTCGGGGCACTTGGAAATAGTGGCAATCTTGTCTCCACCTTGGCCTTCTCCAAGCACAGTTTACTTCCCTAATGACTCCCTAGGGTAAAGCCTACAGCAGGCAGTAGTTTGCAACATGGACTAAACTAGGTTCTCATCAGGGCCAGATCCTCCAGTAAACAGTGAGCAGTCCTGAGAATCTGAACCACTGTGGTCAGGCTGCAGTCACGTCAGGACCCTTGTCATCTGCCTGAAACACTCAGCCACAACAAGAATGTTGGAGCCCCTGTGTTCACCTTCTTGTTAGTAATCAGAGTCCCAGATTGCCATTTGTCCAGTAACAGAAAATCTGGTCTGACACTAACATAGGTTTTATGCTTATTAACAGATCTTCACCTCCTAGCAGATTCATATAGGGATTTCCTGATATTTTGTCAACAGTGACAGTGACATATGTCAGATTCTGCTCCCTGGGAGAAGACAAAATCCTCAAAATGTATGTCCTCAATTCTTTTACTTTAGCCGTTCACAAGTCATCTCTGGCACCGTGTACTCCCTAAGCTTTGGCAGAGTGTCAGGATTGAGGATAACACATCCTAGCTGCTATCTTGAACAGATCGATATATCACTGAGGCGGTGGTCAGAGACTCCCCATGTCCCAGATAAGAAAGACCATTGATTCTTTTCAGATTGCATAGATGCATAGTTTCTAATTCCAAATTTGCCAAAAAATGCAATAGCATTGCACTTACTGGAAAAGGAGTTCATCTTGTGACCCTTTGCTGTTGTATGATCTACATCAGTCCCATCTTTCTTTTGCTTACATTGATCTCCTTGGTTTTGTATTTTTTTTTATTAGTGCTTTCATTGGGTAGCAAGAGGGAGATGAAAAATAAGAGTTGCTATACACTGAAACAATAAATTCTTCAAAGCCTAAGCAGGCTTGAGATCTTTCCATATCTCCATCTATTAAGGTTGCTAACCCCTGCATTAAAGTGCTATCCAAGGTGATAAATTAGCGGATGAATCCTGAGTGATGACCACAGAAATAGACATTAAGCAATATGAAGAACTATTATCCCACTTCATTGAAAAAATTATCCAGGAAGCCATCTAATCAGCATGATTCGTGATAGAAAGGCAGTGATTTAAAGAGGGAATCTTCCATTCCACAAATAAGCAATAATCTAAGAATAAGGGGAACCTACCCAGATGCATTAGCTGTAGTCATCTTTCTTCTGCTATCAAACCTCACTTTTCTGAGCACATTCGAAGAGAATCTAGCCAAAAGCTGACTACGGGCTTATCTAATGAAGCTAATATCCTAGACTCAGCACAACCTGGATTCAGGCCAGTACATTAAAATGAAAACACCAGAGTGGCCTAGAGTGAATAGATTCATAATGGATAAGGGGCAAGCATCCTTTTTCATCTTCTTTGACCTCTCTGCATTATCTGAAACCACTGGCCATGAGATAACTGCTATTTCACCTGACAAAATTATTCTTTCCCCTAAAAGTGGCACTAGGGACTGGAAGAATGTAGTAAAATGGCCCAAATCGTTCCAGGGACACATATTAAATAGCAAAGGAAAACATCACATCTTCCGTTAAATTTCTACTTTCTGGGGTCCAGCATGAGGCAAACTTGCAGGATGACCTGAAGTTAAATACAGGCAACATATAGAAGAAATGCAGCTCTACCTTTGATTCACAGCAAACAAAGGAAAACGGTCAGAGTTTGGGTGAGATCTGTTTGTAGGGAAGGAACACTGGCAGAAACTGTATGAGGTAGGGAAAAGAAAGATGTTTTGAAGAACTTGCAGTCATGAAGCAATGTCCTTCTGCCATGTGTGCATACCCAATAAAACAGCTCGTTCTGTGTAGTTCTAGGAAAATGCCTGAATTTCTCTCTGTCTGTGCTCTCACATAGCAGCATCTGTATCTTCATTTAGCAATGTTTTCCATTATTAAAATGTAGCAACAGTTATTTATGCTTTCCGTTACCTCCTGGCTGGACTACGCTCCCTGGGCAGAAAGCCCGCAGAGCTCAGGAAACGCGAGCTCGTACAGAGTGCTCCAGCATGTCCCTCTGGCAACACCAGCTGCTACAAGTGCACTTCGTGAAGCCTGTTTTCTGCTTTCTACCATGGGTTCCCTTAGCCTTTGGAGTTACACTGATCTTCGTTTTGAAGATATTTAGCTTGTCTGGATCCACTCAGCAGTGTACTACTTTTGTAGATGGGAGACACAGACAAGACATTTAATATACTTGAGTCCAAATTCAGGACAACAATTAAAAAATAAGTGCCGGTGTTAGGGGAATCTGTGTAGTCCTTTCAGGTTTGAAAGAGCATAAACTTTATGTCTATTTCCCTGAGTATTGACCTTATATGTTAAAAAAAAGAACACCACCCTGCACTGTTTATAATTATAAAGTAAATGATAAGCATCAAATGAATTGTTGTAGAAGCCTTTTGTTGACTTCATTCCATGATAAGGAGCAGTTGCTGCGTGACCTTGAATATGGTCAAATAACTCATGCTAAACACATTGCTACAAAGATGGCATTTTGGCAGGGCTTTGATGTAGGTCATTTTATTACCAGGCTGAATCAAACTACAAACTGATCTTTAACTCATGCCAAGAATGCTAATAATAAACTGATCAATGAGGTACTGGATTGTTTAAGAGAATCGGTCAAGGGAAAATGCAGGCATAAAAAGTCTGGAATTCCAAAAGTTTAACTGCTTGGGCTTTCATACGGGGAGGAATTATATTCCTTGCATTAGTACAAGTTTTCTTTACTCCAGGGGCCTTTAGCTGTGTGTTGAACAGGGTAGTGCCAGAAAGTATATACTTATCTTTATTTTTCTTGACCTTTATGTGCAAGTAATTTTTATAGTTCCATTAACTAGTAAGATCATTTGCAAACCACTGTATAAAGTATATTATGAAGAATGCCTTGGGGACCATTGTATCCTATTATGTTGAATGTTAATAGAATGAAAAATTAATTTAAACTCTAAAGATTAGAGCAAGACAAGACTTCCCTTTTATATAGGAAATTTGAAATTTTATTTGCCATGGTAAAACTTCTGAGTAGTACCCAAATGTGGTCTTTATATAGACTTTCTAGGCCTGATTTGAATCAGGCAGTGCAAGTCTGATTATTTGTCTCCTCAAATAAACTGGCTTATATCAAAGCTTCACTTTTTTAAAAAGGTGGATTTCTAAGACCCCCACGTATGGCTTTAGTCCTCTGCAATTTCACAGTTTAAATGACCATGTTCTAGTGAGCTCATAGTGGCTTGCATCAATCGGAGATGAGAACACCCACTGCTTCGTGGATTGTCTTTACGTTTCTTGACTTTTTTATTGCTCTTTAAACATTGTAATCATCAACTACAAAGGACTTCAAAGTGCCTAAAAAGCAAAAATGCAAAAAAAATGTGTATTTCATGTACCACTGACTGCCTTAGAATGAGGAATAGTATCTTGAGCCCTGCTTACAAGTCTCACATAACACTCTTCGCAAGGGACTGGAGCACTATTAAAGTCAGCATTTCTGTCTATAGACAAGTAATTAAGTAAAGTTTATTATCTTAATTAATCATTATTATTTCATATTTATTTTAACTTAGTTAAGACGTGATATGTTTGTGTGGTTAAATCAATTAAATTTAGACCAGTAATGAGTAGGAGTTTTGTTATTTGGAAGAGAACAGTAATCTTCCTTGTCAAGCTTCTTGCTCTCAAATTACCCCTTGGCCTGAGAGCCTGGCCAAGTTAAAAGGATAAAAATGTTACAGATTTTACCTGTAAAAATTACTTATTATTTTAAATACCCATACAGGAAACAGAAAAATCTCAGTTTCGATTTTCTTAACTCTAGTAAAACTAAAGTTTTAAGAGTAACATCAGTATGAATCATATTCTCAGAAGAAGCTGCATGGAGCAGTTTTCAAAGGAGCTGTATCCCAACGTATTATTTACCTTTTAGCACACTGTACTTTTAATAGCAAGGTATAAGTTTGTGGCTGTTATCTATGTGAACTGCTCCTTATCATAGATAACCAGCCGTTTTTAAATGACTGCATGAAGGCATGTCTTTTTTAATGGAAAAATCCTATTTTTCTAATGTGTTGTCTTGAATTTCATCATACATCTGTGGACTAGGATGCCTCACTGTCTTTAGAAACCCTAACTCAAGCAAACTCAAGTAAAATAAATGCACAAAAGATAAGGACATTTAGTGACTAGAGAATTAGCTGTCAATATTTCATGTCCCCTAATACTTTCTAAACACAAAATATGAAATAAGAATAAATTTCAGTTTTGACATGTAGCGAACCTCGAAAAGAAATGACTAATCTAGAAAGATTTTGCAGCTGTTATAATGAGGCAACATTCTAATTGACGGTCACATTGATTTGATGGATAAAGATCATCTGTGCTTTAAAGCTGGATTTAGATATACTGTAAATATGTTGCAGGGTTTGGTCTCCAAGGTCCAAATAGACATAGACAGCAAAATGTTTCTGTTGGTTTTGGTGCCGGGTTGAGTGTAGATTCAGGATATGATCCAATCTCGTAGTCTGAACAGGATGTCAAATACAGCAGGAATTGTTTAAATGATCAAGACATCAGTGGAAAACATGTGGCCCATGGGGTACCTGAGAACGAAACGAGTGTTTCATATACAAGCCCAGTGGAACTTGAAGAAGGTTCACTGAATGATTTAAAATAAATCGGGTAGTTCAGCCTGGTTTTCAGGTTAGCAACACAAAGATACATCCCAGATCACCCTTGGGTTGAAGTCTTTTGTAGTTCAATTCCAGCCAGTTCTTGGTTAAGCAAGCACAATACCCACATCTCCCATGTAATATGAAAACACAGAATATAAAAACATCAGAGCCCTTTCAATATAGTGATCTCATTGCTGCAACATAATATTCATTAAGAAGTCATACATGTTAGTCTAGCTGATAATTACACGTTTCAAATTAATGATCCAGTGTGAATCACTTCCACACTGAGTTTTTGGCAATGTCCTAAGTGGTAAAATGGAAATAAGGTAGTAAGCAGTAAGGTTCAGTCCTTAAGTAGCTACTCAGTATCGTCCAAGTTTGTTGTGTGAGATGGGCATACACTGGAAGGCAAGTCAGACACCACAGCAGCACAGGAGAAAAAATGTCTTAAAACCACGAGCCATTCCTACACAAGAAAAAGAAAAGGAGATTCTCCCATGTATATTTCTAGATAACTGGCAAGTCAGTTGGTAAAACCAGCCAGTTTTTCATAGTTTGAGGATATCAAACTTTCAATAACGCAACAGTAGACAAATAAGATGTAGAACACTTCAGTTATGGAAAACTTGATGACCCTGAAAAGACAAGCCTGCACTTACAGCAATTGCATCATGGAGTAAAATTATTTCTTTTCCTTGAGCTAATTTTTCCAAATTTGTTTTGGTTCTTTGGAGCTCCATTTTCTTCTATGAATAGCAGCAACTTGAATGCAATAGAAGAAGCTAGTATTCTGTAATTATAATAATCATAAGTGTCAGTTTGTTAAAAATTTTATTATGAAGCAAAACTGCTAACCAAAGTAATTTCTGGTGTTAAAGTTTTTCATTACAAAGAGCTGAACTGACAAGTAAGTTTATCGCTGTCAAGAGACCTATATTTTATTTTGGTCACTTAGTATTAATTAAATCTTGCAAGTAATTATTTTTTGTTTGTTTTCTTTGTTTAATATTTTAAACAAAATATTGCTCTGTAAAGCATAGTTTAGCGTATGTTTACCAACTGCTTAATATATTTACAATGCTGTGTATTGTTTCTTCTTAACAGCACTCTGCACAGAGGAGTGTGTGCATGGAAGATGCGTTTCTCCTGACACTTGTCATTGTGAACCAGGATGGGGAGGTACTGATTGCTCCAGTGGTGAGTAAAAATTACAAAAATGAAGTAAAGATATATGCTGCTATTAAAAAAACGTTCTGAAACATGGAATGTCCTTAGAACTTGGATGCTTGAAATGGAAAATCAGACTTGTCTGTTTGTTATTTTGCAGTTAATTCAATTGTGATATTACCCTATGCTACAGTAGTGACTTTCTCTCTTTTGGGTGTTCTTATAAGAAATGTTAAAAGCAGTGAAGGATGCTCTTAGTTCTTTCTGTCCTGTTATTGGAATGCCAATGTAGATATTATAACTCCATTATGAAAATTTCCTCTCTTCTTTACTATGTCATCTTTTCTTCATCTTTACTATATCACATTCTTCATTAAGTACTATATGGAGTACTTGGAGTACCTGGAAAGTACACTTTCTAGGTAAAATACTTGTCCTCTTGAAGCCAGTGAGAGTTTTACCATTGACTCTTCATACAGCTCAGTTCTTCCTTCTGACTTGAAACCTGCATCCTGAATTATCGATACTGCAGAAGTTGGGAAAATCGTAGAGGTGGGAGTTCTGCACCTTTTACTAGGAAATAAATTCACACTTGAAGCTTTCAATTCCTTCAGCTAGAGAAGCTGTATATGTCAAAGTCTCTTAATTGGTAAAGATAAGTTGATGTGATTAGTTCATGCTAGAGTGAAACAGCAAGTGTTCTTTGCGGTATAAATATCAAAGGGTGTATGGAATAAAGGCCCAGTCCATTATTGACATAAGATAAATAAGCTTGTTAAATGAAGTCTATTTGGGCAACAGGTGAGTAAATAAAGCCGCATATAGAAAGATCCTGTGAATAATTTACTGAATGACTGTTTTGTTTTGCTTTTAGTTCCTCTCTTTCTCCCACATTGATTGGGATCTTAAAAACAAGGCATTATTATCAGGCAGAAAGATAACAGAAAAAGGATCTATAAAGGGCAACATCAGAAGAGAGTAGGAGTTAAATTTGACTAGGGTGAACACAGAGGCTAAAATCAATGGGACAGACTTTTCTGTGGTTACTCATGTTCTGTCTGCAGCTTTGCTGGTATCTCCCAACTCAAAGCAGAAAAGGCAATTGGGGTAGGAAGGAGGTCCATCCTTTGGAGTTGGAAGCAAACTTTTGGGACTACCTCATGTGTAGACAAGGGAAAACAGTGGGCAGCATAACATGCTGAATAGCTATCTAGAACTTTTTTTTTTTTTTTCAGGAAAAATAGTACTTTCAGTTGTGAAATAGTCTAGAATCTCAGATAATCATTTAATCCTTTGGTTATTTTGGGGAATAGATTCAACCTGCCAGCCAGTGAGTATTTATACAATGCATGTGTACTTGGAGAAGTTCAAAAATGAGAAAATAATAAAAACCTCGTGATAACATGGGCATACACACATACGCATTTGTGCATGCATCCACACAGAGAGTAACAAGTATTCCATTCTTTGTAATCATGAAGAGGAAAGGATAAGATGTCAAAGCACAGATGGGCCTAGTGAACTAAAAGTACCCAGTGACTCTAACTAAACTACACTAATCTTGCAAGTGAAGATAAAAAGAAAAAGAAGGGTTTTCCTATATTGAATATTTAGTTTTTTAAAGTAATTAGGAATATTAAAGCACTGACAATGATTGAGATAGAAACATTATTCATAACTTTTATTTCCGCACTGGGCAGCAATCCAGTATATTTCATTTATGAGGTTTCAGCGGTGGAAAGAGAAGCGTTAGCCAATTCCTAAATTAAATATGCCCTGTTAACTTTTATAAATGATAGCCCAGGATTAGCCTCAAAATTTAAGCTTTCATTTTATTAATATAATTAGTGTGTGCACTGGACTATAGTGCCCATTGTCTTTCATTCCATTTGTTATATGCTGGGCAACATGCATTCTTGTCCTAAGGTCTGATCTGACAAGCACTTACCACTGTCAGGCGTAATGCTTATAAGTGTGAATGGCCTCCGAGTTAGTTTTTACTGCAACTGAGAGAGTAACTCACCTTTATGCTTGATACTAAAAGTTTGGATGACTGGCCTCTTTATTGTTAGGAAACTTTGTTTGAATTAAAAGGTATAGAAGAGTTATCAGCTGAATAGAGTACAGTTGTTATTCTGAGGATTTCCAAGAGAGAAGCTGGAGATCTTTGCCTAACAGACTCACCAGGATTTTCAGATCCAGTGATGATTCACACCTTGAGTCATGCCTTTCTGTTATCCATTAATAATGTGGAAAACAGTATTCGTTTTTACTGAACTATTGTATTACCTGTGCCTACTTTCTTTTTACTCCATGAATATTAGACAGCTACTATGAAGGACACATGTTTGCAGTGACAAATAAGTATGATTCGTTAGATGTTTCTGAATGGCTGTTCCTGTGAAGCTGTGCTCCAGATAAGCCAGAGCTGTTGCCTATATGCAACGTACCAGCTCCCCGTGGGGCTGAAGAACTTTGCTATATGGACCTCAGTCGAAGTGATTTTATAAAGTCATAGGCGTATTACTTTTATTGTTGGCTATTTGGAACTGTTCTGCTGGGAAAGGGATTGCTTGCCAAAACTCTCCCTTTAAATTTCAAAAACCTCAAGGGAGAGGTAATTGTTTTCTGAAAGATCTCTCTTGAAAACAACGGTAAGAAATGGAGCCTACTTGACACTGGGGGTCATCTGCTGTTTACTTGGAAAAGATCTGGGGACTCTCACTCTTCTTGAGGAAGTATTTCAACACTCTGCAGAGCAGCTATTATAACTTTCTACAAGTTATATATAACTTTCATTTGGTTTGATGGGTGAAATTCAAATATAACCAGAGATCCAATACAAGGTTCAAATGTCACTGCAAAAGCAGAAGTGAGATCCAAATATTTTTTGTTGTTTTTTTGTTTGTTTGTTTTGGTGTGCTGCAAGGACTGCTTATGCCAGGAGAGGGTGTGAACTCTGACACTGAACATACATTTCTTACAGAGAGGAAAGTTTGTGGTGTTAAATCCAGTTTCTTAGTGTTACCATTCTCCCTTGGCCAGAATATATTCAGTTAAATGTTTTGAACAGTTATAGCTACAACCTGTAGCCATCCAAACAATTTAAACGTTTTTCTCAAACTTTGTTTCGTGCTTTCATAAAACTCAGCCTTTAAGACAACAATTGCAAAACTTGCCATTTTGTGCAGCTTCCCAGTGAGTGATCATGCTACATGTTAGAGTTCATCTGTTGTCAAGGTTAAAATCAGTTCAGATGAATTGCTAAACAATTATAAAAAAACCCTGTGCCATATTCGGCTCTGCATGCCTCTATACCTGTGTTTTACTGCATGCTGTTGTGCATCTGTCGATGCCCGCAGGCCTAGCCTTGATTTCATGCTATAAAGCTGCAATATATTAAGGCTTGATTACCATAACAATAAAAAGAGAAGTAATGAGGTATTAACTAAAGAAGCTCTTGAATGAAATGTTTTTTAAGGTTTTAATGATACTAAAAATTTAAAGGAAAAGTCTTTAAAGAAACACATACCTTTTCCCTTCCCTTTCAACTTTTTTTTAATCATGCCCATTATGTCCATGCAATCTGCAGTGTTTTGTTGTTCTTTTTTAATACAAAGGAAAATGGCAAATGCTCCGCATGAACTTACCTGCTCACCTGTCCAATTATTTCAAAGCAATTAACTTCAAACAGTATGATATACTGGCTTGAAGTTCTGGTAGGAATATAATTGACTGTTGGTGGTTACCTGGCCTTTTCTGGGTCTTGATAATAACCATCTGTATTTGCAAGCCATTAGGCCCCAATCCAGCAAAGCACTTAAACATATCCTTAAGTTGACACATGAGCAGGACTTTTCATCTACTTTAAATTAAGCAGGTGTTTAAGGATGTTGCTGAGTCAGTTTTGAAGAAACAGCTACAAAGACCTCAGTGAAATCTAAGGGAAGAGTCTCATTGAGTCTATCAGGCTCACAGAGAATAAGGGTGTATGTCTTTCAGAATGCTAAAACTCATCAGGCAACATTACTGAAGACTATTTTTACTCTAAAGAGCATTCTTCATTGTGGGGAAGATCACAAATATCTTTCTGGTTAGAAGGGGATTCACAGAACAATAATTCTACACCTTATTCTGCAACAGGTAGAAAAAGGAAAGTTCAGAGCAAGAGCCCTGAATTGAAACCAAGAACCTTCCAAAATTGTGTTTGAGAAATTTTGAAGTAAACAAACACAGAGGTTGTAGTGAAAAACTAAAGTGGTTTTCAAAATGTTTGCTTTGCTATTAGTTTTAGCAGAAAATGCACTATTTGTCCACAGTGTAATTAAATGGATGTTGGGATAGTAATGCCGAACCATCCTTCCTCATGCTATGTCACCTGGGGGAGAGAGCTTATCATATTGCTGAGTGGCACAGGGTGATCAGTATCGTACACATATGGGTAACAGCTTTCTTTGGAAAGGGCGTTTGGAAGAAATGGTCATTAAGAGCATGAACCTATTTCATCTTTATCTCTTTGTCAAAAATAGCCAAGGTCATAACAACAGAAAAGTATAACATAGCAGCAAGATCACATTTAAGGGTATAGCCCTGGAGCAGCTGGAGTGCTTCAGTTCTGAGACTTGTGATGAATGAGAAGTGCAGATCCTGTGCTAAATCTGAAGGGGGGTTGCTTGACAAGCTATGAAAGCAACAGTAGGCATCTCAGGAGAAAAATTGAGTATTTTAACGTGGGTCTGTGGCATTTTTCAGGTTTGATTTTGGCTTCCATGTTCTCAAAATGCTTTGAACTGTTTCTGAAGAAGAAATGAAGTTCAAAGTAATGACTGTAACGTGTCTTTTGAATACTGGGTCAAACAAAATTCAGCCTAATATCAAGGACTTATCTGCTGGAATCATTAGTTCAATTTTTGTCCTCAAGTTTTCAGGATAGAGGGGCTGACTGGGAAGCCAGCCTGGCAAGAGGTGTAGGGGTACAGGACCTCAGCGATTCTGAACTGTTAGTGCACTGCTGCTTAAATTCAGGTCCTGTCCCTGAAGAACAGCTGTCCACATTTCTTGGATGAGAATTTGTCTATTCTGTGGGATTTTTTCACAAGGACTGTTGTGTGTACATGCCAAATGAGGTGACAGAACCAGGTGCATTGGTGCTGTTTCCACTAAAGCCCTTGAATTTCATTTGTCACTCCAAACACCGAGTTTAGATACAGTTTAGATACACGTCTGTTTATAGTTGTGAGACTCTAAATTTGGATTCAGGCTTAGCTGATGCTTCAGCTGAAACAGAATTCCATATCCATAGCACATGGTCTTTAACGTTTTAATACATTTCTCATTTAAGCCAAGCTCAAACTGCAGCATAATTTTGATGCAATTTGCAGACTCAGTGACAACTGTGTCACTCAAAGAGATGCACATTTAAAAAAAAAACTCTGGTGAGTGCTCATACAAAGATCTTTCTGGAGCATTTATAGAGTGGAATTGATTTCTGTCTCTTTTCAGTCCTAAGAATGTATTCTTTCTTAAACTTAAAAATCCCAGTCCCTTCAACCACTGCTGAACTGGTGTTATCAGGTAAACAGCTGGTGCTTAATTTTTGCCTCCGCTGGATGTTGGGCCCACACACTTGGGCTCGTGTTGCATGTGTGCAGCAGTCTCCGGAGCAGCCCGTCTTCCTGGGCGCAGCCTACGCAGGACAGCCTGTAAGCAGGGAATGGAAATGTAAACACAAGCTGCTGTTCAGCGCAGGCAGCAGCACAGCAGCATGTCCCGTATATATTTTTACACAGATAATTTGGCTGCGTTAAACTGGACTAATCCATCCTTTTTCGTTTGGTGGTAATGTTTTTTCTCTTGTTGAAGCTGTTAATATTACTACTCGAGTGTTTGTGTTGGTTTCTCCTCCCTCTGTTAGAGATATGATGGTGTAGCCTAAACTTCTACAAGTTAGCTGCTTTGGAAGCACTATATGCTTGTGGAAAGGTATGAGAGTCACATCTGCCTTGGCTTTTCCTAGAGTAACTGGACAGAGCTAAAACTAACAGTTGATTCTGGAAAAGAAAAGGTAGTTTTAAGATTTACTTTGGAAAGAAATTGCTTTGTACACCTCTGCTATGTGATTCATTGATGATGAAGAGATTAGTTGCCTGTTGTACTAAGTCTTGTACTGAAGTGAGTGAAAAACAGAAATTCAGCATCCTGTGTACTTTTCACATTCACCTTCATCTTCACTGTCACAGTGTGGGAAAGGACTTCCTTCCCTAAATCAGCTGGTTGTGTCTAAGGCCCACACAGCAACAGATCATTTTCCCCCAACAGTTCCAGCTCTCCTTTGAGATTGCCTATTTTAAATGATTTTGAACATTTGATTGAGCTGATCTGACTCCGTTTCAGTCCCTGGAGTTCTCTCTTCCAGTGCATGGTGTTGTTCTGAAGGCTTGATGTAGCCATGTACTTCATGCATATGAATAGTTCTTTTAAAGTCAGTAATGAACATCTAATGTTATTGAAGTTAGGTAAGTGCTTAAGTCATTATCTGAATGGGAACTTAAGAGATGAGGGGGAAAATCAGGTTGATGAGGGCCTCGTTTAGGGACCAAGAGTTACTGAGTGTCATCCAGGCTTATCAATGGCAGGTATTTCTGTCAATGAACTAAAACCAAAGTCAGCTTCGCCGATATAAAGAGAAGCCCAAATTTAATTCCATTCCAAAGTTAATTCCTGCAGAGCAGAGCACAATCTGCAGGTCAGTGATCTGAACATACTCCTTCGTTCTAGACAGAGCTGATGTTTTGACCTACCATGTAGGTGAGTACCAGAGGGTAGAGATGTGATGAGAAAATAATTTAGGTATGTAGTGTAACAGGGTTCCAGTAGTATAATAACATTTTAAAATGTAAAATGTTACTAGAATAATTCTGCACAATTATATGTAGTTATTACAATATTAGCACAATCATCTCCTGTGTTAAAGCATTCATTTTTATTCTGTGTTTGGCTGCATTGGTTAAAGAGATGAGCCATAATGAGTTACATGCTGGAGTGAATATTCACAGAGAGTTCAGATGATCTGCTAAAGCCATGCTTCCCCTTTGTACCTACAGTGGTAGCTGCTGAGGCTGCTGCATGATAAGGGTTTGTCTTCTGAGTTGGCATGAGGTAGCAACACCACTTTGTAATCCTTCTCTTTCTCTTGATGTAGTCTTTATGCACAGACTTTCTATCTAAATTGCTGTAAAGGAAGTGGCTGGGTGCATCCAGGCTGGGGCTGGTGGGATTTGGGTGGTCAGCTGGAGGTATCAGCAGATGTGCTTGTATTGATCTGCCCCTTGAGTGCTTACTGAATAGAAGACTTACAGAATGGGCCGTTCCTCATCTAGGTAAACAATACACTGAAAATTACGTATGGCATATGATTAATAACCACAGCTCTGTAATTGTAATTTTGATATACGTTGGTTCGGGGTATACAGTGGGCAAACAGGAGGCAAGAGGCCAGGTTTAAGATGTAATGGCTCTCTGGGTCTATCACCTTGCATTTATCCACTCTCCAGCCTCTGACGAGCTGTATGCGATCAGGACAGAAATTCTGCATTCCATGTGACTGCATTAGAAGGCAGTGGTATGTGCCTCGTACCCCTGGAGCATCAGGCTGCTTGCTCTCTGAACTCAGCACTGAGATCATGCTGAAAACCAAAGCTGAGGGAGGCTGTGGGCAAACCTTCTGGTATAAAACCTTATTTATTGCCTCTCGCTAGGGCAGTGTGCCTGGGACTGATGGCCTCAAAAGGGAGCATGTAAGACATTTAGATTTCAGAGAACAGAGGTGTGTCTGTGACTCTTGGGAGCAGGCAGGGTTGTGGGTTCAAGTAATGCACCAGAGCAAGGCAATCGTGTTGGTGAGGCGTAACTGAGGATACAGAGCAGAGCTGAGCCCCAAGGGACTTTGAGCACATCTACATCTGGAAGTGAACTTCATAACAGAGCGATTCTCTTTTCTGAGACATGACCTGATGGTTGACTAAAACTTTACACTTCAAGGATAATTTTCACTAAATGAAACACATTTTGTGGTTATGCAAGGGGGAATTTGGCTCACATATATACATCTTTTCTCATCTGTTTAACCGGTGAGAGCTGAGGAGACTTCATAGAAAGGCAGCATATGTGTGATGAGTTGTTAGTTTTATTAATTTGACTGAGGTTTTCCTTACTTTAGACAGGGTAATAGCTATAAAAGAAAGAACACACTAAAATACCCTTTTTAATGAACTGAATTGCTAATGTTAAATTTCATTGCTGGGGCATCTTGAGATAATGTGGCTTTAAATATGCACTACACAAATGAACAGACTTTAGATCAATTTAAAAGTACCGTTGGTATAATTTTATAGCCTGGTCACTAAAGAGCTATCACCTGGAGAAAAGAGAATTCCCTCTGCCAAACTGGAGGCAAAAATCTCAGGCTTGGACACCCATTTAAAAGTATTCCCGGGGTTTTTACTTGCTAGCAAACAGAAAAACAATTCAGGAAAGCCTCTAAACCAATTCTCTGTGTGCTTGCCACTGTGAGGTGTTTCAAAGAATGCTTGGAGAGGGCAGAGCTCAGCGCACTGCTCGCTGCCCAGCTGTGGAGGTACCAGAAAATCCCCTGGGAGCTGCTTCAGGCAGCTCAAACAGGAGGAGCCTCAGGCCTGCTCTGACTTGTGCTGGGTTTTGAATAGCTGACTGCAAAGATGTGTGATTTGACTGGGAAAGGTCTTACTGCCCCATCCCTGTTCTGTGTTCTTAGGGTTTTTTCAAAAGATACTGTTCCTCCAAGATACAATGCTACCTTTTGGTTAAGGGTTGAAGTCAAGCAGGAAAATGAAAAGTTTCATTCAGAAGTAAGACATGAAGCTTACCCCGGGCTCCCAGCAGGTAAAATTTGCTAGGAAATAGTGATCATTCATCACCTAGTGTTAGATCCAAGGCTTCCTGCGTAGCGGGGCAGGAGAGCTGGGGCAGTCAGTAACTTCATTCAAACAGCATCAGTTATTTTGGTGTCAATGAAATATTTGTATATGAATGAGAGACATTTTGAAGAGCCAAAGCTGGAAACAAATATGCCATTGTACAGGTAGAACCTAGGTCAAAATTTTCTTTAGTTTCTTTTTACCAAAGCCTTGCAATTGCATGCATTTCTCAGAGCTTTTCAGTGCCAAAAGTAGGCCACATTGACCCTACACCACCATCTGTAAAACGGGAAAGATTCAGGGAGTTTCCTTCTTTCTTTTGTCTATTATTTGTGTTAGTGTATGATATGATGGCTTACTTTTGAAGTGAAATGTTTTCAGAACAAGTTTCTCTGAGAAATCCTGTTCTGCTAAATTTCACATGTGAAAAACCCTCCTAGACCCCTCAAATAGATACCCTGATACTTATCTGTAGTCTTTATAAAACACTGAAAAAGAGTTTGCCACAGGAGAAGATATCTTCTGTCCCCAGTGAAATGGATGTTTTTTTGAACCAGCTTGTCTGTCTCAGTGATGTGGAGAGAAATAATGAAATAGCAGAGGACTTAACAAGTGCATATCCGACTGTAAATCCAGGCTTTGGCAGAACAGAGCCTTCGCACCACTGCTCGCAGGTGAGTGTTTTGCTCTCACTGCTAATCTAGCTTTGGCAAGGAATGTAGAGGGCCCTTGGTTATTTGTAAGGAAAAGCATACAAAATGAGGAAATGTGTTGTGACCAAAGGAAATAAATGAGCAGATGGTGTGCTAGCACCATACCTGCCACTCCAGAGGAGGTTGTTGTAGCACAACCACCACTTACAAACAGCGTTCTGAACAGATGCCAAACCTGAGATGAGCAGGGGAGAGGTGATACGCATGGAAGCGTGGAAATAAAAACAGTGCAAAAAAAAAGACTGAGGCATGACAGAGAAGGAATGTGGGGGGAATAATAGAAAAACCAGCAACAGGTAAGACAACAGCCAGAAGCAGCTGGAGGTAGGAAAGGCTTTCGATGGGCAGGTAACTGGACTGGAGAAAATAAACAGCTGAACGCAGGAGTTTTGCAAAATGAATGTTGCTGCGTGTGAGGCACCAAGAATTTCAGAGTTGAGAGCAGACAGTTCACTGGCTCATTCTACCCAGTAGAAATTACAGACTTTGTTGAAGTTAGAAAATGAGTAGAGGAAGAGGAGAATAGAATGGTAGTGGAAAGGAAGATACCATAGCCAGGCCAATGGTGCTGAAACTTACGAGTTTGAGAGACCAAAAAGAATGGCAAAGATAAAGGGAAGGCAAACTTCAGCATGCTAAGTATTGCCTTAAACAGGAAAAAGTGAGATGTTGAAGAAATGTCTTTTTATCATGGAAAAAAATTTAGTAAAGTGAGAAAGAATCTAACTCTTGCAAACAAGTGGTAATAATCTGACAGAAGAAAGATTTAGAGATGAAGCTTTCTGGTTAAAATGGCATTTGTCTTTCTGGTACCAGCAAAGAAACACGTTAAAAGTGTTTATGAAGGGATGTAAACATCTATTCTATAGTAGTCATTGGCACAATAGCTTCAATAAACATTGTTTAATGTTTAAACAAGATATATTGAAGTGGGATGCTGGAACTTACAGTGCATTCAACTGCCAAAACTGCCTTTTCTTGGCCTGGAAGAGTAGTGCAAGCAAAAAAAAAAGTGCCGTTCTCAACTGTCAGTTTTTATTTTTTTACTGACAAAATTGTTAGGGGAAATACCAGAAAATTTGCAAATTAAGGAAAACTTCTACAATCATAAATTCCCTTGTAGTGCTGCACTCATGAAAATATTTTGCACCTGCAGTCTTAACCCTTCCCTGTACCATTTGAACATCTTGAATGCGCAGCCTGTAGCAAGCACATCCTCCAGTTGTTTCTTTACAGCTCAGAAAGACTTGCTTCAGTACAGAAAAACAGCAGGATTTTATTTATTAAACATACCTGTATTAACCCAGCAGAATATCTGAAAGTCATGGATTGAAAATGAGGGTTCAAAAGGCCTGAATCTCGTTCAGGAAAGCATGGTGAATGCCATTTGTCAGGAGAGATGGGAAGAGACCCAAGTGTCACAGTCTCGGCTGTCCCTCTCTTTGTAATGGCAAGAACTCTACAAATACAAACAATGACCTACAAGATGAGTAGAATCGTATCGTAACAATGCTGCTTGAGTTTCTGGGTCATGAAGTGAGATGAGACCAACTGCAACAGAGACATCCTTAAAGAACTATAGAGACTGAAGAAAGGCCAAAAATGGAAAGTGTGTGGGACAGCTTCCCATCCACAATTACTTTGTAAAATCAAGTTTCAGCCACTTTCCCAGCTTTGGTGTGCGTTGTGCAAGATGGATTTAGGCCCCTTTAGAAATACCAGTAAATGTCAGATAGAAATGTGTGTATTATTACTAAGAATGTTTTATAACAGGAAGATCTTTGTGGACAGCGTCCAGAAAGAAAAGAGATAAAACACTCATTCCTTGATCCTAGAGGTGGCCAGTCAACAAAAACGTCTCTGCAGTTCATCATTTTCAGAAGCTTTTCTGCCTATCATACAAAGCCTATTTATGTAAAAGCCAGGGACAGCTAGGGTATATAACCCTGTCCAGAATACATAAAAATGCATATGTCAAATGCAGTGAAAATTCAAATTGAGTGAAATTAGCTACAAAAATTCAAGTTTTAACAGAATCAGCTAAAACATGAAACAATGAACAGCTGTGGTAGTAATAGAGGTAAGGGTTTCTTAGCTTTTCCAATGTCTGTTTAAACTTCACCTTCATGAACCCTTTGTACCGAGCTGCAGTGTTCTAATTATGTAGCTGTATCAGTAAATTATGAAAATTGATTGTAGTGGAGTTTTTAGCCAAGGACCAAAGTCTGATAGCCTACTTTACTTAGATTGCGGTGATAATTTCCTAAATAAAAATCAAGGTCTAGAAACCCAGGCTGCAGAAGGAGGCAGAAAAGCAAGAGGCTTTACATGGAAGGTTCGTTTTTCCTTAGGGATGGCAAAGTTTGCTGCTGGGGGGGGAGGTTGGAAGTCATAACTTTGTTTCATCATCTACCTTAGCCTGTTAGTGCTTCACAAGTACATAGGTAACTAGTTTCTTTGGAAATATGGGCAAGAAAATGCATGAATTTCTGCAAATCTTAGATGCATCTTCAAGGACAAATTCCAGCCACTGAAAGATGGCTCCAATTCCAGACTGGGGGTACTGGCAGGGGGTGGTAGCTCTTCCTTCTAGATTTGGTGGGGTTATGTTACATTTGGTTTGAGTCCCAGGACAGAGCCCAGTGAGTTTGTTTTCAGCCTCAGGTGAAGAACTGCTTTAGTCACAGCTTACTGTGACTACACAGCGTATTGGGAGAAAGGTCTTGTTATTTAGGCTACACATAGCAGCTGATGGCAGCAGCCCAGTTCCAGGTTTCTTAGGGACCACTGTTCTGTCAGATCGGTGAGACGGTCTTGTTATCCTTTGTCCTCAGCGGCTGGGTCCCAGCCCTCTTCAGAGGGCTTAGATTCACAGCTTACTGAGATCACTGAAATACAAGAAGTTCCATTTAACCATTAAAAAAAAATAAATTACTGTAAGAGTGATCAAATGCTGGAACAGGTTGCTCAGAGAGACTGCAGAGTGTGTCCTTGGAGACATTCAAAATTCAGCTGGACACAGATATTGGCAAGCTGCTCCCACTTATCCTGCTTTGAGTAGGGGGTTTGGTCTAGGTGATCTCCAGGGGTTCTTTCCTCCTCAACTATTCTACAGTTCTGTGATTCTATGAATTATTTTATTCCTGTAACTTTAGTGATCTCTGAATTAGAGCAGAGGGCTTATTGAATTGCTAGTTATGATAGAAAACATAGAATATGTAAGCAGCAGGTATTCCGCAGCAGAGTATTCTAAAAGCCAATGGGAATCCTCTGCATATAAGAGCTGAACTTTATTACAGTGAGCCTATCCGAAGAATTATGTGGTTGTTGTCAGTCTGAAATCCTGAAATGCCATGGAAATTCTCTTGACAGCATGGATTTTGGGTGCCTGTAGGTTCAACAGTACTATAATTCCTTACTTACGAGGTTCTGTTCCCAACTTTGTTTCTAGACTGCTGAGTCAGTCTGGACGTAGCCCTTTTCTTTGCATTTCATTTTCTCATATATAAATAGTGAACCTCACCTCCTTTGCGTGGCATAGTAGAGTTTCTACATGAAAACTGCTAAAGAAGAAATAGGTGTTCTCATTAAATTAATAAAACCAAGTGCTGTGTGTGTTCTTAGTGACCGTATGTTTTCTAACTGGCAGAAAGAAATGACGTTAATTAATTACCTCGACATACAGTCATGTGTTGCAGTCTGTATTATACATGTCCAGATGTTGGGTTGCTCTTCCAGGATGCAATGTGTTGAATGTGTTAGGAGGTGCACTTTTTCTTTGTGTATGACTATGACAAATTGAGGCACAGCCAAGCTGCTAACTTGCTTGAAGGCATCTTTCACGCTTCATCCATTATATGAGTGATAGATGGTATTAAACCACTTCTTCTTTGTTGTGAGGAAAAACACGTTGCGGATAATGGAAAGGAAATCATCAACACTAATAATATTTGTCCCGACTTTGTTTTGTATCGGCAAGATCAATAGGGTGTTGGTTTTTTTTTGTTGTTCCCTTTTTGTTCTCTTTTGCTTCATTTGCTCTATTGTTGTAAAGGACATGTTGCTTCTTGGGAGAGCATTGGATCACATTTTGATCACAATTTTATTAATATACAACTATGCAAGTGGAATTATTCTGGACTCATGTGCCTATAAATGACAACTGAAATTCAGCCTTTGTCAGAAGTTTAAAGCCAAGATTTAACATTTCTGGGTTGTTTATTGATAGTAGGTACAATCATTTCCATCAGAAACATTCCAGTCCAGTGACAGAAGGAGGCTCAGGTAACCTTCATTCATGCCTATCATTTCTCCTGCACTGAACAATTCAACCAATTCTGACAGGTTGGTAAAGAATTCAATGTTACCAAGTTCCTGTAAGTTTCATGAAAAGTATTGCCCAAATAGAGCAGGGAGACACAAGTGTGTCCCACAATCAAGGCAAAGGTTATAGATTGAACTCAAAATTATGTCTTCTGCTTGATTTGTCATACTACCATTCAAGAAACTTATCCAGGCCAGCCAAGCAGCACACAAGGTACTCAGAACCAGGAAAAGCTTTTCTGTTGTCTTGTGCCTTTTAGGGGTTAGAGGCTTAGGAAGGGTCTGGTAAAGCTGAGCCAGTGTGGCAAGGGAGACACGAAGAAGAGGAACTAGAGAACTAGAGATACTGGAAAGATATGAAATTACAGGTAGTGCTGTATGGATTGAGATGGCATTGTGATAAGGGGAGAGGAGGGAAGCAACACAGACCATTTAAACCGAATTTTAAATCTGAGTTCTGTTTCTCAGGACCCTTGTAAATTGTATTTCTTCTGTGGTTTTGAAATCCCAATAACATGATTATGTGGTTTTGCTTTTGCTCCAGTCGGAGGAAATAAGCACACAGAGTCAAGATGGGAACCATCGGGTCAAATTACAGAGATTTACAGTTTTCAAAATGTCATTGTTTCCTTCCTCTGGCAAATTTGTTTTGTTATGTCACTGACCAGTGATACCAAGATCATTGATTCTCTCTTGGTACATAAGCCAGCCTAATATTCAGATAATGCTATCAGAAATTTGTCACCCTGTATGCTTATATTTACATCAAATTTATGCCATTTAATTCAGGGCTAAACAGAGCTCTGAATGGAAGTAGGAATTTTTCAACTAACCCAAATGTTTCTCAATTTCAAATGTTTTTTCAAGTTGAAGAGCAGAGAAGGAAAATAATCTGATTTTTAATATTCATTATTTTTTATTTGAGAAGCCAGAAAAATAAATTATTTCTAACCCAATAACAAGACTGCATTTTGAGAAGACACTCCTAGTTGTTTAACCAGACAGTTCTTCAAATTAGAATAAGGGATGGCTTCACTCCTAGTTTGAAGTTAAAACTTGCGATTCAATGCTTTGATGAAGGTATAAGTCCAAATTCTACCTTTTCTGCAAGTCTTTCACAGATCCAATAATAAGACTAGCAGTGTAAAATGTTAAATAGAAATTATAAAGCTTTATATGTCAGAGCTGGGTACCAGTCTTGATCAAGAGATGTTCTGACTCTGTCAGTACCATTTTCCGTGATGCTTCCTGTGTTTGTTGCACAACACTGAATTTCCACATTTATTTCCTGAAACTGAATACTATCTTTAATAAAATAAGCACAATGATCAGAGCAGGTGCATGAGTCATGCATCTTGCATATAAGATTGAGAGTTTCATAACATTCAAGAAAAATAAAATTACAGTAAGTTGGGTTAAAAATCCTATTTTCTTCATCCTTGAGGATTCCTTCCTGTACTTCCATTAAAAGGGGATTCAGGAGGGACACGTTTGAAGTACTCCATGTGGAAGATGGCACCTTTGGAAAGAATTGCTTTGTTTATGGAAGTTCACACACTGAACACTTCCAGTGATGCCCAGTCCTCTGCGAGGAGAGTTTTAAAGGCCCTGTAGCACTTACTTCTCACTGAAGAGCTCAAAATGGAACTCAGGTGCAGCTCCTAAGTGAGATTTCAGTAGTTAATTGATGCGGTGTGGGCTCTCTGCACAGACTGAACTTTACTTTCCTCGTATACTGCACATAGAAAGCATTTTCATTACCAGCCAACGACTCTGTGACTGATTAGCTTCTGTTTACCTCTCTCTCAGTGTCTTCCTCTAGAGCCATGCATTTTCCTGGTTTCAATACAGTAATGGAAATTAAATGTCAAACTAGTCTCTGCTTTTTTCAGAAGAGACAGACTTGAAAAACAGAAACATGACCAGAAGAAATCTTTAAAATTTTATCATGGCCCAGTCCTCAGATACCTGGCAGCTGGTCCTGTCTGTTCAGTGGCTGTGTGTAATTGCTTTTTAAGTAAGTGAACAGACTGGCCTCTGTTGCAGGATTGTTTGGTTTACTGTAATTAGGTAAATTAATCAGTACATTAACTTCCTAATGCAGAGCACATTCTGAAATGAATTACAGATATTCACTATTTTGATAAGATTTGAAGAACAAAAACCTGGACGCCAGGTCAGCATTACAAGGCCACTAGAGTTCTGTAAACACGCAAAAGCTTTTATAGTCCAGAAACAAATGTGTACTACAGAGAAAGTTACGCTGGGGCTATTTTTTTTCTTTTTAAGAGAAAGAAACAGATTTGTTTGATTTAGTTGTTCCACTTTCATCTAGCAATGTAAACATCAGTGCAATAACTGGCTGCTAAAATAGTGTCTAGCCTTGGCCTTAGCTGTTAATGAAATTCCATTTCAAAACCATGAAGCAAAGGGCTTCCCCCTGTCCTTTGTCTGTTTGCAGTGTTCCCCCTGACAGCACTCACACAATCCCAGAAATCTATCTTCCATATATTTGGGATTGTTTCGTGTGTTGCACAGGAGCGACTTGTGTGGAGATGGTGCTGCCAGACTTCTCAAGGTCCAAAGTCTCTTACCAGAGCGCTTTATATGCAGCCCCCTGTTGTTAACAAAGGGATATCTGACAGTTAAAGGTAAATAGAGAATGGCACGTTAAATGAGGCTTTCTGGTTACTCCTGTCTCATCCACTCATTTTATGTCAGGCTTTCAACACAAGGATCTTTTGGACACATTAAACACAAATTGGTGCCTTTGTTTTAGTAGCTGAGTGCAGCCCCATATCTCATTAAAGAATCATAAGTCACAATGAACAATGTCACATTTATACAATTTTTTAGTTTCTCAAATAAACACAGGCCAGAGACCAGGCTAAGTTTTTTCCTGAGTAACTCATTGGAAAGGGAACTGGGTTTTAGGGTCAGATGTTGTTAGTATCACCAGTTTCCAACACGCCCAGGTCAGGACACGCTGCTACCACAGCAGGCTGAGGTCAAGAGGTGATCCTTTGTGCTAGACCCAGGCTCTGACTGCCTTTTATCCTCTCGGTACTGTCTTTCTATCTCTTATCTTTTCCCTTACATCCCTTTTTTCTGTCCTTTTCTTTTTTAACAATTCTTTTTCTTTACTTCCCTCCTAGATTGCCCTTTACACTACCTAACTCTTGGGTGGAAAAAGAGAGAGACCCTTGCTTGTGCCCCCGCTCTGCCTTCCAGGAAGGCAGAGGCCACAGGCTTCTCTGCTTAGAGGCCTCCTGAGCTCCCAGCTCTGCATGGTGAGCTGCCTTTCTGATTACACTGTCCACTGAGCAGGGGGTAAAGTGGGTTTCAAGGAGCTGCCTACTGTTTTACCAACAGTAGATGTTGCAGCAGAGCCACTAAATGGTTCTCAAGCACAGCAGTGCAGGATTGTAGTGCCTCAAGTTCTCTGGAGTGCTCTGGTGCTGCTTAAATAGCCCAGAGTTTGCAATGGTGTTTTATATCATAGAAGGATTCATTTTATGTATTTCAAAATGATATCCTGATTTTTCAGGATACGTACACAAACACCAACGATTCAGCATGGTTACTTTCTTAGCTGAGTCACTACTTAAGGAGAAACTGCCAAGTGTGCCACCAGTGTCACAGTGCGGACTCCCTTTCAGATAGTTGTGGATCTGCATATCATGTGCGGGAAAACAGTGATGGGCTATCAGAAGCACTTATTTAATGTAATTTGTCTTACATGAATTCAATGTTTGCAAAGGATGCCAGGCTGACACTCCAGGGGACTTCAGTAATGTATTTCTATATTTGAACTTCAGTGGTGGGGGAGGAGAAGAGGGAAGAAGGAGAGATGTGTAATGATTCATGAGACGTTTTTCAAAATTTAGTGAAACACGAGAGAAGTTGTATTCATTTTAGTTCTAGTAATGGGCATAGAACTGTTTCTGCAAAATCTGTGACTGTTGCTGAAAGGCATCTGAGTCGCCACCTGAGCCTGCTTTCCAATAGCTTTTCAGTACAGGTGTCCCTGCTCCAGAAGCCTAATTAGAATGGAGTCTCCATTTCTTTAGAAATTGAACCCAAACCAATCCCATATGCTGGCAGGTTTTGAGAACAGGTGGGGATGATTAGGTTTCTGACTGTGACCATATACTGCGCTGAGTCTCCTGGCACGTGGCACCTACCTTCTGCCTTTTGTTTGTTTATGATCATTAAAAAGTAATTAGTGATATTAGTTCTCTTGATTGTAGTGCATTGACTATTCAAAAACAAGATGGATGTTGGTGAAAAGTTTCGATTAGCTCCTGGTGAAGCTGTTTACATTGCGTGTCAGAGATCAAAATATGCATGGACAGGTCTCTTTATCTGCCGTGCATACAGTAAGTTCATGGCTTAGGGAAGAAGAGCTTGTAGCTTCTGCAACTGGTTTGGGATAACTCAGGGGTGTGGAGGGCTCGCTGCCATTTCAGGCCACAACTACTTCATAAATCGCAACAGTTCTCAAGGAGCTCTGACTATTTCTTAAGCTGAGTGAAGGCTTGCATCAATCCAAGAGAGCAGCACAATTTGGTACATGGATGGGGAGCTCCAGGAAGCATCAGAACAGCACCATGCAATGGTTCACCTGATCCATTACCTTTAGTGCCGTTCCAAAAGATCCTACACAGATAGTGGTCTCGGGTTGAAATTTCTAGAACTGCTGAGAGGGACTACTTAAATTGTCATTGCGAAGCTGTCTGTGATGGTTAGGCAGTGCCCACTATCTTCACTTCATTATGTGTGTCAAATGCTAGTTGTCATGGTACATCCATTCTGCTAGAGATGAGTACTCAGACACCCAAACCTAGCCAAAATGAGCTCATTAGCTGTGGCTTGAGAGAAAGTCAGTATGCAAATATTCTTTCTAGTTGCAGGGAGTTGAATTATTTGTATGCAACGTAATTTTTTATGCACCCTTTTGTTCAGCAATTAATATTTAACAGCCTCAAATAAAACTGTCAAACAATATGTTCTTTGCAGTACAAGATTAAAATATCTACCAATCCTTCATATTCTATTATAATAAAACATTAGAATGGCTCACATGAATGGTGGATTAATTTGGTTATATTAATATAAAGATGAGATTGAATAATTTCCTTTCTTTTATCTTTTATTTCAGGTAAGGGTGTGGTGTGTTTTTTTTTTTCTGTTGTTGTTTAGTTTTGTTTAGTTTTGTGAGTATGTGCAAGAGAAATGAAAGAAAATGTGAGTGTGTGGGGACATGAATGATTTTAAGGTATCCATGCAGTGGCATTTCTTTTATACCCATTTGTAGGCTGCCTGGAAATTTATCTCAACTTAATTCTCTAGTTATAAGCAATTTGCAACTTGAGCAATAATCTTCATAACCTTTGCTACAGTTGTGTCCTTGATGTAATAGGAAAGGTAACGCATTAGTAGTCACATGCTGAGCTCTGGCTGTACCTGAGATTTAATGATATTTAACTCTGGACCTAATTTCAGCTTACAAGTGATTACATGCTGTCCTCTGGGACATTGCTGCAAAGAATTTCCAAATAAGTTGCAAAATAGTGACGAATTAACTTGTAGTCTTGTCAAAATCAATTATCTTACATGACAGCTCAACTACACTTTTCTATTTGCTGCACTGCAGCATGCTAAACATCAGCCAAAGCATAAACACAAAGTCCTTGTGTGTCAAAACTCGGCAGCAGATTGATCTTGTATTTTACGCGCATGCAGCTCTCCCATAGGCTTACTGGAAATGCTCTGCTTACGTTCACACAAAGTGAATCCTCTTTCCTGCCGTGTTTATAAACTGGTGTGCTTTGCAGTCATATAAATTTGATATAATGTGATCA
Source organism: Anas platyrhynchos (assembly GCF_047663525.1). Taxonomy (NCBI): domain Eukaryota; kingdom Metazoa; phylum Chordata; class Aves; order Anseriformes; family Anatidae; genus Anas; species Anas platyrhynchos. Next base: position 22,801,772 of record NC_092597.1, on the reverse strand, counting down.
AAACATAATTCTGGATCTTGTCCTCAGTCGATCAAAGTTAAACCTCCTTTCGGATGGGTTCTAAGGCAGTGCCAGGGAAGACCCTCGACCAGGTGGGAGCTCAGAGGGTGCGAGCTGCCCTTTGACAAGCACTGAGTTTGCACCTGTCAGGTGGGTAAAATCCCACATTTTAATCCCACGTCCACCAGGTATGGTGCAGCTGTACTGGGAAATTTAGAGTCACATTTCCCAGCCTGGAAAGTCTGGTGTAGTTGAGCTGCACCCAAGGATCTGATCAGTCCCTTCTGGCTATGGGTACGTGATGCAGCATGGAGCTGTTGTTGTAGGTCCCAGTCACTCTTAGGAAGGCAAGACTACTTCAGTTCTTACTTGGTTCATATTTTTAAAGGTTTCATCACATGCTGAGTGCAAAGAGAGATTGTCTGTGACAGCATAAGCTGTTGTACAACATTCTGTAATTATATGATTATAAAACACACAGAGCCACTCTATTGTAGTTTATATATAAAACCAGTTAAGCTGACAGGGTAGCATTATGCTGCAGGGTTATGATCGACTTAAGAGAAATAAAAGATAGTAAAGATACATCAACATCTGTTTAGGTCAAAATCACTGCAGGAAAGACTGCTAAAAGTTTCTGGTGGTGTAGTGCTAGGAATCTGCTTTGCAGGTTTAGCACTTGACTTGGCTATATGTTAGAGGCATGTCAAATGTTACTACAGAGAGAAATACTTCTAGGACTTGTATCATTTCCAAGTTTTAATTTCTCTGATATTTTTTGGAGAACATGTGTTACTGAAATAGTAGATACTCCTGCCAACAGATTACTGAACCAGGGAAATACTATTTCAGATGTAGCATTTGTAGATAATGAAGATAGAATAAATGACCCAGTCATAGCAAATAACTTCAGACTGAATAATAACCATTTGGTTCATTTAAATCCAAGGCAAGTAAAAAGAAAAAAAAAATGCATATCTATAAAACAAACTTTCAAAACTGAGAGAATTCATTTGAAAATTACTTAGGCCTGGAACACTCAGGAAATTTAGTATGATAGATGCTGCAAATTCCAGGTTGTACAAAAGCTCTCAGGAATCAGCAACTTCAGCTTAAGAGGCAGAAAACTAGCCAGAGATGCTAGAACCAAGTTCATATCAGTTACCAAAAGAAGAGATGGTAGAGATCTGTAAGGAATACGAAAAGGAACTGAATAGCCAACAAAACTGTCTTAGAAGTCAGGATATGTAGAGATAAAGTGAGATTTGCCAAAAGTCAAGCTGAGTTATGTCCAGTGGAGGCTATTAAAACAAATAGGAAAAGATTCTTCAGCTGTGCAGGTAAAGGGAGAAAAGAGAAAGATGGGAGAGTCATGCTTTGGTGCAAATGGAGTAAGACACTGGTGTCACCAAACTAGACAGATCATTTTTCTAGTTTTCTATAAGAATGATGAATGTGGGGTCAAAGTGAGGATGAGTAATGGGTTTAGAAATAACCACAACTGAGGCTTGAACAAAATTTGAAGACATTAGTATGCTCATGTAAGAGAAACCAGATAATCTGCCAGCAGTGTTCTAAAACAAAGGCATATGAAATCCAACCTGATAGCGAGGATTTGTTAATAAATCTTGCCAAGGTGAAAGGGGTACTTGTCAGAGTCCAATATATACTAACCAGCTACTTGCAAATATTCCACACGTGCAGGGCTTATTGCCTTATACAAAATTTACTTATTTTAAGTTATATGAAGTTACATGGCGTTTTGATTCGAGAGAGTGACAACTTTTAGTGAACAAATTACACTTAGCAGAGTGTAGCAATTGCACTGTACACTTGAATCACAATACCAGCATGAATTTTGTTCCTATAACATTTTCACCATCTTGATGCTGGGAAGGAATCTGCGGGTTGAGACCAAGCTCAAGCCCGGTGCTCTCTTCAAACTTCTGTTTTATACTCCATGTTGTGTTGAGCCATGTATTCACTCCCCATATTGCTCTGGCTAACTTAGATAAATGTATGTTTGCATTCTTTTGGTTAACTCAGGGACAAGCAGTTAAGCAGCATGTTGATCTGCAAGCTGATGTAGCAGGTTGATCTAGCACAAAGGCTACTCTCCAATTCCCTTTCTGTTCAGAGTTCAGAGAAGTTCAGCCTTCTTTTTAATAGCTGTGGTCAGTCACACAGTCTTCCCTCAGCCTCAGGGACACAGAGCATTTGCCTGTCTTTACAGAGCCTTCTTCCACTGTAGGAGTTCATTCACTGGTAAAAGCATAATGTGCTCAAAGAAAAGCAAACATAGTAGTTACATTTAAAAGGGTGGAAAAATAATGCATGTAGCTGGAGGCCTGTTTTCCCAATCTGAATAATACAAACATCGTAGAATACATTTGGAAGAAAATAACAGAATTAAAAGCCTCTGTAAAACTCCCTTTAAATGTTGCCTTGCCATTAATTCTGTACCTTGTGGTAAGTTAAGAAAAAAACTAGTGCTCAGTTTATTTAGCAGAAAATCTCAGTGTGAACCACGTAAGATGTACTAGGAACCGGCCACATCACGTGTACAGTATCTGAGCTGCCTCCTTCTTGCTGGATGCAACTTGAAATATATGGTCAGAGAAGGTGTTTACGTCGTTTTAGATTATGCACTGTATGCCAGAAGAGGAGCCGTGTTCCTCAGTGTTTGGCTCTGTCCCTCCAGCGAACTGCGGCACCCACTTCTGGTGTCCTGAATGCTCGGCAGCTGATGAACTGCGCGTGTCTTCTAGGACAACAAAGGGGAGGGCAAAGGTGGTGATGCTGGTGAATATGTGTATACAACTGCAGAACGCACAACAGAGCCTTTACTCTTCCTAAGAGGATGTTGCAGAAATGTTAAACGTGCCATTGGCAAAAAGTTTCTGAGAGGAGCTTTGTTCTGGTGAAAGCTCCTCTTTGGAACTTCACAGCTAGCCGCAGTTGACCTCTGTGGGCAGTTTGGGAGGCTGCAGTTCACAGTGCAGGATGTCCCATTATGAAACCTCTTCCCATGAATGTAAAGATTGTTTTCGCACTGGGTACATCCAATTCCTCATCTTTTTGACAGTTCCCCAATTCTCTCGATATGCATTGCTGTCAGTCAGCATTTCAGCTTAAAATACTCTCCTGTTGGTCCCTGTTAGATAAGGCAGTTAGTTTCCAGCTGTACGTAAAGACCACTTCTACTGAAAGTAGAAATAAAACTCTTTGGAAAGCTGAATTCTGCTATTAGCATTATAAAAAAAAAAAAACAACTCACTATAATTCAAATGTGGTAGCAGTGAGAAGGATGCTCCAGCAAAATCAGGACTGACGTGCTGACAACTAGTTAGATATTTGGGCTGGAGTGAACCAACAGAAGTTTCTGGGAATGTGTATGTTCAGAACCTGAAAGATAACGGTACAGCTATAGTCACCAAACGGGACCTGCCTTCAGAGCTCGTCTCTTGCATCACCATTCTTGTGGTTTTCAGGCACATTTCATCATTAACAGTTGCTATTTTGTGCCCTGGAAAAAGTCTGAAAATTTCATCCATAAACTCCATTGTGATAACTCCATTTTTAACTCTTACTTAATAAGAAGGGCAGGAGGGATTAGTTAATGAACTGAGGTGGTGAAATCCTAGTCCTGGAAGGCAATGGGAGTTTTGGAATTGACTTCAGTGTGGTTTGGATCTTATGCAGAATATTCATTTCCTTTTTCAGGAATACTCATGTCTGCTCTAATGTAAATAAATATTACCATGGAAAGTTATCCAACTGCAATTACTTTGTGCATTACATCCTAAATATCTACTTGTACATGACATTTACTAAAGAAAAACACTTGCAAATTACATGTTTGATTAACATTACATCTTTCACAGTTTAAAAAGGGTATGGTAATTGAAAGCTGCATTACTTAGAAACCATGAACTTTATTTGAGCTCTCTCTATAACTGCAAATCTTCAATTTTTTATTGAATATTTCACTCTGGATTTATGAACATTTATAATAGGTAGAAGGAAAGTCGTCTTAAAGCAAACACCCCAGAACATGAAGGTAATGAATATTTTCTGCTTCGTCACTCAAAAAACAAAGGTGGTGCATGAAAGGAGAAGCAGGTGGAATGATGGTTCAGGTTTGTGCCCTGTCAGTACCTTGCACAACTGACCATGGTGCTGTAGACCTCCATGCTGGGAGGGCCTACATTCACCACTGATAAATTTTACCTGCAGTACTCACAAACTTGTTGTGGGTGCACATTTTTGCACCTATCAAGTGTGAGATCAGACCTTGCCTTTGAAAATAGACACCCTGCAAAAAGGGTAACAATTAAACTCTACCCTTACAAGGCTCTTTCAGAAGTAGAAAATCTCCTGTGATGTTGTTTTCTTGTGAAACAACGCTTGAAATATTGCTATTTCAACTCTGGTGTCCAGATCCAACCCAGTTGCACTCCCAGTGACTTTGGTTCCATTGTTCCCCTAGAATCAGCATTGGTTTCTCTAGGTGCTGTTAGATGAACTTTCTCTGTGTGAAGCTGAAAGAAGATCTCTTGTCACATGCAGTACATTTTGAATTAGAGGCTGGCCTCTCAGTTTCAGGAGTGTACATGCAGGGAGTACAACAGTGTTCCTGTGGGAATTTGTGCTCTCTTCCAGTTTCTCTGTGAAAACCAAGCCCAAAGTTTTATGGACAGTTAGAGGGCAGTGCCTGTTAGGCTTGGTGGGAACTGCAGGCCCCAGCTTGTTTGGAAGGCAGGTGACTGACTGTTCTGTTTGGGGAGACAGGGTTAGCATGAAAATGAACATGATGAATGCTGCCTCTAAACGTGAATAAATCTTACCCGTGCTCTTTTGTTGCCTTCTCATGATGCATGTATGATATAAATTCTCAAAATCTATTTTTGTGCTATTGCCAGCAACCTAGAAGGTGAGTAAATAAGAATTATGGCAGCCATAATGGCATCACTTATGAGGAAATAAAAGAAAAGACAAACACATCCTTACAGTACTTATAAATCTATTATAAACTGTGGTCTGTGGTCTGAGCTTTGCTACAACATTCCTATGTTAATCTCCATTGCAGTGTGTGGTTGATACAGTAAACAAAATTTACTGTACATTAAAATTGTGAACTGATTATCCTTTTTAAGGTTTGGAATCAATTCTTGTATGTGTGTGTATATATATAAACCTCCAAGAGCTTCTGAATATGTGATGGTCTTGTAGAGATGAGATTTGTAAAGTCAGTTGGCTGTTAATTCGGAATTGTTATTCATCTATAATTGCAGCCGGTTGTTTAGAAATGTTCTCTCACAGCAGGCGATGCAAGGGCCACGTTCCAACATCAGTTACATATTGCACCTTGGGACTGATGTTGAAGAAACAATTACTGCACTGATGTGCACCTGATGGCAGCAGCAACTGCACATCTTGCTCGAGGCATGATGTGGTTCGAAAATGAGTCACACATCGGATGGTCATAGACTAAGTTATTTGCTTACGAGTTGAATGTCCTGTCACCGGGTGATTTTGTTTGGAGCCCCTCAGAATAAGAAGGACATCGAGGCCCTGGAATGTGTCCAGAGCAAGGCTATGAAGCTGGTGCAGGGCCTGGGACACAAGTCCTAGGAGGAACAGCTGAGGGAACCCCAGGTGTTTGGTCTGGAGAAGAGAAGGCTCAGGACAGATCTTACTGCTCTCTGCAACTGCCTGAAAGGAAGGCGTGGGGAGCTGGGGGTCAGCCTCTTCTCGCAGGTAACCAGTGATAGGACCAGAGGGAATGGCCTCAGGTTGTGCCAGGGGAAGTTCAGGCTGGAAATGAGGAGACATTTCTGCTCAGCAAGAGCAGTCAGGCACTGGGATGGGTTGCCCAGGGAGGTGGTGGAGTCACTGTCCCTGGGGGTGTTCAAGGACAGGTTGGACGTGGTGCTTGGGGACATGGTTCAGTGGTGACATTGGTGGTAGGGGGATGGTTGGACCAGGTGAACCTGGAGGGCTTTTTCAACCCTAAAGATTCTCTGACTCTGTGATCTGTAACATGATGTGCAACTGCTGCTGAGGAATTTGACCCAACTAATGCAGTCCATTGCTTTGGGAAGTGTAATTCTTTGCCAGCCCTCTCAGAGAGAGAAATGGACAGTGATTTGATGGTCCTGGTAGGTCCCTTTTTACCCGTTCACTCTGAGCTGCCCCATGCCTCCTCCCTGCAGCTCAGGCTTTGGGGATTTGCCTTCTGCCCCTGCCCCTGGCAGACAGCATGGTCCTGGGATGTCACTCCAGGAAAGATCTGAGAAGAAGACAAAACTGAATGGGAACAATGGAGTTTTGTGAGAACTCCTTTAAGACATGACTGCACAGCCAAGTCTTCTGGAAGTTTTCCACTCAGACAGGACATGGCGTTTTTTTAACCCCTCAGGCCACCCCAGCCACATTCATTTTACCTTCTCATCTCATTATTCGGAGGCTTGCCACACAGCTCCCAGTGGCATTCCTGGAAATGTCATGACTTTTTTCCTTTCCTTGGGGCTTAGCCCTGTGCGGCGTGCTCATTTTCAGTAAGCTGTGCTGATTAATAACTGTATTTCTGTCCATTTTATTTCTCAAATGGCCTTTGCACTCGCTGGGGCAGCCAGGTCACCAAGCAGTAGAATGAAAACTAGAACAACTCACAGTCCAGGCACTCAGCTGAAAAATAAATAAATAAATATCACACCCCCTTTTTATGGAAAGCATTGAATAAACTGAATCTAAGGAAGATACTGCGCTTGCACTATTCCAGCCTTTGAAGTACAGTTGTATAATGTATTATTTATTGTGCATCTGCCACTACAGCTATATCAGCTAATAGGGAAAAGATGTTTTAGAAGTTACTTAAGAATGTAAAAGAACACAAAATAGCTTTAGTGAGTCATAGGCAGTAGGAAGGGCTTTTTCTGCTTCTGCGTCTGTGCTTGCTGCAGGTAACAGAACTCCTTGCTTTTCCTGCTGAATAATGATTGAGTACATTGCAGTCCTTTCCCCTGAAGAGATAATATGCAGCTTAGCAGCTGATTTATTTTTCCCTAGGTGAGTTAAGAGCTGTAAGGAAGAGCATCTAGGACAGCCCACACCTCCTCTTTAGCGTGGCCCCACAGGCCAGTGCATCACTGGGAAAAGGCCAGCTGTGTTTCCACTTCCAAACTGCCTTTAGGAATTGGATGGGTGGCAGCTCTAGAGCCCTGATTCACAGTGCACAACAAGAGTTTTAACTCCCACTAATATCACCTGAAGGTGTACCTTAGCTGCTGTCCTTTCCCTCTTCGTAGCTTGCTCTGTGCAGGGACTGGAGTCATTAAAAGGTTTGCATCTGCTGGTAGCTTTGCCAAACGACATATGTGGCAAGGATCTTTGAAAAGTTTTTCATTCCATTGTGCCAACAGAGCTATAATTTGAGAGAGGGTCAAAGAGAAAAATCCACCTTTTACCTCTGCTTCTAATATAGAATACCAACAAGGAAGCAAAAATGACTTTTCTTCGGCAACAGATGAACTGAGTGGCCGATCTTTTCTCTGCTGCGTGCTTGGTGGACGAGATGTGAATCCTAAGGCATTCAACACAGTGCCTGGCTTTGCAAGGAAACCTATCTGCTAGTTGGAGCAAATGGCTGAGTCTCGTGGCTAGAAGAAGCCTCCCTTCCCTCCATCAGCCAGTTGTGGCCACAGACCCGGTGAGGGACCAGTGGCAGTTTGCTCATGACATTGTGCCTCCACAGCCTCACTTAGGTGATGGAGTTAAAAAAACTTCAAGTAAGATTTAACATTAAGGCACCCCACGCTCCCTGAAAAGGAAGTGTCTGCATGAGCAGAAGGGGTTACTACACTGTATCAATACTCTGCTGTGCTGAAACTGTTTTAAATAGCTTTAAAAAATGTTTACTTAAAAGTTGCATAAGCTCTCACTTACTACTGTACATGAATTAGGGAGGATTCTGTTTCAGTGTTACTGTAATTCTCGTATTTGCCACTGACAGCCTATCTACATTATATAAATCATCTCTAGAGCACCTAATTTAGTACTATTACAGTCCAGATGAAATATTTATGTAATTTCCCTTCTTTTGATATAAACTTCAGTTACAGAGAGAAAATTGACTGTAAAAATGACATTGTAGGACTCTATATTTATCTTCTCTCAGTGATTTCCATAGCAAATTTACTCCGTTTACCAGTTGAAGGCTTTTTTTTTTTTTTTTTCCTTGTAGCCTGATTGTAAGCATGGCAAACTGAGCATGAAATTGTAACATCATGGTGTGTTTCTCCAAATCACACTTGTCACACTTATAATCTCTGTAGAGGCAAAAGACAGATTTGGTGTCTGGGCTGCACTTGTAGCAGCAATCCCTCCATAATTATAGAAAGGCTGTTTTATTAAATGATACCACACCTCTGCTGTTCCTGGTCTCTAGACAGAGAAGGGCACGTTGATGTTAATATTTACAGTAGCATTTTGCAGCCCCAATCAGGAACTGGCACTTGGTTATACTAGGCATTGTATAATCACGAGACAAATTGTAAAACTTTCCCTCCAACTTATCAGCCCCATATGAATCCTTTGATGCTTAAAAAGAAGGTTCTTTTCCTCAGGACAGCAGTAAAATCATCCTTTTCTCTCTCAGTGTCTATCTTCTTAAAGCCTGGAAACTGCAGGATTTCTGGGTATGCCACCAGTCTGCCAAAGGCTGTTGAAACTGGTCAGAGTTAATCCAAGTTCATAGCAAAGATTGGAGGTGGACAGGCAGGTAGGCACACACAGGCACACAGCGACGTCAGAGATCTTATTTCAGAAAGAAAACAGATCTTTTACACCAGAGATCTTGCATTAATAACATTTTCAATTCAGCATCTTTTCAGCTCAGATTCTTGTCTGAATGCCCAATGACTTTCGTAGCACCAGGTAGGACTTGTTGGAATTGCTTTGCTGGACATTGCAGAAGGTAAATCAAAACTCTGACTTTAGCCAGAGTTAGGAAAACCTCAGCAACTCCAAACACTAGGCGACCTGTCCTATGTACCTATCTCCCAGGATGTAATATTGCAGAACACCTTGCAAGGTGAACAGACATACAGAGCAGTAACGTGGAGCAAGAGATCTGATGGTTCTAGAATCACATAGTTTAGATGCATTTAAATATTACATAGATTTCATGAGGTTCACAATGTGCTAGAAATGACATTAGGCTGCACGTGGTGTTGGTTATCTGTGACCGTCAACACATCCATTCTCCCTTTGGTCATAGAAAACTGTCTTCAACAGGTAACCTGCTGGTGGAAAAATCACTTCTTCATTAGCAATCTTCTAAGAAAGACAAACTCCAGAAAGCTGGACCAGCATATTAAAAAATGTTGAAGACCCAAGATTAATTCCATTTAAACAGCCTTGAGAAACTGTCTTGATAAACAGCTATTTTTAAAGGGAACGACATATACATTTTGGATGAAAACTAGTGTATTTCTGTGCCTTTGTTTTGTCCACAGAGACACAGCTGATGTTCAATGAAAATCTAACACATAACCTTTAAAATGTTCCATCCACTACGTTGTCTTAGTGCCAAAGAAATTTCAGTGCTCAGTTTTTCCTAGCATTGGAGATGGAGGAGGGAGTTTCTGACTAACAGAAATCCATTTTTGATGTGCAACAGAAATGCCATATGGAGTCAAATTGGTGATCACTGCTGCTTCAAACAGAGTGTTATTTTTTATTTGTGACATCTTTAAAAATTTCACTGAAAGCTTATCTTTTAGTGCTGGGGACTCATTTATTATTGGTCAAGTCCTTGATGAAAACAAGGAGTGATCTGTAACAGTTTTACACAGATATTTGTCTCCATTTCCTTTTAAAAGGTCTGTTATTAATAAATTGTTAAGAATATTCTTTTAATCTGCTGATGTACCTTCTCATTAACAGGAATTCATTTCCTGTAATGATCATGGTAATACAAAGCATGCCTCTGCAAATTCCAGGTTGTGCAGCTAGACCTAACATTGCAGTGTTCCTGTGCCTCGCTGCTACAAAAGGAATGTGTGTTCATAACTCCAATTTACGGATGGCAATTAGCTTTCTAAAACTACCAACCTTTCAACCTCCTTTCTCGTCTCGCTGGGGATAGTATTGACATTTAGAATCCGCAGACAAATGCTGCAGTAAGAAAGTGAATGTGTGTTTTTTTAATGGAGACTTCAGCCATATCTGTGAGAATGTATATGTATGTACACAATTTGCATGCATTTCAGTGTATATATATCCTGAAAATTTCAGTGGGCCATTTTACATAGGGGAAAAAAAAGCTGATGCAGTCACTGTGATTAAATGAATATTATTTTAAATATTCTATTGTGGGAGAAAATCATTCTCTGTGGAAGGCCAAAATGAACCTGTGTACCTGTAAAATCTGATTTCAGTCCTCAAAACAGACCAGAAGTTATACATAGACCTTTTGTTTGCTTGTGGTGCAGAGATAAGGCCTTCAAAGAGCTTGATGACAGCTCTCTACCTAGTGTACTGGCAAGTCTGTTACTGACTGGGATCATCTCCTTGTCCCTTTTTGTTCTCATTGTTTTTAGCCATCTGTTGCCTCTTGACTTAGACAAGAAGTGTGTCTGCATTACAGCCTGTTGGTGTGAATGTAGTGCACATGTACATGTATACTCATCTTAAATTCCTTAGCTGATGTCAGGGGTTTCAGTAAAAACTGCAGGAACCCACTCAGGACTCTGGCTAAACAGTAATCCAATGGTGCCATTGGCATGTAAAATTTGGGAACTAACCCATATCCATCAGGGCAGGTTGCCATCACATCTCTGCATTGCAGCCTCAGCTCCGCAGACACCTCTCTGTGGCAAGGCCTGCATTTTAGTTCCTTGTGTATCATGTTTAGCCCAGTGACGTAGGAGAACACAAATGATGGTAAGATGAATTGCCTCTGACAAGCTGCCCCCCATCTTATTTTTCTTTCCTTTAATAGTGACTGTAGGAACAAACAGGACACCAAACATTTCACATTCTGAGCAGAGGCTTGCCTAACCTCCTTAGGGAGTTGCTTCCCTTCCATATTCTGTTAAAAACCCAACATTACTTTTATCAGGGTGTTTTCCTCCAGTAGCTCTTTCATTAGTGTAAAGAATACAGAAGAGTTTTTGAAAATTGTGTAGAATCGTGTTCCATCCCAGTGAATCATGTTAGGCACACCTTCTTGTCTATATTTGTGTTTAGCTAATCGTTATGGTCTTAGGTTGAAAACACTGCAAAAACTATTCAACCTCTTCTAAAATTGACATATTATTTATTTGGTTGTCAACATCAGGTGGCTGTTGAACCAAAAGCTGGACTACTGAAGATACCATCAGAGGGCGTTCCTCATTCTCCAGCTCACTGTTTTAATTGGGAAACAACTGTTTGGACACAGAAATGCTGCATTCAACATTGGCATTGGATTCTAGACTTTGTCAGGCTCAGGAGTCTTGACAGATACGTGCATATTGGGTCAATCTAAATACCCTACTACTATTAAAGTTGTACTACTGCAGGAGACCAGAAAAAAACAACAGTCATTTCCTTCTTTTTAAGCTTTTAACAGCTATTCTTCCTATTTACCAGTTAGCCATATCAGTTTTTCTAAGAGCCACAGGACAGCATTTAAAACGGAGTTCTGAATGCTTTGAAGCTGTCTGGTTTTCAAATTGATGATCTTTTAACTATACCAAAATTAAAACAGAAAATGCACAGATTGAAGAATGTCATTAGACAGGGATCTACAGTTGGATTTACTCTGTGAAGGTTTGTTAACACTGTCTTGTTTAAGATTGTCAAATGACTGAAAGCACCAGAATTACTTATGGTAATACATCCATAATACAATATTTTAAAATATCTGTAATTTTTTTTTTTCACTCCTTCTCTTCTTTTTTTATATGTGGTTATAAGGCAGGATATTTATTATTCAGTGAAGTTTGATTTTGAGAGAACTGAGCGCATTTAAGAACATGGCAGAACTCGTAGGAACTGGAGCAGAAGCAGCAAGGCACCAGGTATTCCTAGAACATGGTAGGAATATCTCAGGAATAGCAGTTTTGGTTCTGAGACTCCCAATTTTATATCCGCACCACAAATGACTTCATGGGGTGAATAAGGGCATGATGGAAGTAGGAGCCTAAGTAAATGTACAATATTAATGAACTGTTTACCAAAGACGAATCTTTACAAAAGCAACACATACATTTTTATTTTTTTTTCCATTAAACCATCGCGTTGCCTAGAATGTGAGTAAACAATGTGATCCACCTGGACTCTTCACATGTTTTAAGACTGAAAGGAAATCTCTAGTCCACAAATGATCAAGATTAGTATTTGCATTGCTTTCATGAAAGGTTACCTGTAGAGTGCCTCACATTCATTGTGAAATTTATTTCCTGATGAATCCAATTTACATTAATGTGGGCTCATTAAAAGATAATTATTGTGCTGAGAAGAGGACCACAGCATACATCAATAGAACATCTGTAATTGTTTTAGTCGTGTGATAAAGAGATAATTCTGAGTTCAGCTTTTCATAATGCCACTCTTATAAATGTCAAAACTGGATTCTTATTTTAACAGCTATGGCAAAACTTAATTACTGTGATAATTATTATCAAGAAGCAGATGCCTAGCACCAGCTCATATTCTCTCCGTTAGCATTGTACAGAAATCTTCAATGTTTTAGCAGTTAGGATTTTAAAAGAGACTACTAGGGTCATAAAAGTTGAAATACCTGAATCAGCTAAGTTTTGCTCAGAGAAAAATGGCATTTCTTAAGTCAGCATTAAAGACAGTATTAAAGAGTGATCCAGTTGCAAAACTGTCCTATACAGTTTCCCAGCATAGACAAATTTTGACTAGATATAGTGAAGATACTAAGTAGAAAATCTGTTGAATTTTGCTCTGTTTTTGGAAGTATGTACTAGAGTTTTGGTTCTATTACCTGGCCCTCTGCTTGACATTGTGTAATAATAATTAGTGGATACTTGCATTTGTATAGCTATATGCCTTTATGTTCCAAGTACTTCACAGCATTAACTAATTAATCATCACAGCAGCTGTGTGAACTAAGAAGATACACTGTACAACAGAGTTCATGTTCTTTAGCCTGGCATTCAAGGGTAATAGTTCAATAATTTATTTTTGGTTAATGCAAACAAATGTCTGATTGCATGGAGGAAAGAATGAAGAAAATGGAATGGTCGGGAAGAAGCAGAAGGGCAGGTGAAGGAAACAGTCAAGTGCTAGAAATTAGCGGAAACTGTGTGATGTGTTGTGGGGTCTGTGTACTACTGGTAGCACAGTTAATTCTGTCACGAAGCATGTAATAGTTGGCCAACAGAAAATGTGCTAACAGGTAGTGCCATATGTGCCACAGTTTTGGAATAGTAAGACTCACTCCTTATTGTGGGCTTTTTGTGTATCTCTTTTTATATCCGCTTATTGCAGGGTTTCTGTTGACTTGCAAGGGCACTGGATTGCATCAGAACTGGAGTGGGTGAACATCGGTTTACGTATGTTGCTGCTTATGTTGCTACACCTGTCACAAAGCTGAGCTGTAGTCTTAAACATATGCTTATGCCTGTAGATATTTAGCATGGCACGAGTTTGTACTTCTACAAACAAGGCTTCCCGTGAGGCTTTAAGGCCTGAATTCATAAGCCAATGCATAGTCTGTAGTGATGTAAAGTTGTACGGAATCGCTGAGAGTGAACAGGCCCTCCAACCTTCTACTATTTTCACAGTTGGAAGCAAAATGGAAGGAACAAGTAGACCTTATATAGCATAAATGCATCAGAGGCAGCAGCAACTCGGCAATACCATGTGCATCTCTCTAGTGATCATTGAGTAAGATGCTTTTCTATGCCTCATTAGAAAACAGATACAGAAAAAAAGCTTAATGACCTCTTTGTGAGTCAGGAAACCAAAAGAGGAAAGAGTAAACACACTTAGAAGAGGCATTCTAAATGTCCAGAACAAACAGAGGACTAAAAAAAAAGAAAAGAAAAAAGTCATCAGCATTTGCTGGAAAGAATATACTTTAAATTTGCATTCCAAAGAAGGTTTCCTTTCTATAGTTAGTACTACTAGAAGGCACATAGAATTGTAAGGATATTTTTTCAGCCTAAAACTTTGCTCAGCTGTTGAAAGAACATCCTCACTAGGAACTGAGTCACACGTTTAGATAGCAGCTACAATCCACCACTTTGATTAAAAAGTCTAATTTAAAATTAAAAACCTATTTTTTATATCCTCCTTTCAGCTAGATGAATGTTGAGGTTCTTTGTAAAGGGTCTCTAATACAGTTCTCAGTGTGTCTCGGATACCATCAGGCTCTTAGACATTCCAACTATTAATACTGATGTTTGGCACATTAGCACCTTTCATCCGAAGATACTGAAGAAATATAAAAACAATACTTAAATCGCAGAGAAGACCTTCTGATAGGCAGACCATGGCATAAAATGTGGGACATTATTCACTTTTCACAGTAGGTCACCCACTTCTCTTTAAATGCTCAGCTCTCAGATCATTTCCCGTACAATAGGCATGAAGCCAGTTTTAACATTGTATTTTGATGATACTGCAAAGCAAAAACCACCTCCCACTGCTTCTTACATTTCACAAAGGTGGGAATATGACTGTGATAAGGCTCCAACTCCGAAGTTCATCCATATTTAGAAAGCCTTTATCACATCCTAGGCCAAGTTTACATATGCATATGCATGTGGTTAAAGCAAAGCAAATGCTGTTAAGATTGCACTGAATTAGCGTGAAGGAACATTCAGTCCTAAGGCATGGTCTAAAAAACTACAACGGGGTGAGTCTGGAATGAAACCCAGCTCTCTGAGTGGTATCACACTTCTGTTCTGCCCCCCAGCCTTGTGTGCCATACGCTTTTCAGAAAAGCTCCCAAAGATGTCCCAAAGACGCACGGTATCACCTTTCTAGAATTAGTACAGATATCGGAGTTGTCATGAATCCACTAGCTTAGGTCTCTGAGAAGGTAATGAATGTCTCTCTGAAATAGTTTGCAATTGCTTTCCAAAGTTTTCTATGTAAAATTTGGTATCTTAAGCCTTTGTGTGATCAGGAGGAAGTCCTGTGTGTGAGAGAAAAGTTGGGGCTCTTGAGTTCCAGCCTATATCTTTCAAGGATATCACCTCTCTACATTCAATAGAGTATATTTAAGTGTCCATTAAAAAAATAGATGGAAGTAACTATAGATTATACCTGCAGCTGAAATAATGAATTAAGTTGTTTTCAGGTGAAGAACATACATCTGAAATGCCCCATCACATAACATTTTTTCTGAAGTTAAGCCTAGACAGAATCTCTCCTAGGAAAAGGGGAAATTGATTTGCTTAGAGAATTACTCACAGGAAAAACTGATGTTGAAAGTTAAAGTAATTGCAAAGAATGGAGAACAATCGGGCCCAACTCTCAAGTTTTTTTAAATCACTGCTCCTTTCAGTGCCTCTGACTTCTGCAGTAATGCAGGTGTCTATTCCCCTGTCACTGTGAGGATACGGTATGCATAAAGACATGATCACTGTGTTGAGTATACACTGTAATGTCTGAAAAACAGATCTATAAATTCATTCTTCTCTTTCTTGCTTGGTTTACCAAGCTGTCCCTGGGGCGCCCATTGTTAAACATATTCATAAAATTGCCTCAACTTTAACAGAAACAAAAGATAAAGAGAGAGATCCTGCTGAGCAACACCAGTAAAATTAGTGGCTAAGATCCTCACTTGGTGGAAATTAGCACTTTCAACCCCAGATGGAGTTTTGTCAATTTACACCAGCTTGTTTTGTTAGCAGCATTGCAAGTGACAGCTGAGTTTGGCTTGTCCTGCAAATACAGAAAGGAGTGAACAGCGTATACTTTGCCAGGACGTTACTGATGATCTTCTGTGATAGAAGGGTTTGTATTTTAAAAAGTGCCTTTTCCACACGGTCCAACTACTTTTCTTGAGCCTACTGAGAAGAGGTACAAGCAGATCCTCAGTGGGTGTCTGTTGACATAGCCTCAGCAGTGTCAATGGACAACATTTGAAAGCATCAACTTCCATGTAGCTTTCCGCCTATAGCTCTTCACCGGTACAAAATAGCTTTATTTACTGTGAGGTGAGACTGGTACAACAGCCAAGAAAAACACCTGAATTATGTGGTGATCTGATCTAGACTGAAATTTTCCCACTGAGGAAGTCCTCATGCTTTCTTTAGAGATTATTTTACGGTGCCCCTTCGGGTTTGTTGCTCTGTCCTCTACTTATGTTAGAAAATAATTTGTGTACTCTGCAAATCTGTGACTTCTTTATAAAATCTCAGCCTTATGTTTTTAAATCTGTACCATATGAAATATCAATCCGTCCACTTACTTCTCTCTGAATGTAACAATTACCAAGCTAGTAACGACGACTGATAGAAAACCAGATCCACTTGAATTGAAGTGGGCTGGCTGAAAAATTCTGTTGATTGAAAAAGAGTTTAAAGCCGTGTCATCTTGTCACCTTTAACTGTGACAGCGCTCCCCTTCCTCCTTCATTTTCCTTGCATCTTAACGCCAGGTGCTCCTCTGACAGAAGGCGGCCTGAAGCTGAAGGCTGGAGCTGGGCGCTTTGGGGAGACAGTTAATCCATCTTTCCTCGGGGTCAGCGAGCACCCAGCTTTGCTGATTTGGAAGAGGCTGCTTGGGAGTCTCTGCTTGAGAGAGACTTGGCAGACCTTGAACGAGCAAGCAGCCACATCAGTGCTATTCTTAGCAAGGGGCTAACCTTGTGTTGTCCTCATCATTGATTTGTGATTGGGGAAAAAAATGAAGAGTAGAATTTGATAGGTGACCTCTGACATGAAAGAGTACAGCAAGTTGCACAGCCAGAAAGAAAGAAAGAGGGGAAAAGAAAGGAAATGAGAAAGCTTTAGATACCTGTGATCTGTCATATATACATGTATGGCTGATAAAGAACAAGAAACTCTGTTTCTTATTCCAGTTGTCCTCTGCACCCCTTCTCTCAGAAGAGAGGATAGTAAAGAAGTTTTATTACACATAAAATTAGCTTCAGTAAGTGCTACCATTAACTAGGCAATAAAAAGAGTTGCCCGAATGTTGCAAAAGAATTGTTTTTTTAAATGTCAGTTAATTGCTAAATGACTCCGGCTCCTATCCAGCTACTTTATCTTTGCAACAATGAAGACTCCAGCAACTGAGTGAAAGATTTTATGCCCTTCTTCTTTGTTCCCTGTGAGGAAATGCAGAAAGCACAGCCTCTGATATTAGCGTGTGCAGGGGCTTGGCCCCATCAGTGTCCCTGGGACAGGCTGGCAGCCTGAAGAGCCGAGCTGCTTGCGATGCTCACCAGGACTCTGCTGGGCCCTGGTGGTGCCACCTGGACTTACAGGAGGAATGTCTCCAAAAATTATCACAAACTTGCTTTGAAGCATAACGGTACCTCAAAAGGGGTCTCCCCTGGGTTCATGGAGAAAGCACTCTAAGCCCTGAGTTAGTGTTTAAACCCATTTCAGCTAACACGTCTCTGAGGTTAGAGATGCACTGCTAACAAACAAACAGATACAGGTGGGAAGAGGGGGCAGGCAGAGACGAGGAGAAGATTCACACCAACAGGAGCAAAGCTTACTTTCTGACTCCTCTTCAAAGCACGTTTATTGCTCCTTTGGACCTGACCCTGTGATACTGTTTACAGTATGGAACTGCTGCCTGAAAAGCAGCTGGTCATATTAAGTCAGAACATTAAGCTAACAGATTGTAACATTTCATTACCATTGTGCCATTTGTGTAAAAAGCACGGCTGTGTTGTTACTGGGGACAGCCTGCATTAGGCCGGCATCCCATTCCTCAAGCCCTGAAGACCTGACACTGTTGGCTTTGGCTGGCTGCAGCTCCAGGATTGCTTTTATGGCCATTCTCCTTGCTCACAATGTCTGCTTATTTAAACCTAACTCAACAAAGCCTTTAAGCACATGCTTAAAGTTATTCACGTGCTCTGCTGAATAGAAATAGTTTTAAGCACGTTTAAACATATGGGTAAGTGTCTGGCTGGAATAAGTGCTGTCATTATGAGCAACTTCTGAAAAGCCTGTCAGTTGTGTGTGCAATTCCTGAGTGTCTCCATGCAGAGCATGCTTTTATTTGGGCACAGCAGATCCTAGGGACTTACACAGTAAGTTTTCTGGCTTTATTCACAGCCTAAACTATCATCAGTAGTAGAGAATTGTATCATTGTATCTTACATGTCCATGTATCCTTCAAGAGTTCTGTTTATTGTATGGATTACTATGAAGCAAGTTTTACTTTGCTTTTGTACACCAACACTGGCTGGGCATGCAAGCCTTCTGTCTACTGCATAGAAAAAACAGTACTTTCCATCAGCTCCTGTCACCTTTATCCTGTTCCTGGATGAAATGCCTGTTGACTCAGATGTCAAGATTAGTTCCTGTTTTATTAAAAAGTGATAAGAACACATATCAAATAGGTTGATTTTTCTCCAGCAAAAATGCCACCTCTAGACCGTGGCCAGACTCTGCATGAAGTTTTAATAGGGAGCTCAGGGAATTAATTAGGTATGTAAAAATTGTCAACAGTAATGAGAACTCATGTCCATCATCAAAAATTTAACCTATGGGTGAAGAAAAGTTACTGCTTCAGGACACATCCAACATTCATTTTTTATGTGTGATGCTATTGACTTCAGTGGGAATTCATTTATGACATGATAGTGGAATATGGCACCCTGGTCATTGTTCCTTGAGAGGCTTTGGCTGCCCTACAAGATAAGAGAGATGGTCAGGAGGCTTTATGTGACGTGGTTCTGGGATGAATGCATGAGTGATGTAGAAAAGCCAGGTATGAATTAGGTGGGTCATCAAAAGTGCATGCACATAAATCCTTCATCTTATACTGCCAAATCGCCTAATTCAGATAGATTTACAGAAAAAAAGTACTTTACTTAAGTTTTGCAGAGTTCATGTTCTTGAGAAAATTTTCCATGTCCTGGCAGATGTAAATGTAAATTTTATTTAGGTATGCTGAGGGTCCTTCTGGATAAAATCTGAAGAATCTTATATATCTCAAAGCAAATCAAGCTCTCCAGATACTGTTATATTTTGAATATGCAAAATATCGTGACTGTAAGGTCTTTTAGCCAGGAGATTACTAAGTCTCTGAGCTAGTGTGTTGTTTAGGCCACTGAGAATCGAGAATTTCTCTTCCCACAGTGCAGAAAGTTCACATTTCTAATTCAGTGCACATGGAAACACTGTTGCTTGCCAAAGGGCAATTTTTCCCAATTCAGATGTAGGTGTAGTTTTGAAGACACAAAGTCAAGGACTTCTGTAGGCTGGCTGGTGGGATAAAAGTAGTGTTGTGGGATGACCTTGGAAATGGCAGCAGGCTACACTCAACAGTTTGGTGCAGTTTTGGGGAGCTGGGTCACTGGGCAGGCCACTGGGAGGGAGTTGCATTCCTTCCTTTCTCAGCATATGTTTGTGTCCTAGTTTCATAATTAGAGTTGACATCCTTTAAGATAATTCATTGCAAACAATTATTTGTTACATATAAATAAAAATAGAGACACTATACTCCTCCCCAGGAACATGTTTAATACTGTGATGAAATACTATTTATGACTAAAGCAAGATGCTATTAAGATGCTCTAGTAATGAAGGGAGAATTCTGTGCTTTCATTGCTTCTTTGTTAAGTACCAAACCCAATAAGGGGATTTGGAAGCTGCCTGGGTGGGATAGCTGGAGGAGAGAGTGGGGAGAAGAAAAAAAAAAAAGGAAAGAATGATAGAATATTATAGATGAGAACAACGCACACAGGCAATTCCCTCTGGTTTATATTCTGATCACATCAGTATTACTCTGGAGTAATGCCTCAAAGCTAATGGTTTATAGACAAAATAAAATTGGTCTGGAGAGAAAAGAAAGTATTGCAAATTTGTAAAAGTAGAAGAGGAGTCTGACCTCATCTAGAGACATTAATGAATGGTAACTGGGGGTGAAATTCTCAAAAGTCTTACATTTCAATATGAAAATTGATGCAGAATTTATCTCTACCTGTGATCACCGTGTAAGTACACACAAACAAAGCAGGTCTAACCTACTTAGTTAAGATCCGGTTAGTAATACAGGTGAAACAGTAAGAAGCTTTCTGCAGGTCACTCCTTGAGCAGCCTGGCAGACAACGTTGAGCTGGCTGCTGTGCTGCGTGCACGGCCAGCAGTGCCAGAACAACCACACTCACACCAGCCTAGGTATGTACCATGAGTTGCCCCACTGACATATTAGATATTGAAAGTCAGAGGTGCTTCAGCTTTTAATCTTTGTGTCACTTCTGAAAATAGATTTAGGTTCCTGACATGATGTTAAGAATTTAGATTTTTTTCTGCAACTTATTTTGATTATAGAACTGAAGCAATTAACAGTTATCCGTGTACCAAACCTTCGGTTTCTCTGGGTTAGATGGATCTTCTGTTCAACTGGTGTGATCCATTTACAAAGCAATAGTCACTTCTTAGGCAGTACGTTTGAAGTTGCTTTTCACTGATCTATCTTTGTAGAACAAGAACAATTGTCTCTGGAACAAGTGGTGATCTCATGATGTTGTTTTCTAAAGAAATGGAAACACTTAGAAATGAACCTCTAAAATACTAACGGGACCATTTTAAACATTTTTGAAAAGTGTTTGGAAGAATCAAATACTTGATGCATATCAGAATGATGCCTTTTCAAAGCTCTGAAGCTGTTGCTAAAATTTTACAATAAATAAGTCGTTCCATCCAGAACACATTGGCAGTTAATGCAAATGGGATTTTTAAAAAGCTATTACATTCCTTGTTGCTCAGAACAAGGAAACAATAAAGTGAGTACAATCTCATCAGCTCACACTTGTGACCTCGTGTGGAGTGCCTGTTCTTCCCAGGACTTGCTGTAGAGCTATCAATAAGCTACTGTATGACTCAGTGTTTTCTGTTCAGATACAAGTCCCTCTGGAAACAGTGTCAGCTTGGGACTTCAGGGGGATTGTGGCTCTCAGTAGGGGACAATTGGCAGGAGCTACTCCAGAAGCTTTAAACAGGGTCAAGAAAACCTTTTGATCAACTAATAGAAGCATCTTAACGTGGAAGTCATGAATGTTAAAAGCCCATTTCAAAGCAACATTGGAATAGAGTAAGCAACCCTTCAAGCACCTGAGATCAAATAAGCAATTGTTCCACAGAAATTCTTGATCAAAGTGACAGTAGTTACCTGACTGGTGTAGCAACAGGCTGCAAGAGGATGAAATTGGGATCTGAAATTCAGAGAGATGTCTCAGCTTAAGACACGATGCTATATAGACATGGGTAACCGCACTGTGCAAAGGCTGAGGGTACATCCCTACCCTCAGCACTATAGGAAACAACAGAAGTATTTTCCTATTTGAGTTCCAGATGCAGAGAAAAAAAAAGGATGTTACCAAGGGGAAAATGCAATATGCTGACCATCTGGTGAGGCACTTGCAGGCAGGGTGTGATCTCAGCTACAGGAATGGATCACCCACATCTTTCTTAAGCAGACTGCCAAGCAGTAGTTGTGATGCAGAAAAGATTTGTCTGTTAAGAGCTGTGATGAGATGCTATACTGGAGAGAATTACCATACCTAAGTGCAGGCTTCAGCTTCTTGACTTTTTGTATGTCTTGCACTTTGGGTATGTTACACAATGCAGCAATAAATAATGTAGGATTACAGCTGACCATATGTTTAACATTAGCCTGAGTGATGTCACAGGCTAATTATCATGACCTAAGCAGCCATGATTTAAAAAACATTATTTCAGAAAGGTGCAATTTTAGCCCTGTTTTAAGGGAAAAGTATTATCATCAGATTAAAGTATGGAATTATTATCCTGGATGATTATTAAGGTATATGAAATATGTCTCTGTATAATAACAGGGTTCTGAAGAACTACTTGGGTTCTTTCTTTCCGATGTTCTTTTCTGATGTGCTGCTTACAGTGCACATAGACTTTTAGTTTACCTTTAATGTCTTTTCTACCTGTCAGGCAAAAATACAGGCGAATCTGCAAGTAATTGTATGTCTTCATTCCAACCTGGTGAGTGGTGTTGCCCCCACTGATGAAAGGGTTCTCTGTGATAAATGGATTAGCATTAAACATTAGGACATTTATCCGTGCCACACTTTATTAGACCTGATTTTGTCACATTTTTGATCTCTACTGTGTAAAACTTTTTTTCTGTGATGAGCAATACTTACACCTCATACTTCCATTTCTGAATTTACAGCAGGTGCTTGATCAAAAGCTTTTGAACCTCATACAAATGTGTATAAATGGCATGTCATCGTCTTGTACGTTTCTTTATTTGCTCCTCACAAGAGCCCCTTTGCAAGCCTGTTGGAGGAGACCTGCTCAGGATGCTCAGGCCCGGTGCAGCAGCTGCCCACAGGCGCGAGGTGACGAGGCAGGTCCAAGGTCAGGCTGGGACATCAGTCGTGGGCTGGGGGCCAGGAGGGCTTGTGGCCAGGCAGAGGCCTGGCTGGGACAGAGCCGGAGACAAGCACATCTCCAGCCCAGGTCAGGCAGGGGCTGGAGGCCCAGGGATGAGCTGGAAAGGAGCCCCAGGGCCCTCAGGCAGGGAGTGTGGGTATAGGTCCTGCGAGATGGGAGCATCGAGGCCCATCCGTGCCAGCAGGACACTGACAGTGCCCAGAGCAGCACTCTCGTGGCCACTATTTTAACTATCCCATTCCTCCATTGGCAATCTTGCTTGGAGAGATGGGTCAAATCTGCACCACACCGTGAGTGCTGAATTTCCTACTTTGATTGCACAATGCAGAGGGTGCATTTCTGTTCAACCCTTTATATTTTGACAGTTCTGAAACAAACTAATGTTTAGAGAGTATCACTCCGTGTTTCTCTTCTTAGAATCAGGCACAGCATAGACGTTTTGATACATTATTAAATATATCCACCAGGTAGTCAGGTTGAACAGTGTTCATCCTAGAGGCTCAAAAAATAGTTCACTGCAAATGCAGTTTCTACTTATTATGCAAGTCGTCTTTTGCAAGCAGAAGTGAAGAGTGGGAGAGGTGGAGATACAATCCCATGTGTTGATGGATTGATTACTTCAGGAATTCATTAATGTTTTCTAAAAAAAATGTATGCAGAGTTGTCCAGGTCGTTTGGATCTGTGCCTCTCAACTATACACATGCTGAGGATTATGACACCCCACTGATTCCTCTTCTTCTGGATTCTTTTTATCTTGTTTTCACTTTGGACTGCATCATACTGAAATTTAGTGAGAATGTTATATCTCTAACTGCAAAGTTATCATAATGAATTTAACACGGCCTGCATAGCAGTTACATTCCTATAATCAAGAATACTTGGGCTAAAGAGACTGGAACAGCACACACAAAGAAATCAAGAATTTAGTTAGATTTTATAACCATGGGCATATAGTCAGCGAGATGTAAAAATGCAGGTTTTTCTTCTCTTTCCTTCCTTGGGCAGCTGCCCAAATGTTGCATCTCTGAGTTACCAGAGGGAGTTCGATTTGGCTCCTGTACAGATTCCACATTCACTGAACTGCTTTCTTCATTTAGTTAACGGTCCTTCTGAGCAACACTGGGTTGCATTCATCTTTATTATGCGGTAATGGGAATCACTGCACGGGAAGCCTTGATCTTGAGTTCTGCATAAAACTGCAGCTTGCAGATGCTCTAATCCTACAAGCTATTAGTCCAGTAAACTTGTAATTGATATATAGGTATAAGTCTTCCACATCACCCACCTGAAAGCCAGGAGTGATGAAATTTAATAAACTGCCTTTGTCCTTGGAGCTGCAGAGTTGTGATGTTACCCCTTCATTTAGAAGAACAAAGTATATATCACTGCCCCTGACAATTATTCGAATAATTGTTAGTGTACTGTGAGGAGTAATTCAGCATCAGGGCAATTTCTGAGACAAAGGAGGCAAATTTAAAACATTCTATTGTGCTAATATTACAGTTATAAGTGATATTTTAAAGCAATTTACCACAATAATGTTGATGCAAAGCTAAGAGAATGCTGTTTGCAGAAAAGCTGGTATCCAGTGATAATAGGCTGAAGCTTTGTCCTTAAGAACCGCGCAGATGTAGAAAAGCTTTGGGAAGACTGGTTTAATAAATGGTAAAACAAAATCAGTGTGATACAATATAGTTGTAAAGAAAAAATCTGGTTTAATTTCTAGAAGTAATGTAAATGCCTGGTGTGAGACAACATTGAGTAATATATTGTAATCAATACATGCCATTGACTACATAACTGTGTGCAGTGTAATTCTTTTTTCTTTCTAAGAAAAATAGGAGCTCTGTAAACATGCAAAATATTTAACTATTACCTCCAAGGCATTATTTCACTACATTTCTAGAATATTAGGACTAACTAATCTTATAAACAATAAAGAAATGTTTTTCCTTTGTAGTGTGAAAGGGAAGTGCAATCTGTCTAGAGATGCATATTTGATGAACTACAGTAATAATTCTTTGATTGATTTAGCTATCAGACAGGTTATAGTAATCATAAAACAATTCAAAACAGCATTAACTAGCAGAGAATTTGGAGTCATACAAATGAGACATGATTCATGGTAGTGTTTAGATTTACCTTTGTTTATGTACTGTTACGGTCCTTAGATACTAGAGCTAGTTTACAGACATTAACCGTTCTGTAGTACTGTTTTCTAACAGAGGTTCATGATCTTAACTAGTCTGTAACCAAGCAGAAAACAAAAAGAGCATCCTATGTCCCCGAAACAAAGAAAGAAAGAAACAACATCACCAGAAGGAGTTAGAACAAAGACACAGAAGTTTAAAGAGGGGATCAGCATGGGGCAAGAATGGAAGCTATCTCACAGCCATTATTATCAAACAGCTGTTGTACTGGTGCATATTAGACAGCTAGTCCAAATTTGGTTTGGAAGGCTTTGGAAAACAAATGGTTCAGCGACATTTTTCTTTGTTATGCTTTTTTTATGCTTCTTCACCTGTGGATGTCTTTAATTATGCATATGCATGCTTCAATGCAATTATGTCTTTTGTTGCAGGCAAATAATAGTGATATTTGTGAATGTTGTGTATGCCTAAGATAAATGCTGACTTTTGACATATGAGACTATCATGTGATTCAAAAAAATGCAATTTATAAGTGCATTCATCTGAGTTTTCTTTGCTATATTTCATAAAGTCCATACGTCTTTGCATAGGAACAGCGACACTCTTGAGGATCAATAGCATAAATAGAGACTTCATAATTATGGCTTCCCCATGCTCTCCTTCCTTCTGATATTATGCACATCCTTTACATCCAGTACAGAAAACTGATCTCTTGCAGAGAATTTAGAAGCAACAGATGAGGGCTGGGAGGCTCCTCTTCCCCTTCTCAACATCATCAGAGACCAGGTGGCCATAATGTGGTTATTGGATATTTCATTTTCTACGGTTCCTCTTTTTTGCTGCAACAAAGGATTTTTTTTTAAACTAGGACACGCATTAATGATCAGGTACTTTTATCCTTCCTTGCCAGAGCCCAAAGTCTTTTCTCCTATCCGTAATATCCTTTTCCCATTTCTGTTTGATAATCAGTGTAGGCAGTTTTATTAGTTACGGTACCTAATTTAACATCAAAAGAATCAGACCACCTCTCTAGTGTGTGAATGAGTGGAAGACCTGAATCAGGGAAGACATAAGGCATGTTAAGTGTTTCATAGGAATCAGGTTTTCTGTCTGCCAGCGTTGCTGACTTAAATGCAGGGAGAGCTAAGGGAGGCAATGGTGGGTACAAAAGCAGCAGTAAAGACTTTTTTTGTGCTAGATCCCAAAAACGTGCCTGTAAAAATATTCTCTAAGGCAGAGGAGCGCTTTCCAAAGCTCTCCATTACTGCTTGTATTAAACGTTTTAAGCCAATGTGTAATTTGGTAAATCTTATTCATCCAGATAGATGCATTTGGATGAAAACTGGCCCTGCTAGTAAGGACTGGCCAGTAGAAAGATAACAGTTCTTATTTGTCATTCTCTATTATTGTAACCATATTACAGGGGATAATGAAGTGCAAGTTACAGCAATTAGTTGGTGGCAGCACAAATGATAAGCACAGCACTATTACTTTCATATACTGTGCTGTGCAATGCAGCTTATTGATTTAACGGCAGCTTTTCTTTTTTCCCTTTCACTCTCTAGTAAAAAACAACACTGAGATTTATGTGAGCAGTACCGGTTTGGAATACAGATCAGGCTGGAGAAACACTGGTGTGAATCTTTGCAAGCTCACTATTTAAAAAAGACCAGCCTAGGTTAATTCATAAAGTGCTTTACAAAATAGGATAAATGCCGTGTGTTCCACAGTAGGGCTCCTTGGCTTTTTTCCTCACACCTGACTGCCTATTAATCTGCCTTTTAACTGTGCCTGCATGTAGCCACACATGGTTGGAGCCACCAGCAATGTATCTCTCTCCAGGCCTCTCCGAACTGGGTCACGCTCCTGCTATTGGTTAGCGTTAAATTATTCCCTTTGAGATAACCAAGACGCTCCATGGTGCTGTCTATTGTCATGTTCTGGCACTGAGATTTGATAACAGATTATGGGTAATCTGTCATTTCAGGCTGTTCAAGGATATACCAGAAATTAGACACATGTTGCTCTCTCACACTGAGAAATTTGAACAATGACAACAAAAAACATTTCTCCCCATTTATTTCTCCATTATTATTGCCTATTAAAATGTGATAAATAAAGCGTGAAGTGCACCTTGAACAAAGACCTCCAACAATGTAAGCATTTGTCATTACCAAGATGTCCAGATGGATTTCAATGGAGAATAATTTTAGCTGTCTTGAGCCAGCTTTGTTACTCAGCAGCTTCCACAGAGCACTGCAAGGCCAAAGCCCCATCGTGGAAGTGGCCTTTGGCTGGGCCTGGGGACATACGTCAGTGGTTGTTATTTCAGAACTGAAGCCAAGTGTCTAGGGGATGATACTACATTTAGTTAGTCTGCAAAGAAGGGCTCCTGATGTAATATTAAACATTCACTCCCTCTTATCACTGGAAGATGGGAACCCAGAAGAATGCTGTTGTTGATTTCATGGAGATTTTAAATTCAGTCTAAATCACAGCCTTTGGTTTCCTTCCCCTCTCCACCTACAAATAAACTTACTTGTGTACACGTACATAAATCTCAAGAAACGAATTCAACTTGTCTGTCTGTCTGGACAGCTTACAGTCTCTGTGTTCAAACCAGAAGTATTTACATCCTCCTCTCCTCGCCTCTCTCGCTGTGCCCTGTCTACTGCCTCCACCGGGTGTTGTGCGGGACACCGCCACCATGCTGTCTGCCACCCAAGCGCACAATATGGTTTGCTTTGCTTTAGTTTCCTATCTGTTCACATCCAGGCTGTGAGAAAGTTTTTTAGATTCTTTTGGCACAGTTTCTCCCAGATGTATATTCCTTCCCTTATGATGCTGAATTACAGAATTCAGTGAGTTACAGGCAGAGAACTTAGCAGGATGTGGCTTTTGTTGTGGTTGTCTCTGATAAATAGACATCATCTGCTAGTGAGCATGTTTAATATTTTCACCTAATACTGCATGTTAAAAAGAGAATTGTGTTGGGTATTTAATTCTGACAAGCAAGCACTGAGATGATAAATGCTGGGAAAAACAACTCCAGTCACTGCAATGCTTGATGTTTTCTAGTTTGTCTTGATTTTGTATCAGTGTTTCCAATTACCATTACAAAGATAGAACATCCGTGTTGATATAATTAAAAGACATATAAGCAAATTAAGAATTGAGTACATGTTTCAGAGTTTAGAATTAAAAAAAAAATAAAATCCCGATAACCTCTTTACAGCATTAAGGAAACCTTTTTTTATGTTATTAAAAAGGACAAAATGTCGATGGCTGAGCAAGGACTAGCGAATTGGTGTTTCATTTAGGGGCATAGATGGTGGAGAGGCTAATTTATTCTGGCACAAGGAATCCCTACCAGCCCTGCATCTGGTTTAGATTATTTCTCTTGCTATATGTTGGCCAGTATAGTCTTTGGATGAAGCTTCAACTCTTGGTTAAAAAAGAAAGCAACCCCATAAATGCTGCACTCCCATGCCCTCTGGCAAGTTGTAGAAGTAATGAGCCAAAAGGGTTTAGGAGTTTTATTGCAGCAGGGAGGCAGCAGGGGTCAAATCTGCACCAGAAGACCTATTACTGAGTCTGTAATTCTTCTGTGGGCAAAGCTGCAGGGATTTCTGCTTGATTAAGGATTGCATGATTGAGGCCAGTGACTTTAACAGGCACAATATTCACTCTGCATCTCAAAATGGTGATCTGACATGTGAGAAAAAGCCATGTAATAGCAAAATCCCACTTTCTTGCTGGTAGTGGCTATATGCTTCCCATACACATGCTAGGTCCGTAAATAGAATATATATTTTTCCTGCTATCTAAAACAGTCTTAGGAACCTTCCTGTTGTATTTAATGCATGTCTTTTGCCTGTATAAGCTCTGTACTTCACCAGTATTGTTTTGAAGTTACATGATCAATAAATGTCAGCTTCTGAAGAATTTTGCCAGCTTAGGTATCAGAAATGAAACATAAGCTTCAGCTCTCTTTTACTGTTCATGACAAATTGGTTCTTTTTGGTCTACCTTGCATTTCTGTCGCTTCATCCAACTGAAGAGAAGTGGATTTCTTACTGTTACCTGCTGTTAGGCCAACCTGAATTCCAAAATCCTTTCAAAGGTTTGTAGTTACATTTGTCTTGCACACAATACAATGTGATCCGGTGGGATTCTGAATGCACACGGCCTGGCTGAGCAAGGTTGGGATCTGGATTAGCTTGCTTTAACTGCTCGCAGCACCAAGCTAATTGCACTTTTCCCTGGACTAATATCTTTATTAGTGCTCAGCTCTTGAGCAGACAGTGTGCGAAATAGAATCCAACAGTTCATTTGTATTTTCAAACCTTTTGTGTTTTGACAGTTAAGAATAGTAAAAATAGAGACTGCATATTGTATTGTATGTGCACAATGAATGTGCACTTGTAATTACAATTTGCACATTAATTATCATGATTAAGCAATTAAGTGAGGAATTATGTGCTTAAATGGCCACCTGGGTACTTTATAGCCAGATAAAAAAAAACAGGCATCCAAGTGTACAGATGCACATACGTTCACTTAAAAAGAAACAAAAAAGAATAGTTGATGGGTTTTGGTTTTTTGGTTTGGTTTGGTTTGTGTGTGTTGTTCTGTTTTTTTTTTTTTTTTTTTTTTTTAATATGATCTACTTTCATAGCTGCATTGAAATGGATCCACTCAATTTGACCTTGGATTTAGATGTTTGTGTTGTATTGCATTACTAACTGCTGCAAAAAGGGACCTAAAAATCCAGGAGACGTAGCTAGTACAGCTTTAACCCTGAAGCTTAATCATTGTTAGGCTGGGAAGAACAAAGAACCAGCTTTACTTGACCTGTAGACAAGATCCATAATAAAGGGCACAGGAAGGGCATTGAGGCAACTGAACTGAGTTGAGGAAAGCACTTGCACTTAAAAAAAAGCAATTTTAAGATCCGCAGAGTCACTAAGAAGTCTGCCCTCAGCATTCTTTACACGACTCAGAGCTGGGCCTCCACATGCACACAGAAAACAACGCACAACTGCGCAGAGCACATGTTGCTGCCTGAGTACCAAACCAGAGCTTTTCTATATATATTTACAATCAAATAAAGATTTACATAGCACCTGTCATAGAAGTATTACAGCACTGTTTTCAGTGACAGAGATGCTTCAAGAACAGACGTTATGCGATGCCGAGAAGCGTGTGCATCAAGAACAGAATGCAGATTCCTAGCAACTTCTGCACTCCTCGTATAGCTGTTGAGAGCCATAGCAGTGTTCTGAAGACAGGTTGCAAGTTCCCTCCTTCAACAACAGCTGAGAAGCTGAATAAAAAACAACGGGGAGAATGGTAGTAACCTGCTGCTGGAGCAAGGTAAAGCTGCTTATCACAACGTGGTAATGATCAACTCAGTGTGCTATGAAATTTGGGTCTCCAGTGCAGTGATATACTTATTTCCCCAGGAAACAAGAGGGCTAACTTGTGATGAAGTGAAGATTTTTATCCCTGCTGCAAGAAACCTTAGCAGAACTGTTTTCCCATTACTGTTTTGAGCATCAGTACATGTCCAGGAACAGATTGATCTTGAAGTATACTTGTAGTTCCCTCATCTGTCCCCACTATTTACGTTATTTTACAGCCAGCTTTTGCTGAGACACAGAAGTACGGCATGCACTGCAACTCAGTTTGGCTTTTTTTTTTTTTTTTTTCCCCAAAAAGTCTGTTAACAAATTCTTTCTTTATTCTTAAAGGTTTGTGACACATATGAAATGTAGCACTTGCAGTTTTTTTCAAAGTTAATGAATCGAGAACGCATTGGTTCTGCTGAAATCTGTCTCTTAAATTTCCCATTCACTTCAGCTGAATTCCTGTGTTCTGGAAGTTTTAAAACTGTCAGCAAAGATGTTTTACCAGTCTTCACATTATGCCAGTAGTCTGAACCCTAGTTTCATTAAGGGCTGGAAGGGATGCCAGTTCCGGTCAGTAGCAGTTTTCTCTGCAGAGCATGAGTGGAATGAGGACTTTTCCTCCGTTCTCATAGGATTAAGTATGGGTGAGCAAAAACTGCTACCAAAAGAAAAAAGAGCTTGTAAAATATATAACCACAGGCAAATAATAAAATGAGTGTTAGTCATCTATGTAGAACATATACAACACTTAATTAAATCAGGTTTCATTGCGATTAAAATAAAAAGCATGATTTAATGAATACATTTTATGATGAACACTCAGCTAGGATGAAATCTCCCATTGTGGAAGCAGCTTGTACCAGAGAGATTTCAGATAAGATATTTTGTGGGGCAGAAGCTGTCAGTAGCTGTGTTTTTGTACTGCATGTAAGGGCAATGGACAGAAGATAGATCTCTGCTCTGGCATCTGGATGCATCCCAGCTCTTCTGCTTCCCTGCTGGGTGACCTTGGGCAAGTCACATCTCCATTCAGTGTCTCGGTCTCCTTGTTTGCAGAACAGGGATTATTTAGCTAATCTCTTAAGGAATTTTGTAGTCCACTCAATAGTAACAATATTTAAGCAAAAGGATTATTATAACAATAATGCATGATTTGGGTGCCACTTCATTCCCCAGTATGAGGCTTAAACAAAATTTATGTGATATACTGGCTTGTGCTGGATCTCTGCACAGGAGTGAATCTTAACCAAGATCAATACAGTCATTCCCCAGTCCTGTGCTTTTTATGAGTTCTACAACATAAAGAAATCAAGGCTTTCCACAACAAAAGCACTGTGCCTCTGCCATAGTTGTTAAGCTTGGGAATTGGAAAAATTATTTTTTTTCCTATATTTTCTGTGGCTTCTGTAACCAGTAATGAAATTACAGCCTTGCTAATAACAATATGACATTGTGGCCACATGAAAGGTGTGTGGGCTCTCTAAGCAAACACAAGTCAGAGTGAAAAAGTGAAAAATATGCAGGCCTTCACCCATTTTATCCTGCTAACTTCAACACACTTAGACGGAGTTTTTAAAAATGCCCAGGAAGTGGCATTTTTCAAGTTATAATTTTTGTTTCCAAAAAAGTGTATCAATATCACTCATTTACAAATTCTGTCGTGATGTACTTTTTTATGTGGAAATTGAATTTTCAGGAAAAAAACAATCACTTTTGGCTGAAAAATATTGACATTGTTAAAAAACCTGAAATCAAATTTTTCAGTCAAAAGCTGCGTTTTTTTTTTCAATAAAAAGTGACATTTTCAATTGAAAAGGAAAGAGGAGAATAATTTCTGTAGCTCAGGTTTGTCAATATTTCCAGTTTTCTATAAATACAGCCTAAGGATGGCATGAGAGGCTCCCTGGGTGCCTCCTCTGGAGCCTAAGGCCCGCTCACTTCTGTGTGAAATGGCTGCTCGGGGCCTGCCTGGGGCCTCTGACCACCAAGGCAAAGCTGCCATGAGCAGGCCTCAGTGTGCTCCTGCGTGTGTGTCACGGAGATGTGGGGAGCAAAATTTTCTCCATTTTCTCCTCACTTCTTGTCCCCATTCCCTGTCCGGAAGGGCCATTTTGGCAGGGCCGGGTCAGCGCAGCACCGCACCCGCAGAGTCTACTGGAACAGTGGTGCCACTTTCCCTGTGCCTGGTTTCTCTGTTGAATCGTCATTGTCTGGATCCCAAACTGGAGGGATGCTGAGCCCTGCGCTCTGCTGGAAACCCAAAGAAATTGGGTAGTTTCATGTAAGTGCTTCAGGCTTCCCAGGATTTTGTCAGCAAATTTCAACCTGGGTCTAGGCTTGGAAGTTATCATTTATTTCCTCCTCAACTCCTTGTTTAATAACACCATTTACATTTTCTTGGGTATATCTCTCCACTCCGGTTGTAAAAGGTTTGTGTTTTCCTAAGGCTTGTTTTCCCATGTTGATCTGCACGTAGCTGTCCATGCAGCCCTGTGCTGATGGGCTGGTGATGTGCATCAGGAACACTCTGAGGATGACATCAGTTGGCATCAGCTGCGTGTGGTAGAACTGCACCCACTTATCCCCAGAGTGAATCGGATCTTGCTTCCTTATGCAAACAAGCTAATGAGAGCACTAGAATTTCCTCTCACCTCGGTCTGCAAAAATAGTACCTCTAATGTATCGGTATTTGCGTCTTTAATATATTTTGTCATATGTGTGGGTATATTTACAAAGCACGTGTAGCTAAATGTCATTGAAAATATAATTAAAAATCAATTAAGAGACCATTTTAAAAATGAGGGGTTGTAAAAATGGAATTTACAATAATAACCAGACTAAGGATTTGGCATTTACATGTCTGTACCAAATAGCGATTCCCTTGTTAGCTGTGCTTGAGTCACGAGGTGCTCTCTTATCTCCTGGATATAAATTCCAATATTCCTCTTATTGCTTGGACAAATAAATACCTGCATAAAGACTTCTGGCACTGCCAGCTATTATCAACTGATGGAATTCAGACAATTGGTTTTTTGCTCATAACTGGGCCCAATGCCAAAAATATCCCGTTGTATGAAGGGCTATATTTTAAACAGTTTATGTTCAGTTAATGCCTAGCAAATTCTGCTTACCAATACCAACACAAGTCTAAACTCAGAGAGGCATTTTAGAATGTTATCATTTCCTGTATTAAGCCTGAACATGTTTAGAAGCAAATGTGGAAGAGGTATATGACCTATAACAAGATGATGAGTCCTGTTGCTGTGACTGGCCCTCTCTGAGGTCTAAGGACATAGATGCATGAGTTGTGTTTAGACTCTGTGAAACACAAAATCTCTGTGACACATATTGGCACCCACAGAAATACAGCCGCAAAGATAACTGTTGGGGAATGTCCCCATGAAATCCATTAGGATGTGTGTATGTACATGTGTAACTCATGCCTGTGTGGTCTGGATCTCTAGCCGTGTTTACACAAACAAGCTTGTGAATGGCATGAGCTCAAGACCTGTCTTGCTTTGGCATCAAGCATCCCAGATTTATATCCAAACTCTGAGTCTTTTTCTTGTTAACATCTGTAGGTTGGCTCCCCTTCCTCTCCCATCTTCATCACCCAGAGCTGACAAGACTTTCTGGGGGTCTTCTCAAGGTTCTTGTAAAAGAAGGGGAGAGTAAATGTATAAAAATCATTTTAAAATTATTTATAAATCCATAGAAAACACGAGGATCAGTGATCACAGGCTGTCCACCTGCAATGATTCTGTGGTTAAATAGAATGGGGAAGAATTACACTGTGAGAGCACCTGTGCTTTCAGCCTGTGCCTGTGTGCGTGCTGGTTCATTTCCTGGGCAGTAGTGAGGGAGGTGTTTGCTCTTCCCAAGGAAATTAACTCACTGCATGGTTTGAAATCAGTTTGTGAGGACAGAGAGGTGCTGCTAGCCAGCGGTGTGCCTCTTCCTGGGAGAGATGGAAGGCTGGTGGTATTCACTGCACTGGATCATTTCTCTCTGGTTATGCATTAAAGTGAGTGTTTGAAACATCACACGTCCGCCGGTTTCATTCCTTGCTGCTTGGGTTTTTCCCTTGGGTCTGGCTTTGGTTTCCACAGTTCAGCTCTTTCTCATTGCTCAGTATGTATGCAGACCAAAAAAAAAAATAATCAAAACCCTCTTGAAAATCTGACATTGCTGCTTTTTAATATTTGGGTAGCATGAGGAGTCTGTTTCCCCTATTTATAAGTAATCAGAGGCTTTGCATGTGCTACTCCATGGCCTCATCAGCTGAAGATCCAGAAATCAGCCCTTCTTTTAACATTTCTTGCTCCTTTGTCTCTTCAGACCATCATTAAAATCTTAGCTATAATAATCAATCGGCATTTTTCTTAGTTTTTAAATCTTGCTTGCAATAGCATACTTATGTGTGTTTCATGAGTATGGATTGCTTCAAGTATTTTGTTCTTTTTTAAGGATTTCTACTCTCGATTTGTCCTGTGTACAGGCAATTTACATAGGTCACTGTGACATCCTTGTGACACTACAAGCAGGAAGCATGCTGCTGGAGTCTGCACTCGATATCTTCTCTCAGAATTATGGGAAACATGCTCAGACTTGGACTGAGGATAGCTTTTTTTCTGTTTGCATATGAACATCTGCTTCAAAATCCCAAGCCAAGAAAGACAAGAAGCAAATTAAACTATTTGTTCTTCTTTATCTCTATTTAACATCAAAGTTATTTCTTACGTGCTATTTAAGCTTCCGCTTTTAATCAGGAAATATTAAAAATTAATCTAAACAACTTACATCTTAATCTTATTCCTTTGTGAAAAGAGGATAGAGTGAAAGTAAGCCGGAGAAAAAAGCAATAGCAATTTTGCTGCTAATGCACGCATCAGTAACCTATGCTATTAATTCTCTGACGTGCCCTCAGAGCAGAGAGGTCTGCCTATCCCTCTCGACTAGCCATGCTGCACAGCGTAACACCGTACAGTTTGAAATCAATCTCTGCCTGCGTGGAAGCACCATGTGAACAATTCCCTATTGCTCTTTGATTTGTGCTTGAGACCCAGAAAAGGGAAAGTTTGGAGGATGACTCAGATATTCCTTCTTTCCCCTGGGTTGTTTTGATACGCCGGCCCAGTGACTAAGTCACTACTCTGGATGCCTCTAGTGCAAGTTCTCTCTGTTCCCTTCTAGAGTATCCTCTAATTTTAGAAACAGTCTAAAAAAAAAACAAAACCACCAAACACCTAAATCTTGTATTTTTTCACAGTCTTTAGCAGATTCTAGACAACTCCAAGGTTTTTATTAACTCCTGGAGGAAAAGCAATAAATTATGGTACTAATTTGCTTCAATCAATGAAAAATTAAAAACTAGGAATTAAGAAGAGGTTTAGGTTTTCACAAGAAATTGGTCATTCTGCATAAACCTGATTTCATTGTTTGATGTTGTCACAGATTTAGTTCCTGGTTTAATGAGGGTGGCAGTGCAAGTGTAATACATTTTTGTAAGGTGTTTGATTCAGCTTTGAAGATATGGTTTAAAAATAGCACTATACATGTATCAATAACATGCATCAAAAAAAAATGAACATGAGGTAAATGACAAATCTCAAAAAGCAGCTGTCAATGTGGAATAATCATCAAATGTATTTTTGGTGGGCTTCTGGTATTAGACTGCCTCCTGTCAATATTTACATTAATGATCTAGAAGTAAATATAAAATCACTGCAGATAAAATTTGTGAATGACGGAAAAATGACAGGGTGGGAAGTATTGATAAGGACACAGCATTCATACAGAGTGTTCTAAACCATTTGACAAATTACTTGAACAATTCTGGAGTGATGGTGAAATTCACCACCATAACTTCTTCAAGGGGGTTGGCTTCTGTGTGTAGGCGCATTGCTCACCTCGGCTCTGAGAGCTCCAAGGTCTGGGTATAAGGCAGGAGACGACAGCCAGGGTTTGGCAAATGGAGGGATCCAAGGAAACAATAGGCACGTCATCAGGCCAAGGCATTTTCTGACCCTGAGGTTAACTGGCACTGCATCGGACATGTCCACACAGCTAGAATCCTAGAATCTAGCTTTCTGCCAGATACACTGCCTGCATCCAGACTTCTACTGGGCTTAGTCCCTGGGCTGCCCCCTGCATGGCACCTAGGCATTGCTTTAAAAAAAAAAACAAACAACAAACAAACAAAAAAAAAAACAACACTATTTCATATGGAGCAAACGATTGTGATATAAATTGAGTGTTCTGGGCAGTCACGTGCTAATATCAGGCACATAGGCTGATTGGTGTACCGATATCGTTACAACTAATGAGGCACAGGAGTGAGTGTGAGGGATGATGAGAGCAGCATTCAGCACACCTGCTGCCTCCCTGCTGCCAACTTTCTCATCTGCTGCAGCAAGGGGGAATATCTGTGGGAAAGAGTGATGAAGAACAAATCTGATCCCTTTTCTGCTGATGAGGTGTCTTTCAAAGATGAGAAGGCAGCACGAGGGGTGGCACAAAGGCTTTAAGACCCCAGGAAGTCAGAAAAAAATGGGAACCTCATTCCCATCAGTTTCATGCATCTGAATTCTCTGATTATTTTTTTGTTGTTGTTTAGTGAGGTTCATATTTTGCAGCCCTGCACATCTGCATGCCACAAACCATTCCCCGCAGTTTAAGGACACAGAAGAATGGACACTGTAAGGGAGACACATGACTCTGAGGACTCGTATGCTTCTACTCCTTGTGCTAGCACCAGCTTCGTGGATAAGTTAAGAGCTGCTCTTCCTCCTGCTCTCAGGTTGGCCATCTATCACCAACACTGGGCACTCTTGGAACAGAAATATTACAATGGTTTGGGGAAGATTTCACCCCGTCTTTAAAGGAGTTTGAGGTTTAGTGGGCAGCTGTGTAAGTGGCTTTGGTTTATGGATTTTACATGCTATAAAAAGCCAACTCACTATCCACAGTCTTAGTTAGAGAGCACTGTACTATTAAGGAGGATGTGGGAGCTGTGTGCATGCCAGACAGAACTCACCCCAGTGTAAATCTTATCTAGGACACAGTTTGGGGGGAAAAATCTCTCTGTTTGAATGTTTCATTCCAATAAACGTCTGTGTTTGCAGTAAAGTGACAAAAAGAGAGCTTTCAACTCTCACAGCTCAAGCCTTTTCAGAACAGTGCAGATCTGTGAGTCTTTGAGCTCCCATGGGAGTTAAATGATGATTTTTATAATCATCTGTATGGCTGTTCCCTTGGTTTTGTAATAGTTAGGAACAAACCTAATACATCTTATAGCACAAACTTCCCTTCTAAGTGAGGAATGAGGGAAGTTCACATATCTTCTTATGCATTATATGCTGAGGTTTGATTCCAGAGTCACAGTGCTGTAGATTGCAAGCCAGAGGATCGCAACAGCAGTCCAGGTCTCCTCTTTCTTAGGCCTTTGGGCACCTGTTGAATTCACTATGAATCTTCCACTCTGCTTAGGGTTTGGCTCTATGTGCCAATAAGGATCAATAGTTTCTTTGTTTCTCCTTTAGCTAAGGGAGCATAAACCAAAACGCCCCTGCATACTGAGCACTTAAATAGCTGCTCCCAGTAAAGAAACCTTTATCAGTAAGTTGTCTGACATCCATCTCCTCTTTATATGAACTCTGCAGGTCAATAGATATCATAGCCTCCACAAACCCGGAAAGCAGCTGGCCAAACAGCTTCATCCTTATATTTGTTACATCCCACCATTACCTTCCTGCGCTGGATTGCAGCCGTCCCCATCAGTTTCTCCTTCCTCTAACTGGCAGGCATGAAGCTGTCATCTAGAAAGCTGTAGTTACAGGGGAGATCAGCATCCTTGGTCACAAGACCTCACCCAACTCTTTCCAGGCTTGTTAAGCTCTTTCCACTTCAAGTTTTCAAGAGATGCTGTACATCACCTCTCTAACACTCTGCAAACAGCTCCTAGGAACCTGGGCAGAAGAACTTCCGTCAGACCAGAAAGCCCCGAGGCTACGCAGACGGGGGGCCTGCTTAGCTCAGGAGCTACAGCGAGGCTGCAGAGGCTGCAGTTCCACCTTAGCTTGTAATATTGTAAGATTTATTTTGAGACCTTATCTGGAATTCACTGTGGGCTGCACTCTGCTGAGCAAAACTCATCCATCAATCTACTTCTGTGGCCACATTCCAGCCCACACCGAGGTGACAGTTCAGTTGTACTAATGATCAGCCTCACATACGCATTCCCCCCTTGGTCTGATTCTTCTTCTCTTATGATGATTTAATTGATTGAGCACACTGGCTCCTAGTCAAGAAGCTCTTCTCAGCTTAACTCTCACTTTTAAAAAATCACTACTCAACATCTCTATAATGAGAGTTAGTCGCTAAACCCTGTATCCAGGTGATTACTGGTATACGAGAGACATATCTTGAACTGATCAAATCAGGGATTTAAGGAAAATGCCCTTGATCCATGTTGCACTGTTTGTTAATGTCTTCTCCTTTTGGTATTTTTCCTCTTTTCAGGTGGCTAAATGAAGCTGAGTTAAGAAGGTTTGTGCAGAATAAGGACAGTCAGGGTTTGTTGTTTTTTTTTTTTTATTATTCCTATCCCTGTTATTGTTTGGGGAAGCTCAATATGGCTCATTAATATTGCATTAACAATGGAGCAGGACTCAAAAGCCTAACAGTTCAATTACATCCTGAAGCCTGCAATGCGATGTACAAGTGTGCAGTGCACTGAGCTCCTGTTGCGGCTTAAGACCAACCACTACTGTTCCCTACTCAACAGCACTGCTCCCTCCTTTACTGCACAGTGCAGTTGCTTCATAATACAAACTGAGAGCACGTGACATGATTTGAGGGTTTCATTCAGTTTCTGATATTTGATTCAGGTTCACAAAGAAACTCAATATAAAAAAATAATCTTTGGGACTGACATCCCTGATGTGCATGTAATCTGACCTGTGCTGTGTGCTAGGCTGACCCTACTTCCATGAAGATACCGCCTGCTCTCATTTGAGTAAAGCACAGACAGCAGCAGAGAATATTAAACATCTATGTTGAAAAACTCGAGGTTGAACTTAAGCTGGTAAAATGGGGGAGAGTAAGCTGTTCCTTTTCTGGTTTTGAATGTGATAGAACCATAAAATAGTCCGAGTTGGAAGGGACCCACAAGGAGCATGGAGTCCACCTCCTGGCTCTATACAGGACCACCCAAAACCCAAACCATGTGTCTGAGAGTACTGTCCAAATGCTTCTTAAACTCTAGCACGCTCAGTGCTGTGACCGCTGCTCTGGGCAGCCTGTGCCAGTGCCCGACTGCCCTCTCAGTGCAGAACCTTTTCCCAATGTCCAGCCTGACCCTCCCCTGTCACAGCTCCATGCAGTTCCCTTGGGTCCTAATCATTTGCTCAGCTCAGTGATAATATTCAGGATGTGCTAATCCGCATCCAGAAGTGCAGAGAATTCTGAACTAACCCCTGCAAAACCTGACTGTTCCCCTTCATTTTCTCCTGCTTCCTTTAGAGAAAGTGAGAACTTGCAATTGATTTGAATAAAAGCAAGATCGTGTTTTATATGCAGAATAGGCCACTGATTTTCCCGTGCAATGGAATCTGATTGCTAGAAATGATGATACATATGAATTGATTTTTTTTTATTATTTTTCTTTATAGGAAAGACCAAAGTAAAATATGATTTTCCTGGATTTATTTATGGCTTGATCAATCACCGTATTAAGAATAATGATTCCACTCTCTGACCTTGTAGGGCATCAGCTATGAAATTTGATATGATGTTCCAAACATTTTTACAGTACAACTCTTAGCTAGTGTATGACAGTGTATTGACTGAAATACTGTCAATGCACAAATGAGATTATAACCACAGAAGGTCTTGATTGGTTTGGTCTTTTATTCAATACACTCCTCTGTTACAAGCAACTTCTTGGCATTTTTTTAAGATAGCCTAGACGTTTCTTTTCTGACAAATGATGCATTGGTTGATCGTATAGACAGACTCTTTTCTGCAATTTTTTTCTATCTTTAGAAGACTTATCTATAATAGGACTCCTGCATTTGCTGTCTTTGCGCTGTTCAAGTCTTGTACTCTGTAATAGTCTCTTTGAGCATTATTGGCTGTTCGGTTTTCCGGAAAGCCTGATATAGCTGTGATGGAGAGAGCCGGGGCATTTTTACATTCTGGTGGGGCATTGTTCTGTAGCTGGAGAAGAAGTGAAGGATGACTTTAGTGCCCAGCTTTCATTTCATTTAAATGAGCAGAATTGCTTCACTTCCCCCATAGGTATAACAATTATTAAGAATTTATATTGCTATTCATTCTGTATGATAATGAACAGAAACTGTTTTTGCACTCTTAACCTTTGCTGTTAGATGGAAATGAAGAGGCAGCAACAGTGACTACTGCGAGACCGTCTGTATCTATGCCGTCATACTTTGTACCACTCTTCCTACTTGGGGAGACAATGAGTTTGTGCTGCATCACGCTTGTGCTTTCCTACTGTGAAAAATAACTCGTTAATGCATTTTTTACTTTCTTTTGTACATTTCCAAAATAGATTGATTTACCATTTAAATACATCCACCCGACATTCCACATATATTCTGGGTTTTCAGTTAAATATTATTTGTATTTAAATATAAATATTGCCCAAAATGTAGCATTAATATTTTGCCTGCTGAAGAGCAGTTCTGTATCTTATTAAAATTTAAACAGTCATTATGTACATGAAAGATTTTTTTGTTGTAGTATGCAAGGTGGTATAACAATAATTACCAGAGTGCATCAATCATTTTTCATTGCCTCATTTATATCACGGGGATAAGTAGCTCCAATTAAAATCCCATTTTACATAAATAGATATGGTTTGTATCAAACCACAGTCTGTTTCCACTTCTAAATGCTGGCCATAGGAATTCTTTCTCATTATTCAACGTGTATGATGTGTATTGCTTATCTTCTTGTGCTTTAAAAGACATAACTCTGCAGGCAGGCAGGCCTTACTGCAGGTTTGGCAGGGAACAAGTAACTGTTACTGTAATTATCTATCAAATTTACTGTTCCAAATATTTTACCAAAAAGCTAACTACTGTAGTCGCATGTTTGTTACTGACACATTATATTTTGACTAAGCAGAAGCAGAAAATGTTTAAGATGAATTTACAGCTAGAGGAATAATTGCATTTTTCATATTGCTAGTAATTGCACCTCTAGCA
This sequence comes from Anas platyrhynchos, assembly GCF_047663525.1. NCBI lineage: Eukaryota > Metazoa > Chordata > Aves > Anseriformes > Anatidae > Anas > Anas platyrhynchos. The sequence goes on along the minus strand of NC_092597.1, from coordinate 22,760,390 downwards.
CAGCAGCTTTTTTGCTAGATCTGCTTGCATTGTCAACTACCATGGAAAAATAAAACAAGTTAGAGGAAGCTTGATAAGTTATCTTCTGCTAGACAGTGGCTAGCTCTGCAAAGAGCCAAGCAGGTTAAAAACCCTACTTTCCCTTTCACACCTCAGGGCAAAAACTGGTCCCAGCCCCAAGCTCCTTCTCCCTATTATATGCAATTATCTATATATTTTCTATATTATCTATATGCAAGAATGTGTCAATGGCCAGTCTGCTCTGCTGCCCCTATGAGAACCTTCCTCGATGATCTATTTGCAAAAAGTAGGAAAAAAATGCTAGTCTAGTTCAAAAATGTACTGAAATGCCCACCACAGATACTTAAGCATGCACTAGAAGTTTAGAAGATATTTTGGAGCTGTCCAAAATGAGGACAAATTAGGAACTTCAAGGAAAAGAGTTAGAGAGCTAAGCTTTACAAAGTCTTGCCTAACAGCTGCCTTACCATTTGCTTTTTTCTTCAAATCAGTCTCTGCTAGCTTTATTTTCCTGCTGCTATCGCTGTGGCTAAACCCCCCTTATTTGTATCATAACTTAATCACCAGATTTCTCCTCTGAAGTGCTGAAGCAGTAGATAATGCTGGTGTTTTTATTTGTAAGGTCAGGAGCACCAATTCATAGCTTAGGGATCATCAGCACAGTTAGCTGACAACAGAGTCAGTCCAGCCTGTGTTTTCTTATTCTCGCCCAACAGAAAATCAATGGTGTCAGGAGCATTGGGATAATTCTACTGTTACAATCAATACATGCTGATTAAAGTAGTTGTGTCTGTTGGGTAAATTTGCTGCATCATAATTAGAATTATTAATTAAAAATAGGAAATCAATTGACACAAATTAAGCAAAAAAGAAATTTGCTTTATTTCTTTGACACTCTCTCCAGAGGCCTCAATAACTGTGACAACATGGACGTGACTGAGTGGCATTTGTCAGTTTTTTAATGCTGTCCTGAGTTTTAAAAATTGACTGATAAAACCCTGCTAATACAGCTCCCAGGAAATCAGACATTAGCTGTTGTGCGTGCAAGTGGTTATTTGTTTGATTGCAGGCAGTCATCGTTCCCTGCCCGTCAAAGGGTAAAAGGCAAGAATCCCGCACCCATCCCCGGGGAGCTCAGCGGGCTGGGGAATGAAGGCCCTGGGGAGCAGGAGGTGGCCCGTCCCCTTATCACATTGTTTTCTGCTTTCAGTTAACAAGGATAAACAAATTGATCATTTTTGTGGTAGCTGTAATGGGCTACCCATTGCTACCTCCTCTAATATGCGGGTGACCTTCATTATTTCCGTGGGCACATTGTGTGGGGCATTAATGCAGGCAGTCCTTGGTAACGCTCTGTGCAAGGACGGCAGGAGTGTACGCCTGCCTTCCTTTCAGCTGTTTGTTTTTCTCTCAGCTATTTCTAGATTTTATGCATTTTTTTCTGTCCTGTAACCTATTTCCCTCTTTGTTCTTTCCTGCCGTGCATTTTCTCCTTCTTTCCTCCCGTTCTGTGTTTTTCTTTTCCCCATCTAATGCTCCCCACCCTATGCTTTCTTCCTCCTGTTCTGCTTGCACATGTACAGTGGAGGAGAATCAAAGTGCAGGAATACTTTGGGTCCACGCGCTCCCGTGGTTTGCTCAACTAACAGCCAATTAGGCTCTCTGAGCTTCCGTACCCGTGAAAGATCTGAGAGCGAGAAGGATGCCTGGTAGGGGAAGGGTGCTGGTTAGAGCAGGGCTGTGTGGTGAGATGTGCAGCTCCTGACCATCCCTGGGAAACCGACTTCCTGAATGTAGCAACCTCATTTGAAGAGCTGATTGCAAAAAGGAGCTGGTTGCTTGCAAGGTAAAATCTTGTATATGGAAAATCTTACACGTAGAGAAATGCGGGATGCAAAATAAAGTAAACTAAGGTACTTCTGCAAATAGTCCTCAGCCAGTCTGTGCATACAAAAGTGAACCTTGGCTTGCTCTTTTTATGGGATAGCTAAGGTGTTTATTTTTGCTTTTTATTGATGCTGACTTAAGAATGGCAGGCTTTTAGGACCCGCTATACAAGATGAATGTCCCTGAGCTTTTCTCAGAACTTTGTGCTCACCAGTAAGAGGTAGGAATGGAGCGTGCAAGTATCCCCTGAGAAAGGCTCTGCTGTTGTCGTCTGTCATCAGGCTCTCCAGTCGTTCCTAACGTCACAACATACTTTTCATGTGTTGCACAAAGGCTTTTCATTAGCCCACTGTGAACCATAATGGGACCTTATTTGTGTATGCCTTTATTATTACATTTTTAATCTCCTTATTTTTCTCAGGAATACCGTTCCCTGTTTCAGAGTGCAGTATTTGATAACCTGAGAAATTCATCTGAGTGAAACTCCCCCAGTCTTCACAAAATACAAGATCAAAACGGAGTAAAAATCTTAACTGCTCCTCTGTGTTTAACTTAAAATATTGAGGGGGGATGAGGGAGGAAGAAAGCCCTCAGCTATTTGAGTATGATTGCCATCAGGTAGATTTGGCTGAGCTCCTTAGTAAAATGGGAAGGAAGTGTTTTCTTCGTTAATGGGGTGGTGAAATCCTGTTGGGAAAACAGTACCAAGCATTCCCGGGCTGTGAAGTTAAAATTAACCTGCCTAACAATAAAATATTTTTTAGCAGCAATAATATTTACGTTATTGCTACTTAGCGAAGTATTGTTGCCGAATGTGCTGGTGCACAAAGATTAATATGACTGAATTTGTATAGCGTTCCTAGACCTGGAGCTGTTTCTAAGGTGCTGTACAATAGCAGTATTTCACTGAAGTATATTTCCAAGAACAGTCAAAAGCAACAGCAAATAAAAGTGTCTTTAGTTTAAATGCCAAGACAGATTGAGTGGTTTGCACAAGAATCGGGAAAGCGGAGTTGTTAAAAGCCCTAACGCCAAAGACTTACGGTTACATCTCCGGCAGGCTGAGCAAGCTGCCAGTTTTGACCTCGCTGACAATTGAGAACATATGGAGACCAGGGAGGATCTTTCAGATATATTTGAGCACAACTGTTGAGCGCCTTAAAACGAAGCTGTAAAACCTTGGCATCGATAAAGCTTTGGACAGAGCTAGTGTAAATAGTGCAGGCTGAGGTGGGTGTACCAGGCAGCAGAGCCCCCACGCGGGAGCGCTGGCAGCCACGCTCGGGGCGAGCTGTGCCTGGGTGGGACAGAATAAAGAGGAAAATGGTACAGTAATTGAGACTTGGGAAAACAAGGACTCGGCTTGACAGTTTCAAATCTTTCTCAATAAGATTCAGCCTGGCGGTGTTCTGCGGGTGGCAGCTAGGCGTTCTCTTGCCAGAACACATCTGAAGACAAATTGGGTTATGAGGCTGCATTTGGAAAGCAAGAGGTGTCTTGCTTTCATTTCAGTGGGCCGTGGATCAGGATTTTAATTAGCATCTCTGCTTTATACGTCTTTGTTGTAACATTTGCTGTGTGCATAGGAGGGCTGTCAGCGTGGCCGTCCTGCTCCACAACTGGGGCCCGTTTCCCTAAGTGCCATGTAAACAGTCAGCGCAGCGCTTCGCCTGTAATTGCAGGGCAGACAGAAATCAATTGCAAGGTTATCTTTCTAGGTGTAGCTATGATGAGCTACAATTACTATTTTTTTTCAGAGGCTTGGAAAACGGAATTAGTTAGCTTATTCATAAAATGTGCTCATTGTTGCTTGGCAGTCAAGTGGTGTTTTGATTTTCAATGGAATTCAGACTATTTGCATTATGAGTTTATAATTGTTTTAAGTCTGCAGGTCTAGCTGTTAAGCTGAAGTCACCTCACTGGAGCAGGCAAAAAAACCTTTGAAATCTGTATTCATCTGATGCATTTTAGAAACTTCTAAAAAGCAGTGGTGTTTTTTTTTTCCTGTTATTGTGTTCATTTAGAATATGTACAGAAACTGATACAAGGCATTTTGAAATGAAGTCCTTTCTCAAACTTCTATTAAAAATTTGGCTGTAGCTCTTTTATGCAGCTGCTCTTGCAAATCCTGGGAGGAAGAGCAAGGGACCGGGCACTGCTTTCAGCAACAGCCATAAACACTCTTGGCCAGAGCCATCATGAAAGTGAAGTAAGAGATTTGGTTATGCAGTTCCTAACAAAGTGTTTCTATGTTTTTTTCAACTCCATTTAGCTACTGTGTTGCTCACTGCAGAAGTCTTTCCATAACTGACTGACCTCTTGCGTTAAAGAATTGGAAGGTTGTGAAATGTAGTCTGGAAGAAGCTGATTGAATTGCCATGTTTACTGCAGTTCCTCAAGAACTTCCTTGCTTTGCTAGCAAATTTAAAAGGTTAAAAATGCATATTTTTAAAATTATGTGCACCTGTGTTCTCAAGTCTCAGTGGGAAGTCACCTTCTTAATCTTTTAAGTGCACAACCCAATAATTTCCACCACCTTAACACAGATCCCCCAATTTAATTTTCCGTCTGCCTTTCAAGAGGCAGGGATAATTCTTGGGCTCATGATGTTGCTTTCAAGTCTTCCTTATTTCTGATCTGCTAGGAATGAGAGAAATGAGTCAACAGTGGAGTTTTTTTAAGCTTTTTTCAAGATTTACACCAGCTCCCTGACAGAAAATGTTAGAATTCTTTTAGTTTGACAGAAATTAAGGATGTGCCAAATAGAGGAATCTGCATATATGTGAGTTACAGAACAATAAAGCAGTTAAACTTTTCTTGCTACAAGGTCTCTGTAAGGACAAGTCCTTCTGGTACGATATGAACTTAATTAATTTTACATTTAACAATTTTAATTAGCAAATGTTTGCAGAAGCTCCAACAGTATCTATATGTGTAGTTTTACTGCCTATTGAATCTCTCGCCTTGCAAAAATTTCCCTTTTATGACCCCGGCAATCAGTAGAGGAACAAAACATACCGGGTCCCAGTGCAGCCTGTGGCAAATCTTGCAGCAAATATCGTGTCGCTTATCTTGGGTTTTCTTTTGCTAGAGCCCAAGTGAGCAAAGAATCAACACGGGCCTATAAAAAACAACGTATGTGGTAATGGTGATGGAAGAAAACGCAGAGAAACAAAATACGGTCTGAGAGACCTTAAAGAGCATGGCAGGGCTGGGAACAGTAATGCTAGGAGTGAGAATCATATAAACTGGAGCCTTTTAATTGAATCACTATATATCAGCTGCACAAATGAAAGACTTTGAGATTGTCTTCAGTTCCTATTCTCTGCTTTTCTGGTGAATGCCAGTGGGGTGCCACAGATGGGAGCGTGCCCCTCTGCTCCGTGCCGCCAGCCTCTGTCTTGCCGCCACATTGAAGGCTTCAGGAAGGCGGTTTGAGCAAATGAAGGAGTAATTACAGTTTTAGCCACCTTTAATTAGAGCCTAATTATGCTGAATAAGCATTTATTAAGGTTGTATCCACTTTGCAATCAGAGGGGTGATTGAAGCAGACGGGCTGAGTGTGTGCTGAGCCGTTTCGGTCGGCAACGCAGTGAAGCCAGGGCTAGAGAGGCTGTCCCAGGGCAGCAGCAGTGCAGGTACAGCCCGTTATGTGCAGCACTGCTGCACCTCGCTGCCCTCCCTGCCAGCCTCAGCTGGGCTACAGCCAGCTGGAGAGGCTCCTGGTGCCGCAGTCACGGTGCCGAGTGCCGCGTAGATGTCTCCTGAATGTCACTTGCTTTCACTCACCTCGCTAGGACTGGCTGAAACGATGCTGGTCAGGAGGCCGTGGGTGTTCTTGGCCAGGTACCTTCGGCAGGAGGTCTGAGTCCTCCACCGAGCCTTGCACCGCTTCACTTTGCACACCAGTGATATCTGCACTGAGTTTTCACTTTGTTAAACACCATTATTGATGAGAGACAGAAAAATACTTTAGAAATTAATTTCCGCATACATAAAAGAATATTTTTCATATGTTTAATTCAGCACAGAATTATAAATGTAGTGAAGAAATATATTATAAACTATTTATAACATAAATTTAGACCTTGGAAATTGGAGCTCTTCTATCTCCATGCTACCTCTTGCTTGCTGGGTAGCTTTGTAGTTTAAAGTAATTTGACTGACTCTATAAAAGACCGTACTATAAAAAGGTGATAAAATATATTTTCTAGCTCATAAATGTGCCATGAGGATTAGTCAGTGTTTGTATGGGACTTTGACGATTGAGGCAATTTTATTAAATGTGCAAAAATACTGCACATTTTGATCTTATTGCATGATTTAGAAACCAAATTGTTGTAAATTCTCCTTTTTTTTATTACACCAGCATACTTTGAATTTATTTAGTAACACACTCAGAATAATTAATTATTCAACTAATAATTATCCATTCTGAATAAAACAACTTGATTACTAAGCCTGATGATGAAAATCCAGTCAGGAAAGAACCCTTTCAAACACAACAACATTCTGCAGATATCCTTAAATATTAAAAGGGTGAGCTATATTTAGTAAATTCTTCCGAAGGGGGAGAAGAACGGATGCTAATTTCCTGTGTCATCAGATTCGTGTGTGTGTCAGCAGCATTCCTAAAGCGCCATCCACGACACAATCACCATCCACACCAGCATCAGGCAGCGTTCAGCATTTCCCTGGGTGGTTCCTGTTTATCAGCAAGGAAAACGGTCTACTTTGGGGTCATGTCATTCTCATCGATTATTTAATATTTGGTGTGTGCGTGCACTGTTTGTTCTGCTCAGTTATTCATCAGTGAGCTGAGAACCTTGCTTAGCAAAGGAAACAGAAAAGTTAGGGCCCCGATGTCATTTTGCAGGTGGCGCTGACTTAACCCACTGTGGCCAGCCCCTGTCAGAGACCGTGACAGTCAGTAGAAAGAAATTCCTTGACTTTGGGGTGCTGGATGGCATCCAAGATGCTTGTGATGGACACCGTACAGCATGGTCAGTGGGTAATTGTGCCGATGGCCTCATCTGGAAATTCGTCTGGAAACCTTTCTTCTTCCCTGTGGTTTTTTAAAATGTAGCTCTGCTGCCACTAGGAAAACGGAGAGAGATGAACATTATAGGAAATCTGGCAATTAAAACCCTCAATGCACAGATGCTGTCTTCTCCTCCAGCAAAATCCCATTCGCTTCCCTGCTGCCATCCAGCCAGGAAGTCACGTATGTCTGTTTTGCTTTTTACTTGTCAGTGACAGTTGTCGCTAAAAAAGAGAGAAATTAAATTAATCCAGAGAGAAAGCTGTTTCTTCTCGGCAGCTTCTCGGACTGCTAAAAGTGAGACTGAACCTCCGAGTACTGACACGGCAGAGACAGGAATCCGCCGCACGGGTTTCCCTGGTTGCTTTGGAGCTGACCCATTGCTAATGCTTGAGGCACTAACACATTGTTTGTAAACTACGAGGAAAAAACATGTGGAGTGATGATTTACTGTTTTCTGTCTGCCTGACATTTGATTGCTTAATGCAGCAATCCACAATGGGTGAAACTGTTCCTGAAGCACTGGCTTCCATATGGTTGTGATTTTGTCAAAACATTTCAGTTCAGCAAATCCAGAACTAATTGTGAGGATGAACAGTTTTGATCATCCTGTTTTTCAAAATGTAAAACAGTTTAAGAATTGTCTGTGTTTAACATCATAACAAAAAAGTTTCATTTCCCAGTTTAGAACAAGTTCTGGTTTAGAAACTGGCATTAATTTATGCTTCTGTGAACAGCATTTGAACATGTTCAAAAGTCAAAATAAAATATCAAGCTTTAGACATCTAATCTCAATAATGTATGAGACAAGACTCTGTTTTCCTGCACGGCTCTCCAGAAAGAAACCAAAGCCCTGCCAAGGGGCAGTACATAGGGGAAGCCGTAGTGAGGCAGTCAGAGGCAAGTCTTTATTTTCTGTTCTGCACTCGGGGCTGATGCGTTTTGCTTCTGGCTCTGCTGTGAGTAGAAACTGCTGGATCACGCTACGAGCCCTGTGCCTGTTTTGCTCTCAGCATTAGCATCCTGAGCAAGTGGTGCAGAAGTGCTGCAGCAGCGTTGCAGTCTGAAGTGCTGCTTTAGGGACATTGGGATGTTGTTGCACAAACCTCTGATGGTGTTGGGGTATGTGTCCTTTGCCATCTGCTGCCTGCTTCGAGCCACCCATGCTGTGACACCTGGTATTTAAGCTTTGCAGTTTGTCTGCCTCTCTGAGAGCTTCTCTGTGAGCAGAACATCCCACAGCTCGGTGCCTGAGTATGGTGAAGAAGAGGCTGTAATAGCCCAGTATTTCAGTCTCCAGTCCTTTAAATATTTTTTCCAGTAGTTTCAGGCTTGCTTGCTACTTTCTGTTGATAAATACATAAAAAAGCTTTTGCAGGGACTGTGCTGAGTCTCACAATGTGGTTTTGATGAGTGAACATTCTAGTTTTTACTGGGTTACATAGGGCAAGACTTTTTTATAAAACTACTTCTTTTTATGTGCCTGAAAGGGACATTACTATTAATGGTTTATTGTAAGAGAAAGACAGCAGTGTATTTAAGATATCTTGAAGACATTAGGTAACATTAAAGAGCCATGTGAAGATCCAAGTATGCCTAGAAGAAAAGAGAACAGCAAGTAGCTTATGTGGATACCTGCACACAGCTTTTTGTAAGCCTTTGAACTGTTTTAGATATAAAAGACACCCACATTTCAAAGGCCACCAGGCCTTCTGCTGCTCTAATTCTCTCCTGAAGTCCTTAAGTAACAGAATTCACACTAGAGAGATAAGATTTTTCCTAGATTCAGTTACTGGGGCAGAACACCCTTTAAGCTGATGTTATTTGTCTGGAAAGCAGCACCCGGGCAGTAGCCGATAGGATGGGACAGTGGCAGAGGGGAAGAAGTGATTCTTTTTACCTTCCAGCCACACTGTTGGACATAAAAGTAAGTACCCCAATCCACAGTGTTTACTTTAGGTTTCAGTGTCAATGGAATAAAATAAATTGCTTATTGACCACCTTAAAGATGACTGATGACTCAGTGCTGTTATGTTATGCATGAGGGATGTGCTTATACGTCCCCTTGAAGGTGAATCTTTATGGTATAATTGAAAGCTGGCTAGGTACCTATAGCATTTCTTCAATGTACTTGTCTTGTATAACACCATTTTATCCACTGATTGGCCCAGTTTTTTGCTCCTGTCGATCTTCATGTTGACCTTTGCAGTCAAAGGTGAAGGGCCACATCCCTCCCTGCATAGGAGAAGGAATGAGAAGGAACATACCCTCTAATGCTTGCTATTTTAGTGGCAAGATTTTCTTCTTTACGCACTACTTTAACTGCAAATAAAGGTATATTGCATATCTGGCAAAACTTCAGCAGGGTGACCTTCCGATGCTCAGTTTATGTGCTGTGAAAAATAAAGAGCTGAGCACATCTCCCTGCAAGTGTTGTTGAGTGGGGTTGATCCCGCTCGATCCCCTGTGGTCAATACCACGCTGCAGGCACAGGAGGAGGAGAGGTGACCCAGTGCTCAGATCGGGCTGCTGTTAGCGTGGCAGGCTCCTTGGGTGAGGGACTCTGTCCCCCTGCCCACTTGCAGGGAGCTTGATGAGGATGTGACCAGGGGCATCCAGCACGGCTGTCCTGCTGCAGCTGCTGGAGTGGCTCCGCTCTGAGCTGCAGCAGAGCCAGCTGGTGGTAGTAAACAGTGGAGGGGAGAGGTGTTGGCTCTGCTCCCACAGCATGGCCTTGCTAAGCCCTCAGCTAAAGACCAAACACATAAAGCAAGTAGCCTTAGGCAGGTAGGTACTTGCACATAGAGTTTTATAAGCCTTTGAACCACTTCATACAAGCTATAACAGTCACACATCCTAATTTCCAGTGATAAAATCCCTCTATTTTCACATTGTTTTCTTTGAGTCCCTTTAGAACAATATCGCTGCAGCCCCTCCCATCACCTCTGCAGCACTTGGCTGTTGAAGGATGCTCCATCTCTTTCTCTACACCTGTTTGCAGTGGTTTAGGCTTATCCAAATGTGTCTCTGCCCCTTCGTGCAGGCTAAGCTGATAGTACTGCTGTGCAGAGGCATTACAGGAAAATTTCATGGTATGGTCAATGAAAACATCAAAGCCCGTTGTAGATGTTAAAAGAGAGAGAGAATGTTTTAGCTGGTTGGAAGGCAGACTCTGGAAATAAGTTACTTGTAGGCTCTATTATTACAATCCTGGCCTAGACAAGAATAATGAAGACCTGATGGAAGTTTTGCCAGAGCAAAGACTGCTGGTTTTCATACAGAGGAAAGATAGTATCTTCATTTAGTTTTATTAGACTCCTGATACTCTGCCCATGTATTTTTTAATTCACCACAGTAAAATTCTAATTAAAGAACAGACTTTGCCTCCCATTAATATGACTCTTAAAAAATATATAATAATAATCACATTTTAAACAATGCAGCATCTTCTTTTTTTTTTTAAAAAGAAAAAAAAGAAAAAGAAAAGCAGCCAGTGTTGTACAGAATGTTGTAGCTCCCTTATGAAGTGTTTCATGCTTTTAAACTCCTTGTAACATCTAGAGTGTCGGTAGAGTTAAAGGCTCATTAAACTGAGCAGTAATTTCTGCAGAAAGAAATAGGAAGTCTTCTTCGATTTTTTTTTGTGTTCTAATTTTCACTTCTTTTGAAGCCTCTGTCAAAATAGCTCATGTTGGAAATTCTGAAAACAACACTTTGATATCTGTCAGGAGTAGATGATGTTCTTCCATTTTGCTGCTTCCAAAATACATTGACTTCATTATGGGATTTGACCAGGCAGACATCCAGATAATGCAACTCTTCCTTTACTTGGAGTGATTTTGTTTTCATTTGTCCAGGCAGAAATGTACTACTAGGTAACTGTCCTAATCATTATACAGAGCACTGTGGGAGTGTTCTTTAAAGAAGGATTACTCTGGAAAGAAAATGTTTCCTCAGAGGATGTTAAACAAACTGCAGGGTCTCAAAAGTAGTGTGATTGAATTAGGTACCACATGTTGGGGAGTCATTGACTAATGTGATCATCATCTGAGATTAAATCATGGCCTAAATCAGCCACATGTTTCTTATCTGATTCAGACAATGAACTTCAGAGAGAATCAGTACAATCTTTCCTGGAGGATGAGAAAATGTCCTCCTCTTCCTAAGGAGAAAAAGAAAAAAGAAAAAAAATAGACCAATTTCCTCCTGTAAGTAATAATCTATCCATTTGGGGGAAAATCAGCTGATGTTCCCTTCCCATCTTTTCATTTCTGTCCGATGAAGACTATCTACAAACTTGGAAAATGAGGCTGACTGCAAGTTTTGTCAGCCCCACGTTAACCTCTGGTTCTCGCCACTTGGGCAGATAGTTTTACAAATGCATATTTACACATGCAAAATATATTCTCTGGGCAGCCTTAGAGATGTAAACACCGAGACGGGCTTTTTCTTTGTTGTAGTTGTGTATGCTGAGACTGGAAGTCTGGCATCGGAGATAAAACTGCCGGTGAGTTCAGAGCATACACCGCTGCACAGAAACCCATGTTTAGGAACCTTAAGGCTGCAAAGATACGGGCTCAGAAAACAGAAAATGCCGGGGCTTGTAAACAGTAGCCTGTGCTCACATCATGAAAGGCAATATCGTGATTCATAGGCACAAACACTGAATTACTGCTGCCCTTCCAACCTTTAATCTGACATTTTCTGATTTTTGTGACACCAACTTCATAAGTCAAATGTTTTATTTATATATCATGTTCCCTGGTCTGCTTGTTTTTCCCTGAAAAGCAAATGGAGAATATGAAAAATTCCATCAAGAGTGTCATCAGGCTGCTATACACATGGCTCATCAGCATGGACCAGAACAAACCTCTGACATGTGGGTAATGGACTAGGAGCAGAAGACTGTCATCCTCCCATGGACCGCTTACTGCATGGGGATTAACGAGCCAGCGGCCCATGGCTGCTACAGGAACAATTGCGAGAGAAGTCCAGCTACGCCCCTGAAGCCTTTAATTACAGATTGCTTTTAATATAGATGAAATCTTAGCGGAGTGTAGCTAATGAATTATCCAGAGGTGGCACCGAGTGTCTGCAAATTGCATTTTTTATAACTTAATCAGGTACAGGTAGATTTGCACTGAGACATTGCAGGCATTTGTGAGAACATTTCTGAATGGATTTTCTGAAAATCTGGGTTATTTTGAGGACAGTCGTGGTCCATAAACATGTGTTGGAAATCCTGAGGATAAACAGTCTTTAAAAGATAAACAGTTTCTTGGTTTAGAATCAATGTTTGGAATCAAGCAGATCAGAAGTGATCTCAATATATGGCAGACTCCCTTAGCAGCGTGTGCATTCCTCACACTGCCAGCCCGGGAGGGACACATAGCACGGCTCAGAGCCAAATGCAGCGTAGCGTGATCTGTCGTAGTGAGAGGGTTCCCTCTTCACAGACCTTGTTTCAAACCTATTGCAGCTTTGGCTTCTGTTTTCAAAGGTGTTGAACTGTGCCAGAATGAATCATGGCTGCACAGTGAATAGATACCAGCTCAATACAGGGCCTATAATTTTCCTATTGCGCTAAGTACAGGGAATAAAAAGCTAATTGATTATTTTAATTTTTTATTCACTGCATCCAGGCGTATGTTCTAGCTTTTGCTGTTTCTTTTCCCGGTTGACATTAGGTAGGCCAACCATTTAAACCCAGTCAGATTCCAAAACTGAATCGGAGGGGGGAAAACAGAGGTGAGGCTGCATCTTACCTTAGTTTGTACTCATATAATTATTGTACAGTATTACAGTTAGATGAAGAGGAAAATCTATCCCTAAATTCCAAATAAACTCTAACATAATCCATTTTAAACTGTGTCCTCCTAGATTTAGCAAGTTCATTTTGTTTACTGTTTGCCTTTTTTAAGGGCTGGTATTTAAACCTTTCAAACTCCGTTTGGAAATATGCCAGAATATTGATTGTTGACTGTGAGCTACAATCTGCGCTTTAATTCACTGCAAATTTGCAGAACATTCTTTTAAAGTATGGATTCGCTGAAGATTGCCAACAGGCAAACGCGGGTCCTGGGTCCTCAGACTGAGAAAAGCAACCACTTGACTTTTTCAGCCGTGTCTTCTGCAGGACATTGATGAATGTCCCACTGACTGTGCACACCTTGAGTACAGGGCTGGTCACCAGCTATAAACATAGACACACGCAGGCTTGTGCTAATGAGAGCAAAATAAGCGGAGACCTGAAGATCACTGCTGCTGGTGCTGCTGTGATACAAGATGCTGGTTTTGTGTTAGTAGTGTACCTGTGCTGTGATAGAAAAGCACTGGAAGAGCACTTCTGACTCTCTTGTTGGGTTAAGTCCCTTGATAAATGGCAGCTCTTCCTTGGAAGGCCTTTCTTTCATCTGCTAACTTTTCAAACTTGTGTGTTTGCTTTATCTATGTCCAGCTTGCACCACTGCCCTAAATACTGGTTCTCTCTCTTAACCCAAAACAGAACAATTCAGTAATCATTCCTAGAGGGGAATACAGCCACTGGGGAGGGAAGCAGCCCTTCAACGTGTCCTCGTTGTACTTTTAACAGGACAGAACTGGTGGCAGGATGTCATACACGGCTATAGAGGCGGATATGCAGAGCCTGCTGCAATTAGCCCTCATTTCAACATGCCACTGAGGCTCCGGGGTGGAGGGAGAGATGCAGAGAGGAAGAAAACACTTTGTGCTGTGTTGAGCAACCTTTCCACGCAGGGATGAATCTTTCACCTGTCATGAGCTACCATATGCAGACAACTGTAATTATGCTTAGGCACCCAGCATCATCCTTTACAGAGTTATATTCATTTTTATTGGTGGCAATTAATCTCTAGTCATATTTTCGAAGGAGAAAAAGTGAGTAAGTTGGCAGGTTTGCCAGGGAATGGTAGCATGTGACCTGAAATATGGCAGCTCCCTTTAATGCAGCATCTCCCAGGAGAGCGCTAGCTATTTCAGGCTCATCTCTCATGGTATTGACAAACACACATGGAGTCTAAAGGGAGCATTTGTACCTTCCTGACATCACCACTCTCAGGTTGCTTCTCTTATTGATGGTATAGTTAAAGTCTCCGTATCATTTTGACATTTTTAATGGCATATGCATTTACAGTGTAGCTCTTGTGTAAGCTTTAATCAGCTTTCTGTTCACATATTGTTGCTATTATTATTTATCTCTATTATGGTAACACATAGAGGCTATCAACAAGAGTAGGATTAGTCTGTGCTAGGGCTTGGACCGTATTTTAAAATGGTCTCTGTGCTCACAGGAGAGGTGGTGCTGATGATCCTCAAGTGCTGCAGGCTGCCATGGCATTGAGGTTACTTTGCTGAGTATCTTGATACTGAAACTGCCATCACACACCAGCTAGGACTTACCGTACTGACATATAGAGAAAAAAATATGTCCCAGCTACTAAAGTCTTTTGTTTCTTCTGTTTCTTTTTTGTTTGTTTGTTTGTTTGTTTGTTTTTTATTGTTTTAGCTGGAACTACTAGACCTCAACCCCATGGCTAGTTATGCAATTGAGTAGTCTCACACATGAGTGGTCCCATTAAGCTCCGTGGAACTACTCATATGAATAAGTACTGGGATTTAGTTTATCAGCTCTCTGTCTTTGTAAAGGTACAGAGGCTGCCACAGTGCAGATCTCTGTGTTATCACAGTATAAATATCACATAACGTCCCAGTGAAATCACATAGGTAAAGAATTTACTTGCAGCTCCAGTCTGCCACTGCAAAATGGGGCTTTAAAGAAAGAAAATTTAAAAAGAAAAATGTTGGTAAACTTTGAGCAACAAGGATCTTATTTTCATGTTAGATTACAGCAGTGTAAAATCAAGTGAGCATGATATTTCATGATCACAAATTTTACACTAGCAAAAGGCCCCTAATCTCACTCATTTCCCTTTGCAATTAATCAGCAGTGGATGTATTGCTACTGCATGAGATAGCCCTGCTCATTGTGGCCTGTACAGGGCTTGAACTGAGAGCTAAAGCAGAAAATCTTTGGCATCTGAGCTAAGACTTAAATCTAGAGGGGGCCACCTCATCGTTTTGTGTACACATGATCCCATCAATAGAGAGAAAATGGGCTGTTTGCCTTGGTTATACACACATGCTATGGCTCTGGTTTTGAACTGTTTAGAGAACTATAGTGAAAACCTAGTTTTAAGGACATAAAAAGGAGTCCAACAACTGCGAGGGCTGTATCAGGCATTGCAAATGAGACATGGTACAAGCCCCATCTTGGTTCTAGTTCTGTGTTTTCTGTCTTCCATAAGCACTCAGATGTACTTTAATTCTCATTTTATGTCCTCTCACTAATAAATCCCCATGAAATTCACATTCTTAGTAGCTATCTGGTATGCCAAGCTGTTTTATTTCACAGATAATTAAAACATGTTGGCTAGCTACTTTGGGCTAAACGTACTGAATGTTGCAATGTGTGCTTGCTGATGCCTTGTGCCTTTGGAAAATCTGTCTGTCAGCTGGTTTTCTGGTCACTGCAGGCTTCTTTTATTATCCAAATTATATATATTTTTTAATGATTTTACAACCAATTAGAGGAATTTCTGCTCTTTCCTGGAGCATTTTGTTCTTCCTTTTGTCTAGATCATGGAGTGAAATTCGGTACAGGGAGAAAGCAAATGTGACAAAGTATAAATAGTAAGTATGTGTTTGAATAAGATTAGACTTACATAAATGGAGCTGTGCTTGGGGCAGACACTGTAAAAGTGAACCAAGTAGCTTGAGCTGATGTTGGGAAATGGTTTTCCCATCCTATAAAAGGTTTGCTTTCTCCTTCACTTTCTTCCAAAGTGAAAAGCACAAACCAAGCAGACAAATCTGATGGTTGGAGCACTCATCTGCAATGTGGAAGACGAAGGTGTAAGTCATATCTTCTAACAGTGTTATCATTTCTATTAGGCAATTAATTGCAGCTGGAGTTGCATCAGCGCCGAGCACCCGGCAGTCTGGCAGTCAGGGCACCAATACCAGGTGGGGTAAGGTAGGAAGCAAGTCCCTGCGTCAGGTAGGGTCAGGTTTGATTCTTGCATTCCCCGTGCCAAAGGCTACTGGCTCTGCTTGTGTGCTTCAGACTTTTGCCCTTTGCGGAGGTGCAGAACTGCATCTCTTATTTTTCAAGTTCTGCAGAAAACAAATCAGTATTTCTGGAATGGAAATTGCTGGGAAACCCCAGCAGCTCCAGCAGATTTGCTCCCTGCCCCAGAGGGCTTGCGGAGTCTTACCAAGTGTCTACGTGAAATAAAGATAGATCGTCTCTTTCCCCAGATTCTCAGTAATAATTTAAGACTTATAAAGAGTAAGATTTCGTTTGCTTGGCTCCCAGTGGTGTTAGTGAGGAACTATCATCCCTGCTTACAGCAGTGGGAGAAATGAGGCAAAGCAATAAACTGTCTTGTGTGAGGCACAAGCAGGATTATGCACAGCAGCATGTTGCACGCTCCGCGGGACCTGAAGCTGTGTCTGTCCACGCATTGCTGCCAGCCCCTGCAGATCATCCTCTTGGAGACCCTGGAGTTCTCTTCTCTCAGGTTTATTTCGGCCTTTGACACTGGTGCTCACACAAGTCTGTAAATTGATGATCAGCAGTGCTAATTGAAGAAAGCCTCATGCATCTCTTTTCCTGCTGAATATCCTCAGACTGACCAGTGGGTATCCAACTTCTCAAGAAGGTGAAGGACAAAAAGCTTGCCAAAATTAACTGAGAAATGTAGGTGTCCATTGTAGGTTTATAGCCAAATACTGTAGCAGTCAAGGGCTATGAAATGTGTAGGACAGAAGCTTCTGGCTTACATGGTGTTTACATTTGCCTTGCGCAGTCTGGAAACAGAGATCCAGCCCTGAGAAGCAGCGAGTGTCACCTGGGGATTAGTTTACATGTTTGCAAATAAAAGAGTTCGTGAAGACAGCGATGTCGCTGGGATTACACCCTCATTTCCTGCATGTCAGTGGATTTTACACTGGCAGAAGAGTTTTTGCTGATATAATTGAAATCAGCTCTCTGAGCACAACCAGCTGTACTTGGAACATGATCTGTAACTGTGTCTTTAGCAGAGATTTTGCCAGCAGCTCTATTCTGAGCAGCAGGCACAGCTACGTTAACAGGTTGGGAAGAGGAGGGTAGGACTCCTAAAGAAAACTTTGGTTTTCTGCTGACCATTTACTGAGGAAATCTTAACCCCTGGATGTTTTCTCTAAGCTATCTGGTTTGTATGCATAAATATTAAACGGGTGTTTTGCAGGTGCTGATTACTGTTTCTATAGCAAATCATGTTCAAGCTGCTTCTGTACTGCTGACTTCCCTCTCTCATCCTGCATATGGTCCATAAACAAGGAGAGATCAGGCAGGATTGTCATGTGAAGGGTTCTCACTGTGCATAAATGCCTTTTGTAGAGAATCTGCTCTCTGTGTCAATGGCCATGGGCTTTGGTGCCCTTCTATAATGCTAGCACACATTGCTAGTGGCACAGAAATGACCTGATGTTCACACTCCATTCCTTCATTCCTAAGCCTGGGCTAAGCAGCCTCGAGAAATCTCAACTTCTTTTCTGCCTTGTCATCTTTTTAGTCCAGAAAAATAAATAAATAATAAAAACCCCACCAAAGGAGAAAGTCTTCTTTAGATTATCATATTTATTATCTTAAGGGAACAGTGCAAAGAAACAATATTTGATAACATTATTAAATCTACAGGACTTGCTTGGCAATTCTACCAGTCATTAACTACACTGCAGTCAGGATGTGATCCTCTGTGTCTAATTCCACTATAAATTCATTCCTTCCAGCTATCTAAGAGCACTAAGAAACAGGATATTAAAAGATTTAGGTCCTGATCCAATAAGGATGTTAAACAAGTCCTCGTATTTAGGTGTATAACTGATGCTCTTGTCTCCTTGCGTGCTGAAGTACACTGCTGGCTCAGGGGGAGTTTTAAAAAGTCTGAGGGCCCTTTAGAAAGTTTCTGCTATTAGCAGTGTCTCTTTGTCTGCTTGCCAACCCAAGCAGAAGAGGCTGGTATGAGAGGCTTGCAACGCACGTACCCGATCATCTTGGTAACTGCCCACATGTTTTACAGGTTGCGACAGCGATCACTGGGGACCCCACTGCAGCAACCGCTGCCAGTGCCAGAACGAGGCCCTCTGCAACCCCATCACGGGCGCCTGTGTCTGTGCAGATGGGTACCAGGGCTGGCGCTGCGAAGAGCTCTGCGACCCCGGGAGCTATGGCAAGGGCTGCCAGTTCCAGTGCCAATGCCACAACGGAGCTACCTGCGACCACGAGACGGGAGAATGTCACTGCGCTCCCGGATACACGGGGGTGTTGTAAGTTGGATGAGAGGTGTCTTTTACTCTGCATCATTTAACTGCCTTGCTTTGACTGCTTTTAATGCAGTGAGTAATTGGCAGAACTTAAACAATCTACGTATTATGCACTTTCCTTTGTAGAAATCAGGTAACAGAATTTCAGAGAGGCTAAATAAAGGAAATCTCCTTTTTTTTGCTGCTAATTATACCTGTCTGCATACCAAAATAAAATTTACTGCTAAAGTGAATTTAAAAATCCATGACATTTTGCAGCTTGTACAACTGTAGCTGTTCCTAATTTCGGTATGTGAGCACAATCCAAATTACAGTCCAGTTTTTATAAGCAAATGGACATTTTACACATTAGCTATCCAGTTCAGTATCAAATGGGACTTACCATCTCCGATTTATTTGAGTTTCAATCTAACTGAGGAAGCATTACTGTTAAATATATCAGCTTACTATCTAGGGGGTAAATTTTTAGCATAGTGAGTAGGGATTTAGTGGTGTGACTCCTATTAACTTTAACGAGAATCATGTAGCTAAATCCCCATATACCACACTGAAGGTTTACCAGTAGGATTCACAAATTCTGCATATTAATTTTAGGACAGCAAGCAATAGTTCCTTGTTTAAAATTGCCCACAGTGTAACATCAGTACTCATTAGAGATCTTTCAGTAGCTTCAGAAGTAATTATGTTTTTCAAAATTATTTAAGGGGAAAGGAGAGTTTAGTCACTGAATTTGCTCAGAGATCTATTACAGGTGACTTAATACTTCTGCAATCTAGTATTGTTTGTTGGCCTGCATGAAGGAGAAGGTAAAAATAAAGATAATATTAACCCTCATAAATAAGTGATACACCTTTTGAATATTTTATTTAGTACCTGATTTCCTCCTAGCCTTATGACCTCAGTCCTGAAAGCACTCACTGCTAAAGCTTCTGCTTACTATCAGGAGTGGTCCTATTGACATTACTACGCCTGCTCTCAGCAGTGTGTACATGCAGCAATACATTGTATGAACATCCTCATCAAAGGACAATCAGTTATGGAAAAGAACTGCTGTGATTTCAGAACCTGGAATGAGAGAAAGAAGCAAGGCTGAAAAGCACCAATGTGTAAAGGCCTAGGAGATGCTGTGTTTTGCAGGGACAAGACTTATATCGTCCCCCCATGAACACTCAGAGAGACCCAATGAGCTTAAATAGCCTTTAAATGATGATGAGATCTTGCCAGCCTGTTATACATTGCAAATGATAGCATTTTGTAGTGGCTAAAGAAATTTCAAACAATTTAATTTCATCCTCTTATTATATTTGCAGCTTCTGTTGTTGCTCTGTCACATAATTCACACTGGGGCTTCATCTAGCAGCACTTACTTACCTAGACACTTTTCAGGGATGTGAGTTGTCCTTTGAGATTGGTGGCATGCGGTGCCTACATACAGACTGCATCCATGCATCAGCCTTGGAGTACTGGATCCGTGGCACATAAATAACCCCAGCAGAAATAAAAGAAATCTTGGCTAATTGGTAACGCCAGCCAAGGCTTACTGAGGTTTCATAATTTGCATAAAGACTCAATTGGTGGCCTGTGTTGTGGATTTTCCTCATTTGCTATTTCCTGTAAGTTCTTTTAAATGACCTCTCTGGTTTTTGTTTCTTCTCCCTCCGTGCAGTTGCGAAGAGCGCTGTCCCCCAGGCAGTCACGGAGCTCAGTGTGAATTGCGCTGCCCTTGCCAGAATGGGGGAGTCTGTCACCACATCACTGGAGAGTGCTCCTGTCCTCCTGGATGGATGGTACGTAGGTTATTCATGCTCATTCATCATTTAGAGCTTGGCATGGGAAGTTAACTCCTCACTGTCTCGGCAGACACCTTCCCTGTGTGCTTGTGGTGTGTATCTTCTATTTCTTGTCATGACCTCTAACGGTTCTGAAAGTGGGACTGCCTTTGTTGTATGTGCACAGCACTTAGGCCACTAGTCTCTGGCTGGAAGCTACCATCGTAGAGTTAAACAAACAATAGTAAAAATGCAACAACTTCTCATTGCACTTCTCTGTGGGAGGAGAAGAAAAAATGCTCTCCAAATTACAGTTCTTTGGAATATTCCCTGCACCATTAGACACTGCCCTCACACGAGATAGAAAGCTCAAAGCCCAGCTCGGCACTGTCAGAAACACTGCACTGGTTCCCTTTCAGGAAACGAGGAGAGGGAGAAGTCAAGGGGAATTCAGTGGCTCCGGCAGTCGTTAAAGCAAAAGGAATATACGCAGGGAGACAGAGACCAGTTCAGTGCCCCGTCCTTACTCAGGCATAATTCCCATTGATTGCAATAGATTTGCTTGCATCAGGGGTCACCCTACAGAGAGCAAATTACCCTAACCTTTAATCCTCTGTGTCAAGAAAGCAAGGCCAAACATTTTAAAAGTCCTTAACTTTATCAATAATGTGATAATTAACTCTCTCGGGGCTTGCCAAGTCTCACAGGCCTACATACCATTTAGCTGAGCTAAGTTTCCTGGCATTTTTCCCATATCTGACAATTAGTCTCTTGGCAAACTTGCTGGATATTAATGCATGCAAGTACTGTGATTTTCTATTTTAATACAAGGAAGACCCTGATGTCATCGTATAACTCTGACTTCTGATATGGCCCTTATACCCATTAAAACATTTGGGGACTGAGCGAGATGTTTATGTTCCTTTGGATTGGTGCAGCAAATGCTGCCTTCATTTGGGTTCTCAAGAATGTTTGATCACTCACCTGCTTTTAGGTAAAACATGCCAACCATGAGACTCGGGTGGCTATCAGGCAGCAACACAAGAGAGAACATCGCTGTGCAAACTTTTTGGTGGCAGCCATGTACTGAGAATCTCTCTCCGCCTAACAATGATGGCCAAGGGGATGATGGTAATACTGCATTTCAAATGACAAAGTAGCTGAAACTTTTCAGAAACTAAATAAGACAATGACACCTTGCCCTGAACTGGCATGCAGTGGAGAGGAAGAAAAGGTTCCTTCCTAGAGAATACTTTCTAATGCATAAAGGAAGCATTCCAATATTTTGCGGGGCCTGTCAGTCTATTCTGGCAATTAACCTAAGGACCAAGTAGTAAAGTGATTTAAATCAGCTCCCCTAATCTTATGCGTGCCAACATTTCTGAGGATATGAGCTATTTTGCTCTTCCTTACTTGTATTTTATCATCTGGAGTTCTCTCTTTTTTTTCTTTTTTTCTTTTTTTTCCCAAAGTTACAAAGTCACTGAAGAGATTTAAGAATAGAGCAGGAAATTTTTAGAGGTCTTTTAGGATGCAGCATAGACCCTATAGAAGAGCCACAGCACCGGAGCTGCACAGCAGCTGTATTCTGGCCCACTTCTACCCTGTTCCTTACAGCTTGGAGTCTTTTCTTTGCATTTTTAGTGGCCCAGAGAGACTTTCCTGAAAACTGTGTTGTTGGCTGCTCTGTCCCCAGAGAAACCCTAGAGTTAACAATTGATGTTTGAAACAAGCTTAACTGAAAATTGAAGAGAGAAATCAAGTATTCTGGTGGAAGAAACTGAAATTATAAGTAAAAGCACTCAGCTTGTAAATGTTGAGATTTTAAGTATAAAGGGTCTCTCCAGGGTTTTAATGAAAAGCTGGTAATTCAGTACACAGGGAGAGAAAAAATATTTTTTTCATGCTATAGTTTTAACTCTTGGTGGATGGAATGGTTTGTGAAGTGAGACACAAGTGGGCTGTAAATGAGCGAGAGAGAGATGATTGCTAGACAGCATTCATTTTATTTCACACCCTAGATAGTCCTTTTTTGACACCAGGAATTTTACTTGCTGATTTTAAGGCTTGAGACTGCACGTACATGTTGAATATACCATCATGTTGGAAGTAGAGAATTCTCCCTGGATTTATGCGAGTGCAAATCCACTTGGATTTTATTGCTGCTGGGTGAGCTGTGACTTTTATCCCTTCCTAGGGTAGACTTATTAACAGCAGCTCAGTTCCCTCGGGGGCTTGGTTGTCTCTGGGATACGGAAGAGGAGGCAAGAAGTTGAATAGAAGGAAGTCCGAGGGTTCTTAGGTTCTTCCTTGGATCTGCCATCTTCAGAGCCTGGTTATTTTATTACTTACAATATTCCTTTCCTCCTGCTTCCTCCCAACCCATGCAGACTCTCCAGAAGCATAAAAAGTTGTACAAACTGTGGCCTGTGGGAATTTATTGTCTCATGTTTTTTTTACCAAGAGGATGGTGGCTAACAGCGCATTCTGTTGAAAGAGTCAACAAAATGGGGCTTCCAGCATTCTGCAGTGATGGGCTTTTTCCACTTCTGCGTCTTTGTGGGTGTGGGAGTTAGTGGGTGGCTGCTTTAGGGCCTCATCAACAATTTACAGCTTTAATTCTATACATCTCTCTCATTTGCAGCATTAAATCCTCCAAGCACTCTCGGGAAGTGGGGAGGGAAGTTAAATTCAGCTCTTACAGTGCTTCTCAGAAACACTTCTGAAGGACTAGATTTCCATGCTCAGGAAAGCAGCAATCTTTCCTCGCATGACAGAACGTTTGTCGCTAGCAACACACCCCGTTTGACGCCAGATTCCATTCTCGAAGCTCTGCATCATGGTGCCATGTTAATACAACACATCCTAATGTGCTAATCACTTCTTTCTCATTCCCTGAAACCTCCGCGCTTGATGAAGTTTGTAGCTGGGTCTATTTTTCTTTCTGTCTTGGATTTTAAAAATGGGGCGGGAGGATGAGGAGAAGACAGTAGAGCAGAAAAAAAAATCTTTTCTGTGCTGCAAAATTGTAATAATATAGCAAACAATGTTAAAAGCAGAAGCTGGTGGTATCAGAGCCTTAAAAAAGCTGCTGATGGGGTGAACTTTGCGGATTAGATGTGTAAGCAGCAGGAAACGGTGGTCTGACATTTGATCCTCCAGAGAAGGATGTTTTGGATTCCCTTAGTACATATTAATGCAAAAAGTTTGCCTGAAGATTCTCTGGGCTCCGAGGGGATGCATCACAGAGTATTGCTTTCTCATCATTTGTTGATAGAAATCCTGTTCTTTTTGAGACATGAGGAGAGAAAGTATTTATTATCAAGATAAATGGGCGCTTACATTTTCAGATATATAGCACTGTGTATTACTTAAGCCCGGAGACACCATTTTTTTAACGCTGTAATCTGAATGTTCTTGAACCAAGGCCAAGCTGTCTATTTTACAGCCAAGGAGCCACCTATCACTGGCTGGGAAAGACTTGAAGCATCTATTTTATGGTTACGTTGAAGAGCAGCCTCTCCACTTTGGGGTTGTGGATCCTGCTGAACTTCCCAAACTCTGGAGAAGGGAACCCCAATGAGTGAAAGCTTAATGCTTTTATGTTAATGCTCCTGTGTTGTGTTTTGTATAGCTTTTGTCTAATATATGTTTTTTTTATTCAAAACACCTTGCCCCAGGTCTTAGTCAGGGAAATAAGACTTCTGGGAGATTGAAACAGAGTAACAGGGACAATCAAAAAGCACATTTCTGTCCAACACATTGCACTGTGCATGGCACTGGCAGCAGCTTCACTTGCAACCGTTGCCAAATGTTTTCCAGTGTAGGACCCCATCTTCAGATCATGCACTGCCAGAATGGTTTTGGCTGAAATTATTCAGCTGGATGCCAGCCTCGGATTTTATGTTTGCTCACATAAAAACCCATTTATACAACTTCTAAGAAAGTCTAGGGAAATCCTTGTGAGGCCCTGACACTTGGCAGGGAGCATTATATGACACCTGGAGGAAAACCACCTGAATTTGGCAGGTGATTCTCCAAAGAAACTGCCCATGGGAAGCATTCTCTGCCTCGGGGATGAAGAGCTGAAGCAAGGCTTGCCCAGCAATTGCTTTTCCTGCTGAGCAGTGCCAGGGTGCACAACGAAGAATGACCAACTGTCTGTTCCTCACTCTCAGGGATGATTACATGGGGAGGGAAAGGAGGAAACAGCTCAGAGATGGGGATTTGATGGGTCAGGACGAGAGAAGGCTGAAAGGGAGTGTGCAACCCAGATTTTGTGTGGACAGGAATAAAGAGGGAGGAGAGCAGAGGGCTGAGAGCATGAAATGGAGGAAGATGGTAGCCACTGAGATGTGGAATTGAGGTAGGTCAAGGAGTGAAATATGGCACCAAAGTTAAGGATAAATAGCTGAGGGATGTTGGATGATGCATCCAGCCAGTGTTGAGGGATTAGGCAGATTTTCTACTGCAAAACTACTTCTGGCCAAAAGGCTGCTGCACTGGTAGTGTGCAGTGTCCAGTTGTTTCTCTGTCATCACTGGAGTCTTTCAGCAACAGTCCCAGTCTCTTCTTCCCACCCTGCCTCTTCCACAGCTTGCCAAAAGCACTGGCATGTGCCACTCTGTGATGACTGAAGAGATGAGGGTAGAAGGAAAGAAGTGGGTATGAATTCATTGCGTTATGACCGTTGACTGAACTATTGCTCTCTCTGCAACCTTACTAGGGGCTGGTGTGTGCACAGCCGTGTCCTTCTGGAACATTTGGAATTAACTGCAGCCAGGACTGCCCATGCCACAACGGAGGACACTGTGATCCTGTGACAGGAAAATGCATCTGCACACCTGGATATGTGGGAGACAGGTAAAAATCAAAACTGCAAAGCCTTTACTTTTAACCATCAGTTGGCAATATTTATATCCCTTCTAGGACAATCTTACTCTCAGAAAAGCGGTGTTATGCTCCTCTTGCTGCAATTAGGTTCATCTTTCTAAAGCAGTTCAAACATTATAAATGTGGCAATGTTATTACTTTTTATTGGCAATGCTCTCCATTTACAGTTTTTTTAATACAACTTTTAAAATTTAATGGATTAAATTTAATTTGGATATTTACAGTGATAAATTTAATAGAGAGCATTACATGTTTACAAGATATGTAAATGAACTATATTTATACAAATTAATATCCTCAAGAGTAAGCAATGCAGCAGTTTAATGTTTCCCTCATCCCCTCTGTGCTGCTGCAGCACTGATCCATCTCAGACACCAACAAAGGGTGATAAATCCTCAAAATTCATAAACGAAAGGCTTCACCCATAAATCAATCTAAGAAGATGATAATGTTGCTTTACAAAGGTGTCATGGACTTAGCAAAATGACTACAGAGAAAAGTCGAGGTGGGATTGTAACGCATGCTGGCTTAGTCCTCCAGCTAATCCTGCCAGCAAGGCTAACGATGGTGAGGAAGCTGCAGATGAAGAAGCTTTCATTAGCAGTCTTCACTAGAGATTGGACTGTATCACCAGACTTTCCAGAGACCATGGGCACAACTCACTAGCATATCCTGTGCTAAAGCCCTTTCTCCTATACCTTTCCTTCTTTTATTAGCTAGAACAAGCTAGTACTGGTATGTCAACATACACTAAAATTACATTTTTATGCAGCAAAGCTCACTGGAATTTCTCATTTCTTTCATCATTGTATAATCAGCAGGTCTTTATAGCACACAAACAGACCAGCCTTCGACACTGCTCTGGTGTTCCAAAGGCCGTGTTCTGTCCCGTTAAATGTGGGTGCTCCTTGTTTACATTTCATTGACAGGGGTAATTGGCAAGGGGCTCTGGAGATTATGACAGAATTTGCATATGGTTAAAAATGGTGGAAATACTTCTTATTTCAAATTAATTTAGGGGAGGAAATATCAGTGTGTCTCTTTTCCACCATCCTCCATCTGGAGGCAGTGATTTTAGGATCCCTGAGATACACTGCAACAGCACTGCATAATCACTATCTCTAACCAAAGTTTTCTTTTTCTCACCTTTTGGAGACAATTCCTCTAAAAGAAGCATCTGTGCAGCCTGGACACCTACAGTAGTGACCGCACTTCAATCACAAGCTGCCCTCAGTCCTGGCCCTCTGGCTGTAGGTCTCCTTGTCTGGTTGTTGCAGACCCAGATCGATTTCTGGCCATAGGTGAATCAGCAGCGTTAGAGTTGTCAGGAGCTTCCAGCCAGCAGCCTGCAGCTGAGCCAGCTTCTTTGCTCAGCTGCCAAGATAGCCTCCAGCCGCGAGGGAGGACATGCAGCAGAAGAGCTGGCTCTGCTACAGGAGCATGGCACAAGGAAAAAAACAATTGCAGGCTGTTGTACTGTCTGCAACACTTAGGTGCACTCCAGCAGTAAGAGCAGAGAAGCTGGGGACCGGGAGTATTGATGGACCCAGAAAAGAGAAGGCAAGTAGGTAGCAGAATACCCAGTTCTGTGTCCTATCGAAAGCAGAGGTTTTTGCCACTTTATCCACTTTAGAAAGGGTCTGGAGAAACAGGCTCAGGGAGAGACAACAGAGAAGGCACTACAGGGCAGACTTCACAAGAACTGTCCTTGAGCAAAGGGAGTGTGGGCTCTTCAGATCTGTCCTTGGAGAAAGGTGAGAGAGATTTGGACTCTGAAGAGAGATGTGGCTTGGGATGACAAAGAGAAGCAGGGAGGGACAAAATAAGGCACAAATGGCTGGAAAATGTCGACAAGAAACTGAAGGAAGGTCTCACAGTGAACCTGTACCCAAGAAAAACCCTTAGGAATGGATCACCTGCCCTCTCCTGGAGCAGGGAGGTAAAAGATAGATACTGAAGGGCAAGGCTGAGGAGCAGAAATGCGGGTACATGAAAAGATAAATGAGTACAGGAGAAAGTTAGGAGAAAGTTAGTTCTGAAAGCAGCAGGGAAAACTTAGATTAGCCTAGACATTACCACCTTCCAAGTGGGCTCTCAGAATGTTAAAAAATGCTACTTTATCAGCCTTTAGTAACGGAAGTGAAGCCTTGGGCTCATCACATTTAGTTGGAGCCTTTCACTTGGGCTGGGACGACACAAACCTGCAACGCTTTGCTCTGAAGAGCCGCGTGTACCCTCACCTTGCTGTCAGCTACAGCTAGCTGCAGGGAGATTGCCCATTGATTTCACTGATGGCAGGAGCAGGCACAAGGTCTTAAAAAAGTCTAAATTGCTTTCCTTAGTTGTGTGTTTGTAGAGCATGGACAATGGAGTGGATTAGTCAGCTCTGTGTTAGTTTAGGGTCTATTTTACTTTCTGGATCTTGTAGCTGTTGCCATGCTGCAATATAATTGCAAGTGTAGCAGGAGAAAGCTGCTACACAACAAAATAATGATTTCTTTGAAATTGTACAAGGCGATGAAAAAATATTCTTCGTAATAACAGATTTTGTGAATAACAGCAATAAAATAGTAAACGTGCTTTATCTACTATTATCCTTTTTAATTGTCGATAAGTACTGTATAAATCCACCACCCATTGTCTCGTGCAGAAGATAATAACATGTAGTTAGATAATTTTTTGTGGAGATGAAATGGTCATAAAGGTCTGTGTAAGTGTAATTGTCACACTTTGTTCCCTACCTGTTTTCCAGGAAGAGGCAACACACTAAATATCTAGTAAATTGGCAAGCACTATTAATAACTGCAGGCAGCTCTGTGCTGTGCTGCAATGACTGGATATGTCATGCAAATGTGTGTTTTGCAAACTGGAAAGGAATAATAGCAGAAGCACAGTTAGAAGCTGGGAATGGGGAATTCTATGGCTGACTGGAAAAGCGAACATACTGTTTTAGCTTTGTTTTACATATTGCCATTAAACGTAAAGACTAAGTCTGAGCAGAATAAATGCCACATTTGTTGTAACAGTGTGAGCAGACTTAGTCTTTCGTTGTTGTGTTTGTAACTTCTATCAACAGAAAGGCGATTTGCAGACTAGTGTTTTTTGGATGGCTTTCAATATTTGTCTGTGCGACATAAATGTGATCACTGTTGTGAAAATAAACAAACAAAGGAAAAAGCCCAAAATATTTTACAGCATTATTCCATTAAAAATAAAGTCCACAAAAATTGTAGGTGTGTGTACCGAGTTCATCAGTTAAGCAGGCTGTCTTATGTTTAATATTTTGTGAAATTGCTTCCATTAATTCTACAGGTGACAGCCATATTATCCTGTCCCAACCCAAATAATTATAGTACATATTAAAGTACAGTGGATATTGTAATACGAATCTCCCCAGATAGGCAGAAAGCAATGTAAATTAAACAAGAAACATAACTAGGGTTTAGCAGCTCATTTTGTAATTTAATTGAACAATGTATCTGGTTGTTAATGGTGCTATGGACACATTAGATTGATATGTTGCAAAGGAAAGATGTTTAAGTAGAAAGCTAATTCCTGCTGTGATTATTCTTATGTTCCAGAGGAGTCGTTATTAGTATTCTTTGTATAAAATTCATTAGCAGTAGCTGCTTGATCTCCAAATAAATAAGTTGGTTAAATTGTTAGTAGAAAAAGGCTAATTATGTAAATGGATTAGGTCGTCAATATTTCATTTCCAGATGCTTTTCTCCCTGCTAGGTAATGCTTCATCTTTGATAAATATAGAATGATATAGTGCACTATTGACTAAGTATTCATCTCGTTGAGTACAGTGCTCTCCTGCTAACTAGTCGAGCTGTGTACGGCAGTGGAGACAGAAGGCATCTTAATATGTTCTTCATTGCATTTCATTTGCTTCAAGTGGTTCAGCCCTAATGTTCCTCGTTCTTTGCTGGTTGTTTCCCTTGCAGCTGAACTACCCTGAGAGCTGCAGGGCTAGCAGCCAGTGCTGCTGGTGGTTCTCTGGGCTCTCTCCCTTCCTGTTTGTCACAGGCTCCTCTCTTTGGGTCTCGTATGAACTCCTGAACTTGGATTGTGTAACTAGCAACTGCGTTGTTGCTTGCTTCAGTTAAATCACTAGCTCGGCCTTTTGCTTTGTTCATTTATTTTTAGTAAAATGTGATAATCTGAAGCTGCAATAGCAATTCTCTTCTTCTATACTGACAGTGTTCATTGCAGTTTTGCCTGGCTTGCATCATGCATTAATCTTTTATTACTGATCGTTATATTAACTCTCACCTGCCAGCTGTGAAATGACCTGCAGAAAGACATTTAACAATTGCCTCTGAGTTTACAGTATACACTTTAATCAATGCCCAGGATTAAATTAATGCTGATAGGCAATTTCCAATATCTGGCATCCATGTGATAAGGGAATTGGGCTTTTCTGGACTTCTTTTTCTCTCTTTATTAACTGAAAAAGCGTATCTGTATTTCACGGTGGATCATGTAAACTGTAGTACTGACTCACTGCAAAATTTTGAAACCACTGAATTATGTCAAGCACAGAATCAGTTGGTACTTCTAGGACTTTTGTTGAGCTTTTAAAAATAGGAAATATTATAATCACTTAAACTGTAGGACAATGAAACAGACTTCTTGGCAGACTTCATAATGTATTCAGTAGGGAAACAGTAGAAAAGTGCATGGAAGGTGTAATTTAAAACAATCTGTGTATAGTGTTTGCAGGTTCAATTTTTATGTGTACCAAATATTAAAAATGTTGGCAATTTTGGAGAAGATACTACGCTAAGGAATGTGAAAGTTATTTGTCTGGAGATATTATACTACTTAGCATCCCTGGAGTAAGAGATGAAATGCAAATTTGAGTTGCAGTTACTCAAAGCACACACAAAATACAAAGGAGTATATTTTCTCCTGGTTGGTATAAAGCAGGTGTGATGGCAGCATAGAGGGAAAGTAAAACTATACGTTGCTGGAGTACATTTTACTTGATGCCTAATAGACCACATTTCCTTTCAGACCTCATTATCCCTCTATGACAACTGAATGCTTTTAAAGAAGGTACACAATCCTTCTGTAATGAAAAGAGAACAAAAATATGAAGTTTATATATATATATAAAGTATCTTATTCTATATCAATTTCTTATGGCTGGTGAATGGAAATGCTGAGGTCCAGGAAACAAGAATGCACTTCGTTAACTAATGCAAATTTTGCGGGATATAATTGGACAGAGATTAATGCACTCTCAGTTAACAGCTATTTACATGCCCAAGATATCACATCACCCCAATGATATCAGTTCACGGCATATTACTTAAATAAATGAGCAATGATTTTATATCTAATTCATTAACAAAAACATGCCCATGTAAGAGTCATAAGTAAACTAGACTGTAGTATTTAATTGGATCCCGTCTCACATATTTCATTACAGGTGTCAAGAAGAGTGTCCTATTGGGACATACGGTTTTCAGTGTACACAAAGATGTGACTGCCAAAACGGTGCAAAGTGTTACCACGTCAATGGAGCTTGTATGTGTGACCCTGGATTTAAAGGGATTCATTGCCAAGAAAGAATGTGTCCAGAAGGGTTATATGGCCTCAAATGCAACAAGAGATGTCCTTGCAATATTACCAACACTCTCAGGTGAGTACATCATGTTATATACTAGTGCAGGGACTGCTCAAATAAAAGCATTAGGGAAAAAAGTCTTTTAGCTACAACCACATCCTTTTCTCTGTAGATTTAATTAAGAACATGCAGTTCCTCTGTATTACAACCTTTGATTTAAAAGACCTCAGGTTTGGAATCGTAAGCCTCAGTCTAGCCATCTACTGAGCATGTATCTGTTAACTATTTAAACAGTTGAGGTAAGATCTAAAACAATCTGACATATGGCCTTATCCTGTAGCTGCAGTCTTCTGGACATAAAAAAATAGATGAAACCCATATATATGTATAATGACCCAATGAAGTTTAAAATATATAGCTATGTTTAGTCAAATCCATCATTTTGGCTCTTTTTATGACACAGGTTTTCTTGTTAAATCTATAGACAGCAAGGGTACTTTCAAAATGAAACCTAATTTGCTTCAGTTTATGTCTCGTGGCAAATTACCTTGTTGAGAACACTTGAGGACAACGTATAAATAGACCAAAATCAATATCCCCAAGTCAGTCTGTGGAACTGTAACGAAGCCGACAATTGTCAAAATAGACATCTCCTCTCTTCTCATATGTGCCTATTTTTGCTCTTCATTGAGTATGTGTATGTGTGAAATATTCAGGTAGAAAAATATCAGGGAAGTGTACCTAAAATGGAATAAGCCTCACTTAAAAGGTCAGGTCTCAATGTTTTATTCCCTTTTGCTTTTTTTAGGATCTTATTCTTGAGGTTCTTATTACTAAGAGCTAAAGCCACAAAGAGACTTGAGACTAACATGAGACAGGTTGATTTTTCATTCCCTTTGCAGGCTTAAATAAGTTTTCTGAACCCTGAAAAAGGAAGAATTTAAGACTACTCTGTTACCCTGTTTGCTACCTTTTGTATCTTCTGACTGTTAGAATTGCTATTTGGAAGTTCCCATGCAGTAAAGAGAGCCTGGACAGCAAAAACACCCTGGCATGAGCTTTTCTGAAGGCCTGGAGTGCCCACATGTCTGCAGGGCCCCTCAGCTCCCACCCGATTTCCTCGTTTTTTGTCCATTGCTGTTAAGCATTCACAGCCAATCCAGGATTGTGTAGGCTTCAGAGGGGGGTGAGGATAATTGATGCCCAAGCAAACATGCCCTTGATAAGAACATTCTTCAATTTTAAACCAGACAGGTGGAGACCTGACTGTCTTGCTGATGATGACAAACCTACCTGGCAATGTTGCAGCTTGATAAAATATAAACACTCTCCTCAATTATGTATGCAAGCAATACTGCCTAATTTGTGCACGCGCACACACACACACACACAAACACTTCAGGCAAATCTGTTTGTGTGCTTGAGATAGACTCTATTTGTCTCAGTCTTGCAAATAAACAGGTGATCTTTCTTGTACATTCAAGTTCAACTGTGAGTGGTGAGGCTTTGCTTCACCGAAAGTCGGAGCTCACTTAAAAAGCCTTGTAATGCTGATCCTACGAGTCCTCTACAGAAAGACAGCTGCTAGCTCTGTTGGGTTTGACAGCGAGGATCCAAAGTGTTCGGCACCTCAAGGGGAGCTCTAAACAACAGGCTTCTGTCCTCTCTGCATGTTTTGTATATCATGATACCACTGCAAAAAATAACATCCCTGAGGCATGAGCTGAGCAATATACACAAAAGGTTAATGTTGTGTTGTACTGAGGACAGGTGATGACTCAAGAATTACCGCAGACAGAGCTAAGTTATAAACTCCTGCATAACACAGTATTTTGCCAGTGTGCACAACTTAAAGCTGAGGTAAACACAGAGTAAATCGCTCCTCGCCGAAAGCTCTTTTTCCTGTATACAGTAGGGTGAGACTGTGCTCTCAGCCAGTAGCTGACACCGTGTCTTCACCTCCTCCTATCCAAGCCTGCAGAAACCTGTTTGTGTGCCCTTTTTCCCGGAAAGTTGTAAACAGAGTCGAAGGTCTGCAGGCCATGGGCAAGAATGAGCTTGGCTTCTGTTTCTTAGATAACTGCTCAGTTCATTAAGAGTCCCTTACATGTGGGGAGACTGGGGGTTTGAGGGTGCAAGACTTCATCTGGGTCAGTCAAAGGACTGGCCAGGAGATGCTCTCGGGGCTTGCCAGAAGATCTTCCCTGAAGGAACAGCCTAGCACCATCCGCCTGTGAAGGAAGGTGAGATCTTGAGGATGAGACGGCTCAGACAGATGGAGGATTGAATCCTCTCCCAGCTTTTTTCTAGACGTGTGGTTATTCTTACACACCATGTACCTGCCCTGTGCATGGCTGCTCTCTGACAGGTACTTGTTATGCCTTCCCTCCCATCACTGCTTCATCAGCTTCACTTGCAGCATCCTCTGCTAAGATGGTATCTCTGTTCCCTTAATAAATGAGTCTAGTCTCTCCATTGATAAAATCTCCCTTTTTCCTGCATCTTATCACTGCTGTTATGGAACAAAGAGATATCAGCAAGCTGTAGATCTGTAAATGTTCTTTCATTCATCCATGGTATTTCAGCTTTCCACTTTTCAATGAGCTCCTCAGAGCACTGTCAATTTCTGAGCCGAGGAGTGTCAGAGCTGATGGAAAATGACCTTCTCTAAAGGCACTCCGTATTCTGAGCAAATCTTTTTACTGATTGTTTAGCCTGTCCCATGCAACACGCTTCTCTTCCCACCCACCTCCTCCCCTGAATTCCTGTCATTACTGCAACCATAGTCTTCCAAAGTGATTAATTTATCGACAGCCGTATATTCCATTTTTCCCAGAAGCCATTTAAACTGTTGGCTACATCTAGTGATACCTAAGTGTGTAGGAGAATTTTATAAACACTTGAAAGCTGGTAAGGGAAGCTTGCTTATTTCTGTCAGTTATTTTGACTCATTTGATCTGGTTAGTGGAAAGCTGGCTGGAACAGTAAGTTCTGGGGGCTTTGAGGAGCAGGTTAGAGAGGAACATTAAGACATACACATTCAGCTCTCCTATTTTCATAGATCTATCTATTTTAATGTCTGAAGAGACCAGTCTGATCATCTACTTTGACCTCCTGCATAGCAACGGCTGAAGAACATCATCCAATAATTTCTGCATCAAAGCCCTCTGAAAGGCACATTGTATGTGTGACTTTTGAACGACTCCACAATTAGGTAATTTATACTGCACTGGTGACTTGGACTGTCCTTCCACAGGGAAGGATACAACTGGGAAAAACTACCCTGTGCAAGAAACACGTGTTGAAACAGTCCATGGTAGTCAGAAGGGCATGCTTTCCTCAAAGTAGAGGAGGAGATCAATAGGTGGAACAGTCTGAGCCACTGAGCTTTCTTGACCACTGGTGTGGAGTCACTGTGTGGACCTTTAGTAGTGTCTTTCCCAGGTCAGAGACATGAGAAGGGAAGCAAGACACAATGACCTTTTAAGCCCCGACACTTTTCTACTTGCAGCTCCGCTACCATGACAAAGTCTAATGGAATGGATAGACCTCCAGAGGCTCTGATTATCGCCGCAATGTTGAAAAGTTTAGAAGAACCAAATCCCATGGACCTTGCATGACGTTTTGCCTTGAACTAAATCAAGAATGCACTTGAATGAGGCTGGCTTTGAAGATGTACTGGACTGAAGTAGTGGCCCTGCAGTCTCATTGTGGCTACTTTACAAGGAAGAGAGCATTTAGAAAGGGAGACTGGATGTAAAATGGACACCAAAAGAGAGCAAATACCATTAAGTGAGAATTAGAGCTATTTATTAAGATGAGATGACTGGTGCTAGTGTATAAACAGAAAGTCAGAAATTTCATTGGAAGAATTTGTTTTGACTGAAAGATGTGTGGAGTACAAATTCAGGAACTGGAACAGACTGTGCTGTCTAAAGCGTTTATTTTCCCAATTTGCCTTTACGAAGTTAAATTACCTGGAGCAAAAGAAAACAGGTTTCCTCAAAAATAGATGCTTAAAAAATGCAAACATCAAAAAATGCTTTCTTTTTTTCAGTTCATCTAGTATCAAAACAGTATCAAAAATCTTTCAATGCTGTTAATGTGGCTCAAAAGCCAAGGAGCAATGGTAGCTTCCAAACTGCAGCAAGAGCCATGGAACAATTTCTGTCTCCTGCCATGTTGTGTGCTGTGGACAGATTCCAGTTTCCACCTCTGCTTGACCCAGTGCCAGAGGAACACTTGGCTGCTTGCACTCATTCTAGGTTTTTTACACTATTCCTTACTGTTATCCAAGAGATTTGGAGAAATAAAGGTTGTTAAGATTCAATGCAAAATACTAATGCTTAACACTGCCAAATTCTTTAAGACTAAGCTTTCATTCCTGCTCTCATCAAGTGGTTTGAAAGCAGATGTTAGTGGGTTTGCCTTCTGGGATCCTCTCAAAAGCCCCAGGCTCTCCTGCCCATCCATTAAGAGATCCTCTTCCAGAGGAACTGTTTGTATTTCTTAATTTCAGTCTGTTGGTGGCATGGAGAAGTGCCTTAACATATGCTACCTTCATATAGCCTTGAAATGTTATATGGGCCTTGAAAGGTACATTCAGAACAGAAAGGGAAGAATTATACAAATAATTCACGTTTCTAACTATATTTCCTGTTCCTTGTTTTAACGACTTGACCATTAATTGCCTCAAATTTTTCAACTTCAGTGCAGCTAGCATTTAGTTCACTGGATAGACTGGATGCATAGGTGGTTGGATGGACAACAAACGAATTTCCTAGCTATAGTCATATGTCAGGGTACATAGTTTAAACACGGTGAAAGTTTACAGGATGCCCATATAGGATGTTCCTAACTCACACATACATGTACTACTTCTACCTTGTGAGCTGCAATATATGCAGTGTGTAATTCTGATGAATTTAATGGAATAGTTCACAGTTACCGGAATATAAAAATAGTAATAATAATAAAAATGTAGGACTATTTAGTGATATCAGCTGCAGATCTTAAAGATCTGCAAAGGAGAAAAGGTATCATTTTACAGTTGGAAAAGATGAAATACAGAAGGGATCATTTATATGGCCAAGATTCACTGGCAGAATCAGGAAGAGAACAGCTGCTTTATGAATTTTGGTTAAGCATCTAAATTGCAGACATCTTCAAGTTAACAGTGTATAAGGGCACCTTAATTGTCAGACGGGAGTTTGTGATTCAGGTCTCTGCATTGTTCCTATCCGAGACATCTCTCCCATGTCCCCAGGCTGGACACAGCCTGCAACCTCATTACCTGTGGAGCTAGCTGCGTAGCTTTGAAGTCTTTTTGCATGCTACATGACCATAAGACCATGGTGTGTCTGAATGTTTGGTTTGCTAAAAGCGTGGGAAACATTTATTCTGCTACCGTCAAGGAAAAGATTTCTTTCCCCTGCTATATTGCCTGTTCTCCAGCTGTTGCTACTTACCTGGACCTGTTGTTGTGGGTACCATAACTGCAATTTAACGTGTTTAAAGAGTTTAACACACTCTGTAAGACAGCAAAAGACATGTATTGCAAAGCACTGAAGAAATACAAGTGCTTGGCCTAGGAGAAGAAGCAAGGTCTGATATGCTCAGGCTAATGATAAACCCAGTCTTGCTTCAAGGGGCAGATTACATGGATGCAGGGACCCACATCTGCATGGGGCTTTTCCTAGCTCAAAGCCTTACGAAGGAGTAGAAGGCAGCTTGGCAGGGGGGCAGTGCACAGAACATGGTCTCAACCTTTTTCTGGGCCTTGCTGTGGATTTTACGCCCCTTTCTCCCACAGACTTCTGCAAAATCTACTTGGTTCTAGCTGGTTTTAGTTCTTAATAAATAGCCTACATCCCATGCAAAAAAGCTGTCTGTTTTGATGAAGGAGCCAGCCTGGGAGTAGAAATTCTTACTGAGTGTAGTATTTTCAATTGAATTGTCATAGACTGATTCAAACTGCCATGAGCATGCATTACGTTTGAAAGATTTAATTTAGCCAATGGATGCAGTTCTCATGCAAGCGCATGGCATGTGTGGTGGTAGTGAAAACAAAGAAACAAAAATCCGCTGTAAAATGTGTCTTTAATGCTTAGCTTTCTGCTCCTATTAAGTAATGATTAATAGACTCAGAGGGGAAAAAAACGAGCTTTTATTATTTTCATCTAAATGTTAAGAGGTGCTGTGTGAACGACCATAATTTCAGGGACTGCTTTGTCAGAAGAATTTCATGGATAGTAGTTTGTTAAGCTGATGAATTGTTTTAATTACTCAGTCAAACGCTATTTATGATGAAACACATGACACTCACAAAATTTGATCATTCTTAGTCACAACAGTATGTGACTAACCTCTCCTACCAGTAATTGCCAGAAACATACTTGGAAATTTCATTTTATGAGGCTACCTTGAAAATTAACATATAGGATATTAATTTTATAGGTGTAAAGAAATCTATTCAGTCATGTCCTCAATATTAAACCGTAGCGATAAATAACCATAAAGGAAAATGAATAGATTCTATGAAGCAAAGAGAAGAGGAGGCTGAGGGGAGGCCTCATGGCAGCCTGCAGCTCCCTCACGAGGGGAGCGGAGGGGCAGGCGCTGAGCTCTGCTCTCTGGGGACAGCGACAGGACCCGAGGGAATCCCTCCTAGCCTTGAACATCTTTAACTGGCTGTGTAACACCTAAATGGTATGGCACATACAAGGCTTAATCCTTGGGTGGTTTATGTCAACAACCTGGGTCACATTCATCTGAGAACAGAAAAGATATTTTCTGATCTGAGAACAGAAAAGAAATTATATTTTTAAATAAAATGGGTGCAAAATTCCCAGTTCAGTGGGAGTTCCCAGATGTTTGCAAGTGACACCCCAGTATGGTATTAGGTACCATATTCCCTATACATGTCCTGACTTATATGGTTGCTTATGTTCGCCATCCCAGACAGTTCTCAGCTTTGTTTTGTTCTTAGTGTGACTTTTGCTGGCATTGCATTTGAAATGTTTAACTGAGATATTCCTGCAGTTAATGGACAGTATTTTTCTTTCGCGTCCACATCTCATTAACATCTGTCTGTCTTCACTAGCTGCCATCCATTGTCTGGAGAATGTAGCTGCAAAGCCGGCTGGGCTGGACTCTACTGCAATGAAACCTGTCCCCCTGGATACTACGGCGAAGGCTGCCAGCTGACCTGCTCCTGCCAGAACGGTGCAGATTGTGACAGCATCACAGGAAAGTGTACGTGTGCACCAGGATACATGGTAAGTGAGAGCTGGGAACAATGGAGCATTTCATAAGGTGCCTGCTAAAAAAGTCAAGAGGATTTTAATCTCATTTCAAATAACATTTGCATAAAAGCGGCCAGATGCAGGTCATTTTTCCCCATTTTACTGTAAGTCCACAGAATTCTCCTTTGAACAGTGTCAACCTATTACTTCTGCTTACTTATTTAACATCAGTATTGTAAGTTTATGACTGTTGTAAGTATAAAGACTTGGTTCCCTGTCGTACATTCTAAGTCAAGACATAACAAAAAAGATGTCAGATTATTGTCTGCCTGGAAGAGCAGAAAAAGAATTCTCTTGGCCTTTCAGCATGTTCGTTGTCAGTCACACTGTGTTTTTAATAGATGAAGATTTTTTTTAATGTTACAAATGATAGAGCAATTTATGTCTTTTCTGAGTATATTGGCAGGTGTCTTTTACCTGAGCATCAGAAAGATCCTCAGACATTCTGAGGTAAACAAGCTTTATATTTTATAGACGAAATATAAAATGGCTGAAGAAATCAGCCACAGCGAAACAGAAAGAAGGCAGATCATGAGCTGATAGAACAAACAAGAGTTTCCACTGATATTTAGCAGTCAACTACAATGAGCAGCCTCCTAAATGTGTTTTACCCTCTTATTTTAAGTTAGATTCAAAATGAAGTGAATACATATCTTAAAATACCAGAGGTCTGATCTTCGACTATGTTGTAGCTCTTCTGCTTTGCTGTTATGACACACAGCGAACATCACACTGGGTAGCTTTAGAACCAACAGAAGGAGTATGACATATCTGATCTAGATACCATCAGTGCCTACTGCATTGCTTTGGGTTTTCTTGGAAAAAGGTTGCTGTATTTTGGGTACGTGCTGCTGTCATCTATATGGGAAGGATGTGCAACTGTGTGACAAGATCACATGTGCAGAGCCCTATATGAAATTAGTGGGGTGCTAAATCCTGTTTAGCCTCCCTCCCTTCTAAATCTACCCCTCAGCTGGTGATCACCACCTTCCATCTCCAGAACAGCAGAAGTGGGGTTATGGTTTCGAGTCACTTTCGTTCTCTGTTTCATGTCAAAAGCTGAACCTGAAAACTGGAGCTTCCATGTAATTTCCAGGAGTTCTCTCAGTGCTGGCTATACACAGATTTATTTAAACATAAGTTGTAGGAGTGGCAAAAGCATGCAGGACAGCAGTACTTAGAGATGTTTTAATAAAAAAGAAAAGAACTTTGAGGTTTGATTCCTCACTCATTTACACTAATAGAAATCAAGAATTTATCTTGTCTGTACACCAGTGATACACAAGTATTAATATAAAGTAGAGAAAAAGATGAAGACAGCAGCATATAAGTAACAAATGCAAAACAAAAAGATACCAAGACCCTCTTTCTGATAAAGAGTGCTGTTAAAGTTTGCAGCACAAGAATATTTTGGGACCCTTTACAGTACGCATGTAAAAAACCTCATCATTTGTCCAATATATATAGCTCCAAGACAGTGTTATTGCAGCTGTGAAGCCTGGGAAGATCCTATTGCATTGCTTCAAAATAATATTTAATCTCATAATAAAGAGCTTTCTTGCACTGACATTTAAACAGCTTGGTTATTGAGGATAGCTCTATAATCAGTGAAGCATATTTAGGCATTAGTATCATTGCTCTCTCATAATATACTATAATCTCTGGCAATTAGTCCATGAGGGGAAGTAAAGCCTTTAAATTGCTAATTTATTGCCTCTGAAGCGTATTTGTCATTTGTATGCATGCCAGATGACTTGAGTTGCAATAGTTCTTTCAAATGCTGGAGAACACAGGCTGTAAAGAAAACTTGACAGAAACCTTTCCTTCCCACCCCAGAACAGTGGTGTCCTGCAGAGCCGCTCTAGCTGTACGCTTCATCGCCTGGGCAGGGAAAAGGTGTCAGCACTGCTCCCCGACACAGGCTGCAGGTTGTGGGAGAGATGCCATGGGGCCAGGACCCTCTCAAGGCTTGCAGTGGCTTTTCTCAGTGGCACACTCAAGACCAGGCTTTGCCTTCAGGTGTGCATGCCTGCCTCTTGGTGAGGCGATGGGGAGCGCTGCCTGCGGTAGAGTTTTGCCCTTGAATTCGGGCAGCCCACAAGCAATGCAGTGTCTGTTCCTGAATGCAGGATGTCTCTTTTGGCAGCACGGACAATAGAGAGATGCTAATATAGAACTGGGCAGAGGTAATTATTCAGAAAAGCCATAAATGAATCCCTCTTGCTTTTTCTAGCATGAAGTTTGGCTGATGCAGCTCTGAGGTCAGAAATTTTGACATGTGGTTGGAAAGAATGAAAGTGGGATCAACATTTTACACTTCATGGAAACATAGGAACTTATATAGCAGAGCAGGGTAAAGGGTTTCTAGGTGAGGGGAATGTAAGAGGGCATAATGGCATGTGGGACACAATTACAAAGGCAGAGGTTGGACCCATAGGATGCTTAAGGGTACTGGCCAGCTACAAAACATAGTGACCAAGAAATCACAGTCTCTTCCTGACAAAGCACTCCTCCAGACCACTCATCTTGCACAGATGGCTTGTCTTTTAACTGTGCCCTGCCTCGGCTGTGTCAGGGCAGCTGGGCTGGGTTTCAGAATGAATCATCTGCTATCACAGCCAAAACAGGGACATTTTGTTGGGATGCAGAACAAGCCATTAAAAACACAAAGCATCTGGTCACCTTTATTAAACGTATTAAGTGGAAAGGCAGCTATCCCATAGGTTGAAATGTACGTGTGCAGAGCTCTTAATTTTTTGGAAGCTAAGCAGATTCAAGTGTTAAAATAAAAAGGTACATTGTAGCTCAGAAAATAATACATTATTTATTAGCTTTGACATTTCCAAAAATTCAAATGCCAATGCTAAATATTGGTGAGCTTGCAGTTTTGGATAGAATTTCAAAGCCTTTTATATCATCTTTATTTTAGATGAATATATTGGGTCAGACTCAACAACCAGATTTACACATACCTGGCTCTAAAAACAAATTACACTGGTGTAAAGATGTTATTGGGTATCAGTACAGGTTGTATGTATGAGGTTTTGATACAACTTGTGTTCACACTGGGATATTGCACTATTTTAACCACGGGATGAGGGCATTGTACTATTTTAACTGCAGATGCTGTGTGTAGATTTGTCTGAAGAGGGGGCTGAGAAATCGGAGTGACCCACTATTATGCCCACAACAGCTCAGTTCTTGGAGACAGCCTACAGGACGATAAAAGCAGAATAACAGGAGCAGAGGGGACACAATAAGGTCTTACTCCCCAAAATCACAGAGCAGGTCTAGAGCTCCTCAATAGGAGCAGGTCTAGAGTCCCCACTGCAGGCCTCTTGTAACCCCTGTGCTTACCGCATCTCACTTTTGGAGGGGGGTTAAGGGGTTGCATCCATTAATTAAAATGATTGCAGGGAACCATCATTATAAGCATGCCAATAGGGCCAGGAGGGCACTTCCCCGAAGCTAGTAGTTTTTAAATATTTGAGAATTGCCCCATAGTACTCATATGATGAATTGCCAGTGATGTTTTTCTGAAGAATGGCTTTGAAAAGCCAGTCTGCTGCCATTTTATTTGTGGCAAGAAGGAATCTGATAAAAGCACACAGGGACTACACAAAGATTACCCTTAAAAAGTAGACAGGGAGATTCTCAACTAGTAGAAATTGGATCCTTACTCCCACACGCAAATATTCACTCCTTGCAAAAAATTATTTGGATTCAATTACGGGGGTGATGAGAAGGGTTATACTAACTTGCACCTCCCCCTCCTTCCAAATTCTGCTTTCAGATGCTCTCTTACAAGCCCACTGAAGTCTTTTTTTGCTATAGGGATGTAAAAGAAATCAGGATTTGCCCTGTCCTCTCTTCTTTGTTTTTGGTTCATTGAATTTTATTCCTGTAATTCAATAAATGTGTTGAAGAAGGCCAGAGAATATGAATTAAATATGACAGGAGACCACAGGAATCCTGACCTTCTGTCTCACAAGGAAATCTTGAAACCAACCCCCTGCACATACCTATCAGCTTTCTAGCCACTGAAATCGTTACAGATGCTATTGAAATACAACTCACTTCACCTTCTCCATTGCACAGCTAATTGCAACTTTCTTGAAAACAGTAGCTACCTAGACACCTCATCCTGTGATATGCCTTTGTTTCTTTATGGATGCTTTGTTTTCTTCCTTTGAAAAATGTGTTCAACTTCAAATGTTTTCATTCTGTCTATTGTGGCAAGGAGATAGGTAGTTAAAACATTTCTCTGCCCAAGACACTGAGAAAACTTTAACACTTATCTGTGGAATGTGCGGTCAGCCTTTACTTCGACGGACACTTAGGTCTGTATTTCACATCTAGATGACAGAACTTATATTACTTTAAAGAGTTCATCTATTTATGCTGCTATTTTTTGAAGACCTGTCTGCTTTTATTGAACCCTGCATGCTGGCAAGCAAAGCTAGCACTTCATCACCAAAATGAAAGAATTCATTTTGACATTTTTCTATTCCTTGACTATATTGGTAGATCCCATACAAGCTGATCCCTGAATTACACAGTACAGGAAAAGATGGAAACAACAGGAGAGATGAACTCTTACTACAAGATTTTTCAGCTTTTGAGATGTCGCTTGGATTCCCTAAAACTTTCCAAGATGGATTTCAATTCTGTACATCTGTAGTCATTTGCATCTTTTGTTGACACTTGCATCAAAATTGCCTTTCAAATATATCCTCATGTAAGTGCTCATGTATATAAATCCTCACTGAGCTCAGTGTGAATCTGTGCACTTAACGATAGTGCGCAGATGCCTTACTCTGGGTCTGTACATCCATAAGTTTGCCTAGTTTGGCAGAGTTTCTTTATATAATGTTTTCTCTACTGCAGGAGTACAAATTGCTTCCAACATACATGCCAGCATATTGGACTAAAAGTCAGCACCTGTAACACACATAAACAATTGCTCAAGCACTTAGGAAAAATAAGTAAATATTATATTGCTATAAACCTGCGCAAATGCATGGCAAATGTATAGCAAATTTTGTAACAGATAATCTCTCAGTACAAATGCACGCAGTCTCAGGCCAGTCTTAGTCTGCCCCATGCCTACCCAGTGAGTAAAATGACCAATTTACCCTGCTATGAAATGAGGAAAACCATAATTTTGTTTTACCTATCATAGAGGTCATAGAGAACTTACAGATCTGTTGAGTATTGCAGCCATGATTGGCTTCCTTCTGGCACATGCAATAGCTCTCGGTCCCCAAAGAAAACATACAGGAGAGAAAAAAACAATCTTTCCATCTATATTAAAAATAAAAAATAAAAAAAAATCCTGCTCTCCTGTCCTACACCTTTAAAATTCTCTGTGTTGTCTAAAAGAAGAAAAAAAAAAATAAAGAAGTAACTAGAAAGGAGCACCTTATCTTATCTTCAGTTGAATTTTCCCTGAAGGTCCACAATCCCAGGTAGGTCTGGAGGAATTTAAAGAATCAATGGCTGTAGGTGTTTTCTAAACACTCAAGGTGATAAATACAACTTTATCAGAATATTCCCTCTCTTCTACATATTTGCTTTCATCTTTATTCTAAATGTATCATCCTTCACCAGTTCAGAAGGAAGCAGGAAAAAAAGAATGAGACTTTTCTCTTATAAGCCCCTGTTTTAGTAGTGAAGTTATTTTATAAATTTCATAAAATTCTTAATATAAAAAATGAACCGAAGGTTGGAGATAGTGGATCTGTTTTGGGGGCTTTAACTCATTTAAATGATCTGTTTCTCTTTGAGATAATTCCAAAAGTACTTCAGTGGAAGCTCATCTCTGAGCAACAGGGCACCTCATCAAAAGGTTTAAAAAGAAAAGACGAGGGGAAAAATCTTCAATAGAGCCTGTGTCCTTTTATCCTTGATTTACTGAGCATATCAGTTACCCCCCTTTGTTAAGAACTCTTTTCATTTATAGGTATAGAATAAATTCAGCCATTTTATCAAGATGTTCTTGTTACCAATCACCAGTATAAATTTTACTTGCTGTAGGAGGGGAAAAGGTTTTCTGGCACAGCAGTTGTCCAATTAACTGGAGTATTACAGGCAACAAAAATAGTTT
This sequence comes from Anas platyrhynchos, assembly GCF_047663525.1. Taxonomy (NCBI): domain Eukaryota; kingdom Metazoa; phylum Chordata; class Aves; order Anseriformes; family Anatidae; genus Anas; species Anas platyrhynchos. Next base: position 22,716,403 of record NC_092597.1, on the reverse strand, counting down.
CCCAAGTCTCATTTCATGAATTACCTAGATGCACAAGTAAGATGCAATTTCTTCTCACTGCTTTCCTATTTTATTCATGATGTGATGTCTCAAAGCCAATGTGAATGGCTAGCAGTAGTGGCAGTGGGTATGGAAAAAGGCATCCATACTGTGCAGATGGGTTTGAGCATGGATTGCAGCTTGGAGTGAATTTATTATTAATTAATAGTAAAAACAAGTTTTTGTATAGGTAGTAGAACTAAAAAAGCTTTGTTTTCCACAGATCTATATCCTGAGCTCCCTGGCCTTTCCTACCTCACTGCAGTACCCTGGTCTCTCTGTCAGGTCCCCTCTGACATTTTAGCTAGCAAAGAGCGCTCAGATGGGCTCACGCACATCAAATTTTCATAATCCCCTCCCTACATAATGAGGTTAAAGGTACCAAGTTTCACGCTCCCTAAGAAGGATTAGGAGTTGCCTGAACAAAGACTGAATATTAAGGCATGACGTGGAAGGAATTGATTCCTGTGTTCTCACCTTTTGAACTCTTTCCCATTTATTGGCTTTACCTTTGTTTCTCCTCAGTTATTCAGGAGTTCAGTGGGCTTCATTTTAAGAAGCTTGGGGATATCCTTCTATAGCCATGACTGGCTCCTCAGCCACCCCTGAAGTACAGAGACACGGCAGGAAAGGCAAAACCAACTCGAGAGGACCATCCCTGGTGACACAAGGAACAATGCCAGAGGGAAAGTCACTGCTGGGGTACAGAGAGGGAGGTTTGATGCAGCTGCAGAAACAGCAAAAAGAGCTGCTAGTTTTGAAGTATTCTGAACAGTTTTGAGAAGATCGTTTTGTCAAAGTCAGCAAGAAGGAATGCAGTCTCTTTGATAACGTGTGTGAGTTTTAAGTCTGAGCATAGCGTGAAATTATTTTTAAACATGGAAGATGTAATTGTGCTCTGGAAAACCATGATAGGTCAAATTAAAAATGTATTTACATGGCGCTTGAAAAGTGGCTAAAGACAAAAGTGCTATTAACTGTGAAACAGTCACAATAACACAGCCAAGTCCTCGCTACTACCTGTGGTTGTGTTCAAGAACTTCTCTCCAAGTTCTCATTCTTTAGGTATCCATTGTCCTTAGAATGTGCATTTTCCTGGTGGCTTCTAGATGGAGTCTGAAAGCTCAACTGCTGATTTTTTAAGCTTAGAAACAACTTTACAAATGGATTTGGAACAAGTACCACATCTAAAGCATACCATAAAAAAACAGTTCTGCTCCATACAACCTAATTAAGGGTGAGCTGGAAATTTTTTCTTGAAATGAAGGAACTCTCACTATCTAGTTGTATGGAAATTTTATCTGTTAGCTGGGTTGGATGCTTAAAGGTCTTAGTGTAAATAAGAACATCACATGCCCTGTGTTTTGGTTGACTCCGTATGTACATAGCGCTGGTCAGGAATCACTTGTACCTATCAGGAGTTTTGCATATTCATAGACCAGAAGAGAACCAGATCTTGATCTCCCTTTCCATTGATGATCTCTGAATTTTCCTACCGTCTCAATACACGTACAGAACTATATATTTATGTGCATAACATAGCCATATTTTTATTTTTTATAAGCCATTGGGACTAACAACATACTCCAGAGCTTTGCATCTCTAGGCTAGTAGTTCTGATCCAGGCCAGGTCAGTACAGACTGAAAACTATTTTCTCTTGGCTGTGCAGTGGCCTGCACGAAATGACTTTGGTCTCAATCCAGCTCCCCGTGGATGAGTATGCACATCACAAACCCCATTTCTATCAGCAGTGACTGGCAGATTTGTTGGCAGACTGAGCCATTTACCATTTTACCTTCACAAATCACTGCTTCAGGTCAAGCTTGGTAGCATGGCTGTGTGATCCATTTCAAAGTCCCCACGGGACTCTTCCTGGGGACAAACAGTGCAGGTACTTGGGGCTTTCAGAATGGCATCATAAGCACTGCATTCCAGTCAGATTGAGCATCTTTATTAAGTGGCAGGTGCCTTTCCTGAAAGTTGATCCACTGAGATGGTCCTGCTGCATGGAGACTGGGAAACAATGAACAGCACCACAGAGCAATGGAACGGGATGCAGGCTAAAACCAGTATTACACTAATGACTCACAAATGGATTCTTCTGGCTCTGCTGTGTTACAGGAGAATATATCCTACATGCAGATCCCCATAGGGAAGATCATTATGGGGAGACCACCCGTGTATTCCCAGGCTTTCAGACTAAGCTGCTCCCCTATTGATTTTTATATCAATGAACCAGGTGCTTGCTGCCTATTAGGCTTGTTGGCATTCTCCCCCAGAGCTCCTATTGACCAATTAGACATTTCTGCTGGAGTACTGGCGGCCACAGCATTTAGGAGCCTGACAGCGGTCGTGTCAGCACCTGGCTGCATGAGCCGTAATGAAGGGGCTTCTCTCACTTCAGGGCATTTGTTGTTGGCTGAACTATTGTACCGGAGTATTTAACAAGGTCACTGGATGCACAAGACACAGTGGGTCTCCCTCAGTTGTGGAAACTGCATCCTTTTCTTTGAAATCAATGGATTTTTTCGAGATCATTTTATCAAGTAGTTCTGTTTCATTTTGCTTGCTCTCTCTCTTAGCAATGTACAAGCTCCAGAAATTGTCTGTGACAGCTCAAATTCTACTTTGTCAGCCCAAGTTTACCTGAACATAACTGCTAGCTTCAGTAGGATTGTCCCAGGTATACAAGAGTGGAATTTGTCTCAGTGACTGCCTCTACTAATGAGAACTGATTCAGTTACACACAGTGTCTATAATTTGATAAGAACTGTGAGCAGTCCCAAATCTCTTCCTCTTTCTTCTTATATTTACTTTTACTTCTGGGCTCTGCTGCAGCTTTATGTACCTGAATAACTCCAAAGTTTTCCTAAGTGGGTCCAAAGGAACCAGCTTCATATAGAAACCCGGAATGCCTCTGTCTTTGTTACTAGTTGACATATTTCCTGTATTTTATCCTTAATTGGCAATGTGGCTGTGTCAAATTGCATTTCCGTTTCTGTAGCCTCATTCAGTATCACTGGAGCTCAATATCCTGTTCAGACTGAGTCATTTGAACTGAAGCTTGCAGAGGAATAAACTGCTTGCCAATAGCAGTGTCTCTTTTCATCTATTAAGCTTCTAAATGTACATATCCTTATCCACACTATCTGTGGATCAATGCATAGAAGCGTTGGTAGCTGATTCTCTTGGTGGTTCAAATTGCAAACAGACTTTATTACAGTCACCCAAGTCACTGGTTAATTCCTTATTTTATTTTCTAACTATACTGCCAAAGGATGAGGGAGGTTTTATCCTTTATGATCAGACATGTGTAAGTGGAAAATCCTACTGTGTTTCTTATGCTGAAGAGCAACTGAACTTTTACCAGGTATTGGACTCTCTTGCTTTTGGTTTCTGGTTTTAGGAAATGTGTGAAAATTTGAAGAGAACATCTGTTATCTGCCTGTGAATGATTGCCAGGTTATTTACCAGCTTTTCAGAAGCTGCATCACAAACCCCATTAGCTTAAAGTTGACATGAAATGTTATTCATTTCATGCCATAAAGAATATTTTCCACCTATGTATGTAGATGGTTTCTTTTTTTTTGCTTTGATCCTTTCAAGTGTGGATCAGGCAGCCCAGAACCGATGTCAACAGCAGGTGTAAGCATCGTGAGCCCCCTGCCTGCATGTTTCCCATCCTCAGAGCTTCTGTGATTCAGTGCCCCTAGCAAGAGACTGGCTGAGGATACCTGCTGTGCACAGCACATTTAACTCCTCCTGGACTCAGTCCATCCACTCGGTGTGGACAAGAGGTCAGGCATGCACTGATGTGCTGAACTTGTTGTCAGCTTCTGCTACAGAAAGATGCAGGTCTCAGCTAGTGACCACGGTGTGCATGCTAGGGAAGTTTGGATTTGACACCGTGCTTAGACATTATCCTTAACTGGAGAGCACAGCTGCAGAAGGATGCTAAAAGAAAGTTTGCCAACAGTGTAAAATTATTGGGATAATCAAATATAAAGCTAATGGCATATATGCAGAAAGGTTTTGTGGTACGGAATGACTGGGTAAGGTGAAAGTTGGTGCTCAGAAATGCAAAGTAATATACAAGGAGAAAGTAATGTTAAGTAAACACACAAAAGGTGAATTCTAATTTAATTCCTACCATTCAGGGACAGAGATCAGGCAATCACAGTGGGTAGTTTTCTGAAATACGCAAATGAGTGCTCATCTCCAGTCAAAAAAACAAACCAACCCAGAGCACCAGCTAGAACAGTTAGAATGACCAGGAAAAGAACAAAACAGGATAGAAAAACAATTTTTTGTGCTATTGTATAAATCCATAATATATCTAAATCTTAAATTACTGCATGCAGTTTGGCTGATTGCTGCTTACGAAGGATATAATGGAAGTAGTGAATGGTGACAAAGATCATCTTTTATTTGGAATAGCTTCTATACAAAGAGTGACTCGATAAACTAGGACCCAGTTCAGAAAACATATGGCTGAGGAGGGATGTGATAGAGATCTATGGAACTGAGGCTGGTGCATAGGGCACGAACAAGGAATGATTATTTACTATTTCTAATAACACGGGAACAGGGGGCAACCAATTAAATGATTGCACAGCAGGTTTAAAGACAAAGATAGTGCTTTTCACAGAATGTGTAATTAAATTGTGAAATGGCTCCCATAAAATGAGAATAAGAGAGTGGGATGATTTTGCTTAGAAAAGGGGTCACCAAGGGTAGATATGTGAGAGGTCCCTTACATCATTGGAGAAGGGAAGAAGGAACGCGTGTTTGCTATTTATCACAGTATAAGAAGTTTCCCAATTAAACAACAGGCAGTGGATTGAAGCAAACAAATAAACAGAATTTTTCTCCTTTGTAGTTATAATTAAACTGTGGATCTTCTTGCCAGAGGACGTCATAGAAGCTGAAAGTATAAATGATACCTTTTATTCCCTGTTTTTGCTAATGTCCTTCTTGCAGAGCTGTTCAGACTTGTCAGCCAGAGCCAAACTTATTATTGCAAAAAAGTCAGAAGACCACAATCTTTTATTAGGCAGATCTTGGACTGTGCCACTCAGCTCATGTGGACTGAGCAGGAACCATGTCCATTTCCCAGACAAGGACATTCCCATACACTAGCTGGGGCAGAATTAGCCAGGTAGGTTCCCTTCTTGTAGATACTTACTGAAGAGGACCAGATGAGCTTTTGCTCTGCACTAACAGGGCCTCCCCTAAACAGACAGGAAGACAGAAATTGGAGCATCCAGGTCTGTTTCCTCTCTCTCGATCTCACATAGCTTGTAACCGTGCAGCTGCAGCTAGTGAAGAAGGGTGGTGGCTCTGAGGTCTCTGCATGCCTCCCAGGGTGGTTCTGGCACTGGTAGAGGCAACATCAGGTTAGTGTTGTTCCTTTTCTTTTACCGTAGTGATGACTGCAATTCAAATTTCTCCATCTAAAAAAGCAGAAGAAAGCAGGGCTTTTTTTGTCTTTACCAGTAATATTCAAGGGCTGGCTTCTGTCCCACAGTTTGGGCACAAGTAGCTTGTTGAGTACATCATGAAGAGCACATCTTGTGTCTACTTCTCAGGCATTTAAATGCTTTCCACCGACTTGAAATAATCCACATTATGTCTGGGTCATTTTACCTTTTGGGACATTTAATTGTGATATGGCCATGGTTTTTGGAGCACTGTAGAATAGCAGCTGCTGAAAGTTGATTATAGTAGCAGCAATGAGCCCTGCAGATATTTGACTTTCTCTATTTACTGTAAAGGTGATGAGGCACTGGACCACGTTGTCCAGAGAAGTTGTGGATGCCCCATCCCTGGAAGTCTTTAAGGCTAGGCTGGCTGTGGCTTTGAGCAACTCAATCAAAGTGGGTGGCATCCCTGCCCATGGCAGGGGGTTGCCAACCCAAACCATTCAGTGATTCTGTGATCCTATATTAACTTCCCCAGAGTTAAATTTAAAATATTCTGAGAGTTTGCTCCTTGCCTCACCTGAGTAAACCTAAAGTGGACCTATTCCAGATTTAAATTGCTTTACAAAAAAGGAACTTGGTTATCCATATGGTCCCATGATGTGTATCAGTAACCCTCCTGATACAGACAGGATTGACCTGCCTCGATAATACATCTTCCCAGTAACTAAATCTAAACCCAAGCATTAAAGATGTTTTCATTTCCACCTGAAATATCTGTTCCATAAACAATCTCCCCAGCTCAGCTGTGAACAGAATTAGGAGCTTGTTTTAGTATCCTGCCCTTACGCAGCCAGCTGCTGGGGCTGGCCAAGCTCTGCACACCCATCTGATTTAGCTGAACATTGGCCTCCACTGTGTTTTTTGAACTGTGTGTGGCTTTGTTGCTTGTACTCCATTACAGGCTGCCCGGGGGAGGCTGTCCTCTCAGGTACGATGCACTGTCTCACCAGGAGAAATGTCCCGAGGAAATGATGTAGGAGTTGTTTTACCCAGTCTAAATCCAATCTCCTATTTTTGGAGAGGTCCCTCATGGATAAATGTGTTTTGTGATATTTTATTAGGTGAAAAGTGCTGACTGTATAAAAAAAATCTTGTTCGGAGGTTGATGATCATCTTTTTTTACTCTCCATACTACTTTCCTTGTGAACACATTTAATTATATGAGGCTGTATTCATTGCCTCGCTGCCATTAAAGTGCTCTGCAGTTAAGGTCTAAATACTAAACCAGGCAGATATTCAAGTGTTGTAAAGTTAGTCTAGATTTTTTGGCCAGCAACAGTGCTACACGGATTTACAGTGCAGGGGGTCTTGCCTGCTCTCTTATTGAAGTCTCTTTCTTTTTCTTAATGCCCATATTTAGGTGGCTTGAAAGTAAGAATGGATTATTTTAATTGTAGATAACTGACTGATATTGGGCATATTTTTAGTGCAAACCAGAAAACTATTCCCTTGTGGTGAGGGGGGTTGTAGTGCTCACTGACAGAAATCCAACTCAAGCTTGCTGTTTAGTATGAAAAATCAATTTTTTTTAATGAAAGTTTTATTTGTATTTGTTTTCACTTCATTTCATGGAGGCAAAAAAAAAAAAAAAGAACCACCACCTCACGAAGCTAGAATTTGCTGCCTTTATTCGTCCTGCTCCATTACAGCAACTTTGTGCCACGACTGCCTTTGTGGGACCTTGTGCTCTCCTCTCAACCTGTGCAGCCCAACAAAAGCTTTGGCTACAGCTGGTAAAATGAAACCAGAGCTGGTGGATTTGTGCATGTGCACATATAATCTCTCTGTGTATTTTATAACAAGATCAAAAATACATTTTCATTTATTTATTAAATAATATTGGTTAAAGCGTTTATAATACTTTGAAAGGTTATGTGATACAGCATTCAGGACTGTGAAGGGTTGTGTCTTTGGGTGAGTCATGAGCTTGTGACTTAAGAAGTGACATAAAATGTCACTTTTTGAACATAAGAAAGCTCTTTCCTGTCCTTTCTACCTCACTCCATCTTCTTCCATACAAAGGGCGAAGGGAAAAGGAGACTGAATAAGGTCATCAGTGGTTTCATTGTGCCATTTTAGATCTGTATCAGACTCTAGCACAGCTACATCATACCATGTTACAAAATGGGTAAAGGAGCATTTGTCAGTTCTTAGTAACACTGATTACCTGCAGACTGAAAGCCTGGCTTGTACAGGGCACAAGATCCGTCCCCAAACTTTTTTCTGCATTATATCATTAGCACCAATAATAGCATCTGCAGGGAGTAATTAGTAACACCCAGAGGGGAAAGGAATTCAGCCAGAGGACATCATTATGTCTGGGAAACTAAAGATGCTGTATCATAAGGTCATGAATAAATTGCTTGAGTTGAGGGTAGAGGAGATGACCAGAAAAAGTACAAAGTTTCCTACTGCTGCTAATACGCTTATGAAGAGCACGTTAATTTCCACCAGAACACCATTAGGGAAATTAGTTTGTTCTGCCAGTTTGTGCTGCTGGATACCATATGTTTACCTTGAGGGAATGTTTGTGGAGAACCACTTTGGGTTAATTGTAAATTTTACAATTAAATAAGTAAATATACAGAACTGTGTCTGTGATCTGCATCAGTGCCCAGACACCGTGTACCGGCACACTGGTGTGCCACATTCAGTGTGTACACATAAATATGTACTTTTACGTACTAAGTCCATACCAATCACCTTATCTGGACATGCAGACGTTAGCTACAAACAGCACTTGCACTTTTTCTTTCTGATCTGCTTATCGCTACATGCAAATGGCCCTGCACCATGCCCTTCTTCCCATTTCATGCCTGCACCGTGAGCACTCGGCTTGCCCTGCTGCTGGTGACAAGTGCTGCACCTCCACTTCACCGGGCACAAAGAAAGGTGACGAGGGGGAAAGAGGGGAAATCAGATACCATGTTAAATATCTCAGGGCAGTTGGAGTCCCATTACAGATGACCAGAGGCTCAAACACGTTGCCATTCACTGCAGTCAGCCCCCCCAGCAATCTGCGCAGGAACAGGGGACGTGCGGCACCTCAGCAGGTTCAACCTCCAGAACACTGGAACCAACCCGTCACCGAGGTCTTTATCATGCAAACTTGATGCCGACTTCAATAACGCTCCTGTTAGTCTTCTGCATTGCAGAGGCCTTGAAAAATTGATTTTCTGTTTTGCCACTGACTTCAGTGGAACCAGCCTTTAGCACTCCAAGGCAAATATATTCCTGTAGGTTGTAGTTACTTCTGAAATTCTTAATTGGATGTCCTTAAATAGTCAAACTTTCAGAGAGGCCAGGCATAGCTGCAGACTTTGCTGGGTGTTGGTGACCGCTGCTGGGTTATTAACTCCTCTTACAGTCTGGGATTGCATTTTTTTTCCTTTTAAAATGTATTTCAGTGATTTAAAGGCCTGATCCAAAACGTATAGGAGTAAATAAAAGTCTTTTTATTGAATGCAGACAGAGGATTTTAAAGGAAGTTGGCCCTTGTTTACAGCAGGAATGTATTTTTAACAGAAACAAGCAATCTAATACTTACTGTTAGGGCAACATTAATCCAGGGAAAACACTTTGTGAAGTGGCCAGAGCTTGTTAACACAGTTAACACCTAAGGCAGCAGTATGTATTTAAGCTCTAATAATATTGTACAATAATAATTTTTGAGGAAGAAAATCTTCACCTCTGCCTGAACAGAAACAAGACGTATTATTGACTGCCATCCGGCAAGACGTATGCTCTGGCCCTCATGAGTCTATTAATATTTGATGCTGATGGATGCGAGCTGGCAGCCTGAGTTATTAATGGCGTTTGGTTCCTTGGGCCTCACCCTCAATACATAGGGGAGAATTAACAATAACAAGAATCGTGTGCCGAAACCTCTCCTGATGCTAGAAGGGTCTGTCATTTAGTTTCAGCACCAATTTGTTAATATTTCTGAAGTAATTAAAGCTATGAAAGGTCATATAGGTGGTGGTAGCCACATTATTGGCACCATTCATTGTGATTTAAAGATGAATTTTAGGGTCCCAGGGACCACAGAAGCCCACCTGGATCTTTGTAATGTTGGGGTAATCCTATCAGATGCAAATTTCAATCAAGAAAGGACTCACTCCGTTTAGCTTCTAAGCAGCTGTGCTGAGATGTGGGACACCCTGTCTTTGTACGGAGGTGCCATCTCATGGATTTGGGCCCAGGAATGCAAAGAAGAGGGCAGGAACATGATGCTTTACACAAGGAGCTGGACATTTACTGCAACTGGCCCTGATCCAACACCTAGTGAAGAGAGTTTTTTCCACAGATTAGGTTTAGAGTCAGGCTTGACCCCTGAAATCAGGAGGTAATACAGGGAGTAGACGTCAGGGATATGTTTTGATAAACTGGGCACTCTAAGGGAAAATGTTGAAAGAAATGAAGCACTTCTGAAAGTCTGTGGTGTCCATATGGATCACTCTGACATGGAAAATAGAGATGTAAAATACCAAGTTATTTATAGCTAGATTTCTTAATATAGCTTTAACATTTTCAGGGTTATATGTTTGATTGAATTAGCTACTCCTTCCTATCATGTATACCACATCCAGACATTTCACTATTCTCATTAACCTCCTGATCTTAATAGAAAAAAAAAGAATAATCAACATAAGAAGCACAGCTGTTGATTAATTTTACTAAATAGGATAGAAATAAAAAGTACCATATTGCAAGATTGAAGATTCAATGCACAACATTTAAAATCAGTTTAATAGAATGTATAACTCATTAACAACTGGATAGACATACACTGCAGCATTATTCACTTGGGCAGGTGGTGAGAGGGAGGTGGAATTTACATATCTTTAACAGTACCTGAATGCATTTAATTTCATAGGTCATTCTCCCCAATCAAGTTCAAAATGTTAATAACGGGGTGTGCATTTATAATTAATAAAATCTTAGAGCCAGTGCTATAGTTCAAGTGCATTTTCCTCTTATGTAATTAAGAAGTTAAGGATATTTGGCAGTTGTCACTCTGAGAGTTCTGAAGGTCTCGCTTGTCAAACCCAGAGACAGAAATCTCATTAAGCCAGTTAGTTTCTCCGGTAAGGTTTGTTGCAAGGTAAGGGCACGTAAGGTGTACAGCCAGAATGACTAACCTGGGAGTCCACAAAACAGAATCTATTGCAGTAAATGCCAAACCTCAAAGGAGTTTTGAGTGAGGAAGACACATCCTGATGCTTAGCTTGTATATGGCACCTTTTCTTTGACGTACCCAAATTATTCTGCCTGTCTGACTGCCCTCTGTGCAGAGTGAGTGTAGAGAAAAAGAGTGAATCTGCACCAGCTTGTCATCACATGGCCAGGGCAAACCTTGCATCACGCGAGCCAACTTGCAGTGACGGAGCCAGCTGAAGAGCTGGAAATCCTGGTTCTTCTTCTGTCCATGGCCCAGATGCTGTCTTAGTTCATCAGGTTCCCGAGGGAATATGTTAGCTCCACGTCACTCTGTTCTTCTTTCCTTTTCAAAGGAATTTTCCTTTACTTCTAGATCACCAGTTCAAATCCAGGTAAGGTCAGTTGTCATAGAAATTACAGCAGTACCAGCACTCCTGCGCTGTACTTGAAATGAGTTGGGAGTTTCGTTCACACAAGATACAGCTTTCTAGGTGGCACTAATTGGCTGTCTAATTGTCACACACAGGAGAAAGGCAGACGATTGATTAGGCGTGGAGACTGAATGCCCCTCTGCCATCCCGCTCAGCTGTGGGATCCTGTAGCTCATTCTGTAGGCATGCTGGCAGGGTAATGAGGGGCAGCGTGCTTGGATTTTCTGGCTGTCAAGACAGCACCTTTTACAGCCAGGCCTTTTCAGAGGAACTTGTTTTACTCCACCAAGGTCAAAGATAGCATCTTTTGCAAACACTGCTTTCACTCAAAAGTCAGGGGCTTGTAGGATTTACTTCTAAGTGGTACCTATCTTAACCATTTCTCCCCCCTAAACCAAAGTTTTTACTATAAAATAGGAGTCCTACTGGTGCTCGGCAGAACAACAGGCATATGAGGGTTTATGGTGCTCAAAATCTGGTCATATTTCCTTTTACTGTCTCAGTGTCTGATACTGTGATATACAGGCTCCTGGAGGTACTCGCCATGGCATAGGGAAGCTGACATTTTGTGCATTTATCTCCTGATAAATGGATGCTCCTATCACACAGTGAAGCCTCTCACCTGCAAAAATACATTTTGACCAATATCTTTTCCCTTGAGCTATGATATAGGTCACACTGTGCAATGTAGTTACTATTTAACTTTGGAGTAGGATAGCTTTCTCTGACATAGGATTAAATTATTACAGTTTGACTCACTGAAGAAGTAAATTTAGGAGCTAATTTGTGATGTGAAAGTCAAGACTACGAATAGAAGAAAACGGAGTAAAAATACCGTATATGTGCTAACATATGTCGACTAGACTGTGGGACTTACTGAATAGGCTTAAAGGGATCGTGTTCACATTTTATCTTTTATCTCCCTTATTGCATCAGATGAACAACATTAGTAAGGAAAAGTGTCTTACAGCCACACAAGCTAATTGGTGCATACACTGTACCAACACTTACTGTTGAAGTATTGTATATTTCTGTAATATATAAGTATTTACCCTCCTCTTCCTAGCTTTCCCAACACCTGAAGGACGGCGTCAGGAAATAGGACAGAGACTGTCTGTTTCTGTGTTTTGCTCTTTGTGCCTCCTGTCTCTGTCATACACATCACTCCTTGTTCAGCATTCTTCCCAAAGTCACCATCTCATGCAAATTAACTGAAAACAAATGCAGGTACCAGCTATGCATCAAGAAGGTCTAATGCACCTGTCATGCAGTTTGCCTCTCTGCCAGTCTGTGGAAGATGAGCACACAGGATATCCTTTAGCTTTTTAACAACCGTGTTCTTAGAATATATTTTCCAAGAAATGCAGAGCAATCTTTGCACAGTTTCAGACTGTATATTTTGTGATTAGTGTTTCGTAAGCGATGTTTTGCTTAATGATCTAACATCTGTTCTAGGAGGTTTGTTTTTGTAACTTACACACCTCCTGCTGAATGAACGCCAGAAACTTGTCCCTTTCCTCCAAGTCAATCAAAGCACTAATTGCATCATAATCACGGGAAGCAGCAGTGACTGCTCGAGAGCTGAAGACTCAGCAATCAACTCATAACACTCTGCTCACTGTTTTGAAGGAGAAAGCCTCCCTGTGCAGAGATGGGAATTTCCTGCAATTCAGATTTCTTTAGCTGACTCTGTCTTTTTTTTTTGGTTTGCAGGGAGATGACTGCACCATTACCTGCATGGAAGGAACCTATGGTACCAATTGCTCATCAGTTTGTAATTGCAAAAATGATGGCACATGTTCCCCCGTGGATGGTCTATGCATTTGCAAAGAAGGTAAACAAAATTCAGATTTAACAGTCGTCTACAATTTGGCATCAAGGCTTCTCCCCTTTTAACGTGGCACAGCTGTGCAGTCAGTAACTCCACTATCTATTTGTGCCTGTTGGTAATTCAATGGTCTGCCCAAGTATCAAAACTCAACAGGGGCTTGACTGTATGTTTTGTCTTTGCCCTGAACAGGGGCCAGACTTAACCACTGTGTTGCAAGAATAGGCCATGGAACGAAGTGTGCTTGCAGAGCCACAGCTCCATTCTAAAAGAAATATGAAACAAACCCCAAACTGGGCTTTTGGGGTGTGTTGTTTTTTTTTTTTTCTTTTTCTTTTTTCTATCCCTCTAATGCCCCATTTCTCCAGGACTCAACAGCGCCATTTCTCCCTCCCATGCCTGGAGTAACACAGCTGGGCAAAGGAGCAGAGGCAGCCTCCTGCTCAACTTTCCTTTAGCCCGTTGTGTTGTCAGTGGGGTGAGCCTGTCTTGTTGTCATCCTCTGGTGACAACTTACACCATGACAACTCAGCCATGTACAGGTGTCCTCTGTCTCCTGAGTCAACATGGGGCTGGAGGATGTGGCTGTCCCTTATCTGGAAAACAAGTCTTGCCTGCTCTGGAGATTCTCTACATGACTCACCTATTTTTGTCCTTCATATATGTCCAGAATTCCCGTATGTGCTTGGTAGTGAACATAACTCATGTACCCAGTAACCACTTGAGAAATCTTGTGCACTCCATAACATGATGTTTCTTATCTTCCCTGTGTAGTGGTGCCTTCCCCCAGAATACCAACATGAGTTATCTCTATATGGCATTAATAAGCCCTAAAACAGAAGTGAGGCAAATAACAATAAAATCTGGCATTTCAAACATGAATTAATGAATCACTGTAGAACCCCATTTAATGAGGGTGTATAAACGGTGAGTTACTGCTCAACTCCATTACATGCAGCTGCATTGTAATGAAAGCCATTGTGCGGCTGGTAGTTAAGATTTGAGCCTTAATGGTTAGAAATGATGGCCTTGGTCTTTTTTCTGTGTGTGTAATAGCTTCTTTATATTAAAGATCCTTCTCAAAAAATATGAGGTAAGAAACAGGCAGCATCAAATAGCAAGTGTCTTATATTCAGCAGGTCTTCAGCAGATATTGCTGCACTCTCTTGCTGCCTGAGCAGTTCCCACAGAGGAATCAGACACCTTAATGTGGCAAACAGCCAACACAGTGACACCTACACCACCCTTCTCCACGTATAGATGCTGGCAGAGGAAGCTGATAATTCATAATTAAAGGGCCAATCTTTGACCCCAAGATCAGTGTCTTTATTTACACCAAGATCAGGAGGAAACTGGTTCTAGAATCAAAGAGCTGCAGTTTGCACGCTGCCATTCGTGCTGTGCTGTGCAAGAAAAGGGCAGACCATTAGATCTGTCTAAAAAACATGCATGACGCACCTTTGCAGGATGTTTTGACTCTCCTGACGTAAATATTACAGCAGATAGCTGTAATCCAGCATTATTTTTTTTTTCTGTGAAAACATCCCAAATGCTATTTCTTTCATAACTTTCTTCAGGGTGGCAAGGAATGGATTGCTCTATTCCATGTTCGAGTGGAAGTTGGGGTCTTAACTGTAACCAGACATGCTATTGCACAAATGGAGCTGCCTGCAGGCCAGCTGATGGCTTTTGTCTCTGCTCACCTGGATGGCAAGGGGAGTACTGTGACCAGCCCTGTCCCGTAAGTATGACTGGGATGGTCTTGCATCCCCTTTTAAAGCATAGCCAGCATAGCTCTTTGAAACATACATTAGGTCAGTATCTCATTTTGTCCATGGATACCTGCAGGAAATCATGTATAAATAACAGATTGGATTTCTAGCAATCAAGTAGATATTTTCTGTTTTGCACTATATTCAATCAGAGCTATTGCAATGCTATCTGCATTTTCTTGAGCATCATTTTTTAAAGTGATCCCTCATTTGGTTCTATATAGAAATGTTAGGCACTGAGTTATTTCTATCTCCTCTGTATGTTAATTTTAAAAATGCGACTCAGCACTAGGAGGGACATGATAGATGATATTGCACATTTTTGGACAAAAAACTGATTACTGAGAGACTTTTTTGTTTATATTTTTGGAAGGATGGAACATATGGTCTTAATTGCAGTGAACGTTGTGATTGTAGCCATGCAGATGGGTGCGATCCTGTCACCGGTTACTGCTGCTGTCTTGCTGGCTGGACAGGTAAAATTAGGAATTAACTGTGTAAAACTTGGGATTTGTTTATTTGTTTGTTTGTTTGTCTTTTGCTATTGCATCAGTTATAGTACCGGACTTCTGACTGCAAACTTTTAGATAATAGATTGAGACAAGATCAGCTGAACTTGCCCACATTTAAATCACTCATGCTGGTGACAAAAATTGGCCTTCATTAAATTTGTATTCAAATTAGTTGAAGATAGCTCCAAACCTGCAGCCAGATGTTAGCCTTCTGTAAAAAGAATCCTCAGGAGGGATGCAGATCATCTGGTAATCCTGCAGTGTTTTTCTCCTTGAATGGCCCTTTCCATGGGGGTGCAGCTGTGCCACAGTGAATCTCTGGCCATCATACGTGGGGATGCAGGTACATGTCTTCTGGATGCTGAGAGCCATTACAGCTGCTCCATCATACAAAACCAGGTTTGTCACAAACTGCTGTCTTTATGTTCTTCCATTTTCCCATGCTTCTTATCCCACGGAAGGATGGTTATGGAGAGCAGATTAGTGCTGGTTTGACAAAGAGCTCTCATGATTACACAGATGCCAAGAGAAATATTCAGTGAAGTCTGAAAGTCTGGGCTGGAGATCTCAGTGCGATCAGACCTGCACTTGACTCCATACTGATATGTCTTTTTGCCAGCTTTTGACAGCTAACATAGCAGCACTGGAGGACAAGTTATTGACCCAACCAGTATTTCACACTTAGCTGCCTAAAATACTGGTTA
This sequence comes from Anas platyrhynchos, assembly GCF_047663525.1. Lineage (NCBI taxonomy): Eukaryota > Metazoa > Chordata > Aves > Anseriformes > Anatidae > Anas > Anas platyrhynchos. The sequence continues at coordinate 22,700,473 of NC_092597.1, read as the reverse complement.
ATCTCCCTCAGCTCTCTGTAGAGGCCCTGGAGGGAAATTAGCTTATATTCTTGCCTATATCTGCAGAGACACCAGCAGCACTGACAATCAAAATGTATTGGTATTAACAGCAATTCATTTGGAAAATGTAATTGTTTTTCAAACTAGTACAAGTTGAAAGATGTACGTAGAAAGGCACGCTGATCGGGCAGCTGACATTGGGGATACTGTTACCTTAACCCTTCATTTATGCCTTAAAATAATACATGCCTTGTATTTCTAATGGAGAGAACATCACTGCAGCCCAGCTCTGAGAAGCATGAAGCAAAAGCAGTAAAATTATATCTTACACTTTATGGAAAACATCATTTTAGAATTAAATAAAATGCAAAAATAAGAATTTATACAAACATTACTTACATCAGAGTTATTTTACAAAGGTATTGGGCATGCATCTCTGAAAAGTGTTTTTTCCCACATGAGAATCCATTTCATAAGCTCACTACTACCCACTCTGGCTTGTGTTCTTCACTCACTGGACTGCATTCATCACTCTTTGAGTCTCTTTACCATCAATATATCCATCCATCAAGCTTTAAAACTCCACTGTGCATTATTGATGCCCATCAGAAGAACAGTTGATAGGTTTTCCTGTAGTCATTGTGAGTTTTTTTCAAAGGACAAAATGGTTTTTAAAAGTACAGTAAATTAATATATATATATATTTACTCTAAAGGCTTATTACACATCTTCCTGTATGTAGCATTTCAGATGAAAGTGCTTTACAGACTTTACAGACTGAAGGCATAGCTTTTTCTCAAAGTTATTTGAAACAAATACTCTGTACTTTCAGAAGCACATGCACGTCTGTAAATGTACATCAAGTGCAGATATAAATTACTGCAACTAAAAGTAAGAATAATTTCTGTGATATCTCCCTCTTTTTAATTTCTGTATTGGGTAAGGTAAATGTACGGTAACTTGCAGGACACTTGGTGCAAATTAAGGTCTTTGTTCTTCAATATGTCTCTGCAGTCCTGGAACTCCTTTCTCCAGGATCACATTTCTGGGAGAAAAATATTATATTAGTATTTGAGACCAGGCTTGAGTTGAGATGTTGACAGGACCATGTAAGGTGTGCACTGGAAATGCTGATAGACAGACAGAGCCAACATGTGTTTTGTCAATTCTGCTCTCAGTGTTTTTTCCACTTGGCTTAGCACCAGACACAAGGATAAATTCTGCTCATACTCGTTTGAAAGTATGTAATTTAAGAAACTCTTCAGCTAGATAATTATATTTTCATATTAAGGAGTATGGCATCGGTAGAAGATTAATCTTATCTCTAGTTGTTGTGAACTGGGCCATGATGTGTATTGCAGTGCATTTTATAAATATGATGTGATAAATAATTCAGGCTTAAATTTGTGCTTTCTGAGTTTGGTACTAATTAGGCATGGCCTGAAAAAGATCAGAAAAGTTCAGGATCGTGGAACATCTGAAGGTTTTCCTACCCACTCACACCAGACAGAGAATTCACGAGGTTTTCTGATCCTAACAGCCACAAAACTTCATCTGAAACAGCATATTCTGTATGTTCATCCCACATGTGGGACTCCCCGCCTTGATGTCAGTGTTCTGTGTAGAGATCAAGGGGAAGATTGAGCCCATTTTCTTTAAAGTAGTTTTCAAGATGTTACTGATATAAACCTTCAGAAACTGATAGACAGCAGGAGCATGGAGGAAGACTGGGAAAAGAAGAAAAAAGGTACGGAAAGAGTAGCATACAATATAAGTTAATAGCAGTCTACCATCCTTTTATTATGTTGTGACTGCCACCCATCAAGAGTCTTTTGTTCAGGGCGATGCTCTCCCACCTTTCCATGTGTACCAGCTGAGAAAAGGTAATTTTCTGGAGTGGAGCAAACTTGGCAGAGGAGAAGATGATGAAGAGAATCCCACGTATCAGCCAGGAGATTACAAAGCTGTACAGACCAGCTGTATGCATGAATAAGCACACTGGCAACAAGCTGCTTAGACATGCATATACGGTTTCCTTTAGGTTCAGTGGGGAATTGCACATGTGCAGCCAAAGGCAGAAGTTAGACCCTGAGACAGATCAGATCTGAAGATGATTGTACCCTGATGTTATAGCTGAAAATTACCCAACCAGGTACACAGGCACATTGTGTCACCAACAGCTTTGTAGATAGCAGGAAAACTGTAACCTTTTTACTTAAAAGACCAAAGCCACATTGGCAAAAGGCTCTCACATGGTACAAGTACAGTGAGACTTGTTCACATGTGGGCCAAAATCAGATCTGACCTGCTGACACGATGTGAAGCTGGCTTTGAATCCATATGAAGAAAATGTCAGTTGCAGATAGAAATAAGGTCCAAGCCTTGTACTGAATGGAGTTCTTGAGCTTGCACATGCTTAACATATAAATAGTATCCTTGAAATTAAAAGATGTCTTCATGTCTACTGCCAGGTTAAAAAGGAAAAGCGTAGCCACCAGCAGGATCGAGCCTTGTCTGATTAGACTGATTGCTTTCTAAAGATTAACAAGGGTCTCTCCACCCCAGATCTGCTATGCATTTTAGATACATATCGCTTTTGTGCTTGCAGCTGTGTATGTCTGTGTGTACGTGTGCGCACAGATACCTTACAGCTACCAGTTATTTGCGAGAGAGGTGCTATTTTGTGTACATTCAGGTTAAAATGAAAATGCTTGAAAATGGAGTGCTTCGGTGCTAATTGCATTTGCTTAATTAGGGATCTCGCTCACACTGTATCCTCGGAGAGAATGCAAGTGCAGAAAAACTGCATGGTGGAGCGTTTCCTGGAAGTCCTTTGGAAGAAAACAGGTCCTAGGGAAGCAGGCTTGAGCCACATCTTGTCCAAGTGAAACTCCTCCCCTGGATGCTCATAGACTCAAATTTCAGCCAGGCTCCTCTCATTTAATAAATGACCTGAAACTGGACAGAAGAGGGCCATCTACTTGGGTAGCCTTGCTCTGGAAGCACTGCTGCAGCTAAGCCAGCTGGGTTTTGCAAGCCACACTGCAAACCCCAGCAGCTCAGTGCTCATTCCTCGAGGTGGCTGCTGACTGCATGTTTCTTACCAGAAATGGCATCCTTACAGATGCCAGAACCAATACTACTCTATAGCCTTTAGTTGGTTCACTCAGTACAGCCCCCCATAGCTGAATTGTTCGTAGCTGCTGCTCTGTCTTTTACTTTCTGGAGGTGCTCGCTTTGTGCCTGACCTGGGCCAAGTTCGCAGGACTCTCTGGGAAGCCAGAGGCAGCCACTGCTCATCCTGACTCTAAGACCCATGTCCGTTCGTTTTCACAGTCAGACATCCCGCCTGCAAACAGATTACAGAAAGAGAAGCCACAGGCCTGGCTGATACTCACAGCGAGCCCATTTCCTCCCTGTAACGAGTCAATGTGCTTCATGTTAATTGTGGCAGTGTGTATTTTGTTAACCTTTTAGATATTACAGTAGGATTAAACAGAAAGTGGTCTACAGGGGGATATATTCCATTCCTGTAAATGTTAAGGTCAGTTAAAATCCTGTTTATCTGAATTCCTTTAATCTGAAATGCTGTCTTATCGGAATCTTGGTTGTGTCTTTTGTTTTTTGTATCGCTGTCTGCTTTCTGTAGAACGCTGTCGTTGTGATGCTATCTCAATTATCGCACTGAACTGCTAAACTCAGTAGCTTTTCTGAACATCCAAAGCCAAAGTTTATTCAGTAGGTTTCAACGTCCCCAGATGCATGAGGAAAATAAGACAATATTGTAGAGGTAAGATGGAAAGTAAAGGCGTATGCATCCCATAGATGATTATAAAAGAACCCTTCATAAGTTAAATCCTTCTTAGTTAATCAGAATGGCAACTACAAGAATGAAAATTGTATGTGGTGGTAGAGGAAGAACCATTTTGTCACTGTGTTGGTACTTTTCACCTTCAGACTTCGTTCATGTCTTGTGAGAGCAGCCTCCCTCTTTGCCGCAACATACACAAAGTCAAAATATCTATTTCACTGTCCTTTACAACCTCTGTAACTTCCATACGTTGCCAGCAACACAAACCCTAATTGTCTCTTATCATGTCCAGAAATACTGTACAGTAGTTGTGGTAGTCTCAGGTTGTAGGGACTTCCACGTGCGATTGTATAAGCGAGTTAATGGGGTCAGGAAATGTAGGCTGGTCACAGATAAGGTGAGCTTTGAGGAATGAGACTTCACATTTGAGAGAATTTGCAGGCTGCGAGTGACATCTACACTGTCACTCAAACACAGAAGCATGTTTCTTCCCTCCCGTGGACACATTAATTCAGGAAAACTGATAAGCCTTTTACTCAAGGGAAGGCCTTTTTGAATTTTAAAGAAACACTGACCACTTTGACGGTGAGCTCTAAGGTATTTTTAACTTCACTCTTCCTGAGTTCTTTGCAAGAAGGTGATTTTTCAAGAAAAAAAATAACTTTCCATTTAGTTTCCATAAAATATATATTTTTTTATTTTTTTTAATATGACTTTCCTCGGTTGCAGCAGTATTTAGTTTACAATTTTAGAGCCAGATCCTCTTCACAGCTGTACTAGTCTGAAGCCAAAGTAAGTCTATTGTCTTTAATAGATCTACTCCAGTGTGTACTCCTATAATTGGCAGCTGACTTTTCTGCACATCTTTAAAAGTAGAAAAAATCTAGGACTTATTTTTATGTACCTGCAGGTTTATGGTTGACCAGGTCCGTGGTATGTCGGAGCTCATAATGCTGTGGGTTGGCTTTGTTTTTTAAACAGACTGTTTCATGCTCTCTGGAGTTGTAATACTAAGCCCAAAATACCAAAATGGAGCTATAGTAAGTTCCTATTAAACATGCATTTTCTAGATGTCTAATCCCATTATCTAAACCATATTTTGCACTTATCACTTCTGGCAGTCTTATCCCAGATTTTTAAATTAATAATTTATTTCTGTGATTATCCTGTATCCTTACATTAGCTTTAAGCAGACAGAAAAACTAGAAATGTTAAGAGTCAGTCTAAAATGATGCATTTTAGTCTCTCTTCTGGCCTTTGCCTTTCAAAAGGGAAAATCTTTTCCATATGAAAAGGTATACTTACTCCATGGGTTTGACAAGTGTCCTTTAGCCTATGAATGTAACATAAGCTTATTAGAAATTAGCTTTAATTTTTCATTGACTTAATTTCAAGTGAGTTGATAAGATTTTTATGTCAGGCTGTGCTTAAAAATTCTCTCTTTGACAGGAACCTTTAAGTATGGTTCCTGCTGATATAGGGCTAATTTTCAAAAATATGAATTATGAAGTTATATCAAAGACATCATTGATGTCCTGACATTAATTATGTCTGTGCTTTCCTTGGCAGATATCTAGGAGGCTCCAGATTCTCATCTAAGGGGGGGTTTAGCTGTGTTTGTCCTGTGCCAGTTTTAGTATATATTTCACCTTTCATGAAATCCATTGGATTTTTGCCACTCATTCAGTGGGAGTTGGATCAGACCCTTAGACTATAATTAGAATCTGCAGTAAGCCTTCTGCTAAACATAAGCATGCATGCAAATGATTGCAGTATTTGTCTTATAAATACAGAAGAGATACGAGTTCACTTATCTTCGTATTTATTTTTGGTTTTATTTTCACTTATTAAAGGACAGCTTTTAAAATTGTATGAAAAGATATAGCTTGGATGGCATCCTGGATTATGCTAATTTAATGGGTTCTGAAAAATGAAATTTGATGCTAGAGATATTCGACTATTTTCCATGTTAGTATGGAGGCATTCTATATATAAGCTTGGCTGTGTGTACAATACGTTCACCTATAAATAAATGTGGGCGAGAAGCAGTGAAAAAATTATTTGTGAACATTTCAGCAGACTAAATACCGAATGCTACCATGCAGTGTGTGAAGGAAGAAAAGGGAAAGATAATTCAATAAACAGCCAGCGAGTTGAAATGTTGTATATATATGTTACTGGTGAAAAGTGTTCTCAGTGACAAATGTTGTAAATATCTTCCTTCCCCTTCTGCACAAAGCAGAAAAGGTTGAATTTCACTCAGTGTTATTAAACACCAAAGTCTTGCACATGTTCTGTTGTACAACAGCTCTTGCTAAGCTGCATCCTTACCTCGTGGCTCAAAGGCTGGAACATTTAAAAGTCAGGAAAACAATAAATTCTTTCCCACTTACAGATTCCTCTCTCCTTTTTACCTGCTGATGGTCTGCTTGGATCTTGCCCAGGTTCCTGTTCCTTCCTGGCCTGAAATCATGTCCAGAGTTTGAGAATTAGTAGGAAGGAAGCATCCTAAAGATGAAGGAAGACTGAGTAGGGCCTGACTCCTGTTGGTACTGTTTCCTCCAGGATCTACCCTTTGTTAGCAGCAACTTTTCTTCCTGCAGTAGTGCACCCTGGGGAATATCCTGTAGCAAAGGGAACCAGATGATCCTTAATTTTAGCAAACATTTTGACTTACTCAATTTCTTGCGAGGTAGGTCTCTTGCCTCAAAAGCTTTTATTGCATAAATTCCCAGAGTTGGATGATTCATATCTGGAGTTTTCTCTAGATAATTAAAAATAGGGGTAGGATTAGTGCTCCACAGAGGTGCATTAGGCTGTAAGTATATTACTTTCAGAAAAACACTTACATTAATGGGTGCATAAATCGCCTATGCAATGATGAGAAAAGAGACAATTTAGAATATTTCACTGACTGCAGGGAAAGGCTTATTCTTCATTATTTAGGACCAGATTGTCGAGCTTTCATTTAGACTGATGGGCTGTTGCACACAGGAGTTGCCCCACTGAAGCTCACCAGTGAACAATGCTTAGCAAGGTAAATAAGGGCTCCACAGCTTCAATCTGAAAAAATAAAAATAAAAAATTTACAGTTAGAGAAGCGTTTTAAGAACACCACAAAAGTTCATAGATGATGTTGCTGCTGTTATCTCTGTTGAATAGTTTCACTATATAAAAACAAAAATAGCTTGTTTGCAGACTGGATGAGCAGCCATCAATTCTTAATGTTTCCATTTAATTTTATGGGAGATCCCTTTATGTTTTCTTCTATCTGCTACCGTCCCCAAACAGATTTTCTAGTTCTTCAGCATCCTTAAAGCTGAGTTGTCATGAATTGTGCTGTGGGGTTTGCCTCAGGTAGGAATATATATCACAACGCAAAAAAATGATAGAAGAGCATCAAGGATTCTTTATGAACTCTTGTACATACGCTATCATAACACCTTCTGAACAGCTGATCCAAAGCTAATCAGACATTTATTTCTTACGTCCTTATTGAATTTTCCTTTACTTTTTATAGACTGAAGCAGCAAAGGATTCACTTATGAAAGCATGCTGATCTAATCTCAAATACAAAGCTGATTTAAATGGAATTTATAGATGAAACATAAACGTAACAGCAATAAGAGTACTGGGGAAAGAGAAGAGAATGAGGTTAAACAAAAGGTGAACACATGAATATAGAAATCAGCATCAGAAATAAAGGCACAAATTAGGAGGCCAAGGTGAGACTTGAAGGGGGACCTCAGTGGATTCTGGCTCTGGAATGACAGCCGTGTGCCTGGGACCCTGCAGGGCTCGTATGCAAGAGGTGGCACAGCCACCAAAGGGGTCTCTGTGGGTGGCACTGACCTGCACGATGGAGAGGGGAGGGTCTGCGTTGCGTGAAGGAGCAGTCAGCTCTTGAGATCCCATTCAGGGATGCATTCCCAGACCTCTTCCAGTACGATCAAGTGCTTACTGCCCTGCTTTCAGCAACTGCCTCTCTGAAATGGCCTTGCCATTACAATCGCAGCGATAATCGTGAGGCTACTTTCTGCTATTGAAGCTGTGTTGCTGCTGTTTTGGTTGTGCCGCCGTGTGCTGTGTCAACAGGCAGTCAAACCTCCGTTAAGAGTTAGTGGTGCCAGAGACAAAAGCTACCAGGCATTCCAGATCAATGCCAAGCGTGACTCACCAAACTTGAGGCTTCCACAGCATTGCCTGCCTAAATCCGATGCCTGTTTGTGCATAAAAAGCAGTTCTTTCCAGAGCTATTCAAATGCCAGAGATAAGAGTTTATTATGACTTCATGTCATGTTGAAAGACAGGTGGAGGAGAGCACAATGTTTGTGTTGGATTCAAATGTCTGCTGAAATCATTCCTGTCATTGCTAATTGATGTTGCATCTGTCTTTAGATTGTGATTATTGAGGAAAAAAAAAAAAAGCTGAAGTTCTTATTCAGAGAAATAATTACAGTTGTACACTAGTAGATACAAAATTAAAGTACGTGGGGGGGATGGGACCAACATCCTATAATTTATCAAATTCCCGCATCCCTGGAAAATAATTAGATGCTGGGCAGCACGAAGGCCCTGCTGCAGAGGCTACTGTCAAGGGATAGCACTGGTCAAAAATAGGCCACAAGTTCTCATTTGTTCCTTCCATTTTTGCTCTTCTATTGTGTTTAGAGTATTAGTTTCCAACTATCTAGAGACAAAGCAGACAAACAATGGCAGACTTTATTAAGAGCTGGAGACATAATCCCCAAGCCTGCGTGCAATTGCACAAATAAACTGGAGAGAGAAGAAAGGGAATTCTGCTTGTATCTGGCTTTCCGGAATTTCACCCTCCAAAGTCCTTCAGTGTGATATAGTTACAGACAGCACTAAATCTGCATTACTTTGACAAACTTTCATTGAAGCTATTTAAGATTATTAATGGAAGCAGTATGTGAAGCAGCTCGTCTACAGATGCCTTATATCCTCGCTGTATAGCTGTCAGCTTTTTTTTTCTTTTTCTTTTTCTTTTTCTTTTTCTTTTTCTTTTTCTTTTTCTTTTTCTTTTTCTTTTTCTTTTTCTTTTTCTTTTTCTTTTTCTTTTTCTTTTTCTTTTTCTTTTTCTTTTTCTTTTTCTTTTTCTTTTTCCTTTTCCTTTTCTTTTTCTTTTTCTTTTTCTTGCTCCTCTGCATGCTGGCTGTGTGGAGGCTAGGTGAAGCTTTCACAGTCCTGCTTGTGTATTTGAATACAAAGAACCACACTTCTTCTGGTGAACATTTGTACTGTTCCGTGTAAGCCAGGCACAAATTTTTATCACGTCAAGTCACGGGACACAGACACCTCCAGCCACTTTGAGTTGGAAGATCACTGTTCAACTCACCTGCTTCTCCCCTGGAAGGTCTGCACCAAAGATCTGCAAAATAATCCTGATGTCCCAGAGAGCATCTGCTTTACCTCTTGGTAGTAAACTATCCTGAATGAGCCCGTAAGGGGAAGCAGCTTGGAACAGCTCTCTACGTAGTTGTTCCTTAAAAGAGTGCAGTTGTGATTGCTCTGGCGGGTAAAGGTCATGTTTTTCACAGCACACACAACAGCAGTTCAGGCACTTTTTAGCTTTCCCTGCTCATTTTGCATGCAAAGGAAGAAGGTATGGAGGTGGGAGTGAATTCTGGGTACAGAACAGTCATAAGGATGGCAGAGGAAATCCTACTTGGGAGCAGCCAGTGCTTGCAATACCCCAAATCCACCCTGGGACATGGAGATTTTGGGGTTCCTGTTTCACAGGCTGGATTAAAAGCCATAGCAGATTCCGCTCTTACCTCAGCTCTGGCTTACTGCATGATGTCCTCTGCCCATGTATAGTGGATAACTATAATTTTTGTAAGTTATGTGAATTTCACTTACATTTCACTCCCAGAACATTGTTTAAGGAGGTCTTGGAAGTGTAATTTCATGCTAGTATCTGCAATTGTGAACTACAGCCTCAGGCAGTAAGATGATTTCTTGGTATCTAGGCAATAGAGTTTATGTATAGAACTGCTTCCTGCAGCTTCAAGGACTTATTCTTCTGGTAGTTGTCTTTCTAATTTCTACATCATGCTTGTCAAACAAAGAATTTGTTCATGAGTTAGGAATCCGTAGTTATAACATGAGATGATACTGAGATGTGTCAACTTCAGCTTTTTTTTTTATATTTCTGGAAATTGAAAACTAATTGCTTATCAGAAATGTTCATCAGCAAGTTCCTAAGCAAAGGCTAAAGTTTTACATTAAGGAGGTTTTCTGCTTCACTGACTCCGATTGTAAAGTAGCTGGGAGGGATGGACTCCCCCTTCATATGCTGTCAAGTTAGGGAATTGTAAAATTAAGGTGCTTTTTTTTAGCACAATTCCATAAGACGTGCATGTCCAGATGCAATTTTAACTTCTCATTTACATTTGCAATTCAATGTGAGAAGGAGCCTCCAAAAAATGAAGTCTTCCATGAGAACTGGAGTAATAGAAAGTACTAAAAATTGACTGCGGCACCTTCTCAGTTGTCTTCTGAAAAAGAATAAATAAATAAGTGCTGTAGCAGGTATCAGTGTCTTCTAGAAGGTTTCCGTTTTCCCCCTTTACATTTCATTACAACAATCGGCTTCACAATGACTCATTGCCTTCGTTAGGAGCGGGAAGACATCCCTCATTATTCATTACGAAAGGAAGGACTTTGCTGCTGCAAAGAACAGTCGTGGCATTCTAATTCAGCTACCTTTCAAGAGAAGGAAGTCAATGTCATTCTTCCCCAAACTTTGCTGAAAGAGACAAGAAATAATGCTGTTTAATTGTCTCCATTTATAAATAGCCCATTCACAATAAGAACTGTATTTTCAGTTCTGCAGTCAGGAGGAAAAGATACACATTTTTCTGCATTTGTGTCAGAATTTAATTTCTGGGAGCTTCTGGTGAGACTTGAAAAACTATAAATGATCATATACATATGCATAAATGAAATGCATTTATTTATTTACCATTTATTGTATTACTTTTTAATTACAGAGTACAGTAGATTTATTGCATAGGTGTGCAGGCAAAGTGTTGACTGTTAGAGCAATCCAAGGATAGATTTAATTTCAAAGGGGAGTAGGGAGGGCTGTAATGAAATTACTGTTTTTCTTGATTTCACTTTTACAGGTATTCTTTGTATCTTTTTGCCGTCTCTAGTTCAGACGTATTTAAATATTAAATGATTGAGCTTGTATTATGTTTTTACTGTATTTTAATGTGTTTTTTATTAAGTTTTACAGTACAGACCAGGCCTCTTTATAAATAAAGCTATGAACGTGTATCACTAAAAATCCCATTTCAAACTGTACTTTTGCCAGGCTTGGTTAAGATTTTCTAGGAAGGGACATCATAATTGTGTGATTAATCTTCAGAAAAGGGAAATTTTAGCTCTGCAGTATTTCTTACTGTATTAGCTTCAGAGATTTATAAAACCAACTTGAAACTGCACTGTAAGTGTGTTTATAATGACTTCTAGCTGATTTAATAATCCTCAAAGTTTGGTGACCGTACAGATCACAGCTTCAGAAATACAGTCCATTACCTGTAGCGTCCAGATGAAGTTATCAGAGGTGTAGGAAATTACTTGGGATTGTATTTCTCCTTGGCGATGCACTAATCCAGCCTCTGGCTGGGGCTCTTCGAGCCCTTGTCTGCATTTATCCCATTATGCAGTGGGGACATGTGCATGGATGATAAAGAACATCTCCATGTTGCAAGTCTAGCTAGGGCAAGCGTATGCCATCAAATCTTGGTGGAGCAGTTGTAAGGCACCCTGTGTGGTAATGTTGTTAGGAAAATTTTCCAGCCAGCCTGTGATTCTTTTTTTCTGTTGTTATCAGCATCTCAGTGTGCTCCCGCTAATGCCACTCCCTGCAGCTGGCAGTGCTTAATGTCTCTCTTAGCTCGTGATCCTGCAAACCTTTTTCAATCCAAGGAGCCCTTGATCATGCAAATAGCTCTGCTAATTGCAGATATTGGTGCTGCCTTATCCCAGTGGAGTTAGAATCTCTTGAAGAAGTAGTGGTGTGCAGGATCAAATCCTCAGCTTGCCTTTATACGTGACAAGCCATGGCACGGGGTTGTTTTTAAAAGTCACCAGTTAAAACAAAACCAGTTGACACAATGCCAGAAGCCTCACATTAAGCTTTCTGGCTGTGTGTTTCTTCCCGTGTTTCCAAGCTTTGCCTTTCATAATAATAAATACCAAACAACAACCCTGGGAATCCCTGGGAGCTGGATTGGCAAGTCTCAGTCTCAGTTTAACATGCAGATGATCAGCCTATGGCCACATATGGCCACTTGCTAGATCAGAATTCGGTTCATTAACACAGAACTCAGAGCTCTGGGTGGATGTGGAGCATGTGCACAATAACCCAGAGCCCTGTGCCGTAAGCCAGGAAGTGAGCAAGGCACAACGTAGAGCTGAATTTGTACAAGTTCAAGAATCCAAATACTAGACTTTTATTTTCAGAGCCCTGATTTTTTTTTCCCAGTCTTCCAGTTCACAACAGCTAAGTAATCAGATTTCAATCAACTGCATATTTCCAGGCCAGTTATTTGAGATCCTTTGCGACTTTAAAGCAATTCCTGACCTTCATCTCTTGGATGACATGCAGAGCTTCATGAAATGGTGCTAAGGACTGCACAGGGGCCCACTGACACCTACAGAATTCACTTCTTTAGCATTTTTTTAATTTTCACTTTAATAAGCAGATAAAAGAATAGCTATTTCTTTTTCAGATTCCCTTGTTTGCTCTGTGATGTACTGTGAGGTGTCAATCCACCCATACATTTCTTTGATCTATGAGCAGAGTAAGCTGTGTGAAACCTAATGTGCACCTTTCTGTTCTCTAGGCATCCACTGTGACAATATCTGCAGCCAGGGCCGCTGGGGACCAAACTGCTCCATCTCCTGTAACTGTGAGAATGGGGGATCCTGCTCCCCAGAGGACGGCACCTGTGACTGTGCACCCGGATACAGAGGACCCTTGTGCCAGAGAAGTAAGATTTTCCATAGATGTGTTGGAGGATGCAAAGCAGATAGATAACGCTGTTTTTGTGGCACTGGAGATACAGAGCCACAGGTTTCTGAGCTGCTTTAGCTCATGACTTGCTCAGGGTAAAAGCCAAAAAAAATATTCTCAACCAAGAAGTCAAGGCTCTGCTGTTCAGAGTGTTGCCTTCTGTTTCTTTTGGCCTTCCACAGTACTCAGAGGTCACAGGTGACCTCAAAGAAGGAGCAACAATTTTGCATACCAAACTTGGCAAGATTTGTGCAAGATCTGGTTTACAGTTGTGTCACAGTAAACTGTAGGATACCTGCTAAGTAGAGTCAGCTCTGGCCCATCACATGATGACAAGGAGATGAGTATTGGCTATCAAAATAACAAGGCAATGTTTTCTTATATGCCAGAAAAAGGAACACAGCAGCCTGAAATAGCTCCCGTCTGATGCTCTGCTGCTACATATTAAAATGTGTCAAGGAGATAAAAATCCTCTCATTTGCTTTATCTGGGAAGCTGCATTTGCCCCTGAGGGACCCTTATTCACTGATCCAAACCAATGCAACCTTCTTCCTATGCAAACAAGAAATGGATTTGTCTTTCTTTTTTGCAGCAGCCCTTGTTCTTCCTGTAAGACATTCTCCATGCCCAGTTCATATATCCCTACTGATTTCACCAGTTACACTTGACACTAGCACACACTCATCTCTAAAAATAATTTGTAGCTGACAGTTTTTATTTAAAGCCATTATTACGCTGACCTCTAGCACTGCTGTAGTTAATGGCCTATAAGCATTTCCATTATAAACCCCAATTTCCAGGTGCTTCAACATATCTGTATAGCGGTAAAACCTCTCTCCAAGGCTGAAATGTGGTGCTCAGAGCTTCTGGGAATTGTGGAAGAAATTGTTTTACAAATTTGAAACCCTAAGAGTACAAAACCTCCAGAAGTTAATAGTTTCTGGCCTTTCTGAGATGAAAAAACCAGCTTAGTTTTATCAGCTCATGGCATGTAGTCTACAAGAGGCAAACCATGTCCCCAGCTTGCAACTCCAGTAATCAGGCTGTTCCCGGAGGACATTTGCTAAGAACTTAATGAAGAGAAATTCTCCTTCCCTCTGGGGTGACAGCAGAGGGGTTCTCTGGATGCTTCTGCTCTCTGCATTGCTGAAATGCCCATCTGTGAAGATACAGCCAGGGAATTCAGCTTGTTCCCACCTTGTCTGCTGCATTTAGACTCAAGACTACCTCGTGAAGAGGACATCTCCGTAGGCGAAGGTAGCTTTAGATTGCTAATTTTACTCTCAGAATCATTCCCGTTTCCCTCTTGGAAACTGATTTAGAAGCAGAACTCAGCCCATAAAGGGCAGTACTGAAGATGACACCCCTCCAGCTTGTTCTGTCTGTGTAATCAGGATTACATGAGACACCAGGATGGTTTACTGCTCTTAGACCTGCAAAAACGTCTCCAGGAATGATCCAGGTTGTTTTATAGCAAGTGCATCATCAACTAACCTGTCAGCCAAGTTCCAGCTGGAAATCTGCAGTAGTGTAAAAACCTGACACCCACTGTGAACATACCGACCCAGAGAAAAATTGTCATTCAGTGAAGAAATAGAACAGACATGATATAGTAACCACTGAGGCAGAACTGGGTAATAGAGAATCACAGGAGTAAAACCAAAAACATATAAAGGCATTTTTACTGTTACTTACTGCAATTTCACATTTTTTTGTGCTTATCTGTAGCAGTGAATGTTTGGACAGTGGATTTTTTTTTCATTCTACGTATGCTTAGAAGCTACAATACCTGTTTATAAGAGATACTGGGCCCTAATCTTGGCCCTTATGGACATACCTTATGGACAACTTCTACAATAATTTCAATCCAAGTTTTAAACAAAATTAAGCACACAGCTCATGGCAAGTTTTCTAAGCTATCCAGTGTGATTACTGATGCAAATTAGGTGATCTTGTATGCTGTTGCCATAATTACCATTTTTAGATTCTGTTCATCACAGACGGATGCTGCTCCTGCAATGGCATGTATAAACTGAAGGTCCTAATTGAACACAGGTATTGCACCTAATGTGCTTAGAAATCAGCTTTTGACATAGTTGCTTAGAAGAAAAACATAGAGTTTCCTGATGTTCCTTCTTTGATTTCTTAGCTTAATTTGCTAAGGAAATGGTATTCTGAATTTCTGTTGTCTATGTGTGTGAATGCTTCTCTTCCTGCCTATCTTAAAAGCTTTGGAAGATGTTATCGGGTATTAACCATATCTGCCAGTGGGATATGAGGCATCAAATGTCTTAAACTCACATGTTTTGTGAAAGTTTAGCTGGAGAGGGCTAGAGAGACTCGAATTAATGTCTTGAGAGCGAGGGTGCTGTGAGAGCTCATCTGTGTTACAGAATAGCCAAGCACTTACACGATGTAGGATGGCGTGAATGTTTGAACAGTTTTACTCAGAGATCACACTTTATTAGAGATGGGATAGTCTAACTGACTTCATAATTTCTTCTGTTCATGCCACTATGTGACTTTAGAAAGCAGAAAATTTATTGTTTGGGGATTAAGACAGAGAGAGAATTCTAAAGCTCTCAGCAATGAGAAACCTTCTGCAAACCTGTGATGGTTTATTTTGTTCTGTCTTCAGTTTGTCCCCCTGGCTTCCATGGACACCACTGCAGCCAGCCATGCCCTCAGTGTGTGCACAGCAGCGGTCCCTGTCACCACGTGTCAGGACACTGTGACTGTTTGCCAGGATTCTTTGGCGCACTCTGCAACCAAGGTACTGAGCCCAGGATCCCCAAATGCCACCATCTTGCCCAGGTTTCCGTGGCTGTGACTGCAGTAAGACTAATCACAACGTTTCTGCATTTTTTCCCCTTGTTTCAGCAGTTTAGATCACAAGAATTCTTTACTTCAGAGGCAAAATGCAAATAGGTACTTAGTCACCCTTTTGTAAATGTGATGTGCTCCTGCTTTCATAAATAAAACAGGTCTGCTGCTCTGTGTTGAAATGAATACAGAATGAGACACCTGCTGTAAATATATCAGCCATCCAATGGTTTCATTTTCCTTTTCGCTAAGCCTATCATATCCTAAATGTCGATGACACCTTCACACACTGTTTTTCAGCAGGAGCAGTAGGTATTAGTTAAGGCGGAGGACAGTTCAGTTACAGAAGACCAAACACCAAGTTAATGCATACAACCTAATGTACACCACCTAGGACCCGACTCTGGGAACAGCAGAAATCACATGCATCCAAACACAAATGTAAGAAACAGAAAAATTGGCAATGAGGCAGTGAAAGAGTTCATTCTCATGGGTTAAAAGTAGCTCCAACTCTCCCCAACATGCCTCACTGTACCTTTTTCTGTACCTTTGAAAGATAGTCCACTTTTAACCACAAGTTCCATTTTCAGTCACCCTAAACATGCTTGCAAAATCATTACAGTATTCTGCAGAGTCTGAGTTATCGCATACCACTGGGGGTATTTTCTACACACAAATTTAAAAGAGATTATTCTTAATGGCTACTGCCCTTGTAAAGTCACCATCCTTGTAAAAATTGAACTGACATTTTTTAATGACCTGCTTTTCAGTAAGTTAGAAATTGCAGACAGTACTTATGCAAAATCATTAAACAGATTAAATGTAACCATGTTTCCTTTTCCCTATGCTATGTAGTCAACTAAACATTATACCAATTAATTTATTAAAATGAACATATTTCAGTGAATTTGTCCATTTTATGTGAAAAGTTAGCCAGATTTCAAAGCGTAAGCAGGACTAATTATCCTCTTAAGAAAATTCTATTTTATTTTTGCTCAGATGTTCAGCACTTCTGGTTTTACTTTGAAATGTTGATCTATCCAGCAAATTAATTTTAAAATATTCATGTCCTAATTAAAATCAATTTGTGTTGCAGTTTGTCATAATGAGTTAGCATGTAACTTTATTTTGGAGAAAGAAAAATGCTAATTAATGTTTTCCATTAGAAAAACGTGAAACAAAGATTTCACTTTTGAATTTTCATCTCCTTGTTCTGTCTCTTTTTCTGGCAGCAGGAATGTTCTCCCATCAGCAGCAGCACATGCATGCAAGGAGCAGTGTAACCTCCAAAATTGTACAAGTTGACATGGCTGTACTAAGGATTCTAAGCAGCACAAAACTAAGCAGCTGTTTTATGAATATCTTTCCCAATCATGTAGCAAGATGGATTGATAATAACATGTTATTGCTGCTGCAACACACCTGACGTCCCACAGAGACTTTCAGAGTCCCACTTCAGAGCTTTTATAGCTAATTAACATCGCTGCCTGCATTGTACAATCAGGTTGTTCCTGAAGAAGGCAGTATTAGTCCTTACCTTACAGCTTTGTTTAAAACGTTTGAAGCATTTTGAGAAGCGCTTGTATGCGGATCTCACAGCTTTACAAGAGAATAACCATTTTGGCAGGATAGGTTTTGTAATCCTTCCATGCTGACATCCTGGAGGGCATCATACTCTTTCACTAAGACAAGAGATGCTCACATGGTAGGAACCCCTCTGCTAGCTCTCACTGTGCCAAACTGAAGCATTTATTTTATAAAATATGACCTGTTGCCTTTGTCAGAATCAGTGTTTGGACCACAAATCTTTTCCTAATTTGTTAGTATTCCACATTGCAGGGTAAATCAGCTCCTGTTTTAAGTAAGTCTTTTGAGAACTATTTTTTGTACAGATAAAAAATCCAGGCTTCATTTAAGTGATGTTATCTATCTCCATCTTAAAGATGCAATAAAAATATTGCACTGAACTGCTCTGTATAGAGCACTGGAAGTGAATAATGGTGCTAGCATATATGAAAACCTGGGCTGACATATCATTTTAGTTTTTGCTCTTTCTGTGATATGAAGCCGTTTCTTTCCTTCTTTCTCTTTGTGTCCGTATATTGTTCTTTTCATTGTGTCGTATAATGTGTTTAGTTTTATCTCTTTTCAGGTAGAGAACTATTCTGTTTAGCACATAATTTGAAAGCCAACTTTATC
The DNA here is from genome assembly GCF_047663525.1 of Anas platyrhynchos. Taxonomy (NCBI): domain Eukaryota; kingdom Metazoa; phylum Chordata; class Aves; order Anseriformes; family Anatidae; genus Anas; species Anas platyrhynchos. The sequence continues at coordinate 22,682,591 of NC_092597.1, read as the reverse complement.
CACTCCTACAGATAAGTCTGCAGCTAGACTATACACTATTGTTTTCTGCACCGTTCTCAGGTTTCTGCCATAGTAAGAGTAGAAGATGGCATATTGTATAAAAGCAAATGAATCACAGCTCAGGATTTCAATCTCTGGCTGATTCACAGTCAGGATAGATCGAGGTCACCTGCAGAGACTGCACATGAGAAAGTGAGAGGGACTGAAGTGGTAAACCAGTTGCATAATTCAGGGAAGTACCTTAATCACTTTTTTGACATCACTATTATTTACCAGGATACAAGTCCAGTTCCATTTGTTACATTCTTTCCAAAGATGGACTGTGTATTTTATCTTGTTTTGAAAATATATTTGTTTTTGTCAGGGAACACAGCCAATAGGAGCACAGGAATTACACATTTCATTCATTACCGAGCAGAGCTTTCCATCAACTTTAAACTTAAAGATTTCCAGTCATTTGGTGTGAGGCTGAAGATATACCTATTAGTTTTATGTCACTGTGCTTAGGCGCTACAAGATGATTCTGGGAAAAAAAAATCTCAGTTTCCTTTCTTCCAACTTCAAGAACAAGCCAGGTGGGCCAGCAAGAATAGACCCTACTTTTGTAAAAATACAGCACAAGTTTAACAACTTTCAGGCAAAAATATATAATCCATTAAACCTTCATTTGCAACATAACTGAACACATATGACAGCAAGGTGAAGGGGTGGACAGATGCCTCTAACTGTATTAGATTCATTTTCCAGCAGAAATATGTGTTTCAAGATGACTTTTTCATGTTTTTATGCTTAGGAAGTAAGCAAACACAATGGACTTGAATGCTTTCTTCTGCCTGTTCCATATTTCCAGAAAAAAATTGCCCATTTGTCTTCAGCAATGAAAAATGTCATAATTATTTTTCTCTCTAATTGCTAAATGTTAAGTCCTGTGACTTCCAAATATTCATTATGAAGAGCTTTCAGTGAACTGCCTTATATTTCCAGTCTGTCCCAGTGGAAAATATGGGAAGAACTGTGATGAGGTCTGCCAGTGCACCGAGAACGGGACGTGCAATCCTATTGATGGATCATGCCAGTGTTTTCCAGGCTGGATAGGGAAGGACTGCTCTCAGAGTAAGCAAAGTGTTAATTTTCCACCTCCGCTTTAAAATAACATGTTTTCCTGTTTAGTGTTTTCTGAAAGTTAAAGGCAGATTCTAGGAAAATCCCTGAAGTATTACAGCAGCCAGTGCCTTACTCTCTTTATAGCTTATTTCTTTTAATTAATCTAAGTTAGCTTTGGCTTAGTTTATGCAGTTGGAATTTGCAGAAGCCGTTACTAGCTTCTATTACAGGAAAGGGAGGTCACAAGCTCTTATCAGAAAAGAAAGCTCCATGCTCCCTTTTAATTTCTAGCTGAATTCCCTTTTATTTATTTTTTGAAATCATTTTCTTTCAGCTATTACATTAGAAATTATTAACCTGTAAATGTTTTCATGTACCGAGCCCATAGAATTGAGAAATTAGGCAGCTGAAATATTTCTATTAAATGTAATTTAATTGTAAAAGTCAATGTGAGCTTGGAGGGATGGAGGATTTCTTCTCAAAAATTGCCCAGGTAGAAGATTGGCATTTGCTGATCCCAAAGTGTCATTTCCTGAGAGCATCCCTTAATTGAAGATAGATCACAGAGGGAAGCAATATCCTATCATTCAGAACTGTTACTTCATATTCAGGATACAACTAGCATATTAGACAGCATTCCAGAGTAAAATATATTAAACTTCAAGTGATAAAGTGGGAATCGGATAAAAACAGACGGCTGTAATTTTGCTTTTATTGTGTGTCTTCCACAGGCAGAATATTGCTGTCACTCAAAAAAAAGAAAAAAAAAAGACAGAAAGCTGCACAGATTCCTCATTATATTTAGCCATGTAATTGGGAAATGACTGTTAGTTTCTGTTAACCTTGAAAATAGATGAGATTTTCTTACCAAGTGAGGCAGCCCAGTTGAGTAGCAACAACTGCCAGTTTAGAAGGCAAGAGGAAATGGTGATAGCTGCTTGGTATTTTGGACGAATAAAGCAGGAACATGCCTGTTTCCACAGTTACCTTCTTGTAAAAAAAAGTATAAATCTCCCAACATGAAGCTGGCCTCACACCAGGCTCCTGCAGCCACCTGGCCTGTTGTACTGCAGTCCGGCACGGAGCTATTTCGGTCCCATCTCCCTCCGCACCAGTTAACCTGGGATGACCGAGAGATGGAGCCACAAAGGAGATAATTTTAGCTCCAGCTCCAGAGCCAGTTCTGGAGGCATTAAAAGACCCTGCAGCTCTGACTTACAAAGGCTTTTTAAAAATATTTCTGGTTGCTTATAACATGAATACTTTAGGCCAAATCCTGTTCAGCTTTACATTGTGTGAGTTCAGTGACCTTTTGTTTGATTTACGTCATGGCAGGTTTTTTGCTATTCATTCTGGCTTTAGATATGTCTGTCATATGCCAGAAACTTGCATTTATCGTCAGAATTGGAGCCAATGGCATACATGGAAATAGGCATGGTTTCTGTACTTTCAGGTTTCCTGGGAACCATGCCTTATTAATTCATGTCTTTAATAGGAAGCAATGGAAAGTGCTTTTTAAAGCAAAAATATAGTTGTTATATTGAAGGGTTATCATCATTTTGGATCTTTTAGTCTGGCACTAATAACTGTAACTTACTGCATTCATTTTTGGAGGGAGGCTTAAAATAACTTCTGAAAATGTATTAATATTGTACTTGTAGAAATACATAATAGACCTGGAGATTTTAATTTAATATTATCCCCATCAACAAAAGCAATTTGATTTTGTGGATGGGAATTCATACTGAAAGAAGTTTTCTTTACATTTTTACATAATTTGAGTAGTGCTCTACGCTTCAAACGAATGTGGTAATTTTAGCAGTTGATTGCATAGCAAAAGTAAACCACGAATAGCTGTGCTTTATTATGCAAGAATTCCTGAATATCAAAAAGAAAATTAAATTACCTCCAGATCTTAAAACCCTGTCTAAATTGTCTTCACAGATAGCACCAGTAAGGCAGGGAGAGTTGCCAGAGCACTTAGCATAATGTAACCTTGAGCATCACCATTTCAGTGGTTCTCAGTGCCCACATGCTGCCATACCTACATGAAGAAGGAATCACTTGTGCCAGGGTTGGCCAGTGCAGGTTTCCAACCTGGGTTTGCAAAGCAGTTGTTGGCTTGGGAGAACCAGTCCTGGTCAGGGAATCACTGCTGCAGCAATGCCAAGCTCCTCAATGCAAAGTTCTGTCTTTGCTGGTGTCTCACAGGTTCTCTTTATTGCGGTTCCTCCACAGCACTCATGTAGTATCATTGTTTTTTTGTCAGCTGACAAACGTTTTTTATTTTCATAGCTTGTCCCACAGGTTTTTGGGGCCCTGATTGCTTTCATTCATGCAACTGCCACAACGGAGCAATGTGCAGCCCTTACGATGGAGAGTGTAGATGTACTCATGGTTGGACGGGGCTCTACTGCACTCAGCGTAAGCCTTTGAGACGCTATTTTGTCAGGGAATCTGTCAAAGTATGTGCTGCTACCTCGTGTCTCTTCCAAGTATTGCAGTCTTGGCTGTTAAACCACCTGCTTCGTACTTGCGAATAACTTTGTGTCACCCTGAGGAAAATGTCCTGAAGCTTTTCAAGTTGTTTTTTTTTTTTTTTATATACATTTGGCAGTCTGTAAAAGAGAAACCAATCATTTAGATTATTGACTCAGTGTCAGAACTTGTACATTCCTTGCCCCTGCTTGTTAAAGCCCCAATATACATTGTCTGCTTTAGGAAAGTGTTTGAGATTTCTCATCCTACCAAAGCAAAATTATCAGCACTGTACGAAAGAGGAGATCAGATTCTGGAGAGCCTTCTGAGAAGGCCCTTTCACTTGCAAGTAATTAATTGATCTCTGGCCTTTTAGAGAATTTCTGTCTAGCCATCTTCTTTCACTCCTTGAAAATGTATTTGTGCACATGGATCAGGTTTTCGTTCATCTGCAAGGCTTAAGAGGCAGTTCTGTAAGATACAAGAAACACTACTGTGAGAAAATTGGCTGCCATGGTAGCTCTGCATTTAGATCATCAAATAAATGTCTTCAGATATACAGAGGCTGAAAATCCTTAGATTTATAGGCCTACCTATTTTGTGCTGTTAACACATCTGGGTTTGTGTTTCAGCTTATTACTTTCCTTATTCTGATTCCCGCCAGGTTGCCCAACTGCTTTTTATGGAAAAAACTGTGCCAATGTCTGTCAGTGTCAGAACGGAGCAGACTGTGACCACATCACCGGCCAGTGCACATGCAGGACTGGATTTACAGGCAAACAGTGTGAGCAAAGTAAGTTCCTGCATGACTTCTTTTTCCATTCCTCAGTGGGGAGGGTTGGGGGGGTCAGAATTCATTGGAGAAACGAACTGAGGCTATGAACTGAGGGTGTCAGTAAGACCGCAACCCCAGGCACCTTGCATAATCCACAGGGAGAAGAAGGCATCTCTGGAAGGCCAGCCACGTTGTTTAAGTGTAATGGAAAAAGGTGAATCCACTACAAATTAGGCCTTTCCATTCCCACCCTAAAGTTAGGTGAGATAAAAGCGAGTCACTGCACACATTGGATGTAGCCTTCCCAAGCCTCTGGTACTTTATTAATGGAAAACCACAAACTGTCTCATGCCTCGTTAATGCTGTTGAGAGCAACAGATTTAGGTTTCCTTTGGTGTGGAGGAAGACAGTTCAAAAAACATCCTTCTACTCTCAGACTTCTGAGGAATATTGGAGTTTTCTTGCCAAAGCTGTTATGCTATAGATACGGACCAAATTAAGATTCGTCTTTACAATGAAAACGGGTCAAGGAAACAAAAGTTGTTTGTCATTTTTGGAGGGATTACATTTAACTTGAGTAGCGAGCAAGCGTTTAACAATGAACTTCAATTACCTTGCAAGGGTGCTTGCATATCTTACTGCAATTGTTGTCAATGTCTTGCTGGCATGTTTAGCATGCTGTGCCAAATAGCTTCTTTTAAGAACAAAGACTTAGGGTAGTGGAAACTGTATGTGCTGTAGTTGAATAATTACTTGTTTGTCCAGTATAGTAAATCAAAAGTAAATTCTCACACACTTACTTGGATTCTAAATACAGGGTAAAATCCATCTCACCTTACCATTGCATTAATTCCACAGATTTATTTATTTATTTATCTTTGGCAGTGGGTTAATACATCCCTGCTAGCTTTGCAAGTGAAAAGCCTGCCTTAAAGCTTTTTCACTAAAGCTTACTTCACAGGACTTTATGCATGCATTAGTACATATAACTAAATTTGGGAACATGTTTTCCATTTACAAATACTTACATTCATCCAAGTATGTGTCTCAGGACCAAATTTGCATGCTCATGTGGGGATTACATATGGCACCACTGTAATTCTGTAAGTGGCCAATTTACTGTGAATTTGTGAATTTGTGTGCTCCTCTACTGCAACCGTTAATAAAAAAGGAAAGTAAAAAGTTTCATATCAGAACTCTATCGTAGTAGACGGTTTTATACAAGAAACCACATTTATAATCTACAACCTTTGTACGAAGCCTGAGGTTTTATTTTCTATCCAAACTACTAATGTATTCATTTATTTGCTTTTCTGCTACTTAATCTAAAAGTATCTTCGCATTAAGACTCCTTCGTCCTCAGAATCCTGCTGGATGGGCAGTCACATCCAGCATGATGAAATGCCTAAACGCAGAGGCCTGCATCCTTAAGTAGGACCTGTAACCTTAAGTTACAAGTTAACATCAGAACATGCATTAATTAAAATAATTTTCTTTTTCATAATATAAGGACCTGCATATGGAAGAAAGAGATACACCTCTAATATGTACTGCAAATCATTATAAAGATGCAGGCTAACACTCATTATTTAATATCAACATTTGCCTGCTGTAAGTTACTTAGAGACTCGCACTGGGGAGGTGTTGTCACGCTGTGCAAAACATTTGTGGTGACACAAAAGAAGTCACATCTTAAAACAAACAACATATTTTTAAGAATCATAGCAAGTGTGCATGCGTTCAATAATTTCTTTATAAAAATAAGTAGGATTTGACAGAAGTTGTTTCTTTCAATTTGATATTGAACATTGCCTCAAGAAATTTAGTAAGCTGCCTACAGATTTATTGTAATAGCCCATCATAGTAATTGTATGAATAAATTTCTCAGTTGGACATTCAATCATTTTGTCTTTGATAGAAATATAAAGGCAGAATATAAATTCCTTCTGTGGTAGGAATCCTAATACAAAAGTGGAACAACTCAAACCATTCAGATGCTCAGTTCTGTAATTCCATCTCCAATGCTATATTAATCCTCTAGCACTAGTGGGAATAAATATGAAAGTATGTAGGATTTGTTTGGTAAAAGTCTATTTCGTTCATATAAAGGTACGTTAAACTTCTTCTTGCAGTCCCCTCGTGAAAACAATGTACAGAGATGGTGGAGAATGTTTTGCTCTTTCAAAATGTTTTCTACAGCTTCTGAAATCATGCCCTGTTAAATTCTGTATGCCTTTAGTATATATCAAGGCTTTTAAAGTGTGTACATATTTTAAGTTTCATCACTGTGAAGTCTTATGTGACTTTTCCAGAAAGAATGTTCCAGCTCAATGAGTAGTGCCTCAAATTGTACACTAAATACAGTTATCTCCTGCTTAAAAACAGAAATCTAACAGTAGAGTGTTATGCAAGTTAAACAAGGGAGACTCTTCTGCTGGCTTCTCCATGTCAAGGATTTCACCCTCTCCTGAAAAATATCAGGATTCTTTCCAATCTTTTTCTTTGGCTTCCCAGAGTGCTCACCAGGAACATTTGGTTATGGTTGCAAACAACTGTGTGAGTGCATGAATAATGCTACATGTGACCATGTCACAGGTACTTGCTACTGCAGCCCAGGCTTCAAAGGAATCAGATGTGATCAAGGTACAGTGAAATTCTATTTGTTAAATCTCTCTCTCTCCTCCTCCCTCTTTTTTTTTTTTTTTAACAATGATCTACTTGCTTTAAAAGAGTAGTATCTCAAAAATGAAATGAGCAATTCAATTTACAATATATTATGAATTACTTTTAACAGCGGCTCTCATGATGGAAGAATTAAACCCCTATACTAAAATTAGCCCTGCTCTTGGATCAGAGAGGCACTCAGTGGGAGCAATCATTGGAATTATTATTCTCCTTCTAATTATTATGGTCTTGCTGGCACTGTTTGTGTGGTATCGACGGAAACAGAAGGAGAAGGGCCATGACATGCCAAGTGTATCTTATACTCCAGCCATGAGGATGACTAATACAGATTACTCACTTTCTGGTAAGGGTCTTTTTATGTTAATCAAATACAGACTTGTATTCCTGTATGTTGGAGAAACAGAAGCTTCTGTGATGTATAACGTGCTATCGAGCATCAGAAATAATGACATTTCCGTTCTTGCCCTGAATACCATGATCTCTTAACAGGGACAGGAAAGCAAATATAACTTACAACTGATTTAAGCTGCTTTATACGTAAAATATTACTTACAAGATACTGGCTGTACCTAGATATGAAATATGCTGCATAGAATACATAGACTCCCTTTTTAATATATACATGTATGTCAGCTGAATTTCTATTGCAGTGCAAAATTTTCCTTTGTGAAACCTTCAGAAAACCTTTTGTTGAGGAATGGGGTTGACTGAGTTGATCATAAGGTTTTATTTTTGTCTGTTGCAGTTTTTGATTTGAGCCCTCCTATTAGTAGTCACTTTCTTCTGTGTGCAGACCAATCCCCGTCATCTAGACAGCTGTTGGGAATTTTCTTCACAGGAGCTGATGAAAGCAGGATCGAGGAAGAGGAGGGTTCTTTAGTCAGAACAAAGTCTTACTGAGATCCTATTTCATGCTTCTTTCTATCTTCTGCTACTGGCATAGAGGCCAACTTGTCTTGACAGATTGGCTAAACTTTGGGTGATGTGGGGGATTTTGCTTTAATGATGTCATTCTTCATTCCTCTCTGGCCAGTATCAGATAGGGTGCCAGATAGGAGATTTACTTCCTTCTTGTTTCCTCCAACCTGTCCCCAGTGGGGATCTCCTCAGGGTTTGCTGCCCTCTGACTGCACTTTGTTGCACTTCCCCTTAGATGTCTGCAAGGCCAAAGCTGCAAGTCTGAGTAAAATCCAGCTTCTGCAACAGGAAGAGGCTTACCTAGCATCTGTAGATGCACCTGGAAGGAGCCTCTCAAAACTGATATTACTGCAGCTGGTGCTTATTCAAGGAGCTTCTGTTATGGCACCATGACTTTGGTCTTTGTATCAGGGGCACGATGTCCTGCGATGGCATATCAAACACATCAGGGGCTGCTTGCTGAACTCTGCTGCCTAAACTCATGTTTAGATCACTCAGGCTTATACTAGAGTGTTCTTTCTTCTGATAGCTACAAGATGGGGAAAAAAATCAGCCTTGGACCTCCTCCGATTGCCTCTTATTTTTCAATTTTAGCTTCGCAGGCTCTTGCTTAAGCTGCCCATTTGGGTAAGAAATTTATGAAAGTGTTGCCAGAGAGGGCTCATCTGATCCTTGGCTAGTTGCCAGTGCAATTTGGCCTGAAATTTGTCATTTCAACATCATTTGAAGAGCCAGACCATGAACATGCAAAAGACAACTGTGGCACATCTCAGCAGCAGTGGGGCTCCAAGTTCCAGGAGAGCAGATCACAGCTGCTGGCACAGAAAATTGGTCTGAACTTTTTGGCCATCCATTTCGTTCACAGTGGCACTTTATCCATATATTTACAGAGCCTGTTCCACCTAATTTATTTGTGTGCTTTTCTACTTAATGTATGTGTAACCCAGCATGTTTAAGAGCACAACTTACAAATGTGAAAATAAGGTGTATTGCTGAGGTTGGGAGCTCCTGACTGGAGTAATCGAACCACTCCTTTCAGACAGGGATGTTTTTTCTCCATATTTTACCATTAATGGAGATTTCCCAATCAACCTGATGGCATCCCAGCCTCTCACTCTGCAAGAAGTCTGAAGAAGGGCTAATGCTGAGAACGGTTCTTCTCATCCTTTACAGTTAAGATAGACAGATGACTTTCCTCCTCCAAACAGCACTGGCTCAGTGGTGCAGCCTGAGCTCCTCTAGAAAGAAATTCAATACTGTTTCCTTCCCCTTCATCTCATTCAGTGATGGGGATGCTGAAGCTGGGCTTTTTCTTTCTTCTTGCTCTGTGCAATCCTTGTAGCAATATAAATTTGCCACTCAGGTAGCTGCGGCTGAGTGGGGTCAGCCAGCTTTCTCTGGAGGTCACAAGAACAGTCTTCTTTCTGCCTCCACCTTGACAAACTGTGCTCTCTGAGCTTGCAGAGGAAGAATACGAAGTCAGAAATCATGCTGCTTCATCTTCATCTCATTATAAAATGTCCACAGGTATCAGCATCATTTCAAGTTTTGGTCTTCGTTTTAGGAGGACATTTACAGATTCTGCACAAGGGTTTCTGAAAACTCCTGCCAAATTCTGCCTGTCCTCCAGTAGCTTCTCCTCCAGAAACTTTCTACCCATCACTCGCCTTCCAGCTTTGGCCTTACCAATGCTGTTTTCAGCCTTTTGCTTCCATCGAGCAGAAAATCAGATGGAGACGAGGTCACAGATAAGAGATTCGTAGCATGGCTGGAGGGCAGGAGCAATACATGTGTGTATGAGAACGTGTGTATATTTGTGTGTTGCACAGGATGCTGAAGGAGAGTAGCAACATTACATAGATGTTACAAGGATTTTGGTCTTTGCCTGGAGTCCTGCATGTGGATTAAGGGCAGAATGCAATGCAGATGTACTCGTGCAATGAGTATGATCCTGTGCAAACCCAAGGACCTTGGCTGGGATTTCACCTGAGCAGTGCCTGCAGGATCTAGCCTGATATGGGCTGTAACATTGTGGCTAACCTAAACATCCAGCGCTGTTATTTTGCTTGTTTGCTTGTGTTAGGGTAGTGCTGTCATTGTTTCTGAACAGTCACATGTGCAGATCACCAGCTCCTGGAGGCTGTAATTTCTTCCAGCACATTAATTGATTTCTCTAGGATGTTTTTGGTCTTTGTGTCTTCAACTCTTCTGACGCTGATAATGCGTGCATATGTGTGAGAGAGATTGTAAGAAAGGGAAACCCCCCCTAGGCAGCCCTTAGACTCTTCTGTGTTTGTGGATGAAGGATGTGGCAGCATAAAGCACATTCTGCCCAGCAGCCAGTGGGAAAGAAAACCACCCATGCTGGGAGAGCTTAACCACAGCACGTGGATCTGAGAGCAGGCTTTCCCCAATAAGCCTGAAAGCAAAATGGTGCTCCCCAGCACGGGAACAATATATTGCATCCAACTGAGAATTTTAAAGCATGGGTCGTTTAACTCAAGGACATGGGGACAGAAGGGAAAGCTATGCAGTAGTGCTGGAAAGCAGCAGAGATTTCATTTCAGGACTTGCACAAAGACTTGGTTATGGGATGAAGTGATGCTTGAGGTCTTATCGGAGTCATAATAGACTTTCTGATATGGGTGAATCCAATGCTGAGAGCCAAAATCTAAGCAAAGCTCAATAAAAGAGAGTGTTGTGAGTCCTACAGAGTACTGCAGACTAGATAAGACCTTTACAGAAATGATCCTACAGATGATGCACAATAAAAGGAGTCAGAGTAAACACTCCTGCTTAGTCTTCAGCCACCCCACTGACACCCTGCATGGGTGGAGAAGATCCACACAAAAAACACAGCTCAGAGGAAGACAAAAGCAATTCCATTTTGTAGCTCGAGGTGTCTGGTTTTGTATTTATTGCAGAGTGCTTACTTACTCCCTTTTCTCGTGGTTGGCCTTGTGCCCAGTTTCCGTGCTACGCTGTCCTCCTCCCACTGCACGATGTGGATCATTGCTCTTTGTGTCACTTCACAGCCCTGGCTCGGAGCAGAAGCTCGGTGTTTCAGGGGATGGAGCTCCCTGGCCTTCCTCCAGCCCTCAAGGGCCTTCCACTGGAGCACAGCCTGAGGCTCGAGGGCTCACAGCAGGGCGCTGTCATCACAGGTCCCTTCACAGGACAGATCTCTCCATGTTTACATTGACATAACCTTTGTGGGTTTTTGTTTTAATTGGTAGTGGTTGTTTTGCTTTAATTTAAATCATTCTTTTTTATTTTTTTAGCCATTTAAGTCTTTACATGCTGTTCATAGTAGAATCAAATTCTCAGCTTTAGGAAGAGGGTTTTTTTCTTTTCCTTTTTCTTTTTTTTTTCTTTTTTTTTTTTTTTTTTACTGGAATAGCTTTAGATTTGAATTTGATGTATTTCCAGCCAGCAGTTATAAGAGCTTCATGAATAAATGTGTAGAAAATGGACTGTGTTATCAAGGTAAATCAACCTGTGTGGGTACTTAAGTATCAACCAAATGGAACTGTGTAGAGGGAGTAATTCTGAGTCGATGGTGCTGCATGCAATGAGGGAAGAAAAGCTTTCTGGTGACGCAGACTTGTGTACGAGCTCAGATTCATTAATTCAGCGCCGCGCTAAGTAGCGGGGCAGTCTGACAGACTTTTCACTCAGCTCATTTCAGGTACACAACACACGCTACGCCCAGATAAGCCGGGTGTGAACTAGTGAAGTGTCAGCTGCCTCTCCCTAACGTGGGCATGGCCCTCTTATCTCGTAGCAGAGGCAGCGGATTGTACCTCTTTTTCTTCAGCCTGGTCCTTCTTGCCCACAGCTGAGAGGGGACTCAGATAAGGGAAGGGGGAAGGCAGAGCTGAAAGCCAGCGTGACTCAGGCGTGAATACTCACCTACAAAGCAGGAGGACACGGGTTGAAGCATCTGCATTTAGCTGGGACCGCAGGCTGTGAGAAGAGCGGATGAGCCCCGCTTCTCTGCTGAGCAGTCAGGCCCTCGTGAGCAGGTCCAAGGCTGTATGTGAGCAGCTGTGTTTGTGATGGGCATACACCGACTGCCATAATTGGGTTCCAGTCCCAGTTCTCATTTGCAGACCCCCAGGCGTAGCTGTTTCTTTTTAATTCTATTGCAAATATCACCGAGTTATAGTTAGGAGAGACAGCAGAGTCCTGGCAGGCCCTGTGGTCTCTGGCTGCAGTGGTGAGTGGAAAGAAGTTAAATGCAAATACTTTAGTGCTGGAATCACACGTTGGTCTGAGATACTTTGTAAGCAATAACCTCGGAAAATAACCAGAACTGAAAGGTTCTGCAGTGACCTCAAAAATTGCTCTGCATGTTTCAGCAGAAAAAAGATGCTCGGTCAGATACACACGTGCACGTGCACTTCCCTCCCTCAGCTCTGTGCCTCAGCTCTTATGTAATAGACACCCTGCAGATAAAACCACTTATTTGAAACGGGATATTTTGCAGTAAATTAAGCTAAATCTAGATCTCCACAAGATGTCAGCAAAGCAAAGTGCATGTTCACAAGAATGCAAATGCAGGAGCAGAGAAGCAGAGGGCAAGGCAGGGTGGCTGATGGTGGCTGGTGCCCCCTCCCGCAGGCAGTGCCAGCAGGGCCCTGGTCCATCCTCACCATCAGCTTCTAACCTTCATCAGGGATCCCTGGTGCTGGGGACATGCAGCCATCTGAACACTTTGCATCTGAAGGTGTTTCCTGTACCTAACCTCCCAGGTTTATTAAAACTAACCCATTTATTTACTTCTTACAGGGCTTGGCTGTTTAAATGGTTTTGATTTGTTTGAACTTGTCATCCTTTCTTCTGATGCAGCTTTGAAATAGATATCAATTTGCTATTAAGCTGAAACCAGATTGGGATTGATGTTTTCATTAGAACTGCCAGTATAAATATGATGCATTTCTTGGTAAATTGTTTCATTTGGTAAATGTATTGGTAAGTTAAAGAGAGGAAATAAAAATGTCTCTGAGTGTAATGATGTAACTGCCAAAGTTTCCCTTTCAGTGCTGCAACTTGCTTTTTTTAAGCCTTTCCACAAAAAAAAAGCCTTTCCATAACATGTTTTGGACTCCTTTGGTACTATGATAGCACCTTGATTTTATTAATATCAACTACCTTTCTTGCAACAAAAAGTTTTAATTAAATGTTTCACAACTAAAAGGATTATCATCAGTGGCTCCTACACCTGTTTAAACTAGAGAAGAAACTTTGTAGTAGACAGTCTATATCCAGAGTGTTGCATTTCTTCCCTTACCCTCAACACAGATGTATTGTCAGGAATTATTTTCTTAAGATCTTCAAAAAGATAACTCGGTATTATATAAATATTTTGTTTTTTTTTTAATCTTCTATTTAATGTTAATAGTAGTCAAGAGCTTCATACCATTATAATTCAGGATAGATCTCATCTAGAGATGTCTTATAGCACCCAGTACTCTAACAAAATGCTTATCAGTTTTCTAAAGTGATTGTCTCTAGCATCTTTTCAGTTTCTTAAGAATCGTTATGGCTTCCAAAGTATTTTGTGATTACTTGTTTTCTTCCCAGATATATCTCATGGTAGCGGCAGCGTACATTGTTTTTCCAATCCCAGCTACCACACTCTATCATGTGGTGTGACTTCACGCTTCTTTACCAGTAATGTGGATGGAAACAGCTCCAGTAAGGTAGATATTATCCCGTCCCACTGTAGCAATGTTCTTATCAGTTCAAGGAAATAAACCAGAGCAATGCCTTTTGGATCCTGTTGCCTGCCAGCACTATCTAAAAATCCTGTGTAGCAGTTTCCTGACATCGCAGCAGTGACAGACACAAAACGGTCTGCTTTTCCCTCCGTGTATCTTCATAATCTCTGTGCCTTGTAATGGGAGTTTCAGCATGTGCCAGTGTCGGTCAATAAGCCTCGCTGTCTTAGCAACTGTAAGGTACGTTTGCTTCTCAAAAGATAAATAACTAGATAATTGCAATTATTCATTGCAATAATGAAAGTAAATCAATGAAGCATTAAGTCAGTAGTCTAACTGCTATATCATGGTTTCCCAAATCAGTAGACATACAAACTTCCTACCGACAGACAAAAATAGATGCAAGAAGAGATCAAGGATGCTTCTGAGCACTGCTCTCATCCAGGACATTCTGAGAGCTGTGCAATTACTTCAGGCTCTTCAGCAGAGCTCTTCAGACTGGAATACTCAAACATCCAGGACATTACTTAGCACATGTTGCTATTGATTTCCTAGGACTGTTCATGGACTGCGCTGAATTCACCACTTTAGCGATAGACTTAGCTATGGTAAATGTAAGGCAGTTCTTCCTTCAGAGCCTTAATAAGCCAAAGTGGCACGAAGGGTAGGGAGCAGAAGAAAAAGGAAATGCAATTGATTCCATTAAGGCTGTCAGCTTTAAAAATGATGGTACTTGCAGGCTGTGTCACCTTAATCCAAATGTAGCTCTGCTAACTGGAAAGCCGTGAGAACAAAATTAATGTAAAAAAGACACTATCCTATGAAACAGAGCATGCAAAACTATTTCTACATGTGTTCCTGTTAGACATTTCTTGGTTTTAAATTGTATTAAGAGTGCTGGCTCTGGAGATTTCTCAGAGAAAAGTTTAGACAGATGTGTAAATATGGTTTCTGATGTAGATGGTCCCTTTGCATCATGCATTTTTACTCCCCAGATTGAAAGTGCAAATGCTCATAATGTCAGATTTAGGATGAACACCACGAGTGTGGGTCTGGACCAGTAATCTATTGCGGTAATTTAAATAAAGTCAGGAAAGGTCAAAGCAAGCACCTATCTTGATTTCCCAGCCTGCAGTGCAATCTCATCACATAGCTACTTCAAATATTTAGCTGCTGAAAAGGTATAAAACCCAAGTGGCACATTTGGACAAGCCTGAAAGCTGTTTGCCTCGCTGTAGTACTGGCTATCAGTAGTTGGTGAGCAGGTTGTCCTGATATTGAGAAAAAAAAAAAAAACTGGTATTTTTAGGTCACTTATCAAAATGTATGGCCTGACTTTTCTTTTACATCTCCCACCATCTTACTTATTCATGAGAATGCTCTGCAGTGCTAAATAGCTGAGGATGGCCAAAAATATGCTGCTTCTGTCTATGCAGTTTTCTAGCCAAGTAAGACAAAAGAGCATATAAAGCCCCTAATGGCTGCCTTAACGAGTTTCATTTCCTAATCAGTTTGTCTGGTGCCATTTCCACTTTCTGCAGGGAAATGTGCACAAGTTGTACTTGGAGGATTCGTTTCTTTCTAGTGCCAGCTGGGGTCACAAAGGAACCAGCACAGATGCAAAATGAAAAAAAATGGCAGAGGAATTCTCCGAACTGCTGAGCCAGAGCCTTGGATGCGTTATCCTCCTGTGCTTAAAGGAGATCATGCCTCGAGGCGATGGGCCGGAGCCATTCCTCTATCACTTCTTTCAGAAAGGCAGCTTGGGCAAAGGTACAAAGAGAGGGCAGTGGGGAGATGCAGCCCCACTCCAGTTTGAGAAGCTGTTCTCTCTCTCGTGCGCTCCTCCTGCCCCTCTCATCCTCTTCTCTCTTTCTGTGTCTTATTCTGCCTTTTCTCTCCTCTTCCCTTGTATTCTCTCTGCTTTATTCTCTCTTCTGTTTCCTCTCAAATCCATTTTCCTGCTTTCCTTTCACACCCTCCTAGTCACATAATTCTTCAGTTGTTCTTTCTGCTGTCCCTGCTTTCCTCTCCTCCTGCCCTGGCCCAGCAAGGCAGAAGCTGGCAGCAGGGCACCAGTACGGCCGTGGCACTGCCCCTGCTGCTGCCACCAGTGCACCCATGGGACACTTCCCTCAGGATGCCAGGTGGGTGGGGGGGCTGATTGAAAAATCTGGGAGGTTCAGGAGTTAAATACATGAGGCAGGTCTGTCTCCACAGGAAGGGAGCAGTGCCAAGCCTTCCCGACTCTCTTCTAGGAGCAGGGGGAAGGTTTCTCACCTCCATTTCCCCTCTGCCAGACAGATATTTGGCTGCTGCTTAGGAAGCCGCTCATGCCCTGAAGGTAAAACCTGAGGTCACTGAGACAGAAGCGAGCAGAGGAGTGAGAGGCCTCCTGGTGTATATGGGGTCAGCTGGTTGTGCGAGGGGAGTGCTGGGGCTGCAGCACACACAGGCAACAGCAAGTGGGAGGACAAGGGGGGAGCATATGAGAAGAGACTAAAAAAAAAAGGCTTGGCTTCTTTTATCTAGCAAAATGAATGCTGAGAGGGAGTATGATTGCCATCTATAAATACATCAGGGTAAACACTAGTTGGGAGAAGAGCTATTTAAGTTAGATAACAGAGCTGGCACAAGAACAAATGAGGATGAACTGGCCATGAATGCATTGAGGCTGGAAATTAGATTTCTAACATCAGATCAGCGAGATTTTGGAACAGCTTCCCAGTAAGACTAATGGGACAAAGAAATCTGATTACAGTTAAAATGGAGCTTGATCAGTTATCTAAGTGATTGTGTGCCAGGGTGTTTGCAGTAAAAGGCGGCTGGACTCAGGTGCTCGGTGATCAAAGCTCTTCCCCAAAACCTGCTCCAGCTGCCAGCAGGAGTCAGAGGGGCTGAGCTCTGTGCAAGGTCCAGGAGGTGGCTCTGCAGCACTGGGCCTGAGGAGGAGGCAGAGGCTCCTGCAGCTCAGTGCAGGTTGTTAATTACCCGCACCGTGCTACAGGTAAATATCTGTGAACTTGCTAAGTCAGCTCGAGTGAAATGCTGGCTCCATCAAAGTCAGTAGGAATTTTACTGTTAGTTTAAGGGAAGCCAAAATTTGACTGCCTATTAGCTCCTACAAGTAGGTGTTCCCTTTACTCATGCAGCAGCAGCAAGTTGTAGTGATCCTGCAGATTACCAAGCAGTAAAGTGCATGAACCCAAATAAATTTGTCCTGTAGAATTACTGCACCAAAATTTTTCAAAACAGATACACAGCAATGCACACCTACCTTCATACCTGTGTCCTCACATCAGAGCTTTCAAGGCTTGAGTTAGAAACCAGATTTATTTATTTTTTAAGATGCTGAGGACCTATTTCTCTCAGGAGATTGGTGGGACAATTCACAAAACCACTCGGTGCTGCAAGGCCAGCTCTATATTTGAGGTTGTGAATTGTTCATGACTGTAGGAATATGTATCTCCCTTTTACAAAAGGCTGCAAAGGTGTGTAAAAAAAAACCCTCCGTGTAAAACACGAGGCTACTGCACTGGCGTGTCATGAGCACATGGAGCATCCTCACCTTGTTCTTTTGCAGAGCTCTTAGTTCCACCGTCCCTCCCTCCCAAAGGAGAGCAGCATCGCAGCTAGCCCAGGTGTTGTTGGTTTCCACAGACATCACAAAAATCAATTGCTATTAGATGTCCTGTCCTGAATTTTTAAAGCCAGCAGATTCGCCTCTATTAAAGGAAGTTCTAAATTCTACCGAAGACTTCACATAAAATTAGAAATTGCAAAACAGAGGTCACTGGAAATGGTCTGACTGGATATCACCCAACTAATAAAACCGAATTCAACCACCGAAAGCATCATAAAGTAGCTTTGACTAAAACTTGCCCAAGAAAAAGAAGACTGCAAATATAGAAGCAGTACGCCCTGTTCAGGAGGGCCCTCTGAAACCAAGGAACAGGGGCTAGGGCTGGGGGCACCCGAAGACAACAGTCAGGAGAAGCACTTACCAACTGCTATCCTCAAGGAGAAAGGTATGATGGAATTTGTGCCAGCACTTATTTGCTTAATTACTTGGAGTCCTTGGGAAACCTGAGCACTGACAAATAGCACGCTGGTGCTAGCGTGCCGCTGTGATCTCGCCAGCTATCTCAGGGGGACAGATAACAACTTTGCTTTGCTCGTGGAAGTATCTCATTGATCTTAAAAGAAAAGTTGCCAGGTATGAGGTAGATTTATCGGAGTTGCTAAAATTACAAGCAGGGATTTTTAGTGGGCAAATTTACTATGAAGTATTTTTTTCCTCTGGAAAAGCAATTTTGCTTTGCAAATTGAAGTATCTTCGTAAGGAAAAATGTTAACAAATTATAGTGTGTTAAGAAATGATAGTAGCACAGAGAGACAGCTATAATCACATTTCTTCATAATTACTGCATTCTGCAAAACTTCGAAATGTCCCCAAATCATTTCATTAAAAAAAAAAAAAATCAATTCAAGCCCATAGCTCTTCACACCAAATCTGGGGTTTGTGAGCTGATTTATAAATCCCGCAGAAACAAAGCTTTTAATAGAAACTCGGAGACTTCAAGAAGTGTGATCTAAGTGGTGCAGCTGGGTTGAAAACCAGCATTCGTGGTACTGCTGCAAGGTTTGGAGTAAAGAACAAGCCACGGGCTCCGCTGGTGGAAGCTGCCAGTGCTGGTAGCGGGGCTGCTCGGGTTTGCACTGAAAATGCGGTGCACTTGCTTGTAGCAAGACCCAACACGTGCTCGCACACCCCTTGTGCCTGTGCAGAGCTTGCTCTGTGCTGTTTCTGTCCCTGGATTAACCAGTGCCTATCCCATTTGGGATAAAACACAGCAGCCCGCCTTCTGCATCCCGAATCGATGGAATTCAATCAGCAGGATTCGGTCAATGAGGGCAGCCTCTGGTTGTTACAAATCTTCCCCCAAATGAAACCCGGTTTCTGAGATGGGATAAAAGCTTCTACATGTCAACATGCAGGTTGTAATGTGTAGTGGAGGTGTCCCAAATGTGGTGCTCCTTCTAGAGAGGGACACTTGCAGCTGCTTTGCCTGGAGATAAAGGAGAGGCCGCAGAGCCTCAGCGACTCAGCTCGCCCACAAACATCTACCTGGCCAAGAGGTTCGGGCTGGTGCCCTGTGCCCAGCTGCAGGATGGACACCTGCCATGCCTGCAGCGTTATGGAGGAATTTGTGCCCCCAGGAGACCTCCTGAGCCCTTCCCAGCACGGCACAGAACAGTGTCCCCAGCCACGACGTGGGACAGCAATTTGTCACTCCCCATCTGGCCGTGCTTGCTGTAACGAAAGCTCAGCACCGCAGTGTTTGATCCACTGTTCCCTGCACAGCGCCCAGGGAAGGCAGGTGGGAATAGCTCTGGGGGCTGGGATTTCATCTCCCAACAGACTTGGACACAGCAGAAATATTTTTTTGTTCCAGGTCTTAAGGCCCAGTGCGAAAGCTAAGCATAAATTAGTAAGAGATCAGGAAAAATGAAATGTTGTAGAGAGCAACAAGGGCTTCGCGACTTTAATTCTTCTGAAGCAGGGCTGGGGTTTGCCCTTGAACTGACACTTCTTTCGCTGTGCTTTCAGTAAGGGAAAAGTTTCAGGGTGAAAAACTCAGCGGCTTTAGCAGCTGTGGTGGTTCCCAGAGCTTTGCTGCTGGACTTGCACGACCACATAACTCTGCAGAGCCATTTTTGCTGTGGCACAGGACCTCAGCCCAGCAGAGCCGTGCACCCCAAACTGGTCCGAGCCTTCCCCACCTTCACCGCTGTGCAAAATCTCCATCCCTCAGGCACACACATTGCTTGCCTCTTGGCACCGAGCTCAAGTGAGACTCCTGCAGACAAACCCAGACCTTTCTGACACATCCTTCAGGCAGCAGCAGCCTCCTCCGGCTGGCACCGTGTGGCTGTGCCCGTCCCAGGCTCTTCCATCACAGCACCTGGGTGGCAGCCCGGGGCGTTACACCTCGGTATTGCCTACATTATTTTCCTTGAATTGAGAGAAATCTTTGAGCCATTGTTTCTCTTTTAACCGAGTATGCAGATGTATTTGCAACCCCCTTCTCGTTCCAAACAGCGCCTGTCTGCATGCTGTGTAGGTGGCTTTGCTGCATCCATCGCCATCGGTTATTTTGGTACTGCCAGCATGTCACTCCCTGTACACGGGCATCTGAGTCGTGATCACCCATTACTCCTGGAAGGAAATCCTGTATTTTCCAGCATGCTTGTGTTCATTGCTTGGTGAAGTGACTTTCCTTTGTGATTTTCCCTAGTGCTAGTGAACAACTGTCAAACTTCACTCACTTAAAAGATCTTATGGTGAGGCCAAGGTAATACTCATCTCCCATTTTGATTCATGACATCAGTGGGCTGACGTCTTGGGTGGGAACTGTCTGTTTCTTTCAGCATTAACCCATTATCATACTTTTTGAACAGCTCAATAACAAAATCCTTGACAGAGAAACTGCAGACTGGAGACCCTACAGCTATCTGAATGAACTAGGTCAGTAATTTTTAAACAATTTAATCATTTTGGTAGACTTTAGAGCGATTTCAAATCCCAATCAGCCTTTCATAAAGGCCTTAACAACAATGAAAATTATTGGTGTTGTCTTTATTTCACTGTCAGAATTGCCAGTAGTGAAAGATCAAGATTTTAAAATTGTTTCTTTTACCACAAACCATGGATTGGGCAAGCAGAGTCAATATTCGCTCTAGTCTCCTTTCCCAGGTTGGTCAGTTGAATCACTATCTATCTACTCTACAAATGTTTTTTTTTTAAATTTCAATTTGGGATATTTTTTTCCATGCTTAATAAAGTTTAGCACTAAATACTGGCATCTTGATAAAACCCTGGAGCCTCTGGCAGGAGCAGGAACGTGTGATAGACACTGTTGTCTCCCAGTCCATCATACAGTGACCATTTTTCATGCAATTTTGAACCACCAGCCAGAGGAAACAAGCCAAGATTGAAGCCTAATTGCCCTTTCTGAGTTTATTCTCCCTGGCTTCAGTTTTAACAGGGGTTTTAGCAGCTCTTATCTCAAAACCTATCCAAATTTAGTGCTTTGGATGCTATTTGTTTTCCTGTCCGAGCACTTGGAATTTACTATGTCCATGGCAGAAAACATTTTCCCTTTCCTTTACTGGGATTACTAATACCCTACTGGAAGCATAGAGTGTGAGGAAAAGTGAAATACTACATGGAATTTATGGGATTTTTAAGGTGAGCTGAATCACCCTAAAAAGGCAGCACCAGACATCGCATCTTGTCTGTGCTCTTCAGTAACACCCCATACCTTGCTCCAAAGAGCAAATCTCCTCTGCATCAGGAAAATCACAAAAGTGTCAAGCTTCAATGCAAGGCCTTTTCCATCATTATCAACCATTCAATGTTTTCTTCTTTATAATAATCTGCAGAGCTGCTCTTGTGCTTATCTGTATGTAACATGGAGAGATGGGGGGAAATCAGGATTTCCAAATGCTCTACAAATCAAGTTAATTTTCCTTTTACCATTTTACAGCTTTACTCACTAGCTTTATTTATTTTTATCTTGTTGCATCCTGTGCTCCTTGAGAGCCACATTTGTCCTACATTCCACTATTTTATTTTACTAGCAGAAGTGATGCTCTTGTGGTAAGAATGACGTAGAAGTGATAAATACTTTAGCTAAGTGATCTCCAGCAAAAACAGTCACATTTTTTTCCATGGCATTTTGCAGCCCAAGTCTGTTGCTTTGATAAACATTTTTCCATTTTTTTTTTCTTCACAAATATGTCTGTTTCACACTAATTGATAAAAATAAGATTTTTTTTTTCTACCTTTCCAACATTAAAATTTATGTTTGTGTCATAATGTTGAGTTCTAGTTTAGAGCAAAACCATTTTTGCATTCAACTGTAAAATGTATTTTCATTTTGTGATGTTGCTTTTGTGCAATAAAAGCGGCAGGTCCCATTTATATGTGCAACTTTCAGAAGAAAGTGGAAAACTTTAATTTTGAATTGTAACCATAAAATGTAAGTGAAGCCTATGAAGGTCAAATGAGAGCTCCTGACCTTTAAGACACAGTACGTATGGAAGTAAGGAAGAGTTAAAGATGTGTCACCTTCCCATCCCACCATCAGCCTCAGCTTTTAGGGCACAGATGCCTCAGATCAGGTGTTGGAATAGCAGCCAAGCATTGCACACAGCTGAACTTGGTTTAAGTAGTTAAAAGAGCAGAGGACAACTCCTGTTATGACCCCATGAGAGTTACAAAGAGCAGATGTGTAAGTGAGCTGCAGGCAAGGAAGAAGAGTTAAAGGGGAATTGAGAAATTTGGATCTGACAGGAACCCCTGAACTCTCCTGGTCACCCCCCTGGTTCCTCAGCCTGCAACTCCACCGGCTGAGGCAATGGCCCAAAAGGGCAGGCTCTTTGTGAGCGTCAGGCTCACAAAAATGTCTGTAGGCTCATTCGAAATTATAACTGTCACAAATAGAAATTACAGCTGGGGGAAAGGAAATTGTAAGTATATTCCTGTGAAATTAGCTCAGACACTCATCTTTTAAAACCTGTAATCAACTGGAGTTTTCTCCAAGCAAAGCATCTCTCTATCTGCGTGTAATAGAGGACCAAAGGAATGCTTTCTGGAAATGCCACGTACTTTCCATTTGGCTGTGTATCTCATAAAGGCAATCACACTGATAAAGGGCACACGAGTGCTTTAATTAACCCCTCTTTGCTCTCCTCCCTCTTGCAGGCTGCAGTTTTACAGCTCTGGAAAACACCTTCTGGCTGCTCAGTTTGCATCAGTGGCCTTTGCTGAGCCAGGGGGCACTCCCCAGGCAGTGTAATTGGAAAGGGAAAGAACGGGAGATGTCCTCTGAGGGAGCAGAGTAAGGGCTGTCCATACATAATGGATGTGTGTTCGGACCAAGGAGCAGCCTGTTTCAAAGTCCACCATGGTCCTTATTTCAGATGCGTGTCACGAGCAGTGCCACAGCAGCACAGATCAAGGAGATGGAGCAGACATGGCAAGAAAGGGGGCGAGTGAATCAGCCTGGCGCAGCGCTGCCTTCCTGGGGAGAGTGCGGGTCAGCGGGCCAGCGGTGGCTGTGCGAGATGCTAAGAAAAGCTGTTTAATCACAGCTGAGGACCTAATGCAGATCCTGCCTCAGCCAACGTGCATATTCCCTGTGATAGCAGTGGGGCTTTCTTTGAGTGCAACAGGCAGAAATGATGTAGAGAAACAGGTCTCATGTATGTCTATGCATGTCCATGCATATATGGTGTACATACACACATACACCCAGGTACATGCACTGCCCACACGTATCCTGTGGACCTTCTCAGCCAGCAGGTGTTCTGCAGAGCCCAGGCTCCAGGTCTGTATTCTCTCCATCTGGAGGCGCAGGGAGCAGAACAAAGTCTGTTTTTTCACTGCTGGCACATTTGCTCACGAGCTTCAAATATCAGTCTGTCAGGCTTTTTTGAAGAGATGATCCTATCTGTTAAATGGACTGGGAGCCTAGTGACGAGGACGTTTCAGACCCTAACACCTTGTGCACAAGCAATTCTCATGGACATCGGTTTGACAGATCAGACTTTAGAGGTTGTGGTGCCGAGGAGAGGCAGCATCCACAGCTCTGCTCCGTGTTCCTGCTGTTTAATGCAGCCTAGCCCTGCTAGCATCAAGGAATGGCTTGCCTCTGCATTTTCTATTCAGTCTCTTGTTGCAGAACTGGAATTATTTGCCCCGTGACTAATCTCTCTTGCCATAGTCCAGCCTGCGTTAAGCAATTGCAGACTCCAGCTCCAACTCCAAGCAAGTCAGAAGTCTTAAAACACCTACTGAGTTTAGAAAAGGTTGTTATGCTCATTAGCTCGAGTGGTGGATACAGTGGGCTGCAGACACAACTGTTTTTATCTGTAATATGATTTCTCTTAACAGCAATGCAGAGACTGAACTTGTGATTTGCAGCACATCCTGAGTGGCTTAAGCTGTATTTATTCCAGGGGACCAAAGCCACAAAGTGATTCAGAGCTGACTTTGTGTTTTCTCAAAGCCAAGAGGTGCAGAAAAATATTTCCAGCTGAGACTCTGATTTCAGCCCAGCACAAAATTTAGCTTCAAACTTAATCCTAAACTTCCCTGATGTGTCAGATTCCCGGCCTGATGAGGCCACATGCTCCTTTTCCACATTAACTGCTTTGGCAGTTTACAAAATATTGTATCCATCATTCATTTCACCTCTTGAGAAATGCAATGAATACATAAAGCAGGTTATAACAACACATAAGTACAGGAGGCATAAAATATACCTGAAGGCAGAAGTAAAGGGAATCGGCTGGGAAGTGTTTGTGGGGTCGGGCAGCCCTCCCATGGCAGGACCAGCCCCACCCGTACCTTTCCCAGCAGGTGTGTTTATTTTTCTACAGCCACACTGAAGTGGGAACGGAGCAGAAGTGTGGCAAGGTGCAGTTTTACAGCTTGTTGTGGGCAAGTGCTGCCTGTTCCCAACTCCAAACAAAAATCAGGCTCACTCAGCAGCAGCCCACTGGCCCGGAGGGTCTCAGCGGTCAAGCTCAGAGCAGGACAGCAATCCCTGCTGCTGCAGAAGCCCATCCAGTGCCTGACATTTCCAGGAGGACTGGTAGGAACTCTCATGGAGCTGAGCTGATTAAATATGCTCAGAAAGTGGAGTCCTTCCCCTCTGAGACTCCGACGGTGCTGGTTGATATTGCCGCATCCTCCCGGCAGCTCCAGGGCTCCAGCCTTCAGTCAGCCTTGACAGTCGCAAGGGGAACGTTTCTGTAAAGATCTGACAAGGATGCTCAGATCAGATGATTCTCGTACACGACTTGCCTGTGTGCACAGATTGACAGCAAACCATTCCCACGGCAACCTCTGCTTGATAAGTCACAGTCTGGTCCTTATTCTAACCACTGGTATCTTCTCACTAATGCCTGGTAGTTACAAAGATGCTGTCCTGCAGGCTCGCTCCTATGCTTTGTGCTGCTTGCTTTGTCACTGTGGTTGATATTTTGAAGTTACTGGGGAGGACTAGGTCATGGTCCTGAGCAAAGTTATTCATCCCTGTCTTCTGCAACCTTGCTGGAGGTGCCCTGCGTGTCCCCAAGTGCTGCTGGGCCTTCCTGCTCCGGGGGTTCGCTCAGCCCTGCCAGGAGGAGGTGTGACCACCACGGATGGCCATCAGGAGCTCTGCAGCTGGGAAAGGGAGCACCAGGCCTGTGGATGGGAGCCACGGGACGACTTAGCTTTACCCTCTGCACTCTGGATGCTGCCTTTGAAAAATCCAGGAGAGGAAAAAAGCACACAGGCAATACCCTTCTGTGCGAGAGCCTCCTCGCTGAGTGGTGGCAAACAAAGCAGAAGGTGCTCAAATGTCTTTTTGGGTTGGTCACCCTAGGCCCGGAGGGAGAGAACCCCATCAAAGGGCACCAGCTGTGTACCACCAGCACCCTTCCTGTGCTCTGGGATGGAGACTGAGAATCAGAGCAAAGGTTTTTGTCTGATGTGCCAGTAACACACTGATTGTCTCATTTAGTGACTTTCCTCATTTAGCAAAACACAAAGCTGTCATGAAAAAAAGGTTTGGTGCAGCACCAGTGGTGGTGACAGCTCTTTGTGCAGATACCAGAGGAAAAGCAAGGACAAATAGCTGGGAGACCTCTGGGACATACTGTTTGCAGGGCTCTTTCACCAGCATAACTTCATTACTTTACAGGGAATTTCATGAGCCACAAAGACATTTCTATCTCGGTAACCAAATTTGTGTTGATTTTGCTAGTCAATAAGGAATATCAGACTCTATAGTTAAAAAGATTTAAAGGCTTCCATTAGATTTTCCTTTGAACTGATTGATATCTAGGATAAATGTCAGTAGTGAACACAGAAGAGGTACCTGGCCCCTTCTGCCTCTGCCTCTGCAAGCAATGCCAAGCTCGTACGGCATTGCACAAGGCAGAGGTGTTTGCTTTCTACTCTCTGACTTACTGCATTTTCAGTCTGCTGTAGTCACTCAGGGACTATTGTCACATCCGATATTGAACTGTGCAAATTTATAACCAAAGCCATACAAAGTAATTTCAAAGGATGGTCGCAGCTTACAGTCTCAGGCTGCGAATTAAATAACATACTATCCACAGATGAAACAAAGCCTAAAATTAGTCACAGAGTAACGTAACATGACTTGCAGACTGGGGTTTGGAAGGCTTTGTTTAGGCTTCTTTTCTCCACCTACCCCTAGCGTTTCAGTAATGACCATTTCAGCAGACGTTTTTCCCTGCTCCTCTGATGGATAGCTGTTCTTGGTAATGAGCAGTACGCTGCTCCAGGAAAGCCCTCCCTCTGAGGGAAGCTCTTAAGTGTATGCATAATTTTAGGCAGGCACAGAATCCCCACTGAAGCTGAGTGCATGCTTACAGCTGAGGATGTGCTTAAGAGCCTCGCTAAATGAGGGCCTTGATGTACAATTTAGAGGAAAGACTATATGCTGCTCAGTAGTCAAAGCAATCCAATTTACATAAATATTTATTTCTTTTCCATTATATATCATTTTTATGCAGGTGCTTGTGGGATGGATAGACGTCAGAACACATACATAATGGAAAAAAGCTTCAAAGGTATGGTATCCAGTGCCTGCAGTCACCCTGCAAAGAGTGTGAGGAGGGTGTCGTAGAAGAGGTGAGCTAGGAGACCTGAGCACCCCGAAGAGTGGCCATGCAGAGGCAGAGAGGGACAGAGCAATTGCAAAGGACGCTCAACTGGCAGCACCCGACTTCAGCCAGATGCCTGGGCCCCATGAATTATGGAGGCATTATGAATTATGGCTTCATGCAGCCGTAGGCTCCTGCCTCGGCAAAGAAGCTTAAAAAAATGAGAGCTTTGCTGCAGGGACAGTGCAGGTGGAGCTGTCTGGCCAGCTCTTGTAGGACCTCGCAGCCATCCTACAAGGGCTTTCTGGTGGCAGTTGCTGCCGGTGCATTTCCCTGCCAGGTTGCAGCTCCGTGAGGCTCCCAGCCACCGAGAAAAACAAGCTGACCCTGCTGCGTGGCCTCCACAGATGAGATTTATAGCAGAGCTTGGGAAACGACCTCCCTCCGTACATTGACCAGCCACGAAGCAATTAATGGGCTCTGACTGGGGTTGGTCTAAAAAGGGAGCAAGGATGAGTCATGTGAACAAGGGCAGGGATTTTACCTCTCAGTTGTCCTCCAGGTTCACATTCCAAACACTCCAGCTGTGCATGGACAACAGGAGCACTTGGCACAGCGCACGCACTGGTGAGCTCGGCTCTGGCCCCAGTGCTGTAGCTTTGGGTCTCAGCCCCAACCGGGCTGGGGCTTAGCACACAGCTTGTGGCCCAGCAGGTGGAACAGGGAGTCAGCCTCGTTCAGGACAGGCAGTCTCAGGGTGAGTGCTTTGAGCACTAATTCAAGGGTGCTGTGTCTGCACACAGCAGCTGGGGATGTCCCTCTGTCAGCTGAGTGGCAGATGCTGCCCAGCCTCTCTCAGCACCGTGCTTGGGCTCGTGTCAGCTGAGCGACGGTGAAAGTGGAACCTTCATCTGCAGCTGGGTGTGAGTCTGCCGTGGCCAAGGTGTTACGGAGCAAGAGCTTTATCTGCCCCGAAAAGGATGCCAATGAATACAAAGCTGGTCTAAATTAAAAGTGATGATCTGTTGACAGGCAGGCCTAGAATGCACTAATCACTTCGTAGTCTGCTAAATAAGGTGATATACTACCAGGTAGAGCATGGCCTTACAACACAGCATCACTAAAAGAAACCAATAATCCATGACCAAGTCTTTCTCTGTAAAGCTAAATTTAAAATATCACAGGGGTTACGCATGTGTATTTGACTCAATCCAGGTTTCAGCTCTTTAATGATTCGAAAAAAATATATATATCTTATTATATTGGAGCTAGTTGTTCTTTTCACAAGGAACTATTAATTTCAAGATTAGTTTAAACTAAATTACTGTATTTGCAAAGTTAAAAAAAATGAACACATGCAGCCAGACCTCCCCCCGAGGAGACAGCCACACAGAGGGGCTGGGTACCAGTGGGACGGGGAGAAAACAGCACAGTGGGAGGGAACTGTGAAATGTGTTTTCTGCTGTTATGTAGTGTGTTTATTGTCTAGGATCTGAGCCGCTTGCTTTACATGCTCCTTAACAATTCAAACGTCAGCTGAGAGGCCATGGCAGGAAAGTCAATGGGGCCAATGGGGCAGCAGCAAGGGCAAGGAGCCAGGGCCATGGGCGCACTGCTACCTTCCCCGGGCTTTCGGCAGCTCACTGGGGTCTTTGTGTTGTCGGCTACCTTAGGAAGCTGTTTGGGGAACAGTGTCCATGGGGATGGAAACCTTGGAAATGTGGTAACTAATGCAGCTTTTAGCCTGCTGTGTCAGTGTCATAAAGAGAATAGGAGACAGGACCGTGTGGATGAGCGAGACTGCGCTGCTCCTGCTGCTGGGCGCAGCTCTCCTCGCCCTGCCAGCCCTGCATTGGCCCTGACTCACCCGAGAGATGGACAGAAAGCATCTGCTAGCCAGGTTATTCAAAGAAACACAGTCCCAAAGAAACACAGGCTGAATGCCCCCATGCCTACGCCAAGCCCCGGGCCACATCGTGACAGCAGCTGAGCTGTCAGAGGGCTGTAAGAACAGTTTTCCCTGTGCATGCTGCCCACTGATACCATTTCCAAGCTTTTCTTTGCAGATGAGTCCTCTTCTCTTTTTTTATGGTGAATACTGATGCACTAGTGGAATAATGTGACCTTAGGCAACAGCATTTTAAGGAAATAAAACCAGTGCCCTTTGCGTGATTCCCAGTGAAATCCCAGCAGCTAGAAGCACTAATGCACGTAGAGGCTCAGGGCGTTGCTTGCTGTGAGTCACTTGCTTGTTGCACAGGAACGCGTCCCACAGCTGTGTCATGCTCGCCCCAAAAGCAGAAGGAAGCTGTCACCGTGCTGCTGTCCTAGCAGCAGCGAGGGTTGGCCAGCCTAATGAGAGCAGCCAGAAAGGCAGGCTGCGCTGAACGTCAGCCATAAATGCGATTAAAAAGTAGGAGAACGTGTTCTACCTGTGTGCACCACATTTCCGTAGCGCTTCAGACATGAAAGCAGGGACTGAGGCTTGTCATTATTATGCCGGAAGATATTCAGGGCAAAAGAGAGCAAACCGGTCTATGGGAGGGATGAGTACATCTGAGTCCCTGGCAACAAAACCCAAAATCTCCTTCAAAGGTCTGGTGATCGGTATCCAAGCAACCCAGGAGACAGGGACTTGAGAATTAGAGCAGGTTCCCTGCCTCCCCCTGAGTAGGTGCCCGCAGCGGGATGGGTGTTGGTGGTGGCGGTCCTGCTGGTGGTGATCCCGCTGGTGTGGTCCTGCTGGTGGTGGTCCCAAGAGACCCTGCAGCCCCGGGTGGATGGGTGAGGGTTACTAAGTACATTTGAGCCAGCTTAAATTTTTAATTCATGACATGAAATTTGACAACTGGTGCCAGACTTTTTAATTATTCTACAGAGGGCTGCGGGGCGGTTCCCTGGGTGCCAGTGGCTTCCCCAGGGAGCTGGCGCTGCCCTCCAGGCCTTGCGCTGTCTGGGGGCCACCCACAGCCATACGTTTCTGTCACCTCTGGCCCTTCATCCCCTTCACACATCTACTCAGCAGCGTGACCTGAGGCAGAGCAGCAAGTCTGGAACAGCCTCCCTGCACCCCGTCCCAAACCCTGAGCTGGCATACGAAAGGCTGTGCAGGGTCCCCTCACGGCACAGTGCACACAGCAGCGGGCAGGCAGAGCCGAGGCTTTGGCCACGGGCACCCCAAAGGCCCCGGGGCTGAGTCCTCCTCATCAGCCCCATCCCTGCAGCAGCGAGTCCCGTGTCAACGTTGGCCCGGGGAGCTCGCGGCTCCTTGCCCACGTGCGATGCTCGGTCCTTCCATGCACAGCGGGGCTGAAGACTGGGGACCAGTGCATGTAGCACAGGTATTTTGAGCCTAAGGGGTTCCGTTTTATTGTAGGATTTGTTAGTCTTTGTCTGTTGTCCCCTCACTTTTAACACTAATGGATCCAGGACGGGGAGGAGAGGCACAGAGATGAGGTTTTTATAGGAGAAGCGATATCTTGTTGTCTGTCTATTTCTTAACCTGAATTTCTCTTTTTGTCTCCCATACTAGATAGCGGGGGCAGCTGGGATTGCAGCTATTTTGCAAGTCCCGCTATGTCACCGGGAGTATTTCATATATACCAGGATCTGCCTTTGTACTGTAACCCAGCACAAGAAAATGCCTCATCTTTCATTGCATCGCTCTAATTCTAAATTAATGGCACTGCCCAGCAGGATGCACACAGCAGCAATGGCACGTTCTTGAATGTCAATGTTAAGACTTATTTATTCTCTATTGTTTTTATTATTATTGTTTAAAGCAAGCCTGGCCCTGGACCCGGCAGCAGGCTGGCATTCTCCAGCCAGGGTCACCGCCGGGGGACACCGGTGGCTGCCACTCTCTGCCCACTTGTTCTCCCCACGTAGCGCCTCCTCCGTCTCCTTCTCCTGTTTCCCAGCCTAGGGGAGAGGAGCAGTAGATGCCCACAGCACTGGGGAAAAGCAAATCAAAAACAAGGCTCAGCTGGAGGCTTGTCCCCGCTGCGGAAACCCAAGTGTTCCCCGTTAGCAGGAGCAGCCTCCTCCCAGTCCTAATGGCAGAAGGGAACACAAAGAAATCGGTTTCTCCTCGTGCTGGCGAGCCCCAGGAACGGGAGCTTTCAGGGGACAGAGCGCACACGCTGCACTGCTGCAGTTCTACACCTGCTGGAAATGTTTTGCTCTCAAACATAGGGCATTCGGTGCTGCCCAAAGCCCCCTGTCCCCCCCAGGCTGGCCCAGCCAGGCCCAGCAGATGCTGCCACCTGCGTCGGGCTGCGGGTCAGCGCGGCAGCGGGGCGGGATTGCAGCACAGCTCCTCAGGAACCAGGGGAGGGAGGGAAACGATGGCCACCGAAAGTTAAGTACTGCAGTAAATGGCAACTAGAACCTTTCACGGCAAAACCTTTGGTTTCGAGCAGGTTTCTGTTGCTTTCCTGCTAAGAGACTTGTGGATGCAGTGGTTTGGACACCCCAGAGCACAAGCGTCGGGTGTCTGTGCTGGATGCTTCAAGGACCTTCCTCAGCCCTGCCCCTTCTCCCCACCCTGCCCCTCCTGCAGAGGTTGAGCTGTGACCCTCCGAGGAAAGCTAACAGTCCCACCCCGTCTTGTTTTGCAGATTACATGAAGGAGTCTGTGTGCAGCTCCAGCACTTGTTCTCTGAACAGCAGTGAAAACCCATACGCCACCATTAAAGACCCCCCCATTTTAACATGCAAACACTCCGAGAGCAGCTACGTGGAAATGAAATCGCCTGGTCACAGGGAATCCCCATATTCAGAAATGCCCACTTCGTCCACAGCCAACAAAAACATCTACGAAGTTGGTAAGTGGGGGGCGCTGCGTGGCGGCAGCAGCAAGGTGCTCAGCTCTGAGCTGTTCATTCCAACCCTTGGTGGTTTTACTGCAGACGATTTTTTTTCCTTTCCTGAGACAAGTGGTGTGGACTTGGCATGGTGCAGGGAGGCACTGGCTTGGGGGTGCATTATCGAGTTGATTTGGGGAGCACAATGTTGGCAGGGACCTGTGCTGTGACCGTGGACGTGAGTGTGGGACCACACCAGAGAGCTCCTCCAGCCCCAGCAGTGAAGGGCTTCAGCCCCCTGCTCCTGTTTTCATTTTAAACTGCTGCAAAGTCCAGTTGCACAATTTTGCAGGAAGTATTGGACTTTGGAAGACGTTGTTTGTGGGACTTTGGGAACTCCCAGCCTTGGAGCTGTTTGGTCTCTCCCATGCGATGTCCATAAAGCTGCAAGGGGAACAAAGGGTTTGGGAAGCTGCTGTTCTGTGCTTGTTCCAAAACGCATGAGTAGAGTAATTACAGCCCTAGGAGTGCTGCTGGGTGCCATAACACATTTTTCCTTGCTTTCCCAGAGCCCACCGTCAGCGTGGTCCAAGACGCCCGTGGCCGGAGTGCCAGTTACCTCCAAAACCCATACGACCTGCCTAGGAACAGTCACATTCCTAGTCACTACGACCTCCTCCCCGTGAGGCACAGCCCGACGCACGGGCCATCTTGGGACAAGCAGTCTTAAAGGGATGGACTTCACTGTGCTGTAACACAAACTTTGAGGAAGCAAAAGAGAAGACAATCCTTTTCTGTGCTGCAGGATGCTGACGTGACTGCAGACTTACGCAAGGACCTAACATAACAAAACATCAGCTTGGGCCAGCTGCTGCTGCATGATGTTATTTAAAAAAACATTTTTTTATATGGGTCACAGGAACTAATGAGTACCTTCTCCAGGTGTCACTGGAGTACGTCATGCCAGGAAAGTGTTCACATGCTCCAGGCAAAGGCTCTCCATGGTGTGTATTCTACCCCTGGCTTTGCTGTAAAATACAACACAAAAACACGCTAAGTAGAAGGACTTAGAGACGTACATTTCTACCAGCTGTATAAAAAAAAAAAAAAAGAACTTGTACTGTTAGGAACAAGGTGGCTAGGAATACGCTGAGATATATTTTACATCTTTGTCATGGAAATGGACATTGTTCCGAACGAAAGCAGGGAAGCTTCTCATTTCACTGTCTGGAAACCTCATTTACTGCCATCACCATACACATCCTGCGCAGCTCATGCTTGGACCTTAGCGCTGAAATGTTCATCTTTACATTCAGTACCAGGCTATTTGAGTAGAGGAAACCTACATCCTGTGCAGGTTTTAAAAGGTAACAATGTCCAGTCGATGTCTTCAGTTTAAACAAAGAATCTCATACCCAGCTTACCACACTTTTAACAAGCTACACATACTTTGACCGGTACAGTGATGCTTTAATTCTCCTTATACAGCTTCAGTTTTCTTAGATAAATGCACTAGCTTTGTCAGGCAGCCTAAATTGCTGCACCTCCATTTACTTCCCTGGGACACTGCAGGTTTGCACAGGCTAACCCCTGGTTTGGTTTCCTTTCCTAATGCTAGGACACGTCGGCTTCTCTAGGCCATCTTTACAAACCACCCCATTGTGATTCACCTGACAGCATGCCATTTATGACACCCTTTAATTTGATGTGCATTACCATGTAGTGCAACTTTATTTGTTGATGATTCTACCTGAAACATCATTAAATTGAGCTGAAACTGGGTTTTCTTTTTCAGCAGCTGTTTGTGAAATAATTATCACGGGGTTGACTTATGGTAAAGCTTTGGACTAAGCCACAATGATTTTTTTTATTTTATTTTTTGTGTGTGTGATCCTTATTGACCTAGAAAGTAGAATACTTGCCGTTAAGCAGTTCCTTGTAGATTTTGAGCATGAAGTAGTATTGATTCTAAGTATGTAATTTTATTAGGCAAACGTGGAAGTAGCAAGATGATTGCCTCTGAAATATAAAAAAAAAAAAAATATTCTGTTGCACATTCACCAGTCTGATGGAAGCAGAAGAGAATGAAACCAACACCAAGCAGTTTGCTCAAAGCACGATCGCTCGCGTAGCTGCTGCTGCAGGGGACTCTCCGAGGAGCCTCCCAGCTCAGAGGCAGTGGCTGCAACTCAGCTCTAAGTCCAACGGGGCCACGGATCACTGGGAGTGCCCCAGGCCGGGTGGTGCTGAGCCCACACAGTGCCCCTGGATGCTCATCTCAGGGTGCAGGAGCCCTGGCAATGCTCTGCTGCAGGAGCTGGGACGCCGTGGGGTGGTCGGGTTGGCTCTGAACCCCTCTGTGCAAAGCAGGAGCTTGGCAGCGAGACAGCTGAGCTGAGCCCAGAGATCCCCCCAGGCTTGCAGAGCAGCAGATTTTCAGTATTTACATGAATGCTGCATGTGTGCATGGGGGCGATGACTGATCAGCAATAGCAATTTTATTTTCCAGGAAAGCCTTATTTGAGATGTAACTAGACAATTATTTTGTAGAGCCAGTAGGGATATATTTTGCATACGTGTATGGAAAGACTTACCTCAAAAATAGCAAGGGAAAGGCAGTTTGATAAGGAATCCTCTGGTTAGAGACCTACCGTGACATCGAGCACAAACAGTCTCAGCTGCCAGCCTGACCAATGTCTGTGTGTGTGTTGCTGTAAAGTTTGGGATGAGAGAGCAGAGATGGGCTCAGATGTGTTTGTTTTTTTTCAAAGCTGGAGTTTCAAACCAAATGCAACAATGTGCATAGAGCTTCATAGGAGAAAGAAAACAACAAAAACAACAACAAAGCAAGTACCTTCTTGTATATTAGCATTAGCTTAGAAAATAGGCACCAAAATGGCAATACTTTTTTAAGGCAAGACAGATTTGTAATATATTTGTTCACTGTGCGAAGGTATTCTACCTTGTACAAAATAAATTGAATTTCTCTCAATGTGCATTTCTCAAACGTGCTCATTTTGCAGACCAAAACTTCCAACCCATTCTCAGGCCCATGTTCTCCACACACTAGTGCTGCAAGGGGCTGTCCACTCCTGCAGGGAAAGCCCCAGAGGCATCAGCCTTCCACGCCAGAGGCTGGTTGCTCTGTTGCAGGACTTCTCAGAAAGCCCCATGGTGTAATTTGGACTGCAGCTTTGAAGTCGTTTTGAGTAAGGCTCAGCTTTAAAAAGAAAATAGCCGGAAAAGCAGGCATCTTCTCACAATTCTGGTAGGGCTGCTTCCAGGGGTTAACCATAGCAGGTCTGAGTGACACCGGGGTGATGCAGAGCTCACACATCTCCGGCGAGGCGAGTGCCAGCTGCAGGTCTCCCCACAACGTGTCTCAGCGCTCAGTGACAGCAGTAGGATGCAGTGGGATGGGCACAGGAGGACACCGGCCAGCAATGACCCTGCTGCAGCCGGCAGCGATGAGACCGGGCACGCTGCAGCCACCTCAGCACCCGGCTGCTCCCGCCGAGCCTGATCAATAAACCATGAGCATGGATTTGCAGCTGAAACACCTTCAGAGCTGATGACTCCGAGGCAATGCAGCAGACCGCTACACGTTGAAGCTTTTTCAATATTTGCGCTTCATATTTCTAAAAATCTTGTTAACTAAAGCCCAGCATGTAATCCTCTTACCTGACAAGACACACTCAATAAGCTATTAAAGTCTGGAAACTCATCAGGTTTGAACTGATAGAAAAAGTAATTCTAGTTTAATAAAAATGTCTTTAAATCAGAACAATTCCATGTCCGTTCTGCTTAAGAGTCAGAGCCTCAGCTCCCATCACGCAGGAGCCACCGACACTCACCAAGCAGCTTCAGGACAGGTAAGGCTGGGGCTTTCAAATATGTAAATGAGAGTAAAAGCTCTTGGCAAGTAAAGCCAATTTTGCTCCATTACGCACAGCTCCCAGAAACTCAGAAAGCTCATTTCAGTGCCCAAAAGCAATATTAAAATCAGTCGCCTCCTATTAGCAGAGAAGAGACACTTCAGTACGTAAGTAATGCCAATTACAGCGGAGATGATTAACCAGCAGCTTAGCAGGAGCAATGCCTGGCAGGTCAGTGTCCAGACGGAGCAGCGCCTTGCCCTGTCTGCCCAAACACAAAGGCTTTACTAGGTAAGGAGCTGCATCTGAGTACGTGCTCAATTTGATTATATTTTAGAAGTCAATATATTGTTTAGGAAGGCTTTACGAACAATTGAATGAAAACTTTGAATTCCACGTTGCAGCAGTTTGCAATTACAGAACCAGTTTTTGCAAGGCATTTCTACAGATTTCTAATTGTAAAGTTTTAATGACAATAAAGAAGAGTTCTTACTTGGTCTATCAGCACGTCCAGCCACATCACAGCTTCAGGACTTGAACGCAGCACGGGCTGTCCCGAGGCGAGGAAGCACGAGCACGCACAGCGACACCGCGTGGGGCAGGGGCCTGCAGCTGGGGTCCATGCTCCTCCAGGCTCCACTGTGCTCTCGTTTACCACAGGAGGATGCGCCGCACGTAAAGCCATGCAAAATCCACGCCTGAGTCAGGCTGTCCGACGAAGTGAATGGGAAAGGGGAGCGAAGTGAACCTCACCCTGCATTTCCAGTTGACAAATTTAGAAGCTGGCTGCCCTGGTAATTTGCTTAATTCCAAAACACCCTCCTGTCTGGCCAAAGAAAGTACTCTGAGAACAGCTCCCACAGCGAGCAGAGGCCCCATCTTACACCTCCAGCTCAGACTCCTGTGATAAGTACGAAAAAGACCCCAAAATTTCAGGCTGTTTCAGGCACCCCACTCCAGCCGAGCCACCAGCGCTGCCACGCACTCTGCAGGCATCTTCCCCCCAGGGCTGTGGGGGCACCGTGCACAGATGAGCTATATCAGCCCCCCCAAAACCACAGGCCTGCTTTGAGCAAAAGTAAATGTGTTACACGTGGTACATGGCTCTTACAGGTCCTTTTCTGGGAGCACTTCTGCTTCGGTGTCTTCTCATAGGCTGTTCCAAGAAGCTTATGAGATTCCAGTATGTAAAGCCCTGCAGGTCAAACCCCAGGTCTCCCAAAAAGTGCACCCAACACCGTACTGAGTCGTCCCCTGTAATTCTTTATTAGAATCATGGATGAATATATTTTAAATCAATCTAAAAAAATAATGAATCAAGTTACAGTACATGCATAAAATACAAAGTAATTTACAAACAGATCAAAAGAGCATCTTCAGAACTAATACCAGGAGGAGAAATGGATTAAATAAAATGAGTGACCGACTACAGCAATGCCTTCCGTGTGCCTTACACATCATGAGCACCGCAAGACAGAAAGGTTGGGTAAGAAATGCAGCTGGTAGTGCCTACCCAAATTTGGATGTTCCAAGTGGGTCATATCAGAGTTTGAGAAACGGCCCCTACAATTAGCTTCCCGTCATTGTATAAACAACTGCAGGCATTTATACAACAAACAGC
Organism: Anas platyrhynchos; assembly: GCF_047663525.1. Classification (NCBI taxonomy): domain Eukaryota; kingdom Metazoa; phylum Chordata; class Aves; order Anseriformes; family Anatidae; genus Anas; species Anas platyrhynchos. The sequence continues at coordinate 22,645,917 of NC_092597.1, read as the reverse complement.
TCTTAAATCCAGTAGAAATCCAGTGCCAAAAGCCCCCAAATCTTAATATTAATGGCATGTTTGGGAATAGCACAGCCTGTGTAATACGCAGTGGTTTCAGAGTGTAGCGACAGAAGGCACAGTTCATGTATCCCTGAACAAGCTAATTGAACGGATGATTTGTACTGAGCAGACTACAGAATGAATGCATCCAACGGGAAATACTCCAGATGTTTTTTTGTTAAAGATCATGTACCAAGCCATTGGAATCATTGAAAAATACTGGATGAAACAGAACTGAAAACTAAGACCAGGTTGTAGAAGTTACTGATTCATCAACTCTAGCATTTGAATATATTAACATGTGTGGCATGTACTAATCTATGTGATATGCAGTGTGACAACACCCTTCAAGTCTGTGTGCCATGAAAGGAAAAAGGCATCCTCAAATCCTGATACCACCGGCACTGTGGAGGCCAAGTCTCAGGCAACACAAAATCACGCTGCAGGTTCCAGTGTTAGAGCGACCCTCAGCCAGCCACACAGCTCGTGCTTTAGCTCGTGCTTTTCCTTACTTCACCGGAGGCACCTCACACGGAGTCCCACCAGCCTCTCCCTGGCCAGCCTCCAGCAGCTCTGCCTCACACCACAGCCTCCTTTGCAGCGGGTGCCAAACCACAAAAGCTCATTCACAGGTAGCAAGAACCCTGCTGCTTGTTTGCAAGAAATTCTCTTCCCCCCCATAATATTCTATAGAAAATCCTCAACTTGACAATCTGAAGATGTAGCCAAAAACATTTAGCTTTACATTAAAATTGCACTTCAGAGCAACAGGCATTTCATCAAGCTTTAGATGCAGTATACAACACCTTAAGACAAGGAAAGATCTCCTGCCCAGAGATATTTTCCTAGGTATCCTGACACTAATTGTTTTGCGAGGAGCAGAATAACATCTTCAAGTGCTCACTAAATGTGTCTGCGCTCTGTCTAGCAGGCATCACATTGGAAAGAGATCAGTTCGGTTCCAAACAACGTACTGAACCAAAACCGACAAGTCGGAGTTGGGAAAATACTGCAGCCACGTAGAAGCAAGAGATTTATAAACAACGAAATCAAAGTGGTTAAGACATGGAGAAATTCAGAAGTAAGCAGTAACTGAACACGAGAAAGTAACCACAAGAATTACAAATATATTTAAATCTTGGACCTGGGGAATATACACAGCCTTTTAGGAAAGAATGAACATTTCTTATATATTCTGACAGCACTGCATCTTTGGTTTGTTTTCAGTGGTTGGAGGGACATGAATGGGAACCACATTGTTGCTTGGAGACATATCATTTTCACGTCTGTCGGACATTTGCTTCTGGGAAACAATACGATAGATCTCTGGAAGATGAGAAAGAGCTCGTCATTACGCATATGCAAAACAGCACCAGAAAGTTCATGTCTGGGGAAACCAAGCATCAAACAGAGCAAAGATTCCCCATACTTTTGGGACTATATAGGTAATGCAAGGCAGCTTCCACAAGATGTTCATTATATCTTCTGTATTCATAAGTTAAAATATCTTTGTGAAACAAATTACTTCTTTTATAACTGCTTTATTCCCCTTTACATAAAAACGAAAAAAAAAAAAATTGGTGGATTCTGTATATTTACTAAGAATCAGAAGCTATGCCATCAATTCCTTGTCATCATTCTTAAGGCTCTGAGGAGACTGTGTTAGAGCAGGCCAGCTTTGGAACTGCAGAGGAGAAATATGGAGTCCAAAGAAATCCCAGCACAAATTAGAGAGCGCAGGAGAGGCACAGAAGTTTAACCTAACACGCTGCCAAGTCCACACCTGCACTGAAAGCCTTGCCCAGTTTCCTGGGATTAGTTAGTGGCCGATGGTGTGTGTTGAACATAAACTCAGAGTAGACACAAAACCACTCGCTTCAGCTGCGTATGAAAGTATGAGGTGCAAGCACTTCACCTCAGAAAGGAAATAAAGCACACCAGAAATAGAGCATGGGGAACTCACTTGCAAATTCAAGTTCTAAACCATTAAAAAAAAAAAAAGCTTGTTAAACCTCAGTTTAACAAAAAAGTTAAGTGTTTCAGTTTCAGGAAAAAAAAAGCCTACCCTGAAGTGACAACATCAGAGGAGCCCAAGAGAACGGCGTGCTGGCAGGGGACAGCAGCAGCGCCAAGAGGCTGAGCCCAGAGAGCGGGGCTGATGCCCACACCCTGTCTGCATGCTGCAGCTCCCTGCCCTGCTGGGACACTCCAGATAAGCTCAGGTCGCTGAAGAGGGTGCCTGCACTCCATCCCTGCTGCAGGGGCACTGCTCACAAATAACTGGTGAAACACGGCAAAGGTTCGAGTTCATTCAGAGGTCTGAGGTCCTTCATCAGCCGGGTAACGATGTCCCCAGCACCTTGTCTGGCCTCAGACCAAGAAAAGCTTCTTTCCCACCAGAAATTCATCATTAGTGAGTTGCCTTTGTTCCGAATTTTAATGAGCTGCTGCTTAGTGCACATCCTGACATCATTTCAGTACTGGAAATTGAGCAATCTCATGCAGAGAAGTCATCCATGCTGCCAAGGGCTGGTCACAAGCTACTTGCTTGCCTGGATGGCAACGAGACCTGGTGGCACTAAGGAGCTAAAAAGGGTTCCTGACGTACAAGGCTTGCAAACCTTACCCTTGATGCAACAAACCCTGATTTAAGCTGCTGTTACAAACAGGCTGAGTGCTCCCCAGGAAGACTAAGAGCAAGGCTGCACACATCCATGCAGCTGCTCACCACGAAGTAATTTCTCACACAGAGCCTGCACTGTATCTACGGGCTGTGCGAGGAGCTATAATCTTTGCAGGTGGTGCTGTGAGAGAACAATCTGCTGCTTGGGCCTCCAAAGAGGCAGCTCGGACTCAGAACAGGACAGCATTCAGGTCACAGATCAACCCAACAAGAGCTGCAAACATACAAGAGGATTTTCTGATGTCACCCTTCCTGATGCCCACTGTTCTTTCCAACAGTCTTCCACGTGAGCACCTTCACAGGCTGACCCTGGGGCAGGTACATGGTGGTGGAGGGAGCACAGCTGGAGGAGATCTGCTCTGCTTTCTGCAAGGTTTCTGCTCCACTTCACTGCCCCAGCTCAGGGTGAGCAGCCAGCTGACCCCCAGCTAAGCACTGCCTGTTCCTATTCAACAGCAGGAGGGTTTTGCTGCCTGTGTTACTGGAAGCTCTCTAGTAGCACGTTCAGCAGCAGCAGTTCTGTTTTCCACAGAACTTCCTAAACAAGTTCATACCAGTCCCTAACATGAGCTGTCACACGCTTCCTCCACCCCTGTGAGCAATGACTTGCCACCAGGGTGTCCTCTGCGTAATACCCTCATCTCGAAGCAAAGATCTACAGGGCTGCTCACTGAAGTCTTAAAAATAATCTTAACAGCACTGATTTCTCTGCTGATAGAGCGTCCATTCCTTCTGACTGTGGGAATGTATTTCCAGCTGATCCCCACTCCCTGACAGCCCTGCAAGGACGTTTAGCAGCAGCGCTGCTCAAATCAACTCGAAGCAGCCCCATTTATTTTTGTTGCTCACTGCCACCTCTCCCTCCTCTGTGGTTACAAACCTTTGTGCAGACACAGCGTGCTGCCCTAGATGAAAGCCTGAACGGCTAAATACTGCCTTGCCCTGGCTCAGCCGCACACTCTTTCACCACACATAGTTGTGTTGGTGTGATAGAGGAGGTGGGAACAGCTTCAACCTGCTCTTCCTGGGGCAAAATGCCCAGAGGCAAAGCCTCCACTCAAACTGGTCTGCACCAAGGAACGCCAGGCTAATGAAGACGTGCACTTTTTAATGAAGACACTACACTTTATGCTCTGCTCAGTAACTGAATGAGACCTTATTAAGAGCACATTCGGCAGAATGCATCACTGCATAATTGGTAACCATGTGAGACAGGCCTTGTGGTGTAAGAGCTGGGGAAAAAAAGGCACCGCTGTCTAGGAGGAGCTTGCCCAGTCCTTGGCTCCTCAAGCAGCCCTAGTGCTTCATTCATTTTCAGGTGTACAGAGCTAACGAGAGGAAATCCCTACATTTCTTACTGTTAACACTCTGTGATGGTGTTTCCTTGGAGATGGGATTCCTTCGAGATGAAACCACGGCAGAACGCGCTGTGGGAACAGAGGCAGCACTGAGCGAGGCAGGGAGCGGAGGCTGCCTCGGGTTTACTTTAAGGATGCTTTATCCTGCTGTGAATGCTCAGAGGGGATGGGATTATAACACCAGTCTCTCTCGTTTGCCAGATAATACAAAGCAGCTTTGTGCACACAGGAATCAGCCCCTGAAGTCTAGACATCTCACAAGAGTGGAACTTGGACAGGGACCATTACCCTAAGCCACAGAGGAAAAGGTCCCCAAAACCTCACATGGTATGCACAAATCTAGCGGGCTTCCTGTCTCAACAGATACACCACCTGCCAAGAATCCCTTATAACACAGTGAGAGGAAAAAAAAGCTTTCTTCCCCTGCTTCCACCCGTAGCAGGAGACCACACTCACTCAGGCTGTGCTAATTATGATGGATTCATGTTTCCTGCACCCAGAACCATCTATTCAAGGTGGCTTCATGTGAGAATCTAGGCATGAATATGCTTAACAGGGACCTGCTACACCTCCAGGGGAAGGACTCTAACAAGTTTCCTTCAGTGTCCCAACCAGACCAGCTTCACTAGGGCTGGAGAAGAAAGGAGTTTCACTACAGACCCCAATCACACCACCCTGTCCGGGAAAGATGTAAGAGCTGTGTGAAAGGCATCACGAGCAGCCTAGGATGTCTCTGCGGTGCTGTTCCCAGCAGAGCAAGTACTAGCAGAGCTGGTACAGCAGCATGCCCTGCCCCTTCTTCTGTCAACCTCCTCCACTTGCAGCCTGTGGCAAAGCCTGCTGGCTTTATCAACTTCCTTCTTCAAAGGAGAGCATTCCACCCTCCAGCACTACGCTTAGAGGCAACCTTGCCAAACACAGACAGGCTATCCATGATTCTGCAGGGTCACTCTGAAAACCACATTCCTCGGATGACTGCTCCCCTCTTTCCTTCAAAGCAAATCATTAACAGAAAAAGCCAGCTGTGAAGTGTTATCGAGAAGTTTACTGGCAGAACATTCGTCCTTTGCATGCCAGTCACAGCAGAGATGGAGGCAACCTGCTGCTAATGCATTATTTACTTCATCTTTATCTCCCTGAAACAGGAGCTGGTGTCTGGAGTGAGCCACATGCCCACTAATCAGCAGAAGCATTTCTTCCAGCACAGTTGAACCAGCCCCTCCTGAACAAGGATTCTGTCCGCATGCCCAAGAGCTCTTTCCCCAAAACGCTGTCACAGCAACACGCAGGGAGCACTGACGTTTGTGGAAAAGCAACAGCTCCAACAATCTGTCAGAGTCCGCTGAGGTCTAGTTTTAATCCCTTGCTCTCCCATTACAGCCTGCTCTCCCTTACAGAAAAATTAAACCAGAAAAAAAATCAAACCTTGGCTAATTAGAATCCAAAATAACTTCTGGAATAAAAGGTGCCATTGGAAGCATGTGAGGAGAGATAAAGAAACAGCCTAGCCTGTGCCCAAGAGGTAAACTGCTTCCCCATGGCAACAGCAGTATGTCATATCTGAGTGTCACACAGTTCTGCAGAAACAAGGCAGCAGCCCAGGGCATGCAGCAAACTTCCCTCTTCTTCAGCCATCGCTGTTAGGGAACAGAGCAGTCCACGAGGAGACCGGGGGCAGCTGGATGATCAGTTTATATTGCGTATGACAGCCTGACAGCCACCTTGGGAGGGGATAAATGTCTGATGTATTTCCAGATTTGTTTTTATTAGTGCTGGTGCTGAACAGGCATGAAAGTTAAATAACTAATCTTTACCCAAGAGCCCTGATCCCCCCTGAAAGCTCTAAGAGCAGGCAGCGAGGCTGCTCTATACTACACACAGCACGTTTAGCCAGAACCTGACCTCACAGTTCAGTGTAGGTGCCCCTGAGAGGAGAGGGAGTAACAAGGATACGCTTAAAGAAAGAAGTTTGGGGTTTTAGCAGTTACAAGCAAGCAGTAAAGATGTGCTTCTCCTGAAATATCCATGCCTGAATTCACAAGCAATTTTGACACAATTGACTTTACATAGAGGAATAAAACAGTAAAACCATCAGGCATCACATTCAGCCACTCCTTTGTCGCCCACCCTCTTACGGCATCATTACTGAGTCATGAGGAAGTAAATGTATAAACATAACTGCTCTTTTTTCAGAAATTGTGCAAAGTTGAATTACAACCGAATGATTAGACTGAAGTTAAAAGGGAACCACATGGGTTGGCTAAAGAGGAAACTAACTCAAGCTCTAATCCCACCACGGCGTGAAAGCAGTGAGATGACACATCCCTATGCACTGTTTGTCTGTCTGACATTGACACATTTACATTTTTTGTTAGTATATAGCCAGGAACACCACTGTTTAGGAACCCACTGTAAAAACAGAAAAGAACCAGAACCCTATTACAATTAAGGGTAGGGAAAAAAAACACAGATGGATACAGGAAGAAAGCATGTAGCAGGAAATACTCCAACTGCCTATGAATTCTCTCTCATCACTGCTAAAGAATTTCAGACAACTCAGAAAAAATGCTTTGTATTTTTATTACAGCAGTAACTTCCTAGCTGCCTCCTCCCCTGCATGTTCCATTATAGCTAACTAATTCGTTATGGTACGTTTTCAAAAGTCTCAATTACCTGCCAAAATGAAAAAAAACCACTAATCTAACTACATGAACAAAACTACAACACAACCAGGTGCCAATGCCACAGAAGGGAGATGTTTTGCCTATCAAATAGAGGGTTTAAAGAAAAAGGAAGTACTTGATCCACAGAGCATAAAGACTGTAGCACTCACTGCCACTGCATACTACAAAGGTCGAAAGTCCAGCCAGGACCATTAAAGGCAGTGACAGTGACTATCCTGTGCTCAGGAGTCACAGATGAGCAGTGCTGCTCAAAGGAAGGACCAAATGGATTCCAAACGTAATGGTTGTGAAGGGCGATTAAATACAATTTTAAACATTTTATAGGCAAAGAACTGCCTATTTTATCATATCTGAGCAGTGTCCTGCCCTTCCTCCTCAAAACAGAAAGCAATGGATGACTCACCTGTCAGAATAGTCTGGAAAGCTGCTTCCACATTTGTAGAGTCTAAAGCAGATGTCTCAATAAATGACAAACCATTCTTCTCTGTGTGGACAGAAACATTATAATTAGAGGAGTGCAGAACATTTATCTCCCATCTGGAAGAACTTCTGTACAAGCCAATGTGTGTGGTGCTGCTGATGAGATGCACGGATACCAAAAAAAGTAAAAGTTGTGGTGTTTTCCCCTTACGTGGTATGAGAGCAGCGCCACCCAACAGCAACAACAATTTACACTCAGCCTCAGGCACAGGGATGAGTGCTGCACTGCTTTTAGGCATATCCTGATGCATCACTGGAAGTGAGAATTTAGTGCACCTTCAAGAAATATGCAGGGAAACTTCCTGGATCTTGTTTTAACCTCGTCAAATTACTCCACCTCCCAGTATGTTGTGGCAGCTTATTTAGCAGGGCTAGCTGTATCGGGGGAATACATGTCTACCTGCAGGCAGACATCCTCACTCACCCAGAAATTTATTTTGATTTCACCAACCTGCAAAAGCTCTGGCTTCATCTGTAGGGACTGCTCTCAGGTGGCGCAAGTCACTCTTGTTTCCCACCAGCATGATCACAATATTGCTGTCAGCGTGGTCTCTCAGCTCCTTCAGCCATCGCTCCACGTTCTCATAGGTGAGGTGCTTCGCGATGTCGTACACCAGTAAGGCCCCTACAGCACCTCGATAGTACCTGCGGGCAAAGAGATGCATTAGAGAACCTGCAAAGAACATCATGATTAAAAGTGACAAGTTAATAATAGCTACACCCCTTACTGCACAGACAGCTATATAAAAAATATCTAAGCATGATACGTGGGACTTGAAGCAGTGGAAGTAAAGCATCCTGATTAGGGTATGCCACAGAACCACCTGAGCAGCCAGGACAGCTCAGAGTCTGGTGGGGAACCCTGCACCCCATGCTTCTGGGGGGAACCCTGCACCCCAAAATTAAGCCCTGGGTTCTGCAAGGAGCTCCTGTCACCTTCAGCCTCTGACCCACTCCTGGAAAAGTCTTCCCCACCCACCATTGTGGGTGCAGTACGGGCACAGCCCAGGGCGACAGGAAGACTTAAGAGTGACTCACAGGATCATAAAAATATCAGCCTGATCTAGTCCCTTTATGAATGGCCCCAGCTGGTCCGCTTTCAGACCAGAGAGGCAGTTACACAGAAAAGAAGCAGGTTGTGTTCTCCCATCCCACAATTACCTTCAGCTTTACTTAAATCCAGCTTTTGCTATGCTGTTTTTTCAATTAAATAAGCACGTAAAGCGAGCAGTATGTCTGGTCATAGGTTACCACTGATAAAACCTCCACAATTACAGCTGTTACTTTATCAATGGCTTGCATTTAAATTAACCTAGAATGCTTTCAGAGATTCAAAATGCCCCCAGTAACCTATCAGTGCAGCACTGAGAGGTAGATCAGCTTTGTGCAGAGCCCTACTTCTGGACAGAAAAATATTCGAGCTTCCTTCCCCCACACGTTGAGGATATTACATGACAAAATAAAAACATTTGTACGTGTTTGAGGAATTAGAAGGGCCTAATGTCGACCCTTCTGAGCAACAGCTTCTCTTCAGCTGCACAGGCTGCCACTTACGCGGATGTTATAGCGCGGTATCGCTCCTGCCCTGCTGTGTCCCATATCTGAGCCTTGATCGTCTTCCCATCAACTTGAATGCTTCTTGTTGCAAACTCTACTCCAATGGTGCTTTTGCTCTCCAAGTTAAACTCATTGCGAGTGAATCGAGACAGGAGGTTACTCTTGCCTACTCCAGAGTCTCCAATGAGCACAACTACAAGAAAGAAATGACATCAGAATTAGATTCCAGGTGTACACCATCTATTGACAATCACCTACAATGAGCACATTCATTTTCCAGAACAAAGAAAGAAGGAAGAAGAATAGCAAAGCCACCCCTCTTGTCACAGGTCTATTGTCCAAGCCCTGAGATTTCCAGAGAACCAGAGCTGCCACATTCACCAGCATGCTGAACAGACTTCAGACTTGACTTTTAGTAGTTACATTTCAATCTCCTTTGCATTGAATCATATACCTCCTCCAGGAGAACTACACATGGCAGTCAAAAAAAGTACAAAAGTCCCTTCCCAGCTGGCCTTGACTCATCACAGTGCTGAGTGAACTAAGAGGAAGGATGCAGCCATGCTTGACGAGAGGTTGACAGAAGGTGTAAAGTCCAGTTGGGACAGGAAGAAAAGCATCACGAGGATTCCTCGCACCCCTCCCATGGTGCTGAGCTGGAAGGGACGAGCTTGAGCCCAACCTGAAACCCGCTACCAAGACGCAGGAATTTCAGCCAGGCCTGAGCTGTGTCCCACCCTGAGTCACACCAGCAGCAGCTCCTCTGGGTGACCTTCAGATAAGGTACTGAGCAGATAACAGAAGGAAACAGAGGACAAAGAGGATGAGTAAGACCCTCGAGAAGCAAGGCTGATAACCTTTGTGCTCTGCAGTGCACCAGGCGAGCACAAGCAAAACAGTCGACACTTGGGTGACAAAAAAAGAGCATGGAGGTGCTTGTTTTGAGAAAACAAACACTTGCTCAGTAACATACATCATTTAAACTTGCAACACAGTGTTAAATATGCTGTGTGATACAACAGAGGAATGAGTCCACTGATGTGAGGAGTGAGTCTCAGTCTAGCAGCACAAACCCTCGCATCTTTTGCTGCATCACACAGCAGACACCACCTTCTATTTAAATAATGCACAACAGCTCTGACAAATGGGATTTTCCCTGACTGTAAGAGCCGAGAAGCACCTTTTAAAAACCCCCCCTCCATCAAATGAAAACTGCAGCAAACGCTAGCTTCAAATAGTCTTTTAGAGAATACCTCATCAAAACAAACATCTTCCCAGCTTCCCCTGCCAGCTGACTCAGCAAGCAGCCAGCCAAGCTACAGAAGCTACACAAAGCACAGCGGCCCTGTTAACCACTTCTGTTTACGAGGATCACAGGCAGGTAGGTGGCACGCACCTGGACCGAATGCAAGTAAGACTCCACTCTCCTAAAGGACAGGTCAGCACAGTTTGGTGGCAGCAAACAGCTTTGCTGGCACAGAGGATGCCAGGCGGTAATAAACTTCATGCAGGGGACGAGACACCCAATTATATCATCACCGCCTGGCAAGCTGCCACAGTTTTCCCTCTTTCGCCAGCAAACAAGATCTTCAGAACTCCTGTGGCAGGTTCAGGTTTTAGATGACATCACGTTTGCAGTCGCTGGGACGCGTTACGAGCAGCAAGTTCCTGGGAGGCTCGAGTCGCTCAGTCCCACGGTCACCCCTGTTAGCTGTGCCAGGGGCTGAAAGCTTCTCTACACGAAGAAAGCAATCCACACACATCATCTCGTTTCTCCCAGCAGGCTGCATCATACGCCTGCTAAGTATTACCCTCAAGTATTTTCGTTGCTCAGTGCATATTTCAAAGCAGAGCTCTCAGCCATTCAAAAATAGACTGGTCCTTTTAATTCCTCTACCAAGTTTTTTTTTTTCCTCACCTTGTCTGAATCCCACGCTGCTTATGTTCTGAACGGCTTCCAGCACCAGATTAATATGTCCCAATTAAAAGGGGGAAATATTTCACTTTCCTCCTTGAAGCCAGCTATTTCCTCTACTTAATTGGGCCACTGCAGCTCGTCTCGAGCACGGACACGGGAACAGCTTGCAGTGTCAGCGGGCTGCTAGGACTCCTCACACTTTCTGTATTTCTGCCAGTCCAGAGAACACCACTCTCTGAATATAATTATGAGCTGAAACAGCTTTAACAGTCACCCAAATTGTATTAGTTTTCATTTTGCTTTTCTTACCAAACCACCTCAGTCTGGTATTTCATACTCTGCTGTATTCCCGTGTCCCATATTCTCAGCACAGCGATGCAGAAGGAGTGGCTGAGTCCCCCTCTGACCATCCCAGGCAAATAGTTCCTGGGAGAGAACCGACGGTATCTAGTTCCACCTTAAAGCTAATTGTTCCTGCACATGCACTTTTACTGGGCTTCTCTTCCAGAAACTCACTCCTAATGGTTAGAAATTGCCTTCTAATTTTCAGAAGAAATTAGTGGTCAGCTGATAGCGGTGTTCATGTGCCAGCATTGTCCATTAGCTTATTAGTTTCTTCTCCCAGTGGTGTTTACACTGTTCTGGGTATTTAGAGAAAGCAACCACATCTCCTCAGTCTTGTTCTACCACCTAAGTGAGCCAACCTCTCCAGTGTTTCCTTACAGACTGCCCATTTTCCGCAGACGCCCCCCATAAAAGTCCTTTAATTTCTCTCCCAAGCAGCAAGGACTGCATCCAGCGTTCTAGGTGAGATCTCATTGCTGACGCATATGAGGATTTTAATATTTCTGTCCCTAACAGAAACATCTCGCGCTGGAATTAACGCTTCCTGTGAGTCCCCAGGCACAAAACCTCACACTGTGAATCCTGTCTCACTGGGGGAACTGCTGTCCTTCCTCATCATCGAGCAGGTCTTCCAGTAGCACACTCCAGCTTTCTTCTGTACCCCTCAGCTTTGCACCACCAGCACATTCCTTCTTCTTCACTACACCAGCACTGGAAGGACTTACTCACCCTCTTCACCACGTGCAACAACGCACCTTAACACAATGCACTTAATGAGCTAACTCAGCACTGGAGAGGTTTAAGACAAGTATTTGGTGGACAAAAAGAACATCATGAAGTCCATGCAACTGCATGAATTTCATTCTGTAATTCCAGTTTTATTTCTGCAGAAGGCCAAAATAAGAACTCCACTTCGTAAGCTGCTTGAGAAGCAATTTATAGACTTATTAATTTTTCACAAACATTCCAGCACTCTCAATTTTTATTTCTGATAAAACTCTAATTTAATTAAAGTGTTTTCTGAGAATTTCAACTAGCTCACAAAGTATGTAGTTGACAAGCTCATCAGGTTGAAAATAGAAATCCCAGCACTACCAGCTCACATTGTGAAACAACCTTTACCGCAGACAAGCGGCACGTTACACAATTTAAGCCATGCAGACTAGCACTACGGGATTACTATGTCTGAAAACTCTTTTATCTGCACTGAACTCGGCTATAAAGCAGCATACAAATTAAGAGCCTGTACGCATTTCCATGACACCCACAAGAACCTGCTGAACACCTCTTCCAGCCCACGTAAATTGGGGTTTAAAGGAAACGTGCAGAAGATGACCTGATTGCACATCTTCTGGGCAGCTGGCAACAAACCTAACATGACCATACCTAATATCCATCGTCCTCCTCACCTGCACCTTCTGCTTCATCCACCCATTTCGTGTCCCAGAGAACTTTGGGGTAGGGCTCATTCACCTCCTGTACTTACTGCACACAATGCTCCAAGCACGACTGCAGTAACAGGGATAAGCAGGCGGGTTTGTTAGAGCACAAAAGGGCTTCCACATCTGGCAGAGTGACAGGCATAAACCCGTACCTGCCATGCAACGGTTTTCTTTACTGATTTCTATAAACAAAGCACAAAGAAAAAAGGCATTGTCTGAAAGCCAGACCAACAGGTCTGCCCGGCTTCAGTTTCCTTCAGCAAAGGAAAAAGGTGGAGGAATGAACCTGACACAGAGCAGGAAGCTGAACGAGCAGTTTCTCTAACAGTCAGCTGAATGTCACTGCAAGGCAGGTCTGCGTTCGGAAACGAGGAGGCTGACCCCAAATCCAAAGTTCCAGATGGTCAGGACACAAACCTAATCCTCTCGAGCTTTGTCCACAAAAAACACAGAAGACTTTTTCTACAAGCACTGTAGAAAACTAGTTAACTTTTGTTAACTACTTATCAACTTTAAGTCAGTCTGCCACTTGAATTAAACAGAGCTAAAAGTTTCTGCATGTAAGCCAGGTTAAATTATTAATTTACATCTTTACGTCACCATTATTTTTTCCTCCCATTAAAATTAGAGCAAGAGTCCCACAAAGGGGACTTCCAGACTTTCTGCTTCCTGAAGTGCAGTTCTGGGAACAGTAGGCACTGCTCCCTCAGCTGAACCCCAAAAGTATAGGGGAATACAAAGATCTGCACAGCTGGACAAGAAGAATTTACCTTACTAACTTTTTTTTTTTTTTTTAAGCTAGGCCTACCAGGCATTAACATACACTAAAGCATTGCATGGAGTCAGGCGAGGGGCAGCTTGTGACAGGCACCGAGACCCAACTGTGCAGGGCACAGGGGGCTGCGATTCCAGCCGCCAGCAGATTTAGACACAACGCTGTTGGCAGTGGCTGACGGGACAAGAACAGGGGTCCTGCACAAACAGCCCAGCAGCAGTTTAGCTCAAGGACAGTAAGAGGCAGCTGGACCAGAGAATACTGCCCTGTTACTTTAGAGCACCTCAAAGCCCTGGTGAACTCAGTCCCACCATGTCCCTCTAGGTCACGAACCCAGAAGAACTGGGACTGGATTAGGTGTCCAGACAGCCCAACACCCAGCCCAAGGGGCAGGACTGGTGCTGAGAAGCCCTGTGTGGAACAGAAAAGATCAGGGTGGCACTAAGCTTTGGCCCAGCAGCCCTCACCTCCAAATGAGGAAAATTAAAGCCACGAGCAATATGGGTAAATAGGGAAAGAACATCTATCGTTTGTTGTAGTTCCACATCAGCTCAATAAAAGGGATGTGAGCCCATAAGATCTCTTCTGATTATTCAGATGCCCTTTTGCATCTTTTTAATTCCACAATGTCCCTTCAGAATGGGTACGCCTGTGCTGCCTACATTTCCCCTCAGGAGGCTCAAACGTTTGCTTAGCATTCCCCTTGAGTTCTCATTTCTTCGTTCAAGAGGATTTTTTTTTTTTTCCTTTTTTTTTTTTTTTTTAAAACCTACCACTGGTGTTTTTGGACAGTGCCTGGTGACGAGACAGCTCAATACCACAACAATTCCCAGCTCATTCCAGAGCAAGGACGCTTTGTTTTAAACAACCTCCGCTTTTGGACAGTTACAACTGTTTCCACAATTTGTGCAACTCCGCGTTTGCTGATGTTATTTCAGCTGCCAAATGAATTCCAGTTCAGAGATGCTGCACGAACTTCCTGCGGTCTGCTTTAACTTTGGAAAACCTGAATCACTCCTATCTTCATGGCACCATTTCCCTAGCATCCTCTGTGCTCCCAACAGCTTCCATAAACTATTCTACATGGTAAAAACCTTTCAGGGTGGCAACCAATTAACCTAGCTTGGAATTTTTCTATACAAATGAATCCCAACTTTATTATTTCACAGTTATATACATAAGCAATCTAATAAAAGATAGCACCTCTCCCAAAAAGTTCCACATCACTGATATTTCCTCACAGCTAGAACAATAACTTACACAATCCTGTCAGGATATGGAGTGCTTTTGATAATTTGCACACAGGCCTGTAAAAGAAGTTGTTTGATGTGACTGAATTTGCGATCAGCAGGGCCTTTGCCAACGCTGCAAGGTGAGAAATGAGGCATTTCTTGGTACCTCTTGACCTGATCCCAATACCAGTATAGAAAACTGATCTGTAGTTAGTAATAACACCAATTTCCACATGGAAATTGGAGAAGACAGATGGCAAAAAATGTAATTCTTCAAAGCCATTAAAAGAACTTAATGGTACCGAGAAGATCACTGCTGTTCTGTACGATCCCTGTTAGCAGCAGGCTCTCTTTTTATTTTTAAGAAACATTTGGACTGTGCTCCCAGTCAGCAGCCTGAATTTTTGGGTAGGCCTGTGTGGAGCCAGGCGCTGGGCTCCATGATCCTCGTGGGCGCCCACCAACTCGGGATATTCTACCATTCTAGCATATATGACGCAATATTTTTGATAATTTGCCCATAGGTGTGTAAAAGAAGTTGTGTGACGTGACTACATTCGCGACCAGCACGGCCTCCGCCAACGCCTCAAGACGACCAAATTCCTGGGTGCCTCCCGACATGATCCCAACGCCACCACAAACGCCCGATCTGCGGTTAGCAACATCGCCATTTTCCACACGGAAAATCGAGGAATCGCGGTTTTTGATGCCTGTTTTCCTCAGGCCACAGCCCCACAGCCCCACACCCGCACCCCCCGCACCCCACAGCCCCACAGCCGCCGGTACCACAGCGGGAGCCCCCCGGTCGGGGCAGGGGCCGTGCCGGGCGGTACCTTTGAAGAGGTAATCGTACTCGTCGTCGCGGGTGCCCATGGTGAGGACGCCGAAAGCCGGGGACGGGCAGCGGGAGCCGGGCCCCTCCCTGCAGCCTCTTCCGTGCCTCTGCGCCCTCCCACAGCCGGCTCCTTCCGGAGCAGCCCCGAGCACTTCCAGGCCGCTTCTCCCTGCCCCGCCCGGCTTGAAAGGGGCGGTGAGGGGAGCTGTGAGGTGCCACGGCTCGACCCGGTTGAGGCAGGGCGCTGAGGGGCAGCCCCGGGCTCGCCTCACAGCCGGGGGCAGCGGGAGGGAGCGGGCGGCGGGTGCTGGGGAAGAACTAAGGGGCAGCCCGCGCGGGGAGTCGCCACAGCGGTTCCATGGTGTAATGGTTAGCACTCTGGACTCTGAATCCAGCGATCCGAGTTCAAATCTCGGTGGAACCTGAGGTGTTCTTTTTTTTCCCCCCCCCAGATTCTTTTGTGTGCCGTAACAATGGGCACGACGCTGCTTTCTCCGCTCCGTTGTGGGCTTCTGAAGGAATGCACGCAGCTCATGACTTCTTGTGGTTGAATCTTTTACCCATCCAAGGCATGGGCACCATCCTCCCGCCATCGTGGGCCAGTGGCAGCACCACAGGGGCTTCCTTCCACAGGGAGAAGGCCCCAGCGTGGTCTGCAGCCCCACCAAAACTGGGGTGGGTTAGCAAAATCCTCCAGGTCTCACAGCTTTGTCCACACCCAGGGCAAGAGCAGTGCTCAAAGCCAACAGCACTCGATATGGAGGCGTCTCTTGTGTATGAGGAATCAGCAAGCTCGTTGGGTTCATGAGGCACAAAACATTGCCTCAGGGACCATGCAGAGGTGGCAGCAGGTGAAACACTGGTCTGAGACATCTGAAGAGGTAAGACTTGATGATTTGTCTGTGGCACAGTCAAAGGTGAACATGGAAAAATATAGCAAAGTTAACCTCTGAAGGAGGCGGAAGCAGAAAGAGTAAAAGACTATATGTACATATATCTGCATTTAGGTGGGGTCATCTGAAGACAAATCAGTCCTGCCCCAGGGCAACTTGAAGAGGAAGGGTTTGCTCCCTCATGGTTTGCACTAGGATAGCCAGTTTTCTTCCCATTCCAGCACCCAGAGGAACAAAGGCCCCCGGCCCACCATGGCCCTGCTGCCCGCTGGCTTCTCCGTCCTCAGAGCCAGTACCCCTCGTCTGCCCTGCGCCAGGAGAGATGTCATCTTTGTTGTCAGCTTCCACTGGCACAGGCTGGAGGCCTAAATAGAAAGGATAAAAATAACAGTGGTGCCCAGATGATTAAACCAAGGCCTTTAGACCTCACTTTGTTTCCAGCGGCTTGCCGCGAGCAGCGGCAGTATGTTAGCCATCTCGGCAGCCAGTGGCCATGTTGTCATTTCTGTGTGAGGAAAGAAACCCCCAGGCACCCGCGGCAGCGCTGTGCATCAGTTACCGTCTGCTGGGATGATAATGAGCCATAACCTGATCCTTTCCACTTAAAAATGCTTCACGCTGCCTCAGAGCTTCCGAGTGAAGAAAACAAGACACTCATAACAAAGATACACAGGGTGCAACCGAATCCCCACTCAGACATCAGAGAACTTAGGAAGGAACATCACGGACTGTGCTCACCCCTTGTGCTACCACAGGCCTCCGGCGAGTCCCCAGCAGATCCTGCACGGCTTGGATCAATCCTTTTTATCTCCAGGTGAACTCCCCAAATCTAGAACACCCAAATCTGGTGAATACCCAAAAGCTAGAGTCTGAAAGTGCTGCTCCTGCTTCTGCCACTTTCAGAGGTTACTCTGCTGCACTGAGTTGTGCACTGAGATGTGTAAAGGCTGGGGTATATTTATAGCTGTGTAGTTAAAAGTTTCCATCTCACATCCTATTTGCGGTCCTCTATTGAACTTTGTCATTAACAAACATGACTTTTTCAAGCCTAGTTTTACCCTCCAGAAATGCTACTAGTTTCAAGTAATATTTAAATAACACAGATTAACTATTTTTAGTTATCCTTTTGTAAAAGTTGCTCTCACTTTTGTGTTTGGGGTTTTGTTTGTCATATGGGAGCTGGGAAACAGCCTTTATTTACGTTTTTCATATGTGTAAGTACTACTTCCTCTTGCACCAAATTGCAGATGTTCCTTAGCTGGAACTGTTTCATCCTACATGAGGACAATGTGTCTTCTGGCTGAACTGAAAATCATGATCCCTACATTGCTCTACAGTTATCACTCGTTGAACTTAAGACATTAAGAAGCAGAGACATTTATTTGCGCACCATGTAGCACAGAAATTTCCACGGATTGCCATGTATATGAGCAGCAGCAGGGGCTATTTCCAGCGAAGACGGGTTAATGCATTTGATTGTTTTGATTAAATGTGTTCTTCACAAGGCTGAGAGGCAAAACTGAAACAGCAGAAGGAAATATAGATCCAAACAGCAGTCAGTTGACAGCAGTGCATGAGGTTAAAGGCTTATATTCTTCTGAGCCCTAGGTTAATTTTGTTCCTGCTCAGGCAAGCCCCAGATGAGAATATACAAACCCTCAGGAAATGTCATTGTCAGCGAAGACAGTTTCTGGCTGCTCTGCTCTTTCTTTGTGCCCCCCTCCTGAATCATGCCGCTGCTGTTATGGGATGGTCTGGGACACCTCCTGCACAGCTGAAACATGGCCAAAAAGCAGAGGTCAGGCCTGAAATAACATAGGACTATGTGCTCTGGGACTGACAGCTTTTAATGTGAGAAAAGTCATTCAGCACTGGCATTTCTGCTGCATTAATTGCCATTAGTGTCATCCTTGCGGGAACACTAAATTCATTGCAAACCTTGAATTAGCGCTCTCTCATAATTCTTCAGTTTGTGCTTGGACACGACCATTTGTAGAGGCAGCACATTCCAAGGAACTGGAGCAGAGACAAGGAATGATACTTGGATGCTCAATTTAACAAAAAGAAGCAGAGGTCATACTCATAACTGTGTATTTCCAGTTCTGTTCTGGAAATTCATAGAGCCGCTGCCAAAAGTCCCAAGCTTTTGCCTCGGCAGCACCGTTAACATGCAGATGTGTGCTGGGCTATCAACTCAGAGCTGCTCAGCCCCAGGCACTGAGCATCAGGCTCCTTCCGTACAACCTCACTTCATCCTCCCATTTCTCTCCTGTAACCAGCTCCTGAGAGAAATCCTGGGTGAATAAAAGTAAGGCAAATCTAACCACCATCTTCAGTACTTGTAGCGTTCCCATGAGGTCATGGTTTCTCTGCAGAAAACACCAGTTGGATTTGCTATGGAAAGAGAAGAAAAAGAAACAAGAATGGATAGCATTTGCTGCTAGTGCCATCTCTTCTGGCTCTGTCTTCCCCACGTGCAGTTTGCAAAGCCCATCACTTTGCAAAACGCAGCGAAAGATTTGGAGTTGGAAGTTGCAGTGTCTCAGACCTGTCCTTGAATGGCTGTTGACCCACATTCCCATTTCTCAGATGAAAGGAGCCACTGGCTTCCCAGGGCAGAAGGCAGGAAGGACAAAAGCAAAGCCCCACAACCTACTCTGTTCTATCAGAGGAGAAATATTTCCTGAGGGGAAAATCCAATCAATACTTTGCAATTTTCTAACAAGCCATGAATCATTGCAATTATTCAGAGATAATTCAAGCTTTCCAATCCAGCTGCTAAATTAGAGAAAAGCAGACTCTTAGCACTCACTACCCTTAGCTTGACATGTCAGTCTGAAAAACAAACTTCAAACGTAAAATAGATCAACAGAAGTAATAAGAAGAAAACTCTTTAAAAAAACTCTGGACAAAATTAAAGGGTTTGTGATGTACAAGGAGTTCTATTTTTCTGGTAATTCTATGCCAGCAGTAGTAGCAATAAAAATGTGTGGAGTTGATTTTTCTGATGATAATTACTTGAATTCCAGTACACGCTGTATTATTTATTTTTTTTTGTAGTTCTACAGCTCATATTAATAGAAATGGACCAAATCAAAAATATTTCCTATAAGTCAGCCCTTTCTTTCCTAACCTTGGAGTTGGAATAACAAAGGATCTGGAGCTGAATGTCAACCTATTCAAAGTCAAACCTCATCCTGGTTTAGCTGTTCTCCAGGGATCCGTATGGCACTGAAGAAAGAGTGGGAAGGGAGCAGCTCTAGAAAAATTATCATTCTGGAAGCATTTTTTTGTTAGGCCAATATTACAGTAAGCAGAAGAGAAGGAGTATCTTCTGCACCCTTGGGCAACAGGAATCGAACACAGGAGACTCAATGACTTGGTGTTTCTTGTGATGACTGTCAGAATGAAGTCATCAGCTTCCTGCATCCATTTTGGACTCGATGCATATCTCCTTGTCTCTGTCTGTTGCCTCCAGAGACAAATTAGCAAGATAATACTGGCAGCTCCAAGGTAACTGCTGGCCAAGATATAATTTCTGAGACATGGCTCAAAATCTTAGTCTTACTGACCTGCGACAGAATTTTATTTCCTACCTAAGGCCAAAATCTTCTTGTTGTTTGTGTATTTAATAGGATTGTCACTACCAGACAAACACAATGTAGAGGACAGTAGTGCAAGCATTATCACGCTGCCCATCACCTTCTCATTTGGATTCAAAGGGTCAGCCCTCGGGAAGGAAGGAGGCAGTCTGACTTCTGTGGCCCGTTCATTCACTGCTGAAATAACCAGCAGAGCTGGCTGGCTGTGCTCAGCATAGCGATGCTCGTTATGAAGCTCTACAAATTATCCAGGGAGCCAGGCTGAGGCTATAAAACTTTGCTCATTAAAATCATTAGAGAGCTGTCAGATGGAACAACTGGGATGCCTTTGATCTGGCAGAATACCCTTCCTCCTGCTCGCAGACTTTGGGAACCATCCAGTTCCCCATAATTATTTTTTTCAAGTCATTCAAACAATACTCATTGTTTTTTCATAGAGTGCAATAACTTCTTGAGGCAAACTGGAGGCTGTAACAGCTATAACAAGACTAATTCATTAAATGGAAACCCTGATATTTCAATGATTCCTCCATAAATATGTTCATAATTGGTTTTGCCAAGAAAGTGACAAAATGTTGCTCATAATCCCAAATATATCCCTTATAAATCCACTAGGTGTCCTACTGTTTTCAAGTAATTAGGCTCAATTTTATTTATTTATTTATCTATTTCCTAATTTTGCCAGTGAGAAATTAGTTCGAGTTTTTGTGGAATTAGGTCTGGGTTTCCAGGCTGAAGAAACGTGTACGTATGGTTTATGCAACAGCAGGACATCTGGCTCACGGCGGCAGCTCTTCTGGCAAATGCCACTAACGTTTCCCACAGAGACCAACTCAAGGTTAGGGGCTGGAAAAGAAAAGGGAAAAGAATCTGCCTTCCTCTCCTGGGAATGCTAAACAATGTCCATCAGAGCCAAATCCTCTCCTAGGTCAACCTTGGGCTGCTATTTATAGGACTGCTAAAGTGAGCCCATTGCTGACCTTAAAGGTGGTAGCAAAATGTGTCCTTAATCACAGCCTCTCCGCTCAGGCTGCAGTTTTGACATTCCTGGTCACCGTTCCAGTCCTTGATGGGCTCCTGCTGCCTGCCAGCACTCGCGCCTGTCTGCAAAGGACAGCACAGCACCCGCTCACGAGGTGTCCTGTCACTGCAAACACGGAGGGCATGTCAAATATACGCCAAGAAAAGCAGGCTGTAAAACAGCCAAAGGATAATTTTCTCATCCCAGAAAATAGTTGGGGTGGAGCGCAGCCACCGTCAAGCTGCTTGGCTGCTTCTTCGTTGTGCAACCCAGAGCACATGCAGTGGGTGAAGTCATGCTGCTTGGGACATCCCTCAGCCACCCTGGGATCTGTTGCTCGCACTGAGTCTCACCACGGCAATCTAAACTTCCCTGAAACAGTCATCTCTGTAGACATATAGAAAGCATTTTTCATTTCACGTCTTTCAGTGCTCAGAAAGGGGTATTTGTAATTTTTCGGTGAGGGATGACGACAAGGTTATTTTTTAGGTCTTGTCGCAGAAGCACAAATCTCATACTGTATAAACCCTCTGTAGGCTTACCCTCTGCCAAGTGGTGATTGTTGCTTTTACAAATTCCCCTCTCATTCACTTTAGATGCACAGGGGTGTCACATCTTGAACTTAACCCAAATCTACATGATGCAAGCGATGACAAAATCAGGTTTATTTCCATTTAAAAAATGCCGGAGAAAAAGATGCTCTCAAACAATGATTTTGTCTCCCAGGTGCTTCATGGGCAGAAATACTGCCCACAGCTATTGCCTTTGCAAATAGGCACCAGAGAAGTGTCAGCACCAGCTTAGTCACGGGCTGCAAGGTGAAATCAGAGGGGGATCAAGAGCCTCGTGTCCTTGGCCCATCAGGATTCCTTGCCATCAGGCGTTGCGCATCATGGGAAGTGCCGAGCATCTGTCCTCTGCCATGTGGTATATTACTGCCTCTATTTCTTGCTATTTGTTTTGAAGGTATGACAGTCATTTTCCTGACAACCTGCGAGAAGAAAAGATACTCCAATCTTCCGCCTGTATGTATATATAGATACCTGCTGCAGCACCATCCATATGCAGCCTGCACCATATGCTAGCTGTGACAGAGAGTAACCTGGTCCAGCGCGTGTGTTTGCTGTTGTACATAACAAATACCTCAAGCCTTGCCATGATTCAGTGCATTATGCATGGGAGCCATCTGGTCCCGTAGCTTAAGAAGCAAACTGCAAATTTGATAAAAGCACAAATGGTCGCAATGAGAGAGACTGGAAAGATGTGTTGATATTCCACGCAGGAGTCTCCTTCCGTTGGGGCTAATCTCATCACCTATTGCCTCTTTCCTGCTCCTTTCTCTGGAAAGCTGCTGCCAGACAGGTTGCACTCTCAGCTCTGTGAGTATGCTCACCTTTGGGATGTTAAAAATGTGTTTCATGTGCCTGAGCAAACCTCCTGGGACAAGATTTTTCTCACCAGCCAGCTGTGCAGTAAGCAAACTGCAAGATGTTTGGAGCACAGCACATTTTATGGAGCTTGGATTGATCAAGGATTCTGTCTGGTTTAAAATGCAGTATCAATTATGATTATTCATTAATATTGTGTCATCACTGTGCAGAATTATGCTTTATGGTTTTGACAGACTGAAAAGAGGTCCTTCTCAGCTTGTCTAGATGTGCTCAACTCCGGAGAGGAGATGTACTCCAGGGATACCAGGAGCAACAAGGAGCCCAGTGCAGTGAAGGGGGCAGAGTTGTGGATTGGCTTGGATTTGGTAAGAGTTTGTGAACAACTTGGCCAAGAGCCTGGGTTACTAAAACCAGCTTAATTAGATTTTGTAGCCAGGCCGGGTTTCTCCCATTCTGAGCCTGCTTTCTGGTGTTTGGAGGGCACAGCGAAGGCAGGCAGACAGAAGCTGCCTATTCTAGCAAATATCTGCAGGGAATGCACAAGCTTCAGAGAGGTCCACATTTGTTTCCTCTGACACTGAATTAATGGGAATTGATGTATTGATTCTGCAATTCTCCTAAAGATTGCTTCACGTTCTGGCACGTTTCCAAGCTGGTTAGACGCAAGGTGCACACAATTCAAGACAGATATTTAATTATTCTTATATGAATACAGTTGGAAGAAAGTCTGCTCTCTGTGAAATCCAGGAAATAATAACATTATGATAATGAAAATAGTGCAGCTGTTCCTGCTTTATATTGACTATTTTCATGTCCCAACGCTCCTTTTGTTTTAATACAACCAACCCCTCCAATATCACAGAAATCTGAAGACATTTGCTACTAGTAGAAATAAATTCAGTAGTTTTCATTTCGTTTTCCTTTACCCATGTGAGTGTACACACTTCAGGGGAAATGTAATCTGGTGTTCTGTGTGTGTAGAATGCACAGGGTTATGGTAGAGCTCTACCAAATTGAGCTACTACTACTACTACTGGTGTTAAGCAATAATAACCTGAGACAGTCATTTACCAGTCTCATGGGTTTAAATCAACAGTCTTTGTGGATTTTTCCTCATTTAACTATTTAAATATACTGCCTCATATGCTCTACTTGTAGACTGTCTGAACATCTCTGTGCCAAGCAAGCTCCTGGTCCTAGATACGAAACAGCATCTTGCATTAGGGGTGGAGTAACAGGCTTGTTTTCATGCTTTGATCACTGTGTTGCTGCTTTTATGATCTCACTAGGAAAGTTACTTGATGTTTCTTTATTTTGAGTGTCAGCACAGTTTCCGCAAATGTTTGAAGTCATCTTTGTATTTCATTTATTTTCTGGCAAAACAGCATCCATCTGCAGTTTGGGAATAGAACATGTAACAAACTGCATACAACTCCAAAGCACAGAACATGAAATTTCTGGGCAAATTCTCCTCCATTTACATAACTCTGGAGTAGTGTCTTCATCTTTCCCATTGTTACTCTGAAACCCATTCTCATTTTGTTGCGTCAGACCCAAAGGATCTACCATGTATGGGTAAATATGATTTCATCACAACTGTTGTAATTTCCTAGGGAAATTTACAATCTCAGAGGAAGTACATAAAGATGCATTTATAGTACATGGGCCTCAACGCTCTAAGAAATACACCACTGTCACTTGTTCTCTGTTAGTAGTTTTCAGCAGAAATAAAAAGACGATGTAGGTGGAGAAGTGCCTGAATTATCTGGAGCAGAGACTTCCTCCGTATACACGAGTAGAGAATCTGCACTGTGTGGCTGAACTAATTTTTCAAAAAATATGTTCAATAGCTCTTTCTTCAAACAAAGAAAAAGCTTGCTGTGAGCTATTTGATATTTATTTGTATAACTCTGTTCCTTAGCTGTCCAGGCTCTAGAAGTGCTGTTCTGCCACCAGAAGACAGATTGTCTGGGTTGGAAGCCCCAGCCCTGATTCAGGGAAGCACATGGTTTCCTTACAATGATTATGATGGTTATAATTACTATTCAGTATATGGTGCAATTGTTGTGGTGTTTAAAAGAGAACAAAACAAAACAAAACAAAGCAGTTTTGGAAAGGAAAACACAACATTAGAAAAAAAAAATGTAAAATAGGAAGTGGTTGACCTTCAGGAGATAATTCTATCTGCAAGTGTCTGCTGTCCAGTGTTTCCAGTGATCAGAAAATGGAAATAAAAAAATCCATTAAATATCCCAGTACTCCTACTAATGCACCTCCTTTTCTGTAGGTGTAATATTTTACATCTTCTATTCAACAGCTGTTGGTGTCAAAGGCCAAGCACAATGTACGTCGAATACAGGGACCGAAGTTTTTCATCAGCTGCTGAAGGCAAAACCAACTAAAGCTGTAGCAGATGTTCACTTACTTCCTGTCTGCTTATCAGCCCTGCAAAGGCACTTCTTTTTTGTACTTGTTATGCCAAGTGTAACTATGGAGATCTAATACAAGCTGCGCAAGAGCGATATAGTGAATGGTTCCTTACGTATTTGGTTATGAATGATCAAGCAAAATATTATGGTTTCTAAGAACTCCCTCAAATTTTTCAGCATGTACATTAGTCATACCCCTCTTACAACAAGAAAACAGCAGTGTACAAAATAATTTAAGAAACAGTACATTACCATGGCTCTATAAAGACTAAAATAAATAACATTACTGAACTGTTACTCATTAAACCTCCCATAAGATCCTCTTACGCTAGGCCTGCCCTTCCAACTGGGGCAGTTGTCAGAGAAGAGCCCATGCAATGCATTTAGGTTACACCAACTGAACAATAGTTGCCATGCTTGATGATAATTGCATTCTTTAGGTTTAAAAAAAAATAAATAAATAGAGTTAGCATCTGCTGGGATTCATTGACTTCAGCTCACGTCACTTGTGTAACATCAGAGTGAAGATGTTACGTTTGGCTTCCATATGTTCAGATTTTGCATGTTTTTTCTAGTACACCAAGAAATGAGGAGCAGTGTATCCCAACCAACTGTATTCCTCCAAGGCCTTGAATATGCTATAGAACAGAGTTCTTAACAATCAGTTTAAAAAACAAGTAACATTAAACATTTTTTTCAGTAATACAGGTGCACATCAACTGCTTTAATTCCTGTTTTTATTAGTTATTAGCAACTGTAAACTATAACTTTAATATGAATTACTATATGCAAGTGTTAAAACTGTATTCTATCTAAACTTGGGCTTTGAGCTAGTTTAATAAGACTGATTTTCACACTGATGCATTTAAATTGATATGCATTCCCAGTACAGGCAAGACCTAGGGCAATTAGGTTTATTGC
The DNA here is from genome assembly GCF_047663525.1 of Anas platyrhynchos. NCBI lineage: Eukaryota > Metazoa > Chordata > Aves > Anseriformes > Anatidae > Anas > Anas platyrhynchos. The sequence goes on along the minus strand of NC_092597.1, from coordinate 22,620,309 downwards.
TTAATAGACTATAGTTCTTCTTCCCTTATGAAATCCAAATAAAGAAATTTACTTTACATAAATCCAAGCACAGGTGGCTTTGCTTTAAGGTTTAAACATTAACAGTAACAGAAAAGGACAGTTTTGGAATGGTTCCTCTGGCCGTAGGAACTGGTGCAGCAGGAAATCAAAATGACAGCTTTGGTCTACCGCTGGCAGACCTGGTTGTACACGGCCCTGTGGGAGACAAAAGGTTTCAGAGCCACAGTGGCTCTGCTGGCATTTGCCACGTTTCACATAATGCTCTCAAGGAAAAAGAGCACTAGGTGACCCTTACTGCTGCTTTTAAAATGTTGACAGCATTGCAAATCTGTGGAGTCCACACAAGCAGAGTTGACATGGAAAATGCAAACACTGGGATTCCTCAAGCAGTCCTTCTGGTGCTGATAATTTGTATTACAACAAAATACAGGGGGCCAAATCCTCCAAGGAGATGAAGCACTTTGGTATGATTGGTTCCGAGAGAGGCAGGCATGGTAATTCTTCTGAAACAATGAGCTTCTAACAGAAAGCTGTAGACCTAAAATTCAGTGTTTCCCCAGAGCCAAGCAAAGACAAGACAACATAAGCAGAAGAGAGTTGTTGTTGAAGATGAAGATATTGAGGGACTTTATGAAACACACAGATTTGCAGGCAAAATATGCATTTGATGAATCTTTTCTTTGAAGCATCTGGAAAAACACCACACAACAGGTACAATGCTGAAAGGGGAAAAGGAAAAAAAATGGGACCAGGGGATTAAACTCGTATAAACTGGGGGCTGAAGTTGGGAATGGGGAGCAGGCGAGCACAATTCTTTGGGTTAGTTCCTGGAAAGAATGCGGTAAAGATATTCAAAAATCAAGATACTGCTACTGTGACTGGGTAACTGGATTTTCAGCTGAAGTGTTTGAAAATAGAGATCAGTATTTAGAATTAGACTGTAAAGGATAACACAGTAGGAAGGGGGATGGATGAGATGGCTTAACAGGGTTTCATTGTAGTCAAATTAATTCAGTTTAAATAATTAATTCTCTTTTAAATTGACTCTAGTCTGCACGCTTGACATTTTGGAAGAGCTGCCATTCCCCAGCCTTCTGGTAAACGCTTTTGCATCTGTTTTCCATTGTTTCCTTCTTGAAAAAAATCCTTGTCACTAACAGGAACCATCAGCAGCATGGAACAAATTGACTTGCCAAGGACATTTCCTCCAACCTCATTATTTATACTGGAAGTATTCTTTTTTGTATTACGAGTCAGGCCATGATTTAAAGAATTCACCATACATTAAGTTAGTTTTATGCTGTCACTGTGAGTCAAATTCAAACTCAGTTAAGTGAATTACTCACATTACATCAACATTTGGCCATACTTTTTCAAGGAGGTGATCAAGCGGTTGTTAATGAATCCACAGTTATTTCTGCTGGCGTTCACATACAGAGCTCATCACCACTGCAGCAGTCTCCCCATGGTATGAAGGGTATGGATCAGATGTGTCACTTTCCCTCTTTTGCTGTTTTGACTTGTAAGTGGCTGAGATGGAGCAGACCCAATGTAAGACTTGGGTAGCTTGGGTTAAACAAAGAGGTTTTGTATTTTTTTCTCAAGGTGCATTGGTTTGCGTTCCATCTCCTGTCCTTTGTCAGCTCCAGGCTGCAGACTGGGTGCTAAGTGTTCATCTCCTCTAAATGTTCATGTTGAAGGTGGCAGAACTGTTTTGGAAGATGGATACAAACATAAATACTGAAGAGAGTCCTGCTTGTGTGAGGGCTCTGTTGAGGTTAGGAGCAGATTTTTTTTTTTTTTTTATTCCTTTAGGCAAGCTGGACCAAACCCTCAGCGAGCTCAGAAAAGGGCAGAAACTCAATGTGACCTGTATCTGTGGTGACTCACTGGTGAGATTTAATGTTGTTACTCTGTTTATCTCTGTTTCTGAGCGGTTGTTCACATTTTAAACAACTACACAATTACCTAACCCAATGGATAGATGAGGATAATTAAGGCCCAATATAATATGGCAAGTAGGTGTAATAATGTATGGGAACATTCCAAAGCAGTTAGAGAAGAGAAGAATTTCAGATAATTAGGAGAGGAATTGGAGAGTGATGCAGATTTTAAAAGTACCCAAGATAAAATAACAGATACTAAAAATATCTATATTGAGATGAAATCCTCATGGCTCAGTACTTGAGCCAACCTCCATTCTTTAGGAATTTGTAAGACAATTGTCCAAATAGGGTTGGCTATGGTGTATTTCCTTATTCTGGTGGGCTTGCACTTACACTTCAAAGCATCTTACGCAGAAAAAAACACAGGTCTGTCTTAACAGTGCAATTACAATATTTTTAATATGTTCTGAAATAGCTGTAGCTTTTTAAAAATTAGTCTTATTTCTATGTAGCAAAAATACTAATAATGAAATTTCTGTATCTTGAAGGACAAAGTCAATGACAGCAGGGCCTGAGATGCATTTTTTCAGTCAGGACACATTTTTTAAATACCTGTGAACCTCTAGCTAATAGTCAAGGAATTATGAATCTAGCTTGCAAACGAAATACTGAAGTGCCATTTTTTCCTCTTTTCTGCATGATGTGTTTTCTGACTAGGTACGAGATTTTGAAAGTATTGAAACTACTGAAAGGATTGAAAGCATTTTGAAAGAAAAAATCATTTTGAAGTGCTATAGAGTTTCAGAAAAGCAGTAGAGCTGTGTTATGAGAACATCAGCTACAATTTGGGTCAGATTTTCAGTGCAGATGTGTCAGATGCATTTCTTGGAAACCCTCCACAACAGTTAGGGAGAAGAGTGACCCAATGTTTTCGCACCGCACAAAACAACTGTTCTTTTTGCTGATGTCATTTGTATGAAGCACTGCTCACATTTCTAAAGCAGTGTCCTGTTGAAGCTTGTTCAGGAGCAGAGTTTTTCTCATGGAACGGTTTCAGACAGGGAGTGTAAAAAATCTCCTTGGTGCGTCTTGACAGACCTCAATCAGACTTGTCGGTTTTCTGAATTTTAATGATCTAGTTTTATTTCCAGATAATGGTTATTTATGTAAATGAGATGCCTTATAAATAAATATGGAAATTATTCCATAATGTTAATTATAGGCCTTATGGTTTAAATACTTGAAAAATTAAAGGCAAATGGTGACATGGATTGTTTTTGAGTTTATTAACTTAATTATTTTGGTGGTTTGCTTTATTTTAACATGACTTCCATATGTGTTTCCTCAACTAAAGAAAACTATATTACGTGCCTGGGTATGTCAAAGGATAATAAAAATCAAAATGCGTCATACAGTAGAAGTAGTAATAGGAAACTGAGATTTCAGAATGTGTTTGTCTAAGAATCAAATAAATTAGTTTTTCTTGGAGAATCTCAGCTTAAGTGTTGTTATCCCATTACTCAAAAATTAAATAGTTTTAAATTAATTATAATACTTTGCACTTCTATAGCTGTTTCTCTTGAGAATCTCAATAATGTTCTACAAACATTAATTAAGCCTAATAGTACCCCTGAGAAGTGGTTAACAGATAGATATACTTCACTTAACCCATCGTGCTATGAGTGATCTTTGGAATAAAATACAAAAAATGTAAACAGCAGGACTACACAAGGGCCTGAACTAAGTAGTGGGGCGTGTTTAGTTATATGGAATGGAATTACTTGGACTAGCCATGATTTGAAGATAAATATAAGTACAAAAACCAAGGAACCTAGATCTGTAAGTGACCAAAAGTGGTTGTATGTCTGGTGTGAAAGAAGGTACCCACAGCACCACAGCATCACACCGAGTGACTCTGGGTGATAAATTGGACTGATTCAGAGAAAAGACTGCTATTTGTGGAAATCATCTCCAGCTGGGCCAAAGAGCATGAGTCCAAATCAAACCTCTAAGGGTGATGCATGAACAGCAGCGATAACAGTTAAGTCCTTACTCTCACCCTTGAGGGTACAGGGACTGCTGAAAATAGCAACAAAACAGCAGTATCAGTGCGTACGTTTACAGCCTGAGACTGTTATTTTTGCTGGCAAATCTGCATGCATAATTTCCTTCCTGATATTGCTCCACAAAGAGAAGCTTTTTTTTTTTTTTCTTTTTACCTTGTTTTAATGATGAGAGCAATACTTAAAGTGGGTTAGTGCTGGACCAGGCAACAGGTTGTTTTCCTACATGTGTTAGGACTTGGACTATCCTCAAGCAACCTTTCTGCTGTCCCATTCTCAAAAAATCTCCTGTAAATGTTTGTTTCAGAGCTCCCAGTGTCTACAGGAAGAGCCACTCCAGGAGTATTCCCCAGCTGTACATACCAATTTGCCTTCTAACAGGAGAAGAGGTATGGCATCACTTGCTTGATACCCCTACACACAGAGACACCTCCAAGCTCAGTGTTAGTTGTTTTCTCACCAATTAATACCAATGGCCATCTGATGGGCTTCCTTCATTGGATATCTGATAGTAGCTGCATTGCTGCAATGCCTTGTGAACAGATTTAGCATTTGCTGAGGAAAACTTTATCTTGCACAGCTTTAAATCTTGAAAAGCACACTTGGATACTCTGAGGAAGCAACACAGCACTGAAAAATGATAATAACTTTGCATACATTTTTTGTTTACAGAAATGACTCAGGAACATTTGGGTCTCCTCCCTTTGGGTAAGTTTTCTTTCCTTTTTGTTTCCCAGCATTTCTCTGCTTTTGGGACTACAAACTCCCACATAAATATTGGCAGTAAATCCTTGCTGAGAAAGTCTACCTGCTGGAGAAAAATCTGCTCATTTTATCTAAGTGGAATGCCTAGACACTACAATTAAACTTTATCCTTGCTCATATACAACAAAATTCTTTATTTACATTTTGTGGATTGCAAACCCTGTCATACACAACTCCGATGCCTAATGAACCTCCCTGCAGTGCTTCCGCTGAGCTCAGTGGCCTTTGGATCAGGCCCCATGTTTGCTTCGTTTCCCCATATTTTTAGCTGCTTCAGTAAGTTCTTTATCTAGAAAAGGGTCTGAGGCTTCTTTTTTGCATATATGCATGATATTCGATTGCCTCTTTTATAATTTATAGCCAGTAGTTTCCCTGGAGTGCAAAAGCTTTTCAGAAAGACTACAGTTGAAGCAGGAAAAGGAAGGGTAACTGCACCACTGTATTGCTGCATCACAATATTTAAATACTTTCTTATTTCATAATCTGCCTTAGAATTTAATTATTCAAAGTAGGGACAGTCTCTTTATGTCAAAAGGGTTAAGTTCCAGATTTTCAAATATGCATGTTGTAAAAAAAAAGAAAAAAGAAAGAAAATGTTGCTTCATTTCCAGTGTGATTCCAGCTTGCCAAAGGCTCCATTTCATTGCATAAGCCTCCGGATATAGATCCATTACTGTATCATAAAGTGGGTTACTGGACAGGGTAAGGCCATCCATCCTCTGAAATGCAGAGTGTTGTTTTGCCAGTTACATGGGTTTATAATTATCCATTATCATTATCTTTACAGTTATTTTTACCAAGGTTACAGATATGTCATGTCTCTTCTGCTGAGTTCTTTTGGAGCCTCATTCTTCCCCCAAAGAGACGTGGATGAGCAGTGCACAGAGCACTTAGCACATAGCACACGTAGCACACAGCACAGCCAAATAAGTTCAAAAGGAATAAAATTGGTAAGAAAATGGCCAGATTAAGCCCCAGACTCATTACTTAAGAAACTAAAATAGTTTTGTCTGTGGAAGCCAGGAAATACTGGGAATAATTATAGCTTTTCTTTTTTTCTCTTCCTTCCTTCCTTCCTTCCTTCCTTCCTTCCTTCCTTCCTTCCTTCCTTCCTTCCTTCCTTCCTTCCTTCCTTCCTTCCTTCCTTCCTTCCTTCCTTCCTTCCTTCCTTCCTTCCTTCCTTTCTTCCTTTCTTCCTTTCTTTCTTCTATTTTTTTTCTTTTTGAGCACTGCTGATGTCTCGTCAATTATAAGTAGTCAAATCTCAGAATCCTGGGACAAAGTCTGTTTAAACCATGTCCTAGGACAGAGGAGTTCTCGTCTCCATTCCTGGCACTGTCCCTGACCATCTGCCACTTGTTCTCTGCCTTGCTTCAGTTTACCCATGTGTAAAATGCACTAAAAATAAGTGAAAACATGCTTTGAAATTTACTTTAGTACCACAAACTAGAAATCCAGGGGTTGCAACATGGAAAAAAATGGTTCCGTGGTTGCCAGTCCTAGAAACCCTGGGAGTCTCCCTAGCCGCACTCCTGGGGAAGCTAAATCGGACTGACAGCGCTCCACCCTGCACTTGAGAGGCAGCAGAACACCACATTCAGCATTCACGTTGCCTGCCCACCTGCAGCACACGCGTTTGTTGACTTGTTTAATTGACTTATGTGCTCCAACGCTAACTGGAATTAATAGGAACACTTCTGTTGACTTAATGATCTTCGGGTCAGTCTTCACGTGCATGCAGAGACCGCTGCCTTGAGATCCCCAGTGTTCCCACCAAGGGAAAGGCTTTGTTGGACTGACACATAGGCACATTTCTGTGCAACGAGCCTGCAGGAGCTGTGCACACAGTGAATCTGTCTCTGCCTGTACAGTAACACTATTCACTGATGCTGCTCTTTATTCAGAAACAAATACAGCACTATAGTCATTATTGCTCAGAGACCCTTTCGCACATGGCTTTAGATGAGTCTTAATGGGGAAAATTGATGACAAGCTATGCAGGAAAGCTTTGCAGCTAGATATAAGTCAGGAAAGGTGGCTCGATAGAGGTGTTGACAAGCTAATAATGAAATGGAGCATTACAATTAAATGTGCTAGTGGGGACCTGGGGATGAAAGTGTGCCGCAGCCAACAGAGAGAGTAAACAGCAGGCAGGTCACAGAGAGAAAGTAGAAGAGGCTTGATGGAATAGGGTGAGAAGGAGGGGGAGATGGGAGAACGAGAAAGACGGGACAGAGATATGCGTGTGGGTAGCTGTGGTGGCAGCACTGGGCAGAAACTATTTTGTTTGATGTTTGTATCAGGACTTACACAGAGCTCTGCATCCCTGGCTGTGATTTGTTGACATTTACACAATATGTAATTAAATACAGATAAGTCCTGAGAGGACAGAATTGGTGAAGGGAAATAAATAGGTTGGGCTATAAATTAACAGCAAATCAAAGATATCTACATAAAGACCTACATATTACATGAGCTGAAAACTATGAAAACTGCCATGGAATGTTTAAGAATGGTGTTTCTGTAAATTAAAGTTTTCATTAGAAACAGGCATTCCGATGGAATCCAAACACCGACACATGAACTATTCATGCATCAGTGCAATGACTTCGCATCAGTTTACAGGCAGCCAAAACAATATTCAAGAGCTGAAACAATACCCTTATGGGCCTGTTCCTACCTAAGGATGGAACATAAAATCCATAAACCTTGAATGCAAACACCGAACACATAAAAAACAAGTATGGAAAAAGAGCACAGAATAGTCTGCATTATCAAAATCATTTACACAAGCAGAAATATGGACTCCATTATTGCTAATTATTTGAAAACACTTCCAGGATTAAAATCCATCCAAAATTATCATAGGATTTAGAAAATACTCTACCAGAGCACTACAAAATTTCAGGACTCCCTACACAACACAGACCATCTTGCTTCAAAATACTGAGGTACTGAGTTCTTGATTTCTTTATTGACTCCACTGTATATTGCTGAGAGATAAAATATCCATATGGGTGTGGCAATAAATGCACTTTATGTAGAAATACAAGAAATGGGCAATGTTGTTCTTGTAGTCCCTGCCTGGGATAGAGGTCGACACATTCCTTAGTATGCTGTCTGTTGATCAAAAAAGTCAGACTCAGCTCACAAAAATCAAAGCTGGCAGCACAAAGCTGTGTCTGCGTGTGCAGGCTTGCACATGGGTGCCTCTGCCTGGGTCGAGGCTGGCTTGTGTCAGATGCTCCGTTTCCTACATGGGGGTAGGAGGAGCAACACTGCTGCTATAAGGAGTCTTGTTATTTTCAGAAGTATGGGGAAAAAAGTAATATTGTGCACTTTTTGCTTTCATAGTCTCCTATTCAGTCATATTTTCAAGAGGGATGAGGTAAACCAATATAGTAGATTTGAACATTAAGCATTTACAGTCGAAATTCAGGACTATATCTGACTTCGCTGTCTTTATAGCAAGCCACATCAAAACCCTCGAGCCAAATAACCATAACTGAGGGGAGCTTGAATTCGAAGCCAAAATTGTATGGTTGGAGCCTATCCCTAAACATTATCTCAAAAATAGCAAATCGGTCTAAGATTTTGAAACACGGGATTGCAATACACGGGATGCCAGGGAAGTGGTGTTTCTGTGCATTAGTACAGGCAGCAGGGCTCTTTTTGTTGTGCTCAGCAACATCTTGACATGCTGCACTAATCTTAGCTGCACGCTCTTAAAAGATTATTTTTGTCTCGGCTTCTTTTATAGTCTTTGATGCAACAACCTGGTGTGCGTTGCATCAAGCCTGCAGAAAATCCCCCGCTTTCTCTTGTTTTTCCAGACATCCTGGGCCCAGCCGACAGGCACCGCAGGTGAGCGAGACTGGCCTATTTGGGCCGGAGATTAATTTCTGGCTAAATTAAAGGCGCTGGAGAGGGAGAAGCTGGAGGACTGAGGGGGGAGGAGAGTCGAGCAAGCGGTCCGTCGTGGTTTAGGCTTGGACTGGAGGGGTTTCGCTGACCCGAGGGGTTTTGTTTTCCCCTCAGGCTGAAGGGAAGGAGCCGCCGGCGCCTCGCCGCTCCCTGAGGGGCGATGGAAGGGGCGCGGGGCCGGGGCCCCTTCTGGAGCCCTCAGAGGGGAGCTGGGCGCTGGGGCCTCCACATCATCGAGCCCTCTTGAAGAGCAGAGGGAAAGGAGAGGAGCAAGGAAGGAAAATCAAAAAAATAATAATAAAAACAAAAATCCCGACGACGCCGCGATCACGAGTCGGCGCCCGCCATCCCCCCACCCCCTACAGCCAAGATGGCGGCGGCAGGAGGCGGTGCGCAGGGGAGGGGGGATCCCGGCCGAGCCGCCCACACGGCGGGGCGGCGGTGAACGCGGCCAGGGCGAGCGGGGCTCCGCTGCCATGCGATAAGGGCGAGAGGGGGACCCAGCGCCCTCCCTGCGCCCCTTCGCCCTCCCTCCCCGCTCCTCGGCGCCGGGGGGGCAGGAGGCGCCGCCGCCGGCTGCCGTTCCCCCTGCCCCCGGGGAGCGCGGCCCCCCGCCTGAGGTGAGGGCTGCGGGGCGCGGCGGGTGGTGGTGGTGCTGTGGGGGGGCTCGGCGGGCTGTCACCGGGCCGGGGAGCGCTGAGGAGGGTTTGAGGCGGCGGGGAAGGGCGAGGGGCCGCCGGCGTGGGCCTCGGCGGGGCTGCCCGGTGCTGCGAGCGGGCTCCGGGGCCGCCCCTCACGCGGGGCTGCGGCGGGAAGGGGGGAGCTGAGGAGGGCGGGCGGCCCTCGCCTCGCCGCCTCCTCCCCGCGCCGGTAACTTTCCGTTTTGCTGCGGTGGGAGCTGGGGGGGAAACTTTGGGCTCTTCCCGGAGCCCTCAGGCGGTCACCGGGCTGGGCTGAGGGCCTGGAGCGGCGTGGGGAGGCTCCCCTCAGGGCGCGGTCCCCTCAGCGCAGCCCCCTGCCATGTTCCTGCTCCTCCTCCCCGGGGGGCTGCTCGGGAGAAACTTGCCGAGGTGCCCGTGCCCCAAAACGCCGGCTTTTCCAGGCGAGGCACGGTGGTGTTGAGTTCCCAGCGTGTTTTTTTTTTCTCGCAACTTTCCCCCCCAGCAGCTCGGTTGGCCAGCGGCGGGACCGAGCCCTGACATTGTCAGGCGGTTCCGTCATGGTGTCGGCGTGAGGCGTGAGCCTGTGGGCCGGGGGGTGCTGGCGTTTAATAACTCCTCGGCCGTGCTTCTTATTTCGGGAGAAATTTTTTAAAGTGGGCTGTCCCTGAGAGTGTCGATTTGCTAGAAATGAGGTCTCGGCACCCGGTTCTGAAGTTTATTTATTTATTTTTTTTAATGAACTGAATAGAAACGTGGTGTTCTGGACAGCTTTTTACTTTGTTTCACAATTATTTTTTTTTCTGGAACTGTTGCTCAACTAGAGGTTTCTGTAAAGACTGTTACATTACGGTACGTAATCTTTCACTTTCTGAATGATTAAACTCCAATATTTAACCTTGGCGAGTATCTGTGGTGGTTTAGGAAAAGCGATTGGGTTAGTCTGGCCAAGAAAGGTCAAGGGGAGTAAATGGATTTTTTCTGGTTTCTGTGTTGAGTATACAAGTCTTACTTCGAGTAAGAAGAGAGTCTTCCGTTTCTCTTTTTATTAAAAAATATATATATATTTAGAGTATTGGTGAAATTCGATCCTGCTTTTACAGTACTGGGGAAGTCCATATGCGTGTTTAAAGTGAAGGTTGAAGTGGAACTGCGTCTCTGGTAAATGAAGCAACTTTTTCTTGGGGGTAATTGTGACTTGGCATTGAAACTGTTTAATTATCAAGAATAGGGCATTAGTTTTTGTGGTTAACTTTAGGGGAAGGAGAAAATTGCATGGAGCCTTAAAGATGGAACAACAAAAAAAAAGACTGTGCTTCTCTACAGCCTTCAGAGCTTGCATAATGTGCATATTTTACTTATTCTAGAAGCATTAGGGTCCAGCTGGATGAGGAACTTTCCTCAAGTTTATGAGCAGCTTCTGCTCCTTTGGAACATGCTTTCCCAACGGTCTCGTCTAAATAGTGCATTTACCAAAGGCTAGCATAAAAGATAAGATCTGGTTTTGTGAACAGTAAGGCAAAAGGCGCTATGACCATTTTTTAAAATACAGGCTTACTTAGAAATGTTTTTCCAGTATGAAGTATTTGTTTTTCCGTATGTATGCTGGAGTTTTGGTACTCTTTGTGGCAATGTGGTTGCAGGTCCTTGTTTCTTGTGACCAGCTTTTTCTGTATGCTTTTCCTGGATATTACACCCGTATAGGGCTTAATGGAATTTCTATATGTGTTAATGGCAATGTTAACTACTCTGTATTTACATAGCCAGAGTTAATTATTACTTAGTAAAAGCATAAATATTGACAGAGCCTGGCTTGTTCTATAGGGCGTACATGAGTGCAGCTGATCTCTGTGCAGCATTAGGAACAGCGTAAATAAATAAGTCTCATTTAAGATACATTTGAAAGAGAAAGTACCGAGCAGGAAAGTAGAACCAAGCTGATGCCCACTCTAAGGAGAGTGAGGTTGCATCAGGAAGGTAGCTGATAGCACGGTTCTGCATGGCCCGACAAGGGGATTGTGGGCACCGCTGTTCAGAACTAAGTCTGGAAGTGTTTAATCTATGGGATTTTGTATTAGAGGATTTATTAATCTCTGTGTGAATTCTGCTGAAGCATGTGATAGCTGGAGAGAACTGTCTTGTGACTCCTCAATGGAGAAAGATGATATCTGGACCGAGCTGAATAATGAGAATCAGCTTTGTTAATCTTGAGGTTCTGAAACAGGAAAAAGAAATTTGCAATGTCACTTAAGTAGTCAGCATCCCTTTTCAATTTCCATTGTATTTCCTAGCAACTGAATCAGAGTTAGTTTTGCAAGTCATAGTAGACTAAAAGGCTTTTTACGAGAGCATGTGTAGAAACGCTTGTACTCATGGTCAGTAAAATGCCAGCACATTGTGAAAAGTGAAGAGTAAAACAGTCAGAACCTTTCTGAATCTTAAATAGCTGCTGAAACAAACTTTTCATTCATTGTCCTTCCTTCACTTTTGACCCTAGTTTTTTAAATATTTTGTCGGCATGACCAAAGAGTTGGAGACTGAAATGTTGCACAACTTGTGTTGGATGTAAAACAAAAACCTTGATGTAACCTTGTTCAAACATAGTGTTCTAGGTGTTGGTGATTTCCAAGTATCTCGCTGTCTGACAGAGTTCCAGTAGCCCGGGTTTTGATACATCTCTAGCTGTGTTTGTGTTTGTTCTGAAGTTTTCTGGAAAGAATGCTCACACATTAAATGGAGGGGAAAATAAATAAAAACTGTTTGGGTGTCCCTTTTTGTTTGTTTTGTTTCTGGTTAAGTGCCTGACATTGTGTTGTGCTTCGTTAAGTGGATCGATGCATTTCTGAGACCATTCTCATGTGTGTTGAGGAGAAAGTACTTCAGTCGGGCTGCTGTCATGTAGTGAAATTTCACTACATATTAAATGCTGACTCAAAACACACACACCCCTATTAAGGTCTTTGAAGAGAGTTTGTGCTTGCACAGAAAGTAAGGGTGGAGGTGTGGTTTAGAGGTTGTACTTGTCCCTCATCCTTCTGTAGCCTCACTTAGTGGTCTGGGGCAAGAACACAGAAAGGGCCCTGCATCTGTTCCCCAATATATCAATTCTGTATGCAAACAATCTTTGCTACTGCGGGCACAAATCATGATAGAAGTTTTATGGCATACTAAACACAGCAAATGTGAGTTATGCCTTGCTTCAGTTGAAGATAGCTATCAGGTAGGAGGTGAATATGTATAAACAGTGACTGCATCTCCACTCCTCAGCTGCTTAAAATCTTAAACAGTGGTATTGACCAAATAATTCCTTAAATTGAACGGGGTTCTTTGCTGTATTTCATAATAACCCTTAGATGTTTTCTGTTATGTTTCAGTTCAGCCTTAGTCTGTGCCTGGTCTGGAAACTTGGTCTGTGATCTGGAAGTGCTCTGCTGATGTATGTATGCTTATAAAGTGCCCCCACAGACTATACAGTCAAAATTAAGATATACAGGGAAGACTATGTGAGGCAGTGATGTGGAGAGGTTTTGATCAATAGCAGTCATTTTAGTGGTAGTCTATGGTGCAGAAATAGTCATCGGTGGTTCCCTAAAGAGCTTAAAAACAGCACTGGGAGGAGATTGTGGGGGAAGAAGTAGAAAGGAAAGGCTTCAGAAAGTGTTGGTCCTACTTCTTTAAATGGCATATTTTCCTCTTTTCAAAGTATACTTTCAAGTATTAGATATAGAGCTACTGTAGAGGCTGAAATGGAGTGAAATTGAAGTAGGTAGTGACATGGGGGGGTGGAAAAAAAGAAGAATGATCTAAAAATAGGGTGCGAGGAGTGAGGTGGAGAGTTAGAAGATAGTTATCCAATTATAGCCTCAGTATTTATTCTGTACTTGAAATTTTACTTTTTTCTTTGGGTCAGAAAAAAACATTAATGTGAATCAGTGTTTATATTAAACCATCTGAAATAAAAGTAGGCAAACAGCAGGTGCCTCGTATAAACTATATGTATATATACACAAATGAAGTCCCAAGAGAACTGCCTGTTTTGTATCTGTGTATGCAGGCATTATGCAAACAAACAGAAGGGGATTATAGACAGGACTCTGAGTTTGGTTTCATCTTGATCTTCAGAAGGAACTTGTAAACCTAAAGATTTATTCCCAGTTGTACTACTGAGTTCAGAAGCTGGTCCGGCTCTGGTAGCTTCTGTACGTCAGCAAGTTTGCCCGTGTAATAGTTTGACTATAAAGTGACAGCGAGAGAGCCAATGCTGCTCAGATCCTGCAAGTACAAAAGTAATCAGACTCTGCACAGTGCTGTTACTGAAATCCCAGTACAGGACCACTCATCTAACAACCTGAACAACTTCAGAGTTACCTTGTGTGCTGAACTCCTCTTCAGGACGGTGAAGAATTCCTTATGTAGAGCACTGGGACAGACCTTTCCGTGAGTACTGTGCTCATAACGTCTAGCACGTGGCAGCTCTCCCTGGCTCAGTACACCTCAGCCTTTCCTAAAAGGGCGTGATTATATAACGGCGTTGGCCCAGGAGATGAGGAAGGGGTGTCAGGCTAAGTCTGTTCTGTGTTACAGAGAGGGCTGGCGTTGGATCCTGAAGCAGTCGTTACGTTAGCGTATCGCTGCCCTTCAGCTAACGCAGGGTGATGGCTGGGGGAATGTTACCCCGAGGTTGCTCCGTACAGCTCTGTTGTGCTACCTGGATACAGAGATTTACTAGATGTGGAGGGTGTTAGTCAGAGTTATCTCGCCGTTAAACCTTTCCAGTGTGCTGTAGATCATCTGCAAATGGCAGCTGCAGCCTATGCTTGCCCTCCTCTCCGTGTCTGTAATTTGTAGCGTGGCTGGGTCCGATTTTTGTGCCTTACAAGACTTTTTTGCTGGTCAGGGGTGCGGGAAATAAAGGTCAAGTGATCTAAGTCACAATTAAAATGTATTTTAAAATGCAGCAAAAATATTAGAAACAATTCCCACATCTTCTGCCTGTTCCCCCATGAATTCAAAATTTGAATTTGGGTAGAGAAAGGTTCCACGGCTGAACTGAAGTTGATGTGTATGCCCGAACGTGGCTGGCTGAAAGCAGAACTCTTCTGACAGTCGTGGTTGATGCACTTTGACATTTCCAGTTACAGCTTTTGGTTTTGAAGCTTGATATTGGAAATTTGCTGCTTTCATTTGCCTTTATCTCCTGTGCCAAGGAAAAGAGAACATTCTGTTTGGGGAACTTCTCCTTTTAAAAACTTGTTGTATAATAAGTAGTTGTACAAAAAACATGGACTGGCTGCCCTCCTGAACTGCGTTTTGGATGAAGTAATGTTTGCATTTTATAGTGCTTACCTTGGCTGCTCTTCCATCTTATTTACTATATATATTGTTGTCTGCATCCCTCTTTTCAAACACAATAGTACTGCAGAAATTGTTTCCATTCTTTGGTTTATATTTTTTTTTGGCTGTAAATACTGTAATTTAGAAAGAGAAATGGAAGTTTTTAAGTCCAGCTCTGTTAAGATCTGTCATGAATCTCGTGGGATGCTTGAACATCACTTTTTGTTTTTTTTTTTATGTAGCCAAGGTTGGATGCTGTGGGACTTTGCTGTGGCACAGCTGTAATGAACTCCTAAGCAGCCTCTGCATTGTCAGACCCTCTCAATTACCCCTTTGATTTTGTTGAGAACAAAAATAGCAGTGAAGAACAAGGAAATGAAAGACTTGGTGAATGATAGTGGAGAGTATGGAAGATGTAGAAAATGCCTCAGCGTGAAGTCTGTTCCTTCCTGCCTCCTCTCTGCCAGTTATTCTGCTTCCTCCTCTAAGCTTTGGTACTCTAGATGGCTAGTTCTTGTTGGCTGGCTGCAGCAATCCCACTGAATCTAGATTAGCCTCTGAATTTAACCCTAATTTCTCTTTCTTCCTAAGCACTGCAGAACAAATCTCTGTCCTTCAGGTTTTGGCGAGCATTCCAATTTTGTGCTCCCAAACTCATTGTCTTGTGTTCTGTCCCTGCGCTCTTACCCAGCACTTTTCTGTTCCCCAGACACCTCTCAGAGATGCTTTGTTGCCAAGCTTTCTGCAGCTCCCTTGATCACCGCTGTTTGGATCAGAGCATGTTAACAGTGAGTTGGTGTGGATGGTTGTGAATGGACCTGCAAAGAGCTTCCTGGCAGTTCTCATCTAGTGGTGTAGGGGCAGAACTTTTTACATTATTTTTATGTTTTTCCATATACTGATATGTTTCTTAACTCCGTACTACTGTTGATGCAGCACTGAAAGGAGTTGAGTGGCAGCAAGGGACTTGTTAATTACTGTGGTGCTCAATGTTGCTGAGCACAGATGTACACAGTACTATCTTAAAGTAGTGCAAGTGTTCACTGTAACCCTACTTGTTAGCAGTTTTCTCTGTTGCTATCATTTGTTTAGGAGGTGGGAGGAAATGTGGGGGGAAAAAAAAAGCATAGGTAACATCCTACTGCAATAAAATGGTATGGAAGCCCTTGTTGTGCGGGGATCATTACAGCCTTTGTACCTTGTTTCTCAAAATGAACAAGTAAATCCCTTACTTGATAGATGGAGGATGGCAACTACTTGTAAATGCATTCTGCAGGTGCTTTGAGGCAGGGCTGCATGTGTGCTGGCAGCAGTTTTCACTGTGTGATGCTAAAGTCTAGATTTTCCTTTTTATTTCCTTTAATTCTCCCACTCGGTTATTCAGGCTGGTTGACTAGGAAATGTGATCTTCGAATTGTCCACAAGGCGATTATCCATGTGGTAAAGCTGCTTATTTCTTAGACTTTTTGCAGCTCTGCCTGAGACCTGTGGGTGAGCCTTAATTTTAAGTTTTATTTTGTGATATTCCTGGAATTTCGTTATGGATCAAAAGATCATTGGACAAAATAAGCGGTGCTGCTCTTCCAAGTTTTCCTATTTTGTAGTCTTGTGTAGAAGTGTTTAAAGGCAGTTGCTGGAATGTGGGTGCTGTATGGGTCAGAAAGACTTGCACCAGGGGCTGGATTCACTCCCTGGGCTGCAATCCCTGCTCCTTGCTGTAGGATTAATGACCTAAAAGTGTTGATTGCTTCTGCATGATCTGAAATTAATTGTGTTGTGCTTCGAGGTTATGAATAGAATCTTGAACTTTGTGTGCACTCCCAAAAATACAACTTTGATAATTTAGCATAGTAAGTTTTTCCCACTATTTCATTATTTTTTTTTTTAGCTTCAGGAATGGAAGCAAATCCCCTTCCATCTCATGGCTTGCAGAAACCCTCCTGAGATATGCGCTTCTTCCCAGCCTTGTTTATGTTGCACTTAGTTTTCTGAAGGCTTCTCACAGTAGTCTGCTAAGAGTGTACTTCCAGTCTTGGCAAACAGAAGCCTGGCTCTAGACAAAGCTTATTTTTGACTGCAATCTTGCTGATGCTAATGAGTAGTTCTGGGAGACTGAAGTCTGAGAGTGTCTCCAGTGAGGTGCTCTCCTCGGTCCCAGGGTGGAAACCTCTCGCTTCAAAATGCTTCGCTGGAGTGCAGGCTGCCTGGCTTGCACGTGCCTCGATGTAAAACACAAGCTCAAGTTATTTATGGTCATACCAATATTTAAAAGTGCTTATACTAGAGTTTAGAAGCTGTGTAACGCATCTGAAGAAGAACAGAGAGTAAATGACAAGAAAGTTCAAACTGAAGCTGAGAAAATGGGGATTTGGAATGAGGTGGCTGGATGGAAGAGTACAGGGGTATTGCTGGCTGTGGAGGGAGAAGCTCTGCTGGAGTATCAGCATCCTGCCAAGAAGAACAATGCTTTAAAGTAGAATTTGTAAGGTCATTGAGCTAGAGGAGCACTTGTGCAGTTGGCTAACAGCTTTTCCCATGAGATGTGCATGGAAACTAGTGGGAGACCTCAACCATTCTTCAGTGTTGCTTTTTTTTTTGTGCTTGCTTCCTTAGAACATTAAATGTATTATGGTGTTTACATTAAAAAAAAAAATCAACTCAGCATAAGACTTGATATTTTGTTTCTGAAGTTTAAATCCTGGTGTCATATACAATTTTTTATTAGCTAAGGGACAGGTAACCTTGCTTTAGCAAGCAAGTTGTACGACGTTTACAATGTTCATTTACTGTGGCTAGGGCACTGGAGTGTGCAGTAAGCATAAGTTTTAACATGTGTGCACATTGTTTAATTTCTGTTTTTACTGTTTCTGTAGGGAATGAAACTTTAACAAGAAGTCTGTGGTAAAGCCTGGCTAACAGCAAGAGAGGCAAGGTGTAGAAGAAATGCCTTGATGACAAGGTAGGGAAGACACTGAAAGATATTTTTAACAGGTTTCTGTTCTGATCTGGCAGAATTCCTGTCATACTTGAGGTGCTTCTGTTTTGTTCCCTGAGTTGTGTGCTTGCTAGAAGAAAATATCTGTGAACAAGGGCTTACCTCACTTTTGCTAGGTGACTTTGGGAATTTGGGGAAGGCGTAAAGGGATTTTTCCTGGATAATTGCAGTTATTCACATGTTCTCTAGACTGCTGAACTCTGATGTGATTTGTGCAGTGTCATGGCTGAGAAATGGTTCTGAGTAGCTGTAGTGGGAGTGACTGATCCAGTTAAGTTCATTTTGCTCTTACGTGATTGCTCTCCACATTTGTGTGTTGGCAGCCTACTTAGACAAGATAATGCAGCAGTGTACTCAGAAGTCTGAAATGCTAGGAGCTATTAGAACTTTACTGGCAATTTTTAAAAATTGGTCACTGATTTGTCTGTCCATTTGTCTACTCTGTGTGCCTCCAAAGGAAGATAGGTCTTGTAATATGAGTATATGATGAATGATTTCAAAAACTGATTTCATCGTTGTGTAATGAAATTTTGAGCTGCTTTAAAGAAAGGTGCATTGCAGTGGCCTTCATTGGTTCCCAACCTATACTTGGAGATGGTCATTCCTTGTTTAGAGACAGAATAATTCTGTGGAGTCAGGCTAACAAGGCAAAATGTCACCTGTTTTAGACAGCTAATGGATTTAAATAGTTTATTAATTTTAGTTTCTTAGTATCCTCGAAGGAAAATACTGGAAGGAATGGGAAGACAGGAAGATTAAAAGGTTACAAGGCAGTTGTTGCATCTGTCTGACAGAGGTAAGGTAGTGAAGTCTCTAATGGAGTGGCATGGTCCTTACTGCTGTCTTTTATGGGTTGTGTTCCTCTTGTGCATGCAGCAAGCATACAAGTAAACCCTTTTTGCTCTCTGGGAAGACTGGCTCCTGGAAAGAATCCGGCAATGCCAGAGCCATTCCTGTGGCCTGCAGCCCACTTGCAAGTTATGTCCACAAAAGTCTGTGGCTAGGAACAGGCTGGATGAATTGTCAGTTGTTTTTTTTCCTTGGAAATAGTGTAGAGCATATATAGTAAACTTTGTCCTTCGTCAAGTATCACGCCTGTGGCTGCAGCACAGATGGAATATGCAGCAGATCCGTGTTTAGTTCTCATCACGTGGTAGGGGAAATAAGTCGAAATGTACTTCCCTCTTGTACTGTTTGAATGAGAAATGTGATCTACTCAGAAATCCTGGTCGCTGATTTAGTTACACAAAAATGTGAGCTGGTATAAAATCATGCCTCTGAACTCACGTTTGCTTTATAATGAGAACTGTGGATAGCTTATAGCAAGTAGAACTTTCTTGGAAGTAAAACAAGTCTGTGTCATCAAAGTCCCAGTGATACTCTTTTTAGCACAAAAGGGCCTTCTCTATCTAAACCTGATCACCTTTCTTGCATTAGGAGACTGTTTTGCAGTTTACAGCAGATTCATTCTCTTTTTAACACCAGCATTAGACCTGTGGAGTTGGATCACAAAGCTATAATTTTTCACATTAATCTCTTCTCTGCAGTTCCTAAAATGCTGGAAGCTAAGAATTAAAACAGCTGTGATATTTAAGCAGCAAAAATTAATAATTAGTGCTTTGTGAATGTTTATGGAGAAATAGGATGATATTAAAAATTTAGATTGAATACACAGTGAAACTGAGCTTACCCTTTGTCTTTCAGCAAATTAATCGAGCTAGTTTTGTGGATCTCTGGTAAGGTTATTTGGTTGTTGCTCCTGTTCCCAATTTTCAGAAATCTTTTGTGAAAAATGCTCTGTTCTCCCACACTTATTTGGTCACAGTCTGCAAAGTCTCTGTGTTTTGTGACGTCCTTACAAGTCAGTTTGCTACTTGTAAAGATACTTTCCTAAATTACAGTGGTATAAATCTAGTGAGCAGGACTTTGGTAAGAGGCTGTTTATGATCCCCTGGCATTCTCTTCAGAGTTTGTATGCCCTTTTGCAAAGGCAGGCATCGCCACTGCCTTCCTCCTCCCCTGTTGTTTACTCTCACTCCAGACATGCAGCCGTCAGTCCCCGGATGACTGAAGCGCAGAGAAGCGATAGCAGCTGCTTCTCAGGGTGTCACTGCTAATGTCATTGTATTTCACCTGGGAATTACATCAGGAAACACGTTTGTGCAGTGTGACTTTATTTCTGTGTGTGTCTTTGTTGTTTTTTTTTTTTTTCCCTGGAAGTTGACTTGCAATATTATGTGATGTATATAACGTGGTTTGGAATACTCCTAGGGTAAGAGTTTGTATTCGGATTCATCAGTTCTTGTGAAATTGCTTTTCACATCATGATTATTTGTCACTCTGAAGTAGTTCATGTTACATACCCTCTTTCTGTGGCCTGTTAACATAAAGTTTGTATAAATCTCCTCTCACAGTAAACAGATTTTGAAAATCAGAGTATCACAGCAGCTCCAGTGAAGTCTGAGTTAGCTTGAATGAAGCACCACTGAATTGTTTTGATCTTGCCTGCGTTTCATCCCATTTTTAGCTGTGAGGCTTTGTATCACAAATCAAAGATCTAAAGGGGTGATGCATCGTCAGCTAGGCCTTTTTTCTTCCCTTTTCTTAAAGTTGCATTAAATCCTGAAAGTCTTGCTGACGTGGGTATTGCTTGCTATATAACCTTAGGAAGCAAACGTGTGTGCTAGCAGGTGTTTGTATGTAGGGAATTCTAATTTTAACTGGTTATAAATGAGGAGAGCTTGCCCCAGTTTTTCTTGTGTGCTTTTGGGAATGAATGTTTGAATCTGAGGCTTTTGCTATAAATTTGATCTGAAATAATTAAGCATGAGGCTTACATTTTGAGATAGGTGTTATTCTTCAGCATTAAAGTATGTACATCTTCCTGCTTGTTTACTTGTGATGCTATTTTGGCTTTTGCCTCCAGAACACTGTGCTGCAAATGCACTGAAGCTGTAGGGCTTGCTCACAAATCACGGTTCATGTGATTATTTTTAAAAATAAAATATTTTATTAGTTTAAAGACATTGTGAAGCATTCTATAAATTGGTGTACTTTTGTGCAGTAGTGCTAATAAGGAAAGGAACAAAACCAATTTCTCCAAGGTGAAGTTCAGTTTTGTAGTGTTTGTGTTGCTTTGTACTGAGGCTGTGGTTACAGGAGTATTTTTTTATACAGAGCAATGTAAGGCATAATCAGCTTTCAGTCTACCTGCTGTCTTCTCAAGTCTTTTAATTCAGTGGAAAACTTCTTTTTCACCAGAGCTTATGATGGGGGAAGCATTGAGTTTAAATTGCCTGGTTGGTAGCTTTTAGCTAGCCAGCCCTTTCTTCCTGAGCGGTTCTCGAGGAATACTTTGTTATATGCATCTTCTGAACTGTCTTTGATGGTAGTTCCCTTCTGATCTGTGTTATAAAGTATTCCTTTTTGTTTTTAATGCATTTTTGATACATTCTCAAATGATACTGCTTTTTAAAAGCAACTGTTTAAGCTCTGATATAAATCTGTTTGTTCTCCTTCTCTCTGTTATCATTAAGAACAAATGATTGCCCAGTGCATTGTAGTTTTATAATACTGGTTTAGCTTATCTTTTGGTTTAGAGTGACTACTGCTTGATAAAGATAAAAAGCTGTCATGACTGTTAAAACGTAGTATACTGTAGGTAAGTTTCACAGGGAATTATGTTACAAAATATTGAGAATTTCAATTGCATTAGCTAAAAAAGTGTTAGTGTTTGGTCTTGTGTTAGAATTAAATGATGCTTTGTGAAATTTCTGTATCTCTTTCTTGCATTTATTGCTTGCCTGTTCTGGGTTTGTTGAAGCCAGATGTCCAGTGAAATAATAGATACGTGCAGGGGTTCAATTTGTATGTCTTTGGATATATTTGGATATATTTTCAAAGCAACTGAATTCAGGTGAAATTAAGCATAGTGGGAGCTACATTCTTCTCTCAGAAAACAATCTGAACAATTGTTTGCAAACTCTTGCAGTGCTGTATGTTGATGATTTGATCAAGAATCATGGTGGTATGAAGTTTTGATATAGCTTAGTACTTTTTAAGTAGACCAAAGAATTAGGAGAGGTAAAGCAACCAGGATGAAGGTGACGTGACAACTGAAGTCTTGTACCAACCATTCATGTTGTTTTGAATTTTGTTTGTGGAGTTAGTGAATGTTAGTAAGCTCTTCAAAGTGCTGTGTTGCAACAGTTCCTCTTGCACTGACGTTTTTCACCCAGATAAAATTAATCCAACAAAAGTGTATCTTAAAAGCTTATCTGGTTTACAAACTTTAGAAGTTAATGACAATAAGTTCCTGAAGCTCCTTTAGCAAGGTTCTAGCACATCTAGGGTTAGATTTAAGTAAAGATTTCTAGCCCGTTTCTTGATGTTCTGCAACAGGGTGGAAAGTATTTTCTTTATTTGCAAAATCATGCTATTAAATAAGATGCTGGGTTTACGAGACAGACAAAAATACTCAAAAGTCTGTGGCAAAGAGGTAACTAAATCTCCTGATAGATTGTACGATCTATTGTTTTCAAGGCCATCTTTTCATCATAAAAATATTACTTTGCCTGCGTTGACATTTATTTACAACACCGGTAGCAAACACTGAAAAAATAATAATAATAAGTATATATATACATACACAAAAAGAGTTTATATGTAAAGGAAGGAAAAATGTAATTTCCCAATACAATTTGGCTGGAACAGCAGGACTGTTCCTTCTCATTATGGAAAGCTTCATGTGGTCTTGAATATTATTCTTTCTCAGTGGTCTGTACTCCACTGCACTTAGTTTAAATGATTTATTTAAAATATTTGGTATGTTGCTGGTGTATTCCTGCCTATGGATGGTTGCATATTGAGGATCTGAGTCCCAGAATTTTATGAAGTAACCTGGTATCAATGTCTAACATGCAAAATACTATATGATCTGATGTTGGATCTCTAATTCTTTTGTATTATCCTATTGTATTTTCATTCCTTTTTGAAGGAAATTATAACAGATCAGAAATCACCAAATTATTCCTACTTTACAACAGAAAATTTCCAATAATATAATTATCTATATTTCTTTCCTACCAGTTCTATCATCTTGTAATGGAAGATGGAAGACAAAGGAGCTCGTGTTGCTGACTACTTTGTTGTCGCAGGATTAACGGATATTTCAAAACCACTAGAGGAAGAAATCCACTTCAATGATGCCTGCCATAAAATTGCTAAACCAAAAGAACCTATTACAGATGTAACAGTAATTATTAAATCCCTGGGGGAGGAAGTTCCTCAGGGATATAAATGCATAGATGTTACTCCCTCAGGACTGTCTGCAGATCTCAATAATGGCAGTCTTGTAGGACCGCAGATATACCTTTGTTATCGCCGGGGAAGGGATAAGCCCCCACTTACTGACTTGGGGTAAGTAGTTTTTCTGTTTACAGCAGGTGATTTTTGGCAATTTTATGTAAATAAAGCAGGTTTATTGAAATTTCATAACTTTTGATATAAGGCATGCTCTCAACAGAAAGATTGTTGTTGACTTCAGCTTGACTTGACTGTAACACTGCCATAGAAATGATGTGTGATGGGTGACTTTCAGTAACAGCTGTGATCCTTTGCATTTTGGAGTTTTCAAAGCAATTTATAATTTTCAGTGTATATATTTTGGGTGGGAGAAATATTCATGTATGTATTACATACTGAAATGAAGTCAATTGTATGACATTCAATTCTTTGAAAAGACTCATTGCCTGGTCCTATGGAAATAACAGTATTTTGCAGTAAACAAAACACTAAAAAGAAATAATACATGAGGAAAACTACTTTCATCACAAAGTTTTTCAGTTAAGAGTGCAGTTTGCTGTAATGTTGACTTAATTTGTCACTAAAATGTTTTGATGAGATGAGCTGCTGCTAGACTACTACTATTCAGTTATAATTCTGATGTATAGTATTAGCATTTGAAATATTAAAAAACAAACCTGTGTGCATTCTGATCTTTGTTCATCCCATTTTAATTAGGGTCTTATATGATGGGAAAGAAAGATTGAAGCAAGGCTGTGAAATAATTCAAGCTACTCCATATGGTCGGCCCGCCAATATTAGTGGCAATGCCTCGTCACAGAGAGTGTATGTCACTTACCGAAGAGCATCCGAAAACATGGCACAAAACACGCTGGCTGTTACGGATATTTGTATAATCATACCAAGTAAAGGAGAAACCCCACCACATACGTTCTGCAAAGTTGACAAGAATCTTAATAATAGTGTGGTAAGATACAAAATCTGAATTCTGAACGCTAGCTGTTCAGTGATGTAATGTTTGTGGAATGTTTATGATGGTTTGCATCCGTACTCTCTAAAGATAAATCAAATCTTGGAAGAGTTCAAGGTTTATATTACTTTTTTTGTGCTTGGAACTAAGTCTTTCTGGAAGTTTTGGGTCAAACAGACCTTTTAGGGCTGACATACAAATGCTAATTTTGGATTAGTCCTAACACACAGTGATGCAACATGTTCTCTAACTGGAGAGTTCACAGGCTGATTTACTGTTGTGGTGGGAATTCTGTATCTAACAGCTGTATCTTTTGTTTTTAAACTCTCCCATTACCTGCAGCATTATTTCATGTAATTCTCTTCTGTCATTTCATAAGCTTTTTTCAGAAGAAAGATGCTTTTAAGCAATGTTGTATCCTGCTGACTGTAAGCCTGTTTAAAACCATATTAATGGTTCCAAAGGTAGACTTCCTAAAATACACAGGCATCACAGCACTTTGATTTGCAGAACTTAATGTTTAGGTATCTCCTCGTTGAACCTTCAACCCTATATGCTGGCTCTATAATGTGTACCTGTTTTTAAATAAGTGTCTGTGGACATCAACAAATGGATTTTTCAGTTCTGCCAGCTCCTGTATTGACTGGGTTATGGGAGAGCTGTCTTATATAAAATTATTTTCTTTCTGCCATCCCTAAAAGCTTTGTGTGCTCTTAAAGGGTGCACCTATTTTTCCAGTCTATGGTTTCCCTGCTTTCTTTATTTTGGTGTCCAGAAATTGAGAATGTCAAAAATATTTTAAAATGGGATCAGTGCCAAAAAGGAAATCATTGTTTAGAAGCTGAAAAAACTATGTTGTTAGTGTTATATCACAGATAGAGTAAGAAATAAGGCTTAAACATGAGCATGTTTAAAATGCAGGCACAAAATAAAATTATTAAAAGTATTAACTTAAAGTAATTCACAGATATAGTTCATATCAGAAACACTGGTGTGGGTGTGTAAATAAAAAGTCTGCATGTATGAATGTGTATCTATATACATGTTCAAGAAGAAGTTTAACAAAATGGAGAAAGGTTTAAATATTTATATAGATGATGATTGTACTTGCAGTTCTGTAGTTGAGTTAACAAATGTTTTGCAGAAGAATTTATAGCTTTCATGGTTTCTTCAGACTGTAAACTAGTTTTGTTTTAGAGCTCAGACTGAGGCTTGCACTGGGCTGGTTATCTCAAAGCTGACGTGTTACTTCCAAGTCACTTGTTTGTGGCCCTTGTCAGAGAGGATACTGCAACAGGCCACTGATTTCTGTATCTTAATGCGCTACACTTGTGCGTAGATTGTGGCTCTGTGAAAATGGGGAAGAGGCTGTCTTCCCTCCCTACTTTCTGTTATGTTCTCTTATTATATTCCACTTTGTAATACAATAATATTTTCTTTACAGTGGGGCTCAGCCGTGTATTTGTGTTATAAAAAGTCTGTGGCAAAAACCAACACCATATCATATAAAGCTGGTATGTAGCTACTATTTACCATTTTTTATCTTCAGAATGTACAGGGTTATTTGTAATTTATTACTCTTCTCTTTAGGAATTACTTGACATAGATGCTGTCCTGATATTATCAAAAAGTGAATCTTTCCCTGAAGAATTGTCTTAAAATAATTTTCTGAAATAAGCCTTAGAATTATGTCTCATGACTCTCTTGTCTTAAAATGTGCTTTTAATTGGAAGCTCAGTTGTGTTTTGATAGGTTTCTAGAAGCCTGTATGTCTCCCATCTGTATTTTTGTTGCTGATGACTGTCTTTAGAGGATAAGTGCATGTGTGTATCTATGCATAGGACTGTATCTCAAAAAATATTTAATGTATTTTCATGATTGCTTTCTTTAAGAAACATTTTGAAGAATAATGCAGAGCTCCAAACTGCCTTAGACATCAGTGGCATTGAACTCTTTAAGCATTTTTGGATTGTGTATCATCTTTACTTTCCTATTTATAAGACAGAATTAGATTTGCTATGTCTCTGATGAAATTTATTGTTGTTTTTTTAAAACGCTTAATTTCATTTAAGTGTAGGCCACAAGCATGATTCATGTTTAAGCTTTAGTGCACTTCTATCCCCTCGAGACGCTGCTGTCTGTAAACAATAGTAGTTTAGGTCTGACTAAAAGGTGCATAATAAATTAGTTAATAAAAATTTTAAAAAGACGTAATATCTGGTAGTAGCTTGCACAAAACTTTGCTTTGGGGACAGAGAACAGACAGACATAGCATGGGACACAAACAGACCACTTTTTTGATTATCAGATTTTACTGTTGACTAGTAATTCTCTGTATAATATAAAAGAATGTGTAGGGATTATATTTTCCGATACAGAAAAATCCTTTCCCAGAATATTCTCAGTTTGCTGTCCCCTGGGTTGTCAATAAGAAGAGATAGCTACAGCCATATGAAGACTTATGTGTTAAGAGCCTCTCCTTCAGAACTGTGTTTTACAGCTATACTTAAAGCTAAGTCTAAATGCATTAGTTTGATAGTACATTAGCCAAAACCTCAGATGAGGTGGATCAGCATAGTTTGTTAGCTCAGTTCTGGAGATAGCATCGTCTTCTGTTTCTGTTTTTACTATTTGCTATCTCATGTTTCCATTACCAGGTTTTCCTGGAGACCTTTGTTAGCAATAAATAACTATTTTCCCTGAAAAATTGAAAGCATTAGTGTTACTTCTCAGTTGTTCAGGTTACCCTTTTTAAAATAAATTAAAAACTATCATGAGTAAGAATTTTAAACTATTATTATAATAATAGCTAAGGTGTCCATAACCTGTAAACAGAAAATGAGAAATGAGAATAGTTCCTAGAGCAGTAACTAAGTAGGACTTCAGTACTCCAGGTGATTTCTCCTTAGGCCTTGGGAGTACACTGTCTCTTTCCAGCTGCATGCTATACCTCATTATTTCCAGCTTTCCTTTCCTGCCTTCCTGAAGTTATTATATGCTCATATGCAGTTTTTATGGGCATGTTTTTATGGCATGAGCTACTGTAAACTTTTCCACTATTACTTATGTAACTGCCTCTTTACAAATTGCCTTTAAAGGTTTAATATGCAGATATCCTGAAGAGGATTATGAATCATTCCCATTACCAGAATCTGTGCCTCTTTTTTGCCTACCTATGGGTGCAACGATTGAATGTTGGCCATCTAACAGTAAATACCCTCTCCCGGTTTTTTCTACATTTGTACTAACTGGAGCTTCTGCGGAAAAGGTAATTTGAGTTAAAGATTTGGTAGTATGTCTGTTCACATTGATGATAATGGATATTTTGGTAGACAAACTTGAATCTATTCATTTGGACTTAATTCAAAGCCTCCTTTAAAAAGTGTTTTTTATTTCATTATTTTTCATTTATTTCACTGATGGACTGTTGATAATATAAACCTGTCGTTTTCTTTTCCGTCTTGTTAGCTTTTGAAACTACAGAGCTATAAAAATTTTGAGTGAATATACATGCAAATATGCTATACTTTTTTGTTGCCAGCATATAAAACTTTGTGTGTGTGTACTTGTCCTATAAAGTAAATAGGGTGTCAGAGGAATACTGTTCTGAGCTGTTTATTAAAGGATTCTTAAAATAGCTTAAAAGGTAATTGTATGAACAGTTGACTGTAGCTGTATAATCTTTTTCCCCTCACACTTAAATTGTTTCCTAGATTAATCTTTTTCATATGACATCAAGAGTTTAAATAATAGACAGTCTGGATTTTCAAAGTCATAAGAATATTCCAGAATAAATTACTTCAAAAGAAGATGCATTAATGTAACTTTTCAATCAGTAACGTAAATTTGATTTCCTTATGCGTTTGCGTTGAAGATTTCGGCAAATATATTGACTTAAATCAACTGCATTGTTTACAGGTATATGGTGCTGCTGTTCAGTTCTATGAATCGTATCCAGAAGAGAATCTTACAGAGAAACAAAAATCTCAACTGGGATTAACAGCTGCTGTCGAGGGGAAGTCAGATGCATGCAGAACAGTTCAAACAAACAAGTGCATTTGTCTGCTCTCTCACTGGCCTTTTTTTGATGCTTTCAAGAAGTTTCTTACCTTCCTGTATCGTTACTCCATTTCTGGTCCTCATGTCCTGCCCATTGAGAAGTAAGTAACTCCAAAAACCCATAATTGTCATTTCAGCTGGTGCAAGCACTTTTGTTGCTTGTAACTTTCCTATAATATCCTTTTGATCTTAGTCATCAAACATCATTTGTAATGATTACACTAGATCAAACAACTCTGCTCTGTTGATTAAATGTACATCATGAAAAAGTAGAGATTTTTATTTTTAAGTGCCTGCAAAGGTGTGTGTATCTGTAACATTTTTTATCCTTTAAGGGCTTTGAGTCCTTAATCTTACTTCTAATCAATATGCTTATAATTTTCTTAATATTACATATATCACTCTCCTAACTTCATGTATGTAGTTTTGCATTTTTTCAGATACCAATTTGTGGTGCAATAAGGTAATAGATTGAGTTTGAATTGTTGTGCCTTAATAATCTTCCACTATTTGTTATTAATAAACTCACTTCCTTCTTACATGAAGGATCTTGCATTTTTAAATGCAGAGTAAATCCTTCCATCCAAGGAGGGATTGATACCTGTAATTAGTGTGTAATACCATTTAACACTTCTAGGCTAAAAAGAAACTTTGTACATCAGATTTCAAATGCAGTATTTGTTTTTTATATTACACTTCAGTGTTTTTTTCTAATTGAACTTCGATCTTTTATGACATTTTGATTAAGTATTTTTGTGATTGTTTATCCATTTCATTGTTTTTCTTTGTAACCATTATACTACTTTTAGAATTCTGGTGATGCCTTGAGGTCCCTTCCAACCCCTAAAATTCTGTGATTCTGCAATTTTTATATTACTAGTAGTAATTTTGTCTTGCGGTAAAGTGGTTTAAACTTATTATTTCTACTAAATCTTTTTTTTTCTTCTAGACACATTTCTCATTTCATGCATAAAGTTCCTTTTCCATCCCCTCAGAGGCCAAGAATTCTAGTGCAGGTAAGTGTAAAACTTTTCCTAAAAGCTATGTCTTAAGTGAAGGCAAAATAGCTGTTGAACAGATTAGTTAATGGAAACTGTAATAGGCATGTTCAAACTTTTTTTTTAATGTTCAGGACTACTTTTCCTAATTTCAGACACTTAAAAGCTTTACAGATGTCTTATGGTCTGTTTCCAGCTTAGTTTAGGACTCCAGTGAAGTATTACAATATACCAAGAAGATTACAAGAAGATTTAGTGACCTTGGAAATTTTTTTTTCTTTGAGTATATACAGAAATTCATGTAAATCTACCCAAAGTTGTCATCTGGTTTGACTTTTTTTTTTTTTTTTGCAATAGCTTTTGAAATATTTTCTTGACCCTCTATGAAAACTGCATGTAAAATAAAGAGGTCTAATGAAATTAAAACCCCATGTGAAGAGTATATTCACAGTTACCTTTTTAGCCAAAGGGCTTCATGCTGTCTTCTACGTAATGAGTAGTTATTAGTGAAAACTGTGAGGGCCATGCACATTCAACAAAGGTACAGTTTATCAAATGTGACTCTTATTCTGATCTGCCTCCAAGATCTAAGCATACTTTACCATGTGTGAGGTTACCTGTTACTTCAAATTATATCCATGGACACTGTTTGTAGGAGAGAGGGGAAGTCTCTATTTTAGACTTCTCAAGTGTAATTTAAATCTTTCCTCTTCTTCCTAAGAGGCAAAGTGGGTAGAGACATTAAAACTTTATTGCTGAGGAAAAAACATCTCTTTCTTGACTGTAGTTATTCAGCCAGCCATGTGTTTTTGAATGAGTTGTTACAAAAACAATGTTACTGTGTTATTTCCTGTAGAAAAATAAAATACGGGAGAGCATTGTGCAGTTTTCAGTCTTAATGCCATAACCTGTATGCTAGAGAAGTCTTTCAGAGCGAATGAAATCTCAGGTTGTGTCTTTATGTATTAAATATTAAAAATACTCCATAATGCACTTGTTTTCTAGAGAACTGGCAAATATTACTCTTCTAGTAAAAGGGGTATGAGAACAACTACATTGAAACTGTATCTGATATTTCTGTCACTTCTATTATGATTTGGAAGTTCCATTCAAAACCCAGTCTGTTGACATTGTTTTTCTGTGTATACCCCTTCAATAAAATATTTACAGTAGGGAACACTAAACACATGCTTCCAGGAAACTGAGTGAGTTTAGAGGAAAAAATTGGATTTTTTTTTTAGTCTGAATTTTTAGGGAACTGTATCCAAGTATAGATGGGTGTATATCCTGGGACAAAAGTTGAGGATGTGGGTGAGCGATGTGAGATTGTCTGTGACACCTTGCTGTTTTCAAAACACTGGATATATCAAGTTAATACAACTTTAGTAGCTGATACCACAGATAGAGCTTTTAAAAGTAAGCAGGAGATGTTGTCTGTGAATATCTACTTCCTTCAAGCTGTTTCCAAGGACTGACTTGAGTTGTTTGATACTGCACTGAAAAAAATCACAGGTGGTAGTATCAAAGATGTTTTCCCAAAAATTGTGTGATCAGTGGTTGTGTTTTTGAAGATTACAGGTTTTAAGGTTTCTATTTTTGAAGAAATTTCTCTCTGTAATTGAACTTAAAAGACTAATTTTTTTGCTAAGTAACTAGTATAGCAAATTGTTCTGAATGCACGTTACTGTTAAATGTCTTGACTGTATGCTTTCTGCAAGGGAGACTTGATACATTTTAGTAGCTGCACGTATGCCAGTCTGTATGTGTGACCCATTCTTAGATCCTTCTTAACATCTGTTACAAGTCAGAGAGAACATGGCACGTGTCTGACTTATATTGATGGTTATAATTACTTTGGAAATTAAGCATTCAGGAATGTTGCTGATTGCCTGTTTCCAGCTGCTATTGTTGATGGGTTGTTTCTGATCTGCTAGACCTCATTCTCCATGGCTGACACCCCCTTATTACCCAGATGTTGCTCTTCTAATGATGTATTCACAGCCTGCAAACTTCAAGTGCATTGAGTAATACGTTTCTCCCCCTGAAGAATAGGGGCAGAAAGTGCCTCTTCTGCCTGAGGGAGGTGTGCGCTTTGAATAGGCTCTTGGTTGTGTTTATGTGCTTGTGATGAAACACAAAAGTCATAGGACATTAGGCTGATACTTCCTTTCTGGGAATAGTTTATGCAGGTTACCTCAGGCTGAAAAAATGAGTTCTTTGAATTCTTTCACCCAGCAAGTTAATGGTGGTAGTTGTCACAAGATGACTTACTGGAGAACAAAGCTAGCACATACAGCGGTGTGGTCATCCTGATTTGTCATTGAAGCTAAATGGAGCATTGGCCTTCCAAAGTTCCGTTGTATGAAATAAGAAAGGATGCAGCACTGCAGAGACTCATTTTATCGTATGCTTTGTGTGGCTGACAGTCCAGGCACAGCGTTAGGTAACTTGATGCTTCAGCATTTGAACTACTACTTCATCTCATGTTTCTGATTTCTATTGTCCAGTCACTTGCAGGGGAGTCTAAGGTGAAACGTACTCAAAATGAAATGCTACTAAAAGATGCTTAATCGTACAAGTTACTGTGACCTGCTGAATTGCTACTGCTGTTTGTATCTGTGCTTTTATGCAGTAGATAGACAATGCATGACTTAGCAACGAGGATTAAGCTAACTGGTATCTCAGTACCTTTGGTTTCCCAGACTGAAAACCCATCAGATGAGCTGTGATAAACTGATTGCATATCTGTATTCTTGTACTCATTTAATTCTTCTATTCATGTTAAATACATGAATGGTTTCTCCTGTCACCATAAGAATATTGCTGTTTTGTCCTATTGCCATAAGATCTTCATCTTGGATCCTTGACCAGTGTGAATTTCAGGCTATACCAGATTTGAGCTGAGCAATTTCTACCAGCTAAAAGCCTGATTCTCGTGTCTTCTGAAGGAAATATTACCTTATAATACAGTCTGCCACCTGTCCCCTTAATTTTTGTCCGTCTCCTTCCCACTCAGTCTAAAAAGAATCCTCCCTGAAAGCTGTGTATGAACTATGGGTCATTGCTTCTCTGAAGGTTTAGAAGGGTTTACTTTCAGCAGTTAATATATTCACTTTTTAGTGTATTAGCTAGTTTAAATTCCTTTTTTTATGGATATACAATGTGCTCAGTTCTGACTGAGAAAGGAAGGGAATGCTTTGCCTGCTTTTCATTAAAAGATACTGATGCATAGCACTGCACTCTGCTTTCCATAGTACCATACAACTGGATTATATAAGGTTTGGCATAGTTTAAATTTTATCTCTCTGTTCTGTGCTATTGTTATATAGCTTCTGATAAATAAGTTCAGAATAAAACCAATGTATTTTAAAATCTTTTTCCAGCTATCTCCACATGATAACCTGATTCTTAGCCAACCTGTATCATCACCCCTTCCACTGAGGCAAGTAGCAGTATCTTCTGTTTAAACATGAAATGTGTTCTGATTTATACTGAAAAGTTTCAATGCTTTGAGCTGTAATAGCGCCAATTTAAGTCTTCTTGTCCTGCTGCCTTTTGTAGTTAATGTATCCAAGATTTATTTATGAGATTAGACCTATGCCCTGTCAAAAGACATACTTAATTAATAATATCTGTGCTTGTTTTTTGTTGTTGTTCTGGTTTTCTTTTGGTTTTAAATAATTTTAGTGGTTCTTGAGGCAGAAGATAGATAGATGGCCCTTGTAGGAATTGGCACCTGGGCTCCCAAGATAGCACAACTTTGGTATTGTGGGTTAATTAAAGTAGTTCTATGCCTGTCTTAACTTTCAGGGCTGTGCAGGAGAATGATTAAAGAAATACATGTAGTTTCCCTGTAAAGTGCTACTCAAAAAGAAAAATCATTGTGCATGTGTCCTTAAAAGAAGTCTAGTCTCACGGCATCATGGTTACTGTTGGAAAATAACTATTCTTCAGTGGACAATGAAATATAGCAAGTAGTCTATTTTGCTGTCTTATTTGAAAGAAATATTTGTAGATTTAAATTTATAAAATCTTTTTCTAATACCTTGTTTTCTATTTTATTATTGATTATTTTTTCTGGTCACTTATAACTCACCAGTGTGTTTATATTTTTGAACAGTGGGGGCAAATTTTCTACACTACTTCAGAACCTAGGACCTGAAAATGCAGTAACTCTACTTGTGTTTGCTGTGACGGAACATAAAATTCTCATCCATTCATTACGACCTTCTGTCCTTACTAGTGTGACAGAGGCATTAGTCTCTGTAAGTAATGTTCTTCTAATCATGCACTTGTACATGGAAAGAATAATAGTTTTGATAAAATCTAAAATTAGTAGTAATGTTGTTAGGCTTAGAGAGAACTTAAAAATTAGAAAACAATTTAAGATCTTTAGCAACATAATTTTTCATCTCTAATGATGTTCCATGAAGACCACAGAGAAAAGACAGCTACTGTTAGCTTTTTGTATGTAAATATCATGTGATTATGTTTGGTCATCACAGTGCACTGACCCCGATTTCAACGATTTCCTGTTTTTTCCCAAGTAGTACTGAATTCTGTCTTTTAGAAGAAAGGAAAATAATATGCATTTTACATTCTCAATCAGTTTCACTCATTGAAACTTATTGTTTCACTACCTCTACCGTATGCAGTCTGTTACGCTGAAGAGCTCTGTTTCTACAGATTAAACAAACTGAAATTTAGAGAAACGAGCCCACTTTATTAAATAAAATGCCTCTAGAATTACAGTAAAGTACTCTATTACCTGTCACGTCAAATATTTTTGAAGTGGGGATTAGTCAAGTGTGTTTTATAATTGAATAGGTTATTATACATATTTAACCTATGTTTTTATCTCTGCATGTTTTCAAAGATGATATTTCCCTTCCACTGGCCTTGCCCATATATTCCTCTCTGTCCCTTGGCACTGGCAGATGTATTAAGTGCACCATGCCCGTTCATAGTGGGAATTGATTCAAGATACTTTGATCTCTATGACCCTCCACCAGATGTTAGCTGTGTTGACCTAGATACCAATACCATTTCTCAGTAAGTATTTATTAACAATTTTTCTTTCATGTTAACTTTATTTTACTCCCCCTTTTCAAAGGAAAACTTACCTTATTTTTTTTGGTAGTGAAACTTGAGTGGCTTTTTTGTTTGTTTGCTTTAAACCTCTGAAACTTCTAATACATAATCTTTTTCAAAATGAGGATGCTAGAAATAGCTATTTCTTGTTCAGCATGGTAGAGCGGAGGCACAGTCCTCATGCAGCATTACTGCCTCTTACTCTAGTACATTGAAATCCTTCTGCACGCATTAGCACATTTCCTGGATTAACCATATTATGGTTTGTTTCATTGGTTCCCTAGAGGAGAATAATCATCTTAGTTTTTCCTGATTGGCTTTCTTAGTGTTAAAGAAATTTTAATGTCTTCAGATGGACATCTGCTTGAAAACTGTATCAATGAAATTATAGCCCACATCAATGTGCAGTATAAGAACTTGATACTGAGAATTAGAGATGCAAACTTTTCATGAATTAGAGTCTTAATTAAGATTTAAAATAATTCCATCATTAACAAAATAAATGTATTAGTATTTCTCCTTCAGATCTGTGTAGAGCCTGACATTTTTCTATCATGCT
The DNA here is from genome assembly GCF_047663525.1 of Anas platyrhynchos. Classification (NCBI taxonomy): domain Eukaryota; kingdom Metazoa; phylum Chordata; class Aves; order Anseriformes; family Anatidae; genus Anas; species Anas platyrhynchos. The sequence goes on along the minus strand of NC_092597.1, from coordinate 22,585,681 downwards.
AATTATCTAGCATTTGAAGTATTAGTAAGGGACAGCAGTGCTCTGTTAAAACCATTGGGAAATGGTATCAATAGCCAACATACAGAAACTATAGTAGCACAAGGAAGACAAAAGTAGCTTTTGTCCAGAATTTTTGCCCAAAGGCAAGACTGGAATGAAACCACAAACACAGATCATCTGTTTTGGCTTCTGAGTAGGTATTTCCATCTCAGTATTGTTATGATACTCAAAGTAGTATTTATTTTCATGTGATAATGTGATACAGAAATAGTCTTTTCTACAGAAAAGAGGGTAAGACTTCTAATTCAGATTAAAAAAAAAAAAGTAGCCTGTACATGTATTTCAGATTTACTCTTGCATTTCAGTAGAATGCTTAATATATTTGGTGTATACTTAATGCAATTTCATTCTCAAAGTCTTTGGTCAGTGTTCTTTATTATCCTTTTGTTGGCAGCAGTCTTTCAGCATTATTATGCCTAACTAAAAACTTAGGACCTTTTTCTTTTAAACTTTCTTACTTATAGGCTCAATTTCAGTAGTTCTGTGTAGATTTCAAGAAGACTGTATACATTAAGCATCCATAAATAGGATTTACGGATTTTATGCTGATATCAAGCTTGTACAGTAGTTCTACTCTGAAGCTTTTAGGAACTGATTCAAACTAGACTGCGGTAATGTTTTGTTTAGGTTTTGGTTAAGAGGAAAACATTTGTACATTTCCTTTGTTATTTGTCTAATTTGATACATATTCATTAACGGCAATAGTTTCTTATTTGCAATTATTTCTGTTTCCATTTTACCTTTAACTGATTTTCTGGATGTTTTCTTAGGACAAAATAGAACTAACTTGTTTTTACAGGAAAAAAGTGTCAAACATGCTGACGGTTTTTCCAACTTTGACTGGTAGGGTCTCAAGGCTTGCTGGTGCCCTCTGGTGACAAAAATTGTATTTTTTTCATTGTGATAACAATGTAGTAAAGTCTGAATCTCTGTGCACTAAATGCAAAGCAGTTATGTCAAGTTTATTTCAGGATATTATCAGCATTCTAGTCATTATCCTAGTTTAAATAACTGCAATTTAGAACGTAGCATGTGTAGTGGTAAAATGTGTGACGGCAAGTGCTTAATTCTGTTAATCCATTCATCTTTCTTGAGTTCTATGTGGATCGATTTCAGTGCTAAACTGTGTCTCCACAATGATTATCCTGAAATAATAGGTGTTGGTTGAATGTCTGTAATCAAATCTCCATACAGTAAATCAAGTTTGACTTTGTTAGTTGGTTTTCAGTCCTTCTCAGCACTGTTCCAGTGGAGCAAATTGTATATGCTTTCCCGTTACTATGGTGGGATAGAAAAATCTGGATACAAGTCTATACACAAACATATTTCCAGTGTATACTCATACTTTTTTTCCCTTCGTTTTTCCAGGACTGGAGATAAGAAAGCTATTGCCTGGAAGATCTTACCAAAGAAACCTTGCAAAAATCTGATGAACACTTTAAATAATTTATATCAGCAACTGGCAGAATGTGAGTGGGGAAGTAGAGAATGATTGACATCGGATATAGTGTGCCACAGTAACAGATAAATATAGCTAGTTAAATGTGTTCTTAAGTCACCCATTATACTAAACATAATTACAGAATGATGTTTTCATACAGAACACCACAATTTGTGCTTGAAGTCCAAAGATTAGAACCCACATGGGGGCTTTTGAGATGGAGATTTGCGTATATACAATGTGGAGCTCAATAGCTATTACATTGTATTAACTGTTATCCTTGTACAAAAAAAAAAGTCCTTATGAAAAGGGAATAATAAAGCAAAGAGTAGGTCAGGAGCTAATAATCTTCAGTTTTGTCATCAAGGCTGGCTCAAGTCTGCTGATATTTTGACAATTGAGCTAGCTTTTACAGTCAAGCTGATAATACTTTTGTTCTGATTCTGTGTTGCTTTATTCATGTAAATAATTTTACGCAACATATGTTTCCAGCCTTTACATTCAGGAAACAACCAAAAAGTAATTCTAGGCCTTTTGTTAGCTGCAAGTTTATTTCAAAGATACCTAAATATGATTGACTGAGGAGAAAAAGTACCTGAAACTTTAAGGTGGGGGAAAAGATTCAAGTTTTAAGATGGAAGCTTTCTAGAAACATTGAGGTTTTAACTGTACAGCAGTATTCTGTTTTGAAGTAGATGTTTTTAAGGAAAAGCTGGTTGTTGATAGAATCCTCAAATACTGCAGAACAAGGTGTGTTGAACCTTCATCTAAGTATCTAGAAAACTGGGTAGGGATAATGTTAATTATTTAAAACAAAACATTTGGAAACGTTAGGTGGCCTCGAGTATATTTATGTACTTGAGTATCATAGCTAAAAGGCTTTGTGAAGTGGGAAAGAATTTGGCCAGCACTCTGACATACCTGTCTGCTTACAAGGTTCTTTCCATAGACGTTAGTGAGTCTGAGGAGCAATCATGCAAGGCAGTTGTAACATCAAGTAGCTGTGGTGATTGCTGTCACTAGAATGTAGTTGTCCTGCATGGAATGTACTGAAACATAAATTTACTTAGACACTTTTTGTGCAGCATGGATTACTGCTACGTGATGCAAACTTTCAATTGCTTCAAAACTTTGATGTATTTTATGAAGTCTCTCTAGAAAAAAATTAAAACCATATGTTCCCTGCAGTCTATATTTTAAAAGTACTGATCATAAGCTCGTATTACAGATGAAGCCACTTAAATGTGTTATCAGAGTAAGGCTGCCTATAATTATATGATGTGGAAAGACAGTACTGAAACAATCCGTTCCTAGTTTCGAGACGTTATTAGAACGTTACCATAGTTTGAGTTAGTAGTATTGAAATCTTAGCTAGAGTTCTGATGGCTTTAGAAAATGTTGATAAAAGTGTGTCTTTTAAGAGCAGAAGTTTTACTAGATAATTTACAAAAATGACTCTTTTCTCTCTGCATCTTTCTATTGCATTATGTTATGTTTTGATGGCTCCAGTTTGTATTTGACTGATGTTTCTTCGGTTTATATAAGTGTTTAACATGCATAGTCCACTTTTTGAGAATACTGAGATGAAAGGCTCTGTAAAATAATATATATATCCCTTCTATGTCTTTGTCCTTAAAATATGCTTATTTAAGCAGCTCTTGTATAAATTTTCACGTTTATATAAGCAAATTTGAGTTTTTTTAAGCTCTGTCCATATTGGTTTCATCTGTTGCTGTAGTAACTAATGTACTGAAAAGGTAAATTTATCTTGCTTTTAGTATTATCCAGACGTTCATAATTTGTATAAGGTCAAGCTGAACCCATTGTCGCGTATCATGATTGACTTTAATAGCTCAGTAGTAAATGAATCTAGTAGGGTAAAGAAAATTTTTTGGTCAATACTGAAGAAAATCAATGCAAAGCATTATAATGTTTTTGTTGTTCACAGTGCAGCAAAGACCAAGAGAAGATGCATTAATGGAACTAGCAATGAATGACTACGATTTTAATTCTGGGAAGAAATTACATTTGTTAGATCTGGAGATCCAGGAAGCCTTTCTGTGTTTCATGGCCTCAATACTAAAAGGTTATAGGTCCTACCTGAGGCCAATAACAGAGGCACCCTCTGAAACAGCCACAGATGCAAGTTCTCTCTTTGAACTACAAGGTAAAGTGTCATAAGCTCTTGTTTTATATATATATAACTTGTTATTTCAGATTCTTACTCAAAGAATAAAAATGTTTGCAGTGCTAGTACTGTGAATGATGGTAAAAAATCAAGTGCAGAAGAAATTCATAGTAGTGGCAGAGATTACACAAAGTTTATTGCTCCTTAGTGTAAAATGTGGTGACTTCTAGTGAGGACTTTTTTTTCCAGGCATTCTTACATGCTTCCAATCTTGTTTTACAGGTTTCCTCAAAAGTAGAGATCGCTCACATCAGAAGTTCTATACGTTGATGACCAAAACTCAGATGTTTATTCGCTTCATTGAAGAGTGTTCTTTTGTCAGTGATAAGGATGCAAGTCTTGCATTTTTTGATGACTGCGTAGATAAAGTAAGCAAATCTTCATATGCATTGTGTTGTTTTTTTTAATGTCTCCAGTTGCTTATGTTATCTGATATACTACATGGCAGAATATATTTGAAATGCAAACTTATTTCAGTCTTTCTTTTTACTTCTTTTTTTTTCATAGTTTCCTACTGGAGCTTTCCATTTTCCTTTTTTTTTTTAGGCTTCATTTCAGACTCTTGAAAGTCTAAATGTATTATGAGAACAAATCAGCACTGCTGACTTTCATATGTATGTAAGCTTTGAAATACCGGCCTATAGTAAGAAGGGAAGTATTCTGACTGCAAAATAGGAACTTGAAGGTTCTTTATCAGAGAACTATATTCCTTAAATATAACTGAGAGCATTTATTTTTATAAATGTATAATATTTTATGCAGCAGTTCAGGACTGAGGTTGATGAGCAGCACAGTAGCTGATATGAGGCAGGCTCATATTCTAATTCTTTTGAATAGTGTTACTTTTTTTTTTCCTTTTTAAAACGTGCTGGCCAGTCCTTTCTAATAATAATTCTCCAGTTACTGTTAAAGTCTTAGGATTGTACTGAAACTGAATAATTAAAACAAATCTTCTTCAATCATCCTTTCATTCATACTGCAGCTACTTCCTACCCTCAATTTCAAACCAGTTTGCTGATGTAAATACCTTAAATACAGTGTTTGTATTAATAGTCCTCTTCTCTTAGTTGAGTGTTTTCTAATAATACATGTGTTACCATCATTTATTGATGGATATGAAAGGTATGGATTTCTTAAATAAGCAAGATGCAATATTGTGTCTCATACAAGCTTTGCATAAGCTGTTTGTTTTTTTCTGAGTGCCGTTAATCTACCATCATATTTTGTTGCAGTAATGTAATACTTTGCTCTCTGTTGCTCTATCATTTGTAATGAGAAGGGTGCGTGATTGTTAAGGATATGGTGGCCAGGAGTGTGAAAATGCAACATGATCACAATCAGTGTTTTTCATGACATAAGTTTAGACCTTTTCCTTGATTGGTGCTCACAGTAGTAGACGGTAGAATGTTGGATTTCCCAAATCAGAGTAGAATGATTTTTTTCAGTCTTTCATGGAAGTATCGCTCCAATTTTTAAAAATCCTATGTTGTTTACAAGGAAGGTCCACATTAGGATTATTGAGTACTGTGAGAAACTCGTTCTCTCCAAAGTACGTTAACTTCTGAAAAATCATCATATTTCTGAAGAGGATCCACATAACTGTTTTGATTCTACTTGAAAATTCCTAAAAATATTATTTTTTTGCGTTCAGAAAAACAACTGAAACCTGCAGTCTTATTTCTCTGTTTGCTTCTACTATAACACAAAAGAAGTTATGAATATTTTAAGAAATTCTACACGTACTTGTCTTCATACTGGCTACCTGTAACATTCTATTCTAGGACACTAATGTTTAAGTAATGCACATGTTGTCTACAATTTCCTGTGAAGTAGGTCACCAGCTGTTTATTCCAAAATACTGAAGACTATGTAAATTGCTATTTTGCAGAAAAGACAGTGCAAAAGAGCTAAAAATGAATTGACATTTGAAAAACAAATCTGAATTCAGTTAAGCTTAAGTTTGAGATGAATGTAAAAGTATGCTATCATGATATTAAATACTCTTTATAGTTTTTGCTAGTCTGAATATTTTATTAGTAGTGGTTCTCAAAAGTGTGCTTCACAGTTTTTACAGCATGAATTTGCAGGCATTTGTAGGTTGGAAATTGATTTAAATACAAATATTTATGAAATGTTCACTCTGATTATGCTAAAGTTCAGTTAAAAGGTCTACAGCGTGTAGCGCATGCTCTCCTGTATGTCAGTTAGTGTTTAAAAATGGGAGGTATCATAAACAGGAATATACACAAGTGACTAAATACTTCTGGACACTACTAAGTCTTCATTGTGTTGCAGGTTCTCTCTGACTAATGTTAAATAGAAGCTGACACTCACATAGTAACTGCATCTTGAATAAAAACCCTATCTGTTCTGTTTCATTTGTGGAATGGTTTATGAGGGCCCTGGAATTGGTGTCCTAGCTAATGTTATTTTACCTTGAAATTCAAATAGGTCTCCTGAAAGAGTAGTTCTTAGGCTGGTGATGCCACTGGGAAGATTGCAACTAAGCTGTTGGAGCTTTCACCTTTTCTTAAAGGTTAAGTAGGTGCTTGCACAGCTGAAGCTGAGGCTCATATGTTCTAATGCCAGCCATTCTGCTAACTGATGCTGTTGACAGCTTCTTTCCAGTATGAAAATGCTCATAACAGTGTCATGAGAATAAACCTTACATAATACACTTGTAGTTCTCCAACTTGTATTTCTGGCAGTGATGAGTTCTTTGTTTTGAGGGGACAACTACCTCTGTTCCTGAGCTAATTGTAGGGGAATTGACACATTGGCAAATCCTACACACAGTATTTCCATGGTTTTAGAATTTGCTTGCAAAGCTAGGTTTTCATTGGCATGAGGAAGGCGGTTCCCACGTAAGATCTCGTTAAACAATGGTATGTTTCCTTCATCTTCTCCTTCCTGATTTTTTTTTTTTCTGATACGGTGCTTACAGTAAAGAAAGTCAAGATATTAAAGTGCACCAAGTAGTGCTGTAGGAACTAGAGTTTTAGGCAGGGTGTTTCATCTTTATGACCAGATATCAAACTTGAATGATTTCATTTGAGTGAATATTTTCTTATATATTATTGTCTTTCACTAGGTGAACCAGTACATGAAAGGGTATACGTGAAAGAGTGATGTCATGGATTGAATGATGATAGAACACTTTTTCATAGGTAGTTACAAACCACCGGGTTGAGACAAATCTTATGTACCATGAAATTAGTTATCCATAAAATATTACTTAAGCCCTGCCTCAAATCATTCACAAGAATATTTTAAGCTGAAGAATAATCTATTCTACATGTTATTTTATCCTAGGCAGCAGACAAAATGGGTAATTAAGAATCTCTTCTGCTGGTGAGAGGCATTGGCTAATTGTCTCAAGTTTTCATTTTCCCATGAACTCAAAAATTACTTCAATTTGGAACATATTTAAGCTACTGACTTTATTGTATTTCACTGCTGAAACTTGTAGCTCTGGGTTTTTTACATCCTTAGAAGATTTCATTTTTGTCTATGTTTCAGGAGCCATATGTTCTTGCTACTTGGCTGATTAGATTTGCTAATACTTTCCATCTGTCTCGTGCAGTGAAATGTGTAATTAAGAGCACCTTTTTGTATGTTTATCAAATTTTAAATGTTTAAGAATTTTATTGAAACTACTTGATATATTTCCACCTCTCTGGAGGGGTGGAAGATGTCAATTTTTGCATGAATCTCCTTTTGCTAAACTTTTATGGCATGAAGAACCATAGATCTTTGGGTTCCTCTGGCTGCTTATTAGCTTCATTGAAGTAATGTACCATTTGGCTGTAATTTGATTTCCATTTAAACCATTTAAATAATGGCTGTAAGTGTAAACTGTGACGGTATTTGAACTGAACACTGGGACTATCAGTATCTGAATGAAAAGCACATTCTGTGTGCTGGGAAGTAAACAGTTTTTGATAGTGCCAACTCTTTGAGATGGAGACATCTCATCCCGCAAGCAGAAGCAGCACTTATGAGGTATTGGAGCAGACGGAATTGGTCACAGACAATCTGAGACAAAGCAATACAAATACCAGCAGAAATATTAACTGAAGGCTTGCATGTGGAATGTAATACACATTATATTAGCTCTGTTCTTAGTGGTTTCTGTAATGTGAACAGTAGCAACGGGAAGCTTGTAGTACTTTGTTAAAGACTCTTCATCTTTTTCTCAAAGGGAAGCAGTTCATAATTTCCCAGAGTCTTGTTTGGAGTGGCTGAATGTTGCTTTGGTTCTTTATTTTTATTATCACAAACAATGGAATAAAATGCCGTCAGTTAATTGTTGGACAGTTTTTCTCCCACTTGATCCTGCAGTTTGCTGCTTTGAAATTTGCCTGGAGCATGCTGCTGTTGATAAAATAGGGGAATTAATTAGCAGAGAAAGCTACCTTTGAAACTCTTCCCAGCCCTGCAGTTTACTAGGGACTCTTGACGGAAGGTAGCATTGCTGTGATCAACCTCTTTCTCTCAACAACAGCCAGGCTAACAGAACAAAGACATATGGTCAAATTACCAGTTACAAAGATGAAAACAAAACAAGTGTGGATGAAATTTATGCTTTCTGATAATATTGCAAGTTGCCTTTCTTAGCCATGAAGTGCATTGCTGTCCTAACTATGAGAGAACAGGGCCACCTGATGTCTGCTCTATTTTCATACATACAACTGAGATGTCTGAAAGAGGGAAAAAAAGTCTTGAAGCTGTCCTTCACCATTCAGGTGAATTTTTCTTTTTAGAAAGGCCAAGCTACTTCTACCCCCTTTAGGTTAGGTGACTTTTTATTCCATTCTTTCTTTTGAATGTGTGTGTATTTCTATAATCTCTGCAAGCTAGCAAGACGTTAATGACTCTGCAAGTAACTGAATTTCTTGATAGTGTTGTCTATAGATTCTCCATAGGTTAGATGATTGAGTAGTTTGTTACTATTTACAGTGCTTGAAATGGAGGTGAAAGAAGCTCTAATTTTTCATATTTAAAAATAAGCTAAAAGTTACTGCTGCAGTTGCAAACGTTTACAGAAATGTTCTTATGCAGAATGATCAGCATCTGTACAAATTGCTTACAATAATCACCTGAAAATTGGCAAATCAATGTTTCATTGAGTGTTGACTATTGGTTTGGTAAAGTTTACAAAAAAGACACAACACTTACTATCCTCACTATAATTTTACGAGGCATCCTTACTCTTAAAATACAATCCTTTGATGCTGATACAGACTCGGCATTGCTTGACCATATGGCTGTAATGGCAGAAAATACCGTAACACTAGGGAACACTGATAAATACTTCTTTTAATTTCTCTAGGTAGATATGGACAAAACTGGGGAAACACGGCTTATAGAGCTGGATGAGTCATACAAGAGTGAGCATACGGTTTTCATAACACCACCTGAGATCCCTCATCTGCCAAATGGTGAAGAGCACCCTCTACAATACAGGTGACTTAAAAACACAGTAGGATACTAGCCAAAATCATAAGTGGCCCTTTTTTTTTGTTTATTTCTATGTTCCTGTATTAGCCATGAAGTACAGATTTTTTCCTGTTGCTTTTTATTCTGCTGAAGTAAAAACGTGTAAATGAAATGCCTAATATACCAACTCTTTAGAAGTTTTAATGGTTTTGTGCATGTACATGTGCATGTCTGTGTGTACACAGAAGCAGTAATAATGCTTCTAATGAAGATGACTGTATATTCACATTACATTGTGCTAGCTATTGATGTTTTCTAAAGTTAAAAGTAAAATTAATAGACTCGGTCTGGCCTGCTGCTACTACTGATGATACAATCTGAAAATTCTATTTTTGAAAGAGTGCCTTGCAGAGAATCACTGAAAATTGGTGTTACTAATTTAGTAATTATGTCAAATGAGTTTGTCTATTGGTTTCTTCGTTAATTCACAAAATCATTTTTAAATCTAATTTAATCTTTTAGATAGCTTGATATTGTTTATATTGATTTTTATAAGCCTCTGTGATATGATGCTTGCTGGGAACTAAGACAGATTTTTGGATTAACTGGAATCAATACATACTAATACATTTGACACATTAATTAAAGGAAATGTTATTAAAGCAAATGTAGCTAACAATGTAAGTTGCTTACACTGAAATAACATGTTGAGAGACTGTTTTTGTGCAGTCTTATGCTCATGAAATCATGAAGATGGTTTAATAAACCACTTTGTCAGTGGTGTCTTTTGAGGTTTTACTCCTGTATTTTTTGTTTCCTCTGTAGCTTCTAGTGCAACTGTGTAATTTTGTTTGCTGTTCTATAGTGTGTTTACTTTGGAACCGCCTTGCGGGAGTTAAGTGACACATTTCTTTTTACAGCTATAATGGGTTTCCAGTATTAAAACTAGATTTGTTTGAACGACCTGAAGGATTTCTTACAACACCTAGTAACAAACTGTCCTCAAAAACCAGTAGTCCCAACAGCCCGTCACCAATGTTCAGAAGAACTAAGCAGGTACTTGCAGGTATTCTTATAGTGTGAGCTACTTTAGAAAATACTGGCTTGCTGCATTCATTTTCTGTTCAGCTGTAAAGACTGACATTGAAGAGGCTGCAGCCTAATGATTCTTTGCTGATGTGGAGAATATAAGATAGCAATGCTAATTTTTCTTTGAATTTTACTTGTACTTACTGTTTTTGGTTATAATGATTTGTACAGGGCTCCTGGGCACAGATGGCCACTTGCTGTGCTGTCTCCACTCCTTCAGTGTTCTTTATCCTGTTCTCCATGAGCCATAGGCCAGGTTGGATGGGGCTTTGAGCGATGGAAGGTGTCACTGCCCATGGCAGGGGGTTTGGAACTAGATGTTCATTAAAGTCCCTTCCAGCCCAAACCATTCTGTGATAAACTGCTAGGCTTCCACATCCACTTCTTGTTTGTTTTTTCACTACCTGAGATTTCAAGACAGGCTCTAACCTTCTCATATGTTACAAAAATATGTACACAGAATAATAAGCTCATGTTTCTTGAAACTTAGGATGGGAGTACTGCACAGCAATTGTATTGTAAACCCTCAGTTTGCTTTCATTTTCTATTCAACTTCAGCATGAACAACATATTCAATCATGTAGTTCCTGTAGATAAAAATGATGCATATTTGATTTTAACATTTCTGTATGTGTAATGTCTGTGTAAATACACAAATAACGTTTTTTGATTCTTTACAGGAAATTAAATCTGCACATAAAATTGCTAAGAAGTACTCATCTATACCACAGATGTGGTCCAAGTGTTTGTTACGTCACTGTTATGGTCTTTGGTTTATCTGCCTTCCTGCATATGTGAAAGTGTGCCATTCAAAAGTTAGGGCTCTGAGAACTGCGTATGATGTCCTACAAAAAATGCATACGAAAAAAATAGATCCGCCTGATGAGGTAAAATAAGCCAACCCCAGAACTTCAGAAATAGCCCGCCGTTTTAATGAACGGAGTATGTATTTGACTGTAAAAGGGCAATACTAAATGTGTGTATTTTCAGGTGTGCTACCGAGTACTTATGCAACTGTGTGGACAGTACGGTCAGCCTGTGCTAGCAGTGAGAGTACTTTTTGAAATGCAAAAAGCTGGCGTTGACCCTAATGCCATTACTTATGGCTATTACAATAAGGTAAGTATTTTCAAAGGGTGTGTGTGTGTGAGCATTTTTATCTAGGCGAATAGAAGCAATCAAAATAAGCTTCAGTTCAGGTGTAATTCTATCATTTCAAGTAATCAGAAGAAATTCAAGACAGAATAATTATGTTGTCTTCACCTTTGTAGGTTTAGAAGTTTACTTTTATAACTGCCAATGTAACCCAGTTTGAAATGAAGTTAATGATTCACACCTGACTGTTCCTTTGGATGACTTTATTTGAATTTGATATTTCCAAAATAGGCCGTTTTAGAAAGTACATGGCCTTCAAGCAATCGAGGTGGCTATTTCCTATGGATGAAGATAAGAAACGTTGTTTTAGGAATAGCACAGTTCAAGAGAGCATTGAAAAAACAGCCAGCAAGCACATCGCATACGGCCCTTCCTGGTAGAGTATTCAAGTACTTTTCTTTATCTCAATGCTGATAAATTATTTCAAATAGCTTTCTGTTGTATATTTCAAATAGCTTTCTTTTAAATAACATAATCATCTTTATCCTATTTTTTGCTTTTTTATGATAGGGGGACTTTCAGACTTAAGCAACAACACATCATGCAAAGAAGAAATCAGGCAAGGGAAAACTTCTCTTCAAGATATACAAGAACAAAAAGAAGACAAGAGAGAGAGTGACTCAAGTTCTTGTATGTATCTTGTGAATACAGATACCTAGTTCACAGTGGATATATGGGGATTTCAGCAGAGCTACGTGGGGCAGTTGACTGTTTTACAATGAATGTGTGTGATAATGCCAGTTTATACTCATGCCCGAAGTTCTTTTCTCTAAGTGTAACTAACTTGGTTTTTAAAAATGCATTTATTTTCCCTCGTCCATTTCAATATGGAATAGAAAAGACTAATGGTAATTACAGTGTAATGGTTTTGTCTTTAAAAAAAAAAATAAAAATTGAAATTGCTTTAAAGGCCTAATCAACCGGAAGGCCTCTTCTACCAGTCTGTTTTCTTCCTAAATCCCGTAAGAGGAGAATGACAGTATTTGCAGGTCTGTGAGATCAGGTATAAATTATTCATCTCCCTAGAATTCCTCTAAATCAAGGAGATCAAAATGAGAATGGCTTTGGATTTGCTGTGGATTTCTTTAGGTTTCTGCTCATGATTTCCTTAACTGCAGTTGGGAAGCATAATCTCTTTATGAAAATGTGTAGCAATCAGATTTATAATAGCCATACATTTGTACTATACAGTTCCCCATACACAACTCATTGAAAATACTCTTCATAATAAAAGTTGTCCCTTGTAATATAATTATTTTAAAATTTTCAGTATGTTTTCCCTACAGCTGTTGTAAAAGTCACGTTGACAATGAAATATCCATAGATCAGTTCTGGCTTGAAAATCTTTGCACAACTAAATATCAACCTATGTATTATGGGATGTATGCAACAAGCTGTCATTTAATCCTGCTTGAAATGTCTAATAGGTAATGAAAACTTGTTTTAAGTTAATTTCTTTGATTCTAAAGAACTGTCTGTCCTTTTCTGTACACAGTGTCCGAAGTGGAGAGTGCAAAAGGGAGTGGTGACTGTCTGCCCAAGCTAAATTATCATAACTCAAGTAACACCAAAGCTGCTTCTAGCATAGTGCGGCTCAATGGTACTGTTGACAATACGACAGCAGAAGCTAGCACTGGTAAGTGGAAAAGAAAATAAATTTGGATTCTTGTGTAGTTTTGTCTTATATGTATTTCATTTTCAGTAAGACCTCTGTGTAGCATGCCTTGAGGTCATTTGTCCCCATAACTTGCAGTATTTCATGGGTGTAACGGTAATGGCCGATAATATTTGTGTGAGTGCGTTTAGGTTAGAGGCTGCATATGCTATTTCAAGATTTCTGAATAGTCTGCATTTCCAGATTTATTTCTCTCTTTTCTTTTTTGCTGTATTTTACATCTGCTTACGAAATCCTGAGTCTTCTGTTTTGTTCTTATAAACTCCAGCAGCTCATAATTCTTTCAGGATGGAGAAGAGATTTCTGTGCAGTATAGTTAAAAGAAACTTTTAATTGCTTTCACGTGTAACAAGTGATGACAAATCTAGTTACTGTAATACTGTTATCTGGGCTTGAAATACTGTAATGTTGTCTTTTAAACTCTGTATCCTTATGCCCTGATAAAAACAACAGAAATTTCTATGACGAGCTCCTATTGTAGGCTCTATTTCTCATACATCAGGTTAGAAAGCGTTGCTTTTTTGCTATTTCCTAGATATCTTTGCTCTCCTATCCATAGCTTTCAAACCTCTTAATAATACTTCTCCAAAAGAACTGTATTGATATGATCGTGGTCATCTCAACTTTTTGATCACTAGTACAATACATAGCGAATTTCATCTCGTAGTTTTGTAATCTGAAAGATGAACCAAACTTGTATTTTTTTTATAACTTTGTTTACTTCTTGCTATGCAAGAAAATTAAAGTATCTTATTTCATCTGTTTTCCAGAGAGTTCTGCAGGATTGCTGTTTACATCATCTTTTGAGGATGCCAATGAATCAGAAGTTATAAAAAGTAAATCCTTAAGAAAGAGACATAAAAGTGCAGTAGAACCTGACTTGAGGGAGATACCATGGGAAAGCAGGAACCGCAATCTGAGTGGAGATGGCTTAGTGGGACTCATGATCAATAGAATAAATCAGGAAGCAAACCCTGGAGAAATAGTTGAAAAACTAGGAGCTGATGCCAAAATCCTATCTAGTGCATTACAGAAAAGCATAAGGCCAAAAACTCTTAATATCAGAACTTCCTCCTTAGGATCTAAGAGAGAAAGTCTGGAGAAAGAATCAAGTGATGAAGATGCAGGTTTTGATTGCAGTTTTACAGATAAAACAGAGTCTCCAGTTATCTTTGATTTGGAAGACTTGGATGCTGAACCTGAAACATCTACAACAGTGAAGTCCTCCAGTGAAAAACCTAAAAGGCTGCAACGAAAGAGCAGCTTTCCAGTAAAGCCAGTTGAAAAGACAGATGTTGAGACCGGATTTGATCCACTGTCCCTGCTAGTTGCTGAGACAGAACAGCAGAAAGAGGATGAGGAAGAGGATGATGATAGAAGTGTTTCAACCCCATCTGCAAGGCGAGATTTAGCTGAAGAAATAGTCATGTATATGAACAACATGAGCAGCCCTTTGTCAAGTCGTGCCCCAAGCATTGAGTTACAAAAGCCCTTTGATGACAGAAGTGCTAATAAAAAGAGCCCAACAGTCATCCAACCGTGTAGGAGGTCCAGCCTTCCCCCAAACTCCCCAAGGCCTTCCAGTCTTATCAAATCCAAAAGTTATCACATGAAAACTGAAGAAAAGTCGAGAGATAGGCTTTGGTCCTCGCCAGCATATTCCCCAAACAGTCCAGCAAAGGAACATCCACAGGAGGCAACTAGTGCATTAACACTTGTGTCTTCACCATCGTTCAACCTGGATACACTGTTAACACCTAAGTTTGATGTTCTAAAAAGCAGCATGTTTTCTGCTGGAAAAGGGGTTGCAGAGAAGGCTAGCAAGTGGTACTCAAAATTTACAATGTATGCTGCATCCTCAAAGGTAATTTTTTGTCATTATTCCTTCTTTTAGGTACTGCGAAAAACAAAACCAAAATTTTTTACAAAAGTTTTTTCCTTTATTTATATTTAATCACTGGCTCCTATGCGGTGAATCCCCAATTTGAATGACGTGCATGCGGGTAAACAGTTCAAACACGATTAAAACAATTTGAATTGCTAGGGCTTTAATTTTATTGTCCTGAATACAAGTGTGATTCTATAGAAAGCATCAATGGATTTTCCTTAAAGTAGTTGCATATTGTAGAAGTTTTGGTCTTGCATGGGTTCAGAATATATTTAATGGAAGAACGTAAGTATGCTGTAGTGTGTTGACAGGATGGAGAAGACTGCTCTGTCTTCTTTTTGTCCGGATCCTTACTTAACTAAACAAAAAGTATTAAAATGAACAATAAAGTTCAAGCCTTTACAGCTTTTGCAAAAGAAGGGAAAAATGGTTGTATTAATTACTAAAATGGTTGAAGAGTAGTTTTACAGTGAGGTCATTTGGTTGGATTGTTTTTTCCTGTGATCAGCTCAAACCAAAACTCATATATTCCTAAATCTTGAGAATGAAAACAGATGCAGTTTGCTGTTGGTGTTACCACCATATGGTCTTGATGTGGTTAAAACCAGAGAATAATTAAAGAGTCAATGATGTCTTGTCTATTCTATGTGTGTTCCTACAAGTGCTCTGATAGCAATCAGGAAAAAGTTGTAGGGTTAATATGTTTGTCTTCTAACAGAAAGATCTAAATTAAAAGTCTTTACAGAAAGAATCTTCCTGTAGCTATTTAGGTGAGTGAAACTCACCTCATTTCACGTTGGTTCAGAATACAGATCTGAGCTGAGTGACTTTCCAAGGAGGTAAATTCATGCCTTGAACTTTTAGTAACACAAAGAGAGTTGCCTCTTATTTTCAGGAATATTTTTGTTTTCCTTTTCTCAGTGGAATTTGCTTTCTTGTCTCAGGATCAAAATTCAGACCGAGCAAGTGTTTCATCTCTTGGAGCTCTGGATTCAGAATCTACTTCGTTAACTGATGAAGATGTCTGCAATGACTTTGAAACTGCTTCTCCTCAGGAGAATACCACGTCAGAAATTAAGGGAATTGGCCTAAGCAGGACAAGCCTAGAAAGCTCAGCTTCCCACGATGGCTCATCAAAGCAATTTGACCAGTGTGGTAAGAGACAGCTTTTGTGTTGCATTCATCAATCTGAACAAAGTATTTATATTTTTAGAAGTTCTTTCATAATTCTTGGGTTGGGATCATCTTAGACAGTAATCGTTTATGTGGGGGGGAAAAGTGCATTTTTTTTCCTTTTTCTACTTGCAAACTCTTATTCATGCAGGTAAGTCTGTACCTATGGACATTTTTATTTTAGAAACTTGTTTTGGGTGTTATTTCTTGTGGAATAGCTTGCAGAGTAACATCCTGTGCCTAAATAAGTTTCTGGGTGAGGCAGCACCTCTTACCCTTCCTTACTTTTTGTCTGGACAGAAAGTGTGGATATGAATTACCTAACCTGTAAAAATTGTTTCCAAGCTGCCAACTGTTGGAAAAGAAGAAAACTGGACATATGGAAATTCTGTGTTGGTAGATTGCATTTTCACTGGTGTTGGTGCTGGGCAGATGGCAGCTTCACACTCCAGTTTTGCAATTCTTCCTCTATGAAGTATATCTAATTTGCTGCATCTTCCATCACATGTTTTTTAACTGCAGAATTGTTTGACCAGAAAGACAGTTTCCAGAATATGCAGTTTCAGTATAATTAATATTTTGGGTTTCTTTTTTTTCTTTTATTGTTGTTAATAGGTTCTATTTCCAAGTTTCCTTTACCTGACAAATCCGAGTTGATATCTTCTTGCAGTACAAGTAGTACCAGCGTGTTTCAGAACTACGCTATGGAGGTACAGAATGATTTACTGATACTTAATTGATATACTAGAAGCTTATGTCTTGAAATGTAAAATCTAAATCACAATTTAAAATTCAACCTTGAAACTAACCCACTGGAAAATAAATATTTCTGTAGCAGAGTCGGTTTGGGTGTATTTCATGAGGATAGGTCCTGATGCCAGTCTATTTGTTACAAATAAACCAAGACCTTCCAAATTTATTTTTGCATTTAATACTTTTTCAGTGTTCATTCCAGTCATTTTCCGTATAACTTGTCTGCTATTACAATTTGGATTTAAGATCTAATTAATTAATTTGGATTTAACTGTTCCAACCAAAGCAAGAAAATGAACATGTGGCCAAATTTGTATATAGGTGGTGAGCAATATTCATCTAAGGGCAAAGATTTTTTGGCCTATAGTTCTGTTTAAGTGCTTCGTAAAAGAAAAGTAATTTTGAGAATGTGTAATGGTGGAATTCTGTCATCTGCTGTATGCAGGTCCTTATCTCAAGCTGTTCGCGGTGCCGAACTTGTGACTGTTTGGTTCACGATGAAGAAATTATGGCCGGTTGGACAGCAGATGATTCAAATCTCAATACTACATGTCCTTTCTGTGGCAATTTATTTCTGCCTTTTTTAAGCATAGAAATTAGAGATCTTCGGCGACCTGGAAGGTAATAACGCATTATTCGAATTTTCCTCAGTTTTGAATGCTCATTTTTGTGATTTTTTTTTTTTGTAGTTTTTGTAAAGATAATGTTAAACTTTTGTTTTCCATGCAGGTATTTTCTGAAGTCCAGCCCATCTACAGAAAACATGCAGTTCCCACCGCTTTCTTCAAATCAAAGTGGGAAGTTCTGTAATACGGCAGCTACTGTTGGCCTTGCTACATCTCTAATGTCTGTTCAAGAAGATTTAAATTCAGATAGGTAAACATGCAAATTCTGGTTCTGTTTAAGTGGAAATTACTTTATTCTTTGTGGATGTGCACTTATTCCTTATTAAATTTCATATGATACTTAGGTTCTCTGAAGAGAACTTGATTTAAGAGAGTATCTCCTTACTGCCTCTTTATCTCTAAATTGGCCACATCGTGCTCTTTCAACATGGTGTTCAGCTTCATCCATGATATAAAACTTGCAGAATTACAGGTATCTATATGAAGTTTTGTGAGCTCTTTTAGGATGTTTGTGTCCATTACCAGTGCAAGGGGAGATAAAACTTATTCTGTAGCATGAGTGTGGTGGCTGACAAGGTAGAATTGGCGGTGTCAGGTCTATTCTATGGAACTTCTAGTTTGTTTCTGCCTGTTTGTGTACATGTTTGAGCACTCAGAGAGAAACAGAATGCTGACATTCTTAACTTTTTATTTTCCCCTAGCAAATCTAAGCAGCATGACAGTGTTTGTGCCAGAAGTATCCAGATCCCCTCGGGAAGAAGACAAAATGCCTCTGGGTCAGAATGTACGAGTCACCCTGTAGCAAGGAGTATCAGTACTTTTGGTCCACTGGAAGAGGACGAGAAGGAAAACCAGAAGATCAGCCATATCATTCCTACTGGTAGCCTGCCTGCTACTTTGCAAGGACCAACAGTGTGTAGTTTTTCTACCTTAAATGTCACTGTTTCAAGCGTGCAATAGATTCAAAAAATGTGTAAACATTAATTAGGAAAACAGAATTAACTATCCAGAGTTACCAGGAATAGTAGGTTGTATTATTTATACTAAGATTTGTTGCTTTTAGATGTTGGTATCTCCCAAAAAGCATTCATAAGATGTTATAAAGATAGTTACATTCCAATTAACAGCATTTTTAATTTTTTTTTATCATAGGATCCCTTGGGCTTAGAATGGCGCTTACCTAGTCCTGATCCTATAACGGTTCCTTACCTCAGTCCTCTAGTGGTATGGAAAGAGCTTGAGAGCTTACTCGAAAATGAAGGAGATCATGCAATAACAGTGGCGGACTTTGTAGACCATCATCCTATTGTATTCTGGAATTTGGTGTGGTATTTCAGACGCTTGGATTTGCCTAGCAACTTACCAGGATTAATTCTTTCTTCTGAGCACTGTAATAAAAACTCAAAGGTATGGAATCAGATAAGAAATTATTAGTTATTTCAATAACTCTCAGGAATGTGTCATACAATATATTGGGCCCAGTCCTGAACTGATAAAGAATGTGTCAACTGCAGGGAAATAGTGTAAATCTAGAATCTGGGCTCAGCAGTACTTGTGTGGGGTAAGTGTTTAGCTCTTACTAGTCACACTGTGGTTTGTGTCTTCAGTTACAAAGGCAGTAAGTTTCTGATTGGTTTTATTGCCGCTTGATGGCAAGTTGAGCAGTAGGAGGAGGAGAAGGAGGTTATGATTTTAGAAGTGTAGGAGGATGCACAAAATACTTGGCTACATGTCACTGACATTCTGTTCAGTTTTGGCTTTCTCTGTGAACAACCTGGTTTTCCAGCAGTTTAACATTAAAAGCTTTTTACTATGAGACCTGTAGATGTGAAGATATATTTTAAATCTGAAAGTTTTCATTACTTTGTAATAAAATACCTTTATGTATGCATTTTCCTGTTCAGATTCCACGAAACTGTATGTCAGAGGACAGTAAATATGTTCTTATTCAGATGCTATGGGACAATATGAAATTGCATCAGGATCCAAGGCAGCCTCTGTATATTTTGTGGAATGCTCAGAGTAAGCTTTGTCTCTTGTGGTTTCCTTTTTTGGTACAGATTTTTATTGTTGTTTTAGATTGTTTTTCTGTGTTAGAATAACTTTGAGCAACTTAATTTGAGCAACTGAAGAATGTGTTTTGGAAAAATACTATTTTTTTGTGTGGATAGATCACACAAGATACATGACAGAATTTTGATCATACTACTTTTTGTCTTGCAGGTCAAAATCGCACTCTTTTGTTTGAGAGTGAGTGTTAAGTTTGGTGTTGCTATTGTGACATGTTTTGGGAGGGAGGGTGGCTGTATGCTTAGCAGTAAAGTGCTTGAACAAATTTAGTTTTCCAGCATATCTGTTTCAAATCATTGACCAGTATTTCCAATGGCTTTTTCATCATTGAGAAGGGGCGAATAAGAGGGAATATGTTTGTGATGTACTGAACTTACATTGACAGTTTATCCATTTAGCTTGTTTTCTTATTTTTGGAGTCTGCTTACTGAGAATTTTGTTGCCACTGTTAGATCATATGCCTGGAAATACGCCTCATGACCCATTACAGCTGTTGAGTTTTCTCTCATATGCTTTTTGTTTCTTTACACTGGTATTATTTTGGTTGGATGTTTATTGTTCTTTGCTCACTACATATATGCCATTTTTCACAGTTCTGTAGCATCCCACTTTGTTAATAACTTTTTACTTATTACACAAAGAATGTATTTATTCTTACAGCTTTTCTAATGTTTTTCAGCCCAGAAGTACCCAATGGTCCATTTATTGCAAAAAGATGATGATTCTTTTAATCAGGAAATCCTGAAAAGTATGGTAAAAAGTATTAAGATGAATGATGTGTATGGACCAATGAGCCAAATATTGGAAAGACTGAACAAATGGCCACATGTTAAAAGACAGAGGTAAGAATACAAACATGCCAATCTAGAGCAAGCTTGAACAGCAATAAGGCTATTGTAATACGAACAGTATTTTCATAGTGTTTTTTAACAGAAAGATTAATTTTTCCAGCAGCGTTCTTAAGCTTATCACTCAGTCTGGTAAATTTTTTTTTATTTTTTTTCCTCTTCATGCTACAGCCACCTCTGAATGATGGCAAATCAAGTATGGAGTGTGTATATGTGTATTTTGTTACTAAATATAACATACATATAGATTATAGCACAAACTTAAAAAAAAAAAACAAAAGCAAGAAAAAACCCACATCCCTTATTCCTAGTGTGTATTCAGGGAGTAAGAGGTGTTAAGTTTGCAGTAACAAAAAAGAAGGGAAGCTAAGAAGAGAGGCTAAGTCCTGTATTATTTAGCAAATTATTTTCATTAGCAGTGGAGTTAGTCAGAATTAGTTTTCTATTAATGTCTTTCCTGCCTGGATTTAATTTTTACTTATTGTAGGGTATATAGCAGCCTTTTCAACAGCTGGATCTTTGCCAAGATGTTTATTTGGTTGTATGCTCTCTTCATGATAATGTAGAAATGCAGAAAAGCAGACTCTTTACCTGTTTGTTACATTTGGTGGAATTTCTACACAGATAAGCTACTTGTTGACCTAGGGGAGAGAATGCAATTACATAGCTTCGTTCTTTTATGAAACGAGGATAAGAATTGCCAAATATATATATAAATATATATAATATTAAAAAAAAAAGATTTATGATAGCATTCCAATTCTGTCCTCTTTTCTTGAGAGGAGAGACTAATGAGTAGAGTGAATGGCAGGAGAAGTTGAACACTTCTTTCTTAAGTTGGTGTTCTTTCAGTTGCGGGTTGAATCACTGGTATGTTGAGTACTTTAAGTGCATGCTTCACTATGGGTCCTGTTATAATATCCACTGGTGTGGTGGAAGTTATCTCAAGGACCTACCACAAGTGATTTCCATATCTCAGAAGTCCAGAGCATTCTCCAGAGGCCATAACTGACAACATTTTAGAGGTGATGATAGGGAACTGTGTTCAAGGTGCCATTTCTTAACTTTTAAGTGATTCAGTCTCTTCTCAAGAGTAGTTGTTTGGGTTTTTTTTTGTGGTATTTAGCATATAAATTGATGCTTTTTTGTTTTTTTCTACAATTTCAGGAGCCTTTATAGAGAAATATTATTTCTTTCACTTGTTGCCCTAGGAAGAGATAACATAGATATAGGTAAGTTTTATTACCTGTGTTTATATGAATAATTTATGATTGTATGCAAACTATTTCCAGACCACCACCAAATACCCCCCTTCCCCCCCCTCCAAAAAAGAAAATAAAAATCTATAGTTGTGTTTGCAGTTCTACTGTAAGTGCTGAATAAAATGGCTTCACATTGTGTTATGTGTTTTTTTAACGCTGGTAAGCATATTAGCTATCGTTATATCTAGGTCATTGTTTCAAGCATGGTACATAAGGGTAGTCTTTTTATTTCTACAGATGCTTTTGACCGAGAATACAAAATGGCCTACGATCGTCTCACAGCTAATCAAGTGAAGAATACTCATAATTGTGATAGACCGCCAAGTACTGGAGTGATGGAATGCAGAAAGATTTTTGGAGAACCATATCTTTAAATATACCTAGATAAAGAGGAGATATCTATGGTGTATACCTGTGTAAAATAACCACTTCAGTCACAAGGAACATCTCAGTCTTCAGTGTTCAAGAACCTAAGTACGAGTGTACCGTGGTAGACGGCCTTGGAAAAATTGGGCCTATCTACAGTTGTGGAAATGGACAGAGTGAAGCATGGGCCAAATATTATTTCCCTGTCCTTTGCCCGTAGTGCAAACCAATGTATAGAAAGGAAGATTCTAAACAAAATGAGTTTTCTAACTTGGGACAACATAATACAGTTCCCTTATTTAAAAATAAAAAAAAATAAAATAAAAATGATAAAACAGGTGGACAGAAACAATGCACTGAAACTAACATGAGCAAAGCAAATTTTTCGAAATCTATTGTTTACATAGAATATTCATGATGTTATGAAGAGCATACAAAGTTGTATTATACATATTTTAAATTGTTTATAGTAAGTTGATATTTTTTTATTTTTTTTAAATTACTGGAGTGAATTTTAAATGGACTTGCTGAATAAGCAATACAGTGCTTATTTGTTTTGCAGGACTCTGCTATTTATAGTAACTTGTCCAGTTACTTTTGAAGAGTGATTTTTTTTTTTAAAGCAGAACAGAAAATGTAAACCTTCACCTAGACAGTACTCTAGATACAGGATTTCTGTCATGCACACATGGAAAACGTGTTACCACAGCAATCAGCAGGAAGGAATGGTGAATTTCTGTAGAACTCTACTAACAACACACTGATATCTCTGTAAAACAATTCTGTAGGAATATCTTTCTCTCCTGTTTTCCCTTGCTCCCCAGTAAAGAGAGAGTCTGTAGCATATTGAAGAGTCCTACAGATGATTTTATGGCATCAGTACATCTCAGCAGTTGATATTTGCTAACGTGACCTCATAACAGACATGATACAAAGCAAATAACAGCATGCAAGAAGTTCTTCATAAAAATGCAGTGTTCAGAGTCTTGGTGGATGTGTTTCAAACACACTAAATATGGCGCATATATAATGCTAATCCAAAGCTTTTAACTACAGTAGATAAAGCAACCTTGCTACAGGGAATATATAGGGAATGTAACTTATTGTGGCATATTGTGAATAGTTAAATGTACTTGGAATGTCTGGTCTTTCTTTCACAGGCAAAACTTTTTCTTTTCTGTGAAGAATAATGCTATGTCAGTCCTTGTGGTGGAGACATGGCTTTTTGAATTATGTTTTCTTGTTCTACAGATTTCAAAAAAAAAAAAAAGTGTTCTCCATCACATAGCAACTTCACACCAGAAGGCAGGCTTACAGAGAAAATATCAGAAGTCTTGTATGGAGGTGGGAAAAGAGCCACTGAATTGTACAAAATGCCCTAAACAAATTAAGCTAGACTTTAACAAATACCTTTATTTTTTTCTTTAATGATTCTCCAGTTGTAATTTCTTTTAGTTGTTGTTGTAATACATGTAATTCTAAATATTCATCTGTTCCTGTAGGTCTTGTATCTTGGTCTGCTTACCAGCAGGTATTTTTTTTTTAAATATCTTTAGTTTGCAAGCGTGATAATACAGCAATATTTAGGTAGCCTGAAAGGACATAAACTTTAAAGCTCACATTTACTTTACTAAATGAAACAGTGAGCCTCTTAGCAGCACTACTTCTCATTTAAGCCTCTATGATGGTCTATGTAACTTCTTCCCAGTCCACTCTACAGTAGTAAGAAGCTGCTGCCCTAAGGAGAACAGACTTAAAATTTGTGGAGCTGCAGGTAATTGCATCTTGAAGTGTAAATGCAGTCTTGCTGGATACAACTTTTGTTGGGTATTGAATGCCTCTTCTCTAGCCTGCTGCTAATTATGTAGCTGAGTTTTTGGTCTGTTTGTTGTGTTTTTTTTGAAGTTCCCCCCACTCTGAGGTGGAGCTGGCAATGTTACACTTACCAACGTTTTTCACGTTTAATTTATTTTAACAATTTGTGATGCTCTCGTTTGTACTGCCACACTTGTAAAGTATTCCTCATGCATGAGCTATACCTACTTTTTCACCTGGGTACATTGTTCACTATCAGTGTAGGGTGAACACGTACCCACTTCATTCTTCCAAGGTATTGGGAAAATACCAGATTATTTTTTAACATTCATTGTAAATACCTTAGTGTGCATGTACGCTCTGCTCTGTACAGTATCTACACTGTATTTACCAAGTAAAAGCTGCATACAGTAATTGCTGTGTATATAAACTCATCCCTATTTGTGCTGTGTACAGTGTAGTGCTCCCAGCTCTCTGCAGTTTTGTTTCCCACATCATTTACCACTTGGGGCAGCCGCTGTTTTATAGCACCTTCAAGCCATGAAGGAAGGCAAATGCTTTTTCCAGAGCTGCTGTGGTGTGTTAGAGGTACTGAGCTATGAAGCAAGCTTCACACACGCTATTTTAGTCTGACAGAAGCAACTGAGCCTTATCTCTAACCGCCTCTCGTTTACTAGGACATTACACTGTAACTGTGTGCTAGCACAAGAATAGATGCAACACTTGTAATTTGGCCCGCTTCCACCATTCTAGTCCCGACTTAGCTGTAAGTTATTCCAACTGTCTTCGTATTTATAATGCCAAGTTTGCCACTTCATTCAGATATCAACAGTCCTGTCAGTATTATCAGAAGAGTATATGCTGTATCATGGAAAGGATTTGTGTACACATCATTAAGATAAACAATCTCGCATCCTCAGAGTTGCACTCCTGAAGCATTGCTGATGTTCATTTGGGTGTGCTTTTAAATTAGTATCATGTAGTAGTTCATCGAGTGAAATCATTATACTTAATGAATTGTTTTATAAAGTCTGTTGCAAGTCAGTCCACTGTACAAATATTATAAAAGATGTAGTTGGAATAGTTGTTATACTTTAAGTGGGAAATTTTCCTCATTCATATCACGATGTTCAAAATGTAGGTCCTGGGTGGATAATTTTTAAGCATCATACAGTTCAATGTTGAAACAGTTTTCAAATCTCACTGTCCTTTATTAGTAAAGCGATTTGAGTATATTTTCCAGTACCGCAAAGATGGATAAATATTTGAGACATATTTTCAATTTAAAATTTTGTATGAACTGAATTTTCTCCTTTTGTGTACTAAATAATGCTTCTGTCAAAAACCTTAAAGGTTATACATTTGCAGTGCAATATATATTTTGCTTTACTTATGGTTCCACTGGAATAATTATTGGAGATGAAATAGTGAAATGTGAATAGAAATCGTGCTGTTTCTCTGACACTGCTATTTCCCATTTTGAGGTTTGCTGTTGGTACAGTTACAGCCTGATGGATTAGATTTCCAATGACTAGTTAAGCGATTTGTACCCCCAAGAAAAAGGCAATTCCTGCACGTAAAATCTTTGTATAACAAATGGGAGATGCAAATAGTAATAAGAGAAGGGTATTTCTGGAAATTATCTCATTGCAATTTAAAAATGGTACTTTGTTAGTCTGCAAGCAGCACTTTTTAAATGAATGGTTGTAGATTTGTAAATATGTAATGTTTAAATTTTATTTACCAAAAATACAGTATGTTGGATGTTTGCTTTGGTTTGTAGTTCCTTTAAAATATGCAAGTCAGTGTTCACAATGTTAAATTTTTTTTGTCTCATCCAAAAAAGTTTTACAGTGAGTCAATAAAAAGCTTAAAATCCTTCTGGTTATTTTCATTAACACTTTATTGGCTGGATTAGAGTGACAGGAATGTCTGCAGCTCAACTATATTGTATGCTCACAGGAGACATCGTTAACAATAAACCTTTCAGGTTTGTTGATAGTTGATGCTAGTGGCATTTTTCATACTGGTTAGATAGAAGACAGCACTAACAACAAGAGTTAGTGCTGGGAACAAGGATCTGTAAATTTCAGAGATCAGTGTCAGGATGAAAACAGAACTCAACTCTTTCAGCTTCCTCTTGTTGTAGTATGTCTGATTCCTGGTTTTAGCTTTTTACTAGCAGTAATGTGATATTCTAACCCAGATCTGTTTGGTCTCTTTAACGTAAGATGTCACTTCATGTAATATCACGCTGTTGGTAGCACTTACCGTAACTTTTAGGGGATTGTATTGCATCTGATCACAATTTAAAAGAAGCCATATGGATAGCTTCCATGGTTGCTGTGCAATTCTCGAATCCCGTGTTCTTCTGCATGCAGAAATAACTTACTGTTTTGCTTTTTCCTTGAAAACCTTATTACTACACTTCGAATAGTCTTGGGGGGGCAGCAAGAAGGTATGCTTCAGGTATGCTTCGCATATTCTGTGTACAGTTTCTTGGACGTAGGTGAAGAATATTGATTATAGATGCTTTATAGTGGCTTTCACCTGGAAGGATGAAAACTGTCTCCGTGTAGGGAAGTCATGGCAAACTAGCTACAACACAAACCTCTGGAACTGGTGTGCTCATTGCTTTTACGCAATTTGAGGGAGTTCATTTCTGAGATGCAGAACGTGTCTCTACACAGGGCTTCTGAGCAGTGTAGTTCTGTAAGGGCAAACCATAAAGGTCTGACTCTCTTCCCATTAAGTAAAGATCATTGATTTTGAATTTAAGCAGCTTATTAGATAAAACAGCGTGATTCTGAAAATACAATTTTAATGAGTAAACATTCTGTGCTGAAAATCAGTTCCATTACCTTAAGAGGATCAGCCACACCGAAAACCTGATGCATCAATATCATGTGTAGGCCCTTAGAGGAGTGCCTAAACATGTTCATTATTTGGTACTGGTCGTTTTATTATCTGGTCTTTTTCATATGCTAAAGAAAAACAGTAGAAGTAGACAAACCACTCAAGATTATTTTTTTTTAGTATGTTAAATATATTTTAATCTCAGTAAATTTGTTACAATTCAGGTTGCTTTGATTCAGTAGAACAATAGCTACCTTGAACCCCTTTTGATTTTTAGATGTATGCTTACACACATTGGAGCGTCCGGATGTCATACAGATACTGGGCAGGATATTATCCTGTCTTCTAACATCACGCTGATGATTAAAAACACAAAGTAAAGAGCAAACATAGTGAGCCCGAGTATTTTGTTCATTTTCCACCTACACGCAGCAATTGAGATGATCACGAATAGGAGCATCAGAAAAAGGAGAACAATTGCACAAAACAAACCATTGCTACTAACTGCAACTGGACCGAATCCGTTGAAGACTGAATAAAGAAACCAAGGAACTGGCAAACTGCAAGTAAAGGAAAAGTAGTTGAAATAAGTGTTTGAAGACAGCTTGTTTTCTGCATTATAAATAAGCAATTTTTCTAAAGTTTTACAGGGGAAAAACAATGCATGATTGCATTTGGTATAACTCAGCATGAATCTGATGATGTTGGCATGGAAAAATTGCATTTGGATAATGTATACACTATCATAATGCAATCCAAGTATCTAAAAGGGTTTTTAAAATAATAACTGTGAACTTAGTGTCTCTGCGTGCTCTCATGAAAGAGTAAGTCCTGATGTGTTATTGATGGAAGATACAGGCACAGATCCAGTCTTGATGCTTTATTGATGAAAGGGGCACAGATACCGAGCCTTGATTGCATAGAAACTGAATGTCTCTGAGTGACTGGATGAGTATCCTGCCTGTGAATCTTTGACATTAGCCAAAGATCAGTTGTATTTTGTCCTGAAAGATTGGTAATTTGCTGATTCACAGTTTGGTGAAAATGGTAGTGCCATTTCAAACTAAATAACATTATTTTAAGCTGTAGAACAATGATCTAAACTATCTGCAAATTTAATATTTACTCTGCAGCAAGTTACAAAAACCTATCTTTCCTGGCTTGGTTAGGTTTTCAAAAAGTAAAAATAAATACATGAACTAATACTCACCCAACAGTGATATCGAAGATATTGCTGCCTACAGAGCTGGAGACAGCCATGTCACCTAAGCCTTTCCGTGCGACAATGACACTGGTGATAAGGTCAGGGATTGATGTTCCTGCTGCCAGTATGGTTAACCCCATAATTTCCTCCGATATTCCAATTGTTTCACCAACCTAATAGGACAGTGACAGAGTACAGCTGTTAGTGTTGGAAGGCAGAATTTAATCGCTCTGTTCAGCCTTCTAGGTTTTGTGCCATATTTGAATTGAAATACTTCTCATCCCCTTAACCATCGTAACATTTTTCTGTTTTATAGGATAAAAAGTTAGATTTTATAATGCATGTTGATCTCTATTTTGCTCTATACTATAGATCACAGTAATCATCTGATCACACTGTTGCCAAGACCGAGGAAGTTAAAGTTAGTTACAGTGCAGCATGATCCTCTGTCCTAAACTTGCCTCTTCTGGATATATTCTACCTTTCCTACTCCAAATTTAACATTGGTTATGTATTATCCAAGAGCTTTGGGACATGATGGTCTTTGGATTTATGGGTGGATCAGCTCTGCTTTGAATGTGCAATAGATCATTTAATACAAATTGAATCTTCAAGATATAAAAATCTGTTTTCCAGAACAACAGGTAAATGTTAAGGCAATAGGAGTTGAGATAACTTAACAGCCTTCAGAATCAGAAGCTGTATTACCCTAGAATTTTAATTAAGTAAGGGATAATTTTGTTCTGCACAAATGCATTCATCAATGAATAGGAAGTATTAAGATAAATCTTGGTGGCACTTTTCCTTTCACTGATGCACAAATTCCCTTGGAAGCTCTTGAAAAAGAACTGTCAAATCAAAAAGAATGAAATTGAAAATTCCCTTTTGGGTTTTGACAAATTTTCTACTGTTTTAATGGATGACTGCAGCCCTAATTCATCAGATAAAATGCCACAGTGACACACTGTTCCGTATCTTTCCATCTACTTGTTTTGAAATGGTCTTGTTTGCAGACAGAAAATAAACCCCTCACCTGATGAGCCCACCACACCATAAGGTAAGAGAATACTGCAATCCAGATGATGGATCCAAAAAACGTGATGACAAAGAATTTCTTTGAATCCTGTTAAAACCAAGTTTGAAAAGAAAAACACTGAGAAGTTTCAGAAAAGTTAACAATCCTCAATTAAAACTAATCACCTGAACTACTTCACTGCAATCAATTGTTTTAATGTGGACCCCCGTCTCTGTATTTGTTGTGTTGTTTTTTGTTTGTTTTTCTGTCAACTTGATTAGATGACTGATAGTTGCTAGTCACTTGTGGGTTATTAAGTATCTGGAACTATGCTGTGCTGCATCCAGGGCTCCTGCCCCACCCTCTGCAGCATTAACAGCAGTTCAAGTATACAAAGACTCTTGACAGAAAAATAGAACTGAGGGGTCCTGCTGAGAGGAAATCTATAGTTTGGTTAATGAATCCAGCAGCAGAAGAATGATAGACTTACTGGGTTTCTAACATCAGGCATAGTGCTCCAGAGAGGGAAGACAATGGGAAAGAGGAAAAGGTAAATTGCTTGTTTTTTCCTAGTTTCTGGCCATTCAAGAGATAATGGCTCATCGTTTTCTTCATCGTCTGTGCTGTCGTCATCACTGTCATCCTCGCTCTCAGAGCTGCTGTCTTCTGAGTTATCACTCTCTGAAGAGGGCTGTAGGTTGGGGGGAAAAAAAAAAGCCAATATGCTTTCACACTACCAAGGTGCTGCACAGCATTTATTCACCATAGCTTTGCCATGGCAGAGGTCACGTTTGTAACGTGGCTGATGGTAACCACAGCCCACATCTTGTTGTTGTGGGACAATATCCAGGTATAGCCTGTCTGGGTGGAGATGCTTCTAGGTGATGAGAGGACTTGTGATTGTTAACTATTTTGTGTAAGTCAACTAGAATGAACTTTCAGGCAGGATTTTGGCACAAGTAGAACATTTACTGTCTGTTTGAAAATCTTTCCTCATCAGAACAGCCAAATTTCCTCGATTGAAAGGCAGGATTAGGGAAACGAAACACAAAGTCATGCTGATGTACACAATACAGGCAGTTATTGATCTTGCCTTATCTTGGAGTAGCCCTCTAACCTCAGAGGAGTCAACTGAGGAGAAAATGCTATATACATGTAGGAGTAGTTGGTGTCATGTTTTAGACCTGATTTGTCTTTGGTCTTAAGCTTAAACGTATAAACCAACTCATCGCTATACCTCATCACTGCACATACTCTATTTATAGTTGCTAATTATGGGAAATGCATTGGTTTGTATTCCAAAAGCTCGAGAGAGAGAGAGAGAGAGAAAGCGTCTACGTGAAGTTTGGTGTGGACTGAGCTCTTACTGCCTGTGATCCTTCAAATACCTGCCCATCCTGTGGTGCGTCTGCCTTTTGTTTGTCTTTGCTGGGTTCAGAGTCACTGGCAGGAGTTACCTGAACGGTCTTCGGTGCCTGCTTGTCCTCTTCTGCTAAAGTTGACAAGAAGGAATAACGTTTTCAGTCATGGTAGCATCAGGTAATCACCTCCTGTGTCAGCAGGTGGGTTCATGTTTACTACAAAAATGTGTGGTATTTCATGTTCAACCTAGTCTGGTGGCTTATGCTTTCTGCTCTCTGTCTACTGTGAATTGTCATTTGTAAAAGCAGGGCAGAATCTGGCCAACCTGGTACAGAAAGTCATAGGAGCATCAACGTAGTGCTCTGAAACTACTGCACGAGGCACATGTATAACAACAAGGAAATGCTAATTATCTGATCTCCATCTGAACAGTGTTTCTTGGTTTCAGTCTGGATTCTAAAGACTATCAGAGCTATCCTTACAAGCCAGAAAGATGTAAAGCTTTGTTTCCCCTTTTCTCAGTTAGAGCATGGCATTCTCTGGGGAACTGATGCTGTCTGATGCTTCTGAAAAACGACTGTTACGTGCTACCAGACTTCAGTCCCTGATCACTTGGTACATATTCAAGTACCAATAGAAAAGTGCTGACACATACAAGGAAATAAATGCAACATCCTCTGTGCTGTTCCTCTCTTAACCTGCAAAGCCAAGAGGAATGCAGAAACCACAGAGAGCAGTGCAGATACACGGATCACACACAGCAGAGGTGAGAGGGAGGGCCTGACTCTGACTCATGATCCAGTGGAGTTGATGCGGTGCTGAAAACTTGCACCAAGAATTTGTTTTGTTTCTTTTCTTGTTTGTTCTCATTCATAAGGGGGATGCCCAGTGTTGTTAGGTACACAGGTGACTCTTGTATTGCAGCAGTGAGCTTCTGGAGGTGGACCTCCCACACAAAATTTTGCTTATTTTTCTAAATATCCAGCCTTGTTAACAGTACAGATCCATATTGTAGCATAGGCCAGCTCTTCCCTAATCATTTCAGAAAGTGCTGTATCAGTAGTGAAATAGAAAAAGGAAGAACTATCTGAAGTCAGGATGCACAGACCCTTAGAACTGCTTTAGGCAGTCGGCATGGTTTTTCTCTGTGGAAGAGTCTTCTGTGCCCTTTTGTGCTTTTCTGCAAGCATGCCTAATTTCCTGGCTAGAATGAAAGTATTTTGTTTTAAAGAACACCTCATTCACAGGGTCTACCAAAAATCAGCAGCACAGCAACACCCAAATGCTGTCTACAGTGGGCTGATTTCCCCTCTTCCACCCTTCTGGTTGCAGTTTACACTACATCCTCACAGTGTTTTTTGTTTGGAACCTATCTCCCTAGCCGGTCGTGTGGGGATGGCTTTTATTGTCCACTGTTAGTGTACATCAATTGATTTCTGCTGCATTATTACAGCAGCCACCTGTGATCAGTAATAAAATCTGTCATACTGTAGCGTTTCTTTGCCAGCCATTGGATATTGAGAGCTGGGGATGTGTGGGATTACAGCGCAATAAGGCAAGCAGCACTGACCTTTCTTGCACTCACCTTCTGATTTTGATCCTTGCCCAGCCAGAGAGTCCACCTTGGCCTTGGCTATGTTACTCAGGATGTCAACCTTATCTTTAAATTTTGCTGTGAATGAGAAAGAGGCATTTGTCAGCAGCTGACAACTATGCAGGCCCCTCTTTACCTGCCTCCCCATCACCAACATACCCTTATTCTTGCCTTGTTCCTCATACCTGGTTTGCAGTCAACATTGATTTTGAGTTACCTTTCTAGCTGTGCCCCTAAGGTTTTGGCCACTGCTAGTTGACTGTGTTTTATTTAAATGCTTAGTACTACAGTAATTATGCCAGAGATTTGATATGTAACTAATACCCTTGTATTTAAAAGAGGATCTAGAGGGAAGATGAAATCCTTTTCAATTCGGTAATACGAGGGGATATCTGCACTTTTCAGGGAGTAAATGCAGAGGGAGCAAGAGGAATTTCAATGCAATATAATTTTGTTCCCAAAGGGCTGATGACTTTGTTCAGGCTAGATTATGTACAAGCTAAAAATGACACCTTCCTTCTGCCATGTGGCTGCTAAAGAGGCTTTGCTGTGCTGCTTGCAGCCTGGCAATCTGATGGTAAGGGGAAAAAAAACTATTTTATGTTCCGGTTTTTGGAAAATGCTATTTCAAAGTATATCCGAATGACTCCCCAGTCAGAGAGACACTTCGAGCTTAACCTGAGCTCTTGGTATCCAGTTTCAATATGGCTCAGGCTGTCCTGCAAAGGATTACCCAGGAGATCATTTTCACCTGTGCAGTGTCCAGTCCTGTGTTTCTGGAACTGCTGAGGACTTTTTTTATTAAAAAGAATGCTCTGCTCAGCTGAGCTGCTTTGTAATTATTTTGTAGAAAACTCTGAAGCTGTGTTTCTCCATAGTTAGATGTTGCATTCAAATGTCTTAACTCCTACTCTTATTGAAAGTGAGTAAGTCACCGGCTCAGAGCAAAGCCTCACTTTGCTCTAAGCTTTATCCTCTGCTGAGCTGCCTACCCTGTGACTGAGCTGAGGGTCGCAGAGTTTGTACATGGAGAGGCACAAGAAGTTATGCCTGGCTTGTGGGCGGGGGCTGCAAATTAACTCAGTGTGATAAAACTTTCAGAGGAAAATAATCTACTGTGCTGTTGACTGTGCAACCAGAATGTGTTGTTGTCATTTACCTCAAGGGCATGGCCCTGTCATTTTATTCATTGCCATGATACTGAGTTAATAGAAGTAGCAGGTCCAAGCCATGCAGGAAGATCTACGGTTCTGAACTGAACCTCAGGAAAATCAGTGGATTTTGGATAGGTGTCCAGGATCTGTTATGGTCTCTGACACTGAGGCCTCTGGGGATGAGTCCTATTCTGGTGTGATTCCCTGACAGAAACACTTTTCACCAGCTTGGATTTCCAATAAAAATTGGAATGGTTGGAGAGAGGTAAAAGGATGAGCTCCTTTGAAAGGTTGGCTGGGACCAAAGAGCCCAACTCTCTGCTTCCATTTGCTGTTGAAGCATAACAGAGGGAATATGAAGCGTTTTGCTTCATTCTCACTCTCAGCTGCTGCTAAGCACAAGCTATGAGAGGCAACGAAGAGGTGACCTTCTGCTCCCAGTCTCCTCCAACCACTGAAAAACACTCTTCCTCTGTTCAGCTTCTCCCAGAAGCTGTCACAAAAGCTTCTGTCAGCAGGGTCAGGGCGGTCAGGCCCAGTCCGAAAGTGATTACATAAATTCAAGCTCCTGGCTCCGTGCCCTCACCTGGGCCGCAGGCTGTGAGCACTGACCTGAGCGGAGCCTGTGAGCAGCATCCCTCTGTCAGGATAAACAGCTTAGGCCCAGGGCACTATCCAGTTCGTGTGAGATCAGCCTCATTTAAAAAGGTGTTAATTCCTCTGACACACTTTCTGTGCAGGATGTACTGAGATTGGAGGAAGAGTTGGCTATAAGCTGGCCAGATCTGCAGGTCAGCATGGGGAGGAAGGATATCTGTCAGCTCAGCCCCTGCTAGTGCTGGGGATTAGCCCAGCTCTGCCGAGCAGGCACCGTGCTCGCTGTTTCAGCAGCCAGGGACCTCAGCCCTCTGGTGCAGCCACAGGTCCTGTCATGGCCAAGCACTTTGAGGGCACTGCCAGCGTTCATGGTGCTGTGGTGTGCGTGCCAGGCTGCCCTCTCAATGACAGGGCAGTCCCTGGGCGTGATTTCCTCACCGGGGAGGTGCTGACTGGGTGCTATCAGCTTCCAGGAGCTGGTGTACAGGGAGATCTCCCTTCAAGCTCCATCAGGTTCATGCTGTGTGCTTCAAAGTCCGCTCAGCTGCTGCACTGGTGGGTCTCCAGCTGCCTTTGGGTGCTGCTTTTTAAGTATTTGTTCTGCTGGTAACTGTGCCACCTGGTCTGAGAGCCTGTCACACAAGGCATGCCTATATCCAGGAGCCCTGAGATAGCCTCCAGGCAGGTTTCTGCCCTATGGATTGCCAGCCTGTAGTTGGGGTTGCAGCTGCACTTCTGCCTTGAATTTAGCTCTTGTATTTAATTCTTTGGCTCTAATATTTAATCCAACTTATTTAACTTACTTACTAACTTACTAACTTACACCATGAATGATGGGGAGGATTTTTTCTTTAAAATTTGGCATGAATCTGAGGGATTCTGCTGTCCTAAAAGTGCAAGTTAAAAAAATATATTTTTAATCTCATGGTTCTTTTTGGCCCTTTGTATCATGTTTCTCTCCTTTAAAACAAGTGATTGAATGCTAAAGAAGCAAGAAAAAACTGTAGCTGCCTTCAGTTTTTGAGCTCAACACTGCTTGCTGCTTTATTCTAGTCTAATTTCTAAAACTATTAAATCTTTAAGTGGGACATACTGAGAGTTAGGCAGTTCTAACAACACGGCTGCTGAATCCTTTGCCTTCATCCAAAAGTAAAAGCAGGTTTCTGTCATCATCTCTGTTTGACTGTAGTGTGTACAGGACAATCTGATAGTAAGTCTGGAGGCTTAGAAATGAGAGGGTCCCTCCGTGTTTCGAAAATCCTTGTTTCCTTTTGTTCCTCAACAGTTCCCTCTGGTGTCTAGCCAGGAGATCTTGGAAAGAACTCAAGCTCTGCTTCTACACACTTTCAGAGAAAGTAGGGAAAAGACTAAAGTTGCTAGAAATCACTAATTTTAAAAGTGGTACTTTTAAAACATAAACTTCTGTCAAAAATATAGTTCAGAATGCAATGTAAACGTTAAAACTTCTAAAGCAAAACACCTGATCTTCTGTAGGCAGAGAAAAGGACTTAAATAATAATCTTTTCCTAATACAAAAAGAAATAAACATTCTGAACTTAATCCATTGTTCAAATGAGAAATTCTGTTCCGCAAGGGGTTTTGCATTAGGAACAGTGAAACAAAGTTTGTATCCTTTGCCTCTGGAAGTTGTTTTTGGAGGCCCAGTGCTGTCAGTTTAACACACTTTTTAATTCTTGCTGCTCTGAGACAGCTTCTGTGCTGCCAAGTTAAATGTAACTGCAGCATAAGTAAGGAAGCCCTAGAGAGATCCTACTTGCAGTAGGTTAAGGTAGGAGCTGCTGAGAAATAGTCGGCAACCTTTTTGTTTTGTGGAGTGTTCTTTACCACAGCCTCTAAGTGCTGATGCTACAGGCTTTGGCTAGAAGGAACAAGGACCCTTGAGGACAGATAGATTGATTTGGGATCATCTTTTATACTGGAACCTAATTACAGAAATGTGTCTGGTACAGACTGTTCTGTACATGCTGCAAAGAGAGGAACTTTATGGGTGATCAATGGGAACCAGGCACCCAGCTGTCCTGAGGGCACCGAAGGGCTGCAGTAATATTAACACAAAGGCTGTGCTTGCAGTCATGAAACACCTTGGCAGGGTCAAATCCTTTTCAGAATCACCCTGGGGGAGTCACTTCATCTTTTTGGCAAAGGCTGAAGGCACTTAGGTGGCTCAGTTTATTCAGAAATGATTCTTTTTCTCTGGATTATCTTTTCTTTAGGTATGAATTTACCAGAGCAAGGAGTGTCTCCTACAAGATACATAGTACCTGGGACACTGGCCCCTTGATTCTGAGAGCTGTGCTGTTGTAATATTGGTAACTTTCTTTATCATTACCTTTTATTTATCATTACATTTTCTGTTTCAGCAGTGTTGCGTGGAACAGGTATGCACCTGCGGCAGAGGTTAACTTGGTGGCATTATAATAGCAGAGTCTAAGGAAAAACAGGTTTTTGGAGGGACTGCAGACCATCCTCGCTGCTCTGATGAGAGTTGCTGAGGTACATAAGGTCACGCTACCATCTAGTGGCTGCAGCACATAGAGACAGTAACTCAAAGTCTGCCTGGCTGAAATGAGAGGGGAAGTTTTCTTTCAGAGGGAAAATCCAAACCACTCCCCAGTCCTAGTTATTCAATCTTCACAAGTCACGGCACTGCAGCCATTGAAAAGCCTGGCTTTTCGATGAAAATCTGGCTGGGGCAGTGCTGTAACACTTTCCTTGTCCTGGGCTAGCACTTTTGGGTCCCTGCAACTCCTGCTGAGGTCCAAGGGTTTCACTGAGCTGAGGATACCAACCTCAGTCAGAAAGCCAAGTGTGTGCACGCCTGAGGCTGCACAAAGGCATGTAGAGGTGCAGGAAAGTTAAAGTGTTGGAGGGTCTCTGAGTGGCAACAATCCCTCGGGTCTAGCACTTTCTGATGCTAAATCAAATGTCCTCTCATATGTTTTTGGTTTTAACCCTGTGCTGTTCACTCCACTTTTTGCAGGGAGCAGAATGGGGGGGGCAGTACAGCAAACCCTGATGAGTCTGGCTCTTGTTAGGCTATGATTAGTAATTTTATAGGTGCCTTCACTAAAATCTGTCAAAACGGACGCTTTTCTTTCTTGTTGTCCTTATAAAGCCTCCTTTGTTCCCTCTGTCAGTTCATGCTGCTGCGATTTTGATCTGGAGAGTCCTTTTTGTAACCTCACTGACAGACACGAGAGACATTTATCTGCTTAGCTTCAATCTCTCTTTGAATGGACAGCAGATAATCTCTTTAGAACAAGTAGGGCAGGGGAGGGGAGGGACAAGGCATATGCTAAGCTAGGAAAGAAAACCTAAAAAATGCCTTTTTTAACATTCTTTAGCATTTCTTGGAAAATGAACCCTCACCCTGCGTTTGGATTAAAATTGATACAAGGTAGCATGTTTAAGACTTGTGTAGAAAGACTGAGTATGTCTGGAGATGTGGCTCCTCTGCACCTTGGGCAATTTAAAAGGTGTCTCTTAGTCCTGAGCTTATCAGCTCTTGGATCTTGGGCAGTTGGCCCATTGCCTGCAAAGTGCTGTGGGTAGAATCACAGAATGGTTTGGTTTAGAAAGGACCTTAAAGATCATCTAGTTCCATCCTTCAAGGGCAGGGAAACCTTTCTCTTCACCTTTGGTCAAACACTGGAATAGGCTTCTTAGAGAGGTGGTTGACACCCCGTGCCTGTTCTAGAGACATGACTGCTTGGGGTGTACTGGGAAATATGATGAGACAAAAATTACAGGCCTTGCCTTCAGTTATTTTCACGGTTTTATGCTTAGTGGTGCTTCTACCAGCAAAAGACATGCCCCCAGGTTAAACTGCTCTGTGATCAGGGCTGCAAAATGAAGTCCCTCGGGTGTGGAGCATGCACTCACCTCCTGCCAGGGGGTCCAGGGTGTGGATCATGAGTTGGAAGATGGTGCTGCGCATTTGAGAGTTGTGCAGGGAGGCTGAGCTGCTGCCTCGCTGTAAGGCTGATCCAGGCTACAGAAAGGTACAACGCAGCAGTCAGTAGCAGTTTCCTCCTCAAAACATCTTAACTCTTGGCTTTGTTCTGTGCAGGGGAGGCATTTATGCAGAGGCTGATCTCCCAACCCTAGGAACAGTAGGAACCCTTCAGTACTTGCTGTGGGAAAGGACAGATGCTACCAGCCTCTGCTCTGGGAGCCCAGGAGGAAAATCAGCCACAAAACCAGGTCAGAAAAATTATGCTCTGATTTCCTCTATACCTGTTTTACCCTGTTTAAAGTGTAGAACTAATAGCACTCTGCTAGTCAAATCCACTCGGGCAACCTGAGATATCTCTTAGTGTTTTTTTTTAAATTCCTTTTGAGGACACAACTCAGCCAGGTGTTCTCTTAATTAATTAAGCTGAGAATACAGTGCCAAATGTGGCTGGTTCTTTGCATGAAGTGGGATCTGGTCCACGTTTTTTGATACAGAAAGTGACACCTTTATTCACAACCTAACACGGGGAGGGGCTCAAAATATGGCTTCCTTTCCCAGCTAAGTTGCCTAGACCTACCTGCAGCTTCTTCCCATCTGCTGGCTTCTTTGTTCCATCGTCTGCAACTGCCCCACTGCTTTTCTGCATGCAAACAAGAAGAGAAAGGACTGAATGCCATTACTGCTTCACCTGCAGGAATCTAATCTAATTCACCTTACAGGATCTAATGGCAGTTCTTCAGGCCAGTGTCTGTGAGACAGTGGGAAGGCTAATACAAGTGGCTATGGATGCTACTGAAAGAGCCAAAGCCATGTGCTCCCCTCACAGCCACGTGGCCACTAAGGGAGGCAGGATTCTGCCTGCAGCTCCTTGGTGAGGATGCGGAGATGGTCCCAAAAGGCCTCTACCTTCTGATTCCTGGAGACGTACACAGCCCCAGACTTCATCCCCAAACACCTATATTCTGACTCATTTTCCAGCTGAGGCAGACTGAAGGTGCAAAGGGATGTCTTTTTCCTGTGATCAGCATTACTTTCCGTGTAAGTAATTAATTTTTCCCAAGGGCTAGCCCCAGCAGCTCCATGTCATGGTACTCTATGCTAGTGTGAATTCTCTGTAAGCTTAACTTACAAGAGTTTGTTTCCTTGAGTCTGAAGGGCTGGTAATTTGTGATAATCTGTGATACACATGTGTATGGCTGCAGTATTTTGCATGTGCATCCCACTGGAATGTAACACATGAGATCTCAGGACTCCCAGCCACAAACCCTGGCCAAAAGCCAGATCAGGAGGAAAGAAAGGCACTTTCCCTGTTCTGCACGCCTTCAGCTATCCTCACCACTCTTCCTTCCATTCCTTTAATTATGTGAAGGGAGTGTGAAGACCAGAAGGGACAAAACAGAACAGGCTTGAGCGCCATCACTGAGGCATGCATCTGCCTGGTGAACCATGCCAATGCCAGAGGACAGTGTGAAATCTCTGCTCCACAGCTGGCAGTAGCACCAGTCAAGAGGACAAAGATGCAGTAGGAGTAGGAGCAGGGGGAATGGACAGAGGAGAAGTGTACAGGCAGACTCAAGGGAGTCTGTTCTGTTTGAGTATGCACTTTGTCAAGGAGATGCAGATTTTCATTGTGTTTTATGACAGAATGAATTATTTCCAACTTGCCCTTTGAACAATAAGGACACCAACCTTCCGTATGTGCTCTGCTGATGCTGCCTGCACAGCACTTAGCTTCTTGTTCAGCTCCTGCTTCACCCATTGTTCTAGGTACACGTTGTATTTCATAGTGAACACATATGTGGCATAGGCAGTCAGTAAAAGGAGGCTTTCCCACCAATCAATGACACTGTCTAGGAAAAACAGGATGAGCATCATTAAGTCTACAATGTAGAATGAGATGTCTCTAAATAAAGGCCACCATGTCAGGTGTAGTATCTCCCTTGAGAAGAGGGCACAGGTGCCAATGACAAAGAGGATATTAAACACCGCTGAGCCCACAATGGTACCGATGCCCACATTGCTGTGTGAGATGAAGACACCTATGAGGGAGGTGAAGAGTTCTGGTGCTGATCCACCTGCTGCCATGAAGGTGGCTCCAGCCACATCTTCAGAGATCTGCAACTTCTCTGTGATCACTCCCAAAGCAGGGACAAAATACTCATCACACACTATGGCCAAGGCCACAAATACATACATCATGCCAAAGATGTGAAGTACAACCCACCCTTGCCTGCGTTCTTCCACACTGAATAGGTCCTGGGGATATTCTCCTTTGGACTCATATGCTGGCTTTTCATCCGGGTAGCTTTCACTGGCATTTTCTCGCTGTGGTGTTGTTCCCACTGATGTAGTGGTGGGCACAGTTGGCTCAGCATCCACATATACACAGTGCCTTATTTTGGGTGCTGCTGTGACATTGCCTGTTGTGACAGTTTTGTTGCTGGAGAGGTCCCTGGAGGTCACTTTCACGGGGTCCTTGGGTTGGGGTGATGTGTGCAGTGCTGGAAGGGCAGAGGGGCTGAACTGGAGCTGGTAGACAGAGAGGAGCAACACTATGGCAAGCAAGAAAAAGATTCGGTTCCGTTGTAGCCGCCTTCTCCGTGGTAAATGCATTTCCTAAAGGTTCAAAAATCAGCTCTGTGTCCAGAAGCCACTGAAGACTTCTCTTGATCAGCAGCTTGCGCTTATATCCACCATTGGAGCTGCTAACTGATCTTAGGCATCAGGAGTGAAACTGCATGACACAAAGTGTAGAATCCTGCAAAAGAAGGTCTAGTGTGAAAAAGAAAGTAGTGCAACCTCCTACCATATGGGTAACATTCAATCAGTGAGTGCTTTTCTATTTTTCAATAAATAGAAATGGACCTAAACCAGTAAAGTAAGATCTAAATTCAAGTTTCTACCTTTGTATTTTTTTACTGCTGGAGGCTATGCTGATTAATAATCATAGGTCTAGCTTAATAAAGGCAGGCATTGTCTGAGGTGGTCCAATCTGAGCTGAATTCTGATCCACTCAATGCTCACATCGAGGAGCTATTAAGGTTTGTGTTTTCACTGGAGTCCATTAGTTATTTTGCAATATTAATAATTGGGCCAGCATTCTGCAGGAGGGAGGATATGGCTTCTATCAAGGAGCCTATTAGCACTCTAAACTGCTAGAAAAGAAGCTCTGAAGAAAAACACATGCTGTTAAAACCTCCCTTGAAACAGACCAGTTATTCACTTAGGTAACCTCAACAGGTGTATGAAAACTGTTTGATAGTTCCCAACAATGCTGCTCTGTGGCCCTCCAGCCTTGACTCCCACAGAATATAAGCCAAGCAAATGGTGAGCCTTTACTTCCAGTTTGAGAAAAGCAAAAGGAAGGCTCAGTTCTAGTAACACTTGGGGTGCTGAGCTTCCATTTGTTTCTATGACTACATATTTTCCAGCCTTTCTGTAGAAGACAGAGCTGGCAAAGTAGAACTGTAATCATACCTTTTATTAGGGGATAATTAGCATATCTTGCACAATTATTTGAGCAGCATTTTGAAAGAGAGACAAATGATAAATGCTAGAGCAACAGAGCCTACATCTGTGACAGTACGGAGACAGTGACTAGGGGCTGGACAGAATTTACCCTTCAGCACTGCTTGGATGTTTTACCTTAGAATATCACTCTTCATGGATTCTCTCTCTTTTTTTTTTTTTTTTCCTCTATTCTTGAGCTGGATGTGAATCACAGTTTTGTAAGCCATTCTCAGATAAGCTCTTCATGCAAGTTAGCACACTTACCCTCTTGCATAACACCCAGTGAAGTAATCAGCCTAAATTTCTTGCAAGACAGGCATTATTATCTTCTTTTAAATAGTTGGGAGGATCACTAAGGCAACAGTAATAGAGGGTCATGGGAGTACCTAGATAAATAGATGGTATAAGCTTTGCTTTTGATATGCAAAAAGTACATGAACATGCATATGGCAGAACTGAATAATGCAATACTTACCACAAATTGCACATTAACAGCAAATAACCCTTGCTAATAAAAATAAAAGAGTGAAAAGAAAGACACACGGGGAACAGAAGACATGTGAATACATCCCCCTATTTAAATGCTCAGTTTTACTCCTCTCCGGAATAAGCTGTTTAAATAGACCTTTTGCAAGAACTATAACCAAAGCTAGGATGAACTGTTATGAGCTCTCCAGCCTTTCAGCAATACCTGACCATCAGCCCCTTTGTTTCCTCTAGTTTTGTAACTTCAGCACTTCTTTTCCAGA
This sequence comes from Anas platyrhynchos, assembly GCF_047663525.1. Taxonomy (NCBI): domain Eukaryota; kingdom Metazoa; phylum Chordata; class Aves; order Anseriformes; family Anatidae; genus Anas; species Anas platyrhynchos. Next base: position 22,543,816 of record NC_092597.1, on the reverse strand, counting down.
GAATATTGTGTCTTACAAGTCAGGTCCTGATCAGCTCCTTTCTCACTGGTTGGACTGTCTCAGTCAAAAGAGATCTCAAGCAATCATACAAACTTCCACAGCTTACCTTACAAAGATGCTGTCCAAAAGGATGAGGAATACCAGCGGTTGAACGTAGTGCTGGAAATTTCTTTGATACTTAACAGCCGTTTGGGAGATGCTGGTGCAGGGAGAGGCAGATGAAAATGATCCCATTTTCACTATGCCTCTGCAACAGAGTTCTAATACAAGAGAGGGTCAGTTGTGAAGGACATATTACTGAAGGAATAGCCAATCCAGTTTAATACCTGCAACCCTAAGAAGATTATACAGTATTGTATAGATTTGGGTCTATCTCTGAAGCCAATACCTTTGTCTGCTACTACAGATTATTCTCAGTATGAGGGCAGGCGATAATTTCCAGTAAAAACTACAATGTAAAAGCACCAACTCTGAGACACCTACCATCAGCTGTGGAAGAGCTGTCCACTGCTGGGGTAAATCACCTTGCTTCTCTGTGTGGTGCAGTGGTCACTTCAACAGAAGAACAAGAAGATTCTGAATTGATAACTTTAAAACAAACTTGTCTGAATGGAAATGGTACACTCAAGCTTTGCAGCCGAGCTCACCGACACCCCTCATGCTCACCCCCATGTTTACTGAGGTGGGAGAAGGACGTCCCTCAGCCAACTTGGATGCTTTTTCCTAACCTTTTATCTATATACAGCTGTCTTTGTTGATTGTTGCTGTACTTTTCCAGAGTAGTGGCATTAAATTAGATTGCTTCAGCTTTACTGATAACACCGTTTTTCCAGTTGTGTAAGATGCAGGTGAGAACGATGCAGGTCAGCCACTTTACGTATATCAGAAATCAGGCGACTTACTGGGCTCCTGGTGACCACTTTTCTATGGCTATTACTTTTCCCATGGTTATTTTCTCCTCTGATGCACTTCTGTGAGGAAGAATTAATGTTTATTGGAAAATTCTTGAGTTTTTCCCTTTCTCAAATAGCCTCTCTGTCCTCTTGGGTTTTGCCAATGCTCATGGACCTTCCCCAGACAACAGCAAGAAAAACCTCTTGGCCAGTTTTTCTGTTTGTTTGTTTGTTTTGATACAAGTGTGCTTCTACACAGAAGGGGAGCCCAAGTTCTTCCTCAGACCAAGCTGCAAAAAGCTCAATGAGGCACCAAGGCCTTATATTCCGTACCTCAAACACCTCACACTTTGCTCTATGCACTGAACTAATTCGCCTGTTTTCTGAGAGGGGCTATTAACATTTTAAACAACACTGTGTGCTCTGCACCGCAGAAATACCACACAGCTGCAGGTTATTGGCCGAAATCAACATTTTGAGGGGTTTTGAGGTCCCGCGCTCGGCATGTGGAGAGGTGGGGGTGGGGGCTGAGACCCCACCGGGCGCTGCCGGGCTCAACGCGGCCGCTTGTGAGGGGGCTGTGGGGCCGATACCTGTAGGGAGCAGGGCCGGTGGACTGCGGGGAATGGCCCCGGTACCGACCCCGGTACCAGTCCCGTCCTTTCCGATAACCCCGACCCAGCCCGGCCCCTTCCAGCCGCGGCCGCATCGTTCCGGGGAACACTTTGTGCGGCGGACCCATGGCGGCCGGGCGGGCTGAGGGTGAGCGCGGCGGAGCCTCCGTTCCCCCTTCCCCGGGCACCTCCACCACCGCCTCCTCCACCTCCAGCACCACCGGGGCCGCAGGGACGGGAATCCACGAACCCCCCCGAGCCGTCCCCGGGGGGAGCGGGGAAGGCTCCGCGGAGAGGGGCCGCTGAGGAGGGGGCTCCCCCCCCGCTGGGGTCCCCGGGCTTTTCGGGGGGTCCCTGCGGCTCCTCTGCTCTCTGAGGCTCGTCCCAGGGCGGGCACGCTGCTGCCAGGCATTCCCAGCCCCCCAGGAGCAGATCCTGCACTTTTGGTTTATTTTCTGCCATAATCTGTGCTAAAAACCCAGTTTTGGGAGTAAAACTTTAAGTGGGGCTTCCCCCTTCTGCAGAGGGCAAGGGCTGGTGTGGGGCGAGCCTGGCAGGGTCAGGGCAAGATGTGTTCCCCCATAGCTGTTGTTTAATAATCATTTGTGGCCTTTTTTTGCTGTCATGCAGTGGATCTCCATTCTCTGCTGAGGTAGCTGAGAGGAGCAGCTCATCATGCCGACGGTGGTGGTGATGGACGTGTCGCTCTCCATGACACGGCCGGTGTCGGTGGAGGGCTCTGAGGAGTACCAGCGGAAACACCTGGCGGTGCACGGCCTGACCATGCTCTTCGAGCACATGGCGACCAACTACAAGCTGGAGTTCACGGCCTTGGTGGTGTTTTCGTCGCTCTGGGAGCTGATGGTGCCATTTACAAGAGATTACAACACGCTGCAGGTAGGGTGCATGAAACCCCAGAGCAGTCACTTGTCAATTAAAAAAAAAAAAAAGTTACGTGGTTTCATGTTGTCCTGTACACAGTGTCATAAGCACAGTATTTTTATCCTTATTTTAAAGATAGGTGAAATCAATGCATGTGAAGTGTTCCACTACTTAACAAATCATACCTTTGCAGGTGACCTCTGAAGCATTGTTAATTAAGTTAAAAGTAGGGAGTGAGAAAACCAAGAGGAAAGGGTTGAAGTTTTTGTGACACACTTTTTTCTGTAGTTGTTGATTTTGATAAATGGTGAGGCGGACAGGAGTGTTTAGAAAGGTTTTGAGTCCAGTGATTTGGTAGAGAGAAGATGCTTTTAACAGTGCGTACCAGTTGAAACAGGGTAAGAATGAGAACGAAGGGGTTTTAGGCCTTGCAGATGTGATGGAAAGTGGAGAGACCATGGAAAGGGTAGAGTCTGAGAGAGAAATTTGATATGAATGCTGTAAGGCATTGAAAGTCTCAGTCCAATAAAAATTGTACATGTGTATCTGGTTGTCATATATACTATTAAGAAAGAATGATATGTCAGTGTCATAGGTCACAATGTATTCATTAAGTTTTCAGTTGTGCAACAGATTTTACAAGATACTCTCTGTTAGGTTTTTATTTTACCATTTGAAGGCCAGTACATTCTCTTTGGTTAATTTTTCCCTCAGGGAATTTCTGAAAGCCAAGAATCCAAGCAAGCTCCCCTAGCATGTTAGTTTTACAGCTGCACCCTTCTTACTATGTGGTGTTAAGTGTGAAGTTTTCATTCTAAGAAGAAAAGCTGGTTTACGGTTATAGAAATAGGATATGAGTTTTGGATTCTCTTACTCTCTGCCGAAGTGTTTTCATGAGACAAGCTCCTTGTGGCCTACTTTCTGAATCTGTGAGAAGTTGGAGTTATTCTGACACCTGGGAGGATTTTCTAAGCTAAAATCCATTGAGCTGCATTGCGAGGCTACTAAACCTGGCACTCTGAGGTGTCACGTCTTCATGGTCTTTTCAGTGGGCCTCGATGGAGGAAAGAAATGTGATTCACTTTGAGCAACGAGGTGGTGGTTTGCAGTACGTTTGGAGCTCTTTGGCTGGAATGTTCAGGAATGCAAAATGTTGTTAATGCTCATATATTACAGAGTAGGATTGGAAATTAATACTTCAAGTTAGACATCGATTCAGTTTTTTACTTTCCTCTTTTTCTCTGAGACATGCAATACTAGATAGTAGAGTTCCTTCAAAACTAGCTGTTGTGGTTATCTCATGATGCTGTTCACAATTTCTTCTCTCTCTCTCTCTCTCTCTCTTTTAATCTTTGCAGGTCATATGTGAGCATATAGCCTGTTGTATTGTGTTGCAATGCAGTTGTGTTACAAAGCAAACATACTGGCTTACCACAGAACTGTGAATACTCTCTGTTTGCTGGTAGTGATTTTTCACCCAGCAATAACTGTGGTGTTTGTTTTTACAGGAAGCTCTAAGTAACATGGATGATTACGACAAAACCTGTTTAGAGTCAGCACTGCTTGGGGTTTGCAATATTGTCCAACAAGAATGGGGTGCAGCAATTCCTTGCCAGGTATGTTTGATTTTCACTGTTCAGAGGATGTAGCATATCCTCAATACTCCCTGTAAGCTGCAGGAGGAAATGCAAATGTAATGTGAAAAGTTTGAATATTCACAGGCATTCTGGTACTAGAGGAAGATGAAGAATTAACATTTTAGATAGACCTGGGATATGAACAGAAAGTAGTATTTATTAAAACATCAAGAAGTTAGAAACTGTACAGTTCTCTCCACTACAACACATTGGACAGAAAAGTGTTTGGGGATGCTGCGTATCAGTGATGTTCCCTTTACACACCTTTTAAGTTGTAAAATTTGGCTCAAAAGTACTCTTTTGAAGGCTTAGCATTTGATCTGGATGTGATGTTCCTTCCCAGGAGCCTTGGTCAGCTTGGAAGGAGTGTAGTCACACCTACAGTAACCTTTCTGCTCTGGTACCTGATGGTTTCCAGGGCTTGTCACAGTTCCAAGTCTCAGACAACAGCACAGAGTACAGCTGAGTGTGTTTTGATCTGTCTTCTCTCCCTACTGAGTCATTTAGCGTGCATCTGCTCACACATTCCATCCAGCCTTTGCAGCTCTCAGCCTTCTGAATTTGCTGTCTCTTACGGCAGAGACTGCTTTTAGCCCTCAATTTTCCGAGATACTATGAGCCTGTTGCTCTTTGGGTTAGGATATAAATTCAGTAATTTTGCAGCTCAGTGAGCTAGGAACATCTCACAAGCAATATTCCTTTCGGAGAAAGAGGGTAGAAGTTGATTGTCTAGACAATGCTTTGTAATCTAACCAGGATAAAAGGCACCTTGGAAAAGCAGTTATTCAACACAAAGAACTAGAAAGATGTAAAAGCCAAGCATAGATTAGATCTCAACAATTTTGTCTCTCATTTGTGTCATGATTTGCTGTACTGGAACTTCAGGTTATTGGGTGATGAAAGGCAGCGGGGAATGCACTGTGCAGAATTTTCTAATAGTAAAAAGCATTGCTGCTGAGCAACAGTTCAGATGGTTAGTGGGGAGATTGAGGATTAAGAGAGAGTAAAAATCTGGCTGTAACAGATGCCTGCTGGGTTCCAGTTGGATTTGATTTTCCTTACCTCTCAGCCAAAAAATAATGCCTGGTGTAGCTGTGCAGTGCTGAAAAAGCAGTTATTTTACTCCTCTAGAAATGACTGGGTCTCAGCTGAGTGTGTAGAGTTCCATTATTCAAGGTAACCTATTAGGACAGGTTTCTACAAGAAGTGACAGTGGACTTGCAATTAAGTGGAAAAATGTCTATTTCAGCTTTCATAGTTCTGCTGCAAAATGCGAGCATGCTGCAGCTGTATTTGTTAGCAAAGAATTACAGTATTTAATACTACCTTTTGTATAGCTTCTGTGGCCTGTACTGGAACTTGGGTTGCCCTCCAGCTGTTGCAAAGAAATGATCATAGTTGGCCTTTATCTTCCATCCAAAGGTAAACCTGAAGTTCCCAAATCTGCTAGCAGCAGACTGCTTTTTTGGCTGTATAATCATGGTAGTTCTAGTGTACATTTAAAACTGGGAATGTTCCTGCACAGCGTGGTGTGTTTCTAGCCATAGAATTCAATTTTCAGTGCAACTGCCTAATTCCAATGAAACGTATATTTATTATGCATGTAATTTAATTGCAGTGCTTAAACCTATAATTTCTCATTTATGTACCAGGTTCTGGAAACTTTACTCACAATTCTTTAGTCAGGGTTTTCAGTATAGAAGAGCATGCTGCTAGGAAGACTCCTGAAGTGTTGTCCTCCTCAGGTAGAAACATGTTTCTAATTGGAAATGCTAATCTATCCTCTCTCCTTTAAGGTTGTTCTTGTCACTGATGGCTGCTTGGGGATCGGCAGAGGCTCCCTACGACACTCACTAGCTACTCACAACCAGAGGAGTGAAAGCAACCGATTTCCACTGCCTTTCCCATTCCCGTCCAAGTTGTACGTCATGTGCATGGCAAATCTTGAAGAGGTGATGCTGTTAACATATGCTTTTTTCATCATTACACTGGATAATTATTGTTCTTATCCGATCTAATGATCGTATCAGCACAAAACACACTTTGTATTCTTTTCCTCTTAAAAATTAAATTGTCTTGAAGGAGATGGAAACTTAGAATTACAAATAAAACACTAATATTTAAGGTATTCCCGTGCTCTTAAAGACTGAGAGCTTCTGTAGTTATTGGTTGCTTTTTGAAGCAAAACCTAATACGAAAAAGCAATATATTTTATGTTTCTGGATCAAATACTGCATTTGCTATAATATAAATGCAACATAAGGATTATATTTCCTGGGAGACAAAGAATATTGGCTTATGCAGAAAGGAGTAAGATAAAATTTTGCTGTGTTGTGTATATGTTCTGAAAACACACTGGTAAAGAAAAAGAGTAAGAAAGCTTAACAAAAACATTTCACTTTATGCTTGTACAGCTTCAGAGCACGGATTCCTTAGACTGCCTGGAACGGCTCATAGATTTAAACAACGGGGAAGGGCAAATCTTTACCATTGATGGACCACTTTGCCTGAAGAATGTCCAGTCTATGTTTGGGTTAGTAGACTTTTAGATAAAATGCCTTTGGAAGCTTTCCAGTTAGTAAAGGAAAACAAACATAACAAAAATCTGATGATATGAGATGTTCTATTTTTTTTTTTTATTTTAGTGTATGATCTTGTTAACTAAACTTTAATCCTGACCTTTGTTGTTCAAGGTCAGTATTTATTTTAATCATTCTGTAACCAAACCATAAAATCTATTATGATTGGCAGGTAGAAGATACTAATTTCCAGACTTGTTAATTTGCCATCAATATGATAATATGCCATCAATATGATTGTTTCATAAATTGGCAATGCCAGAACTGACTAGTCACACACACAAACGTTTTGGGAGCTTAGTTAGCATGCTTTAGACAAACTATTTTCATTTGATATGTATTATTTTTTCCTTAATGATAACTGATCATGTTCTAGAAAGCTAATAGACCTGGCTTATACACCATTCCATGCTGTTCTCAAGTGTGGCCACTTAACATCTGATGTGCAAGTATTTCCCAGACCAGAACCTTTCATTATAGATGAGGAAATAGACCCCATTCCTAAAGCAATTAATACAGGTAACATTTTTTTATTGCTTTTTACATAAATCTGTTTGATTTCTACCTTTTCATTACCATCGTTTTTCCTGTATAGTTACTGTTGCACGCGCTTTCTCTCTGAAGATCAATCACTGATCATGTAATTTCTTGGTATATGCGGCTTCAGGGGACAAAAACCTCATCCTGTTTCAGATGTGTACCTGCTGAAAGGGCTGGAGTAGAGCAGAGGCACTTTTAAAACTTAGCAAGCCAATTTCTAGGGATAGGGATTGTGGAAGACAGCCACAGACTGCTTTCCACAAATACCTTCATAAGATTAACAGAGGATTAAAGTAGTGTGTTGGAGAAGGGGCTGTATTTTTATATTAGAGTCGCCATTATCAAAAAGATCCCTTATTCTCAGATGAGACAAACTAACATCTTTCTGGAGACCTCTTCAGGGAGTCCACTAGGATTTAAGTTGGGAAGAGTTAGTGAGACAGATGCTTTATAAATCTCAGCTTGTGCTTGCACTATCTTTGTTTGTCATCCTAGCATTTCTCACCAGTACTGGATTATTTTAAAAAAAAATTTTGCAAAGAAAACCTTTCTCAGATCTGCTGTTACTGAACACTGCACCCATGAACGGCAGGTAGTCTGTAGCTACTCTGTGCCTGTGACTTGTGAACGGATAGGTGCGCACCCCTTGGAGAGAACACTGAGCTTCACTGCTCTGCTTCAAGAGTGAAGTTTCCATTGTAGCATCAAAATTGCTCATGTATTCATATAGGTATGAATGTTTGTGTCATATTAATACCTAGAGACCCCAGTCAAGGTCAGGATTCTGTTGTGCTACCTTAGTCACTGCTTCAGAAACAGCGGTGTAAGAAGTGGTGATGTTAAAATGACTGAATACATTCTATTTCTAATTAGGCTTAAACCTGTTTTCTCCCCACAGATCTAGAAATTGTTGGTTTTGTAGATATAGCTGACATTTCTAGCCCTCCTGTCTTATCCAGACACTTGGTGCTGCCTATTGCACTTAACAGAGGTAAGCAAATTCTTTTTGTTGTAGCAAAAACTGCTTTAAGCTTTTCCTGTAATGGCCATTGTGGTTTCAATTAGAAGCAAAAGCTTCATGCTTTATCAGAGTGCTACATGTTTCTGAGAACACATTTTCATGGTTACATTAAAATTAAAACCCTGAACACAGGCTCTGTCTTTTTTTTTTTTTTTTTTGAATAGTGTGCTCTTTAGACAATTTGCATGCACACAAAGAAGTGAATTGGTAGAGGGATCGGTGTCCTTATACCATCATTATTAACCGAGCATACTGAACTAAAAACTACAGATAGCTATGGGTCATGAAGTAAGTGGTGCAAGATGAAGACTTAATGCCTGTTTCTGATTGCTTCTTGGAATGATTTGTTGTGAAAAATCTGATCTTAACAAGATTGCTCAGTAGTGCTTGAGCATTAATTACTATTCACTGGGTCCAAGTACATATGTATCTTGTGTAGGCTGCAAGGATGGTTAAGCATATCACTGACTTGTAGCTACTTGTCTGCATCAGTATGTGCTAAGAAAGGTTTCCCATGTCCTTTTGTCGTGGCCTTGGAGTGGAGTTAAAAGAAAGTGAGACTTTTCCTGGTAAAGAAGAATGAGAGCACCAGATGTGCTTTCATCTCTTTTAGTGCTCTTAGCCTGCTAGGCCTTTCACCTTAGGAGATATTAAGAGTTAAATCACAGCTGTATTCCAGCTGCTAAAATGTTGTAAGTTTCTCACAATTACCACAAATTGCATAGGGGAGGTGGACTTGAGATTCAGGATCCTTTTGTTTCAGAAGCAGCAATGCTATCCATTGCCAGACTTTTGGTACTTTTGGGTTTCACTTCTCATTTCTTTGAAGTTGAGGTTTTGTTTTTGAGTTATTTATTAACGTTGTGAATTTTCATGAATAGAATGTGATAGAAATAATTATCTAACTTTATAGATAGAGTTATATAACTTTAACATTTGTCTCAACAGTTAACAGCTGTATATTCTATGGGAGTATTAATTAAGGTTGGCTTGTCCAGCAGGCCTGTTTTGATTCAGTCTCATGCAGCTGCAGCAGAAGAATTTGCCAGTCACTGCCACTTCTACCTGCCTTTTATTGCTCCTTTACCTAGAATTACGTGCCCTCACCCCGGTTTGCTTGCATGCTGGGAATGAGTTGGGTAACTTAAACAAATAAAGTGAGTCTTTGTTAGCCAAACTAATTTTGACTGGCACAAGCTAGGGAGTAATTGTACAAAGAGCACTGTGAGTGGATCAGGTAGCTGTAAGGTTAGAAAGCGGTAGTCTTTTCAGCCTTTGCTGCTGTGAGGGGTGCTGGTGGTTGTGTTCAGAAATTCAAATATTAAAATATGATCAGTTCTCACAATAGCGTGGGTGTGGGGAGAACAAGAGCCTTTCTTAAGAAAGGAAAACACACAAGCAGTTAACAAGTAGCTTCATAGAATTGTGCAATTGTGTTGAAGATGCTTCATGGCAGCGGATACAGGGTGGTAAGCATCACGGAAATACACTAATGGGACTGAATTTATTTTCATGTCATCTCTTTGTTTGCTTTCCTTCCTCAGAAGGTGATGAGGTGGGACCTGGGATCACAGATGACACCGAAGATGAGAATTCAGCTAATCAGATTGCTGGGAAAATCCCCAACTTCTGTGTTTTGTTGCATGGGAGCCTGAAAGTGGAAGGCATGGTGGCTGTCGTTCAGTTGGGGTATGGAGCTGGATGTCTTCCTGAAAAATCTCTCTTACCTTGCTTATTTGTGCTTTACTCTGTAGAGAATTCTCCATTACTAGGTAAAGCCGTGGATTTTTAATGGTAAATCTGTTTCTGCCAGTATAAATTACAAATACACACAGTGGAAGGGAGGCAAATTCTGGGTTAAGAGAAATATAAATTTTTTTTTCAGCCTTTGTGATTTTTTCTTTTCAATAGGCCAGAGTGGTATGGAATGCTCTATTCACAAGCTGATAGCAAGAAGAAATCAAACCTCATGATGTCACTCTTTGAACCTGGTCCCGAGCCCCTTCCTTGGCTAGGGAAGATGGCACAGCTTGGACCTATTTCAGGTACTGGTTACACTCCTTTGAGTAACTCTTGTGCATTCGGTATTTTCTTGTGAGAATAACCAGGACAGATATTACTCACTAAGTCTTTTTCCTTTTTTATTCCAGATGCAAAAGAAAATCCGTATGGAGATGATGACAATAAGAGCCCTTTTCCCTTGCAACCCAAGAACAAGCGCAGTTATGCACAGAATGTTACTGTATGGATTAAACCAAGTGGCCTTCAGGTAATGACACAGATTTTGTACTTGGTGCTTTACTGTGAACAGCGGTAGCTATCTAAGCAGCAAGTTGGAGTCTGTGTGTTGTCCATTTAATGTGATGGCTTTGTTTTTTTTTTTTATAAACTCTTTAAAATGTCATGATTAAAATGCAATCAGAAAGCTTATGCTGTTTAATGAAAGCCGCATCTCCCGTGTAGCATCTGGCTTAGTTTATTGGATTTAGTATAATTACCGTTTATGTTTCAGTCTTTGTGAGCTGTAGTCTTGTCAATGGTCAGGATTATTTATCAATATAGTTGAGGATTTTTTTTTCTGCAGCTGCCAAGATTTTTTCTATTTTTTTCTGCAGACTGATGTACAGAAGATCTTGAGAAATGCAAGAAAACTCCCTGAAAAAACTCAAACCTTCTATAAAGTGAGTAATTTTACTTGTCTGACCAAATTTGATCTATAGTGATAGTGGTGCTTCTGACAGAGGAGCACATACTGTCAGTTGTCTGTGGGATGTTCTGTGCAGGGCTTATAGGGCTCTGCAGAAATGCACATTATTCTGTAAAGAGTCATCGTGGGTCCATTTTACAGATTAGTGAAGGTGAGACACCGGAGTCTGGTTTCCTGACATCGCATTCTGTCAGGGTGATGCAGAATATCATGTTTACAGGTGCCCCTCATGATCCTTGCTACCTTGATGGTGAACTTTTATGCAGATTTTATGCTGTTGTCCAGGCAGAAATAGACTGAGGGATCAGAGAGGAATAAGAACACATGTCATTCTGAATCTCAAAATATCTCCTACAATTTCTTCTGCAAGTGAAGCAGAAAAACACAAAATTCCAGGCACTCTTAGTCACATCATAACAGTCTGTAATGTAGACTGTATCTGGAAGTAATTGTTGGTCCTCTTGTAAGTGAAGTACTGAAGCAGTTTATTATTGTAGCCCCAGAGACTTCAAGAATGAATACACTGACTAAATGCACACAAGCATTCATCACAGTTTACAGTGAAGAAAAATCAATATATACATGTATATACATTTTGCTGGATGCTATGGTTAGAGGCAGCAGTCAGTGAAGCCCAACTTGGAAGCCACTCTCAGCATGGACACGGGGAATAGGCAGGCACAATAGCTGAATGCACAGAAGGGTGAAGGAAGAAGTAAAGAATTTCTAAGAAGGGATGAAGGGAAAACCAGCTATTTAGCTGTGCCACTATAATCCTCAGCCCTGAAACATTTTTCATGTCATGAGCAGCTGGGCAGCTGCCAGCAGTTCTACTAACTATTCAGGTTATTTTCCTTATAGTGAATAAGCTTACCTTTAAAAACAAAAAAAAAGTAAAACATTTTTATATGAAGGGTCACAGCGGCTTTACAAGGAGTTTTTGTTCTTTGCAGGAACTGAACCGTTTACGAAAGGCAGCCCTGGCCTTTGGCTTTTTGGACCTCTTGAAAGGTGTGGCAGACATGCTGGAGCGGGAGTGCACACTGCTGCCTGACACAGCTCATCCCGATGCAGCGTTTCAGCTCACGCATGCTGCACAGCAGCTTAAAGTGGCAAGTACTGGGGCTTCTGAATACGCTGCCTATGATCATAACATTGCTCCACTGCAGACAGACTTCCCCAGTACTGGCACTGAAAGAATGTGAAGTCTCCAGTTTGGGAACTTCTACAGATTAAGACTCAAATTGTTCAAATTTTCTTGTCCTGTTTACTTTCTAGGGCCTCTTTAATTACTGGCTGGAGAACTCCCTATTCAAACAGGGGCCCTTTACTGCATCAATGCTTTCTTAAGTGTAACTAATCTGTGGTGGCTTCAGTCAGGCCTGGAAACTATAAAGTGTCCCAGAGTCGGTTCCTTAGTACATGTGAGGAGAGAAAGAAAATGCCATCACAGGCCTCGCTCCTTGTGGCTTTTGGCCTCCCAAGAATGTGGTTACTAGATAACTGAAATCACTGGCAAAAGCATCCTAAAAGGCAGCTACTATTATTTTATACATGGAATTGATCAGTCCAAAGAAAACATGTGAGAATCACTCTGCAAAATCAGATACAGAGCTAATTTCAGGGTGTTGTCACTAATTGTGTGCCCATCGTGAAAGCTAGCCTGTACCGCAGTAATGAACATTACCACTGGCATTGCAGTGCTGGTACTTGTAAAAGTAACTTAATCTTTTGAGACAATTTTTTTATTTGTGTAATATTAATAAAGAGTAATTCTTCAGGAAAACTTAAGTTGGTTTCGCTCCATTTTCATAGCAACCTTACCGGGTGCATGCTTAGGCATGCACAGGCCTAAAACATCGACCTGGTGATGGTTGGATGTCAGCTCTTTATCATGAGCATTGAGTAGTAAATTATACAACTTAATGCATTCAGGGAAAAGAGCAAATAACTGAACTCAAAGCAAAATCTGGTTGTAAATCTTTATTAATAGAAACACATTCTTTCTGAAGGACTAAAACTCAGTAGTGTAAGATCCATTACAGCTCGCACTAGGTACCACAGTTTCACTGAGAAATATCATGTATGAGTACATACGGATTTTATAACAGAAGTTTAAATGCCCAGTAATTAAAGTATGAAAGTGATCTTTGCTGTTCCAAGTCAGCTAGTTCAGTCCTTTGACATACTTCAAACATATGTACAGTGTGTGCTGTAGTGAAAGTGTGTAAATAACGCTCAGCTCTTCTGAGAAAGTTACCTGCACTCTTCTTTGCAACTGAGCCTCAAGTATCTCTAAAGAGAAATTGCATCATGCCTCTTGTTGACAAAACACAATTGTGAAATGCAGTGTGGAGCTTGTACCAGCTCTTTTTTATAATCTCTTTACAGCATTATTTTCCTTCCTTTACAGTAGCAATCACTGGGGCCATGTCACAAATAGTAAGCTGTTTGTTATCTTTAAGTATAGAAAATAACTTTCTGGAGGATTCACGTCATTTTACAGTAGAAAAAGGTAATGCAAGTAGTAAAATGGCACGATGCTAATCTCAGCTTCAGTGCCTGATCTGGATTGCTGGCTTTGCTTTACATTGCCCTGGGGGAAGCAGCAGTTGTGAAGCAACCTGTTTATAACCACAACGTGGTTTTAGAGCACACCTGCAGTATACTCCCTAAACTTCATTGAATGGGCCAAAGGGGTCTGGAATCAATTGGAGGAGGCTAGGTGTCAGAAGGGCATGCTGAAATGAAGCCAACTGAAATGAAGGTTTCCAGGTGAGAGACAGCATGTCCTGGAATGGAAGGGGAACAGATCTTGTTGGTTTTATTTAAAGCAAGCACAGAGGAAATAGGGTCCCTTCAAACCCTACGCAGGAGCTCCCTTAGTGAGATTTGATATGGTATCACAATAATAGATGATTTGTTTGACCCACCACTCCATCCCAACAGGGAACAGCCAGCAAAGCACATACACCTATTTGTTAGCCGTACCCCTAAGTTTTAAGTAGAAAAGCAGTCATTGTTGCCTTTCAAAAGGCTATAAATGCAGGAGCTACAGCTGTGGCAGGAACAATCAGTGTTGTTTGGTATTTCCATTTCTATGACTGGGAGGGAGTTGTTCTGGTTTCCACATGCTAGGAGAAAGCTGGTACCCGTGTTTCCTTGTTTCCTTATTTTTCAGTGCTTGCATTATCAATCAGGAAAGCATTTCTCACCATGGGACAGAGCTGCAGCTTCCTTGCTACAGGTATATGGGTGTTGCTATGCTCCACACAATGCCCTTATTTTGTTCAGACTAAACTAGAGACGGATTAAAGGGGTATGTAGCATTTAAATTGACATCAGCCAGCTACTTCTGGTTTTAATTCTGCAACATCAGTATGCTGCCCAAAAAAAGGGGGTGTGAAGGCTGAGCAAGTTTACCCCTACCGTTAATATACACCCAAACATTGTTCGCAGTGGTCTCAGACTGTGCTCCTCGTGCCACCACAAAGCCCCCCAGGAACAGCATGGGCCAGCCAGCAGTATATCCCAACATCAGAAGCCTTATCTGCATGCAATATTGAAAGAGCAAATACCCAATTAAAAGATAAACGCTATTTCTGTTTAGTGCTGCTCCACTGTTTAAAAGCATATTATATGCAGATAATTGCAGATAATAGGGTTTCTTCCTAACATGGCAGTTGATAGGATACAAGTTTAAATGTAACCGTTCAGTGGTAAATGTCATGCATACGTATGATTGAAAGGGAACAAAATACAGTATATGGGAATGTTACCTGAATTCACTATGAAATCATGAAATAGAGTATGATCATTTAATTTTACAAAATTCTTTAAATTACAGTGGCTAAAACCGTAAGAATTAGAGGCTTATCTTTTCATTAAGTTAAATAAGAAAGCATTGCAGTCCTCCTTTACTTCATCTTTCTCTTCTTTGGTCCAAGGTGCTGTTTCCTTTGCTTGTAGAGATAACGGAAGTTTACAAATACCCCTGAAAAAGAATGAAGTGTTTAGGTTGGATGCTATTGCATCACTTCAAAGCTAAATGGCTGTACCAAATTAAAAAAAAAAAAATAGTAATAAACACACAAGGGTTTAGGAGCATACATAACATTGATAGCTAATGCTTGTATTTTCTTGTTGGATTAGGTGGGAGTTCCTGCACAGGTTGCTTGGTACTGAGGCTGCTCATTCAGAGGCTTGGTTTGTCACTTTTACAAAGCTGCCAACACCAGCTGTGCAGAGCTGAGAAAGGATCAAACAAGTGTTTCAGACTGAACCTCTCCTGAAGGTATTCTTTAGGCAATGTTTGCAATAGGGA
This sequence comes from Anas platyrhynchos, assembly GCF_047663525.1. NCBI lineage: Eukaryota > Metazoa > Chordata > Aves > Anseriformes > Anatidae > Anas > Anas platyrhynchos. The sequence continues at coordinate 22,528,619 of NC_092597.1, read as the reverse complement.
GAAATCTAGTGAAAGTTCAGTTCAAAATTCTAGGTGAAATTCATCCTTCCTGCCTAAAGAGACGTCTCGCTGTGCAGACATACTGAGTGTGCATATGATGTTATCTTATGTTTAGAAGTGTAACACAAGAAACCACATAAGGTCGATGCACTGTTCTTCTTTAAATATACTACTACTTAAAAAGCCTTCTATAAGCAGTTTTAATTTGGCATTATGTTTAGATTTCCACTAAATCATTCTGAAGCTCAAATAACATGTAACAGGGTGAAACTAAGCTATAGTGAGATTATAAGTAACATGTAAAAAGTTCACTTTTAACCTGAGTCAGCTGTAGATAATCCTGCTAACCTGTTACTAAGGTCTCCTCCTTAGGGGCTAACCAGTGCTAACTGTAGGTGTGTTCCCCTTATCTTTGACAACTTATATAAAACAAGAAACAGGACAATGCTTAGTCTCAAACAATTTTTTGCTGCATGATCCCAGAAATACAGAAATTTAACTTTTCTAGGAGAAATGTACTTAGAGAAATTTGGCCTTTTAATTTCAGTAGTGAGAAATACAATTAAGTATCTTACCTAAAAACAAGGCTATAAGGTATAACTGAAGCAAGAATGAAAACTGGATTGTGACATTCAGTGGATTTGGCAATCCCAGACTAAATTTCCCTGTTTCACTGAAGATTGGAATGGACTGAATGAGACAGACAGCTGAAAACAGAAAGATGTGGTTATCAAACAAGTAGGATATACGGTTGCCTAGCCCCCACCGACTTTGTAAAGATGTTCCCTTATTTACTAGCTCTCATTAGTTTGTGTTACTTCTGAACCCATTTTAAAGCTAACTTTAGACATGCAGTATGATGGTAAGCAGGTAGCTCAGGCAGTAGTTTAGCCATAAAAGTCTCAGCACGATAAACTTGCCTGGTGAGACACTTCTTGCACACAACTACTTGGCTGGCTGAGCTTTCACCAGCAGTATTTACCGTGCAGAAATGCCCACAGCAATGAAACAGGCATAGTCTTTCCTCTACCTAGGGTTGGGCAATGCACTGCCTACTCCTGGCTCATAGAAACAGGCTCTGACAGGTATGATTACAACACATTTCCTACATCTAGAAGCTGAGCAGTGATATGCGTATTAAAAATTTTAAAAAAAGAAAATCCAGACCCGTTAAGACAGCAGAGTTTGCCGAGAAGCCCCCTCCCCTCTAGAGGAGGGGCAGCAAGAGAACTAGGGGCCCACCTCTCCATGGAGCTGACACTCTCAGAGCAAGCAGCAAGGGAGCAGAGCCCCATCAGGCAAGCACTGTGCCTGTCTCAGAAACAGGCTGTGCTGCTTTCAGGGGAACAATCAGCCCCTGCCTGTCCTGTGCAATGATTTACAAGATAACATCAAAATTGGTAAGCTGGTGTGAACCCAAGCTAGACTGACCAAGTCAGGTCTAGCAGACAAAAGCAAATACAGTGCCTCGGATCAGCAGAGGGAAGCGAGCGTTGTCTTCCTGTAACGCTTGCATGGTCTGCAGCGCACGCTTGGTCACTTTGTTCCGCTAACCTTTTGTTGCCTTTACTTTCCTCTCCAGTGCCCAAAACGATGACTTCTGTTCACATTAAATTGAGAAAATGTTTGGTTCAGTAAGAAAGATAAAAACGCTTACATTTGGTTCAGCTCAAAGCAAAGGGCTATTTATCTGTTATTCTATTCTATTAATTTTTAGTCCAGCAGCCAAACCAAAAATGGAATTATTTGCCCAGCCTTAATCTTGATTATTACAGGTTTTTTTAAATACCTTCAGCCAAGCCTCCTAAAGGGTAGAGAGGGATCCAGGTGGTGTAACGGAGCCAGGTAAGTGGTTTCCATTCAATACCAATGCATGAAAGCATGTAATATGGATACCTAAAGCCAATTCAGTGTTAGAAGAAACAGCATTTAAAATGCAAGCTGCTAATAGAATTAGTCTTGCACGTATATGCAGTATAGAATAATCAATATAATTCCCAAGCAGCACAAGAATATTTAAAAAATGTACCTGTTGCTTATGATGGACACTTTTTTTTTGGACACCATTATTTGGTAGATTACAGAATGCTGTTACTCTAATCATACGGATGAATTTAACTGCCTCACTTGCCTAACAAACCTTTAAAATACTTTACTTTTTAAAGAGAAACAGAGCACAGTGCATCTCATTTAATCCTTTAAGTAAGTAAAGGATTAAGGAAGTAATCATTCAATTTAAGAATACTTCTAGAGGGCTGAATTTCCCAAGGGAAAGCAACAGGTTATCCTTAACTCAGGGTAGTATTATCTTCTAGGCTCCCATCTCATCCCAACTTTTGGCAGATTGAGTAACCTAGGGAAGGCTACAGAATTCTTGCAAAGAACTAGATGGTTCTGCCCACACCTGCTAATGGAAAAATCCCACAAACCTGAACAGCTCAATGATACTCCAGAAATAAAACACGAAGAACACCACAGCTTTGCTCTGCATTTCCTCTAAGCTTCCCAGGACAACAAACAAAATAAAGTTTCTTCCAAATACCTGTTTAAGAAAAACAAATTAAGGAATGCTCACACCCTCCATCTAAAAGAGAGAGCAAGACCTTGCTGTCAGCAGCATGCAGGTTATCTACTCTTCCAGCGTGAAACAGGTCTGTGCTCAGCACATAACTAGGCAGCAGAGCTGTCACCTGCTTTTTCGAGCACACCTTTTTAACTCTCTATTTAGGTCCATGGTACCTATTCTTAAGTCATCGAGCTTCATTTTTATTCACAACAACCACAGTCAGGAAAAAAAGGGCACTGGAACCAAATCAGAATCATGTAGTTTTTGTCAGCTACTTCTTGCTTTTGTTGTCCCAAAGTACTGTACACAGGTGTTAGAAGAGAGCCTGCCACAACTAAGGCTGGGAAACTTGGATTTCTACCTCTGGGGTAACATTCTCTAGTTCAGTGCCAGTGAGGTTGTACCACTTAGGAGAGTCAAGACAGTGAAGTAAACTACAGATTTACTTTAAACATGGGAGGAACAAGGAGAAGAATTCTAAAATATTACCTGGATTATAGCAGGTATCAGCGGTGATCTGACTAGCCCTATTAGTGCGTTCACGACTTCCATTAATGCCAGGGTCTGACAGAAATACATCATGTCAGAAATAGTGTGAAATGTATCATAGAAGGAATCTGTAAGACAAAACCATTTTAAAGACAAATGAATTTCAACATTCAGAAAGCTGGGGCAGCAGCGTAGCTTCTGATAACAGGAATCTATTTATATTTGAAGCAGCATTATGAGTAATTACACTTCATAGGCCTTACCTTGAAGTCCCAGCAGTTAGGCCAGAAGCACTGCTCAAGTGTTCTGTTTCACACACAAAGGGATCAAGAGCTATTACAGTAATTACTACCAAAAAAAAAGTGATAGCACTGTACTGCAACAGAATGTAGGATTCTCACTTCAAAATATTTTGCCCAGGTCATTTTCAAAAAGACTGGCATTGCAGTTAAGCGAGATGTTCTCTCAACTGATTTCTTCACTTGTAATCTTGTCAGAGTACAAACATCATTCATCAGAATACACAACTGTCATTTCAAGACAGCATCTTCCTATCCCTGACACTGTGATGGCTTTTGAGAAGCTTTTGTTGTGCACTTCAGTGGTGCATTTACTGTTTCATTTCCTAAATGTGTCTTCCTTTAGACTTAACTATTTAGGAAGTGTTAAAAGCAACACTAGAAACAGAACAATCCCCTGCAATGTGAATAAAACTGCTTATTACTTGCCTTTTCCTAAGATGAAGAGTCGTACTGTCATGTTCACAAAAATCCAAGAGAATCCCAAAAACTGCACAAGATTATACATGATTAAGTATCCTTTCTTCAGGTGTTTGAAAGCTAAAATCAATAAACACATCAGATGAGCACAGTACAATGGTAACACTCCTGCAAAGATTAGAGCTGCAAACCAGGCTTTCTGTGAGAACCCAGAATACAAGAAGGGGAATTACTGATTTTGATAAAAGGATAGTTGTGTGCATTGTGGGCTCTGCCTGCTTTTACCATCAACTACTAGAAATGAAGTCTCGCTAGTCAGATTTTTAAATTTTACTGCATTTTTACTGAATTTCTAAATGGTGTAATACAAAGATCCCCCTCCAAGATGCACCAAGCCAGTCAAAATTGCTCCATGAGAGTTGAGGCTCATGTGTCTGAGCAACAGAAGCTTTCTAACCCCCAGCTTACTAGAAAGGTACGGTTACTTACGGTCTTTTGGGACTCTGGATTCTATTTTCATTTTGCTAATCTTTTCTTCTTCCTTAAGATGAAGGATAAAGTTTTAGCAAGTGTTACTGTAATTAGCAACTGATTTGATAACTATCCTACTGCAAAGCTAGCGGGTTTAAACCTCAGCTAAGCAGCCACTTGCTAGGTTTAAATGTTCACCGGCATAAAACAGAGCACGTTTCTCACCCAGAAAGAAAGCAGAGGGTGTTAAGTGGTTACCCTGCCTTCACTAGGTATTATGTTAGGTGCTTTTGCTGAAAAGCCAGGTGTTTTCTGTGTTAATTCTTAATTACTGCTGCTTCTCAGAACTGTTCCTTAAGACATTTCATGACCCACCAGAGACCTGATGGAAACAGAACATCGAGCCCTGGCTCTCTGCGCGCCCCTCACTGCTGCTTTCTGGTTTCTGGCATTGCAGCAGCCCTTTCTCCTCAGTGGCTGTGGAGGGGAACAGGGCAGCGTTTGTTTTAAAAGTTAGCAGAAATGTGCTCTGTTCAAGTGTTTTCCAAGATGGGCTTTCACTTCCCTGCTGTATTAAGCTGCTCGAGATAACCACATGGTGGGAACGCACAGCCAGGGCCAGCCCAGCAGCTCAGGAAACAGCACACACAGAAACTGAAAGCTCTGCTTTTCAGACAAGCCATGTCCAGGACTGGTGTCTCTGGGCTACACGTGTCCCCTTGACATGAATGGATCGGGACACAGGACTGCTAGGGCATAGGGCAGGAGGTGCAAGCCTTCAGGTGCAGGCTCAGCCGGCGCTGACCTGGTGTGCAGCCAACAGTTCAGATTCAAACTGCTGCTCCTTTTAGCCAGAAGTGTGCCTTTTCCTGAATTCCTGCTAAAATCTGAGCTGCTTAACTAAGTCTACCTGAGATCTGTATGAAAAAGCATCAGCAGCAAGCACGCCAGACAACTGCAGCTAAAGGAATAAAACAAGCTCACATGCAGAGGAACAGCTATCATTGCTCTGAAGCTGGCTGCACAAGCACCACGTGCCCGCAGCACTGACCTTCTCCCTCAGTTCCATTTCAGCATCCGATTCATCTAACCAGCGGTCAAAGTCAGGAGCGAGGAAGAGCGGGCGCTTCTCCTGCTTGGTGAGCCTCTCCCACCAGTTACTCTCCTTCTTCTGCACGGTGATGTTCAGCTGCCTTTGAGTCACCCTGCACACGGGCTGAGGGCAGACACAAGAGCAGACATCAACAAAAGCCCTAAGAAACAAGCTCTGGGACTGAACCCATAAGGTAAGGGACTTGTGATGCCATTGTAACCAGCTGGGAAGCCTGCTCAGCACCACTGCATCCCACCACACAGAGCAGGCACTGACACTGGCACTAGCCACCCGTACTGCCACCATCAGATCCCTCTGCACCTCCAGCCCACACCAGGGTGCTCTGCCCGAAACTGCTTCTTAAACACAGCTGAAACTGATGCAGGAGAGCCGTGACCTACGTTCTTAACTGAGCGTGTTCTTTAGAGCTCCTGTCAAGGCTGTCTGGATGCTCCCAGGACATCTGAAAGCTGCAGCTGTAACTCACAGCTGCTAACGCCTGCTCTGTGCCCGGCGTAGGCTCCATCTCTCACTGGTGGCCAGCTCAGCACCAGCAAGCAGCACTCAAGGTGCACACCAAAGCCAGCAGGGCAAACCCTGGAGAAAACCCTATCCCCTGGTCCCCACCATCTGTAGTCGCCCAGATTTCAGAGTTGATCCTTCTGCAGGCACCCAGCTCCTTCCAAGGTGACTCAGGGTGACTACTAGACTTTTGGAAGGATGCTGCAAAGGCAAGGGCTTGCTGACACCTGGCACACATTTCCCCAGGAAGGTTCCAGTTTACCACTTGTTTCAGGAGACAAAACAAGTTCAGACCCCAGAAATTCACCCTCTGGCCCTTGGCTCTGTTGCACAGAGGGAATGATCTCTTCCTTGCTGAAGCAGCAGAGCCAAACCGCGGCTCCTAGCGTGACTGCTGGCAGCCAGGAATAAGCAGCACAAATCCTCCGCTGGGAGCAGAGCCCAGAGTTTCCCTGTGCCCCTGATGGCTTTGAGAGGTGAAGCCAGACTTCACAGCCACCTGCAAGGGCTCGCCCTCCCAGCCACGCTCTCTATCAGACTACAACAGCAATTAAAACAACGTTTTGCAACAGGACCTGCAGTATCTGTACTGGCAACCTAAGGAATTTGCACAAGTCAAAAGCAACAGTTCCCATGACTTTCCTTTGGAAAAGCAGCCAGGAAACATCACACTGACACTGTACCACGGTGTTCCCCTCCTCTCCAAGGCAAGGTTGCATCAGGAAAATCATTGCCAAATTCTCCCATTCTTTTGCTGCTTTAAATCCCTATTAGAAAATACAACTACCGTGTAACAGCTATGATAAATGTAAGACCCTGTTTCTATTAAATTTTTACCCATGTGAGCGCTAGCTCCAGTGAGATTTGCACTAAGGCAGAGCAGTGGCTGAGCACAGGGACCGAGGACTGCCACAGACAGCATTTAGGTTGTCGGCAGTTACAGTCACCAAGAAAATCTAACAGCACATTGTAGACTTCATGCAAAGCCATTTTCCTTCCACATCTCTCAATAAATTACCTCCCATTTACAATAGTTAGAAAAGAGAAAAAAAAAATACCTACTTTAGGCTCGACTGGTTCTAGGAACTCGATCTGAAATTCGTAGATGTTGTCCCCTTTGGCACCATGACCCTGTGCTAAAAAACAAAAATCAATGATCAGCACCAAGGGCCTAGCAAGATCCACATTCCTTGTCTGCAGAGGATACCTTCCACACAGAAACATTCAACTTTTATTTTTAACAGTGCCTTCCCCTGCCTTGCTGGGAGGGAGGATGAAGCCCCAAAGCGAGGAGCCGCTCAGAGGCACAGCAGCTGGGCTCAGCACCTCTGCACAGTGCTGGGGAAGCACCTGCAGTGCAAAGCCTGCAGAAGAGGAGCCCAAAAGGCTGCCTGGGCACAGTGTGAGCCCAGCCGAAAAGCTGCTGTGCTGCGTGACCAGGGCGAGCGGTCACCGGTGGGAGTGAAACTCGCACTCCAAGTTTCCTTTCCACCCCTGCGTGCTGTAAACTGATCCCGAAGTGAACGGATGTGCAGCCATACCCTATCGAATGGCTCACCAGGGAGGCTGCATTTAGCAGATTTTGGAGAAAACGACCGAATAAACGACCAAACCCCAATAAAAGCACGTCCCCAGCAGCGCCCTGACGAGCCACAGCAGCCCCTGTGGCTGCCCGACTGAAACAAAACGGCCTTTGGGGCAGGGATCTGCTTTACCTTCCAAATTGCACGCCAGTTCCTGGAGCAGCCCTTTGATAACGCTCACAAACGAGGTCTTTATGAAAGGAAAAGGGCTGCGCTGCTGGGGCTGGGGTGAGGCAGAGATGCGGGGAAATGTCCCTGCTATTTAAATGCGGGGTGGGATGTTTTCCCTATTAGATAAGATAGGGCTGGTGGTGAAATGCAGGGGGCTGCGTGTGGGCGTGCTTTTGAGCCCCGTGGTCTGTGCCTGGCACGCGGGGAATTGCGGGTGAGGGCCGGCCACCTACCTCTGAAGTGGAGCACATTGTCGGTGATGGTGATGTCCGGGTTCTGGGGAGAGAGGAGAGCCTTGGAGGGGACCTTGGCGGGCAGCACGCCCCGTTACTGTGCTCTGTCCCACCCCCCTGTGCCCAGCCGGTACCAAGAGGAGAGCGCGGTGCCTCGGGGGGACACCGGGACTGCTGCTGCTGCCCCGCTCACCCTCACCCTGATCACAGCCTGATCCCAAGCTCACCCCCACAGTGATCCTACCGCCAACCTCACCCCAATCCCGTCATCAGCTTGATCCCACTGTCAGTGATCCCAACACCTCCCTTCACCCCAATCTCACCCTAATCCCACCCCTTTACCCCAATCCCACCTCCCTCACCTCAATCCCACCCTAAACCCACCCCAGTCCCACCTCCCTCACCCTAATCTCACCCCCTTCACCCCAATCCCACTTCCCTCACGCCAATCTCACCCCAATACCACCCCAATCCCTCCTTAATCCCACCTCCCTCACCCCAATCCCACTTCCCTCACCCCAATCTCTCCCCAGTCCCCCCTTGGTCCCCCCCTCACCCCAATCCCACCTCAATCCCCCCCTCACCCCAACCCCAACCCCCTTCCCCCTCCCCTCCCCTCCCCTCCCCTCCCCCGAGCAGCGGCCACCCCGAGTGCCGGTGCCGGTGCGTGTGGCGGTGCGGGGCGGGTACCCGCACGTCGCTGAGCTCCACCCGCAGGTACAGCTCCCGGTGCCGCTGCGCCCAGTGCACATGCGGCCGCAGGCTGGGCCCCGCCATGGCGCCCCCCCCTCCCCCGCCCGCCGCGGGCCCGGCACCAAGCGGCGGCGGCGGCTCCCGGTGCGCCTGCGCCCGGGGCGGGAGGGCGGCAGTGCGCATGCGCGCTGCGCTGAGGGAGGGAGGCAGGGAGGGAGGAGGGGTTGTGGGAGGGGGAGGGTGTTGTGGTGGCTCCGCGCCGCTTTATGGCCGGTTCTCCCCTCTGAGGTGGTTTTGGGATGGGGAGCTGCCCCCCGGCTGTGTTTTGAAGGGTCGGGGCTCGGCTTGGTCTCACGGAGCTGCCCGTGGTTGGGTTGGGAGAAGGGCAGGCTGTGGGAATTGGGGTGTAACCCCTGTGGGGTGTGGGGGTCCCGCTGCACCGTGCCCCGTTTGGGGGCGCTGATCCCGCTGAGAAACCCCAAAACTGTGCGGCACCAGGAAAAACTGCCCGGGGGGGTCATCTGCAGCGACAGGGCCTTGGTGGCGGTCAGAGGGACACGCACCTACAGAGCAGCGGCTCTGCTTTACGGGGGAAAGCAAATTTATGTTCTATATCTGGTATATAATAGATAAATTCATGTTATATATCCGTGCTGCAGCCTAAGGGTGCTTTGGGCTCAACGTGTGTCAGCCCCAGTGTTGTGCATGGGGTTGTTGCGCACCCCAGTATCACTCAGGGCTTTTGCACACCTGGTGTTATGCACGGGGTTGTTGCATGCCCCAGCGTTGAACACACAGTAGTTACATGCCCCGGGGTTGTCCACAGGGTTGTTGAACACCCTGTCACACAGACTTCTTGCACGCCCCAGCATTGCACACATGGCTGTTGCACACCCTAGCATCATGCACAGGGTTATTGCACACCCTGATGTCACTCACAGGGCTGTTGCACACCCTAGATTTGTGCACAGGGCTGTTGCACACAGGGTTTTTGAACTCCTGAACATCATGCATGGGGTTATTGCACACCCTACCACCATGCACAGGGTTGTTGCACACCCTGATGCCACTCACAGGGCTGTTGCACACCCCAGTTTTGTGCACAGGGCTCTTGCACAGGGGGTTTTTGAACTCCTGTTTTTTTGAAATCCTCCGGGCATGGGGTTATCGCACTCCCTGCCATTATGCACAGGGTTGCTGCACACCCTAATGTCACACAGGGCTGTTGCACACCCAGCGTTACACACGAGGCTGTTGAACTCCCAAGCACCACACATGAAGCTGTTGCACGCCCTGCCATTACACAGGGGGCTGTGGCACACCCCGCTGTCACTCACTGGGTTGTTACACACCTAGCGTTGTACACGGGCTTCTCACACACCCAGCCTCACACCCGGGCCTGTCACAAGCCCGGCAGGCGGCGCCCACAGCTCCCCAGCGGAGAGGCGGCGGCTCCGCTTCCTCCAGGCCGGCGGAGGGCGCCCGGTTGGGGCCCGGCCCGGTGCAGCCCAGCCCGGCCCGGCTCGGCCCGGCCCGGCCCCGTGCTGGAGGAAGCGGAAGAGGCAGCGGCGGGGCCGCATCGCCGCCGGGCAGCGCCGTGAGTGGGGCCGGGGGTGGAGGGGGGGCTGTGGGGTTTGGGGTTTGGGGGGGGGGGGGTCCCGGTGTCGGGGTTGTGCTGAAATCCCCCCCCACCGCTGGATCCGGGGCGCTGGGCCTGCCGCTGGGTGCCTGAAATTGGGATTAATTTAACGCAGGGGTGGCCGAAATGCTGCTCCCTTCGTGTTTGGCAAAAGGGGTGAGGGAAATGCCTGCTGTGTGCTTGCAGAGTGGGGCCAAGCCTCGGGCTGAGCCTTGCCCTGCTGTTCTTTTAGCCCTCTGTGTGTTAAAAGGGGCTCGATCCGAGCCTCACGCCCTCACTCCTCCTAGAAGAGGTTTTTCTGCTGCTGTGCGGAGCCCCAGGAGAAGCTGGGCCTGCAGGGAGCTGTACCCCAGGTGGCTGTGCTGAGCCAGCCCCTGTGTGCAGGGTGGACGCATCCTGCTCCATCTATTTCCCATTAGTGTTTTTGGCAGGCTCTGCCTGCGCCCGAGCAGCGTGCCAAGCAGGCGTGCAGCCTTTCCACTTTATATACAGAAAAAGGACTTGAGGGTTGACAATCCTCACGCCTTGGAGGTAATGAATTACCTCTGGTAATGAATTACGTGGTGGGAGTTTGTAGCTGGGGTCCTTTTAGGTTTGCGCTCAGATCTGGGATTTGCAGTAGGAAGATTTCAGTTCCTGTTGCAGGACCTCTGGGCTGTTTTGTCTCAGATAAAACCCAGCTAACTGCAGGAAGAAATATCTGGTAACTTAACCTGTTCAGGAGAGTAGCACTTGTGCTGCAGATAAATCAGTTTCCAAAATGTGCATGTCCCTTGCATCACCTTCTGGTGTTGCCTGACACTTCTGGAAGGGTCACATCCATACAGCATTTATAATCCCATGCCTGGGATGAGATAATAGTGATGGACATTGCCAGACCCTTCAGAGATCAGTTTGAAAGGAAGAAAACACAAACCCAAGAAATTATAGGGGAGTAATGGTTGCCCAGGCCTGTTGGGTATGGCCGAGTGGTTCCAAATCAGCTGCTAATGATGTTCCCTCCGAGTAGCTTCTTGTCCCTGATCTTCATGAACATAATTGATACATGGTGGGGGGAAAAAGGCAAACAGCAATAAATCTGTATGGTTCCATGGAGTCATTAGTCTTGTTCTAAAAGGCTAAGTGATGGCAGCCTCTTTTGTTGCACTGTGATTTGGGAATCTGAAGTGATCATTAGCTGAAAGGCAATGCTCAACCTCCAGCTTTGTTTTTTTTTTCTTCCAGAACCATGCAACATGGCAGCAGCCATGGAAACTGAACAGCCGGGCCTTGAAATCTTTGAAACTGCGGGCCGTGAGGAGCAGGAGCAGAGAGAGGAACAGCCAAAACTGGAACCTTACTATGTAGAGAGACATTCCTGGAGCCAGCTCAGGAAACTGCTCACGGATACGCGGAAGTATCATGGGTATATGATGGCAAAAGCCCCGCACGACTTCACGTTTGTTAAGAAAAATGATCCTGAAGGACCTCATTCTGATAGGATCTACTATCTGGGTAAGCCTCCTGGGACAGCCTGTGTCTTGACTAAACTGTCATTGCAGAGGCTGTTGGGGTTTGACTTCAGCTGTGCTTGAAGTGATTTGGCACTGTAAATGGCACTGTGGACAAACTTCTCGGAGCAGGTCTTGTGGTAGAGGAGTGCTTGTGTTAAAAGCTGCACTAGCTGAACATAAGTCCACGAAAATCTGAGTCTGGGTAAGAAGCAATGGCTAGAACAAAGGACTGGAAGCTAGAACAATGTTCTAGCCCCATTGCTTGCTGCTTAGGCTAGTTGTTTTAGCTCTGATTTGTGGTTTAGATTCTAGATGTGCTGTCACAAAGCTGCTGATTCATCTCTGTTCCATTTTTCAGAGAATGGGGTTCGTAATATTTAAATAAAGTTGAGTTCAAGCACGTTGAGGGTGATGGGCTAAGGCTGGCAGGGCTGATCCCCCTGGGATGAGCTCTGGCTTCCTGAGCTGAAGGTTAGGCTTGGCCTTCCTCAGTGCATATCTGGCTCCCTCTGGGCTGATCCCCACATGCCCTGGCAGGAGTTATCAGAAATCTGAACAGCACTGAGGGAGATGAGCAGGAAAGAGACATTCAAACCTTCCTAAAGATGCATTATCTTTGAAACACAAGCTGCATTGTGCGGTGTTTCAGCCAAGGGAAAGAGCAGAACGTACCTTCTTGAATTTAAAAGCTTATAAAATAAGACCTCCAAGAAGGAGATATGCTTCAGGCAGCATGTGGTAGGGGTAGTTCCTTGTTCTCTTCCTTCTTTGTGATTTACCTTTCTGTGAAACAGGGAATTCCTGGTGCGAGGCTGCAGTGCAGAGACTGTCAGTACTTCCTCTGGTAGGCAGGGCCTGTGAAACTGTTCCTGAGCCTCTTTTGAGAGTGTTTGGATTATTATCAGAAAGCTAATATATTGTTTTTTTTCTTCTCACTTCGACAATAGCCATGTCTGGGGAGAACAGGGAGAACACGCTCTTCTACTCTGAAATTCCCAAAACCATAAACAAAGCTGCCGTCCTGTTGCTTTCCTGGAAGCCTCTCCTGGATCTTTTTCCGGTGGGTCCTGATTTCTTTCTTGTTCTTTAGCCGCATAGCAAGTAGGCAGGCTTTTGAGGTTGCACCCATAAGCCATCATTATGGTCTGAAATCTTTTAAGGTTCTCCTTGTACTTGGCTAACTCTGCAGCCATCTCGAAAACAAGCCCGGCTTTCTCATCAGGCTTTGGAGCTGCAGCCTTTGTGCGTCATGAAAAAATGTGTGTGCTGCTTGATTTCTCCTTTGCCAGCAGAGATTGCAAGTGCTAATTTGCACCAGATTCTCTGCTGTGAGATCCTGGGGACTGCGGAAGGAGCCTGTAGTCTCCGATAATCGCTGTCTTGCAGGGGGAAGTGATGAGTCCCCCTGAGGATCTGTCAGTGGCTCCGTGACTCATGCTGAAGCAGAGGATCTCTTTCCCACTCTCTGGGACACGTGTCCCCTTCTCACCTCTGTGCAAAGCAAGCCTGCACTGGTCCCCCATGCACCGTGGCAGGTTGGAGGAGGCGGGACAAACCCCGTGTGGAATTAGGTGTGTTGTTTCCCCGTGCTATTTCCTGAGGCTGCCAGCCAGCCATAAAATTCATGCTGTGCTCTCCTCCCACCCGACCAGTCACTGTGTATCTTTGCAAAAGTTAGCAGAGACCGTCCTACTTGTTCTAGAAATATCAGGCCTTCAGCCTGATCTTTCTCAAACCAGCGTGCGTTGGAAATAGTGCCAGTCATGCTAAGGGAGAAGTGGCTCTCGGGTTCACAGATGTGTGGGATCGAGTTATGGCCTGCACCTACGAGTGCTGATGGCAGAGGCAGAAGCAGGAGTGGGCTCCTGGCTGCCAGCAGGATTCTGGAGGAGGAGGAGGGTGTCTGCACAGCCATCTGGTCCTGGAAGCTTGGCATGCCGAGATGCTCTGTCAGTATAGTAAGGAATGCAGAACAGGGGTGTTGATTGTGCTTCTCTGCCCGTTTTCAGGCCATCCTGGACTATGGGATGTACTCTCGTGAGGAGGAGTTGCTTCGGGAGAGGAAGCGAATTGGCACTGTCGGGATTGCCTCCTATGATTACCACCGAGAAAGCGGCACCTTTCTGTTTCAGGCTGGGAGTGGAATTTATCATGTAAAGGACGGAGGTCCTCATGGATTCACTGTGAGTTTACTCAGCTCTCTTGTTCTACCACAGTACTTCTATCCTCTAAGCTAGAAGGAAAGATCATGAGCATGAGTTCTTGCTGCGCTGACGAGGCAAGTAGCCTTGACAACAGTTGAGACATGGAGAAATCCCCCTTAGGGGGGCATTTCCATGGTTGTAGAAACATGGATGGAAATTAAAAAGAAATGTTATAAGCTGTGGTGGCAAGGCATGACACCAGATTTTGCTGATTTTTTTTGTAAGTAGGAGTGTCAATAAAAGGCAACACAATGGTTGGGATACTTTGTGCTCTTTCACGTAGTGAGAAGTCACGTCAGAGGCAACTTCTCTTCACTAGCTGTGGTTTAGAGGTCACTGCTCAGCCATCAGTGCTGTGTTACAAGATTTGGCCATATAACATTTGGAACAGCCAGGCTTTACTCTTTGCGTGTGCTGAAGACGGACTTCAAAGCCGAAACCATTTCATATTATAACAAATGCTTGTTGTCTGACACTGTCAGGTGGAATTTACTGTATCTGGAATTGTTTTTGGAGCACCAGATTATTGTATGTCCTACCTGTCTGTTTTTAGGGTGCTGTTCAGATTTCTGATCTGTCTGATTTGTCTGAATTTTTTTTTTGAATCGTCAGCACTGGTGAAAGAGATCCTGGTGGGATCTGTGCAACCATGATAGAAGCACATTTATCCCTAAAAAATATCTGCATAGCATTTTCCTGCGTTGAAAACGGGTTGCTCTCGTGTAAACCTGTGTATCTGAAGTCAGCATCCACACTGCTGTGGTCTTAGAGACCTGATAATCCAGTTCAGTTCCTGTATGTTTTGTTTTGTTTTGTTTTGTTTTTAATTGCTTACTATTCTCTTTTTCCTCTTTCAAACAGCAACAGCCTCTAAGACCCATTCTGGTAGAGACCAGTTGTCCGAATATCCGGATGGATCCCAAGCTTTGTCCAGCTGATCCAAATTGGATTGCCTTTATCCACAGCAATGACATCTGGATATCTAATATAGAAACCAGAGAAGAGAGGAGGCTAACGTTTGTGCACAATGGTAATGAATCCTGAATTAAAATCTCTGTACCTCCTCTGCACTTGTTCTTGCTATGCTGAATTAAGCAATGGCACCTGGGGCTCTTCTGAAATCTGAGGGAACGGCCACCATCTACTTCACGTGGGATTTGATTATTTGTCATGTTCTACATGTTTCTTCCATGGCAAATATTGTAGGATGGTTCTTTTCCCTGTGGAACTAGGAAAACCAGAATCTGTCAAAATGAGTTATTTGTTGAATACATATGGAAGGGCTGTTCTCCTGAAATGCTGCTTTTTTTTTTTTTTATAATACTGGAACAGTCTTTTTTTGTGTGAAGGAGCTGTGGGTGGATTAGAACTGGAGGAAAGTTTCTGTCAGTGAAGTCAGGCTTTTTAGAAACAATATAGACAGTTTCTGAATAGCACTGTGCCTTCTGCTGGTGCCCTCAGACTCAGTAACTTAGGTCTTTGCTTCCTAACCCTCTCCAACTCCCTTTTAGACACGTATCCTGGAGGAAGGAAAGTGGAAAATTGTGAATAAACCAATGCCTAAAAATCTGTTTTGCAATTTAATCACGCTTCATGTATTTAAACTATATCATTTAATTTTTAACTAAATTAAAATTTCTAACACTTCATAATAATGCTTTAGCTTATTTAAATGTTAGATATTAAAATATTATGTAAGTACATTAAAAATAAACTGTAGCAATGACTCCTTCTCAGATGATAATTATTTATGGAGCGCTGCTAAGTTACCTCCAGGGTAACAGGAAAAATATTGAAGCCCTATGGATATGTCATCATGTTGAGATGTTATGTAAGTGTGTTACTTTTGGTCTGTACAGTGAATGAAGTGCTGATAATTTTGTTTTTCTGAATGTTGGTGTTCTCAGTGTCAGTTAGTTTTTTTTTCTTTGGTTTTCTTAAAAGTTGTGAGCTCAGGTAGAATGTGTTCTCTCTTGGATGAGTACATGGAAAACTGAGAGACTAATTGAGTAGGAGTAAGGAGGGGAGATGGCTTTCCTTTCCTAAAAGAAGCTGCAGTGTCAGAGAGGATTAGATCTTTCCCAAATAAATCAACAGAGCAGGGTGGAAGCAGAAAGCAAATCTGCTGAGAAGCCAGATTTATTATCATGTAATTGTTCCCCAGGGGTTGAACTTGGGCCATGTTTGGGATAACGCAGAACTGGTTTGATTCTGCAGTACATCATGAACTAATTCTTCTGTGTCTTTTTTTAGAACTGGCCAATGTTGAGGAGGATCCAAAATCTGCTGGCGTGGCTACTTTTGTGCTGCAGGAGGAGTTTGACAGATACACTGGCTACTGGTGGAGCCCAAAGGCACAGCCAAGTAAGTGTGTTGGATCCTGTGTGTCTGACAGGCAGAGTAGTGGCCCCCAAGCTGTGCTGTCCAGGGCAGAGTTCATTTTTCTGTCACTTGTCTGTATCCAGGATAGGAATCTTATAGTTCAAAAGGAGTTAGGAGTATCTGTGATGGTGGGTGTGGTACAGGAGCCTCGTTAGCATGAGTTACTGGAGAAAGAGTCTTTCCTTCTCACGATAGCGATAAGAGTTGTGAGAGTCTTGGGGTGTTTTGCTTAGTGAAGCATGAATCACAGACTTCTCTTCATCCTTCCCACCTGATTTTTCTGTTGGGAGAATGCTGGTTTCTGCAGTGCCAATTACGAGATCTGCTCTGACCAGGAAATCTTTAATTCATTTGCAGCACTGAATGGGGGTAAAGTTCTTCGAATTCTTTATGAAGAGAACGATGAATCAGAGGTGGAAATTATTCACGTCACATCACCAATGTTGGAGACAAGAAGAACAGATTCCTTCCGGTACCCCAAAACTGGTGAGAGCCTGATGACCTTGTGTGTCTGTTCTAGGAGATGCACATTTTATTCCAGGTGCCTTAGGCCAGGGACTCTCCTAGCTTAGAGCAGGGGGTTAGAGACATGTTGTATAGTCCTTGAATGAGTGTCCAAGTGGTGGAAATTTGGAAAAACTGCTGCTGTGGAGATTAGCTTAGTCACTGGTGGCTGTGCTGGTTTTCCAGCCGTGTGGTTACTAAGAGCTCTGAGTCCAGGTCTCGCAGGAGCTGGCAGAAACCCTACCTGATCATCGCTATTTTGGAGCTGCTCTCTCAGACCCTGGCACAGAGAAGTTGTTTCTTGTTACAGCCTTGTGTCTCTGAGGGAATAGCTGCAAAATGATACTGCTTTGTTTTTTTGGAGGGGAGGCTTTCTGTTTAGCTGCTGGTAACCTGGTGCCCTGGTAGCTCAAGTTTTGAAGTGCTCTGGCCTCTGCGATTGCTGTTGGGCTTTGAAAATTCTGCGTGCTTGCAGCCTGCCAGAAAAAAAAACACAGTCATATTTTCAAACAGTAAATAATGTGAAAGCCTCAACAATAAAGGAGTGAAGGCAGGCATAAAGAAGAGCAGGTGGAGTGCTGCTGGAAGTGGACAAGTGAAACCTCACTGCCATGTGTCAGGTGTATAGGGCCAGTTTGAACAGCCTGACCTTTGCTCTTCTGAGCTTTCACTGCTGTGTCAGCAGGGCATAGTGACCACTGACTGTCCCCAGCTGCAGAATTAGCTTCAGGTCTTGTAGATTCCCTTATCCACTGGTAAAAGTTTTCTGCTTATGATCCTGATTTACCACTTGTTTTGAGGAATGAGGCTGTGTCAACCTGGGAAGCAAGAGATGGCTGCTCATGTTTTCTCAGTGCTAGTGTACGCCTAGATTTCTGAGGGTGTTTCGTCAGAATTTTATTCAGCTTTGAGTCTCAGCAGTTTAGGAAAATCAGACAACCAAAGCCTAAATGCTTTTAAAACAATTGAAGTTTTAATCTCTGGCTTCAGTTTCCAATCTGAGCCAGGAGCCATAGCACTGTTCTGCACATTGTTACGAGGGCAAAACTTGAGTCAGCGTCTTACCAGAAGAAAGATAAGTACTTAAATAGGACAACGCTGTGGCCCAAAGCAAATCACTTCACCTCAGTGCATCAGTTTGTGTGTAGAACTGGGTTGATGAAGTGGGAGTATCTCGCAGCAGCACTGAGAATGCTCAGAGTACGTGGAAGTTACCACATATGGCTTCTTGTGGATCGACTGGCAGCAGCTTTTTTCTTTATTTTTCACATTTGCTGCAGACCAGGCCCCAGCCTTTAGCACTTCAGGTGCTGTACAGCTGCTTTGAGCAGGCTTTCTGGAGAGAGGTAGTTAGGTTTTCAGTGTTCAATACAGATAAGTAGTTTGTTTTTTTTTAATCTTAACTTTGCTAGTCATGGCAATAGATTTATAAGAATGCAGAAAGAAAGTCTTTGGTTCCAGAATGAGTTGCTTTATTTTTTTTTAAGATGCTCAGTAGCGTTGGATCACTTTTTGCACACTGCTTTCTATTGAACAATAACAACCAAATAAACCAAAGCTTGCTTTGATACCCTGATTGCTCCTGTGCATTTACTTCCAGCTAGTACGTGCATCCTTTGACTGTGGGAGGGAAGACTGTGACAATAGCATGGCTCTTCATCAGATCTGCTTGCAGGACTACATCACTGAGTCTGCTTCATATCTGCAGTCTCTTTTTTTTCCCTGCCTGATTCTTTGCTCTCTCTCATGTATGCAAGTAGGCTGTTTGATCAAAGAGTATTGTGCTCTTTCCCTGTTCCATTTCAGTATGAATAACGCCACGATAATCCAGCAGTTCAAGTCTGTCCTCTTGGAAACAAAAATTGGTGCCTGACTGCTAACATCTGTTTTTATAGGTACAGCAAATCCGAAGGTCACTTTCAAGATATCCGAAGTGACAATCAATGCAGAAGGAAGAGTAAGTTCCATGTTCTGCTTGTTTTCTAAATAAATCCTATTTCTTTGAGTCTTTCTGGTAAAATACATTTCAGTATAAGTAAACTTTCTTTGTTGTGTTAGCTTAATGGCTTCTCTGGAGGCAGTGCACGTGGCTCATTCCTCTGCAGATACTCGGTGTCTGTGTGTACAGCTGTATTTCTCAAGGCTGTCCTTTTCTTCCCCACCATTGGTTTATGAACTTGGCTGCAGAGCAGAATGTTTTAGGTGAGGACGGTTAGACTTTCTTATGTGACAGATCTCCTTATTGGCTGCAGATACGGGGAAAATTTGATTGCAGAGAGAATATATCACCTTATAAAAGCACGAACATGTGAGCGATGAACTTTCGTTTCACTCCAGGATTTTTTTAACAAATACAGAAATTTCCATAGCCCAGTCCAAGATCTCCAGACAGCTGGGAAATTAATAATCTTATCAAACAGACACAGTAACATCCATGCATTGCTGGGATCCTCTACTCAGCTACTTCAGCCATCACCACTGACCTCTTGGAGTAGCAATGCTGACATCAGCCAGCAACATCAGGGAAAGCCATCAGGTCCTGTGGGGTACCACTGCCTCGTCCCAGCAGGGACAAGCTGCAGAACTGCCCATCATGATTTAGACCCACATTGATAACTGGATGCTATGCAGGATGTTCAAAAACTCAGTGAAAACACCTTACAAAACAGCCCGGTACAAATCCCCTCCTCCCTTCCTTTGTATTTTACACGGGGAAACTGATTGTTCAAGTGACTTGTCCAAGACAAATGATGGATTTGTGAGCAGAATCCAGATTTCTCAAGTCTTAGCCCTGGCTGCTCTGGTGTCTGGCTGCAGATGGGGTGAAGCCCCTGTGTTGAAAAGGCTGAACAATCTGAATGGAGTGAGCTGCACAGAAGAAGTCTTCTGTGTCCAGGCTCTCATTGTGCATGAAAACTGGTTGTGTGGGTTCATCTCAGTGTCACTGAATTGCTGCTTTGTCAACAGATTGCAGATGTTGTGGATAAAGAGCTAGTTCAGCCCTTCGAGATCCTCTTTGAAGGAGTAGAGTACATTGCTAGAGCTGGGTGGACGCCAGAAGGAAAATAGTGCGTATGTTAATCCTGTCTCTGCTTAGAGGGTTTGGGGCAACACAGTTAGAAGCAGAATGCAGTGGTCCCTGTCTCCAAGCTTAAGCCTGCTTTCATTTTTGCATTGCTACAAACGTGTTTGTGTGAAGGGGGTGATTTTTCCCAACCCCAAACAGTCCCCGTTGTCTTTCCCTGGTACCTGGCCCTACTGCTTTGGCATTGGGCACTCACAGCCTTTGATGTGTGTGTCCTCTCAGCATCCCTGTGAGAGAGAGTGCAGTGCTATTATCCCCATTTTACAGATGGGGAACTGAGGCCCAGAGAGGCTAAGTGACTTGCCATAGTCGCTCAGGAAGTCTGTGGCTGAGGAGAGAAATGAGCCCAGGTCCCCCAGGCCCTAGGCTAGCGCCCTAACCACTGGACCATCCTTGCTGACCAGGCTTACTGATCAGAAAACCTGCTGTAAGTGCTACTTACATTTGCATGTCATTTTTAACCCTGTAGATGATGTAGTACAGTGTCTCTAACTCACCAGAAGCTTCTCTGGAAATGCACTTCTCCAGCTCTTGAATCTAAAGCTGACTTTCACCTTTTCGTGTTTTTTTTTTTTTTTTTTTTTTTCAAACGTGGAAGAAGTGAAGGGACACATTTACTCCATTGTCTTGCTTTTTGCAGGATTATTTTTAGAGCTACATGTAAAGTCAGAAGCATGGCAGGGTCTCCTGCCAGTTCATTTGAGTGCCAGTGTTCTCTGCCAGGTATAGATTTAAAGCAATATTTTCACAAGTATCCTGGAACATCAGTTAATTTTTTTCTGCTTCATTAGTCCCTCTGATTTTTTTTTTTCTCTTTCTCCCTTAAAGCACAATCCAATTCTGGGGGAATAGAATTAATTAAACTTTTCAACCTGCAGTGCTTATGCAATATTGAAATGAAGTGAAATAGGTTCCTAAGTTATTGAAGAGGTTTGTTTTTGTGGGTGAGATTTTACATGTGGCTTTTTTGCTTAATCTGGAATTGAACATTCTTGACTCCCCTGAGATGCTTAGTGGTAATAGGTGTATTATGAGGTTTTTCAGATCTGTCTAACACTCATGGTTGCATGTTATTTTCTCTAATATCTGTCTCCTCAACAGTGTCTGGTCCATCTTACTGGATCGCTCCCAAACTCGACTTCAGATAGTCTTGATCCCTCCTGCATTATTCATCCCAGTAGAAGATGATGCAATGGAGAGACAGAAACTCATCGATACCGTACCAGATTCTGTTACGCCTTTCATAATTTATGAAGAAACAACAGACATCTGGATAAATGTAAGAATTTCAACTTTAGCACTGCCTGACAGCTTGTTGTTCAAGACCCTATCAGTAACACTTGAGCGATGTTGGTGTTGCTGTGCTGCCTAGGAGACTATTCCTGTTGTGCAAGTTCTGTGCCTCTTCCTGCAGTAAAGAACTCACAATGTATAGAGAACAAAAAGATCTGGGGTGTGAAAACAGAGCTGCTTTGCTTGAGGCTGCTTGGTGATCAGAGAGCTAGGAACAGAGCCCAGGACTCTGATGTTCCAGGCAGCCCCTTTACCCACTGCTCATTTGTGCAGTTGTTCACCCGCAGCAGTCCCAGCAGATGAAGTATTCTTCAACCAGTGAAGATGTTTCCAGGCGATATTTGGAGAACAAGTCTCAAAAGTCTGTTAATAATCACTGAAAACCCTCCTTGACCACGTACGTTCTGGTGAAATAGATTCCTGTGTAGTGCCCTTGGGGGTGTGTTGTAGGGTGATGCTGTGTGACAGTGGATGCTGGTGTGCTAGGCTAACACTTTAAAGAAGTGCTGCTCACAGTTCTGCAGGTTAAAATCAGTGTCTCTAAAGTGACATCCCATTGGAGGTGTCCCACGGTGCAGGACAGCCTGAGAGCTGCAGTCACCGGGGTGTAGTTGCACCTTTCAGCAGAGAGCACGGTCACAAAGCCTTCCAGTGATCGGTCTCTATACTCTAAGTACTATCTATAATATTATTTTATTTTTAGTGGTAGTGTACGTGGTTTCAGGATGGTGCAGTGAGTTGTCCTGTCTCCATTATCTTTACTGGCTGGAGTTGTTTTTTTACTGACACCTCATACTATGCAGATAAATGCTTCTGAATGCCTCAAAAGATTGTCCCCTGATGGAAGAGCTGGCATCTTCATGAGTGGGAAGATGATGACAGCTCATCTTTCTCTAAATAGCCCTTCCCTTCTGGGTTTCTAGATAGCACTGGACAGAGGAGGCCACTGAGCTCTGGCATCTTTGGGTGGCTCTCATATGCTGTCTGCAGACCTGGACCCATCTCTGTATCTGAGCCAGAAAGGCAGGTGCATAAAAACTTACTCAATTCCTTCTGTGGCCAGGATTTAGAGTTAGATGAGCAAGAAGCCAGGATCTGTGCAGCATGTGGCTGTTGTTTGCAGACACCCCCAACTCATAAGCATTTTTAGGTCTCCCCGTAAGGGACAGAGTGCCACAACCTCCTAGTGTGAGCTGTGTCAGAGGAACTTAGATGCGACTTCAGTGCTAACCTCCTGCTGATAACACCTATCCACTGTTCTGTCTCCCCAGATCCATGATATCTTCTATGTTTTCCCTCAAACCCATGAAGATGAGATAGAGTTCATTTTTGCTTCTGAATGTAAAACAGGATTCCGGCACCTATACAAAGTCACCTCGGTTTTGAAGGAGAGCAAGTATAAGCGGTCATCTGGAGGTCTCCCTGCTCCAAGTAAGTGAAATTATTCTCTTTCACTGGGTGTTTGCTGCTGGCTAGTGGGGAAATGAATGTCTTTCCAGGTGGCAGGAATCATTGTCTCATTGGAAACTCCTCTTGTTGCCCTGGAAAGCACTTTGCTCTACAGTCATTCCACTTGAAATTGTACAGGGGTTGTTCTGTATTCAGCGTGCCTTAGCTTCAACCTTGATTCTTCCTTGTTGACTACAGGCAAAATTTTCACAAAATCAGATACGAAATGAGCCGTGATGGTGTAAAATGCCCTCAGCTTACTTAGTTGACAGTGGTGGGGTTGTTTGTTTGCTCACTGCTGTAGGTTAATCATTACAGCAATAACGTGGCTTTCTCTGTGCAGGGTCCAATGTATCCGGTAGATACACATTGGTTCAAGAGTTGTGTTTGGAAGTAAAACCAACACAGTCCCTGTCAGCCTTTACAAGCAGATTGTAGCAGAGAGGCTGACAAAGAACAGTTTGAACATATTGCAAAAGGGTCCATAGAGGGCCTCCCTGTCTGAGGGGGCCCACTTGTTAGTCCCTTTAAAATGAACATATGTGCTTGGCAGCAAAACCTATGATATGACAACTATTCAGAGAATTCCTATCTGCTCTTAAAAACAATCATGGTATTGCTGTATAGACAGAGATGTTAGTAGGAGAAAATTACTGGCAGCTGTTGCAAGTGGAAATTGAGGAAGAGTAATTTCAAGCAAAAAAATTCGAAGACCATGTGCTTCCAAGCTGCAGTCAAAGTTTGGCCTTGCTCAAATACATGGTATAACTGTGTGCAAAGCTCCTGGAATGTTTTTTCCACAGTATGTGTTCTTTCATTTGCAGTTTCATGCTGTGATACTTAATTTACTTGTTGTGTGTTGAAGGCACTTGCTGAGCTCTGCATGCAGAAAAAATACACCTTATTTTACGAGAGGTCCTAGTTGTATGCAGTTGTGTTGTTTTTTCTTTCCAGAAAGCATTATGTTGGGTTCATTAGATTTCTGTGAATGTATCCAACGTCTTTTTCTTGCTAAATCTCCCTCATTCCAAGGGAAATGAAGCCATCTTATAAAAGCAGAGCTGCTTCCCACCCCAAAGCAAAAGTCTCCATTTTTGACACCTGAGACTCCCTTTCCACCTTTTTCAGGATAAAACCTCATTTCTGTGCAAATGACAAAATGCTTTAAATAAATAAATAAATAAATAAGCAAGATGCAACCTAGCCCAGGTCTCAGGTCGAGAGCATCTGTGAATCTTTTGATACGTAGTTCAGAGTGCTAAATGTACCAGCCCTGACACTTGTCTGGGGAGCTGGCAGGGTTGTGGGTCTTCTGCAAAGCCACATTCTGTTGGGTTCAGTCTAGCAAAGAAGCTCGGAAGAAAAAAATATCATTGTGACTGTGTTGTGTGAAATGTGGAAGTGTAAAATCTCTGTATGTGGGTTTTTTGCAGGTGACTTCAAGTGCCCCATCAAAGAGGAGATAGCCATTACCAGTGGGGAATGGGAAGTGCTTGGGAGACATGGGTCAAATGTAAGTATCTGCTCTTGCTGTATGATACCTTGCAAGCAACACACACGTGCTGGAGGACAGCAGTGCAGAGAAATGGTCTCAGGGACCTCAGAGATAAGTACATGTTGCATTAGCGAGGCTCTGATCCTTTTTGGCAGTAAAGGAGAGCATCACAGGCAACATTAGGTGTTCATCTTCCTAACAAGTTTTTCCCTCTAAGTTTAAGCCTTAAAGAGAAGGAAGCAAAAATACTTTAAAGCATTAGCGAGGAAATTCCATGTGTTCCATGAGAACCAAAATGTTGTGATGATGTCCAGCTGCTGTTCTGGAGCCAGGAGATACCTGTTGGAGGGGTCAGAATAAATCTATTAGCCATGTCTCTCTTTAGCCAGTATGCACAATGTTTGTGTACCATGTAGCCTCTGAACTTGGACAAGGAGGTAGGGAATGCTCCCAAACTGCTGCTCTTCTAGCTCTAAGTTGGCCAAATTTTATGACCATTTGAATGAAACAGCAGCTCAAGGAGGACTGTTGGATTGATACGGAGTTTGGAAAGGTCTGTGATAAAATCCTTTCTAAATGGTAGTTGAAAGTGGGGCTAGAGGACAAAGTGTGCAAGCTGAGCTGCCTTTGAATCTGTTCTGCTGCCTGCTCAGAAAGAAGGGGCAACAGATATTCGTAACTGGCAGAGTTGTGGACAGCTAGAACAGTCGTTTGGCTTGTTCCTTACAATTTGCTGGACTATAACTCCAAATTATGGAAGCGGTGGGGAGAAGACTCAGTGGGGATAGAAGAGGTGGGCTTTTCTTTCAAGAACTCAGTATTGAGTGATGTGTTGTTTTGTTTTTGACAGATCTATGTAGACGAAGCCAAAAAACTGGTGTATTTTCAAGGCACAAAAGACTCGCCCTTGGAGCATCACTTGTACGTCGTTAACTATGAGAATCCTGGAGAAGTGAAGCGGCTGACAGAGCGTGGTTACTCTCATGCCTGCTGTGTCAGCCAGGTACCATTCGTTTGTGAGGCCTTGGGTAGGCAGGGCTGGCTGTGTGTTGTGCTTTATCAACCAACTGGTCCTTCATCAATCAACGGACAAGCTTGTATTTAAATGCCACTGTTGATTTTGCAGGTGGTTTTTGGATTTTGGGATGTTAGTATCCAAATCCAGCTGAGGATTGTAGCTTCTCAGAGCCTGTCTGCTCTTATCACCAAAGAGCCCAGACTTCCTGGGTTGGTTTCTAAACATCTGAAAGATCAAAATGCAGAAAGAACTTATCCCTTTTGCTTATACTGAGGAATTCACAATAACGTTCTTTTTCTCTCTAGGATTGTGACATGTTCATCAGCAAGTACAGCAACCAGAAGAACCCACACTGTGTGTCACTTTACCGGCTGACAGGACCTGAAGATGATGCAGCTCACAGGACAAAGGAGTTTTGGGCTACCATTTTAGATTCAGCAGGTAACAGCTTTGTTAAGGAACTGCCAAAGGGCAACCAGCATCACAGAGTGAAAGATTTCTTCAAATATGCTCATTTTAGCTTTGCTTCTTGTGGGTAACTCTTGGCTTCTCTGTGAAGCTCATGCTCGTGTGAGAAGTTCTTAGATGAAGTTCTTAAAGGAGTGACACGTTCAGCTTGGAGACAAATGGGTATAAATTGGCTGTGAAGGAATTCAGAGTGGAAATTATTAAGTTCCTATTGCCAGAGCTAGTAGGAAGATTAGAAAGTAAGTTTTATCATTAGTGGGGTGTGTTTAAGTGAGTTTATTTACTCTTGTGCTAAATGTGCATTATTGAGCATACTTATGGGCCTCTGGGGAGGGCCACTCACTCCTTAAATAGTTCTGTGCTGCGGTCTGCTCATGTCTTTGCGAGCTGGCTCTTAGGCTTTTATTTTTCCACTGTGATTCTGTTACTTTTCATCTCTCCTTCCCTGAGGCATAGACCAAATCCTGTGCTTTCCATGTATTAATGCAGCGAATCCTAAATGGAGTTCAAAAGGGATGGGACACATTGCTCTGTCTGTGAAGAGCAGTTACCATTGTTCAGACGAGAACAGGAATGGGAACGTGACAGGGCTGAGAAAGCTCCTCTAGGACCGGGGCATTCCCAGTCTCTGTCTGGTCCCATCCACATCCATTGGAAGCATGGGAAAGCTGCATTATCTGGGATGCACCAGGAGTGCTGTTGGGGCAGGGCTGGAGCAGAGCTGCATTATTCATCCATTCCCTGTTAATCCAGGCTTTGTTCCTTCCCATGGCAGGCCCTCTACCTGATTACATTCCCCCAGAAGTGTTCTCCTTTGAGAGCTCCACAGGGTTTACACTCTACGGGATGATGTACAAACCTCACAATCTGCAACCTGGAAAGAAGTACCCCACTGTGCTTTTCATCTACGGAGGGCCTCAGGTGAGTGCAGTCTGTGGGCAGTGGGCTGGCCTGGATCACTTTGTTCCCAGCTCTCCTGTGTGCACAGCTCCTGCTCTGTGCTGGGGATAGCCTACTAAGCCCATTTCAGATTTTATTTACTGTAAATGTTTTACACATTTTTACAGTGTAAATCTTTCAAGATCCCTGCTGTAGGATTCCTTCTCTTTGCTTGTGGTCTGCTATGAAATTGGCTTAGAAATCCTCTGAATTTCTTTACATAAATGCTTATATCATTGTTCTTCTATTCTAGGTACAGCTAGTGAACAACCGGTTTAAAGGAATCAAATATTTCCGTTTGAACACCTTGGCCTCTTTAGGCTACGTTGTTGTTGTCATTGATAACCGGGGATCCTGCCACCGAGGACTGAAGTTTGAAGGAGCCTTTAAATACAAAATGGTAAGTGCAGTTCTTCATTCAGGTTCTTCATTTTCAATCAGAGACAGGTTTGAGTCCTGTTTTTATCCGAACTGAAGCACCAGTTTGGCACAGATGCCCAGCATCACTTGTGTAACACTGCCTAAGTTTGGGTGGGAAGCCACGAGTAGAGTGGAGGTTAGGGAGGAAAGATGCTCGGTGTGGAAAGTGTACAGTGTCAAGTTTTGAGCTGGCAAGCTTGTCAGGTGTAAGGGAGTGTGATTTGTAAGGGGATCTCTGATGTTCTGAGCGGAAATCCTTTGCTCTCACAATGCAGGATAGTTTCTTCCATAGCATGGGTTACAACTCAGAGCGGTTCCTGTGTCAGGCTGGAAAGGGAGAAAATGTTTGGCCATGTGTACTGGCAGGGACAGCCTGTGCCAGGCTCTGCTGGCATTGCAGCGTAGCTCTCACTGTTGGGAAGAGCATTTTCATGCCTGGAGCTGGAATTCTGCCTTGCCTTTGTACAGCAAAAAGTAAAAACACTGAGAAATCTTCCTTGTCCACAGGTAAGGAGGTAAATGAAGAAAAATATAGTTACTAGGTGGCTTAGCATGTATTTATTGTCTTAGGAAAGGGGTTGTCTTTCTGTAACATGCCCAGTGCAGTGGAGTGCTGGTGTCTGGACGGGTGCTGTGCAGCCTTTGGGAATCCTGAGAATGTAACTTTTGGCTGGAACTAACAACTTGCCTTTTCTCTCCCTTCCCAGGGACAAATTGAAATCGATGACCAAGTGGAAGGGCTGCAGTACTTAGCATCCCAGTATGACTTTATTGATTTGGACCGTGTTGGCATTCATGGCTGGTCCTACGGAGGCTACCTCTCTCTTATGGCTTTAATGCAGAGGTCAGATATCTTCAGGGTATGTTCGTACATTGAGTACTTCTTCTGGTGGTGCAGACAGAATTTTTCCCTTAATCGTGTGACCTCCCTCAGGTGTTCACAACACAAAGATTTTTGAGCTAGCTCTAGACAAGTGAGGACACAGTGCTCTGCCTGTTTCCTTCAAGAATCTTCTAGTTGAGTGAGTTCAGATGAAAGTTGCTTTTCTGGCATACATTCCTTCCACAGTATTTCTAATTAGGCTTCCAGGCTTTGGTTATCCTTTTTATATTTCTCAGACAACAGATCTGAGAATCTATTCACTCTTTAAAGCTAGTGCTTGCTAGCAAGCCACAGTGCCTTTTTAAATCAGCATTCATTGGGTACTGTGAGAGCTGTTATAAGTTGTTCTGTGGTCTTGGGTTGTCTCTTTAGTTTTCTGCACTTGTGTTTCTGTCTGGAACATGGGGATGAGATGCTCTTCCTCTGTCATGCTGTCACTGCTGGGCTCTGAAAGGTGTTTGGGACTGGCACACACATGGAGTCTGTACTGGGAGAGCTGTGTGATTCAGCTTTTCAAACAGAGACAGTGATACCTGGGCAGCCTGTATAACATGAATAGAGATGTCTCAAATCAGCAAATGATATTTGTGCTGCTCTTTCCCACCTCTCCGCACGAGTTTGCAGCCTTCATCCTCAGGGGAGCGTGGTGTGACTGCACCATCACTCTGCCTGCTTGCTTCCCCCAGCTCCAGATGAGCCAGACATAATCCTGACCTGACGGGAAGGTGCTGTGTTGTCTGTGAGGCTGCCCACATTGATGCAGGCAGGGTCTTTTGGGCAGAGCACACTCGTGTCCAGAAAACCAGGCATGTAAGAGGAGTGTGGGGTAGTTCAAGTAGACCAGTTTTACTCCGAGGGTTTGTTCTTGTGAGCTGGGGTGAGGAGGAACAACAGTTTGCCCTGTTCAGCTGCACACAGAAGGATATTCCCTCTCTGGAACTGCATAAAAGAGCTTTCTTTAAACTGATTGACTGTTGAGCTTGCAATAACTGTGCTGGTGTAGCTCCACCAACCTGAGGTCACGTGCTGAAGGTGCCTCAAATAGTCTCAGCTGTTGCCAGCTTTGTGCCAGCTGAGCTCTTTGTGCTGTGAACCAACCAAGGGAAACAATCCTGCTGAAAAACAACACCACCGTCTCTTCCTCCTCCGGTCTGACCTATTCCCAGATCAAATTTGTAGCAGTGTGCTGCACAGGGCAACCTGGCAGTGGGGAGAGGTGCCAGAAAGAGGTGCTTGTGGTTACATGACTTGAGACCACTATAGCAAATGGTCAGGCTGTTGGTGGGCAAATGTTGGAGGCAGCGATGTGCTAAGAGCTGAATATTGCCTCAGGACGTATTTTGTTCTTTGGGGATCTTCTTGCTTTGTGCAAGTCCAACCTCAATATTCCTTGGAGGTTTAATCATTATTTTTCTAAAGTCATGGAAAATCTTTGAATTATTACTTTAAATAATACCTGACCAAGGAAGAGTCTTTGGTTTGTTTTTAGCTGGTCTTTTTTCACAAGCCTCTCTGCAAGCTTGTGGTATGTATCCAAGTGGAAATGCTGAGTCCTGGGGAGCTTTCAAGGCCAATTTCTGTTAGACATTTATGTCAACGAAGGTTCTGTGACCCACAGCAGAACACTGCATTTTGAACAAAATCCACTTACCTCCAGCAGGACTTGCAGGTGGTATATTCAGTGTTGCTTCTGATTTGTCTGTAGGATCTTCCTGGTTTTCAGCAGCTGCCTGATTTTCAGTACACACAGTCTGTAGTTGAACTCTGCTCATATATATATATATTGACATATGTATATATATATATGTATATATATAAATAAATGTTGCATTTGCAGGTTGCAGTTGCCGGAGCACCCGTCACGCTGTGGATTTTCTATGACACTGGTTACACAGAGCGCTACATGGGCCACCCGGATCACAATGAGCAGGGATATTACCTAGGTTCGGTGGCCATGCAAGCTGAGAAGTTTCCTTCTGAGTAAGTTTGGTTTTGGCTTTTCTTTTCTATTCCTGTCAGGAAAGTTCAGGCCCCACAGACATATATTTATCTCCCTGTTCTTGGCAATTAAATCCTGGAATCATAAATGCTAGTATTAAAACAAAAACAGCACTAATAAACTTAATAGACTTGAATGAACATTTGCATAATTACAGACTATTCCAAGTAAGCCCTTTTATTCTAGCTGTAATTAAAGACCATCTTTTATGTCTAAAGAAATGACAAACACATCCCCAATTATATGATTAGCACTTCAGAGTTGAGTTAAGCTAGACAAAAAACAGTCAATCAGGATGCTTTCTGCATGCTCTCAGTCTGTATCAGCACGGAGTTGTCTGCAGAGCAGGCTGAGATCATGGGCTTTCCGGCCAAAGAGCTGAAAACCAGCAGTGATTCTGAGCAAGTGTTAAGCCATTGTGTTGTCCAAGCTAGGAAATGCTTCTGAAAATAATGATGTGCAGATGAGAGGTCTGACCATGATGTGCATATGCAGAAAGAACTTGTAGAGGAGGAAAGGATTGGTTTGGGACCAGCTGCTGGTCCATTCAGAACGATTCACAATAGCGAAGTCACTCTTCAATGCTAATGTTTTTACTGTCGAGTGTTTTTGGAGGGGTGTTTGTGGACTGTGAATGACTGGCAGATTCTGGGAGATACTATTTAGAAATGTTTGTTTCTTGCTTTTCTCAGACCAAACCGTTTGCTGCTGCTACATGGGTTCTTGGATGAGAATGTTCACTTTGCACACACTAGTATTTTGCTCAGCTTTTTAGTGAGAGCTGGGAAACCGTATGACTTACAGGTAAGTCTGGAACCAAGATGTGAAAATGTTATGTCTGTCTTTGAGGAGTACAAAATTCCAGCTTGTAACATGGCAGCTTGGAATTCTAGGATAAAACTCTTTTTTAAAGTGGGAGACTTTATGAGTAAACCAGAACATTATTAGGCAAATGAGCAGTTAAGGCTGCTCCCAAGGAGCTCTGCAGTTTGGAAGCAGTACAGCAGTGTTTGTGCAGCGTAGAGCAGGGTTATGTATTTAATTAAACCCTGCTGGTTCTGTGCAGATGCAGCCCAGGTTATCGTAAGCCATGCTGCAGAACTGGAAGCATGCTGATTTACATGATGGCTCTGAACAGGATCTGCCTCTGTTCAGCCATGCTGATCGCCTCCAGCTAAGTACTGGCTGCATTACAGGGTGCAACGGGTTGTCTCCAGGTTCAGGCAATGGAAGAGGGAAATGTATTAGCTCGAGTGCACACAGAACTAGTAGCTAGTGCAGGGAGTTTACATGCACATTTTGAACCTGGCTCTGGGGCCCAAAATCTTTTTGGATACTCATGACTTTATTTTATATTTTAGATCTACCCTCAGGAGAGACACAGTATAAGGGTACCCGAGTCGGGAGAGCACTATGAACTCCACCTACTGTATTACCTGCAGGAGAATCTGGGCTCCCACATTGCTGCCCTGAAGGCGATGTAACTGACCTCTGCAGAACTCTGCTCAACTGGCTGCTTTACTGAATGAGGAGATGCAGGAAACTAGAGAAAATAGGATGGAACACTGCATTTTGGTGCCTGCCATGTGTACACACACACACACACACACACACACACACACGGAGACACTTTTTTTTAAAGTAAATTCGGTGCCATACAGGAAATTAAAGGACGGTGGCCTAATAACTTTAAAGCTTAAGATGTAAATAAAAT
The DNA here is from genome assembly GCF_047663525.1 of Anas platyrhynchos. Classification (NCBI taxonomy): domain Eukaryota; kingdom Metazoa; phylum Chordata; class Aves; order Anseriformes; family Anatidae; genus Anas; species Anas platyrhynchos. The sequence goes on along the minus strand of NC_092597.1, from coordinate 22,497,094 downwards.
CAAATGTCTGTGGTGTAATGCAGTACCATGGGTGTTCTCTTGGGGGAGGAGCTGAAACTGAGAATAACATACTTCTACAGCACCAGAACTTCACATTTTAAAAGGATTCTGATCTAATGATGTATTTTTACAGTGTGTTCCTAGGTATCTTATTACATAATACTAGAAGGTGTACTACGCAGCAGAAATTCACCTGGATGGTTACAACTTAAATTACATTTTAAATGTTATCGTATAGTTTTTATGCTTCACGAGGGGGATGTGTCTCACTTCTGAGAAGTCAGTCACAAGTTAGACACATCTCCTGTCTAGATGCCAGTTGTTTTTTAAAAAGAAACACTTTTAACTGCTTCCTAAATATTTTAAATTTTGGATTCAGTTGAGTTGATGCCATGTTCTTTTCAGTTATTTCTTCTCTCCCCAGGATAAATCCTGCCTTTTTTTTTTTTTTCTTTTCAGCAGCTTGATACCCTGTCCTGATTGTACTTGATTTCACCTGGGGAAGTGAAGCAATGTTTTACTGTTATGTGGGCATAACAATCTTTTATTCTGAGATGCAAACTAATTTAAGACAAAGAACTGAAACTTTGTGGATTTTAAAACAAGCTTAAAAGTGTAGCCCATTTCTTGTTGACATTTTTCCCTGCTGTTCATTCTGGAGCTGTTTTTGCAGTACTGTTTTCTGACTGTCACATCAGCATGATATAGGTATATAAATCCTGTTACAATTTTAATATACAATACTCTAATTCAAAGGTCTACGGAGAATTTGGTGAGGAGAGACCTTACGAACACTACATGTGAGGCAATGTGAACTGTTGTCGTGAATTTCCTACTTTATTCAAGGGATTATTTCCCAGACTCGCACTCTTTTCAGTCCTCCATTCCTGGGTCATTTCTAGCACTGCTGCCTAGCATGATTATGATGCTGTATTTGAGAACCCCCTCCCTCTGTGTAGCTTAAGGTAACCCACTAAGCCTAAAAGATCTGCAATCCCAGTTGTGTTTTTGTTAGTGAGGTTTTAACTAAGCAGCAGGCTTGGCTAAAAAGCATCGCGTGTGAAGTCTCTTTTAACTTGCAACAAGTCGTTTAAGATAGAAATCCATAGCAAAATGATTCTCTTTAATCCAGGAAATTCTCCCCTTGGGGCCTGCCTCTGAGACTCCTATAAGTTTTAATGGTTTTCTTAGAAACCTAAGAACTTCCTTTTCTTTCTGTTTTGGTGCTGGAGAGAAGCAGAGCATGATTTTTCTTTTCATCTTTTAAAAATCTGGAATCACTCTCAGTGTTTACGCTCTTAGTACTCCACATGTCGTAACCTCGTATTTTACTCGCTTTTGTACTGTTCAGCTTGACCCCAAAGCTCCGGGATTTAACACAATCTGGTTGTGTTGTATCAAACCGCATCATTTTTCAGTGAGGCTGCTGGACATATGCACCAAAGCAATCGGGGCTGGTGCAGTTACACGGCTGTAAAACCACTGTGTGAGAACAGGATCTGTTTTTTGGGTTATGCAAAAGATAGCCAAAGCAAACAGGCATCCAGTAAGTGTAAATTTCCTCTGACGTGGGAGTATTTGGTTTGGGATGTTTTCTGTTTTTCAGATCACAGGGGTTTTTAAGTGGATCAGATAAAATGCTACTAGCAGGTCAATTACAGCCTTACCGTTTTGATTTGGGGAAGGGCATAGCGTGGGAAGAGCCCAGCTCCTTATAATGTCTTATACTTGAGTAATTAATTTTTGTGACTGAAGCTGGGCTATCTGGAGTGTGCTATAGTCAGTACTGAGAGAGGAATAAGTGCTGATGCACTTGAACTGGAGCATGGCAGTGAGTAGAGAAAAGTATAAGCTGTTACTATTGAATTCCTTTTTGTTCCTTAAGTGTTCAAGCTGTATTATATATACATATATCTATATCTGTTCATATATACATATATGTATAGAATTACACGTGGATAGTATCACCTTTTCCAAGGTTGTTTATATTTTGTTCGATATTTAATTAACTTGTTTTTTGGGGACGTTTTTGCTCTTTTTCTAGAGGTGATTACCCTTGAATGTAAATGTATATGATTTTTAAGACAAAATGGATCCTTTTGTTTAAAAAATGAAAAAACAAAAATGGCCTTCATCAAATAGTGCTTTTTTGGCAACTGAAGAACTAAATGTTATGCAAGCGAACTGGGCTAGGTTTTGGTTTAGCACAGGATGTGATTTTAAGAGCTGACATATAACTTCTGAATAATGCATCCTTTCTTTGTTTTAAATATATATATATTGAAAAGCTATTAAAGTACAAAGTACTGTACTCTATTTTGCAACATAAATTATGTATTTCTTTCTTTCCTACAAAAGTTTTTTTTCTTTTCACAGCAGTCAAGCACTTTAAGACCCCATACTCTCTTATCCTGCAGTAATGCTGTGAGGATTTGTCATCAGAGTTTTTGTGGTTCTCGCAAAAGACGCCTGCTTGTAGTTGAAGGTGTCAGAGCTGCCTTGTATGAGGTTTGAGACTGATGAGGTAGGGAGATGCTGAGGACTCCCAAAACAGAGATTAGTGCATCCCTGTGGGGGATCTGCCATCAGCAGAGTGCTCTGTGCCCAGCAGGACACCTGTGCTGAGCAGTAGCAGGATTTGAGCCTTCATTGCGTGGTGGATATTGGTTTCTTCCCCACAGTTGCACTGGTATCTCCGAGAGGAATGTTTTAATTTCATATCTTGAAATCAAATCTGTGAAACCCGGGGACCTGAGCAATGAGAGGCTGGAGTTGAGTGGTGATGCCAGCAGTTTTCTTGTTCGTGGTGCTTGGGATTTGTTGAGGTTGTTTCTGTCGGGGCAAGTTCTTTGGCCCCTTTTTAAGGCCAGTTTCCAGTAATTCCTTCAAGCTGGGTTTCACCCTTCACATAAGATTTGTATTCCCTACCCCACCCTGTTGTTTTCAATGATCTCCTTTTATTCAGAACAAAATATAACTGGTAATTACCCAGAGCCGCTTAATTTTCATAAACTCTCGTTAACTTCAAAATGTTTGTTAATGAAATAATGAATTCAAAGCACCACGTACAGCTTTGAAAATCAGCTAACTTCATTACGCTACAATGGAAAATGCATTCCCTAGTTGTTAGTGCCGTTTGGGAATAAGTTACGGAAACCCTTTTTGGGCAGAGAGGTGGAATAATGCTTTGACCCCGGAGCAGCATACATGGAGCCTGTGTGGCAAATGGTGGGGAATTCACCAACTGAGCACGGGGTCCCTGCACCTCCTCCCTGTGGGCTGTGTGTCCGTGAGGAAGGGAGGCTGTTTTGCTGCTGGCATGATGCTCAACTTCTGGCGAGGCAATAATAAGAGAATAAATAAATAAAATAATCAGCCAGACGAGGACACTGCCTTGAATTGCCTGTTTACTTGAGTACCAGAGCCCTGTAAAGACTTTTGTGTACCCCTCGCAGGTCTTTGGGCCAGTCCTTTTGAAGGGGAAGAGAGAAGTTCATGTGTTTTTTACTTGGATGTTCTGCACAGTAGAAGATCAGGTGTTTAATTTTAGAACATGAAGTGCCTGCTGTTTGCGTTAACAAACTTGCATGTCTCACCCCGGTGGGTTTGCTGGTCTCCCTCCCTCCCTCCCCACCTCTCTAGCTACCCGGCTTTTAATCATGTAAAGTGGAGACATTAGTTTTGCTGCGTTTTATTACAAAACCTTTGTTGCAATAAAGATGCTGCTAAATAAATTGAATTAAATGTCCCCTTCCCCCCCTCCCTACCCCATTTACAACCGTCTCTCTCCTTGATTTAGTAGAGTTTGTGCATAATTAGATCTGTTCCCTCATTGTGCGGCGGAGAGCGGCAGTGATGGAGAGCGCGCGTGTGCATTTTATACGCTTGCTGGGTGTTTAGCGAAAGCATCTGTGATTTTTCCTGTCCCTTGTGATTAGGTAATTGGTCTAAACAGGGAAATTGGGCCTTCGCTTGGCCTAACGATGCTCCAGCTCCTTCGTGTTTGAGGGCAGCCACCAGCTGGAGCTGCGGCACCGCCTGCGGCCTACCCGCAGCTTGAGGCCTGTGGGGGCCGGGGGCCAAGCACCACAGTGCCTGTGGGGTCCCTGGGGTCAAGGTGGAAGGGAAAGGCATGTGTGTCACCCCTCCTGTCCTGCTAAGCTTTAGGGACCCATAAAGTGGCTGGTGAAGGCCCCAGGGTGGTTATGTTGAGGTGCAAGCCCCTCAGGGATGGGGCAGCCTGTTCCCGTGCCTCACCACCCTCAGAGGAAAGAATTTCTTCCTCATATCTAAACTAGAAGCACCCCCTGTTTTGGTGGCTCGGAGGCGAGCTGGTACCCAGCAGTGTGATGATGCATCGTGTCTCCCTGAGCTGCTGCAAAACGTTCTGGGTGGTGGTGATTTTATTCCGTCGTGATGAATAAATTATGAAGTTGCTTCCGTGACTAATTGCTACCACTTGGACTGACTGTCCCTCTGGGTATGCAACGGGAGCAAGCATTTCTCTTTAAAATCCACTTGCTGGGGATACTTGAGTTGGGCAAAGCAAAACACGGTCCTGGAGATGAGGAGGTTGCAGCGGAGGGTGAACCTCAAGCGGTGTCCCAGCTGGGCTGAGGCTTTGCAGAAATCTTTCAGCCACAGTGTGAGCACTGCGAGCTGGAGGCTGCTGTAACGCCCTGCTCGGGTCTTGGTTAGGTGCACGGGGCTTTGTGAACACGTGGGAATACTTTCATCTGAGTTTGTGTGTCGGGTTTGCTTCTGAATGGGTGTAGGCTGGAAAGCGATGTGCTGCAGGATCCCTGCTTCAGGTAGGAAAACAGCTGGGGTCAGTGCTTCCTGTGCAGACCTGTGGAAGGAGGGGATGGTGTCAGGGAAAATGGTCAAGCCTGAAGCGTTGTGCACTGCTGGCTGCATTACTGGCTCTGCTGGGGAGTGCCTGCATGACCTGATTCCCTCCTCAGTCCTTGCCTTGGCTTCCCCTTTTACTAAACTAAGCTCCTGGGTAGAACTCAGCAGGGCCTGAGCCTGGCCTCTTGCTTTTGGTGCAATCATAAATCTAAGAGCAAGCTGCCGCAGCATTCACACCTCCATAACGGGAACCGATTGCCGAGGCGAGGCCAGGGGCCGCCAACATGGGCTGGCGGCCGTGGCACTGGGCTCCTGCGGCGGGCGGAGGCGCTGGGTCAGGAATGATGAATTGGCAGCTCCCACGTTCCCACATCACGCCGGCAAACAAGCGCTTTGTGCCGTCCCTCTGATTCTAAATGACTTGGGAAAACAAGCAGCGGTCTTTCAAACAGCCATTTATCAACCCGTGTTCGCAAAAGAGGAGGAAACCAATTCCATGAGCCATTAGGCAGTCCTGCTCGCCGCCCTAACGCAGCAGCCCGTGTCTTCAGCTCTGCAGACCGGAGCGGGCTTTACAGCAGGTGAGCCGAGCATCCCGATTCAGGTGGCAATTATTTCCTAGTGATGATGCTGCCATGTGCAGGAGGCCAAACCCTGCATCAGATGTTCTGCGTGAGCATTGCAAAGCTTCGATTTGGAAGTGGGGGAGTAGCTCTGGTCAGAGTGAGAGCAGCCCAACTTTCTGCCCCAAGCACCCTCCACATGGTGCTGGGACACTTCTGGCTGCATTTCCAGGCCTACGAGAAGGAGTTGGTGTCTCTGGGAGCTCCTTGGTGTTTGCAGAAGGCATTTAGCAGGAAAAGAGCAAGAACCCCTTTGACTGTACCAGCCCAGGAAGTTTTAAGTTAAATTTGTGACTTTTCTGGCTGTGAGCTCTGTGTGTCCTGTGTTTGCTGCCTCAAATGCAGACACAAATACTGACCCATCCTAGCTTTCACCAGCATCACTTTCAGGGTGCTCAGCTTGCCCATGGCCTCCCCAAATGCTGCGCAGCGCCAAGAGGGGCACACGTGCAAGTGCAGCAGGGAAGAGCTCATCCTGCTGCAAGCACCGGGTTCCGGGATGCCAACAGAGCCCTTTCCAACCTTCAGTTGTTTTCCTCTGAAATTCTGGGAATCTTTTTTGTTTTGTTTTGTTTTCCTATTTTTTAAAAGACGGAAACCCGTGACTGTGAGGTGTGGGGTCCTGCCTTTCCCTGCGCACCCCCATCTATCTGCCAGCATTGCTGGAGGCTGCGGGCAGCAGCAGGGCACCCGCTCACTCCATGTCCCACCGTCACCATGGGTGAGAAACCCTGGGAGCAGACAGCCATGGTGCTGCACGCTACACTTCAGCCACTGATGCTCTGGAAACCCTTCGGGCTTTTCAGCCCCAATTTCTACCCTGTCCCCAGCACGCCATCAGACGTGGTGCTTTCCGAGTCCGCTCGCTCGGCTGTTGGAGATGAATAACCAACCCCGCAGTTCCCATGGAGACTCGTCCCTCCCGCGGCATCACCGCAGCACTTCACAGCCTTTTCAGGCTGCGACAAAACATGTTTTCCAGCATGATTTTAAAGGGGGAGAGGTGGTATCTGCAATGGGATGAGCTGGCAGGCATGTGCGTGCTTCCTGCTACTGGCTGCTGGAGGGAGCTGGACATCGTCCTGCGGGCCAGGGGGATGCTCTGCTTCACTTCACCAGCTTCAGATGGATGAGGGCTCTGCCATCGGGCTTCACATGGCCACAGTACCCCTAAATCCTCTCCCCAGGGGGCATGGGCATGCTGCTGGGGTGTCCCGTATGTGAAGCAATGCTCAGAATTTGTCCTCGGTGCGTAAGAGCATCATGGCTCTCTCTGCAGGGCATCCTGGTTGGCACAGGGTGAATCCATCTGTGTGAAAGCACCACGGATCCTGGTTTGGGGTTCACGATGCTGAGTTGTTGCTCCATAAGAGCTGCTCCCCCTCCAGCCTCTCTTTTTGGGCATTGCCCCCTGTGCTGGTCCTGCCCCAGCCCTGTCCTGCACGAGGGGCACAGCTTCGCTGCTGGAAGTGCCTTCCCAACATCCATGCTCTGAGAGAAGGGAGCAAGCATCCGGAGGAGAAATTTGTCCTTTGGGGCTGAAGTCATGGTTTATTTTTAACGTTCGGGCTTCGTAGTGCCGGCCTGGGACAGCGCAAGGGAAAGATCTTTCCTGGAAGGCCTTAGAGCAGGCAAAACCAACCCTCCGCGCACCTGACGGGATTGAGAATGAAACTGCAAATGGCAGCGGGGAGTAAATAGCTGCATCTTCCTCCCCAGAGTCTCTCTCTCTCTTTTTTTTTTCTTTTTTTTTTTCTTTTTTTTTTTTTTTTTTTCAGGCTGAGCCAACAGACGGAGGGACACCGGGAGCTGCCGCTGAGGCTGCCTGGGAGGCGCGCAGCCTCGCGTGCTGGCCCCGCGCTCGCTTCCCACGCGGCGTAGCCGGGGCTGGCCGGGAGCCAGGCTGTGCATTTCGCAGGGAGCTCGCGATTTCAATATTTCCTCGCGTCTGAAGCGGATCAAAAACAAACAGCGAAGGATAGCTCTGGCAAGCGAAATGCTGGAGAGGAAAAAAAAAAAAAACAACGAGCCCTTTCGCTTTGAATTAAGCCTTTTACGCTTGTGTCTGACGGTGTTTTAGTTAAAACCTCAAAACCTGTTTGAAATGGAAAGGCAAATTTGCAGGAACAGAGTGTTTTTGACCTCCTGGAAACTTTCTTCAGGTCATCTTGCAGGCAAATCCCTGTCAAAATAGAGGTGGCAGAGTACAGCTTGACCCAAATTTTGCCATTTCTGAGTTCGCCGATGGGGGCAATGTTCCTAGATGTGAAGCAAAGCTCACCTCGTGGATGGTTTGCCCCAAAGCATTTCTGTGCTGTGCCCATTAGAAGCTGTTCCAGCAGCTGGAAGGATTCGTTCGTGAACATCAAGGTGATTTTTGCTGGAAATTTGCTTCAAAACCAAAGGAAGGGCTGGGAAAATGCACAGACAGGGCAGGGGGCAAAATGCAACCCAGCCAGGGAGCGTCCGAGCAGCAAGCAAAGAGCAGCAGTGTCTGGGGGCCTACAAAGCGCGTGCCTTGATAGGGCAGGGCATCATCCTCACCAGGCGCCCCGTCTCCTTGTGTAGAGGGAATTTGGGGTGGTTTTGGGGCACTTTGGCAGCCACTGGGTGGGGTTTTTGTACAGCGGAGCGGTCCTGCTCCAGCTGGCAAGGAGCGGTCTGTCTGTCCGTCCGTCTGGGCGCCCTGTCCTTGGCCCTCCTCCCATGGCAGCCACAGCTCTCGGCTCCTCCAGACCTGCGAGCCCTCTCTCCTTTCCTATTCCACTTCAAATTTCACGAGAAATAGATGAGTAAACACCGCGTACGTTTGCATGGGAGCAGCGGTGGCTTGCAGCTTTACGATCCCCCCCCCCAGCTGTGATTCATTGCTTTTTACATTTTTTAATCTATTCCCCCGCTCCCCCCTCCCGCTCTCCCTCGCAGCCCAGCAGCTGTCGTTATCAGTGAAGGGGCTCGGCGGTATTTTTGCCATACTCTGCTTCTATTCATCGATTTGTTGAATGAAAACTATTTCTCCGGGGCTGTCGCGCGACTGGAGCCTTGGGAGAAGCAGCAGCTCGGGGGGCGTTTTGCTCCGCATTGAAACAACCTCATGCCACGACGGCACTCGTTCCTCGTCCTAAATCCCAATTTCTGCAGCTTCCCCTTCCCTGCCACCCCACTGGGGTCTGGGGTCCTGCTGGAGGCAAACCTGGGGCTCCTTTGGGATGTGTGGGCATGGGGGACACCAGGAGGCAGCGGCCGTTCCCTTTTGCACGATGCGGTGCTGGAGCAGTGCTCCTTCACCTTTAGGTCTTTTATTTTTTATTTTATTTGCTGTTTTCTTTTATTATTATTATTATTATTATTATTATTATTATTGTTATTGTTATTGTTATTATTATTATTATTATTATTATTATTATTATTATTATTATTATTTCAAATAAAATCACGGCAGTCACTGGCTAAATACCTGCAATGACAGGCGCTGGTTTCCTGCCAGCACTCCTAAAAAAAAAAAATCCCAGTCTTGGGCTCCATCAATACCAGGGCACGGCTTGAAGGGCAGGTTTTGCCTGGGGAATGGGCTGTTGTCCCAGGGCTTCAGGAGCCCTTTTTCCCACCCAGCAATGGGGCCTTTCTTCCGGGCACAATGAGCCCTCTCGCTGCCTTTCTCGCCTTTTCTTCCCCGGCTTTCCCACATTCTGTTCACACCTTCATGAATATTCAGAGGCCATCGGCCATATGAAGCTATTGAGAGCTCTTGTTAACACTCCTGCTAATGACATGCACCTTCAATGGCAAACAAAAACACAGATAAGAGCTTGTTAGCGGAGACCCTTGTTCCCCACCTAACAAGGTTTCCATTGACTCGGCCACTTGTGGTGACACATTGCTTGCTCTCACTGTTGCCTCTTTTGATTCGCGACTGGCTTTTACGGAGGGGTTTTTTCTCCCCCTCTCCCATTTTTTATTTATTTATTTATTTATTATTGTGCGGTTTTAAGCTAATTAAGGAAAAGGTCAGGGCTCCCCTACCAGTGCCTGGCGGTGCGGGCAGGAGATGCTCGGCCACGGCGCGTGGGAACACGGGGCCAGGAGCGGCATCGCTCAGCCCTGGCCCCAAATCCAAAGTCCCCAAGGGTTCCCTGCCCGGCCAGATGTCCCCGTAGGCCAAAACGCTGTCCCCAAGGTGATGAGGTGGCTTCAAAATGCTACCAGGCCCCTGCACCATGCTCTCGGGATGCTCCTGGGAAACGCTGCTCCCAATTTCTGGCTCTACAAAGAGAGTGAAGCCTCCGTGATGCTGCGGCTCTGCTCCATCCTCCAGCTGTGTGTCCGTTTCCCCCGGTCACTGCTGCCATCCGTGAGGCTTTCATTAGGCTGGACCCACCCATTCGATCCTGCAAGATGCCTGCCTGTTTTTTTTTTTTTTTTGGCCACACCTCATTATTTCTGCTATTATTAGGCCCTTGCCGTGTTGTTTGTCATCTTGCCGAGGCCCCTCGGTTTCTATGGATACTGCCTCCTCAGTGGCCAGGCTATCAATTAAAGACAGCTTCAGCTCCCAACTCTTCCCGAGGACTTCGTGAGGATGCAGAGATAATTCCCCCAAAAAGCTCCGTTCAGCACGGTGTCGCCTTTTTGGTACCGGCCGCTCGGTTGCAGCTCAGCTTGTTCGGGTTTTCGAGGTGTCACCAGCTCGAGCACAGGCTTAATCCTAAAACACATGTATGAGACGTATAAACAATAATGAGATAACCATCATAGTGATGTAAGTAAGAGGCATCAGTGAAAAAATCCCTGCCATGGAATCGAAGGACATTTCTTTTCTTGTCCCCTGCTGTGAATGCACAAGGAGGGAAGGCCCGACGCTTTTTTCTGCTTAACACCCAGCTTCAGGACAGAAAAATATGTGATGCTGAGAGGAGGCTGAGCCTCTTCTGGCAATGAGACTGCTTGAAACTGTCTGTCTCCTGCTGAGTGGGACTGGGCTTGTCTGTGGAGACCTCACCTGTGCTCATGTGGGCATTGCAAGGCTTCTCAGGATGGTTTTGGGGATGAAAAACCCTGGCAGGAGCTAGAGAGGAGATGCCGGTTCCATTCACCAGCTCTCAGATAGCTGCTTAATTTTTCCTTGCCTTTCTGCAACCATAAATTGTAGATATTTAATGATTTCTTAGAAATCTCAGGAGGCTTCATCCGGCCCAAAAACCCAAGTGCTGTTTGCATTTGCTCTCTGGGGAGAAATTGTGTCTCCGGGGGTAGGAGGCAGCAGGAAAAAGGCTTTGATTCTGATTCGAGTTCTGGCTGGTGATTACAATTCTTTATATGCTCTAAACCAGTTTATCTATCCCCAGGTAGATGCGTGCTGCCAGCAGAGCTGCAATATCCATCGAGGGCCGCCCAGAGGTATGAGGAATAAACTCGCGCATTATTAGCTAATAGAGGAAAGTGATTCGATATGGGTCTCAGAAGCTGGAGTAGATAAATAGGATGATAAATGTTGGCATTAGCAGACGTGACCGACTCCTCTGTCTCTGTGATTTGGTAGTGCCCAGTAATTAAATAGTTGGAGCCTAATGTATTTTAAACTAGAGCCGCAGCCCGTAAATCACGCAGATTATGCTCTTCCCTGCTGTGCGCTCTGGCTCGGGAGGAATTCCCATTCCCGTGGTGCAGCTGCCGCCAGCCCCGCTTAAACTACACATCCATCGGGTCTGGGGATGGCAGCACTGGTCCCATTGATGCTCCCGGCCAGAAAACCCATCCCGGAGCCCTGCAGCTCCAGCAAGCAGCGGGCACGGCTCATTTCCAGCTCAGGAGGGCTGCCCCCCGTGGCCTTTCCAGCTCGGGGTGTCTCATTCTGGTTGGGGTAGCTTCACGCCCACCTGCAGGTGACAACACACCTGAGATAAGTAACAACCCTAAAAAAAAAAAAAAACAGCTGAAAAAATCCCAGGGAGAAGAGGTGCTTGTGAAAGCCATGGTGTGATGCTGCCAGAGCATCCCCATCAGGACCCCTCTGCACACCCAGAAAGGGCACCAGCACCTCCCAGAGATCAGCAGGACACAAAAAGGATTTTGTAGACTTGGTGGATTTTGTCCCAGTTGTAGCAGAGCAATCATTGTTTTCAGTGATCCCGATTTCATCTGTGTATTTACACTGAGGTTTAGTTTCCTTTGCAGCTGGATGACTACCTTGCACTAAATACATGTTTTTGTCATACTTTTACATGGGTTGTCCAAGAAGGAGACCCAACAATTTCCAATGCAACACGAAGCTGCATCAAGGTAAGAGTTATTTTTTATCTTTACACAAAATCAGCCTCCATCTCTAATCCTTCTGTTGGCCAGACATTATCCTTCTGCAGGAGGTAGGACGTATTATGTGGAGTTTCTCCATTAACATTTAGCAAAGGCCAGATTTAAACATTTCCGTGCCATCCAGCCATTTTACACCTTTTAGCAATGTTCCTGGATTATCTCTGGCTTTCATTTGAAAATGTCCCTGCGATACCTGGCATTCACAGGCGCCGCTTTGCAAGAGCGCTGTCACGCTGCCCCTGCCCACACGCGACGCTGCCTGGAAGCACAGCGCGATAAAACCTCTCCTCGCTCTTCCTGGAGGTAATTATTTCTAATAAAATCTATTTGTGCCTCAAATTCTTTCCTCTTCCAGCTCATGCATTTTTAAATAAAACGGGTAATTCTGCCGTATCGGTGCAAGTTATGGCCACTGAGGCCTTCCTGCTGTTCTGCACATGAAGACCAGGAGAAACTTTTCTCTGATGGGAAGTCTGAAGTCTTCCTGCCAACTACGTGCTTTGCCATGGGTTTTAATTCTTAAAAACAGCTTAAAAAGCTTTTAATCTTTGTCTTCTTCCTTTGCCAGCCCCATTGCCCAGCCAGGGGCTGCATCAGGCTGTGTCACAGCAAACCTTTTCCGTAGGTTGTCCATGAAGGGAACACAACAATTTCCAGCAGAGTTTGAAGCTGCATCCAAGTAAGAGTTATTTTATTTTTTTTTATCTTTATAGAGAGCTAATTCTTGCCTGGCTGCTCACAGGTGTGAAAACCCACACCATTTGCGTACAGAAGGGCTTCAGGGACCTCTTGGCTTGGATCGTGTTTGAGAAGTGACCTTGTTTTTATCTCCCTCCCCCTGTCCAATGCACTTCTCAAGCAGAGCAAGAGGGAAGGGGAAAAAAAGAGAGCTTTTCCCAGCAAGGAGATAAAACTTCCATCAAATTGGCCATGTCACTAGAGACCCAAAACTAATAAGTCAATCCTACAACTGTATAATAAACTCATTTATTAGGTTTTTATTTTAAGAGTTGGTGGTATTAATTAGATTGATATGGCCCATAAATCACTTGATTTGGCTGAGCCCTCAGATACTTGTAATTTAAATTAATACAAGTGCAGCTTAATTAATCTGATTAAATCCTGGGCCCAGCAAAGCACTCTTTGCAGCATCCAGGAGCACAGTGGTGGGGAAAATGAGTATTTTAAGGTAACTCAGTGTCCTCAGCAGAGGGTCAGGTGGCTTGGCTGGTGAATTGAAGGGCAGAGCTGCAGAAAAAGCAACCCATGAAAACCGTGGGATGAGCGAGGTAAGAGGCTAGGTGTGCAAACCCAGGCTTGAGCATGAGCTGGGAGTGAGTGTAAGCCACAGCTTGACCTCATCTGTGGGCATCAAGTAAATTTTTCTCTCCCTCCAGAGCGGGCTGGTGTGGAGGGAGGATGCCCGGACCCACTCCTCAACCCTCCTCCCAGTAAAAGCATTCTCTGATGATGTTTCTGGACACTGATACATCCTCTGGTGACGTTTCTGGATACAGGATCACATTAGTGACCCTTTCTCTCTTGCTGAAGGCACCCAGAGCCCATCTGCTTCCCAGCTTGGAGGGTGCCAGCCCCTGGCTGGGTGAATAGCACCAGCTAACCGCCCGGTGTTTCCTTCTCTTTTCTTCCAGAATGCTCTGGGTTGACAGCTCTCAAGATTGATGTTCCCTGTCTGTACAGCCCAGACAGCTGCTGTGCAGCCTTCCCCGTGCTATTTCGCCTTAATCCTGACTTCAAGCGAGCTCCCCCACGGATAAGAGCAGAATTCAGTTCCCCTTGTCCGCCCCAGCCTCGGTTTCTCTGCTGAGTGGTGGCACAAGTCTGATATTACCATTGTTTTGCCAAAAGCTGGACAAAAATCCCTTCCAAGGAGACTTCTGAGGAACCACAGCATGGGCAGCAGCACAGCACCAGCTTGGGGCTTGTGCAGCCACAGGTTGTGTCCGTGAGGGTACACACGCCATAAAATACGTTTTCTTATAAAAACAGGAGATAACACCAGTATAGCGGCTGCATTAATCTAATATTCTCCTTCATCACCAAAAGGGAATTGCCTAAATAGCCTGGGAGAGGCACGTTTTATGAGTTCTTCTTACGGGCTATCAATCAAACGTCCCAAGAAAGGCACTGATGCCCTTTTTGCTCGCCGGAGGGAAATCAGCTTCCCCACGGCTTTGCTTTCAGCCCGTGTAGCCCCGCAGGATAATAGCTGTGTTTCGGACGTTTTTGGCCAAGTTTTCCTCCAACCAATCTGGAGGAAAAACCCACACGGAAGAAACCTGTCAGAAGAGAGGGAAAAGAGCCCAATTAGAGGCAGCGATGTCTTAGCTCTCTGCCCTCTCTCCCCCGTGGACGAAGCAGATGTAAAACAATAGCTGGAGTTGTGGGAAATTTAATTGGGGACTTCAAAGGAAGCGGCGGCAGCTCCTTTGATCTTTCAGTGTGTCTGAATGTCGCGTTGCAACGGTGCCTGCTGGTCACGGCGGTGACCTCTTGTGTTAATTAGTGTTTATCTGAAATCGAATTAGCTCACAACTGGGAGAAAGCAGAGCGAAAATCAGAGGATAATCATAGATTTGTGCGATTCTCAATTAGAGGTAAAAGCGGGTCTTTGGCTGCAGAAGTTGACATTAAAATAACTCCGGGAACAGTACATTTTGGCTTTGTTTTCCTAATGCTCTTCGTCCGCTGGTACTATTTCTCTTCCTAATGCCCCGCGCTGCTTTCATCTTTGCTGAGTCTGCTGCTCCGCGGTGCTCGTTGGAACTTAAACCATAAACCAACAGCGAACAATGATGCATTATTTATAGCAGAGCGAGTGCTGTGAGGCTGACAATGGGGCAAAGCTCCTCTTTCTTGTGGTCAGTAATCCATAAATAAATACATCATCTACGGAGGGGTGCGGGCCGGTGTGATGGGTGGGAATAGCCTGCGCTGTACAGTGAGGGCACCGAGGATGACGTGGAAGCCAGCGCCTGGTTTTGGTGCAAATTGGCCACTTCTGAGCACTGGTGTTAAAAATCTTCACCTGTACAGAGGTGTGTGAGCTGCCCAGCCACCTTCCCAATGCCCTTCTGTGGGGCTGAGTGGAAAGAGGAGGGCAGTGAGGGTTTGTGGTGCAGGGAGATAAATGCATTAAAATGTCATGTTCTCTGTCTCAGTGTGAAATATCAGAGAAAGGCAGGATTTTGGAGCTCAAATTATCTCAAGAGGCCAGTATACAGTCCCAGTGCCTGAGCAGAGAGTAGCCGGAGATGTAGAAGTCAAACATCTGTCCACCAGGAACATCTGCAGAGCTTCAGCGTGTCGGACTGGAATGAAATCCCATTCTCGGGCCAGATCCAGGTCCCAAAGTCTCCGAAGTGCTTTTAGCCAAACCTTCCCTTTTGCTTGGAAGCCAGATTAGGGCACCGCCAGCTACAAGGTGGCCACTGCCTTGTGCTGATGTGTCCTGCACCACATCAGACAGCAAGGTGCTCCAAAAACACCCCGCTGGCACAGCCCCGCATCCCTGGGTGCTGGCTGCTCCATTTTCTGGGGTCAGCCACAAGAGGGTGGCATGATGATGCTCACCACGCAGCCTCCCTGCTTGCCGCCGCTTTGCTCCTAGCGTGGCATTTTACAGCCAGCTCTGGAGACGTAATAAAACTTCGGAGCAGGTCTTTCCTTTTGGCACATGAACACGTTTCCCACTACAAAGGAGCCTGAGGGGTGTTTCTGACGGCAGCGCTGACGGTGCAGCGGTCCTTGATGTTACACGTGTTCCTTATGCCCAAACCCAAGCTCGGTTAGCAGGTAGCTCAGCAGCGCATAAAATTCAGCCTATTGAGGGATCCGAACTTTTATTGGCCCTGCTGACTGCTGTTAGGAGAAGCCCACAGGTGTTCTTTATGAGCAAATATTATTTTTCATAGTCTTGTCTGTTTACAAGGCGGTGATGTTCTGTGCAATGCTTTGTAACATGTTGGGATGTTTCTCGCAGACCTTTATTTGATTATAGCTTGCGGTGAACAGGCTGGTTAACAAATATACACGCACAAAAAAAGACTCATGTGACAGCAAGGGAGACTAACTTGAATGAAACATTCATCTCATCAAAATCTGCCCAATCTGGGCTGTCTCAGTATGTTTTTCTGAAGCAGGCTTTCAGTAACCCAACCCAAGCCACTCATCTTGAATAATGAATCAGTGGATGGGGCTCTGCGCAAGGCAAGTTAGCATTTCATTTTGCAAATCCTTGCTTGGGAGACAAGTCCCAGTAATCAAAGAACAGGGCACAGAGGATGTCCAGGTAGCAATATGAGTCGAAGAGACAAAAAACAAACAAACAAACAAAAACACCAAGTTTTATTTGCACAGCTTTGTGAGCGCTAGGATATTTTTAGGTTGCTTTAACCTGATGGTTTTCCATGTGCAGGCAGGTGATGTTGATATTCAGAACACACTTTTGCCTTGCTGTGAGTTGTTTTGGAGCCTGGCATTCATCTGAAAGCAAAATCCCCCAGCCTGGATCTGTGCAGGATCCTGCAGGGTGTGCCTCTCTGTGCACTCGTGGTCCTGCCTGTAGGACCAGGGCCCGTGTTTGCAGAACCCCCTTTTACCACAAACCCATTTTAAATACAAGCTTCCGAATCTCATTACCTGCTGGCTTTCCCTCTTCCATTTGTTTTTCTCCTAACAATGCACCTGCCAATATCTGCCCCAGAGCCCCATTTTAAGTGGCATTTTCCATTGTTAATGTCACACTCCTGCTCCCTATCTGTCTTTGGCAAGTGCTGACTGCCTGCAGCAGGACCAGGGAAGAGGGAAAACCCTCTCTGGGCATAGCAATAACACAACACCCATTCCTGGAAGAATGATGAGATAGCCCGTGCAATAAATATTTATAAGAGCAAGTGTAATGAAATGAATGTGTAGTAGACTGAGGCTCCCTTAGGGTTTGGTCATCACATGTTTTTTTCCTCTTTTCTTTCTTCTCTGTTATACAGAATTGTCCTGATGTCCCCGGGTTGTCGAGCAAATTGCTTATTGTGTTGCTCACTTACACAATGCATGTTATTATGTGCAACCAGCTGCTCCTGTTTGGCATTGCTCGCACATACGGAGCAGGAGGCTACCGTCACTTCTCTCGTCTGGAAGTCAACGCTCCCTCTCGCGCTTAAGTTGCTGCCGGGCAAGGAGAATTCTGGCCTCGGAGCGAGTCCTGGTGGTAAAGGTCCCCGAGGGACTCCTCTTCTGGGAGGAGTGAGGTGCAGTTCTGTGATGAGTTTGAGCTGATCCAGCTTTGTGCTGCATTGAAAGCTTCCTCGTGCCTCTGCCTGTACGTTCCCGTTGCTTCCCTGGTGCTGGCACTGACCCTCGGGTGACTGCGTGGGCAGCTGGAGCAGAGGGTTGTTCTTGTTGTTTTTGCTCTTGCCAGTGAAGTTTCCAGCTCCGTTCCTTCCCCTGCCCGGCTCCACACTCCTAAAAGCACAAATGCCAGCACAAAGGAAAGAGCAGCCACCTCTTCTGGCAGTGAGAGCAGCTTACATCCCTCTCAAAACATCAGCCTCAGTGTTGGAGGGCTGGCTGTGGTCAAAGGTGGTCAGCTATTCCATTTAAAATCTGTTTCTCCCTTAATTTTGAATTTACTTCTATTTTTTTCATTTGCTTCACCTTCTCTGATGCTGGACCACATGTCCTCCAGGCTCTGAACCCCCCCAGGAGGCAGGCAGAGAGCATTTTTAGCTGTAGGACCCGGACTGAACCTGGGTTAATATTGCACTGCCTAATTAACAAACCCATGCAATGCGCTGTGAACCTTCTTGTTCCTCAGTGCTTCCTCTGTGTGTGTGTGTGTATATTTTGGGAGCAGGGGTTGTTCTTTCCCTTGTTTGTGTCCCCGTGTCTTGCACAACTGGTTCCTGCTAGCCTGAAGCCAGCAGCAGCCATCTGGGAGTGGACATGGGCTGCTCAGTGTGGGTTTGGGTTCGGAGCCTGGCAAAGCTCTGGTTCAGGCACCTCTGCAACACGTGCTGCAGATTTGGGGCCTCTTCCATCTATACCAGAGGCAGGAGAGGGCACCTTCCAAAATCGCTGTCCCCCCTGGACTACAAGCTGACTGCATGGGTAAAGCTCCTGATGAGCTGGATAAATCTGAAGCAGCTTTAGCTGGATTTCCCCTAACAACCTCTTAATTGCTGGGATCTTATACTGACCGAGAGATGTGTATGACCCACCCTCCACACACCTGACCCACCAAAGCTTAGTGTCTCCCTAGCAGGGAGCAGAAGGCTCACACACCTGCCTCTTGCTGCTGCTGCTCTTTGCCATTCACACTTTCTCAGCTCAAAATATCGGAGGTTTGCAGCTATTGTGAGGCAGAATGAAACTCCTTGCTAACAGGGACAGGAACACTGGGGAGCTTGCAGCACATGAATGTTTTTTTTTACTTGCCATAAGCATTGGGGCAGAACTGTCCTTATCTGGGAAGGAACATCCCTCCTGTTGGCACAGTCTGCTGTCACTTTGTCCTTTATGGTTTTACGGCCAGGGGGTTATCTGATCCATCCCAAATGTACAAAGTGGCTCTCTCCCAGGCTCTCCTTCCTCTGCAGACACTGCGAGGAGTCATTTCATACCACACAGGACATCCTTGCAGGCTCATGCCTACCCAGGAGGTGTGACACCAGGAATGCCTGCCTGGGTACGTGGGGCAGGGTCCTGTGAAAGTAAAGGAGTTGTCCTATGGGGACATCACTCATTGTGAGCTTGCTTTGTCCCTGCTGGTGCAGGTGACAAGGGGGACAGAGGGGACTTGGTGTTGCTCTCGCAGGGTATGTGAGTTGTATGTGTGACAGGAGCTGGTGCTCCAGGTCATGTTACAGCCATTCGCACAGTTCAAGGCTGTTTGCTAAACTCCCATGTCCTTTTTTTTTTTCTTTTCCTTTTAATTTTTATTTTTCTCTCATTGAGAGAAGAAACGTAGCTGCTGCAAGCTTGGTGTTGTTAAAATGCTGCTTTAATTCCTGCTCCCACTGACCTGCAGAATACAGAGAGAGGTGACAGAGAGGTCTTAAATAACACTGTAAAGTCAGGCAGGAGGCAAAGATGAGAATTGCTCTTGGGTCTTTTGATGCCCAGGTCAGTCCCTGCTTCTAGCCCCACCTGCTCACAAGGAGCTGGGTCAATGGCTTAATGCAGGCAGGTGCTGTTAGCCAGAGAGCTGTGTTCTGCAGACTGGCAGCAATTGTCATTATTTATGTTATGCTGGATTTGCCAGGTATTTCAGTAAAGGTTTCCTTGCTTTAAGGCAAGGAGAAACGTCCAGTATCTGAGGAAAAGCGCAGGGGTGTGTCTATGAGCAAGCATAATGAGGAGGCATTCCTCTAGCCTCGTTAAAGCAATTTGACAGCACCTTTAAAGCCACCTCACCCAGAAAGGAGCAGACAGGAAAGATTCAGAGATAAAGGAGAGCTTGCAGGGGTTGCTAATCTTCAGCTCTGCATGGGAGTAATGCAGGAGGGAGCTGAGTTGATTAGAAGTCTCCTTTCTGTCTATATTGGGTCCATGCACATTAAAACCAGGTTGCTACGTGCTTTGTTGCTCTGAAACAAAACGGCACCCAAAGTGGGCAACGTGGCATCAAGCTGGTGTTATTGGTGATGGTGCAGGAGCGGGGCTGGTGGGTTTGTTGTGGCTGTGTTGTAGCTGCCTCCCCAGCAAGGTCCTGGAGCTGGGCACAGCCTCTGAGTGCCCCTGCTCAGGGCAGGAGCTGCTGGCTCCAGGACTCGTCTGCGCCGCCAGTGCCAAGCGCTGACTTGGGAGTTGCACAACTCGTACACATGGGGAACCCGCTTCCCACCACACAGCCTTTCTGGTTTCATTTAAATTTCTTTTATAGTTCATTAAACAAGCTAATAAATAGGAGGGTCTGCATTAAAAAGGTTTTCCTTTTTCATATTCTGCATAGCTGGAGCCCTCTCTGCATTCCACCCCGCAGCGATAAAGCATCCCAGTGAGCCAGGCAGCCTCTTCTCCTTTCGGAGGCCGGTGCAGACCGTCCCCTGCCTGCTCCACATGCGGCCACATTTTGTTTTGTGCCAGCTGTGCTGTGGAAAGCAGGACTGGGTGTCATTTACCCTCAGGACTAACCCTGCACCTGTAGGTGCACACGTGCAGCATGGAGCTGTGTTTGGGATTCAGCCAAGCCGCGGAGGCAGCGGCCTCGGTCTCCATCTCTCAGCACTCTCTGCCGTGTTTTCACTGCTCGGCTTGGCTGGTGGATGGCACCCCGCTCCTGTGGCTGTGTTTTGGTGGTTTTATTCTGTTAAAAAGACGGCTGAAAGCGCAGGTTACCCTTTCACAGCCCTGAAGCCCACCGTGGACTCTGAGCCCTCACCCCACGGACCCCAGCCTGTGCGTGGCCGCTGTGAGCCATGGAGCGGCTCCAGCCTGCTCGTCGAGGTGCCAACACCATGAAGGCAGGACGGATGGATGGATGGACAGATGGATGGACACACAGATGGATGGACAGCGCCGTGAGGAGGAGGACACCTTGCTTCCTCCTCATGCAGCGGGGCGGTGCCCTCCACCCTCACCTGCGCCCGTAAATAAATAGACACAAGGAAGGAGTGGAATATATTTTTTTTAATAAATAATTAAATAAAACCACACCAAACGCTCCCAACGCCCCCACTTCCCCACCTGCCGGCACCGCGCTCCCCCCCCACCCCCTCAGGCAGCGCCGCCGCCCGCGGGCTGGCAGCAACCTGTTGGACCCGAGGGCGGGAGGAGGAGGAGGAGAAGGAGGGAAAGAAGGAGGAGGAAGAAGAAGAAGAAGAAGGAGGAGGCGACCCCTGGGCTCGCTTGGGCGTTCAGCCCCGCTGCCAAAGACGGAGCAGCGGCAGGCCACGGCCGCCTCCCTGCCTTTCCCCCCCCTTCTCCTCCCCTTTCCCCGTGGCCGGCAGCGGGGCCGGGCGGGCAGCGCGGGGCTCGCACAAGATGGCGGTGGGGCGGCGGGACGGCGGGCTCCCCTCATAGATGCGGCCGCGGCGGCCCCTGCTCCCGGCGCCCGGCGGGGCTTACATGGCGCTGGAGGACCTGCTTTGTCTCTGCTTCGCCGTCCTGGCCGTGCAAGGTGGGTGAGGAGAAAAGAGGAGGAGGAGGGAGGGGAAACGGGGCTCCGTGCCCCCGCGCCCACGGGAGGCGGTGGGCACGCGTGGGGGCGCGGCGCCACCTGCCCTCGCCCCCCGCGGGCAGCGCAGGGATGCGCGCTCTGCTTGTGGGGTTTTGAGCTCTTTCGGGGCTCAAAAGCCCCTCTCCCCTTGCTTCAGTGGCCATTTTCATCCCCTCTCCCCTGCTCTGTCCCCAGTTTCCACACCCCGTCCTCTTTTTCCCCTTTTTTCCAGCCCCTTCCCATCCCCTGCAGCAGCAGCCGCGCTGAGCGGTGCCTCCTTTGGGGTCACTTTTTGGGGCGAGCCCCACGGGGAGACCCCTTCCCGAGCCCTCAGCATCCATCCAAAGGGGTGCTGAGCCAGGACGAAGCACTGGCCGAGCTCACAGCAGACCCAGATACCCCAAAAGGGGAGCATCGCCCAGCTCTGGGTGCCTGAACCCTCTCCATCCACCCACGAAGGAATCTGGTGCTCGCCCCATTTTGTAAGGGTTGTATAAAGGGCTCCGTGCCTGGGCACATTTCGGGGTGCTGTCTGGCTTCCCGTGCTCTCCATCGAAGTTTGAGGTTTGTCCCAGTCTTGGACCTTTGGGTACGTGGCGTTTGCCCCGCGTGTACGTGGGCACCCGCCGGCTTTTGTCTGCATCCCCGTGAGGGGCAGGGAGGTGCGGGTTGGCAGAGCCACGCCAAAAAAATGCAAGCCCTGCACGTCCCCTGGTTTAAAACAAGCTCTGAAAGCGGAGGATGTGGTGGAAGGGTCATCCCTGCTGCTTTGGGTGTTTTTATCCCTTTTTAAAACATGCTCAGGTTCAGCAGAATGTAATTATAGCATAAAGGATGTTTAATCTTTATGGCTTCCAAAATAGCCTTTTGGGGAGGAATACCGTGCGGTGGAAGGTTGCTGTTTTGTTGTGGTGTTTTTTTTTTTGGAGCATTGTGTAAGCCCTCGGTAGGCTCCTGCGAGGTTTGGGGCAGCGTTTGTTGGAGGTGCAGGGTGCTGGTGGTGGTGCCTAGGAGCGAATAAAGGTCCGTGGAAATGGCCCCATATCATCGGGGTGTGTGGGTTTTGGCCAGACGGGTGGCAGGCTGTGACCCTAGCCGCGGATCAGCGGGTGGGAGCCGTGTCTGCAGCCCCTTCAGCAAACCGCAGCGTGGATCCGCAGGCTGATGGAGTACAAGGATTTTAAAAAAATAAAGAGGGGAGGGAGAGGGGATGTTGTTCTTCAAACCCACTTCAACAAGAAAACTTCGTGAGCTCTGTGAGGAGCCGCAGTCGTGGCTTCCCTGCTTTTTTACAAGCGATCAGGCAACTGGTGGGAATCGTTCCTGTTCATTTTCTGACCATGGGCCGCGTAGGGTGCAGGCGGGTGAGCTTTCCAACAGGTGGGTTCGGTCGTGAAAAGAAACCCACGGGCTTGTTTCAGTCTGAGATTCATTTGGCAGCGGCTTGAAACGGTCTTGGGAAAGCCTGCGTGTGCACATCTGATCCCGAAGCCCACGTGTTTTGATCCAAAGTTCAGGCTTTGCTGGGTATTGAAACGCTTTGGAGAGAAGCAGGCTGGAAACCTTCCCCCCTCGGTGGACGTGACGGCAGCTGTGCCAGCCGGGGGTGTGTGAGCCAGCGCTTTGAAAGCCTTCTGCCTGTTCTGCCCTGGGACTGCTCGCCCTGCAGTAGCAGGAAAAGGTTAAAGAAAAAAAAAAACACCACCACCAACCTCTTCGGTTAACTCTGGCGAGGGGGTTGTGCTGGTTGCTTTCCTCCGGGCTGTCTGCGGGGGGATGTGTCAGTGGGAAGTGGGCTGAGCTTTCCATCCGAGCGATCAGCCGAAATCCATCTGGGGCTGTGGCGTTTGCATTTGGGGTCGAGCCCCGGTGCTGCTGCGGAACAGATTTTTCGACATCACCTAACTTCCAGCTCTGTCCTTCCCACCTCCTCCTTCCTGCTCCCATCCCTCCACCTGGAGAAGTCAGCGTTGCTGCTATTTGGGATCTCTCTTTGCAGGACCTCACCTGCACGCAGACACCTCTCTGGCTGCAAGGAGGCAGAATGAGCTGTGCCAGGAGAAGGGGAGGTGTTCAGTCCCCAATTTTTCCATTTATTTGAGACCCTTCCTGCCCCCACGGAGCACCAGCAGCGCCGAGCAGCGGTGCACAGCACGTCGGTGAGGCTTTGCCCGTGTCTCCTTCCCAGGGGCAGGCTTCTCCTGCAGGAGCTTGCTGCTGTTTCACCGTGGCCATCGTGACAGCCGGTGCTCACACCCTGACTGCAGAGGCTGCTCCGAAGCAGGCAGCATTTCTGCTGGCATCGAGGCTGAGAGAGGAACCGCTCGGGCTTGGTTCCGTTCTTGTTTTCCCTACAGCTTTTTCTTTTTCAACGCTCTCTCCTTTCACTGCCTCGAAGCCTAAAGTGAAGCAGGAGCAGCTAATTTTCTGACGTTTCTCCCGCTTTCTGCAGCAGGCTTGCTCCTGACAGCTGTAGAAAGTTTGATCCTGCCGCGGGGGGCCCCGTGCGGGGTGGGTGTATCGCCAATGGTACGCGAACCACTTCAAAGGGGTGCAAGTAATAATGCAAAAAGCAAAAGTTTGGCAATCTGCCTTTCCCCGGGGAGGGAGGGAGGGCAACTCTCCCTGTGTGTGCTCGCAGCCTGGTTTGGCTCTGTGCTCGGGGGGCACCGGAGCCACCTGTGCCTGGGAGCTGCGTGGGGGGCTCGGGTGTTGCGGTGGCACAGGGGACGCCTCGTTTGAGCTCCTGCTGTCATCCCAGGCCAGTTGGTTCATCTGCTCCGGTGTCCTCAGGGCTAATCTTTAGACAAAAATAGCGATGCTCCTCTCTTTCAAAGGTGTCGAGGGGATAAAATCCATCCGGGAGTGTTCAGCACCTGTGGGATCCGCATCGCAGCGTGCGGGTGTCCCGGGGCAGGATGCTGCGGTGTCCCCGGTCAGCTCAGGGATTCCGGTTGACTCCTGGTGCTCCATCCTGTGCTGGGCTGTTCAAACTCTTCCTCTCTGGAGCTGCTTTCCCAAAGGCTGCTGAATCTCCCGGGGAAGAATCCGGGGAGGTTGGGCATTTGCAGGGTAGGAGATGCTGCTTGCACGCTTTGCGCGCTCCTCTCCTGTTTAAATGGCTGCCTGGCCATAAAGCCTCGTCATGGTTATATAATTAAGATGGGAATTAATATTTAATCGGATGGTAATTTGCTGTTGGAATCCATCCCAAGCTGATCCCTGACTGTGTCTCTGTGTGAGTGGGTACCTGAGGAAAAACTGAGGCCGGGGTTGCACGTAGAGGGTTTTTTGCTTGGCCACGGAGAACTACAGGCCTGCCTTGGGTGAAGAAAGCCTAACCTTTATAAACCCGGAGCAATCAGAGGCGTTTTGTTATCTGTAGGAAGCAAATGTTTGCTTTATAGTCAGCTGTAATATTAGAGGGGATATGGTAAATCCTTGTTATCAGTATTTGCCAAGTACACGCTGGGCCAAAATCAACTCTGGTGCAATTTCGTTGCTTTCTGGAGCAGAACTGGGCGCAGTCTGCGGTGGTTTTTGCCTGGTTTTCTATGGAAGAAGAGTCTGATGCATGGTGCATGGGATGAAGGAGAGGAGCTGGAAAACCTGGCTGGGGGAAGAACTCGAAGTGCCTCAGCTGCAGGATGAGCTCTGATCTGAGCAGGGCTTGCACCTTGCTGGGACGGGACGGGGCGTTTCAGTCACGAGAAGCAAAGCTGCAGGAAGTCACATCTCCAGTCCTCGTATCCACTTGTTTATTTTAATTTTTAAAGTCTTTTGTGCTTTACAACATGCTATTGTTTTCTTGTTATGCTGGCAGTCACGTCACAGAGCTTGGGAGCTGCTTTGCTTTCCTCTGTTCCTGGAGAGCATCTCCCAGGCACAGGACCTGGAGCCACGGGGACGTGGGCTCCTCCTGTTATCTTTGTGTTGCTCCCTTCCCATCCCTGCCTCAGTTTCCCCATTTGCTCCAGTTTTCCCATTTGCTTCCAGGGTAGAAGATGCCGTGGCACACTGACCCAATGGAGAATGCTGTCACTCCAAGTAGCAGACTTGTATTTATTAAAATCCCTGGAGTTTTAGTAAAATCTCAGGAGTAAGCGACCTCCACGCACCGCTGATGCTTTTCTGCCTTCACAGCTCCTTGGTGCTGGGATTCCCGGTTGTAAAAACTGAATCCAGGAGAAGCCAAACGCTTGGCATCAGCCTGGTGTGAGTGTTCCTAACACTTTTTGTTTTCAGGTGTCACGATGCTCCTCTCGGGGTGGGCAGGTCGTGGTGCTCTCCTTGCTGCTGCGTTCCCTGAGCTCTGCTCATGGCACCCAGGCCTTTTGGGGTCTGTTTTTGAGCCAGATCCTGTCCAGCTCTTAATCCTGGGATGCTGCCATTGCCATACAGGTCTGCTTTATCTGAGAAGTCCAGCAGAGAGTAATACGATGCAGTTTATTATGTTAGTGGGTAATAAACATGCTCTGTGGCTGTTACAATAAGCAATTACAATACCCCTCTGGAACGTTAATATCAAATGTTCTGAAATTATTTAAAAACCCGTATCTGCATTTTAAACTAAATTGCCTGGTCCTGCCTTATTAAATTTAACTAGGCTGTTAACTAACTATTTAATTTCACATGGAATAACCTGTGCAGGTTATTCTGTGCTTTTTTTTTTTTTTTTCTCTCTGTTTAATTTTCTTTCGAGATCTTTGTGTGGAGTTCTTGAGGACAGGTTGTTAATATTAAAGGTGTGGTAATGAAAGGTGAGCATCCCCAGAGGTTGCTCTCTGCAAATTGATGGGAGAATTAAAAATCCAGCACGTGAAGGTATTGCACCTATGTGCAGCCTGCTGCATCGCTTTCCCTTCCTCTGACTTATTTCCCTGCTCTCGTTTCCTGCTTGGATCTCTGAACAGCTCTCCCTTTGGGGTTGGGGTGACTTTTCTCACCTTGTTCAGTGTAAGAATTTGGGAAATTAACCCTGGGGAGGGTGCTGGGATGGCAGAACTTGGAGCAGAGGTGGAGCAGACCTGTGCTGCCAGGCTGAGGGATAGGATGCGGTCCTGCTTTGCTTCTCCATCTATACTGGAAATGTGCAGCCTTGAGAGTTTCCAAATTGACTGTCGATAGATGATCAAGTTAATCGGTGTGACCAGAAAGGTCGTTACTTAATGGAATGGATTTCCAGTGCCGTGCTCCGTGAATACACCGAGGGGTTTGGCCAAACTTGGCTGTTTATGCATGCACAGCTTTGATGATATTTCTTTTCTTTTTGGCATCAGCAATGCTTGCAGGTTTTCAGGCTTTAAAATGACCTGAAATTTCGCTCTTAATGCGAGGCTGTGCTCCCCCTGCCTCGCAGCTGGCTGCTTGGATCCCAGTTCTGGAATAGGTGCCTGTGTTCTGCAGACAGAAGTGGAATTGTCTGGTGTTAAAAGAAAACTCATTGGGTATTTACTGATCTGTTATTGTTGCAACTGAGAAGGCTTTTATGTCCCATTGGAAATCTTATTTATTTGTATGGTTTTGTAGACGGCTTTGTGTAAAACCCCAGCGTGCCCCTGTTTTCTTTTTGGAAAGGTCCCATGACGTGATGTGCTCTTACCTTTCTGGAAATACCAGGTGCTGCTTTGAAAGGATGGCACGCAGAGCCCTGCCCTTTATCGGGGTGACCCAAAGGGACCGGGCTGCTTGTGGCCCCTTCCCGTGCCCGACCAGTCCCACTTGCTTGCTTTTGGCTCCGGGCAAAGCCTTGAGGAAATGAGAGACGTGCAGCTCTTCGTGAGCAGGCAGGAGGGGGTCAGGGAGGGCAGGGGATTAGCAGATGTTCGTGCTGATGTGCCAGTGCTCAGCCTGGGGCGCTGGGATGGAGCTGTCCCCGCGCAGGAGATAAGGCTTGGGTGGAGATGCTGGGGCTGGCCGGGGGTTATCTGATCTGCAGCAGTGGGGTAAGAGCTGTGGGAGGATCTGGGGCTGCCTTATTTCCTGCTGGCTTGGGGTTTTCCCTTCCTGCTGTTAGAACTCAGCCCGTCCCAGGAGGAGCTGGGGTGCTCCGTGCTCTGTGCGCACTCGCAAGGGCGCCGCGGTGATGCCTGGCGAGATGGGTGAAGAAGATAAAAGGGGAGAAAAGAAACCCAGCATCTGAGCAAATAGGATCTTCTTGGCTGGGCTGGCAACAAACTGTTTAGTGCCTTCTTCCCAAGAATGATTTTGTAAACATAATACTGCCTATTAGCCATGTAAATTACTGTCATTGGTGGCAATTGTTGTGACGGGAAGATGAGTGTCTCGAAACTCTGGCTTGCTTTACCCCTCCTGCCCCCCCAGCTTGCTAACCAGTTGTTTGTGTCAGTGCTGATTGCGGCTTTTGTCAGGGAAATCAAAATATTGATCAAAACTGCTTAGCTCTGTTTTTCCTAGGTCACAGTAAATGCAACTTTTCTTTCTTTCCCTCCTACTCCTCCTCTCTGCGCTGAAACCAAAGCGAACCTTTCCCGCAGGAGATGAGCTGTGAGTTCCCCCGCTCAGCTGCCATCCGCCTGAAGAGGGTCTTTAGAAGCAGCCCTCGTGTCTGGAGGCTTTCCTCAAGAGCCTGCCGCTGGAAATCTGGCTGGCAGCACGACCTCAAGTGCTATTGTCGGGTTTTCTTTCCGTGCGAAGCGGGGAGAGAAGGAAGTTTCTCCCAGCTGCTGGCAGAGAATCGTTTCCCATTTACTTCGCGCCTGCGGCTGCTGCCAGGGCTCTCTGCTCGGCGGCCGAGGGAGTTAAGTGTGGGGTGAAAGGCTTCGGTAACACTTCAGCAGGCGGGCAGGAGGCTCAGCTGTCACATCACCCTTCTCTCATTGTGTTTTACACCAGCCGAGGCGCTTGGGTGTAGATTTGTAGGTTTACGGCTAGCGAGGTTTGGCTGCTTTCCTGCCTTGTGGGCAGCACGAATCTCAGTACGTTTATTGTGCTTCAAAAAGAGCATCTCCGTAAGAGGAACAGCTACTTCTGACTGGAACTGCTTTTCTGGAGGTGGGTGCTTGCCTGTCGGAGCCCCTCGGTGAGCTGGTAACGTGCACTTGCACGCAGACCGACTGCTGGTGGGTACGAAGGCACGCAGCGGTATGAAAAGCCTCCCTGTGTGCCTCCCTGATCAGGTTTCCTGCTAACCTGCTAAGCCGAGTACGTGCGGGGCCTTGAGTCTCTCACCTGTTTTCCATTCCTTAATCTCAGCCTCCTGAAGCTGACACCAATGTAAGCAAAAGCCTCGTTTTTCCCAGCAGCTCGCTGCTGGCTCAGCAGAGCAGCTTTAGCAGCTTTGCTCCAGAGCCCGGCTTTTTGGCTCTGGACCTGCGAGACCCGAGGGGCACCTGTTCCCTCGCAGCTCAGCTCAGAGCTGCTGTTTGACGGGGGCTGGACATGGCTTCCAGATGTGACTGGAGCTGAGCCAAGCCAGAGGGAAAGGTAAAGAAACCCGGAGAGCGTCTGTGGCGAGCAGCCGGGCTGTTGCTGGGGCAGATTTTGGGTTTTGCAAGAGTTGGAGGAGGAAATGGGGCACACACATGCAGCTTTGACAGAAAAATGTTGCTGTCTATGCTGGAATCACACCCCACGGTCTGTCACTATACTTATGCTGGCATAGAAAAATACTTGATCCTACAGCAGCTTTCACCAAACAGTCTCTCTGCCTTGTCCTCCTTCAGCACTTCAAGTCCAGGTGGAGTTTGTGGAGCTTTGCCCTCTCCTGGTGGTAACGATGCCTCTGCCCTTTGCCATGTCACCTGCACAACACGGTTGGTACTTCACAGTGCAAACATCTGCTGCCTCTGCACGGCTGTCTGCATGAAGCATCAGAAGCAGGAAAGCTCTTACAAGACCCTCCTGGCTTTAGGAAGCAGACATTTGGTTCCCTGCTGCGTGCCACGCTTACGTGTGTCACAGTTTTCCAGCTGTAAAACGAGGTACTGCAATTCCCCTCCGAGGGATGGAGCAGGAGCACTTTAGGAGGTGTCCGAGGCTGCGGGGCAGTGCTGCAGGTGTGAGCCTCGAACGGAGAGACCCGTAGGGACGGGGAGGTGAGGGCTGCACGAAATGCAGCTGCGAGGGCATGGTTTTGTGCCTGGCTGGTGATCAGCCCTGCGGGGTGCATCGTGCACCCCCAGGTGTGTACGCGGTACGTGCAGGCCTGGAAATGAGAGTTCCTCAGGACCGCTGACTTGTTCGCTTATTTTAAAGTTTGTGGGTTTTAAAAAATGTTGCCCTCGTAGGGCATATATATATATATATATATATATTTTTTTTTTTTTTCTCACCAGAAACTTGTTAGACTGGAAATTTCACAGTATTAATTTTTATGGCGTTTCCTAAGCTGAACTAATTGGGCATTTTGGAAAGGGGAAGACAAGGGCGTGGATGTGCGTTTTTATGTAGATTTCATTAAAAATGTGACTTGGATTATCCCGCTAGCTATCTGAGCGATGCGCATGAGGTCTCTGCTGGAAAACACGAGAGATTATAGGCTGGTGACTAACAAATAATCCTTGGCTAATATGGGGCGGGTGCAATTAATGTTAATCCCTGCTCAGCAGTAGTAAAAGTTGGATAAAGTCAAAGAGATTTTGCAGTGCTGTTACTGACCTGAACGCACATCACACAGCGTTTCCCGAAATGAAGCTGGCTCTTTGGAAGAGGCTCCGTTCCCATCATTATCTCCTTATAATAGAGAAGGAGCTATTCAAAATGCCCCAAAGTTGCCTGGTTATAAAGGAGAGGATTTATCCTCTGTTGGTGTTATGTGCTGAGGCACACAGGAGCTCATTAAAAGAGGAGCAGCAGTAATTAGTCGAGATTAATGGAAATTAATCTGTTTTTACTAACAAATGAGGTTGTGTTCTGTGGTCCAGAGCAGCCTTCAACTATAGTGCTTATCCAGCAGTCTGGTGCACAGAGGCAAACGTTTGCTCACCGTGGAAGAAATTGGGCAATTTGGGGCTTTTGGTAAAACCTCCGTGGAAGCCCAGGTCTCAGTTTTGGATGCGTCCTGGTGCAAGGAGCCAGGAGGGGGAGGCAGTGGGACCCCAGGGTGGTGTGACCGTCCCCAGGGGGGTTCTGCTACCCTGGTGCCATAGAGCTGAGGTTGTGTCCTCTGCTGTTTGGCAACAGACCCAGTTCTTTTACTGTTTTGTCCTCAAACTGTCAGGTTTCTCCTGGCTGCGGCTTTGGAAAAAGGGAAGATTGATGTGCTCTGAAGAGAAACTTGCGCTGACAGCGGGTAAATGCGCTGGAGGTTTTGGAGAGTTAAACAGCAAAGTGGATGTGAGGGGTTTGGGAACCGGAGCTGTGAAATTTATTTTCCTCCTGTTATGGTGGAAGCTGAAATTGGGAATGGGAAAGAAAATTGTCCCCCCCCTTCTGAGCCTGGGTCCTAATGAGCTTCAGGAGGCTCCTTGGGCTCCCCGATCTCCACGTGCATCCCAGCACCATGGATATGGGCAGTTATCTCTCTGTTTCTATGAACATGGTCCCTCTCTGTTCGCAATGATAACCGAGTTTCCAGATCACAGTTGAATATTGTCTTTTAAAACTGAACTAGACCAGAAGTTATGCAGGGAGGATTTAAAGTCCTGAGGTGATCGAGGCCTTGGGATTGTCCAGCTGTGGGCGTTCCTGTGGCTGAAAGGTTTGGCATTTCATGTTTTATTTCACCATTTTTAACATCTCCTCCTCGAGCCTCCCCTCTTGCCCGCTGTCATCCACATGGGGCTGGTCAGCTGGCCATCCTGATAAGGTGCCTTTGGGGGTGAAGTGATAACGTGCTCCGAGCTCCCTGCATCTTCCCGGGGAGCTGAAAGCCTCTCGTGGGGTGATAGAGGCTGGAAGTCATCTGCAGCGAGCTATTAAAACACACTTCCCCATTAGTTTGCTTTGTTGCCGTTCGGAATTGTCTTCTCTTCCCCTGTGTGCTGGCTCATTATTTCTCATTAATTCCTGGTTTGTGCAATTACCTGGGAAATGCGGGAGAGTTGGCAGGAGTTTGATGAGCCTGACTTCGCTTCTTGGGGGCAGGCGACTTGGTAATAATGCAGCACGTGAGAGCCGCATCTCGTGGGCCTAGGACGGCAGCCGGGACACAGGCATCAGGTCTGGGAATGGGGGGCTGCTTCTGGAGGAGCAGAGAGGGGCCAAATATGTAGTTTTCGAGTGCCTGGTCAAGCTGAACACAGAGATTCTTGGCAGGAGTGTTGTGTCTGTGTTGTAGGGTGGCGCTGAGCATCCTGCCCCGCAGAGACACCCCAAACAAGGGAGTAAACAAGGGAGGCTGTTGGCTTTGCTTAAAAACACACAAAAAAATGTCAAAAAAACTTACACAAAATAATTCTAACTACATCCCAGGGGATTTTGCTTGTTGTGCAAGCTCTCAGCCTGCGGAGTGAGCGCGTCTTGGGACGTGTCAGAGCAGCGTCACCCCGCAGAAGGCTTCGTTGCCCTTTTTCTTGGCAGGCAGCTTTCAACTGAGAGCGGGGGCGCGATCTGCTCCCTTCCTGCAGAGGGGAAGGCGACAAGATAAAAGGTCTGTCACTGATTAAAACATCACAGTTCAGCTGCTTGTAGCTTGTGTTTTACTGGCAGATAAGTCGTGCTATCAGCTTCCACGTACGAGTGCTCCTCTTTTTAGGGGTTGTTTTCATACCTGGGCTTCCCAGCCTCTAAAAGGGGCCTCGTGGCTGAAGCTGGGTGGACTTGAGGCTGAACGGGCTTTACCTGCCCTCCTCCTGCCTCTTTTACTGTCAGGAGAAGCGCAGCACCTCACTACCAACAGCAGTGGCAGGGCTTGGGAGATTTCTGGCCTCGTTATCTTATTTGTGCTGTGAGGAGCAGGGAAATCTACGTGCTGTCAGGGAGACCTAGCTGCCGGGCCAGCTGTGTGGGAGAAGAAAATCCTTGTGAAAAGGGATTGTGCAGGGGTGTTTCTGGCTCGGCTGTGTGCTTGTTCCTCAGCTCTACACGTGCTGTGGGATTCCCTGCAGGAGCCAGATGGGGTGAGGAGGAACAGGGGAGAAGTCACTGAGGTCTGGGCCCCGTCTGTGGCCCCGCAAACGCCTCTTCTGGGCAGTGCCCGTGGAAAAGTCCAGCTTGCAAGGTTGAGTTCTTTCATCATCGGGATGGTGAAAGCAGATTAAGGTTATGTGGGAGCTGCCGTTTGGCCGAACATCGATTGTCCCCCTGGGGAAGATCCAGGCCTGCTGGCCCTGTGCGCGCCTTCCCTCAGGCAGCGGTAATTCCAGCAGGCCAGATAACGGAGGGGCTCAGCAACCTGCATTTTCCCCCCCTTTTCTCTTCAAAAACCTAACAGCAGAGGGCTGAGGAGCAAGCCTGTCGCCCTGGGAGGGCAGAGGCAGAAGGAGCTGTGTTTGGGGCAGCGTGGAGCACGTCCAGGGCTCACAAACCCCGGTGGCGGGGCCAGGAGCCATCTGTGAAATAACAACTGGGCCGGGCACGGCTGCTGGAGGCTGTGGCAGCAGATGGCCAGAGACACCCTGGGAGGGGACAGGAGGCGTTGGATGAGGCCGAACGAAGCGATTTCACAAACGAGCTTTAGGAACAAGACCAAGGTGGGTGTTGCCATAAGAAGGTGGCTGTAGGCTAATCTTAAGCAATCTTATATGAATAGAACAAGCATCAAAATCCTACTAACTCGCTATTCCTATCCTAAAGCCTTTGCGATGTTGCCACGTCTCTTGTGCAGGCAGAGCTTCTGAAACAGATCCAGTCTGAATAACCCGGTGTAGCAAAAAGGGAGAGAGGAGTTGATGCCTTGATCATCAGTTGAAGGCAGAGGGATGAGAAAGGTCTTTAATGATTAAGATCTTTGATCTTTAGAATAATGAAAAATTCAGAAACATGAGATGTACTCCATCCTAGCGCAATTTCTTGGATTTTCTGGGGGTGAGAGTGTCCTCGTGGTGCCTTTACGTTATGGGAACAGGCAAGATCCTGAGCTAAAAGCGTTGAGGGTAGGAGCTTGTTGCTCAGATGCCACAGGTGGCTGATCTGGAAGAATTACTTTCTCTGGTCTTCTACCATAGCTGTTGTACAGATTGTGTCATCTTCCAAGCTGATGTGTGTTGTGGCTGGGTGGAAGGCAACAGGTCTGGTCCTGTGGCAAGTGAGCTGGCACAGAAGCTTGCCAAAATGCTGGCTCCTTGGGGTGTCTGAGCAAACCCTCCCTGTACTGCTCTGTAGCCAGGCTCTGCAAGGCTGTGGCTTCCTCCTAATAATGCTCCACGTGGCTTGCACATCCACGACACCGATTGCTGGGTGAAGAGAGTGGAAATCAAGCAATCCCTGCACATTTTGGGTATGGCTTTCCCTTTCCGTGGCTCCAGGCAGCAGCTGGGAGAAAGTTGGTTTGGAAAACAAAGCTGTTGGGAGCTGTTTGTTTAGACACAAGGCAAAATGAAAGTGGAAAACATAGTCTGTTCCCCTCAGCCTCCCACCTTCTTTTTGTTTAAAACGTCCACGTTGCGATTTGCTTCCAATAAACAAAAGATGTTTCCTACGAGCTGGTGTTTGCTGGTAGGGGAATGGGACTTATTAGAGGCCAGGAATCCCTGCTCGTGCCTACGTTTTCAAACTGGAGCAAGAGTTCATAATTTTATAGACCTTTCAAGGAATAGATTTCCTAAAGCAAACAGTGAGGAACTGTTAACTTATTGCCATGTAAAACAACAGTGTAATAGTCTGATTGCACAGAACTAATGGCTTTATTATTCTGTATCACACTGGAGTGGGTCGGGCTGCCGGCAGATAACGTACCTTACCTTTCCTGAGACAGCTTTGCAGCTGATTCCGAGGAGAAGCCAATTTTAGGTTCTTGGGCAATGTTTTTCCTCCCTAATGAGGGAGATAAGGACCGTGTGGGTGCTTTCTTGCTCCAGCCCTCCTCCAGGATCATGCAGGAAGGAGCAGCTTTCAGAAAAGCACGGTGAAATTTGTCTCTGCAGGCTGAGAGCCACCAAAGTCTCATGCTGCCCCTCTGCGTCAGACAAACCTCAAAGGGTCTCAGCTTTCCCAGCATCTGCCGAGGGCATCTCTGTGACCTGTTTGCCCTTCGGAGGGAAGAGGACAGCGACGCAGATTCTCCTACCCCTAGAATTACGCGTGGTGAGGGCTGGGGCTGTGCCTGTCCCTAGCCCTGTCTTCACATTGCTCCAGGGGGCATCAGCTGGACAGGGTAGGAGCAGCAATCCTGCACCTTGTGAGCCTTGGAGGAGTCCCCAGCAGTGTCCAGGCCAGGGCCAGGGCTCAGGAGAGCTGCTGCAGGAGCTGCTGAATTGTTCAGATCTCTGTGTGAGCAGAAATGACCTTGGGGTACCTGGCACTGACATTTCTGGATCCCTTTTATATCCAGGTTTGCCCACCACCCACACTAAAACCCCTGTAAAACACGGACCACCAGCATCACCCCCTGCTTGTTTTGTGCTGTCAGCACCGTGGGCTTCTTCTCAAGGACAGGCTCCTGATCTGCAGTGCTTTGGAAGAGGAAGATATTTGGCTGCTCCCAGCCCAGCCCGCAGTCCCTGCCAGAGCTGCTCAATGGAAAAGGCTGGTGCAGAGCTCCTTGGCACCCTGTGCTCACTCGAGTGCAGCGTTAACTCCTCAGCTGTGCTGGGCAGCTCCTTGCTGCAGGTACCGGGAGCCCAGGAGGATGTGTGGTCGCAGCCTGAGCTCCCGCTTGCCCCGCTCCTGCAGCCAGCACGTGTCTGAGGATGCCTGCCTGGCGCCTGGGTGGGATCTCCAACAGATGCCTGCACAGTGCCCTGGCCCTCCTCCAGCTCCAAGTCATTGCAGTGACCTCTGCTGAGCCCTGTTTGTTCAAAGGACCCATCTCCTGTGTTCCTTGGTTTCTTTCTCCTGGTTCTCAACTTCTACACGGTGAACTGGGCTCGTTCCTGGCTACCCTACACAGGTGCACGCTGGAAAAACCCTGCAGCAGCTCCTTTGGGCTCATGGAAGAAATTCTGTGTGAGGAGAGCTGTGGCTGGTAATGAAATAGCTTTGCAGTGACA
The DNA here is from genome assembly GCF_047663525.1 of Anas platyrhynchos. Taxonomy (NCBI): domain Eukaryota; kingdom Metazoa; phylum Chordata; class Aves; order Anseriformes; family Anatidae; genus Anas; species Anas platyrhynchos. The sequence goes on along the minus strand of NC_092597.1, from coordinate 22,462,079 downwards.
CAGTTTCAGTGCTGCAGTGTGTCTGTGCTGGCTTTCAGGTTGTTCCTGGGCTAAAAATATGGCCCATTAAGGCTTCTGGAACAGGATGTAACCATGTTCTGAAGACACTTTATTCCTTACGTGTTACTGCAAAGTGATTTAACTGAGGCTACGTTTGGAGACCTGCCTTCTAGGCTCTATTTCTGATTTACTCTGCCCCCCCGAGATGACAAGAGATGCAGAACCTCCCCAAAAAGATTAGCGTTAGGGGTTTCACCACCTCGCTTGTTTGAAACTGGACGCGCTTGGGATGTGTCGAACAAATGGACAGTGGCCTTCCTCCTCCCCGGGGACGGCTTTTACATGGATGGGAAGCTACAGATGGGGCCCAAGGCAGAAATGCAAATCGGCAGGGCTGTGATATGAAGCATTTGGCAGTGTCGCTGGCTTAAAAGCTCCCTCCCCACGGCTGCTTGATCCCGCTCCCTCGCTTGTGCTGACACAGCTGGTTGGGGGCCGCGCCGTGAACCGTGCGAGCGGAGCTTTGGCCTCCAAACGATGGGATTAGGGCCTGAGCTGCTGGCACCGTGATGGTGCCGAGCCCCAGCCCTGCTCGGAAGCAGCCCTCGGAGGTGTGCTCGCAAAGCTGCGATCGCACCCGGCGGCTGGAAGCTAATTAATGTTTAGAACCCTCTTTTGTTTGCTTTTGAAGACAGCGGCTCCTCGCCTGCCTGCCCGGCTCCCCGCTCGGCGTCAGGACAGCGTCAGCACCAGGGTGCGAAGCTCACGTTACGTGGGGAGAGTTCAGGCAGGTTTGGTTTCAGCACAGGTCTCGTCCCCGAGCTGTTCCTGACAGGAGGCGATCGGTGTCAACACAGGCCCGGCCCCGAGCCTGCTAACAAAACAGTTCTGAGGGGCAGAGCTCCCGCGGTAATGAGTTCAGCGGCGGGTTGCCTGCTTGCCGTGGATGAAAAGGTCAGATCTGTTGCCTGGGTGGTTATGTGGAAAAGGTTTTGTTCTGGAACAGCCTGCTCCCCATCAGCTCCTGGCTGCTGAGCTGCTAAATAATGTTTTTTCCTGCGTTTTCCTCATCAGTGCATGCCGGGGAGGTATTTGCTGCCTGCTGCTTTTTCTCAGCCTTGCCACCATTTCTGTTGTGCCCAGGTAACTGTGAGCATCTACCTGCACATAGGGGAACCTCACGTGCCTCCTGTGCCTACAGCAGCCGTTCCCCACTTCTTTTGGGGTCACAGACCCTCCCCAGACCTTCCCAAAGGGTTGGTTTCCTCTGCCGCAGCCCTACTGTGGCAGAGGGATCACAGCTATGGACACGGCTTGAGGTGGGAGGTGCACAAATGGACCCAGAGACCAGTTTGGTTTTTTTAGGGTGAACACATTCATTTAAGGCTGGGAAGTCCAGAGTTGAGATCAGCAGCTTGGGCAAACTTTAAATGCCCCAGTTTTGAGCCAGCTGTACTGGGAGTTTGGTCTTAATCACAAGTTTTAACAAATGGAGTCTACTGGAAACGTTCTCAGTGAAACACCCTGGTGATTTTTTTTTTTTTCTCAGAAGCCATTAGCTGTCTTCAAGAAACAGTTTTTTAATTGGAGCCATGATAAAAGCAGAGTGGCAGTGGTTGTGTTGGAGCTTAATTTATTAAACAGCTTTGTTTTTAATGCAAAAAAAAAAATCTGTAAAGAAAAAAAGAAGCTGTGCAGTTTAAAAACTGTCAAAATAAAACCTCCAACTTTGAAGTCTTAAAATACTTTGGGAAATGCTGAATGTTTTTGACTGGTTGTATGGAACAGCTGAACTGACTTAACTGGAACAAAATTAGAGGAACAAAGAGGTTTTGTTTGCAGAGTGTATTCTTTGCCCTTTGACAGCGCTGTCTGGCTCGCAGGCTGAGTGAGGTACAGGAGCAGGTCCCCGGCAGCGTCCCCCCTGGGCTTTCCTAGGACAACTGCGGTGTGCTTCGAAATGCAGGCAGAAAAACTCCAAAATTGTTTTCCAGGAGGCAACATCAGGTCCCCGTGTGTGTAATTTTTACACCGTTGTGTGCTGGGGGTCTCATGGGGGAGTCACAGATGCTGGTTTTGTTCGCAGCTTCTCTGGGGCTGCATCTTCCACCCTCAGTCCGTGGGAATCTTGTTGCTGATTTCAGTACACCAGAATTAGGGCTTTTAGGGTCTGCTGCTGAAATAGTTCTCTCTTCTTACCAAGTAGCCAGCTTGTAGGAGTGGTAAGTTGTAAAGTAATCCAAAAGTTCCCTTGGCTGCCCCTGTGGCTGGCCTGAGGGCCCTGGGGCGTATTTCCCTGTCTTTAAGGCTGCCTTGATCTATTCTCAGGGCACTGAACAGAGTTTATTTCTCAGTATTTCCCCCCTGAGAGAGATGGGAAGGTGTCAGAGGATGAGAAGCCCTGTGTGCCAGCTAAAACCACGAGCAAAACATCATCTGGTTAGCAGCAGCCTCGCTGGAGTCTCCTCCTCCAGCCTGCAGCACTGAAGGTCTTCGCGAAGAGGTGGGACTGGAGGTAGGGCCAGCCCTGAGATGTGCTTTAATTAACGTGACGATGGCAGAGAGCTCTCGGGGGCTGATTGGCATTCACTGCAGCAGGCAGCTGGCGTGCTGTGAGATGTGGCTGCTCAAAACTGTCTGCCAGCCCTGTGGAAGAGGGTGCTAGCTCTCTAGCACGGGTACCCGAAGCAAATACATGTCTACCTTTTCCATCGCTGCCTCGAGCCAGGCACAAACTTTGTTCATCAGCATTCGTGTCCCTTTGACCTGCAGGTCCTGAGTTGCAGCCCCGATGCTCTGCCGGAGCAGATGCCTGCTGAATTCGGTAGCTTGCTTAGAAATAAGCATCAGCGAGATGTCAGAGAGGTTAGGCTCATTACTCGATCTCATTAATTCTGTGGAATACCCTGTAGAGAATATGTTAATATCCTTCTTCTGTTGACATATATTAACATATATAATAGTTGTATAATTGTTGCTAATAATTGCAATAATAATAAGCTTCTTCTCAGAGACAATCAAAGTGGATATTCAGAAGCCCCCATAGGCGCTGTTAAATTCCCGCTGATGTACAGGAAGGTGCTGCGTGTGCACAGCTTTCTGCCTGTGAGTAGCACAATCGTGGGAGGCCAGATTTCACAGGTATGGGCAAATGTCTTCATCTGTGCTGGTTGGATGTGTCAGGCAGCTTGGGTCAGGAAGTTCCTGCGCTTTTAGCTGGAAATTACTGTTCCTACTCTGGCATTTGCTGCCATTCAGCAGAAGCACGGTGATTTGATGTGTGAATGCTCCTATTCCACTGCAGTGGCGGAACAGTAAAAAAAAAAAAAAAACACAACATTGCTTAGGCCAGTTCTGCTTTGCCTTACAGAAAAATCACAGGCAGTGATAGTTGCACCTGGGGGTGTCCTCTCTTAAAACACTCTAACTCAAAGCTTTGCAAGTAGCTGTCTTTTTTTAAGATAAAACCTCTTAATTCCAAGTGCTCTATTTGCCTATACAGTTGCTATTCCACTAGGCTAAATCCTGCCACATGAGTTACAACAGAAAACCAAGGGGTCCCCTGGTTTTCAGACCCCTGAAAGAATTTGAAGGCAGGTGGAGCTGGACAGCTTCTGTATTAGGATGTGTTGTTCTGTTTCCTTACATCCAAAAACAGCTAACAAGTACACGGAGAGCACAGGTTACACTGCAAGGCTTGGCTCAAAGGGAAGAGCTGGGTACATATTGAAAAATCCCACCCTGTGACACATCAGAGAGCCAGATATGGGGTGACAAATTGGGAATATGGCAAAGAGGGAATATCCCGGATTGTCCAAAGAAAGATCAACTTTTCAAGCCAGCTTTCATTGATGCAAATTGTCAACCACTGTGTTGCAATAAAGAGGGGAAATAACTAACTATGAAGTGCTGACTGGTAAAGGGGGAATCATCTAAAGTGCTTCATGTTGCAAGAGTTCATGAAAATGGTTTTGAAATGTTCTGCTGCATTTACCTTACCGAGGCCAGTTCTGCCAGCTGGCAGGTGCTTGTGGCACTGCATCGTCCCGGGGATGTTTGGGGTGTGCTAGAACATCCCGTCTGTGTCTCAGCACCCAGAGCAGGATTGTAGTGCCACCTTGCCACCTTCCTTTTTTTTAATTTAAAAAAATCATCCAAGGATCCTTGTAAGCTGTGTTCAGTGAATGTTTCATTCATTAAGGTTGTAATATACATCAGAGAGGCAATTTTTCTTCCTTCCTAGGGTGACCCCACTGCTCTGTTGTAGTTCCCTTGTATCTGAGAGCTATATTCTGTTGCCCCATGTCACAGCTCCTGGTTCCTTTATGAATTGCTCTTTCTTGATCATTCTTCTGTGGTTATTCTTACCTGTTTGTTTGGTTTGTTTTTTAATAGTCTGTATAAAGGCTGTGATTTTTTTTTTAATTTTTTTTTTTTTTTTGCATCTTGGGCTTGATATTTATTTTTTGTGAGGCATCTAATGCACTTTTGCTTTGATCCTACAGTGAGACCACCCCAAACGAAATCACCCAGCCTGCAGTCCCTATTGTACTAAAGCTCAGAGGTTTTGATTTTCCCATTTTTTGCCAAGACTCTTCTGGGCCAGGTCCAAGGGGTGAATTCGGGCACCGCCCAGCTTCTCCAGAAATTTGGTTCCAGCTCCTATCTTTGCATCCTCTTCCCTCAGCCTAATTAAAACCTGCTGTAACAAATGCTGTGAAGCCAGCTGCAGCGCTTTGGCAGGTAACAAACGCGGGGCAGTGAAACCTCCAGCTAATCCATCCGTGCTATGAAGTCATAAGAATCTTGTTAATTTTTAAAAAGCCCTTGATGCCCACTAATCCAAATCAATTTTCATTTCTTTCATAAAGTCGTGCTTCCATTTAGGCTTCAGCTAAGAATTACAGCTAATTTGTTCGATTTTATAACAGTATAATTGAAAAAGTGATTTTAATGTCCTGGCAACCATATTCCCTTTCTTTGGTTGTTAATGAAAGAATCCATTAAAGTTAAATGATTTGGGCACGGATTCAAGTTGAATCGCCTGAATATTCTAGGGGAGTGTTTCTGACCATCTGCTGCTCTGTCATTGGCGTTTGTTGTAAATGGGACCGCGAGAAGGACTTCGCAGGTCTTGTTCGAGCCATTAAGCGTAAAATATCATTTTAATTTTCTGATCTCAGTGTAAATAGTGGAAATACTCGGGAGAGTTGGTGCTGTTCTGGTCTGCGCTCGTAAATATCTCTTGAGCTGTGCTTCCACGTGCTTTTCAGGGCTCTCACGGCTGTTTTGATCGCACCGCATCCTTTGGCAGCACGGTGCAAGTCCCTTTTAATGACAGGCGAGGCAACGGGAAGCGGAGCCCGAGAAGGGGGAAGTGCACGTGGTGGAGGAGCGTTTCCCCGCTGCCTGCAGTCGTGCCCCTTGTTTCTGGCTGGCTGCAAATGGAGCTGTGCGTCCTGGTGCAGGGTTGGTGAGTGTGGACAGAGACAACCAAGAAATTACACCGGCTGTTGTCATCATCGTCCTCCTTCACAGGCTTTATACACCCAAGGAAGGGCAGATTCAAAGGGCCTGTGTCCTCTTTTCCCTGTAGCACACCCTTCCTTGTGTCCTTGCCTCTGAGCTTTCTTGCACTCCGTGGTGATGCTCACTATGCCCACCCTACTGGGAAGCAAATTGGGCACTGAACTGCACCCCCCTGGGGACCATGCTGGTGCTCGCCGGGTTTGTGCTCATGCCTCGGAGTTGGGAGAGTCTTTGGGAGCAGACGGTGTCCTGCATTGGAAATTACAAAGCATGGCTCAAGTTCTGGAGGTCTTCAAAAGCAGAAGAGGCCAGGATGTTCCTTCACACTGCAGTGGGGCTGCGTGGGGCGTTAGTTGGACCAGATGATCTTGAAATTCTTTCATAATCATGAATTCTTTCAAAATTCTTTCAAAATCATACAATCCTTAATGATTGTATGATTTTGCCTATATCAGCCTGAGGTGCAGAGGCTGAAGCATCGTTGGTTGAGAGGATACAGGTTTATTTGGTGCTAGCTTCAGCCCTGCAGTGGGGATGTTGTTCCATTCCTCTGTGCCTTGATTTGTTTTTTTCCCAGGGTTTGAAATTGGATGTGCTGCTTATTTTTTTCCTCTGTAGGGTAATGAAGAATTGACAGATGAGATACTCGCTGTTGGAGCTGAATATTATTCCATTTATTGTGTTCTTATTTATTTATTTTCTGAGTCATAAAGTCACTAACTGAGAGGAAACCAGCCACAAAATGTACTTGGAGTTTTAATTATAGCCCATAGGTGGAGGATCTTTGTGTATTTTGTCTGATAATATTAGTTTCTAGTTAAGTGACTATTCTCAAGAGGCATAACAGTGAAGATTGTATCGTATTGCATGTTTTTAGCTTTCTCAGGCGTTGAAAGATGAAAGTATATCCTAAAAATACGCTAAACTTAAATAGTTCAAGTACAAAAATAGATAACATTGTACCAGGAGATCGGTTCAGAGTCTCCTGTGATGTTTGCAGATCAAACGTGGCGATGATGCATGAAATAAAAACAGGAACTTCTGCATCTCACAGAACCCAAATGACTGGATTTCCTCTCTAACATCGGCGAGAAAATGCCAAAAGTAGTTATGTGTTTAAATGTTGCCCACGAAATCATGCAAATCTGAGCCAGTCATTTTAGCTTGATGGAGCCCTTTAAAATGGCAAATATCAGGCTTATTCAGCTCGGCAGCAAAATTACAGTTACCTCGGCAAATGGGCCTTAGACTGTTAACACCAGCAGCTAGCAAAAATAGCATTTAATAACTTTCATTACAGTTAGTGTTTCTAGGGCTTTGGGGCTTTGCTCTTTCAAATAATTTACATAATTTGCAGGTACAAGCTGCTGTGCCAGACTGTCCATCTGATTCTCTCTCTGATCAGAGCATATTAATGCACTTGTTTGATGGTCTGTTACCAATAATTACCTTGGATTGCATTAGGAGCATTTCCAACGTTGCAGCTGGTCTGTATTTTTCGGTAAGTGTATTTCAGGGCCCAATTACAGGACTCTGATGCGTTATTGTTCCAGTGTGTTTGTTCAAGCTTGTAATGTTAATCTGCCTCCACACTGTACATTTATGAAGGCGAAGCCGAGGCCCTGTCCTGAGCTCCCCGTGCATCCCACGCTTGCAGCAGCTTCGGCAGAGCTGCTCTCAGCTGTTCCCTCTTGGCTTTTCAAGAGGAGCAGGGTGACAGCTCGGAGAAGGAGGGTTCTGCAGAGATGTTTGCACGCCGGGTGCTTGGCGTGGAGCAGGTGGGGAAGGGGCAGAAGCAGCTCAGCCCTCCCTGGTTTGGGCAAGGTGGGATTGTGAAGTGGTTTTCAGGGGTTTTAGCCTTTGACTTTGGCACTTCAGTAACTTCTTCAGTGCAAGGAAGGCTGCTGCTGATGGTACTGGGGCTGCTCCCCCTGTGCTGCTCCCAGCAGTGGGGACAGGACCTGAAGAAGGCTTGGCTTAACAAGTCTAGATTTTAGCCTCCTCTTGCCTTCAGCTGCTGTTTCTAAAGCTTTTCTGGGGTCAGAGAGGAGGAAATAACAAGGACTTAACCTTCACGAAAGAGTCAAGCGCTTCAGCATTATGATTGCCATTGACAATTCAACGCAATGAATAAATTATTACTGCTATCGATTTGTTTCATCTTTCTGGACCATTTGTTTGCAGGAGATGCATTAGAATAACACACACCTCGACGAAACTGAGCTCTGCTGAGGGCTGGTTTTGCGTTTATCCCTATCTGGTAGTTGTCATCTGTGGATAAGGGGCTTTGGCAAACCTGATGATTGCACTGAAGCATGAGAGCACTTCTTCCTTCGTAGAAATCAGCTCTAGCCTTTGATGGGCCACTTTTGAGTCAGCAAGGTGACATCCACCGTGGGTTGGTGGCTCTGGTCCTGGGCAGCTGCAGCTGGCTTCAGCATTAGGGGCATCAGAAATGTCCTTAAAACCACTGGGATGGAAACCTTTGCTGCTGCTTTATTTCCTTGATGCCTGGCGCGTGGTATTTATACTCAGAGCTACTCGTTTACCCGGGGCTTTGGCAGCTTTTGCTTTTTATCTAAGTGAATCTAGTCATTAACCTATTTACCTTAATCACAGCTTTAGATGATAATATCAAGCTTTGCGGATGTGGTGTGTGAGCAGTGATGTGGCGTTGTGTTTGGTTTAGATAACGCCTTTTTTTCGTGCCATCCTTTCTGCTCCTGTTTCTAACTGGGGGTTTGAACAGAACAAAGACGAGGGCCTCTTGCCCAGCGTGGTTCTTTAGGCAGAGCTGCATTTAGAGCCTGCTACAACAAATCGATAAGTTGTGATTAATTTAACTTTTAAATGGAAGGGCTTTGTATACATGTGAAAATATAATAATGGACCGCTATGATGGCTTCGGATCGATGTCCCGAAGCCACAAAGCCTCGTAAAGAATTGTGAGAGGCAAAGATCCTTATAATTAAGTGAAGCAGGGCTGTAGGAAGAGGGTATCTTTGTCGGCAGCATGCTCCCTCCACTGGGTTTGTTGCAGTAACCGGGCTGCTTTCACCTCTCCAGGGGACCCCACAGCTCACCTGCTCGGATGGATGCAGTTAGTAGGGCTCGGGTGTGTTTGCTCCCAGGTAGCACTTCACTCAGAAGACTGTCTGGACCCCGACCCTCTAAAAACTTCAGAGCAAGGTGCTGTGACCATCCTACAAATGTCTAAAATGCAGTTCCAGAGCTGTCATCCCTCTGCAGCCATCAAAACCAGCTGAGTTGGTGGGACCAGCCAGCTGCTGGGCATCTCCACGGGACCGTGCTCACCCTACAGCACTCACCCTGGGTTCCTACATGTTTAGGGACACGAGAGGCCCTGCAGCAGCTCCGTGCAGGGTGTGCAGGGCACGGCACCATACCGAACCCCTTGAGCAGGGGCAGCCAGCGTGGTGCAAGAGCGCTGCAGGCACCCGGCTGCTCCTTTCAAGGCTGGGCTCTGCTGGGTGACAGGGATGATCTGAGAGTCCCTGGCTGCCGGCTGGATAAATATCCCCGCAGCAGTGGGAGGTGGTGCATTATTAAATAAACCACCAGGCCCTGCTACGTGCAGGAACAGGGTAAGGCCTGTCCCCCGCTGGCAAGGGCTGCTCAGCGCTGGGATCGCTCAGCTGCGCGTGGTTACTGAGTGCTAATAAAATGAGCTTTCCAGCAGCCCTGAAGGTACTTTTAGGAGCCTCCTGTTCCAGAGAGGCTGAGCACAGGCTGAAGGTGTTGCTTTCTTATTTGCAGCTCGCTCGTGTTGCCTTACGAGCTGGAAAGCTCCAGTAACATCTGGTGGTGGTGCTGGGGAGAGAACGTGAAGATCTTGACCCCTCTGTCTCAGGTCTTGTTACAGCTGGGTGGAAGAATGTTTCCTGGGGGGGGAAAAAAAAAAAAAAAGATAGAAAACCTTGGTATTTACTGGTCTTTGAGATGCTGATGGAGATCATGGAAGCTGAATTTTTGTGAACTGGAGCCTCTGACCCCACAGCTCCCTGGGCCCTGCTGTTGGTGCTGCCGGTGCTGAGTGCTCAGGGTGCAGCCTTAGTCTGAGATCTCCGTCCAGATTTCTTTCTGGGTTGCTCCTTGGCAAGTGCAGTTGCCCTAAAACAGACTGAGACCAAGCTATTGACTTCTAATTGTCAGTGCATAAGGCTCCCGAGAAGAAAGAGGGCTTTGTGTTGCTTTCATGGGGACACGCTGAAGTATAGCTGCTCTCTGACTTAGACAATGGGAACTTAAAGATTTTCTACGGCTCTCAGAGCATCTGAAGAGCATCAGCAGAAGGTGACATTGCGGCAGAATAATAGCACAGTAGTCGGCTTGTTGATAGGAAAACCCTTTTGGAAGCAATAACTCCGGTTTTCCTTTGGTGCTGTTCACTCCCACTTAAATGAGATTAATTGTGCTGTTGAGTTCCCCGAGCTCAGCATCCAAAATAAATACATAAATTAAGACAGGCGACGGCGCCGAGGCTTTAACTGCGCCTTGACTCCCTGCCACCACCCGCGGGGTGCGGAGGGGAGGGAGCAGCCCTCCTCCTTCTCCCCCTTAGCGCCCCGCATCCCGCAGAACACACACGACGAGCAGCCCTCTGCCCCGTCCCAGCCTCTTTCCTCGCTCCTCCTGGGAAGGTTTTCCTTGGCCAGAGCCCTGCAAGGTGCACGAGGCTCTACCAAAGCTCCAGATGTGCTGGGGATAGGAAAGGGGCTGGCCGGGCTCCAGGCTGCGGGACCTGCAGCGCCGCCGCGGCTCCCCAGGAAAACCTCCGGCTGCCAAGAGCTCCAAGTGATGTCAGCCCTGGAAGTGTGTCAGGTTCGAAACCCTTGGACTTTGCTCCCTGTGAAGTATTAATCTCCCAAGGCCTGCGCTGTAACGGGTCCTGTCTGGCTCGGCGCAGCTTTGTTTGCTTTGGGTTGGAAGCGTTAAAGGTTTTTTTTGGGGGGGGGAGGCGCTGGAGGCTGTCCGTGGGCTGGATCCTGGCCTCGAGCTGATCCTGGGGCCCCGCTCAGCCCTGTCTTGAAGCTAAGGTCTTAAACCTTGTCAGGGCTGCCCCGTGTGTCTGTCGGAAGGGTCTGGGGTGGGTGGTGGAGAGCCCAAAGTGCCTTGGGACCTCAGGTCTCGCAGGGTCCCCTCTGGTCCTGTGGCTGTGGGGCTCTCAGGGCAAGCAGGGCAGCAATTTTGGGGTCTCTGCTGCAGGGTGGTGGGTGTCCCCAAGCCATAATGTCAAGCACCCTGTTGTAGTAGTATTTTGGTCACGGTGCTTTTACTGAGTCAGCTGATGGAACAAATCCCTCCTGATGCCAGCCATGCGAGATGCTCTATGAAGAGGCACAGACGCACCGATGGCTCACACAGAAGGGCCTCCCCTTTTCTTTATGCCAGCGTGGTTTTGTTTTCCAAATAATGACCAAAACACACCTCCTCCTCCTCCAAACACAGCCTCGCGTTGCACAGCACCCTTTTATTTGCTCGTGCTGCCCCGCAGAGCTCAAGGATGCGTTTACTGCCGATAGCCTTAATTTCCCCACAAGCATCTCAACTTGTCTGCGTCCTTCCTCCTCGGTTTAGGTGCTGAAATCCCAGGGAAGGGAAATAACCGTATGTACAAGGAGACAAGTGGTTTTCCCTGCCGGCCTCAGCCACCGAGAGCGAGCTCCCACCTGATTTATGGGCTCGGAGCAGCGCGATTCTTGATGGGAAAACATTGCTCTGAGGGTCTTGCCTCTGACCGAGTAATTACACGTCAGGAATCTGTCAAACCTCGCTGTGCTGCGAGCTCGTGCTTCACCTGGTTATTTATAGCCCCGTAAGCGTGGAAAGCAGAGAATTGATTCTTTTTCCCCTTCGCTCGATGCCTCCGTCTGGTGCGAAGGGAAGGAGGTCGCAGCAGTGGGCGCTGGCGCTGCGTTGGGATGCTTTGGGAGGGGAGGTGTGGGCTGGAGGTGTCTGCTTTGGGGTTGCTGCAGAGGGCAGGGGACGCTTCTGTGCCACGAAGATTTCACATCCTGCATTCATCCAAAAGGCCCCGTTTCTTTTTTTGCCACTCAACAGGAGGCTTTTCCATTTATTTGGCTGGGCCTGGACAGCGGAGGTGGATGGAGCGGTAATGGGAGCAGAGGAAGTGATGGAAGTAGATGTGGGAAAAGAACATTTTTCTCTTGGGCTGTTCTATTTATTTATTTATTATCGCATAAAGTATCCTAGGTATTAGCAACAGGGGAGAGAATAAAATACCCCTGTGGAGCTGGGGCCACAGAGTATCCAAGCAAAGACCCTCCACTTCGGGGCACGTTGATGTTTCAGTACACTTGTGGTTCCACCACAACTGTGTGCGTGCATATATGTGCTCTCTGTACCCATATGTGCACAAATATTTATTTGCACATATATTTACAGTCTCGAAGCCACTACTGTCTGCTTGGTTACAGCTCAGCAATTTGCTGGGCTTCGTGGGGCTCAGTATGAGCTGTGCTGGTTACCTGAGAGTGCTCTGCTCTTCTCTCCTTGCAAATCCCCTCTCTGCTTTTGGCTCCTTTCTCTCCACTCCCCATTTTGCCTTCCAAAGAGTTATTGTGAGATGTTCTCAGCTGTGTTAGGTAATTTCTGGGTACTGGTGGGCTGGCACATCTGTGATACAAAAGCCTGCTTTGAACATCCGTGCAGTGTCACCCTCCCTAGGGGAATGCTCTACGAGGTTTTGCAGCCCTCGATTTAGAGATCCATGAGTCGAAAGCTTCCAGATCTGCCGGGCTTTGGCACTTGAAGCTGCATCCAGGAGGAGCCGAAGGCAGCAGCAAGCTCTGCAGCTCCATGGCATGGGTCTGTAGCCGAACAACCTCAACCGGTAAGTGGGAAGGCTTCTGGCTCAGAAGCCCAGCTCCCTGCTGCTGACATCCCTTGGAGGAGCCGTGTCTGCTGGACGAGGGAGGTGGCTTTTCTGGGTGGTTTTCCCTGCATTTGTTACTGCTGCGGTACATATCAGGCTGAAGGGGAGCAGGAGGCTGCGCGTGGCTGGGTGTTGGAGCAGGGTCGTTCCCAGTTCTGTCACCGGGAGATGAAGAATGGAAGTTGGAAACAGTCGGCAGCTTCTGTAAGCACTTAACATTCCTGATTTCATTTGTCTTTGATCTCGCTTGGAGTAGTTTTACTCCCTTCTGATCCTTTCCCTTGAAAGGGCTTTTATCTCATTGTCAGGCTCGCTAATTTAGTGCGGTGTTTTGAACCAGACCTCCTCCTACATTGTCAGAGCCTGGAAGGTATTTTTTTGCTTCATCAGGGAGAGCTGCTGCCATTCTGTGAACATTGTAGGGCCGCAGGCTTTTTGCAGTGCCGCTCCAACTGTGTGTGCAAAGGGCCTGCCCCCCAAAATTGCAGTATTTCATGGGGGATCCTTTGCCGGTTCTTTCTCCTCCCTTGATCTAGCAGAGCGAGGCCTGAACCAGCCCATCAGGATGGCATGGGTGAGCCCTGCAATCTGGCACTGAGTTTTGCCCCTTTTTTCTTTAAGTGCCCCTTTTTTTCTTTAACATACCAACTAGAAGCCTGGACCCGGCCAGGTTTTGCCTTAGAGGAAAAGAGCTGGGCGATATTTAGGGATATAGAACCCTCAGCGTGTATTTTTAAAAAAACCCAAGCGTTTCTTCTGCCGCGATGCTGTTTTTACTTCGCCGCGAGCAGGCTGATATTTAAAAGACTGAAGTTTGAGAGGCTGATAATTGCTTCCTACCGACCTGTGCTGGCGTAGGAAGCTGCGGCGCAGAGCTCGGCTCTATTCCTGGCTCCCTGAGCCAGCCAGCTGCCCCATCTCGCTGCACCTTCTGCAGAGGAGGAGTAATTTCAGCAAAATACCATTTTAATTGCGGTCTGAGGGAAACAGAAAATAGGACAGAGACTCGGGCTGTGTTGCTGAGTGATGAGGAGGAGGGCCTGGCACGGAGCACGAGCCCGTGGAGGGTCTGGAGGGGTGAGGACAGCCGCTGGGTGCCCGGTGGCACACGGGGTGCCCATGTTTTGGGAAGCTCTGCGAGGAAGAAGGTGAGGGGAGGCCCCTCCAGCATCGGTGCCCGTGGTGCTGGGGCTGCCCATGGGTGTCCCTGGCAGAGGGGTTTAAAGGAGGAGGCAAGGGGCCGTGCACTTGTTGGGAACTTGCTCCCTGCTTCGTTTTTCCTGATTCATGCAGCTTTTTGCAGCGGCTGTTCTGGATGGAAGGCTCCCAGTGGCAGTGTCTTCCCAGAGCACCCCTTCAGCTTTGTCCCCACTTCTTCTGGCCTCCTGTGGAGTCAGTGAGTGAGTTTTGTAGCTTGCTGTGATCCTCAAAGGCCTCCACAAGCACGGTGTGGCTGGGGGCTGCCTTTTGGTGGGTTGCTACCAGCAATCAGGGCAGGTCTGGCGTGTACCTGTCCCTATCAGCTTGGGTGGGCACCAAACGAGCCCCCGAGCATGGGCAGGGCGAGCTCCTTCCCTCGGGGGCACCTGTAGTCCCCGACACACGCCTCGAAATTATTCCATCTCCCCGCACGTGTAATTCTGCGTGTCATTGCCCCTAATTGCCTGCTTAACACACGCGCCTTTAAAACGCGGCCCTTTTATCAGCAGTAGGTAGTAGCAGGTTTAATAGGGTGTTTGAATTCCTATAAAATTAATCTGTAGCCTTCTGCGATAGGAGATGGGCAGGGAGCCATGTGGTTCATATCCAGTGTTGATAAACTTGTTATAGAGGCAGGAAACATTTCTGATTGGAGCGGTGACAAAATAATTTGGAGCGGAGCCATAAAAAGAGTGGATGGCGATGGTTTGAGCACGGCAGAGATTGAAATTGCTGGTGTGTGGAAGCAGCGCTGCCAGCTAACATTGACTTAGTGTCTCTGGAGAACTCTAACGGCAAATGCATTTTATTAATGGCAATATTCTTTTAGGAAACGCCGAGCCTTGTTTCGGAGGTGGAGCTCTCCTGCGGGGACGTGGCTTTGGAAATGGGCCAGCCCCGAGCCCTGCTGAGCTCCGCGGGCTGCAGCAGGAGGGGTGCCCGAGGGCAGCGGGGAAAATGCATCCGGGGCATTTGTTCTGGGTATGGGGCACGTTGTGAATCATTCTTTTGTCAGCTTTCCTTTGAAATGAAAATCCCACTAGGTGAACTGGGAGATGCTGTTCTGGGTTCCCAGCTCTTTCTGCCAGTTCCCCCTGAGGATGTTTTGACCCATCCTGCCTCTCCTCGGACCCAGTTTGCTGTTGGCACGGGGTTCCCAAGCTGGGCTCGAGCACCCTGGCTTGTGCTAGCCACCTCCTGGGGGCTCATCAGCCTTCGAGGAGGTTGAGATCTGCAGCACGTGGGAGAGCCCTCGCTTGTCCCGGGCAGCTCTGGCAGGTGAAGGAGAGGTTGGGGCTCTTGCAGCATCTTGGGTGTCTGCTGCTGCTGCTGCCCTGCCACCTTCCTCCAGGTGTTCCTCTCCGTGTGAACCCAGCGTGGAAAAAAGCAAGCATGGAGAGAAGAGGCGCCTGCTAGGCACGAGGGGGAGCAGCAGAGGTGGTGCTGGCTGTGCTTGCAGCCCGAGAGATGTGTGATGGAGAAACCCCCAAGGAACCAGTGTCTGTTTTTCTTTGCAGGGAGGCTGCTGGAAGGGGATTCCCTGGAGCTGAGCTGTAGTGCTGGTCCCGCAAAGGTGATACTGGAGCCGAACCAAGCCGTGGTTTTGGACTGCAACCTGGCCCCCGTTGAGCAGGTGATCAATGTCACGTGGAAGAAGAATGGCTTTCCGTTAGTGGAGCAGGAACATCTGCGTGTGCTCCCGAATGGATCACTCTTCATCTCGTCCCAGGCGGTGGCAAAGGACAGCAAATATCCCGAGAGGGCAGGCGCTGAGGGTAATTACTCCTGCGTGTCTCACAGCTCCCTAGGGGCTGTCACCAGTCAAACGGCTGCTGTCAGATTTTCAAGTAAGTGTGTTTCATGTTTGTCTGCTTTTCCTCTGGTCTTTGTACAGACCGTTACCACCCAGAGAGCTGAAGATAATGTCTATGAAGTGAAATTGTACTAATGATGCGTGGGTGGGATTTGGGATAGCACCCAAATTAGCTGTGATGTGCCTCTCTTGACCCTCTGTTAACATCCTGTGCAACTCTCCCAGGTAAGTGCCATCAGCTGTGAATTAAAAACAGGACTCTCCTCGCTCTCCAAAAGCCAGCACTTGTTTTTGCAGGGAAATCAACACTTCAGAGCCTTGAGTCAGCACTGTCTGCATGGGAAGGTGGCTCTGAGAGCTCTGGCAGCCGCAGCCAAGGCCGTGGCGGACTTATTTCCCCCTGACGTAGATGAGGAGCACTGCCTTGAGTCAGAGCATCATCTCTGTTATCAGAATTGATCACTGAGAGATGGGCAAGTGGAAGTGGATGGCTGCGTGAGGGCAGAAGGCACTGGAAACAGGCCAGACTGTACACAGGGGGTCCAAGTTCCCCTTTGTCCCTGCTCTCGGTCGCTAGCTTAGATAATAACAGCCTGCTAGGGGCGTCTGCTGCCCTCCCTGTTTAGTGTTCCTTGGTGCTGGGCCCAGTGCAAATGGGAAGCTGATGAAATACGCGGTCTGTGGTGGCAGGGTGGTCTGGTCTCCAAAGGGCTTGGAAAAACTCATCCTGTGAGGAGCTGAGAGCTCAACTGGGGAGCTGCAGGGAGGAGGTCGTAGCCCAGAGCAGAGGGGATGGCAGTGCTGGGAAAGGGCTCTAGGTCTTAGGTGCTGGATTTGGCCGTACACATCGGCCTGTCCGTCTGCAGGTTGCTCTTGGTCTCCTCTGGGCTCCTGGTGAGCAGGCAGCACAACTTGGGAAGGGGCACAGAGGGGATTTGGGGACTTGGATGGCGTGCCCAGGGCTGAGCCCAGCAGCTGGTGCTCTGGGAAGCAGGTGAGTGTGGTAGGTGCCAGAGGGTTTGCTCAGATGTTGCTGCAGGAAGAATTTACTGAATTCAAGGGGAAGAGCTCGACAGTGAAGGGCAGTGCTCAACAAAGCTGGGACAGGCGTCTCTGTGTGTCAGAGAACGTGTCTCCTCTTGGAGCTAAGGCTTTGTTTTGAGGTGAATCTCCCTCTCTAATGGAAGAGATGAAAGAGAGGGCTCTTCAGGCTGGGCTTCAGTTCAGACTCAGAACAACACTCCAAGATCTGAACTGCCAAATCTTTGTGCAGCGTTGAAGAATAAAATTCCTTTCTGTGCAGAAATGGCTACTGGAGCTATTTTAAGTACACGAGTGTCAATAAATGATTCCTTGACCTCCCAAACAAGAGAGGTTGGAAGATAATGCAAGCACAGAAACACTTCCCTCTAGTCCAGCCGCCTGTGTAAATGCTGCTGGATGTGGCTGCACGGGGCAGGCCTGAAATATGTTTCCAGGCTAGGAAAATTGGGGCTGAGGTGCTGCTGAACGTGTTCAGGGCTGTTGTAGGTGAACGCCAAGAGAGGATGTCCAAACACCCATGTTACATCGTGATGTGTTTAACATTTGGGTACCCCAGGCAGGGGGTGCAGGTCTGGCCAAGCACGTGTGGCCTCTGTGAGCATGGCTGTAGGAAGCAGGAGTCCTGACAGCAGCCGAAGGCTTTGCCAGGGCCGAGGATCTCTCAAAAACAGGAGGCAGACTGGAATCGCCTTTCCCTTCCCCTGCGTTTTTCCAGAGGAGCCAGAAACGAGGAATTTCAGGTCTCTCAGAAACGAGGAATTTCAGGTGAGCTCTCTGCAGCTTGTCTCTCTTTGTGTGTACTCATCTTACTGCCATCTGCACAGGAAGGTGCTGCTCCTGTGGCAAACACATGCACCTGATGTACAATATTCATTCCCAGAGGGAGAGCAGCGAGGGAACTGATTAATGAAATGCATCTCGGGCTGTGTTTTTTCGGGGTTGGGCAGAAGCTCTTGCCGCATTAGCATTCAGCTGGTGCAAACGAGGATCCTGAAGGCTTTTTTTTCCCTGCTGGCTGAATGCAGCAGTCTGCCCAAAGTTGTTTACGTGTGGATGGAGTTCTTCTTTGTGCTGACTGCCCTGGGCACTGCTGACCAGCACGAGGCAGAAGAAGCAAACCCGAGCAGCAGGAAGGCTTCGTTAGCCTCAGCCCCTGCTCCTGACCCGGGCAGGAGATCCTGAGCTGGGCTCTGCTCTGCTCAGCGCTGCAAAGACAAGTAAGAACATTTGGTATTCATAATATCGAGTCATCTCCCGTGACTCTTCGTGCTTTGAGTCGTTTCTTTGTTCGTTCAGTCCTTGCCCCGTGTAGGCAGAGTACCAGGAGGAAGCTCTGGGCTGGCCCAGCGCCTGCTGCAGTGGGTGTGCAGGCAGTCCAGGGGGACTGGGACACATCCTGCAGGGCTTCCCCGCAGGCAGGAGCCCTGTGGAGGTGGGGATGAGCTCCTCTCCTCTTGCCTGCCTGTGCCGTGCCTGGTCCTTACCAACGTTGTTCAGCAGTGTGTGCAGGAGCTAAGTGAAATGAGTGGCCTTTGTCAGGGCTTCTTCTACTCTGCTGGACACGGTGGAGTCAGCTTTGCCCTCCCGATAGCCCCAAAAGCGAGGGCAGCTCTGGCATTTCCCCAGGTGCTGGCTCTCCAGCTCGGCGTCAGGCCGAGGTGAGTGGGGAGGCTCGGAGAGGCAGATCGGAGCAGACAGACAGCGTCCCCGGAGAGCTGGATTGACAGGGGCTGCCCAGGTGACAGCGGAGTGCCAAGAGGGATCACCAAGTTGTGGGTTGCTGGAGGTGGTTACAGGAACGGAGTGAAACAGGGGCAAAAACCCCATGGCTCTTTTGTCTGACAGCAGCTGCCAGAATGCATAAGCCTCCTGTTACGCACGCAGACAGGAAAACCACGCTCAGCCCATGCTTGAGCAGTCAAGGTGGCCTCAAAGGCAGCCCTGCTGCTGTTGGAGTTGCCAAGAAGACGTTCACGCGTGTGCCAGGGGTGCAGCCTGTCACCTGGAGCACACAAGACAGCGTTGGGCCAGGGCTTGGATTGCTGGGGACGGCCACAGCCGGAGGAGGAGGTCTGGAGAGCGCAGCCCTTGTGGGACAGGTGACAGCGGTGACTGGTGGCTTTGCCACGCACGGTGGTGACCCGGTGTCTTGGCCACGTCAGAGCCTTCCAGGGAAACCTAGAAACACTGCGATGACCTCCATCCTTTCCCTTCCAGCGTGACCCACGTGTCAGCTCGTGTTGTGCTGGATAAACGTGCAGCACAACAGCGCCCTGCGGCTCGCCGCTCCTCGTCCCCACATACTGAGACCCGTGTCACCGACCACAGCTCGTGGTGGTGGCAGGAGGAGGGACTGAGGGGTCTTGCTGGGCTCATACCTGCTCTGTGTGCAGCCGGGGCGGCTGAGGAGTGAGGTTTGCAGGCTTTCCCCCCACGTGGAAACACCAGGGGCGTTGTTGTAGTGCTGGGAAGGTGTAGCTTTCTACCTGCTAATAACTACATTGGCGAAGATTTGTTAAAGCTGTTAATTTAGCTTAAACATTTTGTGCGAGGGAGGTTCTGGAAAATTACAGTAATTGTAGCTGTCAGATGAAGACGTCTGCTGTGCCTGCAGGGAACGGGCCCGCACCGCGCGGCGCTGGCAGCAGCTGACGGCGAGGTTTGGGGTTGCTGCAGCTGGCGGAGCAGCCCCAGCAGCAAGGAGTGCACGTGGACGCTGGTGCTCCTCTCCCCGAGGAGAGCTGCTCTCTGTGACGCACTGCGTCTGAGAGAACGGGATTTGGGCTTATCGTAAGGATTTCTTTTATGGGTTTGATGCTGTTTTGTGGATTAGGTGCGGAGCTGAGTGGAGACCTGTGCGCGGAGCCAGGTCTCAGTGGGGGTCTCTGCCTGCTTGCCACCACTCTGGCCAGAAAACTTCCAGCAGAGAACTGCACGAGCTCTGGAACATCCATCGGTGTGACTTTTGGATGCTGTTTGATGTAGATGGGGAGCTGGCAAATGTATAGAGGCAGGATTGAGCCCCACAAAGCTGGGCAGCACTGGTCCCGTGCCCCTCCAGCCCTGCAGCCTGAGCTCTGGCTCTGCCTCCTCCACCCTGTGGGGCCGTGGCAAATCACCCCCAGGGCTTCCTGCACATTTCCCTGCTGCCTCCCCATCCCATTTAGCCCTGAATGTGGTGTCAGTGTGGGCTGCAGTTGCCCCCACCTTAGAAACACCGAGCGATAATAAGGAAAGGCACGCGGGGAGCGAGCACGTGGAGGCTCGGGGGGCACAGCGCTGTGGGAGAGAGCAGCAGGCTCGTTTCAGAAGGCCGAATTCCTCGCATAGGCAGCATTTTCTGCCCGGGGTGTAGTGTTGCTGGCTGGCAGCTTTTCCAAGCTCGGGGCCTCCTGTGCGGATCAGCCCGGGGGGAGAGGGGGAGGGCACTGGGCTTCCCGTGCTGCCGGCACCCCGGGCTGGGAGCCTTGGCACCGCGGCTCCAGCTGGGTTTAAGGTGCCAGCAGCAGGGGGAGCGGAGCAGAGCATGGTGCTGTGGCACAGTGCTGAGGGCGAGCTCTCCTGGTGCTCTTCACACCTGCAGCCAGAGATTTTTACTAAGCACAGACCCTCCCCAGTACCCCTGGGGCCTTGGAGCGAGCTCGCAGCCCAGCCCTGAGCCTGTGCCAGGCATCTCCTGCCACCTCTGTTCCACCCGGGCACCCCTTCTGTGCACAAAAGACCCCAGAAGAAGAAACTCCTGTTCCCTGTCCCCTCCTTCATCCATCAGTGCGTGGCCTTCGCAGCCGGGCTCGTTCAGCTCCTTCCAGAGCTCCCAGAGCCTTTTTTTCCCAGCCTGGCCTCAGCAATCCCCACGGGCCCTACCCTGATGCTATCAGGGCACAGCAGCAGAGCTGCCCAGTCCCCAACTCCACCAGCAGAGCCTCCAGGCAGGGTTTCCTCGGCCTTGCTGGGGCTGAAGGAGCCGCGCTGCTCCTGGCCGCTGCGCTCCCTAATCAGGGTCACCCTTTAGTCACGCTCCTCCACACCCTAACGAGCAATCCGTCACGGGTGCATTTCTTGGCTCTGGGCTTTTGAAGAGCCGGGCTGGAGCCCAGCACAGCAGGCGTGTGGGGCTGGCGGGAGGCGTGGGGCAGGGACTGGTTCTCAGCAGCGAATTTCAGGCTCCGGCAGGTGATGGGGAGGAGAAGGTGGCAGCTTTGGGACAGCTTTGTGCCCTGGGGAACCCCAGGGACGCAGGAAACACTGCTGCCTTTTGTACCCCTTTGTACTTCGTGGAAAAATAGGTGGAGGTAAGTCTGGCTTGGCGGCCATCCTGCATCTCCTAGCACACTGCATACAGGAGATGAAAAAAAGAGTAAGGAGCTGTCTGCTGTAGGTGATGGAGCCTTTTCGCTGCTGCTGGTGGCATTGCTGCTCACGCACACCATGGGCTGCATAAGCTGGAAACTTGGGACTCCATCCTATCCGCTTGGATTGTGCCTTTTAATGAAACAAGTGACCTGACTTGGAGCAGAGGGAACAGATATCAATAGATTTAATCTGTTTAGGGATGTTCCTGCCTCCCCTCGTGACATTTCCAGGCATGTTGACCCTTCAGAGACTGCCAAAGTTCTCTTTTTTACACTCGTAGGGTGAAAAGAGTGCAATGGGCAGAGCATTATGGACACCAGGAGGAGGTGGTTTGAGTGGTGCCAACCTGAAAGTGCTCTTGCATTTGATGGATTTTCTTTTAAACTTTTGGGTCCAGCAAAATACACTAGCGTGAGCTTAAAAGCTCATGCAGTTCTTGGAAATCATGCCGTGTTAAAGTGCTCTGCAGAGTGTATTTGAAAACACTGAAGCCGTTTGCCCGAGCTGGGGCCTTACGCTGATTTATTTTTCAGACTTTTCCAGGAAAAGGCTTTTCGTTGCCATTCGTAGTGAATTGTAAAACTACACTTGGCAGACAGCTGGTGGGAGAATTCAGCCTGCAACTGTTGCAGAGAGCAGTGAGTTGCTTTAAGCATGTGATAACTGTTTAAGTTAAAGAAAAACACTAATGACACTTGAGAATACGCTGGGGTTAAAATGGGGCGCGTAAAAGCATTTGATTTTCGACGTGGTCCATTCTTCCTCAGGCTAACACTGCGATGAACTCCGTGTGTATCTGAATGCAAAGAGAACAGAAATGAATGGGTTCTGTAAGATGTGAAGTCATGGTCCTGTTGGGAAGAGGCAGGGGGACAAGCACATGCTTGTGGGGGACCAGGAGGTCACCCAGGGTCCTTATAAGCCCGGCGCTGTGCTCGACCCAGCGATGGAGCCTGTCTTCTGGCTGAGACTTGCTGTGTTTGTTGTGCCACGGTCAGGACTCCTGGTGCTCGTGTTACAGCAGTGCTGGAGGATTTGTGCTGCTGGGTGGCGTTAACAGCAAAGGCGGCTCAGCAGAGACTTCGCCAGCAGACCTGGCGCTTGCTTTGAGTAAGAATTTAAGCTTCTGCTCCAGCCGAGGTGCCCGCATGCGTATCCAAAACTGCGTGTGGCTGAGGTGCCGTGGGGTTATGCTATTGATGGGTCGGATGCTGATGGCCAAAGGGGTATGGCCTCCACTCTGCTGATAGCAGCAGGGTTTTGCATAGACAGGGATGAACCTTGGAGAGCAATGGAGTGGTCTGGCCTGTGTGAAATCCGTCCTCCTCCTGTTAGGAAGGTGGCTGTTTGCATCACCACGTGCTCCGGCCATGAGATGCTGCCACATCTCATCTGTTTGAGTGGGGTGAGGTTCATTTCTGCTCAGCAAAGCTGTTCCTGCCCTTACGATCTCAGCCTTGTCTCCAGCGTTGTCAACCCGGGGCAGTTTTGTTGAAGTTGACATCTGGCTTTGGTCTTCCTCTTGCCTTGTTTTGATTTGGGCTGTGGGGGTGCCACAAGGCAAGGGGAAACTCTTGCCTCTCAGGGCATTTCCCCCTCTTTTTTCTCATTCTGGGTGTTGTTCCCTGGTGGAGAAACTGAACAGACAAGGAAGTGATTTAGAAAAGCAAGTGGCCAAACCAGCTGATGGCCTGTCTCTTCTCTCATGCTATTGCCTTCAAGGAGAAAATGAGGCAAGAAGGAAATTTGCACATGGAAGCATTTCAGTTGCTGTCCTTAGGACTGCTGAGGGCTTGCAGGACACAGGAAAAGGAGAGATTATATTTCAGGCTTTTTCACGGATAAAAGCTTTCCTCTTAAATTGTGCGTCATCACAGGTTTGCGTTTCTCAGCAGGATCTCGAGCCACTAACCTTCCCTCCTTTCTTCTTTTCCCAGCCTTATCCCGCTTTTTCCAACAGCCGGAGTCGCAGACAGTGGAAGAAAATGGCATGGCTCGCTTCGAGTGCCGGATCGAAGGGCTGCCCTCCCCTGTCATCACCTGGGAGAAGGATCATGTAGCCGTTCCACAGGAACCTAGGTGATGCACCAATTGTTTTCCTGGGTTAGCTCGGAAAAATAAATCTGAAACGTGACTGCTTAGGATGTGAAAACCCTTCATAAAAGGTAGAATGAGGAGAAAAATGATAGACCAGGTTTGAACCTGAAAAATTAAGTGTTGTAAGAGCAGGTGTTGGAGGGATTCATGCTTATAGGTTGATAAAACAACAAAATTAAATAAGTTGTTCCCCAAATATCATCCAACCAACCAAAAAAAAAGCACCACCAACAAAACACCAACCAAACCGTGCCCTTTTTTGTTACTGGTCTCTTGTTCTGGAACCTTTGCCGTGATGGACCAAGCGCTCAGTCTATAAAATTGGCTGATTGGGTAGAAGCTGGCTAATGAGCAAAGTAATTAAACGAGGCCTGAGCTGCAGTTTTCCCTATCAGCCACTTACTCCTAATCTGGAGTGCTGAAGGGAGACAGAAGAGTGTGCCAAAGGGCAGACAGCAGCATAAACCTAAGTGGAGAAACTTGACATCGGGCCAGTTGATACCGCACGGATCCTGCACTCTGGGAAGGCCCCGGCATTTGGCACATCCTCTCGTGCAAATTTAAGTGGGGTAGAAGTTTTTTGGGGCTCCTGGCTTGAGGAATATTTCCCCATCTGACTGTGGGGTGTACCTGACAGAACTGTGATGCGGTTTTTCTTTCGATTTGGTTGTGGTCTTAGAGCCAGTTGTTTTTTTTTTTTTTTTTTACTGTTGTCCCACACGGATCTGTGTTGGGGTTAATGACTCTTCTAGAGCTCTGTGTATGCTCGGTAACCTGGGTGGCCTTGCCATTTATTTTATTCCTATGTATGGAGGTGATCTAGTGACAGTTCCTGAATTTTGCTTGTTTTCTGGGGAAGGAAAAGATAAGAGTCCCTGCAGCATGATACCTTCTATTAAGGAAAGTCAGCTACAGGCAAAGAGAATAAACCATTAGCTGGGTTTTAGCTGGTCTGTGGACATCATCCCTGCAAGGGATCAGTGACTGCATTGCCCTTTAGTTCCTAAAATCTCATTTGCTGTCCTGGAGAAGGAGCTGTTTCCCTCCCAGGAAAGCCAGTCCAAGAGGCAGGAGGAGAGGGGGTAAGGTTTAGGAATAATTTTTCTACGAAAACAGCTTCTGTAAGAATAATGGCTCGTATCCTTGAGTATGAAGTGTGGTATGGAGAGGTTCATAGGAAGCTGTTGCTTTGTAATGAGACAAAAATTAATTAATTAAAAAAAGGTAATAAAAAAAAAAAAGGGTTGGCAGAAGGAAGCGTGCTGTAGATTGGGCAATGGCTTTTTAATGAGACAGCTGGATGGATGGTGTGAAGGTACTTGCTTGGAGATTGCTTTCAACACGAGCAGCCTGAAAATTGTTTTCCTGGTAAAAAACAGACCGTAATCTCTGGCTGCAGATCTCGCTTTTAAAATCGTGTTTTAGCTTATATCCTTTTTCAGAAGGATTTGCGTTTTTTGCTGTTGTCTGGTTGTTGTTGTTGCTGTTGTTGGATTTAATGTAACCGGCTTTCGAAGGAATGAAGTGAATTCCAGGAATCGCTGGCTGCCACCCAGCCCTCTCAGCCCTGCCCCATCGCGCCTGAGGACCAACCTCTGATCGCTGTGCGCTCCCTCCTGTGCACACGGCTGATGAGCCTGGGAAAAAGCCCTCATTTGGTTAGGTAGGCATCAGGATGATGGCTTCGTATCCCAAAACAGCACCCTCAGATGTATGCCCAAATGCTACAGATACAGCCTTTCAGACAGTGCTACGATATTGGTGTGTGTGAAGAGGGATAGAGCGATCACAGCAAACTGGAAAAAAAACATAATTTTTGTTCTTTTTTTTTGTTGTTTTTTTCCTGTGTTGACCTTGCCTTTGGGCACTCTCTTCAGCCTTTGCCTTTGGGTGCAGGTTCTAGCACGGTGCCATCTCAAAGGTGTTGAAGGCTGAGCTTAAAAAGCACTTAAACAACCCAAAAGGTATGGACGTGTTTATGGGTATTTTCAAAATACCTTTCCCACCCTGCTGACGTTCAGGGCAGAATCCAACTTCCATATGGGAGTAAGACACAGAATTCTTCTGCAATTCTGTCTCTGAAGCACTTAAAGAAAAAAAAGTCTTAAATCTGCAGCAGCTGCTGAGAAGTGGCTTGCAGGATCTCTCCAGACTGCAGTTGTTTTGGGGTGTGTGCTGCGTCTTTTGGCATAGGCTCTTCTCTATTTTACATACTGGCCGTGGTTCACACGAGGCTCCAAATTGCTGATTATTTCCTCTAGAGCCCAGATGAGCACTTGCTAAGAGCTGGAGGTCTTCGGAGGTCTTCACATAACCACATACCTTAGACCACACGGTCTGCAGTCACAGCATCTTCTGTCGACGTTGGGGCTAAGTGAGGGTTTTATCTTCATGGAGGGTTAACTTCTGCCGTGTGTCAGCAGTGCCTTGATGTGCTTGGGTGCACCCACACGGCTCTGCAGCAGCGAGCAAAAGCAGACTTGGAGCCTGCAGCAAAGCAGCAGATCCCTCGCTTGTCCTGGGGTGCCTTAGCCTGTACTGTGTTAGCCTGCGAGAAAGGATGTGGCAGCAGTTTCTTGGGGAGAAGGTAAGAAAGGGAATGGTGCTGTTCACGCTGGAATATTCTCTGCTATACACACGGTATGGACGTGGTCCTGAGCAGCCTGGTGCAGCTGACCCTGCTCCAAGAGGGGAGAAGACTTCAGATTTTCAGAGGTCGCTCCCAGCCCTGGTGATTCTGTGATGGAGAATTGGAGGCTCTCTCTTGTGGCTGGAAGATGCTTTGCCTACTGCTTGGAATATCTTGATATTAATTACGGACTCAAACAGCAGATGCACGACAAAAATAAATACTGTCACAGTGGGAAGCTTTCCCTCCGCAGTGCTGACAAGATGCAAATATTTGTCTTCGTTCTCCCGTGTCCTGATGAGGCATCCTGGTAAGGGCTTTCAGGATACCATCTCCTTTGAAGTCTCTGGAGAGGGATCCTGAGCAAAATGTGTCTCTGTAGGCAGCGAGAGCAGGGCTTTGGGGATGTGGAGCAGCGGCCCTTGATTATGTAGGAAGCTTCACCAAGACTGCGTCCTTGAATGAGGCTGTAGGATCGTGCACACAGTGACAGCGTGGTCACAGGAGGAGCTCTGTGAGCTCTTCTGCTTCTGCATCTGCTGCCCAGAGAGCAAGAAGCAATGAGCTCAGATCGCAGCAGCTGAGGTCTGGGCTAGGCTTGCAGCTGGGATATTTATCTGGAGCAAGCTGCTTGGGGTGGGGTGGGGATTTCCATTGCTGGAGGTTTGGGACCACGAAATGAGTGTTTGCAGGAATGGATGTGCTGTTGGTGCCCATGGCTTGGACATGGGGTGGCTCATTTCTTATTGTCCCCCTGGTTCTGTGACCCTTGCTCCTGGATGCAGCTGTCTCAGCACCTGGAGAACCACAGTTATTAATGTCAGGGTTACTTTCAGGGATCTTCATGGATGGAAGGGCTGGCATCCGTGGTTATAACTTGTCTTTGTGCTGTTCCTGTGGAAGCTGCTATCCCTCCCCTTAGCAATTGCCTTTGAATGTGTCCTTTTCATAATGAAGACTGATAACCTAGAGCTGCCTGTCAAAGCTCGGCAGCTCTGTTTATAGAGGCTTGCAATTAAAAATGGATCTCATATATAATTAAAAAGGATCACGTAGGCTTTGCGCCTTGCATTCAAGAATAAAGAGGCTGCCATCTAGGAATCCAGGCAGAAAATGGAGATGCTGACAGCCAGCTCCTACTTTTATGCTAATTGCTAATCATCTGCTTTGTTCGCTATAATGCAGCAAGGATTGTGTTCGTGTTGGGAGCCGTGTAGCCATTTCACTCCGTGGAAGTGTTCCCCAGTAGCGCCCCACGGGCAAACGGGGGGGATGCTGAATGCCTGGGTGTGAGTTTGCCAGCTCGTGAAAAGCCAGAAATTCTTGGAAGAACAAAAGCAATCGGCACAGCCCAGGGATGGTGCAGTTTCAGGCAGCTGCTCGGTACAGGAGCGGTGTCCTGGCTGCTTTGAGCTGTGAAGGGGCATCTGATGTCCACTCATGGAGATGAGGAGCAGCAGGAAAAGGATGCTGTGCAGAATTCCTTGTGATGCTTTTCACTCTGGCTACCAAACCTTTGTGAAGAGCAAGTGCTGAGGCTGATCAGAGCAGACTGTGCGTGTGAAGGCACTTGGACAGTGGGGGATGTCTGGAAAGCTGTGCGTACCTAATTGTTTGCTGCTGTCCTGTTGGTTTGTATCAGCAAAGCCCTGTTAGCCTGGTGTCCTCGAAGCTGATTCCGTGTTGTAGAGGCTCGAGTGCCATGGATGGGTCTGTACCTGGTTGGCTCGAAGGTTTCTCAGTCCCACTGTGCTGTGGTTACCAGGTCCTAAAAGCGATTTGTCTGTAGGAGAAAAGGCAGGAGAAGAGGGCTTTGAGTGATGACGGATAGCTCAGGCAAGGCATAGCCTATCTCACGCGTTTCCTTTTGTTCTCTCAGGTTTATAACTCTTCCAAACGGTGTCCTCCAAATCGTGGACGTGCAGGAGAGCGATGCTGGGGCTTACCACTGCGTGGCGAGCAACGCTGCCCGCAAGCGCTACAGCAACGACGCGGTGCTCAGAGTGCTGAAAGGTAAGGGGCAGAGCCTGCTGGCCTGGGCCACGCAGCTGCTGTGTGATGGAGAGCTGAGCTGACACGTCGGTGAGAATCTCTCCTGCCCCCTGCATGGGGCAGCGTTTGGCCAAAACTTGCAGAGAAGGCGATTTAACAAGGATTTTCTCTTTGCTGTGTTGGGATGAGCAGTGTTGGGGAGGTTTTGCCACCTGGGGGTTGCAGCTGGCTGCTGTGGCCAGCCCCAGGACCAGGCAGCCAACAGTAATAAAGGGTTTGTTTCTCTCTGCGCCCAGGGATTTTCTTATACAGGTGGATTTTAACAGCAGTTATGTGCTAGGGCTGTTAGAAAGGGTCGGGCACCCTGCCTGCGCCTTGGGGAGGTGCAGTGGTGGTGTGATCTAAGCTCCAGGGGCCTCGGATGGCAAGGCAAGCAGTGGCACGGACAGAGGAAGATGCTTGCCAAGCTAATGAGAAGCAGAGGACGGAGTAATTAGCAGGGCTGTGTCTACCCCAGCGTCCAGAGGAGCTTCAGCACACAGACACCCGCCCAGCACGCAGTGTCTGCCTCGCTGGCTCTCCGCCGAGCTGGGGGGCAGGCTCCAGAGATCCTCCTGCTATTTGAGAGCACTCTCAGCTGGGCTTTCTGCTGGTGACGCAGATGGAGCAGGGCTTTGCATGCGAGCTGTCCTTCGCCTCCCGATCCGGGCCTCAGCCTCGGAGTGCATTTTTCTCTGTAAACCAAGAGCGCGGTGGGCAAGTTGGGGCACGAGAAGGTAGCTGAGAGTGAGTGTGAGTGCAGTGGGGGTCTCCAGACGCTGGCATCCTTCCCAGCACGCCCTGGCTGCCTCCCCGGTGGCGTAATCCCCTTCTGCAAAGTGGCAAAACCCCCGGGACTGGCTGAGCTGTCCCTTCCCTTGGGACACTGTCCTGCTGACCCCGGTGCATTTCATAGGCACGCTTAACCTTGAATGCTCCGAAATGCTTCCCAGCCCCTTTTGTCTTTGTCTGGGGTTGTATTGCTTGGCATGCTGCTGCCAGCCTGTTCTCCCAGAGACGCCTTTGCTCTTCATCCATCGGCAGGGAATGTAATTAACGGGGGCCAGCGAACGCACCTCTGATCAATGGATTGTGTCGTGGAGGCAATCCGTGAGGAATCTGCGGAGAATTTGGGAGCAGTTGGGCGCTCTGTATCCACCTGGCAGCCTCTGCCAGATCCCCTGTGTGCTTCGTGAAGCTCCGAGGCAAGGGGAGGGCTCGCTGAGGGCCCCTCCACGCCCCTTCCACAGCTCCCGTGTTGGGTCTGGTTTGCTATTGATAAGTACCATTGATCAGGCCACGGAGGTGAATGTGCCATCCTTGGCACAATAACTCGCTCTGCATAATTGTGTTGTGTACTCGGCGGTGTTTAATCTGCTTTGCAAATGGAGGCAGTGGAAGAGGTTAAACGGGGAGCGTTCCTTCTGGAGCACCAGCCGGCCGAGCAGATTTCTGCCTGGAGTTCTCGCCCAAATCTCGCTTCTGCAGCACCACACCACCCGCTGGCTGCAAAAACAAATATGCGAGGTTGAGTTTTTTCACCAGATTGAGCTGCTAGTGATGAAAAACATGCCTGTTAAATCTCTGGGGATTTTTATAATTGGGGAAAAGTATCTCTGAGACAGATGGGAAACTGCAGTGACCTGTGTAGGCCACACACTCCTCAACGAGTGACTGGCGTGGTATTGATCCTTTTTTTTTTTTGTTTCAGCACTTTGCTATCAGAGGCACGTTTTTGGATGCCTGGACTGGCTTGAGGAGTCTTTTAGTCCCTGTTCAGAAGCAGCTGGCAGCACTTGGGGTGAACTGGTCAGGCAGAAATCCTTTGCTGGTTAGAGGACGGGGAAGAAAAGGAAAGGGAGGGAAAAAAAAGAACAAAAGCCTGAGATGCAGCTATTTAGTATTGCTTGAGTTGCTCGTTTGGATGTTTCAGAGGCCAAACTCCTTTGTGTCTGCAGGAAGGAGCAGCTAAGCATGCTGCTGGCTAGCGAATCGTTGATTTTGGGGTAAGAGGAGCCCAGTCTTTGAAGGAAAGGGGTTGTGCCGTGGGAGCTAGAGGCTCCTCGCCACCTGCACCTGCGGCTTTGGTGTCAGCGCTGGGCAGTCCCGAGGGACTTTGGGTCGTGCTGGTGTAATGCAAACACTGCCACTGGCACTGAGCTGCCAGCTTGTGGGCCTGGGAACATCTCGTGCCCGTGCCTGTGCTGGATTTGAACTGTCTGCATGCAGCAAATGAGCTAAATTCCCTAAAACTCCTTCTCCAGTTGCCCTTTCTCTCCCTCCCCTTCCCCTTTGCTCCAGATATGATGGCTGGGGGTTGTTCCATCTCCCTTATTAAAGGCCTTTTCCTGGTAGCAATTAGCACGACCCCTTTCTGCTGTACTAAAAAACCCCAAAACGTCCCTTCCCGTGCTGCCCTGTGGCGGGGAGCTGCCCGGATCGTGTGTCAGCGGCCAGACGCACGCTGGCCGCGCGCAGGCAGGGCCGAGCGAGGGCTGCGAGCCCTGCAGATGTTTCGGCTGTGCAGACTTCACGGTGCAAATTTCCAGACGTTCCCCCGGGGAAGCAGCATTTCGAGCAGGAGGGGAGGGAGAGCAAACGGAGAGCGGGGATTCGGTCACGCAGCCCTGAAACGGAGCCCGCCGGAGGAATAGAAGCAGAGGGAGGATTTGGATTTCCCCTCCCCGGATCTGCTCCCTGGCAGGAGGAGCGCCGAGCACATCTGGCAGTGCCGTCCCTCCACCCCTCACCTGCACGGATGAGGGATGAACGCCGCAGCCCTGCTGCGAGCTCTGCCAAGAAGGGCATTAGGAGCTGGCTGCAGGGCGCCTTTCCCAGGCACTGTCTGTCCATGCTGCCTCTGCTCGGGGTCAGTTCCTGCGGGGCTGCGCCTTGTCTCTTGCAGCTCCTTTCTCAAGAAGCAGGATCTGGAGCCCTGCTCTGAATTCATACATAAATGTTAATTTCCCCTCTGCTGCCCCAGGTCCTTCGCGCGCACGGGGAAGTGCTGCCAAGTGTTTGCTTCTCAAGGAAGGACAGCAGAAAGGTTTGGGCACCACGGTGTGGGATGAGCAGTTTCAGACCAGAACGGAGTTTGACTGGGCTGGGGGAGGTACAGAGATCAAAACAAGACCATCCATTCTGAGATCTTGACCCCACAGCCCCATCCTGTACAGTTCAGTGGTTGTCTCCCTTCGCGTTTTGGGGTGGCCATTGCAGAAGAGTTACAGCGAGGTCCGGGGAGCCAGGGCGCTCAGGTTCTCCTTTCCTTTCTGAGTGTGCCACAGGCAGAATCAGTCCCTTAACGCTTCAATTTCCACCTCTATAAGTACAGACACACAGGCTTGGAGCAGCAATGTGTCAGCCTGGAGGCAGTGCAGGCGTTTGGTGCAGGAGGTCTGGGTGCTGAGGTCAGAAGAAGATGCAGATATGAACCTGATCAGGTCTGATTTGTTGTTTTTTTTTTTTTTTTTTTTTTTTTTTATTATTATTTTTTAATCTGTGTTCTTTGCACCCTGTTCTTGATTAGTGCCTGCAGAGTAACCCTAGGTGAGATGTTGGTGGCACGTCGTGCTGCTACGTGGGTAAATCCTTTTGCCCCAGGCCAGGCTGGCAAGAATCAGACACAGCAGCCTGCCCCCAGCACTGACACAAGCTCTGTGCAGTGATGGTGCTGCAGTGGTCCCACAGACACGTTCTGCATGGTCCTGTGCCTGTCCTGGGGTAAATACAGGACTGGGGAGTGCAGAGCAGCGCCCTGCACACACACAAAGCCGGGCTGGGGTCTGGGCTGAGCGTGCCACCAAGGAGCCCTCCAGCAGCTGAGCACGTCCCCCGTGAGCTGGGATTTAGTGCCGTGCTATTAGAGGTGACACCAGGCGATTGCCGTTGGCAGAACATCATTTACACTGACAGTCACAGCAGCTTGCTGCAGCAGCGTCCCAGCAAATGCGTTTCTGAGTCAAATATTTGTATGAAATACGCTAACAGGGGTGGAGCTGAGAAACACCTTTGTGTTTTCTGTTCTTTTGGTGTTTGTACGGCCGTGGCTGAGGTCCCAAGGGAGAGCCAACCTCTGGGTGGTTCTTGCTGCAGGAGAACGCAGCTCGTGGACGGGACCAGCCCTGGGGAGGGCCGGGGAGGTGCTGATGAAGTGAGCAGCACTTGCAGTTGGCCACCACCTCGCAGGAACAGACGTGCTGTTACCACAAGTGGATTTTCAGGCCCCGCATGTGCGAATGACGTGCTGGATGCTGACTTGGCTCTCAGCCTGAGCCCTGCCGCCACGCGCCATGCTCCCCTCACCGCTCGGGATGCGGGTGCCAGGACGGGGCAGCTTGGATTCGGGTCGGTGCTGCTCTGCTCTGACATCCCAACCACAGCCAGGCATCCTGTGGCACTGCTGATGCTGTAGAAAGGCAGCATTGACCAGAGCAGGGTGGTCTTCCTCCAGCAGGGCACAAGAGGCTGCTCTGGGAGACAAAGGGGTCATGGAAATGTGTAGGGAGAAAACATTTACTGCTTGTTGCTGCTTTAACTGGCATCCTGTTTTTTTTCTCCCTCTGCTCGTTCTCCTTGCTGGCACTTAAGCAGGGGATTGGTCTGCACTTGACATCCCAAATGCTCACGCACGAGGATTCTGTGCACATGTTTCCTGGGCAGCAGGTAGCTGAAACTGCGCACATAACACATCTGCTGGGTTGGGGAAGGTACTCCCCGTTCTTCCTTTGTGGTAGGTGATGCTAAGCCAACCGTAGTAGGTATGATTTCAAAGGGTGGCAAAGTGAAGGAGGGATTAGACATCGTTTCTAGCTTAATAAGTAAATCTTTAAAGCCAGAAGTGACCTTCTGCCAAGGAGGGACTGTAAGCGTTCATTCTGTCTCCCTTTTACTGAGCCTGGCAAAGCCAGGGGCTTCAAGGGGGCATGGAACAGGACTGAGACCACGGCTTTTTGGTGAAACTTGTGAAGGCTCGGTGCAGAAACCCCTCCAAACACACAGCTCGTTCCTTGCCGGAGTCAGTTTGGGGCCAGCATGCATCACACTGTGCTCATCGCCGAGGGAGAACAACTCGGAGCTGGAGTGGCAGCAGCCTGTTCCCGGGAGCCGGAGGGGGAATTTCAGCTCAGCTGTCTGTGAAGTTCTGCAGGGCTATGATACGCTGCGCTCCTGACAGCTCTAGCAGCCCGCGGTGACAGAGGGTTTGATTTTTAAATAAAAATAAATAAATAAATAAAACCCAGAGCCCTCACTTCCCATTAAACGGAACAGCTGAACCTGGGGCTGGCACCAAAGTGAGTGGCAACAGAGGTGTCAAGGATAATCGAGCAGAGCAGGGGCTGTAAGGCGGGGAGGAGGGGAGCTGTTCCCAGGTCCCCAGGGGCAACTGGTCTCTCCCACACGCTCTGCCAGCTGCTTGCAGGGTTTGGGGTTTGCCAGAAGGATTTGGGGTTTGCCAGGCTCCTGTGCTATGGGCACTGCCTCCGGAGGGCCGGCTGGATTTGGGGATGGCTCGCAGTCCTCCGCTCTTCTCCACCTGCATCTCTTAACCCAGATCGACGGCGCTTTGAGGCTTTTAGAAACAAGCTGGTGTTTGGTAAGGCTCTGACTGAAGCAGGATTTTCGCTGCAGGCTTCACTCAGCTCTCCTTTGAGAGCTTTTTGGTGCTGGGCTGCCCCTGTGGCGTGTCGGCGCTGCAGGGATCCCAGGCGGCCTCTCCCGGGGCGTGTTAACCAGGCTGTGCCTGCCTGCCGAGCCGGGGCCGCAGCTCACGCCGGCGATAATAATCAGCTCGGCAGCTTGCAAGGGGCTGCGGGACAGCAAGGCTGCTGCGCTTGGCTTCCTGATGGCACTCGTTAATTATTAATCGCCTGTGTCGCAGCAGAGCCTCGGGAGCGCTCTGAGGTCGAGGGCTAGCGGTGCCCCGCGGTGCTTGCAGCATCCCAGCAGCTGGAGTGGAGACATCCAGGCTCCGGAGCCACGGCAGAGCTCACGGTCCTGTTCCTTTGGATGCAGGAGGTACAGAAGGAGGCACTAAGGAGGTAACGCTAGCGATCTTTCTCCATGGAAAGCCAGCTTTCCTCCCAGACTTTTCCTAGCAAAACAGATTTGCATTGTCCCGAGTTACTGCAGATGCAGCCATCTGCTTTGAGCTCTTCCCTCCAAGTTGGCAGCCTCCCTTTGCTGCCAGACTGTGTTCCTGCAGCCTCCCAGTGTTGTGTGCTCGAAGCATCACTTGTAGGGAGCATTCTGCATCCCTGGCACGGGGGAGACCCCGCCACGAGGTGGCTTCCTCCAACATTTCTCTTTTCGGCCCCCAGCCGGTTCCCCCCTCCGCCGTCGCTGGAGGTGCGGATTACACGAATTACAAACAGCTCTGATGTTGCAAGTGGCTCTGAATTGCAAATAGAGCTGATGAAATAGGTGTCAGCCCCTGGGAAATGTCAGCCTCTGAGCGCAAGCAGGAAATTACTGGAGTGAAATGGCTCCGGGCACCGAGATGAGCTGAGGTGGCTGAGTAAGGAGGGGCTTCAGGGCTTGGGGTGTGCGAGAGAGCCAGAAAGGGCTTCTCTTGGCTGTGTCTCTGTCTTAATTCTGTAGTAAAGGTAATGATATAGTTGCCTGCCTTACAGCTTGCTTTTTTTCTGTCTTATTATTTTTTTTTTCCTGAGAGATTTCTCCTGCAGCATCCTGGAAGTTGGATGTAGTGGCCTGGAGAAATCCGCGGGGAAGTGGCTGGCTGGTGTCGGGATGCGTGAGTGAGTCCGCCCCGTGCTCGGTGCAGGGGTGACCTCTCAGACCCAGGAGTGGCTGTGCCTGCAGCTCTGTCCAGGCAGGTGCACACAACCACGTCCTCTTTTGCCCGTGCACTAGCCTGAGGGCAGGTCTGAGAGCCAAAATGTAGAGCACGGAGCAGTGGTCGGCTAACTAACCCTCCTCGTGAGCTCCTTGTGTGGGGAAAGGAGCCACGGGACAGCCTTTGTGTCCTGCGCTCCTCTCCAAATCCCTCCCTTCCCACTTTAATTACAAATAGGGTTATGATTAAAGAAATATGGGAACCCTGAATCCCAGAAGCTGGCGAGCTTAGGGCCCCCTGGCCCTTTGGGGTTATTTGTTTGGGTTTCAGGACAGGTTAGGACAGGGACTGCTCTGCCTTTTTCCCAAGTGCTTCATGTACACCAGGTAACTGCTCCTTGCTTTGTGTCCTCTGTAGGTTAAATCCTGCTCTGAGTGACTTTCTCACTCTCACCGATCTATGCAGAAGCCCAAAGAGCTGTTCAAAGATTATAAATAATAGTTTTTATTGACAATAGTGACATTATCAATGGCATTTGAACGGTAGGTTGCAGTGCCCGCTGTGCCTTGGGCTTGCATTTCCCATTGCCTGTGCCATGTCCCGGCTTTGGGTCTGTCTCCTGCCTCCCAGAAGCTCCTCACCATGCATCTTCAAGCTGCTGGAGGTTCAGATGTAGGGTCTTGAGGTCTCCAACCCTGCAGCCCCCAGCAGAAAAGCAGAAGAGCCCCGGTTCTGTGGGGCAGCTGGGGCTGTCGGCGCGGCGCCTCCTGTTTATTGAGCCTGGCTCCCGCTCGGGGCGCTGCGAACGCTCGCAGGGGAAGGGAGCAGGAATCCGTGGTGCAGTCTGGCTGGCTCCGGGCCCTCCTGGCGTAACGAAGAGCAGTTCCAACTGCGTGTACGCAAACACGGAGCCAATGTTGACAGCTTTATGGGAGCTGGAGCGGTGGGCAAAGCACCCTCAGGCTGCTTTGCAGCAAGGCTCAACGTTCCCTGGATGTCTAAAACTGCAAAAGCAAAACCTGGGGTGGTTTTGCCCCCTAAAAATCCTAGGCCATTCCTTGAAAGCTGCCACTGCTCAGCCTCTTCCTGGGCTTCTGGTTACACCCAGTCCGGGGTGTCAGCTTGTGGCTGTGCTGGTGCATTAAGGGATTTAATTTCTGGGCTGAAAGCTGTCAGCTGTATAAAGGAGCTGAGGGGAATGAAAGAGGACTGCCTGATGGCCCCTCTGCCTGTCTGGCCGCAGATCCATGTGCTTCCTTGGCTTCCAGACAAGGGACGAGGAGCTGGGGGAAGCATTTAACAGGCTGTTTGTCCCAGCCAAGCAAAAAGCAGTTCCTAGAGCAGCTCCTCCTGCCGCACTCAGCAAGTGGCGTGCTCCAAGGAGGGACCCCAGAGCCATGACAGGTGGGAGGAGGGTGTCCAGCAGTAAATGAACACTCCTTGGCCAAACTCATTAATCTTTGATGTTTTTTAAATCAAAGAAGTTGTGGTTTTGTCTATTAAATTCTCCATTTTTCATATTTTAGGCTGTAGGATTCGTGCCTGCTGTTAGAAGGTAGCTGCACTGTGTGTTTGGGGATCTGTTTGCTGACTTTTTGTTGGGGATTTTGTGATAGTAGCTTGAGATACAAGGGCTGTATGTGGAGCTCTCTCAATAGCTCTAAGAACATGATGGGACTTCTGTGTTTTAATCATTTACATGTGTTTCTTTGTGTGCTGTTTAAGAAGATAAATTCTCTGTAGCTGCTCTGCTACAGCCCCGACTTGCTGAGGAAGCCAGGCTCCATCCCTGTTCCAAAATGCGGGCGCTCAGATTTTCAATTAAACTTTTGCATTGACAGATGCGTAACTGTTTACAAGATGTTTTGAGGATGTGAGGTAAAAAGACAACACGAAACTGATTTACTGAGCTCATTTACGTTATTGGGCAGGAAAAAAACAGCTCTGCCAATACAGTGTCGCTTGTGCAATAAAAAACAAATTCCTTTTCAGCTGCTCTTCCAGGTTGGACTCATGTCTCACTGTGCAGCTCCAGAAAAGGGAGAGGAAGGAACGTTTCTGGTGGTGGAGGCTATGGGCACTGGTGCTGCTGAATTGCAGTGGGAAAACTTTGCAGTCTCAGTGCCCAGGGGTGGTTAGTGCTGGAGTTTCTGTTGTCTCTACAAACCTCTGAGACGCGCATCTAAAAGCTCCTGCAAGGCTTGTTTGGGAACCAGAGGCTGATCTTCTGCAGAGGAGGTGTTTTCAGTGCAGAGAACATCAAAGCAGTAATTTGGTGAATTGTAAAAGAGTATTTGGTGAATTGAGCCTGTAAGCTTGTAACCAAAGGTTACCCATCCCTGGATTCAGCGATGAAGGAAAACACTTTGGATTCAGACAGCCACAGGGACTGGCCTAGCAAAAGGGCAGCAGGGAGTTAAGAGGAAGCTAACAGCAATTTTTGGAAAGGGTGCATGGTTGTGAGAGCTGCTTTTGAGGAAAAGATTAACATTTGACTTGTGATACTTTGGGGAAGCCAGAATTTTTGGGTGTCTAGTGTCACTTCTGGAAACCACTAGGTCTGGTCCTTTGGCTGCTTCACCTTCTTGTTTGCAAACTGTTCATCGCTGTGCTCAGATGAGGAGAGCTACAAGAGAAGAAATGCTTGCTGCTAAATGTGCTCGGTTTTAAAACCTGACAGTGTTTATATTGCCCCAAAGCAGATGTGCCAGCATCTCAGGATCCAGTTAGGCAAGCATCCTGCCTCGGCATTTTGCCTGCTAGAATCTCCAGTTCAAAGTAGAAGTAGAAATAAATCGCCGATAAATTTCCAGGATGCTGTAAACAGGGGACAAAGGCAGGTGCGGAGGATGTGTTTTCTCTTCTGTGGTTGCTGTCAGCTTTCTCCCTGCACGATCCAGGAGGTCTGTGAGTTGTGTGAGAGAAGGGAAGGGAGCTAGGGAGTGGGAGTAGGACGAGCTCAGCAAACAGCGCCTGCATTTTTGAAGGTGTGCGCTTTGCAGTGGGTAATTTGCTCCTTTATTGTCTGCAGAATAACAGCAGTGACAGCATTGACTTTCTCTAATGAACAGCTGCTCGGTGCTAGAATCTATTCCCGGAGGAGACGCGCGGGGATGAATAAGGTTTCATGCTCCTCCTCTGGAGAGGGTGAGAAAGTTCTCAGAACAGAAGATTGTTGCTTGATCGTTGGATATCTCCAAATCTTGAGCTGCCGACAGCTGAGAGCTGAACGTGTCGCCATGCAAGTCATGTTTAACCTCCAGCAGCTCTGCCGAGGCAGGGTGCTCATGGAATCAAGAGAGAGGTGTTAGTTCCCGTCCAAGAAGTCATCCCCTTGTCACTGCAAACGACCGTCACAAATGGGCTGAACAAAACCCCTTCCCTCCTGTGGCACTGCCTGAATTCGTAGCTGATACTCTGTGCTGGCAGGAGCCGGGGGGAGAGGGTAGCTGATGAATTATGGATGTGTTAGAGGCAGGCCCAAGCTGTAAACTCGTGGAGTTTGAAGTCACTCTCGTATGTTATAACTCAAGCTAAAACTTCAAGTAAACATTTTGCGCTTCATCCCGAGCAGCTCCCCATGGTGCCTTCCTTCACATCCCTGTGCAGTTTCCCTCCTCTCCGAAACTATATAGGATTTTCTTACAGGTTAGGCAGCTTGTGGGCAGAGATGTGCTGGGCATGCTCACGATTGCTGTCTGTTCCTCTGTTCCCTGTGCTCCCCTTGCTACCTCTTTTTGATCTTTATACTACACCTGCTGGTGAGTGAGTGATTTGTGGTGTTTCCTTTCAGCCTGTCCCACCCGGCCCTGGACCCCATTTGGCCTGACTTGCCTGACTCGTGGTAGGAGGGGAGGAAAATGCATAAACACTGAGAAATCGGCTGCAGTGAGTCGTTCATAAACAGTGAAAACTGGGAGAATATTTTTTGAAATATTTCTTGATATCGTCGGTATCATCACCTTGTCTCTTGTGCTGGGCTGGCAGCCTTGCAGCTTCCCTGAGCGTGGGCACAGGTTGACGAAATGTGCAGGAGCAGAGCCTTCATTTCAAATTGTTCCAGTGCCCAGGGGATTTCCCTCAGTCTCAATACCCCCTCAGAGCCATCCTGGAGCAGCGTTTTGCACCCTACAGGCAGTTTTTGGTAAAAGAGAGTTAAATTGGTCCAACTGCTTCAAAAACTCTGCAAAGGCAGCAGTGATAGAGTTTTTGTCTGAATTCATGGCTCATGCCTTGGGCTGGGCAAAGCTTCTGCCTGGGGCAGCTTTGCTCCTTGGAGAGACAAAACAAAGAGGGGGTTATGGGGAAGAGGAATCTCAAAACCCAAGTTTTAAATAGCAGCTCTGTGGAAAGCTTTTAGAGCTCCAGACTGGACGGCATGGTGCAGATGTGTTCGGTGACCTATTTTGTTCAGGCAGTGAAAGATGTCTTGGAAACTGCAGCTCTTTTTTCCTTTGGTTCTAACAACATTCCCTCTTGACCTGAAATTATTTCAGTGGCAGCGGAGGCAAAAACTGGAGTTGGTTTTGCTCTCTGATGTTTGTCAGACTGCACTGAGCAGAGCTTTTCCTGGTTAGCTGAGTCGGTTCTTGGGAACTCTTCAAACCAAACCAAAGCCAGTTCGTAGCAGTTACCCTGAGCTCCATCCTATCTGACCATCCTGTTGAGAAAGCAAGAGAAAAATATGCTCTAAAGGATGCTGTTTCAGGAGGAACTTGACTTTTAGGCTTGCTCTGCAGCCCCATGGTGAAATATGGAGTTGGAGAGAACTGCTCATGGGTACAGAGCATTCAGCCGTGCACGCACCAAGGATTGTACTGGAAAAAAAAAAGCAGAACTGTTTAATTTTTTAATACAATTTCAGTAACAATTAGTGACAAACAGACCTGGCATCTAAGCTAATACATTTCTCCCTATAGTTTTTCAAGGCTGAGACCGGAGTTTTGGCCGAGGGGAGCAGAAGGGGATGCTTCAGCTGCAGATCCTTGTGGCTGTCGCCCCTCTTAGTTGTCAGAGCCACTGAGACTTGCTGTGTGCATTGGGTTTGGCTGCCAGGAAGGCCCACTGTCAGCCCTCTTTCTATCTTCCAGAGCACGGAGCTGAGGAGCAGCCAGTTGTGAGCCCTGAGGCTCTTACCGGCAGCTTGCCCGCAGCTAGCAGCGCTTGGGACCTTTTCAGAGAGAGGCTTTGGGCAGCTCGTCCGCTGCCTCTCCCAGTGACCGGCAGCCCTACACGGCTGTTGAGGGACTGAGTGATGTGATCCTGGGTGTAGGAAAGCAGTTTTTGTGTGAAATTCCTGCAGCCTCTTCCATGCTTGTGCCAGTCACACCTGGGGGCTGCCCGCCTGGCTGACACAGAGGGCTGCAAAGGGACAGGGAGCTCACTCTCTTCCTCCAAGAACGGTAGAGAAAGCTGCTTGGAAGTCTGGCGAGGGATGTGTTGCCATCTGGCTGGTGTTATTTTGTCATTCTAGGCATTTTTTCCCCAGCACCATGCAGAAAAAGACAGCTTTATGCATGCAGGAGTCTTTTTATGCATGCAGGAGTGTTGCAGCTGGGTCCTGCCCAAGGGGTACGTGGACAGACAGCCACGTCCTGCCCAAAATCCTGGCTCAAAAGCTCCTTCCCCTTGTTCTCATTCATCTTCTGTGTGGGGAAGAGCAAGGGCAGAGGCATGCTGCTAATTTAAGAGACCGCACCGAGCCGCGCTCGCCCAGCCGTGTCTCACTTGTTCTGCAGGGCTAACGATTACTTGTGGATTTTAGTGCTTTGCTGAGCTGGAGTTAAATGAAAGCTGCTGTTCTGCAAAGCCTCGTGTTTCTGTGAGCCTCCAGTTTACGTGCCTCTCGTGGAAGCTCTCGTGCCTGGTTGTGCATTCAGCCTGTTTGCTCGCCGCGGCTCTCAGGCTCAGCTCGGTGCTGCAGTCAGGAGTGGCCAGGACATTGATCTGTTTGGCGAGGGGGCTTCTGAATCCTTGGTCCGTGGTTTCTTTTTGTCCCCATTCTGTAACTGAACGTGGCAAAGCCCTGGCCAGCCCACACCGTGCTGGAAGCACAAAAAGAGATGTTTACATGCCCAGGCCCTGCATGCGGCCTACACCTTCTGCTGCATGGAGGATGCTTGGCTCGGCTTCCCCTTGTGCCCTGTGGCAGCTATTTTTGCTATTTTTGCTGGTGTTTGCACAGGGCTGGGGTTGCTTTTTGTGGCCAGCCATTGCCCCAGGTGGGGGACTGCGGGCGCTCCTCGGTCTCTGCTTCCATCTGCTGGACAAGCACAGGCTCCCGCTCACTCCGTTCACCGTCCAGTTGGTAAAAATGCTGCCTGGATGTCTCGAGGAAGGCCACTGGGGGTCAGGCCAGAGGGCCTCATCTCCAAAAATGACCACAGCAGACTCAAGGGGAAGGTGGACGTCTCCCCCAGCCTCTGACGGTCAGAGACATGGGGACAGCCCGGGCTGGGGCCTGCAGCGAGGCCTTCAATTTAACAGCCCTGGTAAATGTGTCCTTCACGAGCTTCTCCAAACCTCTTTGGTGGGAACCCTGCAGCATCTTGAGACTGGGAATTTCACTGTGGGCTGTACAGAAAGGTCCTGCTTTTATTTGTGTGAGGCTCGTGGATTTCTCTGCTACATCTTAGGAGCACCTGGAGCAGGCCTAGGAGTTACTTAGGCTCTGTGACTCCTCTGCAGTTACTTCTCCTTTCCTGAGGACAACAACAAAAGCATCCCTCAGAGTTAGACATTTCAGGGAAAACTGGAAAAACAGCGTTGCTGCTGTCGAAGGTCACAAACAGTCTGGTCTTCTCAAGTGTGCTCTGGTTGTTTTAATCTGACAACAGAAATCTGGCCTCTGTAGAGGCATTTCCTTCACCTTCCCTTAACCTCTGCTCAGCAGTGGGTAGATGCAGAAGGTTTGTTTCAAGCAAAAAATCCCCACCTCCTTCTCAAGAAATTGTGCAAGGCAGCCTGTAGATCTTCGTGTAGACGTTAGTTGATTTACGTGCCGGCCATTCATCTGTGCACATGTAAGCTAAACAGCACAGCCCCCTCCAGATGCGCGGTGACTGATTTAGTTAGCCTTTGTGCTCTGGGGTGAAGGTCTGGGCACAGAGGCTCGACCTTTCTTTGTTGCAGTTTACAATACATGTCTGGATATCTGAATTTCTTTAACCGAGTTGGTAGATTCTTTCTGTGCTGTTACTTTGCCTTGGCAAAGGTTGGGTTTTGTCCTGAGCAGTTGTTCCACGTGAGGATAGAGGTGTCTTGTTCCACATAATTAACGAGCATCCATTTAGCAACAGTGACGAAGATGCAGGGCTGGAACTCTTCTTATGCTCCATGTGAAAATCCTGACACTAATTTTTGTTAGTGCTGGTGTGGTCAGAATAAATTTTCAGTGCACTTTTTTGTTATTTTTCCATGAAAACACAGACCCAAGACCTGCTTTTCTCTTCCAACTAGGCATGAGCTGTTAACACACATGAGACAACCTGGGGAAGCATGGCTGGAATGGTTTGGGGTTCTCCGCTTTCCTGGGAGCTTCTCAGTTTGGAGGAACAGACTTCTCTTTTTATTTTTGGCCTTAGGTTCCCAGCCAGCAGGAGGAGATGTCACCATCATTGCCGCTCCAGAGAACACCACGGTGGTGGCGGGGGAAAGCGTGGTGATGGAGTGCATGGCAGCCGCCGATCCCACCCCCTTCGTCTCCTGGATACGACAGGGTGAGTGCGTGGGACAGAACTAAGCTTTTGTCATCAGGAGGA
This sequence comes from Anas platyrhynchos, assembly GCF_047663525.1. NCBI lineage: Eukaryota > Metazoa > Chordata > Aves > Anseriformes > Anatidae > Anas > Anas platyrhynchos. The sequence goes on along the minus strand of NC_092597.1, from coordinate 22,419,911 downwards.
ACCTGGGGACTCTTTATTTTCAAAATCTGTTAAAAGGCAGAAAAATCTGGGGGACAAGAAGGGTGTTTTTTACATCAGTGCCTAATGACGCAGGTGTTGTCACAGGATAGGGTGCCCTTGCTAAGCTGGAAATGCTGATTAAATCTAGCAGGCTACAAAGCACACAGTTCACTTTATATCTGTTTGACCTGCGAAATATATGGAGTTCCGGTGCCTGGATGCCTTTTGATCTAAATTAGTCATACTCATTGTAGGAGCTTGAGCAGTAAAGGTCACCAGATGGGGTCAGCTCTCTGCCACTCCTCCAGTGACTCAGAGGTTAGCGGGGATTCTGTGGAATCTGCCATTGCGCTGGGAAAAAAAACTTGTATTATCTCAAAGGATTATAAAACAGGATAAGATCTGTTAATTATTGAAATGGCTGTGAGCTGGGAGTGTTGTTGTTTTTTTTTTTGTGTTCAGAAATCTTCCTATGTTCAAGCTGTTGGCTTTTTTTTTTCCCCCCTCTCCCCAGAATAATGGAAGGATCAAGAAGATGCTTAGATCTTGTTCGAGGCATACAAATAAACCATACAGGCATACGTTACCCAGCACTGATAGCCCAAGTCACAAGTAGGATGCTAGTGTCACTTCAGAGAGTGTCAAACCCATCAGATGTTTCAGAGGCTCTGACTGAACCCGTTCTCAGCTCAGGAATTGATTCCCTCCCAGAAAAGGCTCTCAGTCATTTTCATAAATCTGGGTCACAATTTAAGACTCCTTCCCTCTGTAACCATTTATTGCAGTTGGTCTTCAGCCCAGACTTGTCCACAGGCAGTGATTTTAGTGTATACAAATATTTCCTCTTCCCTTCAAAAAAGGAGCAAAAAAAAATAATCTCAAGGGACACAACTTTGGAAATCAAATCAGCAAGGATTAAATATTGTGGCAGCAACGGTTGTGTTTTATCCTGTGTGCTTCACAATTAGAAATACACAGCTTTCCCATGCTAGATCACTTACTCATTGCTATACTGAAAGCACAGCGTATAATAGATGTTATCAGGGTTAAATTATCACTATGAAATTGAGTCGGATGGCGGGAGAGGAAGGGGAAAGAGTTCCCTGGTGAAAGGCTGGTGAATTGGTTCCCTGGTGAATTGGCTGGTAAAAGAGTTCCTTGCACGCTTTATTTATTTTTTTTGCTTGGTCCCTTCTGCTTTCCAACGTGGACTTTTAAAGTGGGAAAGGGTGTGTTGACTGTAATAGGAACTCTGTGTTAGACAAGCGTGTTCCTTTGCAGGATAATGTTAAGGAGCAGGCTGGGTTACTGGCGTGTGGGTAACTCGGAGGATTGTACCTCCAGGTTGCCAACTTGGCTCTTGCCAGCCCCGGTGGTGTCAGCTAATTGCTACCATCTGGAGGCAGGTTTTCAAGCCGCTCCTGTGCAAGCGGGGTGCGCAGCCTTTCTGTTCCTTTGAGTGCACAGCCACTGAACTGTGAGGCCAGCAGAAAGCCCCTGAAATAAAAGGAGGGGGCAGAGAATCTGATGGCAGCCGTGCTCCCCGCTGATGGTGCTAAGTAGGTGCAGCTGCTCCGAGCGGAGGTGGAGAGCTCGCTCCTGCCTTGAGGTGCAGGCTCAGGTGAATTTGTTGGAGGTGAAGGCAGGGGAGTGCTGCAGGTTTTGTTGTACCCATTCTTCTGCAGTTGGAGAGGGACAAAGCCCAGTGCTGTGCAGGTACTGCACAAGCTGGCTGGCTCTCTTACCCTGGGAAGTGCTTCCAGGGGGTTCCTGACTGCCCAGCTGTGCCTTGCCTTGGCCATGCTGGGTTTGTCCACACCCTGTCCCCAGCTCTTGCCTTTGTCCCCTTCCTCGTTCAGGTACCCACCCAGTGGGTTTCTCCCATCATGTTTCTCCCCTCAGAGCAATGCTGGGAGGCAGCAGTGCCCAGCAGCCAGCTGTCTGTCTGTCTGTAACACGCTGAAGAGCCTGGGGCTGTTTGAAGTTGTAGAAGACCATCTCCTCCCTACCTCAGCAGTGCTGGTAAATGTGGAAGCTTCCCAATGAACCCAAGCGGGTTCCAATTTGGGTTCACTTGCAGGACCCAGAAGAGGGAAGAGCCCCCAAGCCATGCAGTGCTCTCACTGACATTTGCATTAACACATGAAGGGAGGAGATGTGCATTATGTATGGGGTCAGCAGGCAGGTCCAGCAGTGTGTTTTTCCAATAAGATGTTAGCATAGCTTTCCCTTAAATGTGCTGTTCCTAGAGGGTCTCATTCCAGGCACGCCCTAGGCATTAGAGACCGTTTTGATCCAAAACAGGACTTTTTTCATTATTGCTAAATGAAACCTTGGGTCAGCGTTCTCTCGGGCTGGCCTACACCCATCGAGCACCGAGGAATGTCCGGGCTGAAATCCTCTGCGGGGCTGTGGTTTGGGATTTGAGGGTCTCCCTGCTCCTCAGCTGCATTCCTGGATCCAGGCAGACACGTCGTGTGTGAGCCCTCCTGACGGGCAGCTTGAGGCTCCCTCCCACATTTGTGCACGTTTCTTCCTGCAGATGGAAAGCCCGTTTCCACAGACGTGATCGTGCTGGGTCGGACAAACCTCCTCATTCCTTCCAGCCAGCCCCATCACTCTGGAGTGTATGTCTGCCGTGCTAACAAACCCCAGACCAGGCAATTTGTTACAGCCGCAGCTGAGCTCCGCGTCCTTGGTGAGTAGAGAGCAGGAGGAGGATGAATGCTCCAGGTAAAGTGAGGAAACGCTGGCCGTGGAGCTGTGGATTACCTGGTTTCATATCCAGGAGCTCCCCAAGAGGTCGTGTTTGTGAACCGTGCTGGGGAAAAAAGGAGTCGGGCTAGAGCCAGGAGGCCCTGGGTTGGGATAGCTCTTGGTGGGAGTGTCACCTCTTTAATTTGGGGTTTCGTTCCTTGTGTTTGCTGAAGCGTTTTATGCCTTGCTTTTGTTCTCCTGGGTCCCCCCATGGAAATCTGTATCAGCAATTAACTTCCAGCATTGTGGAAGCCAGTAGGGAGAACAGCCTAGGATCAGGGAACGCAGCACATGATTGATACGGAATTTATTTTTCCTTTTGGACAGAGTCTAAATTAAGCCTCTAGAGTCTGCCTGGCAAATCCTATCTTGTAAGCAAAGCTGCTACTGAATAAAACATAGCAGCGAGGGGGGGAGGAGAAGGGATTTGCTCTGCTCTCTTTCCCTCCTTCTTCCTGCATTAATTTGTCCTCTCTCCTCCCAGCTACGCCCAGCATCTCCCAGGCTCCTGAAACCATCTCACGCACCCGAGCCAGCACGGCTCGATTTGTCTGCAAGGCGGAGGGTGAGCCAGCCCCCACCATCCACTGGCTGAAGAACGGTGAGGCCATCCTCTCCAACGGGCGGGTGAAGGTCCAGAGCAGCGGCAGCCTCGTCATCAACCAGATTGGGCTGGAGGATGCCGGCTACTATCAGTGTGTGGCTGAGAACAGCCTGGGCATGGCTTGTGCCACTGCCAAGCTCTCCGTGATTGTGCGTGAGGGCTTGCCCAGCGCTCCCAAGAGGGTCTCAGCCGTGTCTCTGTCCAGCACCACAGTCTTAGTGTCCTGGGAGCGGCCGGAGTACAACAGCGAGCAGATCATTGGCTTTTCGTTGCATTACCAACGGGCTGTGGGTAGGTGTTATCTGCCTGCACAGCATGGCAGTGGCCATGGGGATGTGATGATAAAGGGGGAAAGTCTGTGTCCTTGGTGCTGGGCAGGGAAGACCTTTTCTGAAACACCAGGAGGCCCACCCTGCACTTAGTACTGCACTTTTTATAGTTGCAGGAGTTCCCCTGGGTTGTTCTTACCATGCTCTCAGCAGAACTGTGCTCAAGGCAAAGAACTGGGTGTGTTAGTTTGGATAGTTCAAGCTGCTGTAGTCTGGTGTTTGCAACACCTCTTTAGAGATCGACTCTCATACTCTTGTTTCTGTTCCAACAGGGTCGGGATAGCTTTAGTGCATCCAGATGGTTTGGAAACAACCCGAGTTATCTCCTAAGTGGTGTTTTCTTCCCTTTCTAGAAGGCACTTCTGGAAACTTATTTCCATTCTTTATTCTTCTTCCAACATGTTGATTTTATATGCAAAGTGCATGATCATCAATGGAGATACTGAACAGCTGTACTGTGCACAGAGTTGGTCACCAAATATTGGCACCCAGAATCTGGAATGAGGCACTTGGGCTGCTTGGGGTCTGTCTGCCTGAACAGCCAACGAGGCAGCACTCCTGCTGAACTGCTTCCACAGCTCCTCTGAAATTTGGGGTGGTAATTTCAGCTGCTTTAGCGTGGATCGAGGAGCTTGAGTCAAAATGGAGGTGTTAACACTTAAGCATTGGATGTTTTTGCCCAATGAGTTCACATAAGAGATGGGTTTTGTTCAGACACTTGGAAAATTGGACAGGGCACAGTGAGTTTGAAGGTGGCTTTGCGCTATGGGTCTTGTGATTTAAGTCATTTTTTCCAGGGACTGTCTTGGCAGTTCACTGACCTGCTGATCAGTGTTTCCTTGGCTCTAGGAACAGATAATGTGGAGTACCAGTTTGCTGTCAACAATGATACCACCGAGTTGCAAGTCAAGGACCTAGAACCCAACACCAACTACGTCTTCTACGTGGTGGCGTACTCCCAGCTCGGAGCCAGCCGGACGTCCTCTTCCATAATTGTTCAGACCCTGGAGGACGGTGCGTTGAATTAGAGGGGTATAGCAAATATTCTTGTCCAGTTTTGTGGTGGGCATTGGATGTGCTCTGGAGAATAGTATGAAATCCTAGGAACCCCAATCTACTGCTCCTACAGGTTGTTGTTGTAAACCCTTTTAAAAACAAGAACAACAACAAAAAAAACAACCAACGAAAAAAAAATAAATAATAAACCTACCCTGGTCTCATCAGCTTGGATGGTGAAGAGCATGAAAATGCCCTCGCTGATACTGGGACCCTTGAGAATCCTGCAGAAATTGCAGTCAGGTCCTCTGGACTTCCGTTTACCTAACGTGGTGTTGCTCCAAACTTTGTCTCTGGGCCCGACATGATTTCAGCTCAGAGGAAAAACATCTCTTGCTATTTGTAGGGGGGTGGGAGCAGGCTTGAGGTTGGATCCCTTAAGAGTCAGTAGTTTTTGTTATTATTAGCAATTAGCACGTAGCATTTCTTGAGCAGTAAAGGCAGAGTGCCAGAGGGACAGCTGCCCGACAGGGGAGTGCATGCACAGCTCACAACAGACTGCACGACAGAGGCAAGAAACGCTGGCTTTGGCAGACTTCAGGCAAACCCCTGCTATGCTGTGGGGTGCATTATGTGCTTTTAATGCTCCTGACGTAGTGAACTGCGTGGTCCCGTGTGTCTGTGTCACAAGCCTGAAAAGCTCAGTTGAAAGCATGAAAGCTGCATGCAGCACAGAGCCCTGATTCTCAAGGGGATGGGGATTCCCGGGCTGAAGCCTGAATCTGAGAGGCATTTTTTTTAGTGTCTCCATGCTCCACACTACAGCGTAGGCAGATTAACCTGCTAACTGCCCGGTTTGTAGAGGACACAGTCTTTACTGACTTTCTGTTATGTTTTCTGCCCAGTTCCCAGTGCTGCCCCTCAGCTGTCCCTGTCGAGCATGACTCCTAGTGACATCCGTGTGACGTGGCTGCCTCCTCCTCCAGAGCTGAGTAACGGCAAGATAACGAAGTACAAGATTGACTACTGCACCCTCAAGGAAGGTGAGGAAAATGACTTTTGGAAGGGGGTTATATCTTCTGCTTCAGCAACACTAACAACATGTCACGCTGAGGGGAAGAGGTGCAAGGTCCCTCACCGGGGGACCCGTTTTTACTTGAGAACAGCCCTCCTGAAGCTGGACTGTGCTGTTGGTGGTCACAGCAGTGCTGCTGCTGTGCTACCTCCCGCTACTCCCAGGTGCCTTTTCCCGTGATTGTGCAGGAGCCTGTGTCCCCAGGGGATGGCTCCTGCAATCCTGCTGCCCTAGGAGGGCTTCCATCACCAACCCTGTGGTGCCCTGTGCACTGTGTGTTTTGGGAGGAGGGCGTTTTGCTGCTTCAAGACAAGGGTAAATGCATTGGATTCCTTTAAAATGGACTCTAATTAGTGATCCTTACGTAAGTTTTCTGGCTAGGCTGCGTTGCCCTGTTACTGAGTTTTATCTGGTTTTGTTTATATTGTCAGACACTACACGAAGCCTTCAGCAGGGATGGTAACATTTCCATATGCTGAATGCAGTTGTTCTGATTCCATGTGTGCTTGCTTTGCAAATCCTTCTGGGTATTTGCTCTTAAAACCATCAAAGCTCTGCAGCTTCTCACTTCCCGGGGTCATGCTTCTTACTAAGGGAAGGATGGGGAATGTGATGAAGTGTTGGACATGTTCCCATGTGTTTGATCTGGATTAGTAGTCTGCAGTGTGACTCCTGGCTCTTGTTGTGTTTTTTCTTTTTCTTTTTTTTTTTTTTGCCTCAAGCCTGCACGTGGCTCTGTGGCGTCATAAAACCCTGGAAACACTTGCAGTCCAGGGTTCACACTCAACCAGACACTGTTACATGGCAGGGCAGTACTCTCAGTTGAGTTAACACCCAGAGAAGCTGAAAAGCAAGACCTCTGCATTCACCAAACAGGCCGTACGAATCTCCTGCAAGACCAATTAGTCGTTACAGTGAAAATCCCAGCTCATTCTCGGTTTAAATTTCCTGCTATCTCCCCTGCGAACTTGGGTGGGCTGATGAGGGAGTGATAAAAACTCAATCTGGTGTTGGTGAAGGTGTGAGTATTGCAGAAAGCAGGGCTGCTGGACAGCTCTGGTTCAAATTAAGGTGTGGATTTAAATACAGCAGTGGGAACCACTGGAACTTACCTCAGCTGTGCTCCTGTTCTGCCGTCATGTCAGCAGCAGTAAGGGCTCTGACGGCTCCCTCCAGGCAGGCTCAGTGGTGCTGAAGGCATCCTGTGGTTCTGAATGTGATGAAGGGGGTTGTCAGTCAGGATTTCAGCTCTGCCCAATCTCTAGTTCTGTTTTTTCCTGGTGGCAGAGTGCCGTGTGGGTGTTGCCGGGCTTTGTGGCTGCACTTTGGGTGGGAAAACCCTTTTTCATTGGTGTCACCTTGGTTCCAGCAGATCAGGTTACCTCCATTGAGGTGGGTGGAAACGAAACACAGATCACTCTCTACTCGCTGCATCCCAACAAAGTGTACAAAGTACGCATCGCAGCCAGCACCAGCATGGGCTACGGGGCCCCGTCTGAGTGGACCCAGCACCGGACTCCTGACAGGGACAACCAAACGCATGGTAGGAGCTGGATGGCGACTGGGATTGGGAGCAGGGGCTGCAGGGTTTTATTTCTCAGAGGGGGAGCTTGAGGCATAACCAGAGATGTTTGCTTCTGTTAGGGAATTCTAACTATTGCCTATGGTTGAACCAGGGTACCTGTGATTAAAGGTGGTGGTAACTCAGAATACACCAAGAAACTCCCACACAGCTTTGTGACAGTGCTTTTTCCTGCATTGTGCAGTTGGTAAACTCACGGGGGAGCACAACCACACTGCTCTGTTAGACAGTGGAGATGCCCTTCTGGCAGGATGGCCTCTCCTCACACCCCTTGCTCTCTGCCAAGGTCAGGAGGGATTCAGTAGAGCAGGGAAATGGAGATAAGTGACTAAACACTTTTTTTCTTGTCCTCTTCTAGTTCCATTTGCCCCAACAGAATTAAAAGTCCGAGCGAAGATGGAGTCTCTCCTGATAACGTGGCAACCCCCAGCCAACCATGCCCAGATATCAGGCTACAAGCTGTACTACCGCGAGGTGAGCCAAGAGGAGGCCAGCGATGAAAGCCCCCTGGATGGTGCTGAAGATGAGAGCTGGGATGTAGGGCCCATCAAGCTGAAGAAGAAAGTGAAGCAGTATGAACTGACTCGACTAGGTGAGCTGGTCATCTTAGCACTGGATGCAGAAACCAGGTCTGACTCTCACACCTTACAGCAGTCCCAGGATCCTTCCAGGCAGCTCAGTGTTATCTGCTCACCTGCAGGTGTGTAGAAGTCCACAACTGCATGAGCTGAGCACTCTGCCTGATTGTTTTTTTATTCTTTTAAGAGCACCCAAAATAATTTCTGGTGTGAGGCTTTTGGGACTTGTTCTAAGCAAAGTTTGAAAGACAGAAATTGATGAAGGCAGTGTAGCAGCCATTGGATTTTTAACCAAGGGCCACTAATATACTTAGTATATAGTAATGAGGGGATATGAATCAATTACAGTTCCTTATTATGTCAATATGAGAGTGCTTAGATTAAAATCACCAGTCAGTGCAATGATCTCTCCTTGTCTGTGTGTTTCTAAGAAGCTCAACAGTTGCATGCTATTTGAAATGTCTCTGTGTTAAAATGCAGACATGGGTTAATTCACAGCATACTAATTTTGTGTCAGTGTTCTCCTCCACCTCCTCTGAGGGAAAAGAGATACAAGAGTGAGTGTCTGTGGCTGGAGAACAAGTCTGCATTGCAGTCAGAGTTATCTGCCTGGCTTACTACGTGTATTTTTTCCCATAAGGGGTTATGTTTTTGACATCTCATCATACTAATGAATTGATTTGCCCATCGATACAGGATGGAGAGAGAAAAGAGCCATGGCAGATGCGTCCTAGTAACAGGATTCTGCTTCTTAGAGTTCTTCCATCCCCCACTCATGCTTCATCCGTGCCCACTGCTGAGGCTGAGGGTCGAGTGCTTCTCCTGCTGGTTCATCTTACACGGCTGAGGTGGATTGTGCACGGTGTAAGGGCAGCCTGCAGCACCTGGACAGACAGCTCGTGTCATCACTGAGCAGGTTTCCAGTACTCCAGGCCTGCTGCAGCCGTCCTGCCACTGAGAGGGTGTTAACAGTTAGGAGTTCCTCTGAAGAATTTAGGCCTGTAATTACTGCATTGAGGAAACCACATGTGAACATCATCACGCGCTGCTCTAACCACTGGCAAATCAGTTAGCGGAGGGGCTCAGGAGCGGGCTGAATTGGTTCCAAATGCTCTGGCATGGCGATGCTGAGAAGGCTGCTTGTTCTTCTGTAATTACTTCCTTAAATTTGGGCATCCGTCAAGACCTAATAGCTTCCTTATGATTTGGCTGTTGTGTATCAGCTATCGCCGTATCAGGAAGAGGCTCTGGTTTCTTCCAGCCATGGCCATTCTCTTCTCTTCCCCTCGTGCTGCCGCATGACGTGCTCCTGCATGTGTACAGTAATGGGGTCGGGAATCTGGCTGTGCTGTGAAATGCAGGAGTTTGGACATGAAACGAGGAGGAGGAGCAGCTGGGGTTTAAAGGAGTTGAGGTTTATGGCAGGGAGCTGCCCAGTGCAAGTACTTCCATCTGCTTTAGGGGTCCTACAGGTAGCAAAGGTGCTGCACGTGGTGATGGTGCCGTCTGGTGCACTCTTTGCATCTGCTCTTATGTGCAGAGATCTGTGCTGAAATCCTGCCAGAGAGGTGGGCAGCTGTTCAAAGGTACAGAAGAAACACAGAAGTTTAACGATCCCATGAAATCCAAAGGAAGCTGTCCTGAATCACCAGGATGGCTTATCCCTGAGAAATTCTCATCGATTCCTATCTCCGTTCTAGCAGTCGGTCTCTGTAATGGTGTGTAACCACCAGGGTTAATCTACAGGAAAAACAAATGGTAAGGACCTGATTCTGTCTTCCACGTGCCCATGGAGGAAGAATGCATTCCCCTGGAAGTGACTGCCTGGAGATCAGGGCGATTTCCCACTTAGGGGAACACGTGGCATCTGGCCTACATGAACACCTTGAAAAACTGAACGGAACAACGTATTTAGCATATTGGATATATTACACACAATCATCCAGATTAGTGATTTGAAATGATCTGGACTGGATTATTCTGCTTATATTTAATGTAGGATGGAATGTAGTGAAGTACATCTGTTTCCATGCTGCCTACTAGCTTCTTGACAGCTTGATAGAGCTTTATGTCTGCTTGTTCTGAGAGTCTGAACATCTGGGCCTGTGTATAAAAATTGAAGCCAAACCTCTGAGAAACCCAAAATACCCCTGTTTTCAGAATACGAATTGCTCGGTCGTGTAGCAGAGCTGCTCTGGCTTCATGTCTGAGTGGCTGCCGTACTGTTCCTACCCAAGGATGGAGATGGAGGCCTTCTCCTTCCCTTCACTTCATGCCCCAACAGGAGCTGCCCGCAGCTGCATCACATCTGTAAGCTCTTCCTCATCGTTTTGGATCCCATCATTCATGATGAACCCAGTGAAGCCCAGCCAAAAGCTCAAGCAGGAGGCTGGGGCATGCATGCTGCTGAGAGATGGGCTGGGGGTTCTTTGTTTCACCAAGCCTGTGGCCCCAGCTGCTTGGAAGTTGAGTGCCTTTTGGCCTCTTCCCCCTTGTGTGGATTTGAAGCATTTTCCTGTGGCTGGAGAGCGTGGAGAGGCAGATCAGGCTGCTTTGGAGGCAGATAAAACTCTGTTTGCTTTGGAGATTCTTTCAGGGACAAAAATGTGGCTGAACTGTTTTTATATTCTGAGCGTGAGCATGTGTTGTGGAGCAGCGAGAGCCTTGGGTAATTGGTACCATTAGCCTCTGGGAGCGTAATCAGTGCAGTAATAATAAAATTGGCATCAATAAGAAGGGTTTTGTTCTGCTTACGTTGCCTGGCAAAGCAAGCAGTGATCTATCGGGGCAGGGAATGAACAGGCTCAGCCCAAATTAACAAACTTCATTAACATGCTGCAGTCAAGGCAGCTAAAGACAGTCTGAGGCTCTTGCTGGGCTGCTGAATGGGCTGGCTGCTGAAGGGAGAGGCTGGCGAGTGGCTTGTTTGAGAACTCGGGATGTCCCAAGCTGTTTTGTTGATTAAACATCTCCATGAAAACCCCCTCAGATGTTTCTTAGCATGGCAAAGGAATGTTTCAGATAATAAAAGGCAGGAGGAAAGGGAGAAGGGGGTTCTGGACCAGGCCAGTGCTGTTTGGTGACACGGTGCCCTGTCCTGCAGCTCATTTTGGGATCGGAGTGTGATGCTCCCCATGGAGCGTGTGCCTGGCTGATGGGAAGGGGATGTAAAGAGGATCCTCAGGTTTCTGGCGTGGGTTTTGTTTGCACTGTTGCTTTCCTAACTGCAAATGTGGGAACTCTGCTGGGGAGGCAAAATAGTCCCCATACAACAAAGCTCCCGGTGACTTAAACAGGGAGGGCAGGCACGTGTTGGAAGGAAGAGCCTTACAGCAGTGAATAAACCAGGAAAGGGTTTAGAAATGAGGTGCATCTTGAGGAGAGGGAAGGAAGGATCTCCTCACTCCATGAATAAACGGCACAGTGCATCCACTTCCAGGAGGTTTTGTTAGTGGTTTGAAGGGGAAAAGGATCGGGAGATCCTGAGATGATGTGCTACAGGCTGGGACACTGCTTAACCCCCTCAGGGGCTGTGGAAAGTCCGTTTGCTACTGATAATTTCTCTAAAAAGGGAGAGGAGAACGAGGGAGTAGCTGTGACGATAAATGCTCCAGTTGTGAGACAATATTTGAATGTGAAAACCCTGTAAGAGGAAGGGGGGGGTGTGTGTCCTGATGTATTTTAGCAAATACAGCTGTTAGAGCTGCTTTCTTGGGAAAAGCTGGTCAGCTGTAAGACAACATGTCTAAGTGGATGAGGACCGGTAAGAAAAGTAACCCCAGTCAAACCCTGCTTGATTTTTCCAGCTCCTGGGAGGCTCTACGAGGTGAAGCTGGTGGCATTCAACAAGCACGAAGACGGTTATGCGGCTGTTTGGAAGGGCAAAACCGAAAAGGCACCTGCAGCAGCAGTAGGTGAGGAATGCCCCATTTGCTGTCTGTCTCTTCTCTTTGGCACGTGGCTTCAAAGGAAAGATACGGGTACAGAAGAAGGACTTCAACAGGCACAGTGCCAAAATGGGGAAGGTCCCAAGATAAGGGAACTCCCCTTGACAGTCATTGCAGTTGTTTTGGAGGAATTATCTTGGGAAGGAGAGAATGGAGCGAATTTTCCTCTTTCTCAGTACTCTCTGGCCCCATGAAGTGGCTCAGGGATGGTTTTGGAAATGCCCAGTAACCTGGGTTTCATCTCTTACATTACACAGATTCAGGAATGTGGGTGATCTGCATGCCAACTTTCTCAGTGCTAGAAATTGAAAGCTCTGAGGCTCTGATCCCAGCCCTGCCAGTCTGTGGTGGGGTGGTGAAGAGCCTGGGCTCCTCCTCACCCTGGTGTGGGCCTGTTGAGCAGGTAACTTCGAAGCTGGCCTCCTGTGTGCCCTAGCAGTATGCCACCAGCGTGGTGTGGGGGTCCTCACTGGGATTTTTCCCCATAAATGAGGAAAAGCGTGGACAGCTGTGCACACAGATGGGCTAAGCAGGACATCCATGGTTACACTGGAGGGCAGTGTCTTTGTGCAAGCTTCACAGCCTTTTTATTCCCTGATTTCTGTCTGTGATGGCTGTCCCTTGCCCCACTGTCATTGCATCTCCACATCTTTCACTTTGCCTTGCACCACCGTAGATCCCCCGGTGCAGAAGGGTCCCCCACTGCCTCCAGTCCAAGTCTATGCAGAGTCCAACAGCTCAACGTCCATATGGCTCAGGTGGAAGAAACCTGACTTCACCACGGTCAAGATCGTCAACTACACCGTGCGCTTCAGCCCCTGGGGCCTGAAAAACGCCTCTCTTGTTACGTACTACACAAGGTAAAGAGGGATGCTGAGGGTTCATCTGCCATATATTGCTCATATCAGGAGTAAACACAAGGGAGGAGGAATCTGCAGAGATGTCCCAATTCTTGGCAAAATCCTAGGTGTTTCAAATGCTGGGATTGTCTGCTTTGGTCACAGATGGATTCAGAGATGGTGAAGTGTGGCACTGGGATTGCCGCAGTGGGAGTTTGTCCATGACTTAAATACCAGGAGGCAATTTACAGACCGGTCTCTGCATCTTTTCTGCATTATATGGACCTTACGTGCTTATTTCCCGGTTGATGACAAAGCCAGGCACAATTATGGCCAGACTCAAAGCATCTGTGATTTGCGAGATGGTCCTCACAAGTTTGGTTTAAAAATGGCTAGTGTCTAAGGAGTTGTGATTTGGGGATATATTTTAAATTTAGATTTCCATGCAGGTTTTCAGCCTGTAGCTAGACTTTTCTCTGCAAGTACATAAAAAGGGGCCCCAAAGGCTGGGAACCTGCTTTCTTCTGTATCTGGGAGCTGAATGCTCTTGTACTCACATGACTGCAGGAGATGAGCTTTCAGTGAAAAATCAAATACTATAAGAATTAGGATAACCTCTTACAGTGCTCCTGGTAAGGTACCAGGGTAGCCATGGGTTCCATCTCATGTTAATGACCTTCTGAATGCCTCCTCTTTTGGCAGCTCGGATGAAGACATCCTCATCAGTGGGCTGAAGCCCTACACCAGGTATGAGTTTGCTGTGCAGTCCAATGGTGTTGGTATCGATGGGCCCTTCGGCAGCGTGGTGGAGCGGTTCACCCTTCCCGACCGTGAGTATTTATGGGAATTGAACCTTGATCTTTCCTCGATTTCTGTGAATCTCCATCAAATCCCTGAGAGATTCCAAGCTCTGATGTCACTGTGTACATAAGAAGCTCAGAGATGCTCAGGGTTCCAAGCCCACTGAAGGAGCACAACAAGTCCTGACCTGTAGTGGGCTCAGTAGCAGCCTCCTCCCCTCTGCACTCTCAACATCTTGTTTGGATGAGCTGTCCAGCCACCTGGGTCACACATCATTTTATGTGTGCCAGCATAACTGTGGCACCACTGAGAAAGATTCATGGAAGGCACAGTCATCGTGCCCTGCAGGTTGGGTGCTCTCCTCCTCATTCCTGCTGCTCACAGTGGGTCTTTACTCACATCTGCCAGGTCCCTCAACTCCTCCGTCTGACCTGCGGCTGCACCCACTCAACCCCTACGCCGTGCAGGTGCACTGGTGCCCTCCCGCCGAGCCCAATGGCATCATCGTGGAGTACCTCATCCTGTACAACGCCAACAACACGCAGCCTGACGACATGTGGACCTTGCTGACACGAGAAGGTGAGCCTTCCTGAGGTACTGCAATCCAGGCAAACACCTGTCTTCAGTCTCTTCTAAGTTCAACTAAATACCCCACCAGCTATTTAGTTGCTCCTGCCTTCTCCCCTGGGTTTTGTGTCAGCCTACAGAGCCTGGGCTGGTTAGTCCTGCTGATTTTTGCCTCTGTTTGAGTACATACAAATAAATTCAAGCCACCAGCATTCATGAGGCATATGCTGATCATTTCTTCTGGTCATACAAGAGAGTGCAGGGCTGTGACTGCTGAGAGATGTGAAATCACGTACATATCTAGGGCTGAAACAGCCATTATTGTCCAGCAGACATCCATGAGATACAGGCCACTGCCATCCTAGGAGGATGTATGTCAGCAACACTGCCTGCAGTCTGTGTCATCAGCTCTGTAAGCAGCACATTCATTAAGACTTAGGAGGTGTCTGAATTACCTCTTAGAGTTCATGGCACAAAATCTCTCACTTCTGGCAGTTCAGCAGACTTCCACTGCTGCTTTGCTGCAGCCCTGTGAATGCACTTGAAATTGCACATTTTTAACCTCTCTTGGCTTGCTTTTGATCAGGAAATATCTTCAGCACTGAAGTGCATGGACTGGAAAGTGATACCAGATACTTCTTCAAGATGGGAGCAAAGACAGTGGTGGGGTCTGGTCCCTATTCAAACGTTAAGGATGTGCACACCCTGCGGGAGAAATTGTCTGGTACGAATTTCCCTTTTGTCCCGGGGCAGGAAACGAGTTGCAGTGCTGAAAACCGCAGTTCATCAGCAGTGGCATTTCTCTGTTTGCTAACAAATTGCCTGGTGTCACCGTGCAGAATGTGGCTGTGGGTAGGAGAGTGCGGAGGATCGCAGCTCTTTCCTCAGATGTGCAGCTCTATAGGCCCCAAGCAGCACCAGAACCCATCCCACAGCAGAACTCAGTCTCTCATCTGCCATCTCAGCCCCCCTGGAAAGGCACGTGCCACCTGCGCCTCGCTGCCTTTGTTAGGCCTGTGTAGCATGAAATTAATAAATACACACGGATGTCAGCTTGCTTTAAAGTGTTCTAAATTGTCACTGCCAAGCCATCTTTAATCCTTTTTGTATATAGAGGCATCACCCATTGGTTTTAATGAAGCTGATGGTTCTCTGAACTGAGAACACTTTGTGCCTTCTTCCTGCTAACAGCTGAAATAACGCAGCTGTCCTTCCCCTCCTAGATGTTCTGGACATCCACTCTGTCACGGGAATCATCGTGGGAGTCTGCCTGGGGCTGCTCTGCATCCTCTTCTGCATGTGCGCCAGCTTTCGCAACAGCAAGCAGAGGTAGGTGCCGCCTCGCAGGGGGGAGAGGAGGCTGGTGTGGAAGGAGGCAAAATGTGCCGGGACCTTCTTCCTTGTGTTCAGCTGGGCGGTTTGGGATGCAGTGTACATGACATCAGTTAATGTAGAGATTGAGTTATGGGAGTGTTAGTCAGCTAAAAGGAACATTTTCTTTTTCTGGTGGGGGGGAAAAAAAGGCAAGAACAGGGAAAAAAAACACTATTTTCCATTTGCCTGGTTATTTCATGTGTCTGTTTGGGTAGTATTTTGCTTTTGATGGTGGACAACTCTTAAGGATGTTTGGTAAAACTTTCACTTGGGAAGGTGATGAAAGACAGCGACCGCCCTGTGACTAACAGCTTGTTTTAGGTAGGATTGGACTCAGCCCAAAGCCCCCTGCTATTCCAGGGCTCTGGATCCAGCCACAAGCATTTGGAAAGACTGCGATAGGAAACCAGCTTAGTGCCTGGGGAGAGCTTTGAGCTGGTGAGAGATCCCAGGCCTCGGAACAAGCAGCTTCCTCGCGAGTGTCAGGCTTGGGTCTAGTTGCTTCTACAGGCATGGGCTGAGTGGCCTGAGCTGGATTACTTTATCTGGTAGTTTGGGGCAGAGGAACACAACGTGAAGGTGATCAGAGAAGTCAACTCTTGTTGTTTTCCCTCAGGGAGGCCCTGCCAGGCCTGGATTCCCAGGCAGCTGGCAACCATGCTTACTACCACCGGGGCAGGCAAGGGGTGGCAGCTCCCAGTGCCACCTCAGATGCGCACGAACTGGAGTCCCTGATGTCCCCACTGCCGGAGGATGCACCCGTGCCCCTGGGAGACATCACAGAACTGACAGAAGTGCACAGCCTCATCCACACCAGCCTCCCTGAGGACATCGTTCATGGGAAGAGGAAGGTAAGGACCCGTGCAAGTGGTGACTGCACTCCTACCCCAGGTAGGAGCCTTCATCTGGGGTGTTCCTGCTGGGAAGTCGGGGTCTGATTCTGTCTGGCTCTGCAAAATGCTGGTAGTCTTGGCTGCAGGCTGTCAGGTCCAAATTTGGGATCACCGTGCCATCTGCTGCCCTGCTTCACCTGCCAGGGGTAGTGACCCCTTAGCCCCAGAAGACAAGAAGTCTTTCCCAGCTTGCCTGACATTGCGTTGTCTTTCCCTCCTCCTTGCCCATTTCCTCTCTCAAGCTCGTCTGAAACATTTCATTCCATTAGGGAACCTTTAATTGGCCTAATTTAGTTAATCTGTTTATGCCTCTCTTTGTAACCCGGGGAGAGCATGTAAAGTAATTAGGAGGTTCAGTGAGACAAACGCCTTGTGAACGCAGGGGATTTGCACCAACAATCCTCTTGTGTGTCGCAGAAGGGAAGGTGAGCTCAGGATGTGTGGCTAACCTGTGCTAGCTGCTAGCAGCGAGGCATCTGTGGCTGTTTTAGGAAATAAAACACCTTCAGCTGCCTTTAACAGCCCTGTGCACTGAAGCCATGCCCTTGGCAGTCCCCGAGTGCCGTGTCGGATCGGTGCTCAGCTGAAGGAGACCGTCTGCAGCCAAGCCACATCCCTGGATTTCAGCAGAATGGAGCTGCCTTTCTGGACCCGAGCCGAAGAAAGAGTGCGAGGAATTTCCTACAGCTCTTTCTGTCAAATAAGGAACAAATGTTTTCAGCAATGGTGACTTACCCCGAGAACAGGTCAGGCAGAGGAAAGTCCTCTGCTCTGGGAGGCCTTTCTAGGGGCAGCGTATCCAGATCTCTCTTCCAAAGCAGGAGTGCTGTCTGCAGGGATCTGCAAGATGACTTCGGACTTGGGGCAGGCAGTGCCCTCCAGTGGGAGGGGGCGTTTCTAGCAGTGGTTTCTCTGCCTCCTTAATCGGATAGGGAAAGGCAAGTGAGAGTTAAGGTTGCCAAGTCGTTTTGCTAGCAGAACAACCGGCTTGGCTTGTGATGGATGTGGACAGGGAAGCAGGGATCACCATGGAGCAGCCACCCGGAGAGCAGCGTTGTCACCCGAGGAGCCCGGTGAGCTGAGGATGACCTGGCAGGTGACAGAGCTGGAGTGGTGGCCGGCAGCAACAGGCTGCTGTTGCTGGGAGCGGGCACTGGAGGGAGATGTGTGCCCGCACAGGAGCCCCCGCTGCCCCCTGCCCGCTGGGAGGTGCCACCTGAGCCAGCCCGAGCTCCGTCTCACCCACCTCGTACCCTGCTGGGTATATTTGGGTGTGAAAAGACCCAGCCCAAAACCATCTTTATGCTGCACTTGCCAAGAGACTCCAGTGGAGCTTGGAGGCTGTTAGATGTGGGGGCACAAAGAAGGGACAGCAGCAGCAGCCCCTCTCTCCTATCTCCCATCACAGCGCGGGACTGGGTGGATTCCCAGCCACATGGCTTCAGGACAAAGGGACAAAATCATGTCTGGGTGGCACCACGCGGAGGTCACACACCAGGGTCTGTACGAGCACTGACAAGTGATTTTTTTATCCTTTTTTTCATGCCTTCCCCTTCCCAGTGACCCCCAGGTTGCCACCCTCGGCAGCACGCTCTGAGTGATGCCGTAACGCAGGGGCTGTGGTGCCGCAGCTCTGTTTCCCCTGACAGATGGACTGGGGATGCTGAAATGGCTCCGCTCCAGGCATCTCTGCCACTGCTGCTTTGGGGCCAAGCAATCTGGGGGGCGGGGGAGAGCGTTAAAAAGCATCTGCTTTCCGTGGAAGACTTGAGCTTTTCATTGAGGGAAGCCAAACCCAAGCGTTTTGGCCTAGAAATGTTTGCTGTTGTGCTGGAACCTTGCTTGCTTGCTGCCCAGCTCTGTCCTGGGGAGTCTCCTTCCACGGGGACTGTGTTTCCCTTGAAGCATCCCTGTTTTTCAGAGGGCAAAGCTATAACACGTTGGGCATCTTGGATCTCCCCAAGTTGTTTTTCATTTTTTTAATTGAAATTCTTCTGCGTGGAAGCAAAATCCCGATGTTTTCTGGAGAGTCCTAGGTGAGAGCTGTGCTCCCGTTGACAGCTGGCAGAGATTCTCCTTTATCTGACCGGGGAGAGCTTTGTGTTAGTCTCTGTGGGCAGGGATTTGGCCTGTTTGTCTGCATGGCACAGGGTTTTCCCTCTCCTGCAGGCTGGTACCACTCAGCGATGAGTCCTTTCTCTCCACTGTGCCACCCTTAAAAGCTGGGCACGTCTGAAATGTCGCCAGCTCTCTTCTGTGCAGGATTTCAAGCTAGCTTAAATAACTGTCCCCATAAAACAGGGAAGGCTTCAGGATCAGCATTTCCTACATGGTCATTCTCAGCTCCTACATGCACATGAAATCTCTGCTTGTCGCTGGAAGGTGGCATGGTCTGGGCACGTTTTTATCAGGTGGAGTTTCTATGAACAGGCTAAAACGAAGAGGCTTGTTTGCTTTGATTAGGATTTAGCTGTAGTGGAAACACCTCTCATTGGCAGATGTTTTTATTAGTTTCCATTCTTGTGTTTGCAGTGGACTGAAAAAGGGATTTTTCCCTCTGAATTGGTGTTAGGCTGACACCCCTTCACCTTGCTCTTCTATGGTAAGAAAAAAAAAAGCACAAAAGACAAGAGAACATTTCCCTGTCGTCTTCAGCCATTCGCTGTTGCCCTTGTGTGGAAACAAACAGTATCATTTATTACACCAGAAGATATTGCCTGAAAGAAACAGAAGCTTCCAGGCACACAAGACCTTTGGGTCTATGATGAAAGCAGACCTGGAGTTAGCTGCAGCTGCCCAACCTTGGAGACTCAGCCCCACGAGGGATCCCCCGCACCGTAACGGGCTCCAACAACACGCGGGATCTGGGCCATGTTGTGTGGCTGATGGCTTTTTTCTGTTTGTTGAAAGTTGCAAAGTGGTGCAAAACAAGTTTGTTCTTCGTTGCAGCCAATTTCAGCCAGAGCCGAGCAGGCTGTTCCCAGAGTCATCAAAACCTATGTAAACACGGCAGATTGACGTTTCCGCTAACAGATGGCCCGCTGGGGATTGCAGCAGAGCTGCCTGTTTCTCTCCACATTTTTTGGTATTCACAAGATGCCTGCAAGAAGGTTTTCAAGTTTGCTCTGTGTGTACGCGTATGCGTGTGATGCTCAGATCTCTCTGATGGCAAATATGCATGCAAGCATCTATAATAGGACCCACACATTTGCGGGCGGGTGTGCATATTTGTGTAGGTTCGGCGCTGAAATTTCCAGGCAGTATTTGCTCAGTAACGTATGTTCCTTGGAAGAGGCACAGAAGCCATCAGTCAGCGATGGAGCTGCAGAAAGATGGCAGGAGAAGCAACCGGAGCGCGTCGCTTGAGCACTCGCATTTAGTGACATTCCTTGTTGTGAGCCCTGTGTGAGTGTTTGCTCGATTTCTTGCTGTTACAGGGTAGTTTAGTGCTTGCCTGCTTAGAAGGGAAGCAGTTAGGGGATGCTCTTGGCTCAGAGCATATTGTTGAGGATCGTGGAGAGAAAAACAGCCAAGCTGCTGCCTCCAGCATCTACTTCTGAATTAGACTGCTTGACGTCCACAGCTCCAGGTCAAGCAGCCCCCGTTCTGCAGCATGCTGTCACTTAAACGAGGCCCTTTACTCCTTATTTTCCTGGGGCTTGATCCTGAGGCTGTGGCCGAGCTCCTGTGACTTGGGGTTGGCACAGGGATGGGACGTGCTCTGCCTCCCACCAGGGCAGGGTGGTCAGAGGGCTCAGGAAGGCTCAGGCAGCCCCTCGGCGTGTAGGTGAACGCTTAAAATGCCTCCTGCCAGCACGAGGTAGCGTTTGCTGCTTGCTGAATAGCTGCCTGAGGAATGCCTGGCTCACATACAACATCTGGTCATGTATTTCTACCTAATTTCCAGCCAGATGGACCAAAGCATGAGGAGGTCAAATGACTCACACAAGGTCAGGCTGATGTCAGAAATCTCCTTGCTGCCTTGGCTGGGCTCGCGCTGCCTTCTCTCTTGCTGGAGTAGAGCAGGGCTGTGCAAGCAGTGGCATGAAGCAGAGCAGCAGAGCAGAAACCTGGTTTTTCCCTGCCTGACAGTGAGCAGTCGGTGGTTTGGGGGTGTGAATAGATGTGCCGCGCATCTTCACCCTCAACAACCACCATGCTCACAGCACCAGTGCTCTGTGCACACCCACGCTTGTCGGGTCAGGGTGTCCTCTTCACTTTCTCTTTGCTTTCACCTTGCATCATCCTCTCATGTCTGTCTGGGCAGATTTTAGCATCTGTGGAAGGAGGGAAGGAGCCTACAGGCAGCTGGCTCACGTCGTCCTTAAACCCGCGTGGTTGCGTCAGCAGCAAGGCTGAGCTCAGGTAGATGCAGGGCAGCCCAGTAAAATCAGACCCTGGAAAGAAAATACTTTTCTGCCTGTGAACTAATAGTCTGAACTGTTAAATAACTTCAGCTCTTAAAGGCCCACATTTCCCATGCACAGAGGTGTGCATTCAACAGTTTATTGCAAGGGGAAGCTGAGAGAACCCAGAACAAATTGCGTTCAGCCCATATAATTTAATTAGATCTACAAACAAGGTAACACTGCTTGCCCAGGGGATTTCAGCTGAACTAGGAATTGCTTGGTGGTCTGTTGCAACAAATAAATAAATAAATGAAATAAGGCCCCGAATTTTGTGCCTCTTTATGGACGGGCAATAGCCGAGTGTTTACCCAGGCCCGAGCTGAGAGCAGGAAATGTGTCCGCACGGCATTTAGCATTGTCTTCAGCTCTTGCACACAGGTGAGGGTCCTTTTCCATGCTGCAGAGCGTTGCTTTTGCCAAAGCAAATACTGGGGTCATTCAGCTCCAGGCTTCCAGCATCCCCGTTTGCTTCCAGCTTTGCGGTGCTTTCAGGAGGCTCGTTCTGCTGGGGGCTACTGGCAGCTTTGCAGAGGACCTTCAGGTGGGTTTTGTGCCATGGTGTACGCTTAAAGCGTGAGAATCAGTGGAAGGCCCCTTCTGAGTCCTGTTGAGAGCCACCTGGCAACTCGTAGCCACTTGCTCACCATCACGCAGTGGCACAGAGCAGTGACCTGTTGTCGTGGGGTGATTGTGCCAGTCTGCTCCTATTTCGATGCCTCCAGGAGCATTCCCTGCATTTAGCTTCAATCTCCCAACACCACGCTGTTCTCTCCAACTTGCACTTCCCTTTTTCGAGCCATTTCTCATTTCAGGCTTAAGAGGATAAGGATCGGTGTCTGTGGTAATTGGATCTCTTCTCTCTCCCACTTTTTTTCCTGCAGTCTTCATGGAATAAATCAGCTAACCAGCCCTGGACAAACAGCATAGCCCGATACGGGGACGCTATCACAAAGGAGCCTCTCTCTGCCGTGAACGGATCACTGAAGCTCCCTTCCAGCGCAGGACAAAAGCTTTTGTTACAAGCTCTGGTTTACGATGCCGTGTTGGTGGGTGTCCTTTGGTTTATTGGCTTGTGCATTCTGATGTGGTTTTCTCCTTTTTCCCCATCTCCCTTTCTCCTTTTTGCAGCAAAAAGGAGAAAATATTTTCTCCTGAGCTGGCTTTAGTTCGCTGCTCACGGGCTTTATCTCTTTCCTGGGTATAGGAGCGTATGCCAGTGAGACGGATGGGATTTGAGTAAAAGCGGCTTGTTTTGTTTTTTTTCCAAGCATCTCTGAAAGCCTCAGCTCTCCCCTCATCTCCTCTCTTGATTGAAGCCACCCCCCAAGGGCCTGCGCTGAAGAGGGATGGAAAAAAAACAAAAGCTGAAAAGGGCTCAGGCCTTTGGGTGGTGGCCAGAGGGCTCAGGGAGCAAGGTTGTGGTAGTCCTGGTTCCTGAGGATCTGGAGCCAGGCACCAGCAGTCTGCTCATGAGCTAGGAGCTGCAGTGCTCAGCACAGAGGTGTTAAGATCTGCAGCGTGCTCGTCTGAAGAAGGAATTGCATTTTTCCCTGTGGCAGGAGTCAAAGATCGAGGGCTGATTTGAACTCCTCCAGACAGGGTAGAGCAATTCCCACTGCACTTATCATCCTTCTGTGGGTGTACGGCCTGGGAAGAAGTGCTCTTTCTGGTATTGCTTCATGGGAATAAATGTGTACGACTGTGTTTGAGAGTCTGTGCGAGGATCAGGACGTCTGGTCCACCTCTGCAAAGCAAGCTGGTACCTGCTCAGGCTGCCTGTACCAGAATTGTCTGGGTGCTGCTTTAAAAAGCTCACCCCCAACAAATTCTTCCAAGCAACCCACCTATGTTTTCTTCCTAGATAGTGGTGTGAAAATCAATTATACGCAGGATGTAATTAACGTTGTGGATAGAGTTAAGACAATGTTTTACAACCCAATTACGGGGCACTGTTTACAGCACAGCTTACCCATCAGAGTTTGTCAACAAAGAAGGAAAAGTGTTAAAATATGTAAATGATGCACAAAGTTGGCTTCAACAGCAAGCACAAATTACACTTGGGATGTCTCACTTCCATACTCCGAATTGTCTTCTTCCTGCTAAATCACACGGCGCAGAATCTGAGTGCTGATTGCCTGAGGTGCCCTTCAGGAACTTCCAAAATAGTTTGACTGATGAATTATTGAGTGGCGATCAGATGAATTATTGAATGATAAGCAGAATGGCCTGCTTGTGAGCCAGATTTCTGCAGACCCAATAGCCTGAACTATTGAAACTGCGGAAGAGAACTGATTATTTTAAACCAAAAAGGTGAAGGGAGCCCTGGAATCTACTTGTGGTTCCTTGTCATGAGCTGTCTCAGCAGCCAATTTTCTCAAGTGCTGCCTGCTCGCCTTGTAGAAATCTGGCTGTTAATACAGAAATGGACTGGTGAGTTTTGAAAATTGTTGTCTTTGACAGAGGCTTGGAGAAATGGTTGCTTCAGCCTGCCAAGAAACCTGGGGCGTATCGCTCCCTTGGGACTTGCTTTCCCAAATGCGAAGTAGGAATAATGATCCCGAGATGATTTGAGATGCTTCTTAAGGCTTCAGCTCTGAAAAACATATCAAGATAATGCTTAATAGTAGCATGTGTACATCCCATTGCACTCTGTGGGATTAAGAAAACACCGCATGTTGCAGTGCGTGGTAGGGTCACAGCCTCAATTAATTTACTTTGCCTTTTAATTATTTTTCCCCTTTCTGATAACAGAATGAAGCAAAGAAAAGCCACCCCCCAGCCAGCCTCCACCAAGTGGAAGCAGAGGTCATCGTCCATTCTGATTTTTCAGCCTCTGACAGAGACTACGACTCCCAGCTGCACGCCCTGGACACTGAAGAGGCAGAAACAGAGGAGCAGGAGCCTGAAGAGTTGCCCTCTGGCGAGGTGGCTCCTCCCGGCTCTCCCAGCGCCCAGCAGGATGCTGGCCAAGCGTTGGATGGCTCCCGGGGCAGTTCTGAGGTTCAGACCCAGGAGGAGCCATTACACAGCGCCAGAGAGACTCCCAAAACTGAGGCCGTTCGCGTCCCTGGGCTCACCAACGGCTTCCACAGGCACGGGGAAAGTCTGGATTCAGTGGAAAGTGGAGATTCGGACTCCATCCAGGAGTGCAGGGGGGACGTGCGGCCGGTCAAGTGCCAATTGCTTTCCGTGGCCCTGGAAGAGGCCCCCCTGTGTAATAACTCTGGTTTAAGCAGTTCGTCCTCAGCATCTGAGAACATGGCATGTGTCCACAATCACTGAAGAGTTAAACTGATCTGATTTTGATCATGGGAGAGCTAGAAGCACTACAAAGGGCCTGTCCCCGTGAGGTACCGCGTGCCCAAGACTCGCTGGACCCAGCGGGAGCTGAGGAGGCTCAGCATCTCACCGGGACGGGGCTAGGACCTGTCAGCTGTACATAGCGCCTTCAAGAAACCAGTAGGTAGAAGGAGAAGGGCCCAGCTTTCTTCCCGCTGAAGCTAGTGAGTAACTTGGTGTTCGTGGGAGCAGGACTGAGCCGTCTCCAAAGTCTGACCCAGCACCAGGGCTAGGACGCAGCCTGCTGCGCTGAGCCGCTGCGGTCCCCTCGCTGCGGTCCTCGAGGCGCCCAGCAAGGCTCCTGCTGCTGCTGGCACGAGGCAGGGTGCACCGGGCGCTTCTCCTGCACTGTCTGCTCGCCAGGGAGGGCCTTGGCACTGCCTTCTGCCTCGCCGTGTTGGGATGAATTCTGTTCGGAGTCCCACAAGGGGGTGGAACCAAGACAAACAGATGCCGCGAGCTGTAACCACCAGCCTTTTCTGCCCTCCCGTGGTTAAAAGGATTATAAGGCTCTCTTTGTACGCTACCACAGTAACTATTGCTAGCAGGCTGATGTAGTGGCCTTTTATTACACACTCTACGAGTGCCTCTAACAACTTGTACTATATAGAACCTTCTTCAGTGTCTGGGTCATTTCACCAGCCCGGGCTTGGTTTTACGTAGGTTCTTGTACCTAATATTTTAGGTACACATCTGTCCTTTTAATGTACAACATGTATTTTTATTTCCTTGGAGCATCTTTATATTATTTAATTTTATAAAGTGGAGTAGTGTGTGGTATAGAGTAGCATTTTTACTACTTCTCTCTCTCTTTTTTTTTTTCCTCCCTAACAACACAACTACCTCATGTCTGTTGGAGAAAAAAAAAGCAGTAAATCTACTCTTTTGTTATAGTCCATTATAGGTTTTAACTTATTCTTATACTGCCTTTTTCTAAAGAATATGTTTGCACTGGTTGTTGACTATTTTTATTGAATAGCGCTGCAGAGCTGATGTCTATCTTGGTTTGTTTCTAAGTATTGCTGGAGGAGACATTCCCTGCAGCTGGAGAGTTGGGCTGTGTGCTCTGTAGGACTCTGTTTTGCAGGAGCTGGCGAAAGGAGGCTGCTTCAGCTGGTGGGATGGTGGTCAGCCTTTCTCTAGAAGTTTATATTAGCAAAGATGAAAAAACACCAATTAGAAAATCAAGCTGTGATCTAGGGGAAAAAAGAACCAATTGCAAAAGTAAATTGTGATCTCGGGGACATGTCTTTCTGTGCCCAGGTGGAGACACCTCAGCTGTTTCTGATTTTTCAGAGAGCAGCTCTCAGCCTCCCGTGAGCTGTAGACCCGCTAAAGGCTTTGGATGAACAGGTGATAATTTCTAGTCACCTCTGAAAATCCTGGCCGAAGTACTTTTTAAGACCAGAACAAAATCAAAGTGAAGTCCTCAAGTCCTTGTGCTCACACTGCTAGGTCCAGGTTTATTAGAGATAACGTTTGACAAACATCCTGTGACCCTTCCTTGCTGACACCGTTGGCTTGCTGCTGCCGTGTCTCTCAGCCTGGCCTTCAGGTGGAGGGTGAACTCCTCTGGCTGTCCTTTAGCCTGTCTCTGCCCTGTTCCAGGGTCGTGGATTTTGACTGTGAACACTGTAGATGGACTCCTCGGGGGTGATAAGGATTGTTAATTCTGCTCATGGGGTGTTTGGTAAATGTTCTGCCTTCCTGAGGGTTCAGAGATCTGGCCATTTGTTAAAAGATAAAATGAGGGTAAAGATTCCCAGTTGGCGTTGCTCCAGCTGGTGTTTGGTATCTTGAGGAGTCTCAGAAATGCTGAGACTGAGTCTCAGAGTCACCAAGGCTGTGTGTGGCATGGAGACTGGAGAGCAGTGCCAGCGAGCAGGCCAGGCAGGAGCTAGTGCATGGAGCTAGAAAGCCAAGAAATGATAACTGGGCAGAGGAAGTGCATAATTAACCTCCAGAACTCACTGCCACAAGACTTTGAGACTAACGACTTAGCAGGGCTGCAGATAAGACAGTGAAGTGTTATTGCAGGCAATGAGGGCAATTCACAGTTCTTTGGGAGCGGATGCAATTGCAGAGGTATAAACCCTCAGCTGGGCACTATCAGGCCCCAGCTGCGGAGGGTGGGGGGAGAAACTGGACCTGAGTTGCTGTTAGTTTTATGGAAGGGTCCTTGTCCTTCCCCAGTGACAGAGCAGACCCTGTAGAAGCCACATTGCTAACTGTGATGTGCAGAAAGTGGGGTACAGACGTGGGGTAAGCATTGCAGATCAGCCTGAAATCCCTTCCTGCCTGTCACTGAAGCAGGCACAGCGTGGCAGCATTCCCCTGGATCATCTGGGGCCGATCGTGAAACCTCCACGTTAGTTGCGTGCTGTGAGAGCAGAGAGCAGGCCCTTCTCCTTATGCACCACAGAAACAGTTTTGTGTCCCCACCTTGAAGCTGCTTCTGATCTCGTTCCACCTCAGTAGATTTTACCAGGGCACAAAGCTGGCACCATTTGGATGTCCCGGCGCTGTGGGGGCAGTGGACTGGAGTGCCAGAGCTCAGCTGCAGAAATCAGGGCCGTTCCCTCACACCAAGAGATGCCAACAGCGAGGCTCCGTACGAGCACTGTGTCCATGCAGTGTCCGGGGGCCTTGGTGCCCTCATTTGCTGCAGCTCTGCCCCAGGGCCCTCCTGTCCCGAGCACGCGTAGGACTGGGTTAGAAATGAATGGAAGAAGACAGACAGTACACACGTGATGTGTAAAGCTGAAGCAACCAGTGCATATATTTTTTTATCATGAAATAAGTAGCTTTCTTGCAAATTTCTCACAGACACTCAAGCTGTTGATACCTTTAATTACCCATCACACTTAATATATGTTCCTACGCATCAGGCTCCCTTCCCCCTTCCCTTCCTTTCAGTAACACTAAAGATTATTGCTAGTCAGCTTTTTGCCGGTGTATATTGTTTTACATTGTTAAAATGTCAGATTTGTCTCACTGGCATAATTTTGTAGTATTAATGTTGCCATTTGGCTACACAACTGTATATTTCCCATGCTGCTGTGAGAGTCACAATTCTTATTCCTTTACTTCTTTTAAATCCCTGCTACATGAAATACATGACTCAGCTGAGGATCTCCACTCTTTGATTTCCTACTTAACAGACAATAAAGTTCTGGTTGAAATAGTTAAAATCAGATAACTTATAACCTAGGTTCTGAGAGTTTTTTTATGTTACTAGCCTAATAATCCTGAGATCAGCCCATGAAACATGCTGTATAAGAAAACAACCACTTCAGTACATTGCTATATATGTTTTTGGTCTCATTAGAAATAGATGTCTTGAAGGGATCATTTTGTCTTTTCTAATCAATACCCTTGTTAGAAAAGAGGGCTTTAGTCCAGCAGAAATCCACCATCTCGTTCTGTTACTGTATTCCCTCGATAATATTTTAAAATTAAATTTCATTTAACTTTCTACACAGTGCATAAGGACGTGTAACCAGAACTTGATCTTGTTTGAAGATTGTGTCTGTATTTGGTTCCATGCTGTACTTAATTATAACTTTCTTTCTTCAGAGACTGTTCTTACTCCACGAATACTCTTTAGTGTTAAAGTGTAAGAAGACATTGTCCTTATATTCCTTAACTAATGGATTATTAATAAAATATTTTAAAAAAACAGTGGAATTTGTCTCAGGAGTCAGTCTGTTACAGCTCTCAGAGAGAAAGTTGCTGCGGAAGGTTCATCTTGTAACTTTGGAGCGGCTGGGCCCTGGGAAATGTGGTTTTAATGCTTACTCATTTCTCAACTGTTGAACTGATTCCTAGAAGAAAAAAACAAGTCCAGTTTTGTACAATGTCTCGTTGGGGATTTTTATGGGGAAAATAAGCAGAAGCATCAAGCAAAGAAATGGTGAGACCTCTCCTAGATGGTGCAGTAGGTTAAATACTCAGTGGCTTGTGTCCAGCAAGATTGGCAAGAAGATGTCTGGCGGTGCCTGAGGACACACTATTAACCTCCCATGCGTCTCCCTTTCTTCCTAGGATGCATTCCCTACTTGAGGAGATGGCTTCCATTATTGCTTTATGCTGCCAGGACTATGGGGCCATAAAATCTCATTTTATCTGCATTATAGAGGTAATAAATCTGCACTTAGCGTAGTGTTCGCTGATAGTGGTTACAGGGAACTCTGTCAAACTGCCGAACTCTGATGAGTTTTTCTCTTAACGACAGGTAACAAGCAAGGAAGGACCTTTGTGGGGGGTATGACTGCACGCACCCCACATCCACCTCAGTTCACAGCATGTGATGCTTGCAGGAGGCTGCCGAGGGGGCACGGTGGGGCAGCACCTGGATTAACAGAGCAGAGGGACGGGTGGACAGAGCGGTTACAGGGGAGCTGGGACTACGGAGGACTGGAGATAAGAGATTTGTTTGCTTTTCATTCCCTTGGCAGTATTTATTGCCGTGCTGTGATGCAGCTGGCAATATCCTCATACTGGGCTCGAGGCTCCTGTGGTCTCAGGTAGCTCAGCAAGGGGCTGGAAGGCAACGCACCCTGCTGCAGCGAGGTGGCCGGGGATGCTCCACAGCTGCTCCCATCGCACTCTGGATACCGACTGGGCTGGGAGCAATGTGTACCTTAGTGGTTATAAAGCCTCTCCCAGGATCTCCAAACAGCAGCGTGCCCCCCCGCTGTGTTTTACAGCCATGCCCAAGGGAGAAAGGTCTCGCCAAGGACGGACAGTGACGCCATCTCCTCGCCTCTTTGCAGCGATGACACTTCTGTCACACAGCCAGGGCTGGTCCCAGCCCTGAGACTGGATGCCAAAGGGTTTCCACTGGGAAAAGCGGCTTCCAGAAGCATGTCCCAGTGCTGCAGGGTGCCCCAATTTTGGCTCCTCTTCCCAATACTGACCACAAAGCAGATGCTAAAACCCCACGTGTGCGTACGTAAGTGAAAAGCTCCCAGGCTGTTAGCAGACAGGGAAGCCACAATTACACATAGAATAATAAATGGAGTGGATTCAGACAGGTTAATCTCCTGCTTCATCCTCTGAAACTACTAATGGTGTCTTGGGGACCTCAGTCTGCAATTAATTGGTGTAAATCAGGAGCACTGTTGGAGCTAATGGAAATTCGCTGAGCAAGGGGTGAGAGAAGCCCCGCGAGGCTGGCTCTCATGGAGGATAACCTTGTGGGGAGGGTCAACAGATGGATGGACCCCTCTGCAGGAGGGAGGATGGAGGGATGAACCCCACACTGCCTCAGCACAGGCTGGGCACCTCCATGCTGCAGCTCTGCTGTTTTTCAAAAGTTTCTTTCTTTCTGCTCACCGTGTGATAAACAAATTCCTACAACCAATACAAAGCAACTTTTTAGCCTTCGTAGTTTACAGAGGAGCACAGAATAATGTGAGTGCTCCAGATTCCTGTCCTCAAGTAAGTCTAAGAAGAGCCCCAAACCTGCATTTTTCTTTAAAAAAATATCATGGTGAGTCCCAAATCTCATCCCACCCAAAATATCAGGTGAGTCCCATTGTTTGGCAGAACCACACCTGTGACTTTTGAAATTGACACTAATGATGTCATTTGCACAATGTGGGCTGAATTTAGAGATGCTCTGAAGAGATAGTTATCTACCCCTGCTCCTGAGTCCTGCCACTGCCACCCAAGACGTTGCCCATGCATAGGAGCAAAAGCATCCAAAATCCGTAGTTCCTGGGGGAACAAGCCCCATAAAGCACACTGTGCTTTGTTTCTCTTGGAGTTACTGATCCTGACAAGCTGTCCTTGGGGCCAGTTGGGCTCTGGAGCCTGCTCACCATGCTGGTGGAGTCCCTGGAGCTGCTACAAGCTCACGATGGCTGCTCGTGATAAATGCTTGCGTGGTGGCAGCCAGGAAGACAGCTGGGGAACAGGAGCAGAGTTTGCGCAAAAGGTCAGGGACAGCGCAGAAATTCAGATGTTACCGAGAGGCCAACAGAGCCAGTTCAGCCCAGAGCAAATTCTTCCCTCTACTAAATGAGCAAACCTTTAATGTGGAGCAGATGCAGTGACGTCTTCTTTCCTCGCTAGCTGACTCCACCACGCTCAGAGTGTACCATCAGGAGAGCCAGGCATTGCCTGTCTTTGCAAAAGGTTTTTATCAGGCTTCTGGATAGGTTTGCAGGGTTAGCAACCTGGTACATCAAGCTCTGGTCTTGTTCTGAAAAGAGAAAAGAGTTACCATCCAACTCTAATATTTTTTTCCCCTCAAACAACACAAAAGGCTTTGAGCTGTCATCAAAGGGATGATTTTGCTGCTGTTGATGATGTCAGGGAGTTGTGTTTGTGGGATAACATCAATAGGGAACGGCTACGGCTGCAGGGCTGGACCCTGCCCTCACCCTCTGCATCGGTCCTGGACACCATTTCCAACAACGGGTCCCTCTGAGTGGTGACAAGCAGGAGCGAGACCCTGAGGCAGACATGAGGAAAACAGCCCCTGCCATTAGCACAGGCTGTGCTGGCCAGCTGGGACCCATGAGGGGAGAACTGTGAGGGGAGATATGTGAGGAAGACCTCCCAAAAAAGACCCGTGAGGGGACAACCGTGAGGGAAGACCACTTAGAGGTCCATGGTGCAGTCCTGGTGAGGGGAAACTGGTGATGGGGGACCCATGAGGGGAGACCCCTGAAAAGAGAGCTCTGAGGGGACACCCATGAGGAAGATCCCTTAGAGGAGATCCGTGAGGCAGCTCTGGTGAGGGGAGAATGGTGATGGGGGACCCATGAGGGGAGATTAGCAAGGGGCCAGGGTTGAGGGGAGACCCATGAGGGAAGATCCCTCAGAGGAGGTCTGTGAGGCAGCTCTGGTGAGAGGAGAATGGTGATGGGGGACCCACGAGGGGAGACCCCTCAGAAGAGACCTTTGAGGGGACACCCATGAGGAAAGATCCCTCAGAGGATGTCCATGAGGCAGCTCTGGTGAGGGAACAGTGGTGAGGGGACACCCATGAGGGCAGACCCCTCAGAGGCGATCCATGCAGCAGCTAGCAAGGGGGAGACCCACGAGGGGTCCCCCCCAGACCCCACACAAGACGGGTGCTGAGACACCCCTCACTGACACCGACTCCCACCCGCACTGCTGCCTCCCCCCGGCCAGGAGGGACATCCCCAGAGCCCTGAGAGTCCCTGAGCCGTGACAACCCCATCCCGGCCGGCCCCATCGCGGCGCTGCGGGCGGCTACACAAGATGGCGCAAGGCGCTGCCCGCCCCCGCCCGCCGGCGGCCCCGCTCCCTCAGCGCCGCCCCCCCGGCCCCCTGCCCGCCCGCCCGCCCGCCCGGCGCGGCGGCGTGCTCGCACGGAGGGGAGCTGCTCCGAAATCCGCTTTTTGCCTTTTTCACCCTTTTTTTTTTTTTTTTTTTTTCTTCTCCCTCCTCCTTTCTCAAGCGGAGGGAGGATCTCCGCCTCGCCTCCCGCCCCGGCTGCTCCCTCCCCGTGGGGCGCAGGGAGGCGAGCCCGCCCGGGATGCCATGGCTCCGCCGGGCTCCGCGCTGCCCGCCTGCCTGCTGGGACTGCTGCTGCTCGCCTGCCGCGGAGGTAAGGGCTTGGGGGACCGGGAGCCATCCCCACTGATCCATCTATCCGTCTATCCGTCCCCTTTCGGGCAGCGGGGCCACCCCACGCGCAGCCCCGACCCTAAACCCTGCTTGGGGTCCCAACCCACTGGGTCCCAACCCGGTGGGGCCAAGCCTCGGGCTCCGAAAGCTCCGGGTGGTGAAGCGTGGAGGTGCCCCACAGCCCCTCATCACCCGTGGCATCCCCCTGTGGGATGGGGTCACCCTTGCTGGAAGCTGCCCCGGGTGGGTGAGGCGTTGGAGGGCGATGGTGG
Organism: Anas platyrhynchos; assembly: GCF_047663525.1. Taxonomy (NCBI): domain Eukaryota; kingdom Metazoa; phylum Chordata; class Aves; order Anseriformes; family Anatidae; genus Anas; species Anas platyrhynchos. Next base: position 22,387,944 of record NC_092597.1, on the reverse strand, counting down.
CGGCTGTGGGGACCGCGCTGCCTTCAGCCACCAGGCAGGGACTTGGAGGTTGTGTGGCGTTGGCCTGGCTTTGGGTCCATGCTTGGAGAGCCCACACGAAGCCATCGGAGACAGTACCCGCTTGGATGAGCCGCCTTGAGCAGCGGGAGGTGGTGGCTGCCCAAGGGATTTTGGGCTGAGAGCTGCCAAACCTCCAAGCATCGAGCTCACGTAACGCCCGGCTCCGCTCCTTCAGCCCCAACCTGTGGTGACACCATCCACTGGACCAGGGCCGAGCTACGAAATCATCAAAGGGGATTTTTTTTCCCCAGACCTACCAGCCCTGCTGATAAATCGCCGTGTTTTCGCCCTGCTTAAGTACGGGGCTGATCGGAGAGGGATGCTGAGGCAGCCGCTGTGCTGTAGCGAAATATTCCCGTGCCTCCTGCCCTCTCTCTGCTTAGCAGCCTGATAAAGAAAAGCAGGAATTGTTTTAAAACCCTACGAGCAGCCCAGCAGGGTCAGAAGGAGGAAAGTGTGCGTTAGATTAATGAATCGGAAGGTTTGCTGCCTGATGCAAGGGGGGTTTAAGGAACGGGGCTGGGGGCTCTTCCCATAATAAACCTCGCCACGTGCTGCGTGGCAGCCGGTGAAACTCGGGGAACAGAAGTTGGCCACGGATCGCTCTGCTCTATTTTGGGGGGAAAGGTGGGGAGAAGGAGGTTTTGAAAGCAAAACTTGGATGAGCTGAGTGCGTGCCTGCTGCTGTGGGAACTGCCTCGCGTGCTCCTTCACGCTGCCGCTGGGCAAGGCAGTGGCTGCGGGCTCGGGGGGTGTTTCTCTGGCCCCGCTGCTGACCTGCTTGGCTGAGCTTTGAAAGTTTTTCTGCTCTAAGGTTTCCCCCCTGCCCTCGATGGGTTTATTCACCGTAGGTGTGGTTAGCGGCAGCCTAACGGTGTCTGTGGGCTCTGCTGCATTTAATGAAGCCCCCGCGCCGATGTCAGCCAGCGCCGGAGCAGGGGATGGATGGGGACGGATGGGGATGGATGGGGATGGATGCTGTGCTTTGGGGACAGATCCTGTGCTCTGGGGACGGATGGGGACAGATCCTGTGCTCTGGGGACGGGTGCTGTCCCTGTCCATGCAGGATGCTCGCTGCCCTGCTCCTCGGGACGTGGCATTCAGCTCCCACCCGTGCCGCTCTCCCGAAGCGCAGGCATGGGAGCTGCTCAGCAGCGAGACACTATTTTCTTTTCTTCTTTTTTTTTTTTTTTTCTTTCCCTTTTAATTTCCTGGAGCTCTTTGTTCTGGGCAGTGGACAGCTTTTGTCTGTTATTGCTGAGCCCGGCATTCAAAGGCAGGCACAGGGATACCAGAGGCTCCCGGCTCTGCTCAGTAACAGCCTCGGAATTAAGCATCGTCATTTATATTTAAGTAGGCTTAACTTCTAAATTATTGAAGCCCTAAGCTTTCACTAATTCCAGCTCTGCGTGGCTCTGTGCTCTTGTTTCTAGATTAAAAAAAAAGTAATAGTAAAAAATAAGATTGCCATCTCCTAACCCGGTGTAATACCCTCAATTTTTTCTTCGTATACCTAGAGGTTTTCTGGCGTCGCTTCCCCAGGAAAGCTCAAAGCTGCTGTATGAAATTCAAGCCCGCTTTTGGGCTCTGCCTCTCTTGGGGGGGTTCGACAGGAGGAACTGGGGGAGCGGTGCTGGGTGCGAGCGTGCCGCCGCCGTGCACGCGTCCGCCGGGGCCACCGCCGCCAAGCTTCCCGCTGGGAGCACTGAAAAGGTGCCCGAAAGAAAGGGAGAGAGGGCAGCTTGGTCCCCTCCCCATCCTCCCTGCCACCCCCCGGCACGGGGAATTGAAAATCCTGAGCTAATCATGTCGCTCCTCTTCTGATGACCTGTCAGGCTCTGCGCTGGCACGGCACGAGCCCCCGTGCTCGTTTTAAGGGCTGGCAGTGGCAGGGGGTCCCCGGTCCCAGTGACAGCCCAGGTCCCCCTCCCTTCTTTCCTGCTCCAGCCTGGTTTTAGCTGAGCACCCCACTGCAACCAGCCCGCCCTGGGCCAGCGTGGAGCAGCTCAGCAGCAGAATCTTTGGGCAGAGAGCTGCAAAACTGCTCTCACGGCGTGCGTGCAGATGAGGAAACCTCTCGCCTTCCCTTCTGCCTGCGTGAACTTTCTGTGGCTTTCCTCCTCCTGCAGGGCTGTGTCATGGTGCTGGAGCAGAGCTCACGCTTCATTCCCTAGCCTGTGACAGGGCTGAGGCAGAAGATGCTTTCCTCCGTGCCCCCTTCCCCCAGCCTTTATTTCTTCGTGCTTTGCGCCCCTGGGCTTCTGCCCCCGGATATTGTCCTTTTATTTGATCTGACCAAACAACACAGGAGCCCCCCTCTGCAGATCAGGAATCGCCATCTACATCAATAACGTCGGGCAGGAACAGGAATAGTCCGTCCAAAATTACTTTGAAATCACAAACTTATTTGAACTTTACTGGAGCTTTTAGTTTTACAGAGTTTCGAAACCAATAAATTACGTAGCAGGGCTCATGAAAACCTACCCGGGTCCGCTTATCCAAAAGAATATGCAACATTTTGCTTTTGCAAGAAAATAAAAATAATTGTTTACACATGTTCAGGAGTCGTTGGCGAGCATATAAAACGGATGGTTAAGGAGGCGAACATGTCAATAATTGCACTTTAAGAGAAAAGAGAGGCAAGCGAGTGAGCGCACCGCGCTGGCCTCGCTCTTATCTCCGATGTCGCTGCTGCGTCGCGCCCTCTGCTCGAGAGGAGCCCGGTCCCTTAATAACAACCCAGCCTCGCTCCCGCGGTGGAAATTTAAAACCCGAGTTTTAAGGCAGAGTCGGGGATTTGCTGCCTTTTTATTGTTTTTTTGGGCACGTGGTGAAGCTCGCTGCGAGCCGGGAGGACGCGGGCTGTGGCGGGTGGCGTGCAAAGATGCTGTTGCACGAGGATCTTTGCCTCTTGAAACCCAAACGTGCGTGAAACGGGAGAGAAGTGCGAAGGGGATGGCTCTGGTTTTGGAGCTAGCAGGTTTTTGCTTCTGGTTTTGAAGCTAGCTGCCTGGGGAAAGCTCTGGTTTTAGAGCTGGCAGGGACCCGTGCTTCCAAGTCGCAGGACGGGAGGTGACGGGGCAGAGGGAAAGGCAAGCGAAGGGAGGCAGCTGGGAGCCTTGGAACCCCTGGCTGAGAGTTTCAAAGGTTTTAACGTGCACAGAAACTCTTCTTCCTCCAGAAGGACCTTGCCTTTCCTTCCCTTGCTCACCAGGCAGTCCTGCCCCCAGCACTCAAGCCGAATTTCCAGGGCGATGCGATGGGGCTGCAGATTTTTGGCTGCGGGGCGCCAGCCCTGCACACAGCATTTCCCTTCTCGGCCGCTTTTTTTGCCGTCCTGGCGCACGCGGCGCTTTCCTGCTCCGTATTTGTGTCGCTGATGCCGTCTGCGGTGAGGCTGTGATCTGGTCAGGGCTGCGAAGCACGTGGGGAATGCAAACAACAACGCGTCCTACGCTCAGGCTGCTGCCCCTCTGCCTCGCCCTGCACGGAGCTACCGTGGGCAATGCCATCAGAAAATGCTCTGTGCCCTTTGCAGCCTCACCGAAGGGTTTCTCCCGGCTTGATTTAGGGCCGGGGGAGCCCACGAGGGCTCGCAGCTCGTCCTGGAAAAGGGTCTTTGTGCTGGGAAGGCTTCCTGCTTCCGCGCCGTGTTTAACGAGCGACCTCCTGGGATTTGCCCGGTCTGGTCTCAAACATCTGAAAATTATTTGGGGCCGTTTCTCTGCCTCTTCGGGCTGCGTTTGTTAAAACCTCGGCATCAGGTGGCCGAGAGGGAGGTTGTCCTCACAAAGCCTCCTGCAATCCCCTCGCGAGTGGATGTGGTTTATGCGCCCTGATGGACAAATCGCTCCGTATAACCCCTGCCCGAAAGGAAAGGGACTAAAATAATCGGAGCTAGAAAACTTTTTCTATCATTTTTCTGGATGCCCTAAAGAGCCAATTCGCACTTCTCTGCAGTGCTCTTCTCCTTAGGGTCTGGGTCAGCCTGGAGGAGATTTCAGGCTGCTTCCTTGTGCTTTTGATTGCAGCAGGACCTTGGTGGAGGCCAGGCTCGCCGGCGGCTCGCTGCTGATTTATGCCGCGTGACGCTGGGAACAAACACGGTAAATCAGGAGAGGGCGAGCACGACCCCGCTGCCCGCCACAGGCTGCTTGCAGGAGGATGCCGGGGTGATGCGAGAGGAGCTGGGGCTGCTGGCGGCTCCTCGCCGAGCTGGGACGGGCAGCGAGGGCCTGGCTGCTCCCACCACGTCTTGTTTTAATGACCCACATGCTGCTGGGGCTGAGGGGTGCAGGAGGACGAGCCCGGGTCCTGCTCGGGGTCGGTGAGATCACTGCTGTGTTTGTAGGAGAACAGGATGGGAAGCCAAAACCGAATGGGAAAGGCCAATGCTAGGCTATGAGCAAGTTCTTTTGAAGCTTTGAACATGAATCACAGTGTCAAGTAAAAAATAATTAAACTTTTTTTTTTTTTAAATGTACTTCAAAGTGTCTTTTAAGCTTCCCATTAATTCCAAGTTCTTTCTCTCAGCGCTAAATAAATCTCTCGGTTCAAAAGCCCAAGTGCTAATTGGTTTCTCTGAGTATGCCTGTCTGCGTGATCAATAGGGGCAGGAGTTTTTGTTAAATATTTGCACGTATAGCCTCATACTGTACTGCTTGGGGAGATGGTAAATGTTTCTCCAAAGGAGACTTGTAGGATGAGGATCCCAATAATTTTCTCGTGGCCTTTCTGTCACAGCTCATAACGCTTCCTCCCTCCGTCCCGCTGCAGAAGTGAAGCAATTTTCCTTCGTGCGCTGCCTGGTGCAGCCTGAGAGGAGCTGATCCTGTCCCTGCGTGGCACCCCTGTGCTGGGCAGGCAGTGCTGGGAGCCTCGGAGCCCTCCTGGAGGTGCCCAGGACGTTGTGTGGGGTGAGGCAGGTTTGGGTACGCAGCCGGGGCTCCTCGTGCCGCCGTGAGCGCACGCGGCCTCAGTGGTTTCCTCTCCCTCACAATTAATTGTGCTTTTACTGTTTCCATGTGCCATCGGAGTGTCACTGACTTCCAATTTCATCATTTCTGCTAGCTGCAATCAGATATTTGTGCTCAGCCACCCTCCCTGTCCCTTCCACCCTCATCATCCCACAGAGGTAGGGATCTGCGTTTGGGGTCCGCCTTGGGGACCCGGAGCCCCACGGTGCCAGTCTTGGGAGGCCAAACCTCAGTGTCCCTGTTCGAAGCCCAGTCCTTGAAAACCATTTTTGGTGTGAGTAATCCCAGGCAGTGGCATTTCCCAGCGTGGTTAGGGCCAAAGGGCTGCAGGGGGATGTTTAGGAAGGGAGAAGGAACCTGTAAGGTGCCCTGTTCCTACTGTACCTTGCACCTTGTTTTCTCCAGAGCAGCTGTGCACAGACCATAGGTTGGGGGTTTGTGGGCCAGTTCCTATTCCTCTTCCTCCTGGTGCATAGCACTGGGTGATGCAGCATCCCAGAGCCTCAATTTTTCTCTTTTTTGAGGAAAATTTCCAGGAACGTGACGCCGCACCCTGTAAACTTTGCAGAGTGGGACACCGAGGCCCTTGAGGACCAAAGCGGAGATGTCCAAGGCAATTTAGGATCTGTCTGCTTCATGATACAACGTAGGCAGCTTTAGGGTGTGCAAAGTGCCAGGGAAAGACTTTGGGACTTTCGAAGGGCTCTTCCCCGTGTCCTTCAGCATCGAACCCTCTGAGAAGAGGAGAAACTTGGCCCAGAGTTGGGGTGGGAAGCCCGTGGCGGGCGCGTGTCGGAGGGCCCCGCTCCTAATTACGAGCGGCGGCGCTTCTGCTGCTCGAGCAGCCCGGAGTTCGGATGCAGAGCGACTGTTTATGGAGGTAAACATGATTATCTCCAATCACGGGCCCTAATGACGGTTATTATAATGACAGCGATTGTGGGGAGGGCGTGTAATTATGTTGATTCTTCCTTTTATCGTACATCTAATAATAAGCTATTTTATCTAAGAGTCCAGGGGAGCGGGGGAAAAGACGGGGCATTTAACTCATTAGGGGTTTTTCCTGATTGCCTGATCGGTTAAATCCTGAAATCTGCTCAATTGTATCGAGGCAGAAGCCCCCCTAGGCTCTGCAGGGGGGCAGGAGGTGAGGGTCCTTACCCTGCCAACAGGGCCCCAGCACGGTGGGTGCCGTCAAGGTTCTGGCCACTTCGCAGAAAAATGCAGAGCATTCATCTAATTCCTTAATTTTTACCCTAAAACAAGAGTAATTGGTGGGTTTGTGCTGGCTGCAGTGTACTTGCAGAGAGGATGCCAGTGCTATCCCATAAAAAAAAACTGAAGTCACATTAAGCGATGGATCATCGAGCTGGCTGGAGCTCGCCTGACATTTTAAGGCTAAATGGGTTAAAAAACGTGTGCCGGAGATGTCCATCACCACGCAGGGTCTGCCCGTTCCCTGCACACTCTCATACCTCGGCAGCACCTCTGACCCGCCGAGCGCTGCCCCGGCCTCCTTTGTCTGCTCCGTCCATCTGCCCCGGCTCAGGTTGCAGCCCGTGTTTATCCCCCGTAATCCAATTTAAGTTGCCGTAGAAAGCGATGGGGGTTTACGGAAAGAAAGGAAAAAAATCTCACCGGGTTTGCCGAGCCAAAAAGACAGGCTTTTTTTAATTATTTTTTTTCCTTTTAGGCTAACTGGCTCCTCTCATCCCTCTTATTTCCACCGTGCTTTCCCCCATTACCCCAAGGCCGTGCTGTGGCTGCTGCTTGCCCAAAGACCTTGCCCACGTGCACCCCAGGTCCTCCAGCAGCCCAGTTCCTCCCGAGTTGGTCCCCTGGAGCCCATGGATGAAGGAGAAGCTTTACCACAGGGCACAACCTCTGGAAGCCTCCACCCATGGGTGGCTGTAGCACAGGAGAGCAGCTGGAGGCTTTCTGGGGGTTCATATGAAATCCTAATTTTCTTACTCTCCGGGAATTTCCTCTCTGTTGCTCATTTTGATTAAAAAAATCGCCTCCATCCCTGCGTTCACACCCTGCGGATGTTTGTATGGCTCCTGTTGCTCGGTCGCTTTTTTGCCTTCTGTGTCAGCGTGCGTTTTGGGCTAATCTTTAAATAACAGCTCCCTTTCCGTCGTCTTCTGTGGTGCCTCATCATGCCTGTATGGCAAATTATACCCTAAAAAGGTGTGCTGGACCAGGTGAAGCATAACACGCCACCGTGTTTAAGCATTTTGTTGGCAAAAGAAGAAAATCAGTGCGTATCTGTGTGATGGGAGGCGAGGCTTTGCCCATTATTGGTACAGATCCCGCAATAACTGAGATTTCGAGGGCAAAGCCTTGGGAGGCAAGACATTCCCAAGGGTTTCTGTCATTCCAAAATGTTTTCCCCATCATCACCCTTAGCAGTTGGCCCTTGCTTGGTCTTGTGGACGTGTTGCTGACCCTTTCCTTCTCTCTCCTCCCTGCCTTTTAGATTTCGGCCGTTCCTCCGAGCTGGCGTTCGTGGTGGAGCCCAGCGACGACGTGGCGGTGCAGGAGCAGCCCTTGCTCCTCTACTGCCAGGTGGAGGGCATCCAGCCCATCACCATCACCTGGCGGAAGAACGGCGCCGTGATCGTGGACAGCGAGAACGCCTTTGTGCTGGCCAACGGCTCGCTCTACGTCTCCCGCTTCCAAAGGATCCGCGGGGACGGCTCCTCGGACGAAGGCGAGTACGACTGCGTGGCGCAGAACCACTACGGGCTGGTGGTGAGCAGGAAAGCCAGGATCCAGGCAGCCAGTAAGTACGGGTTTCATCCCAGCTGCACCTCCTGGGGCTACGGTGCTGTGTGCTCGGGGAGGGAGGCTTGTAGAGGGGAAGAGAAAGAAGAGCGGGGATCTGGCGTCTAATCTCTGCGGTTGTCCAGCTGTGGAAGAAGAGCTAATCAGCCTTCTCGGGGGGAGAAAACAAAAAGGCAGCTTCCAGCAGTAAATCTGTCTCGGAGGGGTGAGTTACGGTAAAGTCATGGAGTGAAATAGGCTGTGGTCCGTGGCTCTCCTGCGGTAGTTTTGGAATCCCCTCGGCTCTGCAGCACAGTCGGGCTCTGCTTGGCAGGCAGCACACCCTAAACCTTCAGCAGAGACCTTCTGAAGGTCACGGCTTCTTCCCTTTTGTTATTTAAGACAGGCAGTGTGGAGGCAGCAAGGTCTTATTTACTACCCAGCGTGGCAGTGCCGTCGGGGGCAAGGCTAACAACACCAGACAGATTGTCTGCTGGGGGAGCCTGGAGGAGGAGAGAGATGAAAATGTCAGCGAGGGAATGAAATTTAAAGGTGGGGGAGGAAGAATTATGGGGCTGGCTGCGACTCCAGCCCTGCACAGCGCCCGGCTTAGCCCCTTGCACCTGGAAACGCTGCTGCAGCCAGAGGGCTTGGCCCATTTGGGTCATCTGATGATGATTTCCCCCGTGTCAGCTCTGGTTGCAGGGCTGAGTTTGTCCTGGGGCTGCTGGCAGAGCTGAGGAGCTGTGACATGGTGGCTTCTGTCCCCGTGGTGGTGGCCAGCTTTGCCCACAGACTGTCTGCAGGCTGCGGAGGGGCAGCCACCAGCCCTTTTTGCATCGCACCAGAAGTTGCTGCTGGGTTTGATTGATATTCGGCGGGGGTGTGGGTGTTCAGTATGGCCCCGAGACCTGGCCAAACGCTGGCTTGTTAAATTAAATTTCACTGAAGTGCTCCCCGACTTGTCTGGGAGGCGACTGCCGCTCTTCTCTGTGTGCAAGCCACTTACACCACTTCCATTGTGCCTGCAAACCACACCGTGCTTTTTCGGTGCAAAACCTACAGCAAAGTTTGGGGCCAGACCCAGGGTCCCCCAGGGCTGCAGTCCCCAGCCTGGGGGGCCCTTTGGAGCGCGGCGTCCCGCTCCCCGCAGCGCTGGGGCCCGCTGGCAGCCCACCAAGGGAACACTTCAGGCCTTGTGTGCAACAATTCCCGAGCGCGTGAAGTGGCCATCTGCAAACCTAGCTTTTCAGGCGGGTAAGAAATGACATTGTCCGGGAGCCAAGGGCTTTGGGGCCGTGCCAGATTAGCAGCTGGATCCGAAACGTGGCCGTCTTGCGGCGCTAAACCTCGGAGTGCTTTTGGTGAGCGGCTCTGGGGGCTGGCTGATGCACGAGCACAATGCCAGGCTTCTCCGACCCGTGAACAGGAGACAGGAGAGCCAGAGGGGTTACCTTTGGGAGAACGGATTGTCGATAAATACCTCTGCCTCGGCTCCTGCATCAGTGTGTATGGGATGTGCTGCCTGGCCCTGAATAGTGTTTCCTTTTGTAGCTCCATGTGAATCAAATTGAGACCGGGATCGTGCTGAAAACCCTGTGGGTCCGTGCTGGCTTCGGGCTTGGTTTGTTGCCATCCCTATCAAAAGGTTTGGGTGAGGCTAGCACCAAACACGGGCACCTGGCCCCAACGCCACGTGCACCTGCTGGCAGCGGGACTGGAACAGGGATGTCGCGGGGTGTGCAACGCACGGCTCTGGTGAGACCCCGCGTGTGTGCAAGCAAAGATGAGATCTCCCAAAACCAAACCACAGCTGTACCCTTGAGCCCCCGTGTCTTGGGGTGGTTGCACGCAACTCATAGTGCTTTTCCTTGCCCCAGCTCCAGATAAGGGAGTCAAACAAGAGGAAGAGGTTAATTATCCTCGTTTTAGAGATGAGGGGACCATAGCATTGGAGCAGTGGGCTCCAAAACCCGAGCACTGAGCAGAGTAAATACTGGGGTAAAACTTCATCCCGGTGCCGAGCTCTTCTCCCCGAGCCTGACATCCGAACACAAAAGCAGAGGAGAAATAAAAACCTTTCACAAGCAACAATCCTGAAAGTTGATCAAGGCCGTGCTACTGCGGAATAAAAGGGATCTGACGGAGCCGAGCCCCTTGAGAGCCCCGCTGCACTTTTCGCTGTCTTCAAAGGCCGTGGGGCTCGTATCACCGTTACAGCCCCTGGCTTCGGGTTATTGCCTGGAATATAATCTGCTCGGCTCGGAGGAATGTACATATTTGCATTCAGGAAATGCGGGTTGGGTATCATATATTTTTTTTTTATGTTTCAAGTGTACTCAGGCGCTGGGCGTGGAGCAGAATTTAACTGGAAGATGATGCTGCGCGCAGGCTCGCCGTGTGTGCACGGGGCAGGCAGATTAGCTCGGCTTTGCAAGGAAGCCACAGGTTTGGCACAATCTGGAAACTGTGGAGCTGCAAAAATGGGCAGTTTTGCCACAGCAGTAGGTGAGCTGTATGTAAAGGTGGGGAATGGGACAGCCTGTGCTGGCAGCCCCAGCTTCCCCCGCTGCCCTAGGTGAGTCTCATCGCTCTCCTGCCTCAGTTTCCCCACGGAGTGGGTGCTTCGTAAAGTCTTCCTGCTAGAAATTGGCTTGTGACATTTCCTTAACTGCAATTCTTTGGAAATATCTGTGTTTTATCATTGGTAATCGAAGATTCTTGGCGGAGGAAGGTGGATCTTGGCTGGTTTGTGGTTTGGCAGGCCAGGCGCTAAACACCTTGATGATATTTTTGTGTCCTGTAACCTCCTTTTCAACAAGTAGGAGTGTGCAAGCAGCGTGTGCATGACTGAGTCGAGCAGAAGCCCTTGGCACTTCCATCCTCTGCTGCCTGGAGCCGTTCCTGTGCCTATTTGGGCCTTGGTGTGCTGTCAGCAGGCGGTGGAGCGCAGCATGTTGTGATCCGACCAGGTTACTGAACGCAGACCTTTCCCTGATGGCAGTTTCATAATTTCTCACAACTCTGAGCTGTTTTAATTTAAATCGCTTTGGTAGGCAGCATGTTCTCAGGTGGCAACAAGTACTGCAGTCCACTTCTTAGGAAGAGGGGCTCCCCAAAATGCAGCCACTTCTCCTCTCCTCACCACCTTTTGCTGAACTCAGCCTTCCTCCACCCCGACCGTGCTGCCTCCTGGCATTTCCAGCCTTTCTGCCAATGCTGTCATTCGACGGAGCCGGCTCCACATCCTCATAAATCACAGCCCGGCCGGTGGAGTCGGCCCCATTGATTCTATCACTCAATAACGAGCAGTTGCCACTAATTGGAAATCCCCATCACACTGGCTCTCGGGTCAGGCTCCGCACGCGTCCGGCCTGAGAGCAGCGATTGTCACCGCTTGATCTGCTGCTATTAAAAAAAAAATAAAGGGAGGTAAGTCATTTGTGTGGCTTAGATCCAGAGATATTTCATGAAGCTTGGTGAAACCAAGCCTGCTGGTACCTGAAATACTGCGGGATGTGAGAGTGAAGCTGGAGAGGTCGGGGCTGGCAAAAAAGGCGCTTTCCTTCTCGTGTCTTGCTGCAGGGCACTGCTCCGTAGCCCTGCTCGACACCACACATCCCCTGTGCCTGTTGCTGCTCCTTTACTCCCTTCTCCTTCTTCATCCTGCCCCAAATCCCATTCCCCCTCAGCACATTTCGAGGCCATCCCTGGCCTCCCCCAGGACAGGGGCTCGGCTCTGCCATTGCCCCGCAGCTCCCATCCCGGGGCTCTCCCTGCAAACACACCGAACCGTGCCCCCAGGCCAAGGGTCTCGAGGCCATTTGGAAAATATCAAAAGGGGGCAGGTCTGCTGAATATGCATGCCTGCGAGTTGTTTTCCCTCGCTAAGCTGCCCGGCAAGGGGAGGAGGTTGGGAATCGCGGGGATTTTAAAGCAGCCGAGATCTTCCCAGCAGTTCAGTTCCTCCGCGCGGAATACATTCAGGGTTTAACCTGCAGCCCCCTTTCCAGGCTCCGGGGTGGTGGGAAGAGCTGCTGAGCCCAAATAATGGCAGCATTTATAAGAGTGTAGAGACAAGAAGGAAGTCTAAAAGGATTAGGGAGAGACAAAGGGGGCTGATTATTTTATGGGTCACAATACAAGGCATTAGAGCAAGATCACAAAGGGATGTAATTACAAAAGAAGGCCATACTGGGGGGATCAAACCGGGATTAGAGTGGGAAATGTTTTTACACAGTTTTGTTCCACTCATTATGAAGTTAGCATTTGAAATTAAGGTTTTAAAAAAGGTGGCACCGGAGTTGTCCCCGAGGTATTTCCTGGGCAGTGCCACTGTTCGGATGCGGGCTCCCAGCTCCCACCGCCAAGTCACGCCGCCTGCGCCCGGCGTTGCTGCTGGTTGCTCCTGCACGCACAGCACCCGGACAAACAGCACGGCCCTGCCCCATGCTCCTGCTTCCACCGAGGGAACCCCTTTCCGCAGCTGGGAATGGGGTGGGTTTGTGAGGACAGGTCCCAGCGGCGCCAGGCACGTGCTGGAGGTGAAGGGATGCTTCGGAGGTGCTGCTGTGCTGCTCTGGAGCCGTGCTCGTGTCATTCCCAGGATCTCAGGGCTGATGTTCACTTGCACTTTGTTGCAGTTTAGCCCCAGGTGTTGTTGCACGCCAAGTTTCTTGCATCCACAATCAAAATTTGTATTTATTTTTCCCCCATTTTCTTCGCGTTTCATGCTCTTTCTTTTCAAATACTGAGGAGTGAGCCTGAGGAGCAGGGCTTAGCCTGGTACCGGTGGTGTTTCTCTGCCTCATGCCTGTGCTTTGGATGCTCCCAGCTCTCAGGAAACCCAGAGCACATCGTGGGCTTGTAGCAGCGGTTCCCAGGGGGAGAAATACCCATGAGGAATTACTAAAAAAACTAATAAAAATGGAGCGAAGCAAAAAGACAGAGAGAGGCTAGCAGGGGAGGGAAACGAGTGGGTTATTTCTCTCCATCAGCCCTTTGGGCTGCCTCCAGGACACGCTGGCTGCCGTGCTGCTGCCTCTCGCATCCCTCCTGTTGCAGCGTTTGGCCCTGCGTGCGCTGCAAAACGACTGCACGAGCCGAGGAGCTGCCGGGGGGGGGGAACGGAGAGATCTGGCTGGAAATTTTAGTCGATCTGGGGGATTAAAAGAGTTTGTCACTTACCACCCGCTGCCTTTCAGTGTCGGCGCGGAACAGCCAGCAGCCATCCTGAGACGCGAGCCCATTATAAGGCCATATTTCTCTCGGCTGCTCGTTTCTGAGCAGTGTGAGAGTTATTTAAATCTCATCCTGCGCCTCTCCGCCAGGCTCCTAGCGGGGCCGCGCCAGCCTCCGCTCCGGCAGCGTTATCTCTCATATAGAGGGGGTTTGCACTACAGGCAGCAATGTCACTTAGTCATTTACGGAAAGCTCAGGGGAAATATATCAGAAGAATTTCATTAATGGCAGCACTGTTGAGTTATTTGTCTCAATTAACTCCGGGAGCACAGCTGAGGAAGTTCTGACGTCTCCGCCGCACGCGCCCGCTCCCCGGCTCATCCCCCGCGCCCTCCGGGGGTCCCAGGGGAGCTGCTGGCCATGGGGTGGGCACGGACACCCCCACACCAGCTGTTTGTGCACCCCCCCTGCGTGCAAACTGCAGCTGGGGGCAGGCTGCTGCTGTTTCCCCTTCGCTGAGGACCCTCCTTTGATGGGGACGCGCTTCATCGGCGCCTTCGCGTCCCCGAGTGCCTGCCAGGAGGCGAATGTGGGGCCAGGGTGGTGCTTGGGTGCTCGGGTGCTGTAGGCTGGGTTTGTGCTGCTCTTTGCTGGCCAGGCTGGGAGTAGGAATTGGTTTGTGGGGGTATTTGGCTGGAGAAAACGATGCTTTTGGTCTCGTGGGTCACAGCGGGTGCCTGCGAGGTAAAGGGCCGCGGTGCTGTGGCTGCCCCAGAGCTCTGAGCCTGCCCGTAGCCGAGTTACTGAAAACAGAAATATAAATAAAGGGACATAGAAAGCGTAGAGAAAGATAAATGATTCTGTCAAGGGCATGTGTTTGGTGCTGATCCCAGCTCGCAGCTGCCCGCTGTGAGATCGGGATGCTGGGGACCCGCTTTTCGAATGTTTTGGGGTCTTTTGGTGCAGCAGTGAGATGAGGAAGGGCAGTCCTCCCAAATACCCTCTCTCAGGTGAGCCCCTGCATGGAACCGGAGCAGTTTCCCCAGGACAGCGGGTTGGGAACTGGTCCACGAGCTCCCCAGCACCGAGGTTTGCCGGATCCTGGCTCTTCCACACCAGTTTTGGCTTTGCCCTCGGCCGCAGCCCCGTTGCTGGGGAGGGAAGCGGCTCCCGCTCCTCCTAGGCACGGCATATGGTTTTCAGAGAGGTTCTTGCTTTAAACCCAATTTTACAGTTGGGTTGACTGAGGCAAAAGGAGGTCAAACGATTCGCCTGAGGTCACTCAATAAGTGGCTCAGATTAAATCTCAACCCACGACGCTGCCCGTTCCCAGCGCTGGCTGTGCCGGCCGGACCAGATGGCCTCCTGAATGCGGCGTCAAGATCCTCGGCTTTTTCTCTACCTCATTGTTCTCCATTGTGGGCTTCTGAATGCAGGACCTTGAAAGTGAGAGTCATTTGGATTCGCCGAGTCCGAGTTATTCTGTTTAATGACATGGATTTGCAGGAGAGGGCTTAGACGCGCCGCTCGGCTCCAGGGGTTGGGATTTTGCGGAGATTTACCTCTTCGCTTTGGTTTTCCTGACGTTAAAAGTCTCTCTGCTAAAATTGCTGCCTTCACCTTTCAGCTGTCCCACTGCTACCTGTGTAGATTCATCCATGGGGAGCTCTGGCCCTGGTCCTGGGGGTGATTCCCTGGGGGGTTTTGTCCCAGCTGCTGCCCCGCTCTGAGCTTTCTGTGCCTTTCCCCTGAGCTTGGCCCCGGGATGACACCAGGGGGTCAGTGCTGGCTGCTGGGGGATGCACGATGCCGTGTTCAGCTCCAGGAGGCTTCAGGCACTCGTGTTAGCCCTGGAAACACACACGGAGCTGCTGAAATCTGCCCCACGATCCTGCAGGACGGCCCACGCATTGCTCCCAACAGCAGTAGGGCCACGGATGCAGCCAAAGCAGCGTGAAAGGTATTGCTGGACAAGCTCAATCCCAACCCTTTAAACCCAGGAGCTGCCCAGGAAAGCATCCGCAGGGCTCCAAAACTTCCATGGGAACGTGGGAGGACTCCAGGATTTGTCCAGGAGGGGCGATGCTCGGGTGCGGGATCCTCCGGTGCCCCCGCATCCCTCTGCGGGGCCGGCGCCTCTCCCATGCCTCAGTAAGTTGGCACCTCCCGAGCCCGCCGTGATTAATGGTGTTTTTTTGTCAGTCCTGAGAGGCCCCCATTATGGCCCTTTGATGCTGCGTTTCGCACTTAGCACTGTCACTGAGCTCAATGACGGATTTTCACAGGTCACGGGAGAGGGACAATGGATCGGGCCACGTTTGGAAGAAACAAATGAAATTTTCCTGCAACCGAGAGCACTAATTAAGAGCCGGGATCAATTTGGATGTACAAAAGAGATAGTTTTAGGCTGCTGGTGTGTAAATGAGCGGCGGGGCTGCGGGAGCAGAAAGGGCTGCGTGCGTGCATGCTTCAGCTGCAGCGTTGTGCTGCGCTTGGTCGATACTTCAGTGCTTGTTTTGAGGGAAAAAACGAGTATTTTGCTGCCTGCCATGCCCAGGACAAGGCAGGGACAGCAAAACATGCCAGGTCAGGTCGTTGTAGGTCCGAGTGAGATGTTTTTGGGCAGCTGATGAGCACAGTGCATTCCCTGAGGTTGGTGCCCACCTCAGGCTGGAGCTCTCCCTCCCAGGGATGTTCTTTGCGGAGACTGCAGGGGAACAGAAATTCGGAGGAGCAAGGCCAGAGCGAGGAGATGTGGGCAGTGGGATGGACCAGAGGGGGTGAAGGGAGGCTGGGGGTAAATAGGGGGTGGCTGCCCACTGCCATTTCTTCTCCCAGCATCGCCTCTGGCTCTCCCTGCAGCCATCCCATCCCACAGGAGCTCGGGGCTTGGCTCCTGCACGGCCTCGGAGGCTCCTTGGGGGTTTCAGAGGTGAGGATGCTCACAAGGAATTTGTCACAGAAGTGATGGGGACTTGTCTGTATCCCAGGAACCAGCCGGGGCTTCGGAAGTCCTTTCAGAGGGAGGCAGCAGCCCCTGCTCCGTGTACCCAGACCCCAAAGCCTCTTAGGCAATTAATTTTAAGAACTAGCCTGGGTGCGTGAGTGCAGAGGTGTCCGTGCACCCAGGGAGGAGTTTCTGGGGAACGTGTACAAGCCTTTGCTGCTCTCACGTGCAGTTTGCTTCTGTCTGCAGCACCTCTGCGGGGCAAGCAGGGTTTGGTCTTGCCCAGCACCCTGCCCAAGGGAAGGCCGCTTAATTCTCCTTTTGCTAACTGTGTTCCCCCCAGAAGGAGAGATTACCTGGTCCTCCAAAGAGCTTCCAGCGTGCCGAGAAGCCTGGATGACTCACAACTTTTAATTAGCTCTCCTGACTGCGGCCGGATCCCTCCCTCCCTTCCAGAGGCGCTGATTAGAATTACAATGAAGATAATCCAAACTGTATGTGGAGGGCTTTCTGTAAGCGGAGAACAAAGCAGGACATCCATCTGGTGAGTGTGAGCCCATAATACCTTTCTGCTCATTTCTGCAGTGCGACGGGAGCTGGTTGGGACGGAAGCAGGCTCATTATTTCGGCAAGGCTCGCTGCCACGCAGAGCAGGAACCTCAGAGGCACCGAAACCGCTGCTGGGGAAGGAGCAGAGCTTTCATTTTTAAGCCCACCTTTGCATTTCTCCTTGTTAAAACCCACAGCAATGAGGAGTGCCAACCCCAGCGAGCGATTAACGTGTGAATGAGAGACACCCTTAGTTTCAGCGAGGCTAATCAAAGCCGCAAGGGAGTTTTTAGCAGATAACTGCAGGTGAGCTGAGCCTGTCCTGTAACAAACACCCCAGCAGCAGCCGCACGTTCGCTGTGCCCGGGTAATCTCCGAGGACACAACCTCCTTTCTGAGTGCTGCTGCTTAAAAACTCATCTCCGTAGAGGACAGAGCTCCTGCCTCTAATATTTTGCCATCCCCTGGTGTGCTGCCTGTGCTGGGAAGCTCTCCCTGTGCCTTTGGATCCACTCCCCACGCTGGCAGAGGAAAGCAGCGGCGAGCCCTCGGCCGCGGGGCTGCCCTGGCTTCACGGTCAGCTGGGTTTTGCCAGGCTGCTCCAGCACGGCGAGAGGACGGGCACGTCGTGGCGGGGCCGCCGTGGTGGGAAAGGACCAACAAAAAGCCCTTGTGGAGCCCCACACATGCTTCCCCCTGCCATGGCAACAAGTTCATCCTCCGGCCAGCGCAGGGCTCGGCTGCGGCGTGGCGATGCAACCAGGAGCCCGTCCAGCCTGCGGCATCCCCAGAAGAAGAGGCAGAAGGAATGGGGACAGATTTCAAGCTCAGAAAGTGCAGGCTGCAAAAATTAGGCTGCTGCTTTGCTAGCTTGGAGGGATGGGAGCTGCTTTCCAGCCTCTCGGCAATCCTCTCAGCCCTCTAACAGAGGAGCCCAGGTCTAAGGAGGCAAGGATTGAACACGAGGAAGCTGTTCCCTCATTAAAGCTCCAAGCAGGAGCTCTAGAAATCCCCCCTTGTGTACCAGAGCGAGGTGCAGCGTGTGCTTTGAAGGCGATGCCTTTTCAAGCCTGGCTCCCAGCTGCTGGAAGTGCTGCGAGCCGGGCGTGCTGGGAGGGTGCAGCTGGTGCAGCTCAAAGGGCAAATATTATCAGCTGTTGAATCGCGGAGATTTGAGACGTCACGCCAGGGGCTTTGCCTGCCGATGTGCGGGTGCATGCTGTGAGATTCATAGGTGGAATGTTTCTGCTGCGCTTCTGTAGGAAGAGGCTTAAAAAAAAAAAAAAGTGGAAAATAAACACGGTGTGGTATCGACAGCTTCTAGCACGCGAGACCTGTGAGGCAAGCTGTCTCTCCCCTCCCAAAATTACAACATCCATTCTGAATTCTTGATATTAAAAACCCACTAATTAATAGCTCCTTTAGATCATCTATTTTAGCTGCTCCGATACCCCGAAGTCCTGTCCCTGGCATCTGTGATTCATTGAGAAAAAAAAAAAGCTTGAAAGCATCACTTTCAACATATCGAGAGCGAAGGTTGCTGGAGCTGCAAAACACTGAAAGTTGGGGCTTCGCAGCGCTGCCAGACATCACAAGATCCTTGATGAAACGAGGAGAGCTGGGAAAGCTGAATAAACCGCCGAGCGTCTTCCATTTTGGGCCCTTGTCATGTAAATAGGCTCCAAGCTGCATGTCAGATCCCGCGGGTGAGCGAGCGTAATGTAACATTAAAAATAAGGCAGCAAAGCCCCTAACGTGTGTGTTTTGGCTGTCTTTAAACAGGCAAAAAAAAAAAAAATACGCTCGGAGGAGCTGGGATGGGCCGAGAGGGCTCCTCGTTACCGCCGGCTCCTGATGCGGAGAGGTGGCTGCCGGGGCTTGGAGGAAAAGTACTTTTATGCTACATAAATATAATTGCTTCGATGAAATGTCTTTAGCCTCCTGAGGGAAGTTGTAGGCTGCTGAGCCTTTAGATATGAATGGGCGACTCGGTAATTGCTATTGTTTCGGAGACACATTAGGAGGGCCTAACGCTGATCACTTCTGGCACGCCGGGGAGGCAGCGCGATGGCACCGCATCGCTGCGGTCTGCGGGATGGAAAACTGACAATTGCTTCGGGACTGGAAGTTTCTTTCCTAATTAGATCGTGGGCTGGTGGATTTTACTTTTTTTCTTTTTTCTTTTTTCTTTTTTTCCTGCTGGTATGCATCGAGCTCTTTGCAATTCAGGCTTTGGGTAATGAGCCTGCAGGCAGCGTCTCGGAGGAGTGCAGAAGGCTCTGGTTGGGGCGGTCTCCTGACTCTGACAGGGGCCAAAATACCTGGTTCAGATAAAAGGCCAAGGCGTGGGCACTCGGAATATTTTAGCTTTTTAACACTGATAAGGAAAATGTTCTTGTACATGGGTTGTGCTCCCATCTCTGCGTGCAGCTATGTTTAAAAATTGGGATCCGGGCTTCCGTGCCGTCGGTCAGCCACGGGGACACCCCTCATCTTCCTACTGATGCTTGCTTCCCCTGTAGTGTGTAGCCTCAAGTGGTAAATCTTGGTCCTATTCGGGATTCATTCTCATTCTGGAGACTTTTCCTGCTTTCAGAAGCCTCAGCTGTCTGGTTTTAGGCTGTTTTTTCCCATGGGTTTGTTTTTAAGGAAAGCGGGAGGAGTCGTGTAATCCCTGGCATGCAGCAGACATCCCCAAATTACTAACACACCGTTTTTCACAGCGAACCCAATCCTGCCCATATCACCCAGCCTCCATCCCGTTAACCAAGACGAACCATTACGTGAAAACTCTGCATACGGCCACGCCAGCTTTTTGCTCCAGAAAGGTGAGGAACGAGGGGCAGCGAGGCAAAGAAAATCCCAACTTAAATCACCTTCTTGTGTCCTGGCAGTGCTTGGCTGAAATCCAATGACAATAAGGGCCCGGCGTGCCAGAATTTACAGGCAAATAACACTTTTCCACCACGACATCCCTGTGAGGTCCCCCCTCAGCAGCCATCCTCGCTGCCACTCGTCCCCTGGGTCCAAGGAAGCTGTCGGGGAGGGGGGGGACACGTCTCCGTGTTGTGACGGGGTGCGATGCAAACATGAGTGACAGGGTGACACTTTGACAGCTTGGCTTCAGGTTCCTCCTGCAAATGTAAATACGTTCATTTGAATCCAATTTACACAACCTCGAGTTTTTAATGGGGAATAAATGGAGGCTTGCTCAGAGGTGAATTGTGGGGATTTATTTTTTTTTTAAATCTGGGGGTAGTTGGGGAATTTTTATGGGTTTGGAGTCAAAATATCCTTGGCATCGCACAGGTCAGAGTGGTTCCCATCCTCATTTGCTTCAATTAGGTGTTTTTCCATCAAATTGCTTTGTTTTCTCCCCGCTTAACGCTAATCCCCATCTGAGCTGAGAGACAGGCAGCAATGAAGTTCATTAAATGCACCTATTGAGCAGCTGATAAAATTGAACCACAGGCCCATCCTCCTCAAATCAAGGACTCTTAACCAGCCAATAGTCCATTTTATCTTTTTCCTGAGGGCTCTAATCTGTTGCTCTTTCCCACCCGGAGACCTGCTGTATTTCTGCTGGGGCGAAGCCGCTGATTGTGTCCTCAGGTGGGAGCGAGGGCAGCTGGATCACACCTCTGAGCGTGATTTATTCAGACAGGCTCAGCACCTTGGGGATTTCTTATTCCTCATTAACGTTCCTGGGGCTGATTTCTCCCTGAGATTTGGGTGAGTCAAGCTGGAAGGTGCAAACTCCAGCCCCAGCTCGGCTCCTGGGTCTCTGGAAGGAATGCAGCTCTCCAAGGGTGCTCATTTCTCCCCTGTCTCTATTTGCTCAAGTGCTCGAGGTTTCCTTTGCAGTGAATTACCTGCTTTTGCCATGCAAAGATGATCTCCATTTCGAGGTGGGTTTATTACGCCTGCTGGACAGGGTGGACAAATTCACTGGGGTCACTGGGGGCTGCTTTGGCCAGGTGCTTGAAGGGCAGCTGGAGCCTTCAGCTGGTGCCCATCAGCATCGTTGAGGTGACACCAGCACCTCAGGGGCCTCATTCTGAAAAAGCAGATCTCCTGAGGTGTGGCATGGTGTTTTTGTTTGGGTCCTGCAGTGTTTGATACGGGGATCATGGAGACCTTGCAGCTGTGGGTGTTCGGCCTCTGGCTGCCTCGAGCTCGGAGGTGAGCCACAGGCTCTTGGCAGGGCTCTGGTTTCACCCCATATTTTGTCCCTCCATCCCCTGCAGCACGGGGCAGGCGTCCCCCCAGCGATAGAGGGTGTCACCCAGGATTTCCAAGAAATAGCAGATTGCTTACTCCTCACACTGAGACCTGTGAATGCCCCCGATGGATGCTAATTAAGAATCTGCTTCCTCCTTCTAAGTTTTAAGCGAAAGGGTGGCAAGGTAAAGTGGCAGTCAGACCTCGTTTATCTTAATGAGAAGGGTTAGGAGATTAATTGAGTTTTGCCTGGTGAGGGTGTTGGAGCCTACCCTGTGTTTGTTGGCAGGCATTTCTGCAGGGTGGGCGCATGGGGCTTTTCAGCAGGGTGCTGTGCCTATGTGGGATTTAGTGTCCGTGGCCTCTGGAGCCTTCCTGAGGAAGAGAGGCTTCAGAAGAAACCCAAGAGGCTTTCTAGTAAGTGTGTTGTGACTTTGTAAGTGATCTGGATAACCACATTGTGAATTTTGCAGGCTTTTCCCCAGGTAGCTGTGTTGAACACGTGCCTGTGATGTGCGCTGCGCCACGCGATGGTCACTTCGAAGCTTTCCTGTAACACTTCAGACATTTAGCCAACGTACTTAGGAAATACCAGCCAAAAACGTGATTGTTTTTACATTCCAGGCTCTCACCTTGTACTTACCACTTCTGAGGTTTGTTTGACACGATGCTGACATATTTACAGTGTAGCCTTACTGTATACAGACGCAGTAATCAGCCAGTCACTCAGGGCTGTGCCGACCAGGCAGCACTAAAGCTCCCTGGCCTAGTTCACGTGCAGCTCCGTGCTGTGTGTGCAACCTCATTTCTCGAGCCCGTTTCCTAGGTATTGAACGTAGACCCGAGCAACACCTACCCCTTAATGGGACAGGCTTCCAGCTGGCGTACATCAGCGCAGCTCCGGCTGGGAACAGCCCCGTGTCCACAAAGGAGGGTGCCGAGAGTGGTGAGGGAATGCTCACGGGGCCAGCGAAGCAGGTGAATGCTCTCACTGTTGTTTTTCGGGGGGGATGTGAAGGGGTAGGAGGGGCAGGACAATGCTGAGACAGTCTGGAGCTCTGTTGGAGAGCTGATGTGGAGCACGAAAACCTCCAGCCTCTGGTTTGTGCTGCGTGCCCTGCCTGGGGGGGATTCAGCCCTGCTCTGCTGGACTCATTCCTGCTTGTTCAAAGCCAGCATCAAAAGTTCCCATTCTATCTTGAAGCTTTTTAACATACAGATGGTGAAAAGTTCATTAACTATTGCACTTAACTGACTTAAATTCTTAAATGCTCTGTGTCTGTGAGCACCGGGAGCTGGGGATATCTTTCAGGCTCTGAGTGGAGCAGGGTTGTTGCTGCCAGCTTTCCAAAGAGCCACGTCTGTACTGGGACATAAATTCTAGTTGGCCCAGAGTATTTTCATGTCATGGTCTCCGAGTACTCCCTGCTCGTGCCTTGTTCCCAGGCAGGGAGGCAGGATCTGGCCTTTTGGAAGAGGGAAGCAGCGATGCATTTTGTGTGGTGTGAACATCTCTAAGGTTACCTGCAGCAAAATCTTTGCTGGCTTCTTGCTTGTGCACCCACTGTGTGTTTCGAGGCATTCAGCAGCTCTAACGATGCTTCTTAGCAAAGATTTTACTTCTTTTCCACCACACGCAGTGTAGTGGGGCTGAGGTAGGGACTGTTCCCTGGAGTGAGCCTCCTCCACTTGGGGACATCACCTTGGGTCTGAGGTACCTTGCCCTGAGCTGGACTTGCTCATAGCTCTTTTCCCAGTACGTGACCAGTGTGCAGCTGGAGATGCAGGCAGTTATTTTCCAGCCAGCCTTCTTTCCAGCCTACTGCTACCCACGGGGAGAGAATTTTCTCCTTCCTCCAGAGCGCGAGACCGCATTGTTCCCAGCACCTGAGGCATGCAAAATCCCCGCTGCCATCCTGGAGGAAGGGTCCGAGGGAAGCCACGGCTGATTAGAGAGGCCAGAGGAAAACACTGGGCCAGAAACTCGCTTGTGTTGCTGTGCAGGGAGAAAAATTGTCCCCTCTGAAGATCAGGGGACACGCAGCGGGGATCCCCAGGACACTGCACCGGCCCCGGGACAGTTGCGCTCTCCAGCTCGGTCTGCGGTGAGCCCAGCGGGGGGGACACGTCCCTGGCTGGCCTAATGAGACCAGGCATGTGTGACATTTTTATGACTCCTTCCCCAGCTATTTCCTCCAAGTTTTGTAGTGCTTAAATTGGATTCCTTCCCCCCTCGACCCCCCGGTGTTGTTGGCAAAGCCATCTGCAGACGGGGGAGCGATGCAGAGATAATGCTCGCAGGCGCGGGTCTGGCTGACTTCATGGCTCTTGCATCTTTCCTTTAAGGTTTTTCTGACTTTCTCTGACTTTTTGCCAGGCACAGACACATCTCCCTGGGCATTTCCCGTGGCCCTACACTGAGGGCTGCCCCCCAGCTCTTCCGAAGCTTTGTTGCAAGAGGTGTTTCGCAGCAGATGTCCCAAATGAGCATTTCCCAAGTTCTCACCCCACCACCGGAGATATTCTCCAGAGAAGCATGCTTCAGTTTTATAATGTAGATGAGCCTTCCCCCGGTGCCCCCCTCCAGTTTCCAGCCCTAAAAAGTAGGCGGTGAATTGTGGGGCTTGAGGGAGGCACAAAAGCCTGCGAGAGTCCCGGGGCATTGTGCAAGGTGGGGATTTGCAATTTTAAGCAGAGGGCGAGGGAATCGGCGTGATAATTGTGTACAACACCTACGGCACCCCTAAATACAGATATATTTTTATATAAAACCTCTCCCCCGTTCTGGCCGGGGTTGCCAGACCACCCTGTCCTGCACAAACAAATGAGGTAGAAAGTCCGAAATTCCATCCCTGCCTTTCGGGGCTTGTCTGGGGAATTCCTGAGTAATGGAGGTTGAATTGGGTCACAAGGGCAGCGGGGAATAAATCTTCAAAGGTTAGCTCTGGCATGAAGTCTCCTTTTTAGGCATGTCAGGGATTCTTTTGTTTTGCTTTGTTTTCGCAGGGCCCCCCCGGCCGGGGAACAATACCTCGCTGGGGCCAGGGCTGGCCGGGCACAGCCCCGCAGCATTGTCTGGGGGGCCGTGGGGGGGAGAAATGACATCTTAAAGAATGGCTCTTCTTCTTCTGGACACTTAGGAGATCAGTGTGCATTCAATTAACCCTATAAACCGTGCGGGGTCCAGGGAAAGAGCTTTTCAGGCATTAGGGGCTGAAAGCATGAAGGGGGCCGAGCTGCTGGGAGTCCTGTTGAAAGAAAGCCCGTTAGGCAGGGGCAGGCTGGAGGGGGTGGAACAGGGGGATGTTTTTCTTTTGGAAATTAAATTCGGGTGCAGACTTCATGCCCTGGTCCCAGTTTTCTTTGCTTAAAGCCCTCGTGGCCGAGCTCGGGCCGGATGTGTTGGGTAGATGCTCGGTCAGGAGCTGGCTCCGGAGCAAAGGGATCCTGCAGGCTGTCTTGGGTGGAAAAAAACAGTTGTGAGTGTTTTTTCCCCCTCAGATTTGTGCTAGATACTGAGTTACATCCCAAGGCCTGGGCTGTAACACTCTGGGGGACGTGCCTGACCATGATGGTCTATGAAAACATCAAAACGCTCCCGTGGAGGACTAAAACACCTTTATTTTTCCACTCGTGTCCATCTGACCCTACAAAACACTGCCACGTTGTGAAAATACAGTATTTATTCCTAATCATGCTTGAACGACTGTCAAATTTCAGAACTTTTGCTGGGATCTCCCCCACCCACACCATCCACCCCAAAGCCCCGGAGGCATCGGGGCGAAGCAGCACCCCTAGGATGCGAGCGGGACGGTGAGCGGGGAGCAGCCAAATTTCCCCCCCCTGCATCTGGAGAACATTCACCTGGAGAAATCCAACCCATTCGCAGATATTAAAGCAGACACGGTAATAAGTTCAGGATGTCTTTCAATTTACTTTGCTGCAAATAGATTTAATTTACCAACTGCGGAGCTTTCGCTGGAGCTGCCTGTGTTCCTGCCATGTTATGTGGCCTTCCGAAGAGCTGCTATGTAAAGCTGCAAATTAACAGGCCTGCTTCTCATTTGTTGCACGCATGACATGGACGTGCAAGGAAATTAACAATGAAGCCTGCGTGTTGCAGAGTTTAATTATATTTGCAGATGAACTGGCATCTAATTCCTCTATCTCTTCCTCGTTGTGGGGTGCGTTGGAAATGCCATTTTCCCCAAAGGCAGCGGCGTTTTGTACTGCTTTGGGAGGAGATCTGTTGAATTTGTGTCTGTGGGGTGTGCAGCCCAGGTTGGTTCCTGGTGGGCTGCTGCATCGTGGAGAGCTGCTGGACCTCCCTGGGCTGGCGGTGCAGGCTCAGGGCAACGTGGTGGAGTCAGGCTTGGAGGAGGAGGAGAAGTAGCAGCTGGGAGCCGTGCGAGTGCTTGGAGCTGTCGTTCCTTCAGGTGGGAGCATCCCACACCCCCAGGTGAAATATCTGGGAACCTCTGTAGTTTCAAGGCATCATTAACACTATCTCTATTCCTTAAAAAATACTCCACCCTCGGTGTAGGAGCAGTTTCTCTTGGCCTTTGTTGAGCAGCAGGGATGAGATAATTCTGCCTTGCTCTATTAGCTCCTTCAAAAACTATTCCGACAGAAGGGTTTGCTTTCTCACTGTTGCACTGATTATCTTTTACACAGCACTGTGCCCTTCCCTTAATTCAATTTAATCTAAAAGTAGCTTCTGAGACAATCTCAGCACAGGTGGCATCCTAGGAAGAAATACTTTTCCTGAGCAAACAGGGGAAAAGTCAGCAAACACTCAGCATCTCTTCTCCTGTTGCCATAAAACCGTGGTGTTCCCCCAGGTGGATTTGTGCTTGCTCCAGGCTGGGCTTTAACAGGAACACGTTTGGGATACGAAGCGGGGAAGCTTCTCCCCAGCTTTTAATTGGAGTCGTTGCCTTTGCTGGGGCTGGATTCATTTTTAGGGGCTTGGGCAGGGGATAAAATACTGGGTTCTGTTGGTGCTGGCGGGGAGCGAGGCAGGTTTGCCGTGCCTCCGAGGGGCTTTTTGTGGCTCTGCTGTACGCTGGGAAAAGGAGAATTTGCTCCAGATGACACCGAGACACGCACCGGGGCTGTGTGTACAGACGGGAATTTAACTCTGGGGCTGTCGCTGCCGAAAAAAGAAACCTGGGCCGTGATGAGGGCTTGTAAGGGGAAACCGAGCTATTCCCCCCAGAGCTGCTTTCCTTCGCCATGCCTGGTTGCCGGTGGCTTCCTGCCTGTTGTTAGTTTTTCTTTTCCAGTCCAATTTAGTTTCTGCAGGCCAGTGGCTTTTAATGATTTCCTTTGAGCCCGTGCATCCTCCGGAGCAGCCACTGGATGTGGGAACGTGCACAGCAGCATCCTTACCCCAACGATGCCCTTCAGGCACCGGCGCTGGGCCCGCAGGTAAATCAGGGATGTGAAAACTAAGCCCAATTTTTTGATAAAAAGCTCACAGTGCTCGGGTGTTCAGGGAGCAAACCGCCCAGAGCCCAGGTAGCAGCAAATTGTGCGTCTTGTCTGAAGAGCCACGAAATTAATGAACAAGAAACCTGTTGATGCTGAAAATAAATGGCAGAGTTGCTGTAATGCTTTGAATTTCCAGTGAGGATCTGCAGAGACAACGAGAGCCCCGGCAGCTCCAAGTCACATCTCAGAAAGCCGGCTCAGGAGATGGAAGCTCAGAGCTGCTTGGCTTTTTATAATGAATATGGGACCGGCCTTGCTTCCAATAAACACCTCATTTATTTTCTCCGCCTCCTCAGCCATCCAGTTCGCAAACGGCGATGCGGACGGGACAATTAGTGGCTTCGATTGGGTGCACATGCCATTGCCGGGCAGGAAACAAGCACGCCGGGCACCAACACCATCAATCTTCCTTGCAGGCATCCGCGAGTGTCTGGCACTTCAGAGACCTCTGCAAACAGCCTGCGCTTCTGCCTCCCCCCCAGCTTTCCATCCCGATCTCGCTGCTGCTGCGTTTCGGTGCGTTACACCGGGATGCTTCCCTGTGAGAGCTGGGGGACGTTTGGGGGCTCGTTTTTTCTCCCCAGCTTTTTTTTTTTGGGCATGGAGAAGCGCGCCCACGCGGGAGGCACCGCCGCAGCGGGCGCCGGCGAGGCGAGAGCTGTCCCTTTAACCGTGCAGAGCATGTGGTTGGTTTTAGTTAGAGCTCTTTTAGCAAGTTGTCTCAGCACATCAGGGCCCCGCTTTCATCATGCCTGGCTCTTTTTTTTTTTTTTTTTTCCCTTCCCTTTTGAGTCCCAGAAGTCAGAGGCCACAGGGGGGGTGACAGAAAGCAGTGACCTCTGCAGAAGCGGGGGACCAGATGGCCACTCCTCTTCCTCTGAGCCTTTTTCTCCTGGCCCCAGGGCACAGATCTGTGACCTTCGCTTTAGCTGAATGCCCAGACTGTGTGACTGGGGCTTTGACATGCTCTTTAATAGGCATACATTATCCCTCCATTGCTAAAAGCCCAGAAAACTGGGTCCATTTAGACGGAATTTAAGTCAAACTGTTTGGATTGGTCTCGCTATCCCCTAGCTGCCTCCTGTTAAATTGTTGATCTTAGCCCTAATGAAGGGAAATGCACGCACGGACAGGCTGGGGAGCGTTTTATTTTCCTTTCAGCCTGCTCCTGCTTTGCAAAACCTGGTGCTGGTGACGGACGAGGAGTGTGCTCACCGTGAGCCCCCCAATGTGCCCCCCTGGGACCCTCCCCAGCTGTTGGGGCTGCTCTTTGCTCCCAGGTTTGGCTCTCCCATCGCTTAGTTAAACTTCTGATCAGCCAGAATTTGGGCTTGTAGCCTCTCACAGAGGGGCTACAAGGGGGAGGTGTAAGCAGGAATATTTAAATCCTTCTCGTTCCCAGCAGTTGGTTTGGTTCCGAAGTGGGAGCCAAGCATTGCAACGTGGCAGCACCCCATGGTACCAAGCAGAGGGGCAGTGAGAATGGGCAAAATCCCCCCTGGGGAGGAGGGATAGCGCTAGAGCAGCTGGAAATGGAGAAAAGAGAGAAAATATTTCCTTCTGCTTGAGTTAGAGGTCACCGTGCTGCTCCCCAGTACCAGGTAACCGAGAAGTTCACCCGATATTTCTGCCTCATCCTGTAGCTGTTATTAGAGGAGGCCAGGCTCTCGTTAGAGCAATTTGCTTAATGGTAGCCGTGCTCTTCAGGAATGTCCTGAGGAGGGAGGCGAAACGTGCTGCTTTTCACCCAAAAGGACCCTCAGAGCCGCATCTTTCTGTTAATGGCCAGCAACCATCGCCGCCGCTCGGCCACGGCCGGCCTCCAACCTCTGCCAGGCAAGCGGATGCTGAGGAGGGGCTTCCTTAATGCCTACCATTTCCGAAGGGTTAAGCACATGAAAGTTATTCGAGGAATTTCCTTTTTTCGGGGCAGACCTAGGGAGGTAGGTATAAGCAAAGGCCGGCGGAGCCCCGCTGAAAGTGATGGATGCAGTTCCCTTTGAAGTCCCCGGGAGCTGCACTTCCTCGCTGCACGGCTGAATTGAATCCAGAGGTCTTCGGCTGTGAATCCGTCGCCACAAAACACGCTTCGGCGACATCTGCCATGCTTCAGGAGCTACCGAAGGTGGGAAGGGGAGAGCAGAAAGCCGCTGGGAAGGCCGGCGCTGAGGACACCGGAGGTTTCGCTTGCAGCTCGTGTTCCTGCTTTCAATTAAATTAGAAAGTATTTGTGGATGAAGTGACCCATTAGTTGGGTAATAACGCCACCTTATCACGCCTGCTTATCAGTATTAGTTATGCGCTATAAAACCCGTAGCAAAGCCCTGGGGGGAATCAATTAAATTGAACCGGGCGGCGGAGCTGTTGTGGGATGCGGGGTGCGCTGGCGCACCGAACCGCTGCCGGTTTTGGGGAGCTGTCAGCATCACACGGCTTTGTTGCCTCTGCCAATTCGTCGCCGAGCAGCAGAAACAGGCCATAAATTTGCTGATTATGTGCATTTAGGCAGAGTAGCTCCCTTAATGGCCTTTATGACGCTCGCAGCCGCCGGTGATGGAGTTTTTGCATCCCCGGCTCCTGATAGCGGATGGCTGCTCGCTCACGCTGTACATCCCATTAAATAAATCTGAGCCTGTGGTAAATGATCGCCGATATTAAACTGCAGAGGGAGAGATTAAGAAATGTTTTCCCTGTCTGCTTGGAAGCCTTGGGAGGGCTTTGTTCAAGCATTTTAATTATTCTTTAAAGAGGAGATAGGAAATACTTGGCGAAATGAAGTCTCGTCCGTTTTCACCGGTGTCTGAGCCAAGAAGCTCAGGTAAGGGGAACCTGATTTAATGACATATCAAATGGAGAGCTGGGTCTCATCCGATCCCTCTTTGAAACACTGCTTGGCAGCAATCAGTGCCTGAATCAATAATTAGACCTTATAAAGTATTTAGTCCACGGTGGCACAGGGAGCTCTGGTGACCGCTCACCTGGAGAGAGCTTCGTCTCCAGGTAAAAACTCCCAACGTAGGGATTGAATCTGCTCACACACCAGCTAGAAAAAATAAAAAGAGGGGAAAAGAGCGTTTTCTTGAGTGTTTTGGGGCTGCAGTGAAAGCAAAACCGTGGCGGTTTGTGCCGTCCATTAGCGCTGTCGCCCCTGGGGCTGCGAAATGGCCGCGGGCGGCTGGGGCTCAGCTCCGAGCATCCTCCCGGTGCTTTGAACCCGAGGAGCCGTCACACCTCGAGGTCAGGCGAGGGGCCCCGGCAGCGGGCAGGGGCAGGATGTCATTTTGTCATTAGCCCGGCTTCAAAGGCGGGCAGGCGGCGGGGAAGGGGGGCGAGGAGCTGCGGGGTCGCGGGGGCCGCGAGCCCCCTGGGGCAGCCTCGCCGCTCACCTGGCACCCAGCTGCTGCGGGACGAGAGAGTCCAGGGGAGTGGGGGGCCCAAGGAAGAGGACTGGGGAGCAGCACATGGCTGGTTTTGGGGTGCAGGGTGTGCTCTGGTGGGTGCCACTGGGATGGTGGTGTTGAGAGTTGGAGTTTGAGCCTTGTAGTCCCTTGGGAGCGGTGCTGCCTGGCAGGTTAATGGGGTTCTGAGTGCATCTTGGAGGAGGTTTTGGCACGATTTTGGCTTGCTGAGGGTGCTCCCATCAGAGGCTGGTGGCAGGGCAGTGCCCTCATGTTTGTGCATCATGGCTTTAAGCTTTCCTCAATCAGCTCTGACCCCAAAAAATCAGAAGAGTGGGCTAAAAACAAGATTGCTAACACTCTCCAGCCTGCCCCAACCAAAGCAGAGGGGCTCAGCACTGGGTGTCAGCCACCAGCAGGAGCAGGGCACTACTCTGCCTGGCGAGCTCCTTCCATCCTGCAGCCCGATGGGGCTGGCGTGCTGGTAATTAGGGTGTTTGCTGCCACTTCTGGGGGCACAGCAGTGCATATTCATCAAATACATAAATTAATGCATCGGGCTCTTTGCATAAATCTGGATTGGAGCGGATGATGGGGACGGGTTGCTCCGAGAGCAGCTCTGGAAGCGATTCCCCGCTAGCCAAGTGGCACCAGGATCCCGCCCAGGCTCTGTGGGTGCTCCGGAGGTGGTGAGCAAGACCTCGTTTGGCTTAATTAGCACCAGAAGTGCAGGCAGGAGCGGGTTTACAGCTGGGTTCTCACAGCCAGCTCTCAGGTGGCCATCCCATGGGCTGGGGAGGCCGATGGGTGAGGAGTTGTCCTCGGAGGGAGCGGAGCTGCTTGTGTGCCCAGCGTGCCAGAGGTCCCTGGTGAGTGGAAACACACAAAAGGGTTTTTTTGGGCTTGCTCTGGGTGTTGAGCTTCCAAACCAGCCCCCGGCACATCTGGTGCTACCACAAGGAAAAAGCCCAAGAGCCGTAACCCTTGCCTGCAGTAGCTTAACAATACCTCCGAGCATTGCTTCAAATACATACAGTAAGTCTGAACTAATCAAGGAACGAGTTTATGGGCTTTTTAAAGACTTTCCTGGATAAACGGAGGGCCTCATAACACGATTCGATTTCTTAATGTAAACACCGTGTTTGCCGGGGCCTCTTAAAATATTCCAAACTCTAACTGCAGGCGCTGCGATGTGCGCTCCTGGCTGCCGGGAGCTCTGCCTCTCGTTATCTGCGCACGCCGCAAATCCTATCATGTAATGCCGCCCAGATAAGGCTTGTAACGTTTCACTAATTGTTCCAACATGCAAATCGGTCCCGTGCTGGCCTACGTGTAAGGACAAAAGGAGAGTGGGGGCTGAGGTTTCAGGAGCGTGTGTTACGGCCTCGGGCTCTGGGCAGGGTTTGGGGGGGAGATGGGTGGCACGGGGCTGCCGGGCGCATCGCTGGGCTGAGCATCCCGAATCCTCCCTGTCCCTACAGCAGACAGGCTTCTTCCTGGCCCTAGGTATTATCATTTTCCTCTCCGAAGGTCTTTGTTAGGATGCTGTGCACATTCCTGGTGCTCATCCAAGGCATTCTCTTTGAGTTGGCCACGTCCTTGGCCCTTCCCATACTGGGGTGCTGTGGGCAGGGCTGGAGGCGCTCCCCTCTCCTTGGCACAGCATCGGGATGCCACCAAGGTGCAAGTCCTGCTGTCAAAAGGGTCCTGTCCCCCGGGAGACCCCACCTTCCCCATGCACGAGGGTCCTTGGGACCAGCACAGGCGCTCGCATCGATGCTCACCGGCATGATGTGCAGGGCTGGCAGCAGCACGCCGGGATTTGGGGGTCTTCTGCCCCTGCCAGCTTTCGGTGCTGCCGTGGTGCCGGTGACACCAGCCCTGGTTCTGGCCCCGCCACTCGGCTTTTTAGAGGAAATTTCCCTGTAAGCATCTTAGGGTCCCGGCCATTGTGCAGGGGATGTGAATGGCTCCCTTTCAACCTTGCTTTATTCATCATCAGCAAAGCATGAAATTACAGTGGCAATGCTAATAGATTTCCGAACAACTTGCTACCTACGTGGGTGAAAGTTATTTGTTGACTAATTAGTGAGTTAATTGTTTTTATGTTTTATGGAGGTCGGGTTGCTGCTTTAACGTAGGTGGTGCGTGCTCGTCGAGGCGAGGCTCTGCTTTAATGAGGCAGCCACGGGTCCTGCCATCCTAAAGGGCTGTAGGGTGAAGTTATCTCCCCTGGAGCTCATTCCCGGCTGTTTGCCGTGTGCCGAGCCAGGATCTGCGTCGTGATCCAAGAGCAAGGGGCTCGGAGCTTCTCTTGGACCCATGGTTGGGTGTTTGTGGAGCCTGAAGCAGAATTTGGGGAGTTTTGGAGCTGGAGCAGCGCTGGGGGTGACGCCAGCTCGGCGCTGAGCTCTGCAAACTGGTCAGAAGCGGGGAGGAGAGGGGCTGGTGTCACCCTGAGCTGTACCTGAGGAGCGTGAAGCTGCCGAGGACAGGTGAGAGATTTTGGGAACCCGACCATGTCGATGACACAGACCCCATGCTCTGCTTTTCCGCCTGCTTTTTTTTGGGGTTTGGAGCCAAGGGGATGGAGCTGAGCCTTAAAGCAGGGACAAACCCTGCAGGGCTGCTCAGCTTCCTCCCCCACCGGGCACGGGGCAGGCTCCTGGGCTCCCAGAACTGCTCCTGAGCTTGGAGCCCGCTAATTAAAACCACTCGTGACATGAAAAAAAACAAAAACATTTTGCAGAGAGAAAGGAAACATCTCTCCTTGCCGGGGTTGGTGATTGACTGTAGGAATAACTCGCCCTTGGGTTTCTGCAGCATGAAATCTTTTCCCTGGCTTGATTTATGGGATTTAGAAAAAGTTTTCCTGCTCCTCAGCAGCTTCCTTCCCCCTGGTTTGTCAATTTGCTGTTGTTTCCCACCCTGGATTTAGATGTCTTCAAAGATCCCGGCGGGTGGATGGAGGCAGTAGCGGGCTGGAGGGAGGCTCCTCCTGGGTGATTAAACCATCTCACATGGGATATTTTTTTCCCTTCCACGTTCCCCCTCGTTCATCCTCCTAATTAGGGCTTCCTGATAATTATCTGCCTTGGCCAACGCTGCCCTTTCTCAGTCAGCACAGCCCCAGAGCTGTGGTTTTGTGCCTCTCCTCGCTCATCCCGCATGGGGAGGGGGCTAGGTTTAGGGTGAGGGTTAGGGATAGGGTTAGCCCAGTGCTAAAAAGCACCACAAAACAGGACTCAGACCAACCACAAAACCCCCCCTCGGCTGCCTTTCCCCTTTCCCTGGCCGTGCCGTTGTTCGGGGCTGTCAGGGAAGGGGGCTGTAAAAGTTTTATTGAGACAGACAGACACTGCCAGCCTTGGGAAATAAGAGAAGAGCTGGCAGATAACGCTGTGCTCCTTTATTAGATCGGGAAATCATCTATAAAAGAGAAGTGGAGTGGAAAGCGAGCCCCCGGGTCTGTCTGTATGGCCGAGCCAGCCTGGGCTGGAGCCCTCCACGAGGGGAGATCCCAAAAGGGGACGGAACAAGGTGAGAGCAGAGCCAGCAGCCACATCCCCACACCCCAGGAGGGTCGGGGGGAGCCAGGGACCCAGCTTGGGGAGGCACTGAGGGACAGCAGCGAGCCGTAAAATGGCCCTAAAAGCAGCAAGTCCAGGCAAAGTGGTGCTGCTTGGACTGTTTGTATGGTGTGCCAGGGCTTTCAGGCCCTTTTTGTGCTGCCACCAGGCAGCGTGGCAACAGCAGGGAAGTTTTATCAGATATTAAACCCAGCTTTTGAATCCTCTCCTGAAGCAGAGTGCTAAATCAACCTCTTCACGGTAGGGTTTTTGTTTTTTTTTTCCCCCTTTTTTCCTTTCGTGTGCTGTTCCCTGCCTGGCCCTTTTACCTGTGCTTCCATCTCTCTCTCTCTCATTTTCCATCAATTGGATCTGTAACCGTTCTGTGTTTTATTGAGCATGAAGGAGCGGTGATGCCTTTTAGATGAGCGCTGTTCTCATCTGGAGATGCTCCTTTAATAGACGCCCCTGCTCAGCTGTTATCCCAGCAGTGCTCGGCGTTTACCGACACCTTACTTACACCAGCTTCACTTCGGGGGCGGATTAATTATGTGGAGAGGTTTTCTCCCCCTTCTCCCACCCTAACCCAAAATCTGCTCGTCTGCTGGTGGGCCCTGCAACGCCATTTGGAGGTGGTGTGAGCTGTGGAGGAGCTGCAGCATCGCTCCCGGTGCCACCCACCCTCCTGATGGATCCGAAGTCGTTAGGAAGGGGCTGGGTGCTGGAATCAGGAGCTCAGCTGTCGGAGGCAGAGATGGATCCCCAAATGCCTTGTTGCAAGGCATCGCTGCCACCATGGATGTTCCCTGGGCTGTGCACCAGCAGCTGGACCCAGGGATGCTGAAATGCGCCTCAATTGCAAAAAAACTTGCTTGTTTGCCCCAAGGATTGTCACAGCGATTCCCTGGAGGTCTCCGATGGTCGAGTTAGCCCAGGGGAAGCACTCGGCTGTCTCCTGGCACCGGTGAGAAGCAGGCTGCTGGTCACAGCTGTGGCTAAAGCACACGAAAAGCCAGTGAGGGAATCGTTTGCCTGCATCATGCTGGGGTGCAAGGCAGCGTGCGGGGGCCAGCTGCGGGTGGCAGCACTGCCGTGGGGCTGCTTTCATCCTTCTGGGCTCTTCTTCGTCCACATCCGAATGAACCCCACTGCCTCTGATCCCCTGAAGCCCTCCAAAACTGTCCATGGAGGGGAGAAACGGCCAGCTGTCCAGAGTTTGCATGCTGCAGCCAGAGCTGAGTCCCTCCAGAGAGCTCTCACCAGCATCTTGTGGCACAGAAGCAGCATCGGGCACCGACCAACGCACCCAAATTTCCCCTGGATGGCACCTGGGGAGCTCGCAGAGGCACTCAGCTACACCAAGAGAGATTTTTCCTCGTGATCCAGGCTCCAGCACCCTCGTTCAGGACCACAGCGCTTCAGAAAATCGGATATTCATGGCGGTAAGTGTTCCTTTGGGATGATGACCCTGCTGAAATCAGCGGGGTGGCTCTGGGGAGAGCTATTGCCCTGCGGGACTGCGGGCTGCGAGCCTGGCCCCGACCCCTAATATCAGCATCTTCATCCCCTGCTCGGTGTGGCCCCCGTCCGTGCTCATTTCCTAGCGGATCAGCTCCAGGAAGGCGTTAGAGGAAGGTGAGTTAATTTTGAGGACGACGCCCCAACGAAGCGGTGTTCATCCAGGCTGGCCCTGCTGCTGCAGACCTTGCATCCAGCCACCTCCGGGCAGCTCGTGCATCTCTCCATCGAGCCAGGAGCGGTGAGAAGAGCCATGCCTTCAGCTCGCTTTGTGCCCACCTCATTTTCCAAACCATCAGGGGCATCCCGTGCCCTTCTTGGCCCTGCTGGATCCACGAACGCAGCTCCGCGGCGCGCCGCAGCCCTTCCCGCACCAACTGAGAGACTCACCAGCCAAATTTCTCGCGCATCTGCCTTAATTCAGCCGCCTTAATGTGGGCATCTCGGCAGCTTGATTTCCCCCGTGGCTCTGCGAGTCAGCTGGGGCGCCGGGGCCTCCCATTAGCAGTCCTGCCCGCTGCCAGATGGCGGGTGATGGCTTGCGGAGGCTCCGGAGCTGACGTGCCCCATTGTGCCGTGACACAAAAGCCAGCCTGCCTGGATTTATTTATTTTTTATTCCCCCCTCCCCACCTCCTTCTGCTTTCATTTTCATTCGGGTTTTGTTAAGATGGACTTGGTCATCGTCTTGGTTATTTCGGGTGTCCCGGCAGTTTTGCAGGTCTCCAGCAGCCTGTGCTGCAGTGACACATCTGCTCCTGCCTCTCCATCTCTCTTGTTAGCAGCAGAGGTGCCTGCTTTGGGGTGCAAGTGTTTTTTTCTGATGGAGATGCAGATTTGAGGAGGCAGAGGACTGATTGCCCAGGCACAGGGCAAGGAGGGCTCAGCTTCCCCACGGGGGCTCCTGGAGGATCGGACTTAGAGGGGTTTGGCTCTGATTGCCCCAGTGTGCTGGGGCAAAGCTCAAGTTCAGAGCTCAAAGCCAGTAAAAATGCCCCCCTGCAGCCCCACTGGTGAGGTGGTTTGACCTCTGCCTTCTCCCTAAAACCCACATCCTTTTTGCGATGGCTTCAGCATCGCCCCAGCCCAGGCGAGCTTTCTTCCTCTGCCTCACCGTCCTGCACACCCTTCTTGTCTTTAATTGCTGTCCCGTGTCCCCACTCGTGTCTGTCTTCGCTCTTCGGATGGAGTGAGTGCTTTGAGTGGACCCAGGATTTCCAGAAGGAGAAATGTAAGCCCTCAGCTTCTCATCCTGGGTATCCAGAGGGACCCCAGCACGTTGTCCCTGTTCCATGGCACACGTTCCTGTGCGTGCACGCCCCATACCCGGCCATACACCGACATCCCCACGTGGCTACGGGACCGACGCTGGCACTCGCACAGAAACCCAATCCCGGTCTCCACGGAGCTCACCGAGAGAGAAATCAGGGAAAACATCACCCTCCCACCCGCCATGCAGCGGGGCTGATGTGCCTCGGCGAGGAACTTTCCCTTTGAGGTGGTAATGGCCTGGCCAGCAGCCAGCAGCGGCAGCCGCCGACGGAAGAGGGGGCTTCCCGAGATAAGCTATTTCCAGCCGCCGAGGCTCCTCTGAGCCTTATTTCTCTGAATAACCAGAGGGGAAAAAAAAAAAAAAGGGACGAGCTCCGCCACGGTCATGTGTCCCGCTTTCGTGGATTTGGCCTATTTTCTGCAGAATGGTTGTAATTCAGCTCGGGTGCCCCTGGCTGGCTGCCAGGAGGATGGGAAAACGCTGCTTTCGCCGAGGAGCACGCAGGAATTGATGGACACGGCTCAGCCACGAGGATGAGGTGACAGCCAACAGCTTTGGCGCTGCCAGGAGGAGAAGCAAAGCTTTGGGGGGAAGCTGGATTTTCTCAGGTATGACGGTGGCTGAATCCTTGCTGAATCTTCCCATCTGAGCACCTTCAGCCGGGATTGGGCAGCGCCGTAACACAACGGCACTGCTCGCTGCCAGGGGTGGGAGCAGAACATTTCGGGTAATCACATGCACAAGAGAAATTCGGTGGTGAAATGAGCAGAAAGGAGCCGAAAGTGGTGTTTTGTGACCTTAACTCTGTGCCTGACTCGCTCTGCAGCTGCATCTGGGTCCTTGGCCTCTCATCTCCTCCCCGCACGGTGGATGCCGAATATTCCCCTGTGGCAGTGCGCAGCTCCTCTGCATCAGGCGATGGAAATCCAGCCTGCGTGACTTTTTCTGCCTTGAATTGCTGCTTCAGTCGATGCGTGCACCGTTCCCACCTCCATTCCAGCCCTGAGGAAAGAAGGGGAAGGTTGTCACGCTCGGCACCGCGCATGGATGTGCTGAAAGGAACAGTGTTCTGAGGGACTTAACGGGAGTTTCCCTCGGACAGAGGAGCCGTTGTTCAGGTTACCCCCTTGCAAAGGAAAGGATCCTTCTTTCTGCTGCTCTCAGACTTGGCCTGGTCTGCAGAGAGGCTTTACCCATGCCCATGCAGCTCCTCTCCGTGCCCTGCAGCTCCCCGGGATGCTGGGTGGCCTGGAGGTGCAGTGGTGCCGTGCAGAAGGGCTGAGGATCTCTCCATGCTCTGCAGGTGTATTTTTTTTTTCCAGGTGCCTCGTTGCGTGCACCACAACACCTCAAGTCACCAGATTGCAGAAAAAGACACAAGGAAATCATTTGGGAGACGCTCCCGGGGCACCCAGCACCTCCTGCAGGCTCTCATCCAGCTGCCGCTTGCTCCTGCAGCCTTCCCCGGGCAAAACTCCCCCTGTGCTTGGCCAGGAGGGGAAAAGAAGAGCGAACGAACGGCGCCGGGGCCGCTCGCTGCCGGCCCGATAAAAATGGCACCTTGCCCAAGCCTCCGATAAATCACCGGCTCCATTCGGAAAGGAGTTTTTTGCGGTAATTAATGAGCCAGTATAAAGACATTAAACGGAGGCTGTGTGGTGATAGAAAGGCTTGTCATTCACCGAGCCATCTTCCCCCATGTGAATAACCACGAGGGAACAAAGGCCAAACTCCTTATAGACTGAAGTGCGCTATCTCTGATAGCTGGGAATGAAGTAATTCGCAGGGAACAACAAAGGCGCGGTGCGATGCATTAGTAAACTAATTACAAGAGAGCTGGTAAAAACAGATGCTGAAAATTTAGAGCTATTATTGGAGTGATTGCCGGCAGAAAAATGGGGGCTGACGACAAAAAAAAAAAAAAAAAAAATTAAAAAATGCATCTCATTTAAAATTCATTAGCCTGTAAATCAGGGCAGCTCCCTGTCTGCGAGCAGGGCTTGATGGCATTTCCGTGGGCAGCGGTGATGAAAAGCTTCCTGCCCTTCGCCTCTCCAAATTCCTCCGTTTCCTCCGGAGGTGCCAAAACGCCACGTGAGCCACTTCCCGAACCCCCAAATTTGGGGTCTGCGGTGCCCCGTGTGCTCTGAGGTGCTGCAGCGGGGCAGGGCGCTGCCTGGTGCTGTTTTGCCCTCCTTGTGCCATGCTCGGGGGGCTCGCTGCCTCTTGGGGCCAGGACAAAGCAGGATTGCTCGTCCCCGCTTGGGACCAGAAGCAGCTGGCTGCAAACAAAGCGGTCCGTGGCCAAAAGCGGCTGTGCTGAAGCCTCCTCTCCTACCATCTCCCATCAACATTTGGGAGCAGGATGGGAAACATCATTATCGTGCAACAAATCAAAACGGTAACCATGTAATTTGTCTTAATTGTCTGTGTCGGAGTAGGGAAAACACGAGGCGCTCCGGATGGAAACCTGGCAGGAGAGAGCTGCCTGCTGGCAGCGCGCTGAGCCGAGCCCAGCCAGCCTCCTGCAGGCTCGTGGGACTGCTTGCCCTTCGTCTTCTCAGTATTTCAGGGCTCTTGAGTAGGATAACTCATAGGTATTTTGCAAACGTGCTGCAGAGGAGAGCCTGGGAGGCGGCGAGGTCCCGAAGAAGATGCTCGGAGCGGGGTGAGTGCCACAGGATGGAGCGGAGGCACCTTGTGGTGCTGCTGGAGGGGAGCCCAGCTCCCTACAGGGGAACCTCCTGTGTTTCTGGGGTTTGCCCTTCTCCAAAATTGACCCCACAGAAACCCAGCAGCCCTCCGTGCTTCGTGGTCACCGTCACCCCTGGTGCCTGCCCGCGGTGCCGCTGACGGATAACCTCCGCCTGAACCGCGGGATCGCGAGCCCCATATGCAGTCCGCCCGAGCAAATTAAGAGTTGTTTATGACATTTAATACTCCCCCTTCCCTCCAGCAGCAGGGCAGCAGGACCACGGCTTTGGCTTCGCAAATGGTCGCCTCAGGACACACTAAATGCTGTCACGAGCCAGAGAGCAATTTCGGCTTGAAAAATGACCGCAATCGCGCTCCCTGATAAAGGTCTCTCCCAGTGCCGCCTCCCTCCCCGCCAGAAACTTCTTCTCTCCCCGAAACCAATTCAGGAGCGCTAAAGGGGCTGTTTATTAGGCGATTCCCGTGCAAAACAGGGTGCTGGAGGACGAATCGCCACCCTGGGCTGCCTGCCGTGCCACTCGGTGTCGCAGGGAACGCGATGGGACGACGGGAGCGCTGCGTGTTCAAGGGAGCCTCGCACGGAGCATGGAGCTGCAGCTCGGGTCATTTTGTGCGTTGTGCAAAAATTCAGGAGCCCCGCTCGCAGATATTTGCCTGCTGGTGGGCTTGAGTCATGAAGCAGTAGGGTTTTTTTTTCCCTCCTGCAAAATATCTGTTGCACGTTGCCCCCATGGGCAGCTGCTGTGCCGCACCGCGAGGCATTAGCTCACTTGTCTCCCTTTCATCCCCATCCCTGGGGTTTAGGGCAGGGGAAGAGAAGGAGGCCAGGTGGAAACTTGGTTCCTCAGCCAGAGGAGTCCGACTGATGTGGCATCAACCTCGTTTAAATGATTTCTCTCAGCTTTGATTGAGGACGAGTGAGTGTGACCACAGCAGAGAGCCGAGGATGTGAGATGCAGAAGCGCGGAGAGCCTGGACCATGCGTGCTGCAGGGGAGAAAAGGACAGCAGAAGAGGAATGAGCATTTATTTGCAAATGTTGCAAGCAAAAAGCCTGCAGCTCTGACTCTCTTTCCATCTTCATCTGCCTGGCACAGGGTGAGATGGGGCTTCCCCCTCTGCCTTCTCTCCACGTAGGCTGAGCTGCGTTCCTCTGACATCTCTGCCTGGCCTCAAACTCTCCCGAGCCGTGCAGCCTGATTTCTTTTGAGATCTGAGGCCCGGCGAGGACAATGGAGATTTGGGATTTTCAGCCCTGTGATTAGTGGGCAGAGGGGGATTTACCCTTTTCTGGGAGCCGTGCAGGCTGTCCTTGAACACTTCCCTCCCTTTCCAAAGCCGAGAGAGTGAGAGAGGGGCGATTTTTCTTCCCTCGCCATGTGAGCGAAGGCCCCCGCTCCTGCTCCTCCTGGCGAATTAAATAGATAAATGGGCGGCGCTGTTGTTCACGCTCCGCGGTGCACAAAGCAGCTTGCATTCACACCCCGGGCTGCTGGCAGCTCAGCAGCAGCCCCGCACAACGGCACCATTCGCCACGCGGGGCCGAATCGCAGGCTCCGCAGCTGGGGCGGCCACCGGGCTGCGGTGACACGGGCGGTTTCAGCATTGTTGTAAAAATGCATCTTAAAAAAAAAATTAGAGAAGATCAAGTGTTTTTTTTTTTCTTTAGGGTTTGGAGAGGCATTTCTCTTTGAGAGCAGGGCACGGAGAGGGCAGGATGGGGTTTGTCGTGTCTGTATTCCCTTTTTCTTTTCTGCCAGCACTTTTTTTTTTTCCAGGCAAATCCTCAATTTTCAGAGTGTGGAGAGGAGCACAGAAAGTGACCTCTGTCTGCTAAGCCTTCCCCTGCTGACTTTCTTGGAAAAACTCCCCAACAGGTCGCTAGCTTAGTGATGGAGGTGTCCTAAGATGAGAGGGGATGGGAGATGAGATCCCTCTGCTCGCTTTGGGGCTGCTGTCTCGCTGGGGAAGGAGCTACGGTGCCAAGCAGGACGGGTTTTTGATAAATCTCATGGATCCAGCCAAGGGCTGCTTCTGCTGGAGCTGTGAGCCTGATGGGAGAACAGCTCAGGTCTGGGTTTAACTGGAAGAGCGGCTCCTTGCATTTTAAAAACAACCCTGACTGCTGCCAGCCCACGCAGAAATTCAGTTTTTCTTCGCAAGTTGGAGATTTTAGCATGAAAATCAGCAGCTGTACCAGGATAGACCATCGGGACAGAGCCACTCCTGGGAGGGGAGGGCTCTGCCCGTGGCTTTTCTCTCTCCCTGGGCCAACCACGTGCCTCCCAGGCTTCGTCTCCATCAGCTGCATCCTCCTGTATCGCAGCCAGCTGGGGCATCCCTTTCCCCACATGTAATTTAGAAGCAGAAAGCAAAGTGCTGCAAAACTCACTGGCCTTCCCCGCTACTCTCCTACCACCGTGCTCGGCACCGAACCTTTTAAGTCTTCTTCCTCCCCTTGTGCCTGCACTTGATAATAATGTTTGCGTTTTAATGATTCCGGCAGGCCTGGGATTTGCTTTGACACACCAAGATAATGTTTTCTTTTTCGATATCAAATCTAGGTCAATCTCTGGCTTAGCACTAATGCTGCGCCGAGCGAGAAAGGATTGGCCGCTAATGGTTTCAATTTAGTTTTTCGTGGAGTAAAGGAAACTTCACTCAATACCTGTTTTCGTTTTTATTCCATCGGCCTTTCCACGGGATCCGTTAGGCTGGGGAGCTGTTTGCTCTTTGATTAGAGACCCAGCAAAGCTGTTTGCCTGGAGAAATCTGCTCGGAATATGGATGAGGACGGATGCTCACCTGCGTGGTGCGTGCGTGGGGACTGCGTGGTGGTGAAGGTGAGGCAGTGGGACACCCGTGGGCTTCCCTCTGGGGAGGAGAACCAAGCACCCAGCCCCATCCTAACCAATTTCCTCTGGGGTTTGAGATGGGAGAGGTGGTAAAAGTGGTAAAAAGCAGCTCATCTGCCTCACGCTGCAGAGCTGCCCAGCTGGCATCGCTGCTCAACGTCTCAAGGAGAAGGTGCACCCATGCGAGCGATGTGGGAGGGCTCCTATAACCATCCCCAGCTGCTGCAAGCCTTCTCCTGTCACGTTTGCTTTTTTCTCTCCCTGCTCCGTGCCAGTCTGAGCATGCCACAGCCAAAATCCAGCTGGGATGGCAGCAGAAGCACTGAGACAGCGCGGCTCGGAGCTCCAGCAGCATGGATCCAGGTCTGATCTCAGGGCTTGCTGACACCTGGAGCTGGAAGAGGGCCGTTTAATGCAACAGGGTGACAGACACCTCGTGTGAGGATGGTAAAGAGGGAGCTGGGACAGCACCAGTTCCTCCACTGCCACGTGGCTGCTGGGTGAGCAGAGCGATGGGTAACGCAGGTGGAGCAGAGGCTGCCTCCCCACTTAGGAGCTCACGGGGGTGAGAGGCTACTGTGATTGCGTGTATTTATTTTTAAAACGATTCTGGCCATTAGCACAGAGATCAGATGCGGCTCCCTGGCTGCTGGCCAACCCCACCGGGCTGGTGTGGGCTGAAACAAGAGCACCCAGCTAAAAACAGGAGCCCCGATGTTTTCCGCTGGAAAACAAGTGCCAAACGGGAGCGAGCACTCCTGGATGGGTTTGTTGTAGTCAGCTGCAGCTCGTGTAAAAATCTTACAGGGATCAGCAGAGATTGAGACCCTCTGAGCATTGTCCTGCCGTGCTCCTGTCCCTCTCCCCTTCTCCCCCCATGATTTATGTCCTGG
Source organism: Anas platyrhynchos (assembly GCF_047663525.1). NCBI lineage: Eukaryota > Metazoa > Chordata > Aves > Anseriformes > Anatidae > Anas > Anas platyrhynchos. The sequence goes on along the minus strand of NC_092597.1, from coordinate 22,345,532 downwards.
CTGAGCGCAGCGCCCAGGTAATCGCTCGCCTTCAACTTTTGGTGCTGCTTTGTAAGAGGTGCCACGAAAGCCTTTGTCTGTGCAACTGTAAATAAACTCGTAAAGCCGTGTTAAAAATAGCGTTTTGTAGCTCGGCGCATGAATATTTAATGCATCTTCTGCAAACCAGCTGGTCTTGGCAAGGGTCACAGTGTTTCCTAGGCGTTTAACATAAAACTGTGCTTCAAAGCCACATTATAGGGTCGTTGAAGAGTAATATTTTACTTAACATCCTCATAACTGAATTATTTATAACTGCCCATGTTTTATTCATGATAAATATTAATACTAGTGTCTTTAAGAGGAGAGGTTATCGCTGCAGTTTTACCTAGAAGAGGTGATATTATGGAAAGAAAGGGGCGGCGATGAATTCTGCAGCCGGCAGAGCAGCGTCTGTGCTGGGGCTGCTCTCATTCACACCTCCCTCTTCTTATCAACCCTGTCAGCCACCAAAAAACCTCAGCGCTGAGCATCTGGACCTTTGAAAGGAATTTTCCTGCAGGCGTCTCAATCCCAGCTTTTTTTTTTTCCCCCTTTTCCTTTCTTTATTAACGAGCTTTGTGCCATTCTCGTTAATTCTAGGATTTGTTTCTTGGTGAGAGCCCATCAGTTTTGGGCTCAGGATGCTTGCCCTGACCTGGACCTCCGAGAGGCAGCCTCGACGTATTCTGCAGCTCCCTCGAGCCCCCGTGCCATGGGGACCCCCGGCCACCCCATGGCTTCCAGCAGCCCCCGTTAATTTGGTGAGGGGATTGCCTGGTTTGGGGGCTGCCAGGAAGACACCCCAGCTGCCTTTGAGCTCGAGCCCGCATGGCTGGGTGCTCTGGGACACAAAAAGTCCCATTTCCAGGCTGAATCTGTAAAACCAGGGTAAATTGCCATTGCTCTGCCCCTTCCTGGAGGGAATATTGCGTTCCCTTTCATCCTGGGAAAGCCAGATAGGTTTGTGCTCGGTCTTTTCGCCTTGTGCTGCCGTGTGCACCCCTGGCACCCTGCCTGGAGCATGGCACAGGGCTCTGCCAACCCAAAAACCCCGACATGGGACTGTGGGCACATTTTTAGAGCTGCAAACCCTTCCCAACCCCATGGCCGCGCCAGGGCTTCGCTGCGCCTTGCGCCATCAGCTTAACAAACCCGTGGCGAGCGGGCTGGGAGCGCCGGGTCGGGGAGCAGCGCGGGTTAATGCACCACATATTTAATGTATGATTGCTAATGGCCCCCTCCCAGCTGCCCGAGCCCGACTGGAGCTTGCAGCTGAGTGATTCAGCTGCCCTGACACACACGCAGCTTGTCCCGAAGCCCAGGTACATTCATTACTCCTGGCGCGTGTAAAAGGGGATGAGGCTTTCTCGCTGGGGAGAGGCATCATCGGGCTGGGCTGGCGGAGCAGGGGGGGCTCTCTCGGAGTTTATTTTATATGATAATGCGAGAGATCTTCCCGTGGATGCGGCGCTGTAAATGAATCACGAGCTAAATAACCACCGGGATGTTTATTAGCCTTGAATATGTTTATTGCCGAGTCAACAGGCAGCACCTTCCAATTAATTAATAGTAATAATTACTGTATTATTTATGGAGCTCGAACAGCGTGCCAGAGCCTTTCCGTGCGGTGCTCACAGCTGTGGCTGTGCTGAAACGGGTTCACTTTGTGTTTTTTTCTGTGCTCAGCTCTGTGTTCACCCTGAGCGGGGTTTATCCTTTACCGGGGGGTGGTCCCAGCCCCAAAAGTCGTGGTGGGCTGAGCTGCTGAGCTCTGGCAGCCCGCTCGTGGTGCTGCTGGCAGCCTGGTGCTCTGCAGCGTGGAGATGTGACCATGACTTTCATTTTGCTGGAAGGCAGGGCATGAGGTGAGCCGAGCAGAGATGGGGATCGAGTGCAAACAGCCTGCTCTTCTGCCGGGGCGGGTGCCTGACGGTCCCATTTGCCAGCTCTGGGAAACTTCCTCGGTCCTGCGAGGTTGCTGCCGATGGCTCTCCTTTCACACCTGACCCGTTTTGCCTCTCTTTGTGTCTTCCAGCCATGTCCGACTTCCACGTCCACCCTCAGAACGCGGTGGTGGAGGAAGGGGGCGTCGCGAGGTTCCAGTGCCAGATCCACGGCCTGCCCGAGCCCGTCATCCTCTGGCACAAGAACCGCATGCCCGTCAACACGGACAACGAAAGGTAGGACATGCCCAAAGCATGTGCCGCTGTCCTTTCCCTGGGCAGAGTTACCCTCACGGGTCTCCTACGACATGGGTGACCTGGGCTGAGACTCTTGGCCAACATTTCTGCCATGGGAGACTCTTTAGGTGAATGTTATGGGTTGTGAGGGCTCCTTCTGGCCATGCAGAAAGGCTGCATTTCCCAGGAGAGCTAGATAAACCCTATTAGATGAGTTTGGAAGGGGTAGAAACTTCCATTGACCTCCCCCAAGAGGAGGCAGCCCTCCTCCAGGTTGCCCCCACAGCAGTCCTAGGAGAACCTGGAGCAACTCTGGCACCCTTCATCCCTCTGCGACTCCCTTTTGAGCCCCTCCTTCCACACCACAACCACGACACGGCCTTGCAAGTGGCTCCCAAAACTGAACTACACCACGACCACCAGACCTTCCTTCCCGGGTGGGCTCCCTGAGTGGGTTACAGCAGGGAGGCTCCGCGGCGAGCATCCTTCCCCGCAGTGTCCTGCAGCGAAGCCCCAGCCGCCCCCCTTCCGCAGCCGAGGCCTGGGGCAGCACGTCCTCGCTTCCTGTGTTTGACAGCTTGCTCCCTCCACGTCGGAAACCTCACCGGGCCACGGTTTGATCCTCCGAGCAGGGTACAGGTGGCAGGAAGCCCGTGCTCCGTGCCGGCAGCCTCCGGCGGGCCCAGCTGCAGCTCGGGGGCCGCACGAAAGCGATGGCAGGAGACCAGGCCGCAGCGCGCCCCCATCGCCCGCTGGTGTCTGCCCGTTGGGAATAGGCGAGAGCAGGAAGCCGTAAATATTTTCCTGGAAGCCCCTATTCTTGAAACAGAACCCGGTGGGGTTCTTCGGAGGCAGGAGAAAACCGTGAGGCTTGGAACAATGCCTGACCTTCTCAGCGTCGCGGTGAACTTAGGGTAGGAAGGCCCAAGAGGCCCAGCCTCGCGGTGGAAAACTGCGACTGTCAGGTTTTGTTTTTCCCCGTGTTTTTCGTCTGAGCTTTTTTTAGCCCAGCACAAGGTTAATTCGTCAAACTCGGTCTTCTCTGAAGGCTCCTCAGTCACATGAGTGCTAAGCCAGGGACGTGGCAGAGCAGGGCAGCTGGTGCCAGGTGGTATCGGCAGGAGTAAAGGGGGTGGAATTGAGCCTGAGACCAAGAGCAAGGAGGAAGAGCCGGATAACCCCAGGCTGTGCCCATCCCACTGCATCTCCTCTGGGGCCAGGAGCTCACCCAAGCCCTCATAGACACGGTCTAGGAGCAGCTTTCCTAGTTTTCAGCGTCCTGATTTTGAACAGGCTTTTCGCAGGAGTAAAGTTGTAGTGGAAGGGTTTTATTGTTAGCTCAGTGGATTAATCTCTGCCACCAGCGGGCCTGGGTGATGAGGGTTGCTCCTCCAACTGAATTGGATTTCTGCATTAATCACGCCCGGTGCATTTCTGCCTATGAAGTGTGGATAAATTTGTATGCCGAGCCTTGCACTCGGAGGCTCTGAAGGCAGAATAATAGCTTTGGAATTGAATCTTCTAATGCTGTGGGCAGATTGTTAACAAAAATGAAGGCTTCTTGTGGTATAATTCATCCAAAACAACGGGCGTTTTAAAGTCCCGGAGAGATTGCAATCAACTTGGGGCCGTGTAAGGCTGATTGCTGTCACGCTGCCACCGACACCGCGCGTTTGGCACCCGGCGCAGGGAGCAGGTTATGGGCACTTAACCATATGCTGATCTGGAGCAAGGTATTCTTCATCTTCCCGACGGAAATGGATTATTAACTCATCACGGCGGAACGACAGAGCACCGAGCCATTGAAACACGCAGTTGCCAAGCAACCCGTAATGTATGGACACGTATAGATGTGTGCGTGTGCACATGTGCTCTGAGTGAGTCTGGTTTGTATATACAAAATATTTATATTGATGTATGCCCACACCATATCTGTTTTAAAGACACTTTTCCGTGCATTCGAGGTTTTGATGTTGCTTGGGTTTGAGTCCTGTGTCGGATCTGGAGCACACAGTTCCCCCGTGCTTGGCCATAGACTCACGTGTCAGCTGTCTTCACACGAAAATGCACTTCCAAAGCTTTTTTCCAAAGCTTTCCAACGAGTTAAATAAGAAGCAGCTACTTCGTAGCCTTCCATCGAAAGCCCTCCTTTCCCAAGGATGCATCAGAAGATGAAAAAAGGAACGTAACCTCCGTAAAAGAAGAGCAGAAGCTCAAATATCCAAAAAGCAAACAACCGAAAAGCAAACGTGCTGGGGTCTGCATCATCTGGGTGGTAGCAGCTTTCCAGCTGCTTTTTCATCAGCTTGCTTTCCCATCGTGTCCCGCCTTGCAAGTCTTCATTTCTGCTTTTCCCTTCCCGCAGGTACACGCTGCTTCCCAAGGGGGTTCTCCAAATCACGGGGCTGAGGGCAGAGGACAGCGGGATTTTTCACTGCGTCGCTACCAATATTGCTAACGTGAAGTTCAGCCGGGAGGCCAGGCTCACTGTGTCAGGTCAGTACCAGCCCTGAGTGCCTTTCCCTTCTCCTGCTGCTCTTCTGGACCAGGACAGTTTAGCTTTGGGTTAATCACACCGAGAAAAGTTCCTCTGTCCAGCAATAACACGTTCCTCGCTCTGTATTGTTATTAGTTCCTGACACATCGGTCCATTTAATAGCAGAGAAATCCATCTCTTTGCCTCTAAATTAGTGCCAGTTTCTGGGGAGAGGGAGGACGGTGTGAGCATGAGTTACAGCAGCTTTGCTTTAAATAAATTCCTTAGGAAACGCGGAAGATACATCATCTCCTTATGAGACCTGCCCGCTCTGGAAGTAATTGCAGCACACGGGGTGATCAATTCTTTATCTAATCGGGGAGTTATGTTCTGTAGGCCGTGAGTATTACCCTGCAGCCAAAGTGGGCTCACCTTTCTTTGGAAGATGAGGAGGAGAAGCCCTGAGCACCCCAGGCTGGATCTGGGCTTGGTTCTCCATCCGTATTCCAAGTTATTGGCTGAAAACAGGTTTTCACCTCGGAAAGCTCCAGCTGAAGAAGTGGCAGGACCTTTTAGTCCCTCTCCAGAAACAGGTCCCAAGCCATGTACCTGCTGGTTTTTAGTGTGCTGTGCAAGCAAAGCAAAGCATTTCACACCCACGCTTTGCTCCTGCACAAGTTGGATGTGTTTGGGAGAGCACGGACGGACCCTTTGCATGCAGCCGAGGGTCCTCCTCCTGAGCTGTGCCAGGCTGGCCTCTGCTAAATGGAGAAAAAATGTGTGAAACAGGGGAAGCTGAGGAAAGGGCGATGCTGTGCACATCGCCTGGTGGGGAAAGCAAGCAGGTTAGCTGGTTCTGAAAGACCTGGGAGCTCCTGCTGCCTGTTCTCTTGATCTATGTGAACAGTAGCCACATGCTGGGGGGGAACGTGCAGTGAGTTACCGACGTGCTGAAGTTCTTTGTGTCAGTTTTCTGCTCTGAGTTATTGTTCCTCGCGGGGCAGAAAGTGCTGGTTGTTGTCAGCTGACCATCCCTCATCCCGAGTGGATATTTTCCAGGTTTCCTGTCTGTGCAGTGCTTGTGGTTTTTCTCTTCCTTAAGGCAGTCGTGCGATGAACATGGGCACGGTGTGTAGGTGTGTAAGTGTCCGAAGGGCTCGGCCCGTGTTTTAGGCACTGTGTGTGAGCAGAGCTGCAGGAACCACACACTTGCATGCTCTCAACCTGTTGCAAACACCTTACCCTCTTCAGACGAGGGTTTCCTGGCTGGGACAGCAGCCTGAGCAGTTGTTTGACCTGCAGAAAGCCTCCCTGGGGTGGGAGAGGAGGAGGAGGAGGAGGAGGAGGCTGGCTGCTGCAGGGGAGGAAGGAGCCTGCCCGCAGCACTTCCCTCCCTCTCCCAGCACAGATCTGTCTTCCAGCCCTACTGATTGATTATTTTCAAGTGCCTGCTTAGCGGAGCTGCTCCCAGGGGGCCGCCTGCCTCTCTGCACTGACACCTTTTCAGCACGAGCCGCGTCTCTCTCTGCTGCTGTCCTTTTGATCAAGATCTAACAGCCCGTGCCAGCGATGCTCCCATCCCTCCTAGAGTGCCTGACGGTGCCGGGGACCTCCCCACGCTTGCCAGGATTGCTGCTGGCAGAGCCCCTGGGGACTGCCTGCATCATTAGAGGCTTTTTCCCTTTCAAAATAAATCCCCCCCAGCTTGCCTGAACCCCCGTCGTGCTCCTCCAGCAGCACCTGCCTACTGAGAGCCCCTCGTTTTGTCACTCCTCCCTTCCTGCCCCTGCACCAAAGAGTGTCCTGGTAGGAGAAGGAAACCTCCCCAATGCTCAGGGGGCAGCTGTGTCCCTCCTGGGTCACCGTCCCTTCTGGGGACCTGCAGGAGCTGCCACTGCCACCAGCATCGGGCTCGGCAGCGGTGGAAATGCAGGTCCCAGAGATGGACAAGGTTTGCCCAAACTCAGGGAGCTGATCCCACACCCAGGAACCCGCCTGCATATTGAGGAGCGTAAATCAAAGCGTGTGATTTTTGTTGTTGGCCAAACGGGGAGTTTTATAAATCCTGCTCTGCTCCCAGCTCCCGTCTGCCGATCTTCTTGGGTGACCTTGGACATTTCATTTCATTTTTCAGCGTTTTGAAATCCTGCAATCAGTATATAATACGATGATAATATCGTGTTATTCTAAGCGTGGACGTTTACCATTGTGATATAGAACAATAAATTGACATGGCTTTTAGAGGCACGCCGAGGTACCGAGGGGGGAGGTATTGTTTTTCAGATCCCTTGGGGTTAAGCAGCCGGTCATATGAATTTATTGTGCATTCTGCTTCTCATCAAAAAATCTGCATTTTATGGCTCGCGGTGAAATGCGTTCGGCGAGAGTCAGCTCTTAAGTCACGCCGACACGGTGATTTTTCTTGGATTTTGCCCATTTTAGACGCAGCCTCGGAGTGGCTTTGTCGCTCCCCGAGCAGCCCCCGGAGGGCTGGTAAACCAGCGAGCCGCTCGGATCCGTGCTGTGTGATCCTCCTGCTGCCACCCTCGTTTCAACCCCTGAGGTGCTGCGAGAGGGTGATGTTAAAAAGCATGGGGAGAGCCCTCGCAGGTTGTTTTTGGGGCATCGATTTGCTTTTTAACAAGCTTTTGGGAACATCCGTGTCCAGGAGGTGGTGCGGGGTGGACCCTACAGCGAAGCCCTGCTGGTGGCAGGGCTCTGCTCCAGCCTCCCCCATGCCCCAATCTTCCTCGGGGGAGAAGAGCAGCCCAAGTATTCCTCTCTGCAGGTGCACGGAGCATTTTTTGCCAGCAGCAGCTGTCAGATTGTTTAAATTCCTTAAACACTGCTTGACCTCGGCATTTCTGGCGTGCAACCCAGATCTCATCAGCAAGGGAGAACATAAAGGGAGAAGGCTAATGCAGAGGTTGTTGTCTCCTGCTGATGGAGAACTGAGAATATCTCATTTTCCTCTGCTTCTGCTCCCCAAAAACGGGAGTGGAGGCCAAAGGGAGCTTTGCCCCAGGGGTAAGGCGCTTTCTGGTGGCCCAGGAGATGCAGGTTCAGCTGTGCTGTACCTGACACGGGATGATAGTTTGGTCCTTGCAGTCTCCTTTTTGTCCGGTGAAATGTGGTTGTCTAGTTTCCAGTGTCCTCGTGCCAGAGCTTTATTTTTATGGGTTTATTTTATGGGTCCGTGCATCATCTTGTGTGACGGGTTTCAATCTCGGCTGCTGCCTGTTGGTGCTACCGTAGTGAAAATAAACAATTTCTGGAGTTTCCTCTCAAAAAGATCCCCAGCAGGAGACAGAGACTGCCACCTGCACTTCCCTCTGTGTCCCAGGGCAGGGTTTTTGGAGCAAATGACACCAGCAGCAACAGAGGAGGCTTGCACGGAGGTAAATTTATGCATTATGGAGCACACAGATTAATTAGCAAACCGAGATGCTGCAAGGTGAAGCAGCTCTTTCATTTATTTGCATAATGTCTGTGTAAGTCTGCACAAGCTGTCCTGTAGCTTGTGTCCTCCCTGCAAACCACATCCAACCTGCAGGTCTGCTCACTGCAGCTCGCAGCAAGGTTTCTTCCCTGTGCTGCCTGTACGTGGGTGCTAAGAGCAGTGCCTGGGGCTGGCTGTGGCTGCATTTTCCCCAGAAATAGCAATTCTGGAAAATTCAGAAAATGCAACAGCCTCCTAAATACCGTGCTCCCTCTGTTTCACGTGCATCTCAGATTTATTGGGGATTACACCAAACGCCTCATTGATACCTAGAGGATGGGTGAAGCCCTCTGTGGCTCCGTTCAATAAGAGAGGATGTCCCGAGGCCCTGGGGATGCCTTCTAACAGTGATGCTCTCCTTGCAGGCTCCCACTCCACAGTTTACAAGGACCCCATGATTCTCGTCGGACCGGAGAACCTGACGCTGACGGTGCACCAGACCGCGGTGCTGGAGTGCATCGCCACCGGCAATCCCCGGCCCATCGTCTCCTGGAGCCGCCTGGGTAAGCCCGAGGATTCCTTCCTCCTCTCCATTGCCACCACGTAGCAAATTGGTGATGCCAGGGAGTGTCCCACGCAACAAGTGATCCACCCTTTCCTTTCCTACGGGGATTAATTGTAGGCTTGAAGTGCTTTTTATCTTGTCTGCGCTCAGTTTTTTTTCTCCCTGCCAAGATCGTGTGTTTAGCGGTTAGAGAAGTGGGCTGGTTAAACCCGTAGATGTTTCCTGAAAGGTGATAATTTTAGCGTTCCCTGAGTGACAGCGTCTTCTTCAGCTGCATCAAAAACATCACCACTGTTGGCCCAGAGAAGCAGAAGCGTACACAAACACGTCTTCCACGTGAAACAGACTTGAAAGAAACTCTCTGCCTGTACAGGGAGTTGGAAAAAATCTTAGGGGGTAGAGAGAGCTTAAGGTAGCGTGTCTGAAGCTCTGAAAATACAGATGCTTGCTGCTGGGGTGATGGTTTTTAATCAGCATGGAAACCAGAGCCAGGGGCTGATGGCATCACACAAGCAAAGTGCAGTTTCTCCCTGTCCAAAAGCAAGGGCTCTTTTAGGCTTACACCGTGATAGTAGCTCAGAAAATACTTTGTGCGGAGCAACACCTCCACCGCCCAACAGAAATCCGCGCCGAGCAAAGAGCTGACGGCTTTTCATTTATCTTCTGGAGCTCGTAACTGTGTGAGCACGCTGTGGGGTTGGGCTCAGTTAGCATTTCCCAAGCCCTCGTGCTCTGCGGGGTCACGTTGTTTTTCGACGCTAATCTCCCCAAGTCACCCGAGGTGGCTGTGAAGCACGAGCAGGGATAATCCGGCCCCATAAAGCAGCGCTGGGTACAGGGCTTTGCCCCTGTAGCTCTCCAAAGGCTGTGCTGGTGGAGTCTGGTCTGGCTCACGGGACGGTGACTTCCCACTCAGAGCCATCTGCAGGGGACAAGGACACGCATCCAGCAGCACTCACACCATTTCTCCACACTTCCCTTCCAGCTTGCTTCCTCTGGTGGCTTATAAAACCAACTTGTGTCTGCTACCTTCTTATTTTTCCTCCAGAGCCATAACCATCAGATTGATGCTGTTTTAAAAATTCCCCAGACGAGCTGTATCACTGTTTTGGCTCTCTTGGACACAAGGCAGCTCTACGTTAGAGCTCAACTATAATAAACTACGTTATAATTGCCTTAATTATAAGTGCTTATTACCTTCTTCAAAACACTTGTCTCTAAAGAGCAGTGCAGTAATGAAGATGTAATAGCTTCGTGCTAGGTTTGCCTGGATGGCGTGAGCTCAGCATTGCCTTCCACCAAAAATAAATACCCTCCCCACGTGGCCTTGCAGCAAAGCAGCAGATTTAGAGCTCCGAAGTGGCAAAGAGACCCCGTTATTTTCCCTCCCCTTCAGTGTGAAGGTTTCCTGCCCAAAGAATCACACGGTCGTGTTTCTTATTACACCAATCTCGACAGTGATGGGGCTTACAGGCTCTCAGGTGAGTTTGTGGGCCTGTCACCTCTTGGTAGTGATTTCAGAAGCCGTGTCTGTGTCATCTGGAGGTGGAAGAGGGGTTATGTTGGACAGGGAGGTTCTCCGAGCATCTGTCCTCTACAGGTAGGTTCCTCCTGTGTGAGGGTTTCCTTCCTCAGGTTCTTCTGGCAGACTTGGTTCAGCTTAAATAACCAATTTTATTTTTTTTTCCCAATGTAATTTTCCAACTTACCTTGCAAAAAAGCCTTCATCCACTCCAAGAAATAATAAAATCCATGGCCACAAAGACTTAAAGAGGCACAATAATTAAAATGTAAAGCTCACTTCTGTGTGAACATCTCGCTTGCTTGCTTGAGGGAAACCTCAACCACGGTGTTGCCATTACACCAGGTCTGTGCACAGGGCTTGTTGCCATTTTGGAGTATCTGTTTGAACCCTTTCGCTCACAGTTTTGACGTTGTGGCATTTCTTCTATCAGAAAGGAGCAAAGAACAATTTTGCTTTTTCAGCTTTCAGTTGCAAGGGAAAGCAACATTTGCACTTTTTGCTTTGGCTTTGCGAAAACCTGGCCGGTTTTCAGGGGGAGAGGCAGCTATATTTTGCTTAAAGGAAATCATTCCAATTCTGGGCCGGTTTTTGAGTGTCACGCAATCAATTTTGAATTTAATTTCCTTGGGAATATGTTGTAGCCCCTGACCACAAACAGAATTCCTGTGTCTCGCAGCGCATGAAATGTCAACATTCATTAGGGAACAGGCTCTGAGAGAAACGTAAAATCATTAAGGGTTTGTTCAGGGGAGATAGGGCTTTTCCTTTCAGAGCTACGCACTTCAGGCAGGGACCTGTATGCGTGCACAAATGAATATCCTGGGCACTTACTGCAAAGCCTTTTGAATGAATGACGATTTTAATGTATCCTTACCCTTTAAGTGACAGGCCACTGAGCTGGCCTCCATAAAAGGTACCAGGGCAGAATAATACACTATTTAGAGAGATATAGAAAAGTGAGGCGAAAAAGAAAAGACAGTGATTATCTGATAGCGTTATACAGAAGTTGTCAGAAAGGGTCGCACAATGGGAAGGAAATTACTAAAGAGGGAGCCATTCAAAAAGTAAACCATGCAACAATTGCAGGAGCCAATTAATTGGTAACTTATTGGACACAGAAGCTTGCAATAGATGGCTGACTGGTTGACAGGAGCGCCGTTCCTGTAAGTGTTTAGAAATAATAGAGTAAATTTCACCACTTCACATCCTGAATAGTCAACTGTTGCAATGTACTCTAAATATGCTAATCCGCCGTGCCCGGTGTCGGACAGAGCAGGAGACCCATGCGTCTCCAAAGTGGAAGGCTACTATGGCACAATACAAAGAATTCACAAAAGACCTAAATGATCAACATTAGAAAGTTGTTACTTTCTTTCTGCTCGCTCCTTCCAAAAGAAAGGCGTTGGTGTTGTTGCATATTCATATCGCCCGGCACGTTTTCTCCGGGGCCCCGTAATTGGTGCCGCTGTGCCAATCACCGGCTGAGCAGGCGGAGAGCGGGCTCCAGAAAGCATCACATACACCTAGGAAAAGAAATAACGGGGCTCCCAAGCCCCGGATTTCACCCCAACGGGAAAACTGGAGACCTCTGCTTGTCCAGAGCCGGGTGTTATTTGGGAGCATCTCCTACTTGGAGGATGGTCTGATTTATTAATCAGTCACCGGCGGCTCTTCACAAATGGCTGAACCTTCAGCTCTCTTCAGCTGGGGACTGAGATGATCTGGCAGATATATCCCCCTAAACTGGTTTGTTCTCAGGCCTCCAATCTTCTGCTTTTGACTTCATAAAAAGGGGAAGGTCATAGTAAGTGAGCAAGTTTCAAGCCTGCGTGGGTCCGGAGAGCTTCGGGGACTCAGAAACAGAGTTAGCTTTTGCAGCCTTTTGGATCTCCACCATGGACTTGGTGATGGAAAGCAATGCCAGAAAGGTGGGTTTGCAGGGTCTGAGTCCCTTGATCCAAGCCACTCAGTTCTTCCTGTAAGAAAAACAGGGTTAAAAAGTGCAGATGTTGCTCTAGAAACCCTTTCCAGGACTTACTGGAAAGCAGCAATTGAGCGAGAAGCCTGTGGGCTGATCTGGCACAGTGATCCTGTCCAGCTGCTGGAAGTAGCCACGTTCCCCAAATCAGATGGCAGTGCCCTTGGGATTTCTGAGCACAGAGGGCTTTGTTCTTCAGGGAAATGAAAGATGCTTGGCTGGCAGGAGACGTTTCTTCAGAGCATCACCCCTGTAATTAATAGTTGGAGCTGGAGAGACAACGGAGGATGTACAGGTATTCGGCCTGTGCAGAGTGCCTGCTGCAGGCTGGGTCTTTTGTGCTTAAATTATGTAGCACATTGTAAATAGTACAGTAAATCTGCTGACATTCAAGTCACATTTCTGTGGTATTTCTTAAGGCAACGATGTGATGGAGCATCCAGGTGGGGACACTTCCCATCTTTCACTGATCCCGTCCCTCCCTCGAGAGGGAGATTTGATTTTTACACCTATTGTAAATACGGACTTGCTAAAGGTCTGGCTTAAGAGATGAAATCAAGTTCAATTTGAATTTAATTCAGGCCTCTTTACACTTCAGTTCAAATGATGTTTGAAGGAAATGGTTCCTTCTTATTGCTCATTACATGCGGGACAGGTCATGTTTTACTGTCCTTTTTATGACCGAGCCATTTACTGCTGCGGTGGCTTGGCCAGCTATGTGATCGTTTAATCATTTAATGACATTGTTTTTCTCTGTCTAGAAGACCCAAGCATTTTTCTTTGCAATGCAAATAATGAAGTGATCTGGCATTGCCTGCCTAATGAAGCAAGGAATCCTTCAAGTCTAAAAATTTCCTGAAAAACAATGCAGAGAGCGTGGCAGGAGAAGTGTTGAGGGAGTGCAGGGTAGCTTTCAGTCCCCGTTTTGCCCATGTTTCCTAGCACAGTGCTGCAGAAACACCTTCTGTTGCAAAACCACAGCTTTGTCTCTCACAGTCTGGAGAGCCAGGTCCGTTTTTGGGTACAGCAGGAGCTCTGAAAGAAATCCTTGGGGAAAATGGGGTGGAATTTTTCCTTTTACCAAGCCCAACTTTGAAGTGTCCCTGCTGCTGTGGGGAGCACGCGTGTGGCTGTCCCTTGGGATGTTCAGATGGGGCCATCAGTAAGGCTGGTTCTTGCCTCTCCATTTCTGTAAGCTCCTTAAGCTCCTCCCTGAGCCAATGTGGGAGAGGAACTGGATTGCTGCTTCCCAGCTGATGAACGTGTGCTCTCCTGAACTGCTCCTCCAGCAAAAGTGCTCCCTGCCCTGCCCCTCTGCTCAGACACCCTGACACATGCTAGGATTGATTTAGAGCTGCCTTTGTCAGACAGTGTCTTAAAACACAAACCAATGAAACAATAAAAAGCAATAGCCTGATACTAATGAAACACATTGTAATTAGAGCTGGCTGGGAATTCTCCAGTGAAAAGAGGCTTTGATGGAAAAAGGCGAATTCTCTGATACTGCTATTTCACGGTAAGCACTTCAACTGCTTCAAAACCTTGTGCTGGAGTCCAGCATCAGAGCTGGGCTCCTTGGCTCTGGGCTCTTCTGTGTGTTCAGGAGCGAAGGAGCTGAAAACCCAGTGTTCACATAGCTTCCAAAAGCAATGAGACAGATCCATCAAGGGTCAGCAGACAAAAAAGCACCACTTCTAGCCCAGGAAATCCCCAAGCCATAAATTGCTCGTGGCAGGGAGGGTGCAGCAGGGACGTACTGCTGTGGGGTGGCTGCTCTCCTTCCCAGAGCATCTACCCCTGTTGGCAACAGGTTGTTGAGCTGGCTGGATCCTTGGTCAGCCCGATGTATCAATGGCTCATGGAAATTGATATGATTTCTTTTGGTTTTACTGCTTTATTGGAAAGCATTCTGGGAGCTTCATCTTAACCTGGGCATGTTAAAGCTTCCAAATTTCCTGTGATGGTGCCTTAGTTTTCCAGGCACAGAGTGTGGTTTCGGGCAAACACTTAGCTGAGGATCCTGGTTTCCTCCAGAAGGCAGCTCTGCTAAGAGCATCGGCTAAAACCCGTTGACTTTACCTGGCAAATCCCAGTGACAGAGCACGGTGCCACTCCATAAGGACTTAAATCAAACCTCACCAAGGACTGTGCGCTGGGGCACTTCACACGAAGGCTCTAGATGGCTCCTTACCCTCTTCTCTCTCTTTCAGACGGCCGCCCGATTGGCGTGGAGGGGATTCAGGTGCTGGGCACAGGAAACCTCATGATCTCGGACCTCACCGTGCAGCATTCGGGCATCTACGTGTGCGCCGCCAACAAACCCGGCACGCGGGTGCGACGGACCGCACAGGGCCGGCTCGTGGTGCAAGGTGAGCAAAAAGGGTCTGGCAGAGCCACGATGCCTGCTTTGCTGTGCTCTTTGCACGGTCTCTGCCTGCCTCCTGGGCACTGTGATGGGTTGGTGTGGGCTTCTCTGATGGTGTCACACAAAGCACTTCTTTCCTACACGTGGTTTGGTGTAGAAAAGAGCCAAACAGGTGAGTGGTGACCAAGTATCATTGAACTGAGGCCTCAGCTGCTGGGTGGCAGTGGCTGCCCACCTCCTTGAGGTATTTGGCTTGACAGCATGGGCTGAATTAGTCAGCCAAATCACCTCTTACCCTCTGCATGGCTCTTAGTGACATGGGCACTGTTCTCTTATGGGATGCCTCTGCATGGTGGATATCACAGCTGCGGTGACACCCAGCAGTGGATCTCACTCAGAGTATTTCTCCCTGACCTGAAGTGGCCCAAGTAAGTCTAAAACCATTTCCAGGAAGTCAGCAAGACCCTTTGCTGTAGCAGTTGACGCTGCATCTGAGCTCTTTGCTCCAACGTGGGTAAAGCAGGAGTGCGGGCTGCTCCCCTTCCCCACAGCAACTGTCCTCAAATGTCACTTGTAGAGGGTAATTCAGCCCAGAGCAGAGATCAGCGCTCAAGAAACCAAGCAAATCCCCTCCACATGCTCCGTGCAACCAGTCTCCATGGTGAGGGGAGCCAGGCAAGTATTTCAGAAGGCAAACCCAGCTGGCAGCGTGCTCTGAATGGCAGTAATCCGCCCCTGATTACAGGCACTCACCTCCTCTTCAAGCTAGTCCACTTAAAGCATCTCGCGCTCTCATCAGTTCACTCATTAACTATTGACTGATGATACCCTGAATCTAAAATTACACACCTCCTGCCGGAGCAGGCTAATTGAACCTTTTATGCTGGTGATGGGGAAAGTGCCCTGCTCCAGCCCTGATGCTCACCTGACAGGTCCTGGGAGCCTGTGCAGAGGCTGCGGTCCCTGGGTGCTGGCATCCCTCTTCCCTTTTACTGTGGCAGCATCAGGGAGTGATGCAGGAAGAGAATTTGTACCGGGCTGTGTGCTCCTGCTGAGTCCCAGGTGCTAGCAGGAAAGGAAAACTTGCAGTTTCTTTTCCTGCTGCATTTTTGGGTGAGCAGTGTAATGAGGGGACCTGAGGGTCCCCTTGTTAAGAGAAACAGAGCCCAGGCATTGTGAGCAACCTGGTGGTACTGAGACAAACCCTTTGGAGCTGCTGCAGGACGGCTCTGCACGTGCTGCATGCAGCTGAGGCCGTGAACCCAAAGTCAAAGCTGATGTCCAGGTATCAGGCGGGCAGAGCCGAAAGAAATTCCTTGAAAAATCGATGAAGCTGTAAAAATGCAGCTATTGAATGCTGTTGGCTGCTTCAGTTAGCAGTTGGGGGAGAGGGGAGAGGGTAGCACAACTTCTCATCGCTACTGATCAGCAGTTTTCAGGCTCTTTGGAGAGCTGACCTTCACCCCCCAGCAGCTCCCCTAGAGCTGAAGTTCATTTGGGACAGGATTTCTGTGGATTTTTGCCTGGAAAACCAGAATAAGAGTTTGTTCTCAGAACTGGAAAAGGAAAACAGAAGAATTGGAAAAGAAAAGGGTCATCAGAGCCCTTCAGCGTGGAAGGGAGTTGCTTCTGTGATCAGGATGAGTGGGAGTGGTATGGAGAAATGCAGCCAGGAGCTGAACCCATGCTGCCATCCACGAAATGTTCCTGTTTTGGGGGCCTGGCCGTCCCCAGGGGAGCAGCTGGACTCATCCCAGGTTTTCTCCCCCCTCCCTCTGAAGCTCGTTTTGCCGGAATTTTCCAGCTGAGAGGTACAAATGATTGCTGGTAGGTTTGTCTGGGAAGAAAACCCCGATAATGACTGACACGGGAGACCGGGGGGTTTTTATCTTTGTGGAGACGTCAGCGATGCAAATTACATCCGAAAAAGGGAAGAAAAGCAAAGAGGAGGCCAGCAAAAGCCTGACTGGAGAGGAAGTGAGCACGGGGCTGGGACAATGGGAGCGCCCTCAAAGCATTGCCAGGCCAGGTACT
The DNA here is from genome assembly GCF_047663525.1 of Anas platyrhynchos. Lineage (NCBI taxonomy): Eukaryota > Metazoa > Chordata > Aves > Anseriformes > Anatidae > Anas > Anas platyrhynchos. Next base: position 22,328,949 of record NC_092597.1, on the reverse strand, counting down.
CGCTGCCTTTATGCAGGGCCCTTGAAGTGCCCGGAGGCACAAATTCACTTCCCCCCCCCGTGCCTTTTGAAGGAGGCAGAGTTTTATATATGGGAAAGACAGGCAGAAAGAGCCACATTTCCTGCTGTAAGGAGTTAGCTGGGGCTGAGAGCACGGCCTCCCTCCTGCTGCCACCTCCACCCCACTGCGGGCTGTTAGTGGTGGTCCTCACCCTATAACAGCATCCCCAGAGGTGTCCCCATTGCTCTCGCTCCAGCCTTTCCCGTCGCAGCCTCTCCTTCAGATCATCTGATTATCTTCCTGGGAATTCCTCCTCCCTCCAGAGGATAAGGCCTCAATCCCCCGCTCCCTCCCTCCCTGCCCTCCCCTGGCCGTTTAGGCTCCTTTGATCTCTTTTTGTGAGGCTCTCCCAGAAGAAAGTTGCCATTTTTCTCTTTAAGATCCCGGCGCAGCCATTTGAATATGGCTTTGTGCCGGGCGGAGAATGAAAAAGCCTCGCGGGGGGAGCCGAGGAAGGGCCCGAGTGCTGAAGGGAGCCAGGCCGTGCGTGTGGTGCAAGGGACGAGCAGGCTTCGGTGGCAAGGGAAGGGGAAAAAAAAAAAGAAAAAAAGAAAAAAAAAAAAGAAGAAGAAAATCAAAGCGCTTTCCCTCTACCTCCTGCGCAATCTTTTGTGCTTTATTATGTGTTTGGTGTCATAACAAACTGATGGGCTGTGAATGGCCAGATGGTCACCAGTGTTCTCCGCTCCACGCTTCATTTCCTCCTGAAAGCTACGCAGAAAAATGAGATCCCATCTCCTAAATGAGTGCCCATCTCAAGGCCGGGGTTTTGAAGGCTCTGCTGACAATGGTTGCCTTGTTTTCACCCCCCCTTGCTGCTGGCAGAGCCGGGCATCGCTGCGTTTCCTGATGGTTCTCCCATCTCCGTGCCTTGCTGGCAGTGCGAGCCTGGGCTGCGGGCTGGAATTTGTCAGCAGAGGTATTGGGGTTGTTGTTTAAGGCTTAAATTCAGGACACAGAAGAGTAAAGAGCTCAGGATCCTTAACGAAGCCACCACCACCGGGAGCTGGGAGCTGGCCGTGCCCATCCTTGGCATCGTGTTTTGCACCTTCGAGCACCGTGGGCACAACCTGCGGGATGGAAGCAGGGAGGTGCACGGCCACTTGCCAAAAAATTGCTCCTGCAAAAGCACGGGGAAGTTTAGCAGGAGGCTCTGGAGATGTGTGCCCGTTAGGCTGCTGGGATCAGGTTCGTTAGCTGACACAAGTCAGGGCTGCCATGCTCCGCTTCCCTTTGATTATTAAAAATGAACGAGGGGGCTCCTGCAAGGCAGAGCAGCTCTGCAGTTCATTTCTGTTCCTTCCTGGCATTTTTGTGGAAAAATTTAATGCTGGCCATCCATTGTGTGACGCTGGTTGGTAAATTCATTACGGGCCCGTGCCTCTCATCTGTTTGTCTTCATTGTGGCTGCTGCTGGTTCCGCGCGATGTTGGGTCCCAGCAGCAACGTGGAGTGTATTTATCACTTTGCCCTCTGAAGCGTAACTGCTTGGATAAACTCACCTCTTTGGCAGTGTTTTGCCTTGTGCTTTCTGTAGGCTGATACCCTGCTTTATTCTGATAAATGATTTTAAATCTATTCTGAGCTGCTGGAAGCGGGAGAAATCGTTTTCTGTTTACAAAGCCTGATGTTGAAGGTAAAAAACATTTGGTCTTGGGGTGAGCAGCGATTACAGGCTCTGTGGAGTCTTCTCCAAGGTTTTGCAGGACCAAAAGGGTCCTGGGCTGCAGATCTGGGGTAAAAAGGGCTCCCCAGTCTGTTGCCATCAGGAGAATCTGCAGCAAATCTGATATTTCCTGGGGACAGAAATTACAATCTATTGTCAAGCAGTTTGCCAATGCCATACGGGTCCTTTGGGTGAGGCCATGGGGCGTTGCTGTGCCGTTGAGCAGGACTTCCCACCCACCAGCACCATCATTTCAGCACGCAGTCGCTGTCTTCCTTCCTTCCTCAGCATCCTTTGCGCTGTCCGTGCATGCAGATTTTTGCAAGCTTCTCTAGTCAGGGCTGATTGCTGCCAGGGTGATGGATGTGCTCGGTGCCATGCTCAGCAAAACACCACGCACGCTTTCTGTTTCATGTTACCTGCTGCTTGCGCTGTGGGTTAACCACGTATCCCTGGATCTGACAGCACCAGGACTTCCCTTCCCCACGTTCCCAGGCTTACGGAAGGCCAAGCTACGAGGTTTGTGCCAGGGCGAAGTGAGATCATTGTGATTTTTCTCATCCTTCTCCTCGTTCTTCCCTGCAGCCCCCGCGGAGTTCGTGCAGCACCCCCAGTCCATCTCCAGGCCCGTGGGGACCACTGCCATCTTCACCTGCGTGGCCCAGGGGGAGCCCCCGCCGCAGATCACTTGGCTGAGGAACGGGCAGATCCTGGAGACCAGCGACCACATCAAGCTGAAGAATAACAACAGGTAAGTGGCCGCGTGCTGGCCTCGGCAGCTCCAGATTTTGGGGGGAGTGTCAGCCTGGAGTCACCCTGCACTGAGGATTTGAGTCACTGGATTAAAAGCCAGCATTTTGAACAATCATGACACCAGTGGAAAAGGGAGTGGGAGGGAGGTTGGCTTGCTTTTTGCGTTAGCAAAGGGCTGGCGTGAAGGTGGTGGTGTTCAGAAGCAGCTCTGTGGATTTGACTTGGGCTCTGATACAGAAAAATGCTGGAGCATCCTCTCTGGTCCTACCAGCCACTCTTTGTAGGCTTATATTTCAGTGCTCCGTGCTTTATTATACCAGAATATCAGTGATAGACCTTGACTGGTAATATGGGAGCCCAGCAAAAGTTTTTTCTTTTGTCCTGATCCTCTTCTGGGTATTTCTGGAAGGACCAGAGCCTGCCCTTGACACTAGCAGCGAGGATGCTGAACCGCAGTGGAGGAACCATCCTTTAACCCCTGCCCAGCCACCTGCTTGGGTGTGCAAACGCCTTTAGCCCCGTTTGGGAGAATATTGGCGTGGAAGCTGGCTGTCACTGAGCTTCAGCCCTTCATCTCACCGGGGAAGAGTGTTCTCTCTGAGTACTGAACAAATAAATTTCCGTGATAGGGGACGGGGATGTTTGTGCCGCGGAAATGATACGGTGCGATGCTCTGAGCAGGAAAATTGCCCGTTGACAACAGTTTCTATGGAAATAGCATTGAACAATATCCTGAAAAATAATAGGAGCTGTGTTGTAAACCGAAATTATTGGTAGAGATTTGTACTCTGTGGTGTCATATAGCTGCTGTCTGTGTTAACAAATGTATCTCGTGAATACAACCCCACCTCCATGGAAGGTTTGGACATTCAGTGTAGCCTGTACGGGCATTATGGCATGTATGGAGAACAGTGGTTTTATTTTTTTAAGGTTCTCTGTAATACAGCTGTTTGCTTTCAGGTTTGAGAGAGGCTTTCTTAAGCTTTATTATGTGAAGGATGGAAGGATGTGAGTTGCAAGAAGGATAAGGTGTGGCTTGTAATAAAATCTTGATGGGCAGAGGTTTTTTCCGTGCTGGCAGTTTTTAGAAAGCTTCGGTGAACGTTGTGCATGCACACACAGATGTCACTCGTTCCAGGCTCGTGGTGTTACAGTGCATGGTTTCTGAGGCAGGTGTGCTCTTATATGAACAGACCAGAAATGGGAGAAGGGAAATCTCCCATTATTATCCCCTTTATTGACCAGGGAAGTGACTTGGTTGGACTTGATGATCAGAGAGGTCTTCTCCAACATAAATATTTCTATGATTCTATAGCCAAAGACTTTGCACGTGGTCATTAAATCCATGCCAAAACTCACAGAGTCCAGATCTTTGTCTTTCCCAAGTGCCTTGCTTGTGAAATCTTTCCTTTCACTGCTCCAGGAAGGTAGGTGTAGGGTCTTCGATCCTGGTCACGACTCCTGGCCCCAGTGCCCTACACGTGGATGTTAACTGAGACTTGGTGAGCATTGTCGTAGTATTTTATGGCAATCATTTCATGCAATTTAGCTCCAGTCTTCCCCATTGCAAGCTGAGTGATCAGATTTTTTTGTATCTGTCACAGGCTGGGGGAGCTCTGCCCATTGCTGGGGCTCAGCTGACTTGGGGCATCTTCTTAAGCTAGAGTAACGTGATGGTAAAACCGAGCCCTAAAGTTGATAACATTTGGCTTCTTTTGCCCCACTTTTGGTCTACTCCAACCCTCAGCTTCAGGAAAGTGGCCGTGCCTGGTGGTTTCCAAAGCTGTCAGTCTGAAAAATGCCCCTGCTCGTACAGCGTGGCTGGGTGCTGCATGAATCGGAGCCATGGATTCCTCCAGGAATCGGAGGAAACAGATCAACGACTGTTGTTTTTTTTTTTTTGGAGCTTTTTCAAGTTCTCCTTTGTTTCATTCCCATGGGCATGACTAGTGCTGTAACCCACTTAGTTCCAGGCAGAATTGGTTTGTGATTACGCCTTGGATTTATCAGCCTATTGCACTTGGAAAATATTTGTCCGTGTAGAGATGGATCGCGAATCTACCAGTAATGAAGCTGCTAAACTGCACCGTGAGCTTTTTAATTAGATTACATGGTTTCCTAGAAAATTCATTTGGATTAAAACTCTGCTTAATATGGCAATAAAGGTCTGAATGCCCCCCAAAGGGATTTTTTTTTTTTTTAAAAAAAAAAGACTAAATCATCCCAAATCGTATCATGTGCTAATTGATTGCGAAATGTATCGGTATGAGGAACCTCACTCTTGTAGACGAACGCAGCTAGAAGCGAGGTCCAGACCTGCAGGACACGGGGTGTGTAACTGCAAAGCCAAGGAGAACAAACCCTCAAGGTCAGGGGGCTTCAGAAAACCATCCTCGTGGAGGTGGGATGGCAGCTTTAGGGCTGGACTCCCTGCAGGTTGGTTGTGGCTGCTTGTACAACATCAAGTAGGTCTCCGGAGCCACTCGCCGTGCTGTTTCCAGCCTTGCAGTGCAGTAAAATAAGCCTTGCAGGCTGTGTCCAACCAAATACCTCTTCCCTTGCCGTCCCTCTGATCGCCTGATGTGTTGACGGCTTCTTGACACGTTAGCATTAAAGAGCAGCCTTCTGCTGTGCCCCCCTCCAGAGGTGGTGGTTGTGTTTGGGAAATGCCAGCTGTGTGGGAACAAAATATCCAATCGATGATTAGCAAAAATCAAAAGCGGCTCCGGGCCAGCGGGTAATTGGTGATGAAAAATGCATGAAGAAGGCTCAGGTGGAGGGAATTGTGGGGTTTTCCATTAAAAGCTGTGAATAAAAATCACCGAGGGGGCTGACGCTGGGGGTGTGGGCGTGATGCTGCTCTCAGCTCTGCTCTGGGATGGAGAACTCGGTGGAGCCTTTTGGACTTGGGTGGAGCCATCCCAATATCCAGCAGCCACATCATTTGTCCCCCTTGGATAATCAGGGATGGCATGGCCCTATTTTTTATAGGGTGATCTGGGTTTATCACGCTCCAAAATGCCCCAGCCTGAGAGGTGCAGTGGGCATTGCCAGCCTGGCCTGAAAGCAGAGGTGTCACTGCAGGGGGAAGGGGTGCTGGCTGGCCACGGTGGTCGTGAGCTCATGGAAAATCCTGCTTTTTAGGTTATTACTTCAAAATGTACAAGGAAGCATGAAATAGCACTCGAATTACTGCTCTGAAAGGTTTACTGCTTTCCTTCCCTTAACCCAATCAGGTTCAGGGGGATAATTTTCAGCCCCGAAGTATATCACACCGTGGGGTTTATATTGCCCTAATAGCACGGAACAAAGGCCAACATCTTCAGAGGAGGCAGGCTCTAAATATTGATTTTTCCAAGGAGATTTTATTTACAAAATGGTAATTAAGGGACTTCATTTGTTCCAGAGGAAAAAGGCTCCATCAGAACCCGGGCTCAGGTGGCACTTGCTCTCCTCGCTGACCTTTGCTTATCAAGTGTCTCCTTTTTAAATTCTTCCTCGCTGGTTTGCACTTGTTTTAGGGCTCTGCCAATGACTCGCTGTAAGGGCCGTGGACGCTCAGGGCTCATCAAAGAAAATATTCCTCTGCAGTTCAACCTCAGGACGACTTTGCTTTCCTAGCACTGGTGGCGTTACTTAATCCTACAGCAGACAGGGAGAGCGGGCTGCCCGCAGGAATACCCGTGCACCTGAGGCAGGACAGCTGTTTTGGTACCAAACCCAGGGAAACTCCACCCTGTCGTTTGCAAGGAGACATTTTACCATGAAACCCATGTTAAATAGGTGAACCCTGGTCCCTTCGGGGTTCACACCCCCCCAAACTCTTGATTTTGTAGGGATTTGACACCTTGAGGAAGGTGCACACCATTTATGCAAGGAGCTCGAAGACCTTTGGTGGTTCTGGCAGGGCTCCGCGTAGAAAATCCCAGCTCAGTTCCCAGAAGCATGACAAATACGTGCGCGGAGGACCGGGATGTGAACCAGCTGCTCCTGATTTAAGCATAATTTATGGCTTTGACTTTGTGGGGAAGACACGTGGGGAGGCTGCGCGGGCTCCTAATTGCCTTCGCAGGGAGGGTCTCGGCGCGAGCAGCGGGGCGGCCGCCTGGCCCTGCCTCCCCCAGCGAGCACGGGTCCTTACAGAGGAGCTTGGAGGCAGGATGGAGCCCGTCATGGGGCAGCCCAAGCTCAGCCTCCCTGGAATTAGGTTGAGTCCTTTTCCTCTCCAACACCCATGGCCATTGCTGGAAAAAAAGCTCCGGGGGCTTTCCACTTGGCAGCAGGGCTCTGCCAGCTGTTGGCACTGGCACAACCAACGCAGGGATCTCCCCTCCCTTCCAGGAGCTCTCCCCGAGGTGTTCTGTGCTCCCCTGCAGTCCTGTGGGTGTAAAAGCTTTCCTTTTACCAGGACAGGATTCATTTATGTCTGTGATTGCAGCCTTGATTCATGAGGACAGATGGAGTGGCAGCCAGCTCATCCACCGCGTGTCCTTGGTGTCACAACGAGGTGGTGCAAAGCCAGATGTGAAGCCAGCCAAAAAGATTCAGCTTTTGGGGATGAAATGGTTCCGCTGCCGTGCCTCCTGGAGCGAGTGCGATGCCGCTCATGGATAGCATCCCATTTTGCAGAACAGAGGCTGTAAGACAAATCCCTGTCCTGCCACATGCTGTCCCCTCCCAGAGGTGCAAGAAGGAGCAGCATCGTGGCCAGCTCTGCAGGCTTTCCATCCAGCACAGGGCAGGCAGATGGCTGGGATGGTTCCTGCAGCGCCGTGCACCCCGCTGGGACCTGCAGCATCCCTCCAGGGACCCCAGCGGGGTGAGTCTGTAACCACAGAGCCAGGCTGGGCCCCTGGCTGGCGTGCTGCAGGATCTGCTAAACATAAACCCATCCACGTGGGACGGGATCGTTCTCCTGTATAACACAGCCCAGGGAATTTCAGTTTGGGCACGGGGCTGGTGTGCTGGTACTGGGTGTCTGCGTTTAGCCCCAGCTCGTTTCTGCAGCCACCAGCACAGCAGAGGGGCTCGGCGCTAGCGGCAGCCTGCTCCGCATTAATTTCATCACACTCCCTCCTTTGTGCGCCTGTGCGCGCGCACGCTGCTGTCCTTCCAGCTGGGCCCCTCTTCTCCTTTGTGCTGCCGAATCGATGAAGAGGCCGCCTTCAGTTCTCAGGCTTTTTTTTTTTTTATTTTCCAGAGGAGCCTTTGGAAAGCCGATCTCCGGTCAGCGGCACCGGACCCCTGACCCGAGCCAGATCAGTCATCTTGATTGCCTCCGAGCTGCGAGACAGCTTGGGAATAGGCGGCTTTCGAGCTGCCTCCCGTTCCCCTCCGTGCCGCGGCTCGGCCGGGTGTGAACGTGCAGCAGCTCCTCTCCCCACTTCCATCACTGCCTGTCAGGGCATTGTGCAGAGCCGTGACGGAGCCCTGGGCTCGCCGAGCGCCTTTGGTGACCAGCAGAAAGCCTTCTGGCATCTCGCCGCGATCGACGTGCTCGCGGCGCTGCCGGTCTGGCACTCGCGGGAAAGTTTCCCAACAGCAGATGTCCCGAAGTGACAGATTTTTTTTTTATTTTTTTTTTCCCCCCCTTGACGGGAAGGAAGAAAAGGACGCCGCATATTTCAGATGGTTGACGCGCGGAGACGCTCTGCGCCTCCTCGTGTGGCAACGACATCTTTCCCTTTTGTTTGAGCTTCCTTAAAAAAAAACGAAAAAAAGCAAAAAGTGGCCAGATCTGGGAGAGCCAGGGACCACGCCGCGTGCATCTTCCACATCCCAGGGGTGCTGAATGGGGGAGAATTTTGTTGATAATTCGGATGGAGAGGCACCTGCTGGGGTGCCTGTAACTCAGCGGCAGCCCCTGCCTTCCTCGTGGCAGCTGCCAGCAGATTTCGGAGCTCACATCAGGGCTTGCGGCTCATAGAGCTCTGCCTGTGTGTGCCAGGGAGAGAAAACCCTTGTTTTTGTGGAGCTGGTGTGTAAGTTTAAGAGCTCCTCGTGGTTCCTGGGCATCTTGAGGCTGCTCTCGACGTGCGTGCCAGCCCAGCCTGGCTGCTCCCGGTGCCCAGATGCGCAGCGGCGGCGCGAAAATAATCGCGGCATTGATGGCGCGGGGGGGAAACACCAATGCTCCCTGCTCACATCTGCTTCGTGCAGGGCTGCGAGTGCAGCTTTTGGACTTTATAATCCTTCTGCCTCCTGCCATCTGCCCTCGCAGGAGCCGGGCTTTGCTGGCACACTCGAGCCACCCATCGGGTCTCTCCTCCCGCTGCCCCCTCCCCACTCCGGCTCTCTCCTCCCATTTATTCAGCTCCGTTGAGCCTGTGGCTATCGGGGCTTAGGGCTGATTCTCTAAAATCACCATATCAGCTGAAAAGATCACATTTGATATTCCATTTACAATGTTGCCAAGGAAACAAAGGCCCAGGACATAAATAGATGACTGTTAAACATTTGCTCGCTCACCATGGCCCCGACAATTTGCAAGGCAGAAATACAAATGTTAAATCAACAGCAATAATAAATTTTAATGCAGGGAGCCCAATATTTTGCTGCAATTAGAAGCAGCATTCATTCTGCCGTACAGGCAGGCGGGGGCAAGTTATTTATCATCTCCACCTCCCGTGTTTCACCTGCATAAAGGGCGGCTTTGGTGATGACTCCCCCAAAGCCTTGAAGTGCCCCTCAGATCAGCAGAGGTGTAGGGATATCCAAACGGGACTAAGAGCATCATAAGCCTAATTTATTACCTTCCTGAGCTCCTGCCTTAAGGCTGGTACAAAATCTCCAGCAGTAAAAGATGGAAACAGTGTGGGGAGACCTCCCCCAGCCCCATGCCTTGGCCAGGAGATGCGCTGGGTTTTTATTTACAGGGTCTCGTGCCTGCTGAATTCTCACAAATCGAATCGTTTTGTTCCAGGCTTGGTTTCAGGAAGAGAGCTAAGCCCTGGAGAGCGCAGAGCTGTTGCTGATGGGTCTCTGTTTGTAAATAAATGTTCTTAAGACAAGCTGTTTTGCACGCTGAATGGCAAGATAGCGCCAAAGTGCTGCGCATTTATTTCGGAGTCAGTGCTGGCTGCTGTGGTTTTCAAGGTCCTGGGCTGGCCCTGACGTTGCCCAGCCGTGCAGCTCAGAAGGGTGTGAGGTGCCCACGTGTGCATGGGGTCTGCCCCTGCTCTTGTCTGCATCCCAAGTGCAATCCTGGAGTTCAGGACGGAGACAATCTGCCCCTCTTGAGGTCAGGGAAATGCCACATCCACCTGCTGAGCTGGAAACGGAGGCTTGTAGGATGCCCTCCCCTCACAGCCTCAGCTGGAGGGGGGGACTCATGCTGCAGAGCACTCAGTGGGATGCTTTTCCCTCTCGTGTCCCCACGCAGCACCCTCTCCATCTACGGGATCAACCAGGCGGACGAGGCCATCTACCAGTGCATCGCCGAGAACAGCGCCGGCTCCACGCAGGCCAGCGCCCGCCTGACGGTGCTGTGGGCGGACGGGCTGCCGGGGCCTCCGCAGGCCGTGAGGGCCGAGACGGTGTCTGCAACCACCATCCAGGTGTCGTGGAAGGAGCCCCTCCAGAACACCAAGGAGATCATCGGCTACGTGCTGCACATTCGCAAGGCTGCGGGTACGTCTCCGGCTTCCTCGGCCTTGGCAGAATCGAGGCGCGAGGCCCAGCGGGTGAGGCAGGCCTGCACTGTAGTAGATGGTGCTGCCCTGTCCTCCATCACCCCTCTGTTTCTAAAAGGCAGAGGTGAGGCAGTAACGGCGATATAAACACCAAAAAAAATGGGGAAAGTGGAGCTGCACAGTCGAATCTTGCTGCTCACTTAGGTCTCTGGCAAAGCACACAGAAATGTAAGCAGAAAAGGGTCTGGGCAGGTCCAGGTCCACGTTAGGGACCAGAATTACTGCTTGCTGCATCTCTTCAGTCCCTTTAGCTCTTTCATAGCCTAACGCAGCTCTCTTCTTTCTTCCCACTTCAGATCCCGTGGAGATGGAGTACCAGGAGGCTGTTAGCAAGAGCACCTTCCAGCAGCTGGTGACGGATTTAGAGCCCTCCACCAGCTACAGCTTCTATATAAAGGCTTACACCTCCCGCGGTGCCAGCAAGGCCTCAGAAGTCACAGTGGTGAGCACGCTGGGAGAAGGTAAGGGACGCTTTGCACTTGGGCCATCAGATGCTAAATCCTGCTGTGCGTAGCAGCGGCGCCAGTCACCCCCAGACCCTCTCTGAGTGCCTTGGCACACAGCCTGTGTTGTCGCTGCTCCTTGTTCCCACTCTTCCTCACACCCTGGGTTGTTGTGTGAAGCTCACTTGTACAGGGGCATCGCCTGATGGTCTTGAACGTGGCGTTACCTCTCACAGCTTGTGTTGCTGTGAGTGCAAGTTGATCCTTTCCGCCGTCTGGTCGTGTATTGCAGCTGCTGTGGGCTTTCCCTAAACCGCTTGCTAAACGCAGAGTTCCTGTTCCAGAAATGTCTCAGCTTCCTCCAGCAGCTCTGGTACTTACGGTTCTTACTTTATAGGTACTACACCTTTCTGAATGTAAATTTTGTTCTGCTCTACCCTGGAGAAAACACACCGAGCTGAGCCGTCCTGACCCCCAAGTCCCTGCCTTGGAGCAGCCCTGGTTCAGTGAGAAGTTACAGTGGTCTCCAAGGCTTTTCCCTGCCTTGGCCTCCCAGCTGTGGCTACCAGTTTGCTTCCCCAGTAAGAAGTGGGTGCTCTGATGCAGGGCACTTGCCTACAAACCACAGTCCCAGTGTGATCTGTCAAACATCATCCCTCTGGCAGCGGCATCGTAGGAACATTTTCCTCGTCTTGTGTGCCTCTCCAGCACCTCTGAATCCTGTCTCGTCTCACTTACTGAGAGTAATTTCCTAGGAGGACTGCATTATTCTCATAAACACTCAGTAATTAGGAATCTGCAGCAGAGAGGACATGAGGATGTGATTTAGGATTAGGAGTGCACTGGCTTCCAGGTGGGGGATCCAGCCCTCCTTCCATCTTCAGCTGCTGCAGATGTTACTGCAGCATTGAGGCAACGCCGCCAATAAATCCTTGTCCTGCGAGTTTATTTCCTTGGTACTCCACAGGGAATCAGTCACCCTTTGAGTTTGTTTTTCCTTCCAATTTAGAGGCAGAGGGATTGGCTAAGCTAAAACTTGAAACTCCTTGACCCGACACTCTGAGTTCAGCTACTGGAGCTAAAAGCCAGCCATGCTTCATGGAGTCTGGTGTTTCTGCAGGAATTTGGGTCAAGCGAGATAGGACTTTTGGTCATTATTACCTTCAATCACGACAGGAATAGTTAAGTATCTGGTAATGGGATCATAAATTTCCTGGCTCTCTAAAAATTTAAGGCATCGTTGTCCTGCTCTACTAGCCTTTAAGGTCTTGTTCTGTGTAACGAAGCTTCAGCAATGAGCTACATGTGCAGGGTGGACAGACTGTCCTGGCTGAGATCACTCTACCCAGCTCGGGTTTGCATCCTAGGGAAATAAAAAGAGATTTCAAAGCCCAGTTCTGGCTTGATCCTTAGGCAGGCAGGGTGCAGGGGGCTTTGCTTGTTTGCTTTGCTTTCCTGGTTGCACGTACAGCTGAAAAGAGGGTAAGGGACCCAAGGACCAGCAGTTTTTGCCACCAAATTAAGGTTTCTTTGCAGATTCACCTATTTTCACGCCCAGCCAAGCCGTTTTGCCCTGTGTCTTCCTGAGACACACGAGGGGGCTGCGAGCCCTTGTCTTAGGGGAGCTCCTGAGTGCGTGGTCAGAGCCCCGCATGCCACAGCGCTGCTGTGTGCTGCTTGGCCTGGAAGGGGTGTGGGGGCTGATTTGGGCTGCCGAGGATGGTTCAGCTCTGCAGAGCCTGGGCAGCATCTGTTGGAGTTCCTGCAAAGGTGCTGGCAGCTGGGGATGGGTCTGAATTACCTCGTCATTGCCTTGCTGTGCGGGTGTGGGCCTTGGGAGCAGGATGCTCCCGGCTTTGGTGGTCAGCTTTGCAGGACTAGTAATATGCCGAGAGATTGGCTGAAGATTTTAACGCTTTCTGAAAGTGCAGTGCTCGTTCCTTTGTGACCAGTGATAATTTTGGATGAAAAGAACGTGAGTTGCTATAGGGAAACCAAGAAAGTTAACCTCGTCCTCCCTAAATGTCTCTCGCTAGAAAGGTCTTTTCGTCTCCTCCCTGTTGTTCCCCTTTCCCCAGGACTGGCTAGGAGCAGGGTCCCAAGGGTCCTGCAGGGATTTCTCTGGATAGACGGGGAGCCCTCTCCGTGGCAAACCCCTTGACTGCCTCGCTTTGGCAATCGAATGCTTCTCTGTGAGCTCGTGTGCCCGGCTCGGGGCTCCTTTCCGCCGTTTCACAAATGCTGTGGTGTTTTTAATCTCAAACTATATCCGCTTCATTAAGCAGCACACGCTCCTGTTCTTGTCTTTTAATGCTTTTTAGGGTTTTCTCCAGGACTTTTTGACATTTCTCTAGGATGAAGACTGTTCCTTTAGTCTCCTTCGGCTAAAGACGCCTTCAAGAAGAAAGTTGAAATGACCTGGGGAAAATTCCAAACAGCACGGAAGAGGAAAACAAGTACCCCAGCCCTTAGCATGAGGGAGGTGCCTTACTGATATTAGAAACATGCTGTGTTTTATATATACTTCTGTGAAGCACCTACACACTCGTGTGTGTACATATATTTATGCACACACAGATATAATCCACCTGTATACACTTATTTGTGTAATAACATTATAAACAGCACGTGCTCTACAAGTGCCTACATATAATCAGTATTTACATATATATATATATATACTCAGAGTTTGAATAAATACTATATATTTCGTACTTTGAAGGAGAGGTATTCTTGTGGTTTTTATTAAATGTAAGGCTCTGCAACCGTAAAATAAAGCCGACTCTTCGCAAATCAGGATGGCCCACGTTAGTGTTTCTTTGTCCATGGGATGATGCCATCTCCCTTTCCGTGGCGTTTTCACTGATGATTCAGAAAATGATTGCTCTAAGCAAGGGGCCCGCTTCTCAGAGGGGTGATCCAGGCAATTCCTAATTTTACCCTAATGGGAATTGGGAGAAAAAAATATATATATATTATTCCATTGGATTAAAAAAGGATGAGGACTTGGGAAGAATGATACACTCTGGTATAAATGGAGTTTGCTCTGTGTTTTGCCACCTAGAAATGGCTAGGCACAGCCTTCCCATCGATGAAAAGCATGTCAGAATAAATTCTAGCCAGAGGAAATGTTCCTGTCCCTTTTTTTCCCCGTTGGCAGCACTCAGGCAGGGTGGGATCTCGCTAACCTGAACAAGGACAGCCGCTCACTGATCTTGTGTCCTGCGTTCACATGCAGAAGCTCACCAGCCAGCAGGGACTCGTTCCTCTCCTGATGCATCAGGAACAGCCCTGCAGCCTGCCAAGGCTCGGAGGAGGAGGGCATCTCTTTGGGAAGAGCTTTCCCCGACCCTCCTGCTCACCAGGAGAGATGTCTTCCCCTAAATCCTGCTCCTGGTGACCGGGAAAAGGCCGACCAGCACGCTGTACCGCTTCGACTTTGCTGTTAAATTGAGGAAGTGCCCTTTTTAGCTCTTGTCAGCGTTAGATTGACACGACCACATTTCATCGGCTTTCCAACATCACTCACTAAATGGCTGTGCTGAACTCCGTGCCAAAGGACAGCGTCGAGGCCAGGTTTTCACTGCTCATCGTTTAGAGCCCCTGTGGGGAAAACAAGACAAAAAGCAGCGTCGGTGCAGTGCAAGCCCAGCAGTCCTTATACTTGGGCTATTCTGAGCTTATAATCACTTGGGACTGGAAAATAGCTCTGCCTCAAAGCCTTCTCTTGGCCAGAGGCTGATGGAGAAGTGGAGCTGTTCTGCTCCATGCTTTTTCTGCTGGGTTTAGCCAAGCTCGCTGCCTGGGGCAACGGTGCCCAAAATCCCGAGCAGGAGCAGAGCCCTTGGGCAAGGCAGACCCTGCAGAACCTGGTGCCATCTGAATGGTGCAAAAGGCTCAGGAATTGATGGGAGCATCTGGCCCGGGGCTGTTTGGTGGAAATGAAGTGAAAAAATCATCAGTGAGAGGTCCTGCTGAGCCACAGCTCTGCGCTGATGTGCTCGGTGTGAGAGAAAGGGAGGGTGAGGGGAAGGAAGATGCTCGGGGGAAATGTGGTCCTGCCTGCCACTGCTCTGCGTGGTTTTGTGCAGAACCAGCTTTGGAAAAGCCACGTATTGAATCAGAAGAAATCTGGCTCTGGTTTGCAAAGCTTTGCCTCTCAGCCCAGGCTGAGGGGGCAGGACGGGGTCGGGCAGCTCTTGGGGGACCTATGGACAGAGTGGCACTGACACCTTGCTGCTGTACACCCCGAGAATAAGGGCAGGATTTTGGGGTGTTGACCGGGCTGGTACAGACCATAGGAAAGGTTGTCCTTTGACTCAGGCCTCGGTGACACCGGGCAGCAGCAGGGACATCTTCCCAGCTAAATCCCTGGGCGCCCCTAAGGCCAGGTAAGTGCCTGCCTGCCGAAACGGGCAGCACCACAGTAACCTCAGGCTGCTCAGGTAGTTAGGGCCGTTGCTGAAGATGTCCCAGTTCTCTCCTCTATCCCCAGCACAGAATCACAAACCTCCTTCTGAAAGCAGATGGGAGAGCGAGCTCCCAAACACCCTGCAAGGCAGCGCAGGAGCCTCGTGCGCTCAGCCAGGCAGGAGGATATTTCACCGCCTGCTTTTCAAGACGGATGTCTCCGGCTCCATCCCTTCTGGTTCCTTCCTCCCGCGGGGATTAATCACTCTGAAAGGTCCTCGCTGCCCTCGAGGCGAGGGCAGAAAAGTGGAATTTGGGAATGCGATTCCAAAGTGGCTGCATTCCTGCCCTGACCCGAGGGGGCCGAGCATCAAATTGCAACCCGAGTGTACAAGTAGCCTCTTTGCTTGCTGAGCGGAGCGTAGGAAACCTTTGGAAACTCACACGGCTCCCTGAAGACATCCAAAGCTGCTAAAGCAGGGTCTGGTCTAATCTGGTTTTCTCAAACTCACCCAGCACATTCTTTGGTGCAGCGGCTGCAGGGCAATGCTGGGGGGGGATTTCTCACCCCGCCGTCTTTCTCTCTCTGTTTCAGTCCCAGCCATGCCGTCCCTCTTCATTAAAGTCATTAACAGCACTGCTGTCCAGGCCACGTGGGAGCCCTCCATCAAACTGGGCCAGCACGAAGGCTTCAAGCTCTTCTACCGCAAAGTCCACCTCTCCCAGTACACGGGCCCGGTGCTCCTGGCCAGCAACATAACGGCGTACAACATTACCCACCTGGGTGAGTCTGGTGACAGCTTCATCCCTGTCACCTCCCGACCCCAAGTTTTTGGGTGCTTTCCCACCCAAAAGAGAGGTTTTTGCACACCACAGAGGTGGTGCGAGCCTGCCTTGTGTCTTGTTAGCAGCATCTTGTGTGTTGGGTTAGGCATGGTTCCTAAATACCTGCCTCCCTGGGGAGATAACGCCAATGAGCAAGGCTGAATTACCCTTCTTATGTCTCAAAACAGATGCGTCGGTGGTGTACGAAGTCAAACTCCTCGCCTACAACCAGCACGGGGATGGAAATTCAACCGTCCGCTTCGTGTCCTTGAGGGAAACCTTGGAGAGGCCAGGTAGGACGGGCCGTCCTTCTCGGTGGTGGGTCGTGGGAACTGATCTGGAGGAGAGCAGCAAGGTGTGACTCTGATGGTGCACCTGATATCAAACACCATCGCTTTCAGTCCCTGTATTTTTAACATGATGAGGTGAAACTTCTTGGGGTTGGTAGGGTGGCTTCCTTGCCATGAGGCCATGCAGCTCCTTTGTCGAGGCGAGGCGTGCATGCTGCCAGTGATGGCTCACTCCATCCCAGTTGCTCCTCGTTAGCCTCAGCAAGCCAACACCTCTTTGCAGCACAGTTCAGCCCCGTAACTTTTTCACCATGGGGGAGAGGACGAGCCCAATGCTTCCACAATTGCCAGTTTTGTCCCCCAAGTTTGAGCCAGAAGCAAGGCTGTGAAAATCAACAAAGCTCCAAGTGTTAGCTAAGAGCTGCTGTCCTCAGGTGAGATGTGGTGCACCGAGGTCTTTGCTCTTCTGGAGCTGCCTTGGAAGCTCTCAGAAACTCCTCTTCTGAGCTTCACTGGTGAAGAGGAGGGAGGCCGTGTGGCTTTGGAAGGAGAGGGGCTGCAGCTCGTGAGCGTGACATTGCGAGGCAGGAGAGAGGAAATCTCTAGAGGGAATCTCTGACCGATCACACCTTTCATATCCATCTATGTGTAAAAAACATCCTGCTGCTCTCGGAGTCCCTTTAAGCCTTCCAGAGGGAATATCTCCGGGAGACAGTTATTGCTGCTCTATCTGCGTTGCCGTAAATACTCCTCTGGTTGGCAGCTGCCGCGCTCACCGGCACCTCCTGCCTTGCAGGAGAGGGAGGCTCAGCCTTTGAAGCCCCCCAAAGGTGGACAAGCGGCAGGAAAGCAGCACCGCTGACCCCTTCTCTCCCCTTTCTTCTGGCAGCTCTGAACCCCCCCTGTGACTGCATGAAGGACGAGCAGAACAATAAAACCTCCACGACGGGTATCATCATCGGCATCCACATCGGCGTCACGTGCATCATATTCTGCGTCCTTTTCCTCATGTTTGGCTACAGAGGAAGGTAGGAGCTGCTCACCGGGGCAGGTTTTCCCCCCCCCAGTACAATGACAGGCTGTTTTCCGTGCACATCCCACAACGTGCAATCGCACAGCCCAGCTCCTGGGAATGCCATCACGCAGCTGCTGTTTGCAGCACGGTCTCTGCCTTATTCCCAGGCATGCAGACCCCACAGGCGTCTCCAAATACACTGTAAGAGACCCCATCAGCTCCAGTCCTTCCTGGTACTTCCTAGGAACATCAATATTTCTGCTCTGGCCAGCCCTGATCCTCCCTGCAAACCAAAAGCCCTTTTGCAGCGAGTGGAAAGAGACATGGCTTTTTAGGAAGGATTTAAGGAATTTAGGGAAGGCAGCAGAGAAATAAGGCAAATTCAGGCTTGAGGGAAGGAAAGGAGGAGAGGCACCAGCTTTGCACGCCCTCAGGCTACGCCTCGTTATTTTCCAGGCTGCTGATGTGTAAAAACGTGCAGGAGCAGCTGTCGACCCCGCAGATCCCGAGGAGCCAGAGGAGCGCCGCGGGGCTGGTTCTGAACGGGGCCGCCCGCAGGGACAGGGACGAGAGGGACTTGACCGGGAAGCAGCTGGACATGAACGAGCTGGAGAGGTTATTCCCAGCAGCACCCTGCCGGGAGCAGCAGGACAAGGGAACACCGGTAAGTCCAGCGGCGAGGGGTTGGGGGCACACCACAAAACACAAACACGTCTGAGAGCATCGGGGACCTGCCACCATCCCTGAATTATTTCCCCTTTCTCTCCTCCCAGCCGGCTCGCAGCCCGCCTGCCGACACGCAGATCTCCACGCTGCCCTTGGACGAGTTCAGCATCATCGAAGAGCAGCCAGAGCCTCCCCAAAAAAGCCCCTGCGGCGGCAGCCCCGCTGCTGCGGCCCCCCACCCCATTCCCACCCATGAAGGATAAACCTGCCAAGGCTCGAACCCTCGTGGAGGAGCTACCAGAAACCAAAACCGCGGCTGGCGACGTCTTTAGGATGATTTCCTCAAATCTCAGGTCAATTGAAGATTTCTACGGTCTGATTGTTATTTTTTTGTTTTGCTTTATTTTTATATATATATAAATATATATATATGTGTGTGTGTACAGCCTTTTGGAAACTCTGTGAAGTTTGTCATTCCGACCTGTCTCAGGCCTCTTGGTGCGTTTCTTTTGACGATGGCTTTACCAAGGCTGGTCACCATGGATTTTTCCCACTGCTGCTAAGTAAAAGACTCCTTGGCAGAGTCTGGCAAACTCTCCCATCCCTGACATTTTTGGGGATCCAGTGGGGCCTCGTCCTCTTGGCATCACAGACTTCTTCCCGCTCAGCAGCTTTAGGACTACTTTTTGGATCTATTTTTTATGTTGAGAAGACTGGATTCGGAGAAACCCTTCGAACTTGACTCCAAAAATCGAGGCCTGGGAAGGCCGTCTTTCCATGGATTTGATGATTTTGTACACTTTTGCTATTTCTCAGGATACTTTTTTGCTGAATGACTCTATATAATATGGAAAAAAAAGAAAAAAAGAAAAAAAAAAAAGAGTGTGTCAAAGGAGGCCTGCCTGAGGGCTACTGAAAGACTTGGACAAAACAACCCGAGTGAAATCAGAACCTACCTCAACCGGAATGAATGTCTTCTGGGGAGCAGAAATGCCTGCGTCTTCCTTCGTGTTCAGAAACGAGCAGCGGAGCACTTGGTCAGTACAAGCTTGGTCCTACCTCAGCAGTCACGCTCTGTTCCTGCCGCGTCGTCGTTTTTTGTTGTCGTCGTTCCCGTGTAAAGCACTTCCAAACCTTGAAAGCAATGTTCTACCTCAAGCGTGAGAGAAAGTCGTGTGTGTGCGTTTTTCCCCCCCCCCCAAACACCCCAAATCCTGCCTCCTCCACCCGGCCCCGTGGAGGGCCGGCGTCCGGCAGCGCTCGCGCTGACGCCTCGCTGGTCGTTTGAGCTTTACTTGCAGGCACGGTGGGATTTCGCCGGGTGGAGATTTTGTATCCTGGTTTTTACTTTAAAGACTGTTGGGGCCGTGATGGATGTGTGGCTGCTGGTGCCCCGCAGCTCGCCAGCACCGTTGTTCCTGATGGAACCAAGCTCCCAGCCCCAAATGTCAGCCTTGGTCAGTCCTGGGTGCGTTTGGGCTGGGTTTTGGGGTCTCTTCTGTGCCAGGGCCAAGGCACCCCCACCCCATTAGCTTGCCACCCTCAAGGCCGATTCCCCCAGGACGGTTTATGGCGTGTGCCAGCACCACGAGGCACCCTGGCGAGCTGGGAACCCCAACGTCACCGTCTTGTCCCTTCAAAGCCCACCCTGCCACCAGGAGCTCTTCGTGGAAACCTTGACCCAGCACTTCCAGACCCCGCTGAGATGCTGCTGAGCTCCTCCAGCGTATTCTCAGCCAGCAGGGCTCATCCCCAGCCGGTCATGGCCAAAGGATGGACCCATCCTCACCGGGCTCGCTTCTCCGTGGAGGACGAGGCGAGGAGAGGGGCGATGCAGGACAGGATCCAACGCTGGAGGACGCTGGGGGCTGCCGGCAGCCACCCACACCCAGGGTGGGCAAAGGGGCTCCCGACACCAAAGAGAGGTTTTGTGCGTGGCCCCCACCAACCCGCCACTGTTTTGGGGTTGTCCTGGCACGGGGCAGCCCGGTGAGGCCTCGTGAGTCGGTGCATGAGCGATGACATCCGTGGGGTGAGATGGGGGCACGCACAGGGGACGGGGATGTCCGCCAGGCCGAGGGCTGACAATTCCCTCCCCCCCGTGTGGATTCGTTAAACCCGGACAAATGTGAGGGTCCGAACTCTTTGTGGAGGTGGTGGTACATCAGGCGTCGCCGTGTTTGCAAAGAAAGGAATCAGGAAAGGAAACGAGTTTTGAGTTTAAAAGAAAGGATCATTGTATTTTTTTAAATGGTACCAGTGGGAGGGTCCCGTGTGTCAGAAGCATCCCCCGTCACCGTCACGTTTGGCAACGGGATGCTCATTGTGTAAATAATGCGATGTACAGGATGAGAAGGAAAACGTCGCCCTGGGGCTGGGCTGGGGACGGCCGGGGGATGGATGTGAGCAGGAAAATGTGCTTCCAGGTCAGGTTTGTGCATTAATCCCCCACTCAGCCCCTCCACCGGGCCGGTTCCTGCTCACATCAGCCCTGGGGGACGTGGACGTGTGATGTTGGGCTCGGGGACAGCGTGCGAAGGGCACCGATGGGGCAGGCAGGAGGAGGAGATGCCCATGGCTCCAGCCTGTGGTGCTCACGGCCAGGAGGGTTTCATTTTTGCAGACCCATCAGCTTTTTTTTTTTTCACCCACCCCAAAGTTCTTGCTGTGATTCCCAACCCCTCCGTTGACCAACCCAACCGGCCGGCGGCACGGAGTCTGCGTTTCACCAAGTTTGGCCAAGGACCGGAGGCTCAGCTCACTCCTGGCCCCCCAGACATCGAGATGGGGATGGATCTGAGCCCCGACTCCTAAATCTGGGTCCTGACCTCACACCACAGCACCCCAAATCTCCTCCTCCCACCCCGCTCCCGCGTTTCGTGCCGCTGTCTTCGTGCGGAACGGCGGAGCTCGCGCCGGATCAGTACTGTTGCCAAAGTGAACACATGATGTAGAGTAGCTTTCAGCTCAGAGTCCCTGGAGCTGCGAACATGCTATTAATTTAATATCATATTATTGTGATATTGTAATAGTAACAAGTATTTGTCACTACTTCCTTTTATTAAAGGGAAATGCTGTGCCATTTGACTAGCTGAAAATGCGATAGTATGTCGAGAGTAGACCTTTTTTTGTTTGTTTTTTTTTTTTTTAATAATTATGCAGAAATGTAATGGCTTAAACCAATGCAGATTATGGGTTGGTTTGAGACGCTTGAAGATGGATGTGAATCTTTAAAGACTATTTTTAGACGTTTAGCTTTTCCTCTTTTTGGGGTTTCTTTTACGCTCTTGTCAATCCATACCGCTGGGACCGATCCGCAGGCGCTGGAGGGCTGAGGCTGGAGGGGGATGCGACCTTCCCTGAATTATTGAAACCTCTCAAGTCTGCAAAATTGAGCAAAAAAAGCCCTTGAAACATCCAATTCCAGCTTTGGTCCATCTGTACTCTTCAGTACTCTTGGTGTTTTATCTGCTGGATAATGGGCAGGTGCTGGATCTCGAGCCAGCTGCTGGCAACCACCCCCGTTTTCGGGTCGGAATCGCGTCCTGTGATTTTTTCCCCAATCAAATGAATTCCACTCATCCAACCCCGCTGCCTTTTCTGGGCAGATCCCAAACCCCTCTCGCTTTTCTGGCTGTGGTGAGATGAAATTGCAGCAAGGAGCAAAGTATCCAAAAGCTGATTTTTTTTCGGTAACCCATAATGGGCACAACCTATTCTTGGAGCTCTCAAGTTTACCAGAGATGGCTGCTACCTCAGGGCTAGGATCCACGTTGTGTTTAGTTGGACAGGGAATAGTTTTATGCTGTGACAGGGTATTTTCAAGGCTCTTGGATTCAGGTATTTATTTGTCTAACGTACCTTTCTTCTTCCTCGGTCGGTAAAGACGCTGAAATCTTGAAGTGCTGGACCAGTTTGGGGGTTTTCAGGCTTCCACCCGTGATTTTTACGTAGCACAGCCCCAGGTTTGTGCACAACGAAGGACGAGGGACACCACGAAGCCGAGCGGGATGCTCCTAACTGCATCGGTGGCTTTGGTCCTGGTCTGGGTGTGCACGAGCCCACCGGTAATTAGAGAATCAATTAAAAGAAGTTTCCACCACCCCTCCCTTAACCAAGTGTGACCGTGCTGGCTGTGGATACCCCACCTCACCTCTCACTGCCCCAATATTTGGCACCGTCCCCGCTGCCCGCTCAACAGCCCCGACCCCTCGGCCACCAGCTTCGGGAGCTGAGCCCCCTCCGAGCCACCTGGCAGCTCTCCCGGCTCGAAAATGGGGAAAAAAGGAAATTAAAAACCTGCAAAAACAAACAGCGGTGGCACGGGGGGAGCAACCGACTGACTTCATCTGTGCAAACGGGGCTTGGGAACGGATCCCTCCCAATGCCAGGCCACGGAAGGCAGGTTAAAGCTCCCATCCAGCAATGTGATGCCGGCTAATTTATTTTCCTCCCCCAGCAAATTAAAAAAAAAAGGGAAGGGGAAAAGGGAAGGGCTCAGTCGGGGCAGTTTCTGGCCCTCACCTCTAGAAACAATTCTGCAGGAGCATCCACCACGGCGGCGGCAGCGGGGCAGTGGCTCTGGGATTACCCTGCAGCAGCCTTCAACCATCGGGATTTTGTGCCAAGGAGGTCGGGGCAAAACCCAGTGGTTTGGGGAACTGCCGGGTTTTCTGGGGCTCTGGGTCAGGGTCTTAGGGAGCAAAGAGGGGCTTGGCTTTGGTCACGGTTACATCCTAGGCACTTGCAATATCTTTGTGTGTGTTGTGAAGGAATAACAAAGCCGATGGTGAACCTTTGTCCCGGCCCTCTTCGGAAATCCGCCGTTAAGAGTAATGTTAAAAACCCAAATTGCAAAGCACTTTTCTACTGTTTGTTTTCTACCTTCCTTACTTGGAACTCTCGTGATGTTTGAAATCCCACTGATCCTACGATTGTTAGCTCTGTATAAAAAAGGAAAAAAAAAAAATTAAAAAGTTTTTTTTTTTTTTTGTAGTTTGCTCTGTTTAGATTTTAGCCTGTGGCTACTTGTACAAGAAAAAATAAAGCTAGAATAAACGAGAATAGCTCCAGTGTCTGGCCCGAGCCGTGCTTTGTTCCTGCCGCAGCGTGGGAACCGCGGCACTCCGGGATTTCGGGAGCTGGGAGGATTTGGCTCCTCTCACCAGCCAGCGGCTCCCAAATCGCAGGTTTTAAGGGCTGAGAGCTGGGTTTTTTAACCATTATTGGAGGTGTGCCACAGCGTCGGGCGCTGGGGATGTGCCTGAGAGACCGAGCACAGGAGGAGGCGGCGCAGCTTTGGCGCTGGATGATGGAGACCTCCAGGGTGCCCCGCTAACCACGGTCCCTTCCTTGTCTCAGCAGAGCTTTGAGCCCCTTCTTCTGATCTCCACCACGCTGAAAAACAGCATTTTCAGCCTCCAAATCTCCCAGGGGAGGAGGGAGCCAGCAACGGGCAGAGCACGGCTTGTTTTAGGGACTCAGCTGACCCCAACGGGGACACGACCACAACCCTGCTGCCCCCTCAGCTCTTCCTAAAGAGCCTTTCAGTCAGCAGGTGAGCGAGCAGCGTCGCTTCAAACAGCTCCCTGAAGCTCCCAGAACGGGTAAATTGCAGCACGGAAGGGCTAAATACACATTTCGTAATAAACACGGGCATAAAAACTGGGTTTATTTCCCGGTGGCAAAGCAAGAGGTGAAGAAAGATCAGAGCTGGTTAACTCCAGGGATTTTCTTGTAAGTTCTGCGAAATGCGGAGCTTCAAATCACAGCTTTGGAGCCGAGGTATTATATAAAGCTCTCGGCTTTCATTAAAAAAGGACTTTCCCTGCCTTCAGAGCAATAAAAAAAAAGCCTCGACGATATTAATCTAAAGTCTTAGAGGGTAAGGAAATAAAAAGAAGCCGAGCAATACTTTTAAATCTCTTTGATTTCTGGCTGTTGGAATTATTAGCAGTCTCAAGAAAAAGTTAACCGAGCGTCCGAAACTCATAATAAATAAAAGAAAAGAAATCTCCTTATGAACACTACTGCTGGGACCACCTGATAACTGCCTCTCCAGCTGTAGGAGCGCTCAGGATGCTCGGGCTGAGTGTTTTGGGATCCCCCGGTCCCCAAACACCCCCAGCCCCCGGCTCGTGGCCAATGGCACCGGTCACTGGGTTCCTGCCTCGGGTGGAAACGATGCCCTGGGTATAACCCTGCCAGCACAAGGAGAATTTATAATATCCCATAAACCCCTAACTAGCCAAAAGGTCATCTTAGCGCTAATACAGCTCGGGCATTACGGTTTCATTTGCTGACACTTTTACGAATCCGCCTTTAATTCCAGCACAGCCGCTGTAAAACCTTTACAGCGCTGTTCTCTGCCTCGAAAAATAATCTTTAAAAACCACGAGCTGGAACATCTCCATCAGCACCACGCAGGCTGGGCTGATCCCGACCTCGCGGGGCTCCCACAAAGGGAAAAATTGGGGTCCGGGCACCCTGACCACAGCACATATGGTGAGGGAGTCCTGGTACCCACCCTGCTGGCTTTTTATCATATGAGACCTCAAATTTGGGTTTTCAGCCCCGTTATGGACGGCTCCCCCCAGCCCTCTGCTGCTGGCCGCCTCCCACCAGGCTGGGTTAAAATTCTCCTAATTTTGTAGGGGATTTCTGCTGGAAACCTCGCGCTGTCCAGAAAGCCGTTTCCTCCATGCTAAAACGGCCAAATTAGTCTTGCTCGCAGTTGTAAAGGAGCTTGTCTTGTTTATCGAGCGATAAATATAAAGGTACAGTAACTAAATTCATCAGTCCCCAAACACAGCCACCGGGAACGGCCGTTTCCGACATCCAATCTACAACCGCATGAATATTTCAGAGCCCTCCTTCCCCTGGGCGCTCGCCTTATCTCTGGAGCCTGGATATTATTTTCTGCTTTTCAGCTTTTTGGATGTATTGGAGGAAATGTCATTATTTGGACCTGTGTGGATTACAGTTGACTTTCCTAAGCCAATTTATATTGGCAAGCTGCTGTTTTTAAACCCCCCTATAAATCACTCCTATGAATTTTAATAATATAATGTGGTTTCAAACATGCTCCCTTAATACGTGACACACTATTACAGCCAGCAATCGCTCCCCAGGTCACGAACTCCGCTTTATCGCTGCTCGTCTGGGTGTGTTTGTGTGTGTTACGGTGCCAAAAGCCCAGCCCTGCTGCCAAAGCCCAGTGGGTTCAATTTTTTCTGACCACCAAAAACCCCAAAAGCTGGATCTCAGTCGCCCCAGGTACCGGGATGCGCACAGCTGGTGCTATGGGGTCGGCAGGACCCAGCCCCAACCCCAACCCCTGGTGCCCCCAAACTGCTCGGGGTGTCGGGTACCATCACAGCACGGTCACCACCCCCAGTCCGAGGGTATTTAATTAATTTCTTTATTTGAAATTTCACTTTGAGACCAGGAATTTCCTCCCGAGGCAGAGGTGGGGATCCAGCGCTTGGGTGAGACCTTCAGGAGATGTCCGTGAAGTCAGAATTAGGGGATTAGGACTGGTCCCTGGTGTGTCCATTAATAAAGACACACCAAGTGCACCCCCAGCAAGAAGGGCTGAGAGGGATGGGGAGCAAAAGCCAGGGCAGAACAGAGCCCCGAGGAGACCCCCTTTGGTGAACCAGGTCGTGGAGCATCTCCCAAGGTTCCTCTGGGAGAGCTTTGGTGCCCCGATGGTGGCTCCGGTGATGTCCCCACCACGGAGATGATCCCTTGGCAAGGAGCTGGGCAAGAGCTGTTAGGACAAACCCACCAGCAGGATGGGGCCGAGGACACCACTCTCTCCTCTTTCCCAGCCGCTGCTGGCCCGGTGGCACCGACATCTCCATCCCCAAGCAATCACAGTTTTAAAGCCGCTGGAAAAAAAAAAAAAATCCAGTTTGTGCAGAGCGCACGAGTTTCTCAAAGGCTTTGGCTGTGATGATTTAGCCTGCGATGTTGTCACGTTCATCATTAATCTATTTTTTCCCTTTCTGTAACTTAACCTGCGACAAGCAGACATTGTAAGTGCTTGATTTCCCAGGAATAAATTACGGTTTCATAAATGGTATTTTGCTTCGCTGCTCAATTTGCAAGTGAAATGACGCCAATTGCTTTGTTCACGGAATTTTATCCAGCACGAACAATGCCGTCCTCAAGACTTTTTTTATTTTTTAACCCTCCGGTTATTTCTATGTAGGTTGTAACAGGGCTACGTGGAGACGCACACTGTGGACCCTACGGATCTGCAGTAGCAGCTATGAAAAAACCTGCCCAAAAAAACCTGCGTGGGGAGACCTGGACACGAGGCAAGACACGCATCAAGCCAACAGCTTCCTATGGAGAAAATAATCCTCCAGATCAGAAATATTCAGTCACTACACACCGGTTTTGAGGGCACCTTTTTGTGCTGTGTGATTTCGGGCTGGGGCTCAGGGTGCGGAGCACGGAGCCAGGGAGAGCTCGGGGCAGCTCGGGGCAGGCCCTGCACTGATTTTTGGAGGTGGCAGCACCCAGCCAGGTGTGAGCATCATTCAGCAATCGCTGGGGGTGTGCAGAGAATAAAATGTGGGGTGTGTGTGACCGGGAGAGGCTCCGAGTCACTTTTAAACTCTTTTTTTTTAACCTGCACTTTTTGGGGAGAGCTCAAAAGCCTCTTGGGGAAATGGTCCCCAGTGCAGGGAGGCTTTGGGTTTCTCTCAGGGTGGCACACATCAGCTCTGCCCACAAAGCCCATTGTGAAGCAGAGCCGTCACCTTCTGGCCAGCCCCACCACCAAATCTTCCAGGAGGTGATATCCAAGCCCCAGAGGAGTAAAACACTCACGAGCAAAGCACAAACAGAAAGGAAAAAGCAGGTTTGCAGAAGTGACTGCCCGGGCTCGTGCACCTGGAGTGCGAGGTCTCAGCCTCTGCAGAATTCCCCCAGTTCCTCCGCTGAGGGCATCGCTCATTTCTTCCTCACGTGCAATGAGGAAAAGATGATTCAAATCAAAATCTGGTCATGGGACGGGGCTGGGAAGCGGCACGGTGGCGGTGCTGGTGTTGGCAGGGCTTCAGGGCCACCTCCTCCCCTCCATCCCTTCTCTTGTCCCCGTGTCCACCCGCTGGGGGGATTTTGCCAAAACCCTCTGCAAGCCGGGGCTTTGCCAAAATGCCTCCCCTCCCCTCCCCTCCCCTCCCTGCGCCTCCGTCCGGCAGCGCTCCCCAAAGACCCAACACCTCCGGTTTCCATGGCAGCCTGATTTTCAATGAGCATCGTTCAAGTCCTAACCGGAACGAAAGTGTTTCATTAATGCGCGCAGGACACGCCGGCATCTCCCCGGGGCGACAGCAGCTCCCCCCAAAACTAGCACCTTCTGCCCGTGGTGGATTTTTTTTTAATTATTATTATTATTTTCACCATTTGGGCCCCGCCAGCAGCCCATGCTCTGCAGG
The DNA here is from genome assembly GCF_047663525.1 of Anas platyrhynchos. NCBI lineage: Eukaryota > Metazoa > Chordata > Aves > Anseriformes > Anatidae > Anas > Anas platyrhynchos. Next base: position 22,301,678 of record NC_092597.1, on the reverse strand, counting down.
AGCTCCGCACTCCAGCCCGGTGCGCAGCCACCCCGTGCCCCACCAGCCCGGCTGCACGTGGATTTTTAACCAAATCCGTGCATTATTTTCCTAATCCTCCTTGCAAAAAACGGCCGTGTTCAGAGCTGGGTTTCAGCTCTCTGAAACACCCCGAGCGCTGGAAGCCGGGAAGGTGGTTAAATGAATATTCATAAATTATTTTGCTGTGTTAATATCACACCTTCCAGCTTCAAAAGCACGGCGTGGGCATGGATTCATTAAGGGCACCGACTTCCAGAAGGGCCCGCGTGCAGACTTTTGGTTGCGGTTAAACTCGGCGACTTTATTAAACACCAGCAATGTATTTATTTTAATAGAGTACAAAGCCAGGATTCGGCCACCCTAAAACACCACTCGGGGCGCGGGATCTCGGAATAACCCGATCAAACAAAGCTAATGTGTGCAATATATCTTGGGTGAGTAATATACGGCCACATTTCCTGCTCCATTTACCCAGTTTTAACTACACCTGACCTGCTCTTATCCTAATAGAAAACGGCTGCTCCTCTCATTGCCCCGTCCTCCGCGCACGTTTTTCTGGTAATGGCCCAGCCTAAATCACTTCCCCTTCCCCCAGAGCTGGGCACCAGCTGTCTGCTGGCATTTAGCCACAGCAAGGCCTCCTCCAGCCCCGTGTCCCGACCCCATCCCATGTCCGGATGGGTCCGACCCCATGGCATTGCCCTGCTCGTTCTCGTCCATGGGTACACCTGGAAAAACCCTGGGAAATGCCCAAATTTTGGTTTACAAACCATCATCTTGCTGCACCTGTGAGGATGCTCAGGAGTTCTCAAGAGCACGCTGCGATGCTGCCCCAAACCCTGTGAGCATCCCATGGCTGAACCTTTTTAGCAGTGACAAAATCCGGGGCAGGAACAGGAAAAATTCTTCTCCTGACGCTGCTTTTCCCCCACTGAGCTTAGCTCCCAGAGCTGGATCAAAGCTCCCCGAGCAGCGCGCTCACACAGCCGATTTGACCAGAAAATGCGCTCGGTTCCCAAGCACGAGCTGCGCTCAGCCAGCGCTGAGAAGTCCCAGCTACATTTCATTATCATCGCTAATTGCTATAAAGGATTACGGGGAGGCGACGGCACAGGCAGGAAGAAATATCCGCCGCTTGCTCTACGTTGACCCTGGAGGAAATTTCCCCAGCTTGCTTAGGGGTGCAGAAATTGGTGCAAATAAATGAGCAAAAAGCATTTTCTGAAGGAATTAGCGCGTGGCACAAGCAAATTGCAGCAATTGTCTCTCTCCTTTCTAAGCGCTGAATTGCCTCTATAATTCCCCATCATTTAGCTGCATAAATCTTGCACAAATAAACCGGCAATTTGCATATGCACAGAAAAGAAATTACAGAAACACGAGGAAAGAAGTTATATTTTTCCTGCTCGAGCGGCAAATAAATAAGCGTCGCTTGTGCCTAAGCTGTGTTTGGGCCCGGCTTGGAAATGAAAATTTGGGAAACCCTTTAATTTTCAGTAATAAATACGTATCGGAGGAGGAAAAATAAAATAAAATGAAATCACGTGTGGCTGCTGCCTCTGCGACATGAGGCGTGGTGCTGAGCGCATTCGGCGTGGGGCCGGAGGCTCAGCCCTGTGTGACCGATCTCCTTGTGGAATAAGAGGCTGTTATTCCCCAAAACGCCATAATCCTCTTCCAAACGGCTTAATCGCATTTGGAGTAATGTGCTTTGCGTCCCGAATATTCATATTGGGAAAAATTGAGGGGGAGGAAAAGAAAAGCTCCATCAGGAGCGGCCCCTTGGAGCTGCGGCTCCTGCAGAAGGGCTCTCGGTGAGGACTGGTGGCACCGCAGTGCTTTATTATTTAACGAGCTATTTAACAAGCTGCTCATCACTAATTCCTGCGTGGCTCTGGAGCAGTGTGACCGGGAGGTGTGTGGCCGCTCTTCCCTCCTGGCTTTGTCCCCAACCCCGCTGCGGGCAGCTCCTGGGAGGGCACCCACCTCCGTGCCCCCACCATCAGCTCACTGCCAACCAAAGATCCCTTTGCGCACTGCTGCACTGGTGAAATAAACTTAACAAAAGTTGATTTCACCATGGGACCCCTCTCTCATTGGGGAAATGAAGAAAAAAGAAAGCAGCATCCCCACCTTCAGGCTCCAGAGAAGCAAAACCCAACCCTTTCGGACAGATACTTGTCCTGCAAAGCTCCATGTTTTGCCCAAAAATCATAATTAAGAGAACCAGGAAAGCCCTGCCGGTCGTTGCTCATGTGATTTAGGTTACAAATAATTGCTGCCCAGGCTTCTCCGCCTGACACAAGTAATTAGATAACAGGGCACTTAGAAGCTGTCGTTCCCTACGAGCACATTTTGAGCTGGCCTTTAGGATGTGACCTTTATATCTGCAGCAGCTTCATCTGCTGCCTGCCCCGGGCTGGGTTATTGCTGGAGACCCAGGCTCCGCAGAATGAACCTCCAGGACTAAACCCACTGGAAAACCCATTGGGAAAAAAAAAAATAAAAATAAATAAAATAAAATAAAATAAAATAAAATAAAATAAAATAAAATAAAATAAAATAAAATAAAATATAAAATATAAAATAATAAAATAATAAAAAAATAAAAATCTTTGCAGTGATGGAAATTGCTGATGGCCCCAGGGGAGGCTGGGCTGCTGGGACCTGGTGTCTCCCTGCTGGAAGGAGCCCTCGGTGCACGTCTCTTCTGCAAGGAAAACCCAAGGAGCAGCAGATCCCTGCCTCCCAAAGACCTGGAGAGGCCAAGAGCAAACTGCAGGGAAAGGAAAGGACCCAAGGGACCCAGATCACCCTCGCTGCTTTCTGAGATGCAAACAGCTGTGGGGAGACCCTGGTGCATGTGCACAGCCAGCCCTTCATGGCTCAATGGCTCTCGGTAAATAAGATAAAAAAAGAAACCCAAGACAACTTAGACAATTTTCTTTCCTTTTTTATAAATTCCAGACTTTGGTAGTCTCTATCCTCCTGTTGGCATCCCTTGAGAAGCAATTTGACTTTGCTGGAGTTGTCAGATTTCTAAAGGATGCGATTTCACTTTTACACCTCACTCGATATTTCTCATCAAATCCACGCACGGTTTTTAAAAACATTCCCAAACTCCCCTTGTGGCTGACGGATTTGTTTTTCCTTTATTGTCATAACTTTCTCCGAGACAGAAAGGCCCTAAATTCGCAGAGCAAGCGGGGATTGCCAAAACCACACGACGTGTATTTATAGCAGTGTTGTCTGAGAGGCTCCTGCTACGCCAATATTTCTTTGCACCTTGAAGTCTGAGTGTCAGCCGAGAGGCACGAACCTGCTATGGGAAACCAGCCAACACATCGACGTTCTCAGATTCAGCGCCGAAAATTGAATTTTTTGCATCTTTTCCGTGCAGCAGGCACCTGACCCTGGCTGGCACCGCTCGCTGGGTCCCCCCCGTGCAGCAGCAAAATGCACGGTTTGTTCAATCGATCCCCACCTGTGGATGTCCCTGGGAGTAAGGAGATGCAGAGGGTGAAATAAGAGGGTTAAGAGGTGCAGGTGGAAAGGGAGCCGTTTGCCATCGGGTGGGTGAAGCTGAGGCTCCTCGGAGTTGGCCAGGAGTTTGTTCAGGGGAGGCAGAACGGCTCTTGGTAGGATTTCAGGAGCAGTTTGTCTATCAAGGGCAAAATCCCACCATGAGACAACATTGCAGGGAAATTACCCTGCTTTATCTAAAGGAGAGATCACAAGATGATCCCAAAGAGAGCCTCGTTTGTGTCGAGCTAATGATGGTTAATTGGGGACCCCCCCTGCACAGCTGGGGGGAAGGAGAGCAGCGGCCGCGTCTCCAAAGGGGGGAGGCACCCAAGGCCTGACGTGGGCTTCACCCGAAAGAAAAACTTCTGGAAAGGATCAGGGCAAGGCCATGAATTTATGAAGTAGTCGTTGGGCTGACTCTAATTTTTAAAGCGTTATTATCCTTTTAGCAGGGCTGTCGGGGAGATGGAAGCCAGAGCCGGCGTGATGAGGAGCAGCTGAAGGGCGCCGGGCAGCAGCTCCTGCCCGCCACGCTTCTTGTTGTGGGGCTGCGAGCCAAATTGCTTGGAAACAGCCCAAAATGCTGGGAAAGAGGGGAAACTGAGGAAAAGAGCATCCCCGGGTGCCTGGAGGTTTTCGTGCTTCTGTCTGTGCAGCTGAGGCACGCTTATTCCTGAAAAATATGATTATTTTTTTTACTTTTTCCTGTAGGAACGGAGTGATTTGGGTGGGGGTGGAAGGGCTCGTGCTCCTTGCGGTGCCTGGAAGTCGCTCCCCCTGCAGCAAACCCTTCCTGCACCCCTCTCCCCGCTCCGTTTCCTTCCCTTTGAAAGGCCTCCGACCCGATCACAGATGGCAATTCCGGTGTGACAGCTCCTAATGTCACCACTGATGACGGGCCAGATGTTCGGGCAGGCGGATTGCCCCTTTTAATCCCAAATCCATCAAGAGCCTCACCTTTGTAGTTGAGGGGGGGGTATAAAGGTGTCCTCATGGGAAGGGGGGGGGCACGCTTTTCGGTCCCTCTCGCCTCCTTTTCCCTTCGTTGAGGAGCTGTGAGGGACTCAACCCCACACCAAAGGGGTCCTGCTCTGAGCAGCAACCTCGTTAAAATGCCATAAATCCCCCCCTTGAACTTCATGAGGATAGGGGAAGGGGGACGGTTTGGGTGATAGGACCTGGACGAGCCTTGAGGCTTCACAGCCTGCCAAGACAAATTAGGTCCCTGCAGCCTGGATGAGTCCAGGGGAGGGAAAGAAACAACTCCAGGGGGTTAGGGCACGATCCTGACCCCCTGTGTACCCCCCCATGTCTGGTACTCGGCTATACCCAGCTCCTCCCAGGTGGCCACAGATCAGACCTGGTGCCCTGCACGGCACCGAATGTGCCAGCGTAAAGCTGCTCGGAGAGGCTCGCTCTGTGCCCAGCACCCTTTTCTTCTGTAAATCCCCCAAAAGCAGCTGCTTTGGGGGATTTACAGAAGAAAAAAGAGCAGCAGGTGTCCGGGATGGGGTAGTGCAGGGGGCAGCTGGTTGGCACCCGGTGGGTGCCCTGCAGGTGACTTCTTCCCCCTCGCATCCTAAAGCGAGAGCTCTCGTGCTCGTTACCGCTCCTGGAGACATGGAAAAAAAATCCCAAATCCTCCGTGGCAGCGGGGACAAAGCTGTGCTGGGTGCGAGGTGTCCATAATGAGTGCTGGGAGCAGTCCTGGTGTTTTAGGGGCTGGGTGGTGTGAAGGGGCAGGAGAGCAGGCAGAGGAACCTTACAAGCTTCCCGGCGCTGCCTCCAGTGCAGATGCACTGCTGCCATCATCCGGCACCCGAACCCAGCACAGGGGCAAGCAGAGGCAGCACAGCCACACCAAACACCCGCTGCTCTACACCCCGAGCCGGCCTCGAGCTGTTTCCACTCCAAGAGGCACCCTTCAGCACAAAAAAGAAAGAAAGAAATAAATCAAATAAAAAGAGCGATGCAGCAGGGGTGATGCTGGGGGAGGCTGGGCGTCTCAAAGCAAAACTCTGCATCGATGCAGTTTATTTTAAAAATAAAAAATAAAGGATATTGTTTATTTTTATTGTTATATCATCCATTTTCTACTTTCTGGTTCCTGTCCTCTGCCCTCTCCTGCAGAGGTCCCCAGGACCCGGTGCCAGGAGCTGGTGGCGCCCAGCTGCCCCCTGCACCTTAACATCGTGGCTCTGCCATGGTTCTCTGAGCTGCTGCTGGGTGAAAAAAAAAGAAAAATATTTGTAAAAATATTATGGGAAGAGCCTCAGCATTTCCCCAGGAGACCCCAGTCCTCTCCAAGGGCTGGCACACGATGGGATCCATCCTGTGCCACCCTGCCCCAGTGACCGGCCAGCAGAAAGGCACATCTCCCACTGAGACCTGACTGCAGGCAGCCCAGGCTGCTCTTCTGGGGACAGAAATGCATTTTTTAGTTGTGCAGTCCCCCAGCAGATGGTCTGGGTCTTGCTCTAAGGGTTTGGCTTTATCCCCACCGCTCCTGTCTGGTGCTGAGAGACTGGTGGAGAGCAGGGCTTGGGAGCAGGGCTTGGTGGAGCATCAAATCCGCAGTTATTTCAGATAACACGATTTTGGCCAGAGCCACACGAGACTTGCAGACCTCTCTCACTTCTGCCCTGGCTGTAGCAGGAGCAGGGGACAGAATTGCACTTTTGGTTATCCCCACGTTGCCAAGAGCGGTCTAGAGAGGCACGTCGGGCGAGCTCCGGAGGAGCTTTGTGTCACTGTGTCACCCACACGCTCCTGACCCAGCCTGGAGCCTGTGACCGAGGGGTGAACCGCCTTTATCCCACACCCAGACTCCCACCGAGTTTATTTTGCAGTGTGGAGGATCAAAGGCTGCTGTAAGGAGCAAATCTATCAAAAGCTCAGCACCCTAAGAGGGACCCAGCTCGCTGGTGTTATCCTTGCACATCGCAGCAAGTCACACCAGCAGGACCTATGCGTTAGAGACAACGCACAGCAGCTCATTACTGCTTCTGCCATCACATTTACCCATCTATAAAGGTTATTCCTTCCGATACTTAGTGAACCTGGCCCTCTTCACTCGAGTTTTTAATTTTTTTAGTCAAAACTATGCTTGCTTTATCAGCATCGTTCCTGAATTTCTCCAGAAAATTGGAAAGGGTTTTTCTGGCTACCTGATGAGAGACAGATGCCATCGGAAAGCCCTGGAGATTTGCCATCTAGTAAGGATTAACTGACAGCACTTTGTAACCTCTGATGCATCTGGGTGAAGTGAAAATTTCCTTTATTTCCCCCATGCAGTGACTTACACAAAGCTGAAGGTGGGCTCAGGTAACTGGCGGAGACTCCACTTTTCAGGTCCTGATATCTTCCTGGGAACAAAAGGACAAGGGGACACGGGCTAAATGCTGTTTTGGTTGGAGCACTGGCCTGGTATTTGGGAAATTTTAGGTGATGTTCTGGCCCTCTGCCCCAGAAAGCTCTGAAATCCCCCACGGCATGAGGACTACCCTGCATTTTGCTACAGACCGAGTGGCTTTGGCTAAATGGCTTAATTCTCTTCCCTTCCCACTCCCTGTGCTAGCAGGGATATGCAAGCCCATTTGGCACACTTACCTGGTGCTCGGGAAGCTCCTAAATCCCTGTAACAATTAAAGAGAGCCCTGCTTTTAGATTAGAACCACGGTAACTCAGAGCTGAGCACATTTTGGTTTGATTTCCTTACAACCACACGAACGTGGAGATACAAGTGACAGAGAAACGTGATTCATCGCATTCATATGACTATTTCCCAAGCAGTCATTACTTTTATCTGAGCAAGCTATTGGAAAATGTTAGAGGCAGGAATATTTTACCCAGCTGACTTAAGGAGGTTGTTTTATTCCACATTTCTGTTTTCAATAAATCTCCCAGGACAAAAACATTCCCTGCAGCATATATACGCACAGGACAAAAAGGCGTTAAATCCTAGGAGAGGGAGAAGGGGGGGGAAAAAAGAGAGATAAATAGTTTACTTCTATTATCTTTACCATATGTTCTATTCCAACTGGATACACATAAACAGCATGTAATCTTCAAGCTCAGCTTTAGGCTCTTTGAAGTGACCTGACCATACTACTGATTTATTTCAAACTAACCTTTCTCTTTGAACCCTGGGTCAAGGTTAATTCTATAATAAAACATACCTTATACAGCTGGCTTTTCCAGTGTTGCTAGCAAGTAACGAACCTCTCAGTCATAAGCATTTGTTTTACTGAGCGTAGTATTGTATTTCTATTTTCCCTCCCCTATATTAATTTCCTTCACAGACCCTAGTTAAGGAGGAAAAAAATCTCTTTTCCGGTCCATGAGATCAATTTTAAACACACTGGAATTAAATGAAGACATTTAAGCCACATTTCTATGCTGAAATGCATCCACCGACACCAGAAACTATTTTTATTACGGTCTATGTTAAATAATCAGCTCTTCAATTTCATAAGAAGCACTGCAGCTCCGTTATTCAAACTGCTCCGCCGGCAGTGACCCTTTCAGAACCTTGTACGAAGCCATCTCTGCGCTGAGTCACGGCAAATCGCCGAGGACAGCCTTTATCTCTAGAAAAATAAAATTGGAAAAGGGACGCAGGAGGTCAGAGATGCACGGCACGTTGGGCAGAGGCTGCTGCTCGGGTTGTTTTTTAAGAGGACTGGAAAGCTGCTTCTGAGTCCCAGCCTCTTGCTCACAGCACTTAATTAAAAGGCAGCAAGGCAGAAGCTAAGGCAGCAGCTGTTACGTATTTGTTCTGGCTCCAAAGCCTTGCCAACACCGTGCCTGCTGGAGCTGTCGGGAGAGGGATTAGTTGGGATCTTCTGGGCTCGGGGCTTCCAGTGCAGCTCCCGGTGGAAGACCTTATCTGCTGGTGTTCACTGCAGGAGGGAATTGTGCTTCCCCTCCACATGGCATGAATAATGGCTTTATCCTGACTTATCCTCACGCATTTCACAGGCCCAAGTCTAGAGTAGGTTGATGTCCAGCAGCACCAGCACACGGAGATGTGTCGCCCCTAAAACTGGCACCAAAAGCTTTCAGTACTTCATTGCCGGCTTAGTGGCTGCTTTGTAAAACAGGATTTTAATCCAGTAGCAGATGAATTTGACCAGACAGCACTCTCAGTCAGCTTCGACACAGCAAACTTGTTATCTCATCAATATCTGTCATTGCCTAACTCAGCTGAGCTGCCGTAATGGAAGCGCCATCCATTTGAAATCCCAAAGGTAGGCATCGGTTTGGGATCAATGCTCTCACAATCTCCATTAACTATTATGATGCCAGTGATGCTTTAGATCTCTTTGGGGTTAATTTCTTCACGCCAGGATAAGCCAACAAGATGTCTTCACTTCACTTTGAAAGACTTGAATCTATATATAGAAGAGTGGTGGCACAGTGATGCCAGCATCTCCAGAATTCACGCACTTTCACAGAAACTCCCATTGTATTTCACCATGCTGTCCTCATCTTCCAACTTCTCCACTGCTGCTATTGCCCTTCCCCACTGTGAAACCACAAGCCAGGAAGCCCCACACCACACAGAAAAGCTCCAGCTGGCAGTGCCAGATGTGTCCTACCCACTGCCCCAAAATCACAGCCCCAGGGATGGTGTGAGATGAAAGGCACAGCGTGCTGCCTGTCATGCTGCAGTCCTGAATGGGAGGCCAACACACTTTTTGCTGTGTGAAATGTCTTTACCTGTCCCAAGACTAGCAGGAGCAGTACCCTTTATCTCTTCTGTGCCACAGTAATTAGTATTTTAGATGAAGGCACTGGAATCACACTGATTTGAGGGCTCAGAATTGCAATGTAAAATTTCAAAGACATTAAAAGAGACACCTCTACCATTTTCCAATATTGTTCTTTAATAGGCACTGAAAAGAAAATGATTACATCTAATGATTTATTAGTGAACAAAATCATCCAATTAGACAGTCAATGACTGATTTTCAAAGGGATTGCACAGAACAATTTAATATAATACAAGATAATAAACATGTCCTGAATTGAGTCACTGAAAGATGCTGCTAACAGACTGTCAGAGATACCAGATATTTACAGCAGAATAAGCCACCACATCAGATAAAATAAAATACATCCTCTCAAGGATATAGAAATATGGAAAGGAATCTTGGGCTGCATTTCAACTCCGGGCAATTTACATAACTCCCGAGAAAAAGCTTTGTGTGGTGCCAGACCTCTTAAAAGTAGCCCATGCATGCTGCTGTCATTGGGATTACCCAAAATGTGCCGGTTGTGAGGCAAACCTCTATTGGTGCCAGAAGCTTGTGTGACTATACACGGTCCAAAAAGAGCAGGCAGAATCCAGGCTTCAAGATTTATTCCAAAATCTGCACAATAATAATTAACAACACATCAAGAAGGGGAAAAACAAAAAAAAAAAAACAAAAAAAAAAACAGCTTTGACCTTATGGGATGGTTTTAAAGAGAAAAACATGCAGCAAGTAACTTGAGTAACCTAAACTAAAGCTATCATTAAAATCATTTTGTCTCCACGTTGCCACTAAATATGTCAGACCCAGGCAAGTTTTTGTGCTTAGAACTGATGGCTTCATATTGCAGGCTTGCTCACGCAGCTGTTACTTAAAGCTGCATTTTTGATAAAACGGTAAAAAGCAAGTAAACAAACCTGCAACTGAAACTGGTTTATATATATCATTATGAAATCATTTTCTGGTTCTACTCAGAATCATGAAAGCTCCATTAATGCTGCCAAGCCATTCAAGTGGGTGAGTAACAATATGAACTCTGCACTTAGAAGCAAGTTTGCCTTTTGTTTGCTTTGATACCTGCCTGGCCTCAGCTGGTATTTAATCCAGCTGGTGTTCCTGTTTGCTATGAGTAAGGCTGAAATTGCAGCTCGGAAGAAGGTGCAAGGCAGTCTCTGGGGATCTGAGTATACAGTTCCCAAATTTGTCAGTCTAAATATCTTGCACTGAAGGCCACAGAGTTGTGGTCGAGGAGACCTCCACGCTGTTGATGGAGACTTCTGATACACCTTGAAACTGGAGAAATGCTTCAGAGTACTGACCCTATGGTATATTACAGAGGGAAGAGGCAGAATTTAAGGGCTGGTTGCCTGGACTCAATCTTGGGCAACGCAGTGAATGTAACCTGTAGAAATCACTGCTAAGTTGTCCCATGAAAAGGAAATTCCTCTCCCTTAAATTCCCTTAAATCTGCAGTGCCAGTCTGTGGAAACCTGGCTTCAGTCTTTGAGGTTACAAGAAGCTTGGATGATAAAGGTAACATTTAAGGAGTAACGCTTTTGTATTTGCATGTATGCTTTTGACTTTACTTAGAGCAACGTGACGCCAAATTTTACACTAAGAGCAGTCTCCCTGGATGACCGTAGGGGCTGATCACCTTGGCTGTTGGGCTGAACGCAATGGGACTGGGTACATGAAGGGGAGCAGCACCTCGCCATACCCCAGAAGGGACATGGCAGGGGACAAGGGCCACCTGGGACCCCTGACAACACGCAGGGGACAGAGCACAAGCGTCACGGGGCCACTGCGCTGCTCACACCCCAGCGTGTTGCCACCACCGTCCCCCTACTTTGGGGTCACGATGCGCTTGTCTGGGTTCTTTGTGGGGGCAGCTGGGCTCTCCCTCAGCGTTTTACCACCACAGAAGTGCTCCACCTGAGGTGCAGGCGCCATTTCCTCGCACCCCCCCTCCACCTGAGGGGCAGCCGCCATTTCCCCCTACCCCTCCCTCCACACCCCGCGGGGCAGCCGCCATTTCCCCGTGCCCCCCCCGGCTGAGGTGACGGTGCCTCTCCGCATTTCAGTGTCCCCAGTCCCCATGCAGCTGCCACAGCGTCCCCAGAGCCGGGCACAGCCCCGCTGCGGGGCGGAGCGGCGGGGCTGAGCCGAGCCGAGCCGCGGCGGCTCCGGGGCGAGGCGGAAGGGCGACGCCGGCCGGGCGGGCGCTGGGAGGCGGCGGGGCCGGAGCCTTCCCCCGGCTCGGAGCGGTCACAGCCTTGCAGCCCGGTTCTCCCTCCCCGCCACCCCGGGCCGGGCCATGCCGCAGCCCGGCCCCGGTGAGGCTGCCGGCCGCGTCAGGGAGGCGGCGGGGAGGGACCCGCTGGCCGCCGACCTGCGGTGCAGCCTCTTCGCCGCCGCGCTGCAGAGCTACAAGCGCGACTCGGCGCTCAGGCCCTTCCCCGGCCGCTATGCCTGTGGTGACACCAAGGACTTCGAGGCGCTGGTGAGTGGCCCCCGGCTCCGCTTTGCTCGCTGCTGAGGCCGGGAGGCGGCTCCGGAGTGAATTGGGTGCGGGCGCTGCCTGCAGCCAGGCTGTGGGGAGCTCGCTCACAGCCCTCACCGAGGGCCCAGGCGCGGCGTCTGGCCAAGTCCTGGGGCAGGGACACCTCTAAACATCATCCAGACAGCTGAGCTTGTGCTGGGTGTTTATATCCGGAGTATGAGTGCTTTGCTCAGCCTCCGGAGTGAGGAAACAGCCACGTAAAGCTGTAGTTAATGGGCGAGCTCAGGGCAAACGTGCGTGGGAACATTGTGGGGTACAAGCAGGTGAGAGCACAGGTGGTGTTTCAGGGCCACCAGCACAGCACGAGGCTCAGTTTACCCCTTATATATCCCCTCAGGTTTCACAATAAGTTTGGGATTCTGGTGAGTAAACTACTTGCAAATTTCCACATCTGATATCAAGATGCAGAGAGTTAAAAGACCTCGCACTGCGTGTAAATAAAAGCAGTTTGGGAGGGTTTGCAGTTTGCAGGGCCTGGATACCTCTTGCATTTATCCCACTTGAAACTGCATTTTGATGGCTTGTTTCCTTTCAGGAGCTTGCTTGCTCATTCCTGTGTGTACCGTGCAAACGCTGTTGATAAACATAAGTATAAATGGCTTAACAAGATGCGACAAACTTTCACAAACTCGGAACAAATGTCTATCTCAGAACTGAAACTGGTTTTCTGTTTACAACCTATTAGGGTGAAATATTGTTTTGTTTTCACTAGAGGTCTCTGTTTAATCATAATGAAAAGAGGGAGCTTACACTAAATGTCTGTTTTGTTAGCTTGCAGATACCAATGCGCTACCAAGCCTGAAAGAACTTCTAGAGTCTGTTCCAAACACAGAGAAAAGGACCTGGGATTTATTTAGTTGGATTTTATCATCTAAGGTCTTAATGATACAAAGTACTAAGAAGCAGGAGGTAAGTTTTACATTCTGAAAGTCTTGGTAAGAATTTGTCTTTTAAGGCAATTTTGCGTTTCAGAAAGTATTTCCCTCCTGCCAGAAGTTAGCTGGTTATTGGAAGAACTTGATGTGAATGCATTTTTTCTATATATAGAGAAGGGGGTTCTTAATTTTTATTTTAGGAAAACTAGTTGGAAGAACTAGTTATCACTGTCAGTAGTTCATGATTGGGCAATGATTGTAGCTCCCATTAACAGAGCATGTACATGCATGTACTAGACCAAGATAGTCCTCCTCAGGTTTCATGGGGCTGGGTCCTGCTTCTCATTGAAAGACAAATTTGTACGTCTATGTACTGGCCCAAAAATGGAGAGGTAAGGTTAAGAGCCACCGAGGCACTTCGCTAATAAGGATCAAAATAGTTGTAGAGATTAGCAGCAAGATGAAAACAACTTCTGGGTTCACATTTTTTTTCCTTTTCCAGGATCAGCTGATGAACGTGTCATCTTAGTAGCCAAAACAGCATTGTAGAATTACAAGATTTTCCTTACATCTCTATTTCGTAGTAGCACGCCAGTCTTTTTTTTTTTTTTTCTTCTGGAAAGATGAATTAAGATTTAGCTTTGACAGCAAGAAACTCAGAATTCTCACTGTAGGCTTACTCTTCCTGATTTGTGGGAGTGTTGAATTCTAAGCAGGAAGCATGATCAAAATACATAAAGCAATTTGAAAACTTAAGGGATAGTAAACAAAATTCTCAGTGAATAGTCTAACCCCATAAACTAAGACCCGTATTCCTTCCTGTTTTCCAGTATGAGAAGATACAAGAACTGACAGGGATGTCTGGTGCTGCTGTTCCTGCTCCAGACTTCCTATTTGAGGTAGTGTATTGCGATCAGCTGAATACCAAGTTTGCCGAGACCAAGGGTGAGCGGGACCTCATCTATGCCTTTCACGGTAGCCGCCTCGAGAACTTCCATTCCATTCTGCACAACGGCCTGCACTGCCACTTGAACAGGGTGAGGCTCCTGGTGTTTCTCGTATTGACACCACATCTTTTGTTGGCCACTAGAAGCCAATGACACTTAAAAAAAAACACCTGAAATTCCTTTCTGGTATTTTTCCTTTTACAGTGTAATTCCTTTTACTTGTTTTCACTTTAGCGTAGGCCTTTGTGTGTGGTTGTATTGGATCTTCTGATGCAGCCTCAGGGTAAAAACTGGAAGTGGCAAGAAACATTTTTTCTCCATCTCCAGTGTGACAAATAATGACTGTCCTTTATTTCTTTGTAAGGAAGCATAACACCTCTGAAAACAGTGACCTATTTAACACCCTGCAGCTGGAAAATGCACACGCACAGAGGAAGATAGGCTCTGCACTGCCTGTGTCATTGTCTTTCTGCCTGGCTAAGGGAGATATCCCAGGATATGTAGCCCTTCTGATTTCAACAGAAGAGAAGCTGGGACTCCTCGCCTTATGTTGTTTGTAAAGCAGCTCTGACACAACAGCTGTATATTCTTCCTGTCAACCTGAACCATGATTTCCTCCCCACACTCTTTTTATGAGTAATGGCTCATCAGCTACGCCGGATCTACTGGATTAATAATGATACCCAGTTGGCCAAATCTTCTGATACGAAGTTACTAAAACAGTTATTTTTGAAAGGAATTCACAATTGAAAAATAGTTCCTTCCTTTCCTATAAAGCAGGGGTTTAAATGTGAGTAAAGCCTTGTCTGTACGTGAAGGTTGGGTTATTTGAATGACGGCAGTCTCAATAAATCAGTGAAATGCCCCTGACAGCAGTGCAGTCATGTTGATATAAAATATTTAACGGGCAAACTAAATCCGAATCCGGGAAATCATGAATCTGTCCACACCAAGGGTTGTGCCAGACAGTCAGTTTGAGGGATGGCAGCTGCCCCACCCCAGGGAATTAGTGCCAGGACAAAAAACTCTGCATGGATCTGGCCAAATGTGGGTAAGAAGAGCCTTTCTGCATTTACCTTCAGAAACAGAAAGGCCAGGCTGAACGTAAACAACACTTGTGTGCTTTTTGTAGTTTGCGCTACAGCATTTTAGGATATGTTTCTGCTCCATTTCAGACGTCCCTGTTCGGTGAAGGTACCTATCTCACCAGTGACCTGAGCCTGGCTCTCCTCTACAGCCCTCATGGTCTCGGTTGGCAGCGAAGCGCGTTGGGCTCTATCCTTAGCTGCGTAGCTGTTTGCGAGATCATCGACCACCCAGATGTAAAGTGCCAGGTGAAAAAGAAAGGTGAGCCTGTTGCAATAACAACTACACGTACCCCTTATTTAGCACCCATTGTATTTCAGCCTTGTGCATATATGCAGTTTTACAAAGTGTAGTGTATGGATACTCATCAGCAGAAACTGGCTGCAGATCTCTTTTACAGCTGACCCCTCAACAAATAGACAAGTACCTCGTTGTCTGTCAAACTTCTCTTAAGATAGTATATTTAAAGGATAGAAAATAATTTGGTTGCATTGTTTGTTTTTACTAGTTTCAGTAATATGATAAAGTCATCTATAATGCCTGCCCATTTCATCAGTGGTGGTGGGACAGAAGCAGCAGAAGTGTATCAAAAACAAACTGTATTTGATGTCTGGGAACCTTCTGCTCAGGTTGTCCTCTCCTATGACTGCTTCCTGCTTGCCAGGCTCAATCAGTCCTTCAATGTTGTTTTCCTCTCCCTGTTAATATTAGCAGCTGCTCAAGTGCTGTGTGTGAAACCCGCCTCCTTTTCACCCTGCTCTGGGACTTAATACCATCCATACCAAGGATGACTAGGAGTGGTATAGCCTCAAGCAAACTTTTCAGTCTATTCTTGGATGCTAAAGGATTCTGGGGAATTCCCAGACTAGATCTTTGATTATCTCATTCCCACTCGTGTGTGTATGTGAGGGTGGTGATGGTGTTTTTTGTATACTTGAAGATGTGCATCTCTTTTTGCTTTTCTATTCCCCAAAAGACCTATTCTTTTCTCTTCCCATACAGATTCAGAAGAAATAGACAGAAAAAGAGCAAGAGTGAAAAACAGTGAAGGGGGTGATGTACCACAGAAATACTTTGTCGTCACAAATAATCAGCTTTTACGAGTTAAATACTTACTAGTATATTCACAGAAACAGCATAGGAGGTAAGAGTTCAGCTATCTAGAGCGATGAGCATGCTGTAACAGATAGATAAACATATCCCATTTGTGAAAAAACAATTGGAAACAAACTGCAAAGACCTGCTTGCACTGCCAGATTGTGTTTAACCTGTTTCCTGTGGTAATAAGCCTTACTGCCTCTGTCATCATTCTTCCTCTACCTGCTAATTTAATGCTCTCAGTTTCAGCTAAATTTATTTTTCACCAGACCTGTAAGCATTTAGTATCATCATTAAGATACTTAGAGAGCTCTAATAGTTTCCTGCTATCAACAAATATGAATGAAACTCAATTGAGTGCTGCTCTTAAAACTAGGGCAGTCTCAACTCTGTTCTTACCGATTCTAAGAGGCAGCATTCACCCAGCTAATCAAATACAGGTACAGCCCAGGCAGTTACAGCCCTGCACAGCTCCAGGCAAGTCACAGAGGGAGGTGTGGACATGGAGAGAAAGAATAGGGCTGTGCATGGTGACTTAGGGAAAAGGGATTGGGAAATAGGAAAAGGAATAGGGAAAAGGGAAGAAGAGGCTTTGTTGGTTACATGGATTGTGGAACAACTTACGGTTTTTATTGTGTTAGCTTAAATTATTTAAAATAACAAACCTTAAGATACTCTTTGTCAAGGTAATTTGTACATCTTTCACAAAACTCATGCACTTTTCCCTTTTCAGCCCTTCAGGTCAATCTTCCTGGTTTTCCACCCACCGTTTTGCCATAATGATGATGCTGTACCTCCTGCTGCTAATGGTGATTGGGGCCAGCAACTCGCCAGCCTTCCTCTACTACTGGCACAGAATGTTTGACTCAGAGGGATGAGTTGCCTAAGAAGATAAACTGTTATTTCACTATGTGCCTTAATAATAACAAATCCACAATGCACTGCATCTCTTCCAGAGCTCTGGAAATAAAGGTGCCTGGAGCTTTCCAGTTCCGTCTCCGCTATGTTATCCTCATGGCATCTTTCCACTTACTGTTTCTGTATTCCTGTGATTCATGAGGATACTCGGCACAGCTGAAAAGGATCACGATGGTGCAGCTTAGCATGAACCAATTGTTGAGGGGCCATGGGAAAAAAAGTTATGTAAAATTAATGACAGCTAAGTGTGGAAACGCTCTGGTGTAACTATTCTCTGTCAAACTGAGGTAGGAGTATTTGCACAAGTTGGAAAGGAGGATTTTTCTGTATGTCAGTGTGTCTTTACCAGTTTGTTTTCAGAAACTGTGTTTAGTGATGTTTGGCACGTCTCAGCGCAGATGGGATCACGGTTAAAACCAACTTTGTTTCTGACCCGGAATTTTTATATTTGAGCATAATGATTGTAATAAAAGAACATGAAATAAAACAGCAACCAAAATGGAAAAAATTACGTGGCTCCTACTAAGGTTTCTTTCTCCCCATAAAGTGTGTACGAGGTTTGTGCTCTCAGCCGTGACCTGTCTTGTCCTTTGGTTAGTGCATAGATCAGACAGGCTCAGGCACCTCAGCATCAGTACTGGAGATGCGTTGTCCTATTAAACTGCCTTCCACTTCTGTTTTCTGCAGCAAAAAGGTAGAAGGTGAAAGGTTGCACTTATGCTGCCACCTGGCAGGCTTTTTAGGGTTGCGGCTGCTGGATCTGGTCCAACATTTTTAGTTGCATTGAATTGTTTTCAGCCTCACTTTGTGAACAAATAGACCAACAACAGTAGCATACCAACAATTTCCTGAAACGGTTTTCTCAGGAATGGAGTAAAATAGCAGCAGAAGCGGTAGGGTTTATTTTATGTCTGAACATTTGTGGTGTAATTAACTTCATGTAGACTTCACTCAGGCCTTCATGTGACAACTTATTCATAATACTATGTAAGGTAGATTGTCCACTTCCATTTTTCACAGAGAAGTGGCATTTTTGGTGGCTGAAATTATGGCAGTTGCACTGTTTGCAGAGTGCTTTGGCTTAATGCTGGCACATCCAACCTCACTACATCTCAGATTCATCTTTTCTAACCTCGAAGAAAGGCATTCTTACTGCTTGTTTGGAAACACACGCATAGGTATGTGCTAGTTAGTTAATGGAAGGAAACATCATACACCTTCTGCCCAGTTCCTTCATATTTACTTGTTACTATTCTGTCCTTCAGATTTTGTTACAAAGCAGCCCACAACTGACAGAACAAGGAGCAAAGGACTATCGCCTGATCAGTGACTGGGCATGGGATAAGCCTGATAAAAGCCCAGGGATTCTAGGTGAAGAAAAGCTGGCAACATGCTGCTGTTCGAGCCCTGGCATTTAGCAGCAGACTTGATAAATGCAGGCTTTCATTGCACAGTGAACCCTAACCAAAATAAAAAAATCTCATCACATATTCCTAGCAAATGAGCCTATGATTACCGCCTCGCTCATTAAATATTTCAAAGAAAATCTCTTCTTTCTCTCATATTCTGTTACCTAATTGCCAGAAATAATGACGAGGTAATCAGGTTTTCTGACTAAAGTTAGAGGACAAGTTCATTTACAGCAGCCCCTCTTCTTGGTGGATGGAGCTAGAAGCATTTATTCCAGTTAATTTTGCTGCCAGAACAAATTTATTTATTCACCATACAGCTTGCAAAACAAGAACATTATAATCCAATTCCCCATTGCCTTTTACAGTCCATTAATAATGCTCACTGTTACAGCACGTTGCATTTCCTCAGCCCAAGAAACGCACGCGCTAATTATAGTGCTGATTTGCAATTAAAATGTACGCAAACTAACAATTTATTGCAAAGCAGATTCAGCCACTTTCCAGCAGCTCGCTCCGATGTTTCAGTGCAGAAACTTGGGATCTGAAGCACGCACGGTGTGTTTCTGGAGGTTTTTGCCCATTTCTGGCCCCCCTCAGCATGTTATATTTAAATGTGCCGTGCGTGTAGGGGTTTTAAGGTAGGTAGCAGGGCAGGCAGAAAACCTAGAGGTGTTTGGCAGTGCCTAAAAGGTTTGGTGTTGTTAGGGGGCTCGGTGTTTGCCTGGAAATGAGACGTCTTTTGGAACAGATGGGATATCCTGGGCTCTCTGGAAAAGGAGGAGATTTAGCAGCAATTGCTTGATGGATGGCTGTTTCATTAAGTGAGCCTGGGAGCCCCCCAGTCAGACAAAAGGAACAGATGGGGAGAAACGTGGCAGGGTTTGGGGGGCTTCCTTGCATAGGAAAGTTTCTGAAGGATAAGCAAAAGGAATTGCTGTGTGATGGCCACTCAGCACTATCTTCTAACATCCGGCTGGGCTTTTTTTTTTGGCTTTTAACCGGAGAGCTGAACTCACTTCCAAAGTGGGGGAGAACGGGTCCGTGTCGTGAGCTAGCCCCGAGCTGATCTGCATCGGGGGCTCCAGGCTGTATCCTCACGGAGAGGAGCACCGGGGAACTTTGCGCGTGAGCCAGCACTGCAATTAAAGCAGCAGGCAAAGGTAGATTGTCTTTTTCCACTCAAATTTGGTCAGGTCAAACAGACCCACAGGAAAGAGGCGGCCACAGGCAGGGAACCAGGCTCTGACGGCTCCTTGGTGCTTTATCTCCCCATCAGCAGACTGGGAGAACCCCAAAGGCAACGGGAAAATAATTTCGTGTCAGGTGCTCACGCCCTACCTTAGCTGGCCTGCAAAATACTGAACACCCTGCTCTCGTGCTTGTTCTCTGTGCTCCCTGCTGATTTCAGCATGTGTTTCCCAACGTGGCAAGAGGCAGTCAGCTGAATTAATGCGGGTGTTGTGCTGAGTAACCGACAATGTTATGAATTAACCTCAGGTTCTCGTTAACCTCTGCAGCCCGTTGCGCGGCTCTTTGGACACGCACGGAACTATAAAAACGCTAATGGGAGATGAATCAGAGCTGCCTCCCGAACAAAGGAATGCCCTGTCTGAAGCAGGCAGCCCGGGATGAGGTCGAGAAATGGTAAAATTACCAAAATACCTGCGTGCATTAACACGGTCATTAAATTATAGCGGTGGGTATGGAGATTTTGTTACTGGAGTCGGACAAACCCAACCCTGCAAGGGGAAGGGTGGCAGCGGTTTTTGGCAGGGGGAATGGGTGGATTTAGGGAAGTGGAAGAACTCTCCTCCTGTAAGGGGAAAATGGGTGATAAACGTGTATGGAAAGATCTCAGGAGCCACCTGGGTGACACGGGCAGGGAGGGAGCCACGGCACAGATAGAAGCACCTGCGGGGCGAGGCTACGAGCTTCGTGCCCCCAAAGCAGTGCAAAACCCTCTTGCTCCCTACATTACAAACACACTTAAAAAAGGCAGAACAACCTGAACTTTCGAGCCAGGCCAGGGCTCGCTTCCACCCGCAGCAGAAACCTGCGAGCAGAGCCCATCCCCGCGGGGCACGGCTGCGGCACGGTGCTGCCCGCGTGCGCCGGGCGCGCTGCTTGGCACCGAGCTCTGCGAGTGACATTTTCCTTCTCCCGTGAAAGCTGTTGTTTTGGGCGTCTTGCCCACGCTCTGGGCTTCCCGAAATGTCAGCCCTGAGCTCCAGCAAAGGGAGGGAAGGGAACGACAGGGAATAGTGCACAGAGGGCATGGTGGGGCAGCACTGGAGAGCCTGCAAGCATCCCGGGCACCGTGCCCAAGGAGCGAGGTGGGTGTCCTCTCCAGCACCCCGAGGAGAAGGATTTCCCTACTGTGCCATGGTTCTCCTAAAGCCAAACCTGATTCTGTTCTCCCTCCATGAAGGCGGTGGGACCCCCGACAAGGGAAAAAACACTTCTTGCTCCTTAGAGAAGGTCTCTGAGCCCATTAGGGATCTTCAGCAGTGCAATGAGACCAAGGGAGGGTCTGACAAATAAGTTGTCTTCCCCATCACCATAGAAGAAATTCCTTCTCACATCAGTCAAGCCAAGACAGCCCAGCATCCACGAGCCCTGCTCCATTAGCGCTGTGTAATTAATTAACCCTGAGCAGAACGAGCCCAGGAAAGCCAAACGGCAATTACACATCTCGCTGGAGTTTGGACTCTTTCTAAAGGGCTCACATTAATCCCCACCAGCCAGCCTGGGCTCCTGCAGCTCTAATTGATTTTTTTTTTCCCCTCCTCGGGCAGCATGTTTAGCATAAGTGATGTTTAGCACGGGGAAAGACGAGTGCCCAGCACCTGTCCCCAGCCTGGTGTCACCCGGAGCACTTTGGCTTCCCATACCCTTGCCACCCAGCAAGCACCACTTACACCTCTCCGACTGAAACCCCACCGGCTCTGGGAGCAACCACGCTTTGTCACAACCACAAGTCAAGAATTGTTATTACAACAAAGCTCACTCATCCTGATAAA
This sequence comes from Anas platyrhynchos, assembly GCF_047663525.1. NCBI lineage: Eukaryota > Metazoa > Chordata > Aves > Anseriformes > Anatidae > Anas > Anas platyrhynchos. The sequence goes on along the minus strand of NC_092597.1, from coordinate 22,280,460 downwards.
ATCCAGATGCTCGCTGAAAACCACAGTGGCCACAAAAATACCCAGGACATCGCCTCCTGCCAAGTCCAGAGCTCCTGAATGGTCCAAGGATTTCCAAAAAATAAACCCCAAATCCACTTGGTTCAAACAAACTGGTCTTCAAAAGCAGAAAAACGCATTTGACACCGATCCGTATGTGATGAAAAGAAATGATCCATTATCTCTAATTGCACAGAAGGGAACAACACAGCTGAATAAACCCAACTCATCAGCCTACACCCAGAGAAGAGGCCTCCACCTCCACAAGCAACTTCTGGCACACTGGTGGATCGAAAAATAAAATAAAACCCAATTTACTCACCACAGCACAGCTCCTTCCTTCTTCTTGCCATGCAGCTGAAGCCGCCTGCACCCAGCTGGCACCCATGGGTGCTGATGGACCCCCCACCCCCTGCTGCTCCCCAGCACATTGCTCCTGGGGACACAGATGGGCAGCACCTGCGGGGTCTTTGCTTGGGGGCAGAAGTGGGATGCTGGTGCTGGGGCAAACCAATCGCGTATTAATGGGAAAGGGAAAAAAAAAAAAGAGGAGAAAGAGTGGGTTTTGCTCCATCAGCCCTCGCGAGCTGCTTGTGGCAGCCCAGTGTGGGGTCTGAGGCAAAGGGCATGTCCATACCGACCCTGCACACCAGGACGAGGCAGCCAGGACTGTTTTCCCTTCTGGCTGTCTCCAGAAAGGAGAAGAAACCCCACACCACACCAAAACACCCCACAAGACCCCACTTCAGCTCTTCGTGCCCCTCCTGCCCATGTCCCCCACACCCGCACCCACCTTGTGGCCATCTCCAAAAGGCCCCTGTGGGGCAAAGCAGCCCCAAGGCAGTGCCTCCCGTCCCCTTTTGGTGGCTCTCCTCAGCACACTGTGTTGACAGTCGTCCCGTTGGAGCCCCCTGAAGCCCCCCTTCCATTTGCAGCCCCATCCTTGATGGTTTTCTCCGAGGCTGAGGCAGGTTTGTGTCTCTCGTGCCTGGTGATCGCCGTTTCGAGGCCCCTGAGGCACAGCTGCACGTCCTCCCGAAACGAGGGGGTGTACAGCCCGTAAATCACCGGGTCGGTGCACGTGTGCAGCAAGCCGAAGAGAAAGAAGCTGTGGTTGATGTACTCGGGCGTCCTGTGGATCATGGCAGGCTGGAACCAGTACCACAAGCCCAGCAGGTAGTACGGGGTCCAGCAGATGACGAAGGTGGCGACGATCACAACCGTCATCTTGAGGGTCTTCATGCGCGCCTTGGAGATGGGGTCGTTTTGATTTCTTACCAGACCTGGTGACAGAGGCATAAAATCATGGAATCGTTAAGGCTGGAAGAGACCTCCAAGATCATCTGGTCCACCCTACCACCGATGTCACCACTAAACCATGTCCCCAAGCACCAGGCCCAACCTCTCCTTGAACACCCCCAGGGACGGTGACTCCACCACCTCCCTGGACAACCCCTCCCAACGCCTGACAGCTCTTTCTGAGCAGAAACGTCTCCTCATTTCCAACCTGAACCTCCCCTGGCGCAACTTGAGGCCATTCCCTCTGGTCCTATCACCGGTTGGACCCCAAGGGGCTGGGGCCTGCTTACCTTTGTTGACCTTGAGCTGCTTACTGATCTCCCAGATGATTCGGGTGTAGCAAACGATCATGATGCTCAGGGGGGTGATGTAGAGGGTGGTGAAGGTGAACATGTTGTAGAGGGTTTCCTCCCACTGCGCTCGGAAGCTGCCGTGGGTAACGCACTGGGTGAAGTTCCCTCCCGGGACCGTGTGCAGGTGGAAGAGGAAAAGCTGAAATCGAGAACCAAATAAGAAGGCGGGGAGGTTTTGGGGCAGAGCACCGCATCCAGGCAGTGCTCCTGGCTGTGCACGGCGAGCACCTCCCTGCTGCTGTCGGACCCTCCGAGATGCTCTGGGCACCCGGCTCTTGGGCTTGGCCTTGACTGGTGGTATCTGGGGTCTGTGAGATCCCATTTCTATCTCATCATTTCAGCAGCAGAGGGGGGATTTACCCTCAGGTGCCCTCCTCTCTGCTTTCTGCTGTACCACACTCTACTTTGGGCAGTAACTGCTTAGGTTTGAGGTTTGTCTTGGCTCAGTCCGACATGTTTTGCAGTGGAGCAGGGATACATTCTGGGGAGCTGAGAGCCGCATGGATAAGAAATTTTAAAAAAAAAAAAGGAAAATTGAATATTCCCTAGGATTAATTCAGTACCCTAATGGGGTACAATGACCTCCAGCTATAAGCAAGGTGCAGAACCAACGCAGCGACTGCAGACCAATTTGCTCACCAAAGTCAAGCTGGCGGAGGCGAAACCCACAGACTGGGACAAACTTGTTGGTGAAGCCCCTCTCCAAAACCAAACCCTACAGGGCAAGCGCCCAGCCCTACCTGCGGAGCAGCCAGGAGCACGCTGCCCGCCCAGGCGGCTCGCAGCAGCAGCCCGTTGCGGCGCCGGGCACGGGCGAAGGGTCGGAGGACGGCGGCGTGCCGGTCCAGGCTGATGACCACCAGCACCAGGGCGGCTGCGTACATGGCGAAGAGCTTGAGGAAGTTGAGGAGCTTGCAGGAGAGCTCACCGCCGTACCACTGCACCGTCACGTTCCACACGGCGTCCAGGGGCATCACCGCCACCGTCACCAGCAGGTCGGCCAGCGCCAGGCTGAGGATGAGCGGCCGCACGTGGGATTTCCTCCGCTTCCTCAGCAGGCTGCCCAGCACCACCGCGTTGCTGCACGCCGCCAGCAAGAAGAAGACGGCCGTGATGGCCACGCGCACCCTGGCCGCCTGCGTGAACCGGGGCTCGACCCAGTGCTGGGGGCAGCGAGCGGCCGAGGCGTTGAGGTCCCCGTCCGCGGGGAGGTGGCGGGGAGGCACACGGGGCTGGCTCATGCCCTGCCGAAACGCTGCTGGCCAAGGGACCCCCTGGTTGGGGGTGAGGAATGCGGCGTGTCTTCAAGGAAAGCAGCTGGGAACTGGGGAGGAATGGGGAGAAGGTGGGACGTGAAGGGCTGGAAGCAAGGCGGAGGTGCCAGCAGCACCCCCAGGCTCTCCGCTCCCTGCCTGCGCCACGCTGCCCGTGTTGGCGATGCCGCCCGTGTGCCCTCTCCGGCTCCCACTGTAGCTATAGCAATCCCCTGCCCAGACGTATTTTTAGCTCTTTGTGAGGCTGTTGAGCAGCTGTGGAGCGGTGGCTGGGGCCATGGGACCAGCGCCTGGTTGGGCATGTCTTTCTTTGCAAGCAGACCACATCTTTTTTAAAAACCCACGATTTTCATTAGCAGGTGAAAGCTTGATGGTCTGCCTCCATCTCCTGCACTGGACCCCACACCTAGGGGTGGTCAGGAGGGGACAAAGGGCATCCCGTGCTGCCCAGGCACTGGCAGAGGCTCTCAGGAGAGGCTCGTGGTGGTATTTGGGAGCTGGGACCTTCCCCAGACCCAAGCAGCACCCTGTGGGGTGCAGGCAGAGCCCCACAGTGGGTGCCCCTCAGCCTGCTCCATGCCCCTGTCCCGCAGGGATTTGTCTTCTGAAGGAGAAGCAGAAGGTGAAGGCAGAAATGTGGGCACATTTTTGGGTGGCTATGGGGTGATGAGCACCACGATGGTCCCCCAGGGTTTGGTTTAATCGCCCATTTATTCCTGAGCACAACCAGCTTGGGGACAGCCCGCATTTCAAGGGCAAATCCTCCCAACTCTTACGCACTCGAACATTAACGCTCCCACCTGCCAGGAGCTCTCTTAGCATTTTGAGCACCTTCTGGCTTGCCAAAATTATCACGTTCCCTGCCTTTGCACAAATAAAAAGAGCCGCAGAGACGAAAACTGCCCCCGAGCTCTGCGGGATGGAGACGCCGATGCCTTGCAGCCAGCTGCCCTCCTCCAGCCCCATTGCCGCATCCATCCCTTCCCTCCCCAAAAAGCAAGCAGAAAAAGCAGTAAAAAGTGCTGATCTGCTGGCTGGCTGGGAGAAACCTACGCTAGGATTTGTCCCAGTGGACAGGAACCTACCTGGCACAGACATGCCCCGAAGAGAAGCGAAATGCCCCTTGCCTCTCCAGTGGCCGTGGCTGCTCGTCAGGCTGCTCCAGCACCGAACATCAGCACATCCGTGCGGCACTGCCCTGCGGCGAGCTCTTCCGAAGCAGCAAAAACCTTTAAAAACCAGCAGCTACGCTCTTTTTAGCACAGGCGTATGCAGGCGCTGGCATCTGGAGCAGGCAACACCGACACAAACACCCCCTGTGCTGGCAACGTGCAGCAAACCCCGAGCATGGCGAGCAGAGGTGGGCACCTCTGCCCCCATGGGCTTAACGAGCTGCCCGCTTTGGGCTTTAATGAGCAGGCAGCGGGGAGAGGATGGAGCTGCTGGGTTGTGAGAAATGGGCAGCGCTCAGGTTGGTGCCTCTGGTGGGGTGGCCAAGCGTGGCCCCGTCAGGGAGAAGTGCCAACGCTCGCCGCGTCGGTTGGCTATAAATACAGGAAAATGAGTTAATTATCTCTGGGGTTGGTGAGGAACGTCCTGTTGCTCAGACAACGGAGAGGCTTGCAGCACACACAGGCACGCACACACCCCTGGTGATGCTCCGGGACCAGCCGGCTCCCCGTGAGCCCCAGTGATGAGCACGGCTATGTGCCCGGGCTGGAAATGCCATAAGGAGGGGATTAAACCCGCAGAACTTAGGTCATTTTGCCTCTTTAATAAATTGACTCTTTTCTCTCCACTTTCTCAGTTCCCAACTGATTTTTCTTGCGTTTATTTCAGCGTAACGCCGTGGGAGCGACACGAAGCCCTGGGATGGACACGGAGCTCGCAGGGGCTTAAAAGGCACCGCGAGGCTGGGGATGGGGAACGGGGCACGCTGCTTCTCTGGCCAGCAAAAGGGGAGAAAAGAAAAGCGAAAGATTTGGGGGATAACTGGTAATAGTTTGGCGATGAGAAGCGATTAAAAAGGGGGGCTCCTGGGGACCACTGGGATCCTGCTCTGCATGGGCCAGGCGCTGCTGAGCCTCCCCTGCTTGCTGGCGCTCTCCTGGGCACAGGAAAAAAAATGAGTTGTTCGGGTTTTTTTGTTTGTTTTGTTTTGTTTCCTCTATGTGGTTAGATGTCGGATTGCACAGCACAGAGGCAGGTGGCTTTGGGTGAAGGCAGCGTGAGGCAGAGCCCTGAGACCCAGGGGATGCGCAGCCATCGGAGCACCCAAGGGACCACCAGACACCGCACCCCTCTGAGCCCCCCCATCAGCTCTGCACCCAAGGGAATTGAGAAAAACAGACCCAGCCCAGCTCTCCCAGCCTTCCTCCCCAAGTGCCAGCTCGGGAGGTTGTCCCCAGGGACCCCAAGAGCCACCATGGGCAGAGCAGGAGGGGACGATCCCCATCACCGCGGGGCAGTGCTCCTGGGGGGGAAAAAAGCACAGAAACCGCACAGAAATCGGGTGGGAGCCCATTTATTGCAGCAGCCCCCTCATGTTCTCCTCCTGGCTGGAGCAGGGAGGAATCCAGCCCCCCGTCCTCGTGCTGCCTTTCCCTTTCTTTGAGCTCCTTGCACCTGCACTGAGGCGAGCCAGGAGCGCGCTCCCTGTTTGTCCTCCTTCCCAGCTGGCTGCCTCCTTGTCTGGAAATGTCCTGCCTGTCCCCCACTGGATGATGCAAGAGAGGGACAGGATTTTTCCCGGGAAATGTAAGCCTTGCTCCTGCCACAATAAAGCCCTTGGTCCCTGTTCAGAGAGGATTTTTGTAGCATGCCATCATGCAGAAATGTCCTGGGAATGCATTACTAATAAGTCTTATTTTAAGGGTGTGGCCCCTTGTTAAAAATGACTATTTTTCTCCCGTGTTTGCACAGTAAACCTCTTGTGTTTTCTCTTTTTTTGTGTTGTTGTTGTTGCCTGTCTCCTCAAAGGTCAGCTTGGATGCTGTCTGCTCAGCACTGGTTTAGCCATCACATTGTCGGTCTGCGGGATTAGGAAACGGCGCTGGCAGGCAGGGCTGGTTTCCGTGCCCCTGGCCCCTGCTCTTCCCAAATCCTCCTGGGGCTGGGACGCTGCCCCGGGGCCTCCCAGGAGCTGCAGGGGGTTACCTTTGAAAAAAGAAAAGTATGTGAGGTGAATTTCACATCGGACATCCCGTACAAAAGGGAACGCAGCACGGGATGCCACCCCCGAGCTGCTGACCCGGCACAAAAATGGGGCGTGTGGCTGCTTATCCCCAAAAATCACAGCCAGGGCCTTGGCTTTGCGCTAGCAGGAACAACCTGCCTGTCCGCCCCCAGGAGCAACTCCGGCTGTTTGGCCTCTGGCCTTACAAAAGAACAAGGATGGGGTTTTTTTGCCTGCAGGAGGAGGGATGTGGTGAGCGGAGCCAGCCCGCGGTGGCACCCAGCGCCCGTACCCACGTCCCCAGACCCCTTACAGGTGCTTCTGAAGGGCTGGGTGTCCAAAAATCCCTGCTTGCTCCAAAAAACTCCCATTTTCAGACTCCTCAGATACAGACATTTTTCCCCTAATTCTCCTTTTCCTCCTCCAAGCCTCGAATTGTCTCTGGAGCAGCTCGTCCAAGGAAATGTTTGTCTCATACTGGACCCGAAACAGAAAGTCTAGTCAGGGACATCTGACATGCAGTGTTTTTGTGAGTAAATACCAGTGTCCATGAAGTCATTTCCCGGGGTTAGCGATGAGCTCAGCCCTGGAACGGCTTCTGTTCTTACCCAAAGTTCACAAGGCAAGCAGACGGCCGCGCAGCTCCCCGTTTTCATCCCGCTCATTAAAAACACATCTGGGCTGCAGCGCGGAGCCAGGGCTGGGGACGGGTCCTGTGCACCAGCTGTGGCAGGGCATCACCCTCATTTTCGGATAAATATTCACTGCAGAAAGCAAGGGGGGAGCTTTCTGTGTGTGTGTGCCTGTCCTCGTTGAGCCTGGAGGGAAATTGCATCCCCCGTGCAATAACCCAGGAGGGCTCCCTTTCACCCACCGGGTTCCCTCGGGTGTTTCCTTGCGAAATAATGCCCCGTTTCTGGATTCAGCCTCAGGGTTTGCAGCACTCAGACCCTTCTCCAGGTGTGTTTTGCCCCCGGAGCTGAGAAAAACATGCTTTGGATGCTCAGCCCCACGGCAATTCTCAGGTTTGATAACCCGGTGGTCCTGGTGCCACTGAGCCCAGCAAGTCGTGGCAGGGACCCCAGGCACGTACCCAGCTTGGATGGTTAATGGACCCCATGGAAAGGTGAGATCCCATGCTGAGAGCGCCCTTTCCAAATGCTTGCCCAGATTTCCATCGCCCTGCCTGCAGCAGCAGCTCCTGGGGGTTTTCACCAGCACATCGCCACCGGGGCGCAATGCCCTGCGCCCACCCGCACCACCAAGCCCCAACACCACCCGTTCACGAGGCAGAGCCCAGCTCTGTGCCGCGGCTCTCTGCCTTCAGGAAACCTCTTCATCATGTGGGAAGACAAAAGGATGGAGTCTGTGACTTCAGGCCACTCATTTCTCTCTCCCTCCCCAAGCATCCAGGAAGGATGGAAGGAAAGGCTAGCAGGCTAAAAAGGAGGATGCTCTCTTCTCTCACACATCCTTCCCCATCCCTAAAGTGGGCAAGAGGGATGAATTTACCTCCTGAGGCCAAACCCCGATGCTCAGCTCCAGCAGCAGCAGGGATTTGGTGCCACGGGTCCCCCTCGGTGCCACAGCGCCACCGGCACCGACCCGGCCAGGCCCTCGCTGCCCAACCTGGGTATTTTTCCTAGGGTGGAACAAGTTATGAAATCCAAATGTTTTCATTGTGACTAACCCACGGAAGCGAACAAGTTTGCCCTTGTTTTTGGATGGGTTTTTAGTTGCTGTCCTTGTCGTTGCCTTTTGTGCCCGCTTTCATCCTCTCTATTTTTACGCCTCGCTTCCGTCACCTCCCGGCTTTCTCCCCGCACATCGCCCTGCTCTGCTCACCAAACACCCTCCTCTCTCCCATGTTCCCAAGCGTCTTTGGACCCAAATCTGATTTTTCTTACGGGAAAAGCTGTAACCACAGCTCCGCGTGCCCCGAGGAGCGAGGGCAGGATGGAGCCGAGCCACAGCGCTCCCCACTGCCTCCTCCAGCCCTGCTGGGAAGGACCCAGGGCCCCTCACTGCTTTTTTAGGGTTCACCACCTGCAAACCCATTCCCGACGGGCACTGGGGGTTGTCCAGGTGTTGACCTGCTCCATCCCAAGCACCTCTCACATAGGTGCAGGGAAAAGCTGAGAGCCCCATGGGAGGGAGGAGCAGGGGCAGCCTCCCCCAGCATCTTTTTCCCCTGTGTTTTACTCAGACCTTTGCCTCTCCAAGAAGCATCTGGGGTTTAAAATGTCCTTGGGTGAGCTTCGTGCAAGGATATCGATGCTTTTGGGAAAAGATGAGGCTGCAGGATGTTTGGTGGCTCCAGTTGCCCTGTGATTACATGGGAAGGAGAAGATGCTCTCAGGAAAGTCAGGTGTTTCTGCACCCTCACTTGCTGGCAAACTCTTCCAAAGCTGGAACGTGGACACTTGGTCCCCTGCAAGCCAGCAGCAGCCTCATTTGTCCCAGCTCAGCTCCACGCAGCTTGGTGCAATGATTAATCTGAAATAAAAATCACCAAAAAAGAAGAACACAAAATCTTGCTATTTCAGCAACACTTGCAAATAATTGCATATAATGAGATCAAATAAACAAAAAAAATGTTGTCATGAAAACAGGAGCATTTTTTACAGCACCTCACAAATAGAGTGAAGATCCACCCCAAAAGGGCACGCTTGCTGCCAGTCCCGAGCAGAGCCTCACCTGCACGTCACTGAGCAGCTTTTAGCTCCATGCTCAAGTTGGGGAAAAACCAGGTGGTGCTTTACCAGCTTAAGTCAGCTGCAGCCCTGCCCGCCTTGACCTGATTGGGAAAACAGAAAAAAATCAGAAAATCAGCAAAACCTGGAGCAGGAAAAGGCACAAGCGAGGGCAGGTCAGAGGCAGCCACCGTGCCGTGCCACCGGCGTGCGTACACAGCCTGGCTCCCAGCGCATCCGAGCCCGCAGCTAATGCCTGAAAATAAGAGCAATAAATTACAGATGTCTTCAGCAGCAATTAATTAATTGCCCGAGCCAACATGTGCTTCCACACAGGATGCCTTTGTCCAGCAGGCAGCTAAACCAAACACCCGGAGGGCTGCGGGCTGGAGCTCTGCCCCTGCTCTTCCTCCGCGGTTTAAATGCCCCCATTCAGGCGCTGCCCTGCCTCGGACCTCGCCGCGCTCCCGTTGTGTTTGCAATCACCCAGTGTTTGCAAGAATTTCACCAACCTGGCGTTGGGCAATAATTCATGCCCTGCTGCTCACCTGCAGCGGGGTGGGGTGGGCAAAATTTGGCGTGGTGGTGGCAGGTGGCACCCCCTGGGAGTCACCGCTCCAGGGGTGGCACGGGAGCTGTGGTGCTCAGAGGGCCTGGAAGGGCTTGGCCATGCCTAAACGAGCTGTGATTCTTGATTTAATTTCCCCAGATCAGCCATGTAATTAAAAAGGGATTCACTACGGAGGCATTCCTGGTGCTGTCAGAGACCAGCTAGTGACCAGCCAGGCCGGGATGCGCACAGCAGGGATTGCTGCTCCATCCCCAAAGAGGTGCAGAAGCGCCACCAAAGCCCTTCTGCTGGTCACAAAGCAGCTGGCACCCCTGTTTTCCAGCCCGGGGGGCCCAGTCCTGTTGTGCCATCAGGTCTCTGAAGCATCTGGGCTATCCCTCGTGTGTCTGCTCCGTAAATGCTGCAGGTGGAGGCGAGCTCCAAGGGGCCGGGGGCGAGGGTTTAGCCTCTGAGCAAGTCCTTCCAGGGGGGAGGAACGCCGCCTCGCTCCTTTTGTCCCAGCCACAGCCCATAAATTCTCATCCGTGCAATAAAAACAAACTACAGTAGTTCATTTTTTGGGCCCTTTCCCAAAGCTTTTAGGCAGCTGGGGTTTGCTTTTGTGCTGACGAAGCGGTGGAGGAGGGCTTAAGCGGAACAATATCGCGGCGGCCGCGGGCGCGCTGGTGCTTCAAACCTCAGGGCGAGCCCCGGGGACCCACGGCATCTCCACGTCTCCATCCAAACCCTGGAAGCGGCCGCTCCAAGTCCCGGGATGTCAAAAACAGGGCTTAAAAACAACAGCTGGGCACCGGCCACCCCTGGAGCATGGCTGGGGAAGCGCTGGGAGCCAAGCGCTTGGCGAAACCCCGGCTCCCAGCTCGCCCCCCTGCAACACGCAGCCTGCCCCAGCGCGCCCGGGACGGAACAAAGTCATCAATCAGTTCTTGGAGCTCCCACCTCCGTAAACAGGAGCGAGCCCAGGAACACAGAGCAGGGGAAAAAAAGCGTCAGCTCCCTTCGGTGCGGCACAGAGGGCGCGGGCGGGGAGGAGCGGGGCTGCCGGTTCCACCACGGCCCCATGGACCCCGCAGGGTGCAAATCCCATAGGAGCCCTGAGCACGGTGATTTTGGTGATGGTCGCCGTGCTGGTGTTGTATCGAAAGGGCAGGAGGCACAAGTAGCCAGGGCGAGCATCGCTGCCCTGTTTTTCCCTGTTTTGTTTTTTAAGAGGGGCCGGAGGGGAGCGATGGAGGCATCCAGCGAAGGAGGTTGGAGAGGGAGGAGGTGAGAGCTTGGCACCGGTTTGGGGGGAAGCATTCGGCACAGCCGTGTTCACATAAATGCACTATTGTCTTCTAATTACACCTCGGTGAGCCGGTCATGGAAAAAAACAGAGCCAGCAGAGCCTCCCCGGGGCTCCTCCATAGCAGGGGAGCAGGAGGGGAACGCGGCTTCTCCAGACCTTGGCTTCACGCAGGAAAACGTCAGTGATGGAAGGGAAGACACGAGCTGTCTGGTCTTGCTGCATCCTTCCCTGCCGGCCATGGGGCACGGCAGCGTCCTGCTGACCCCTCCGAGCATCTCCCGGCTGTGGTCGGAGCTGGAAGCAGGTTGAGGAGCCGCTGGGGCTGGCAGCGTGGCCGCAGAGAGGATGCTGAGACTTGGCACTGCCAGGCTTTCTGGAGGCGTGGGTTTTGTGGGTTTTGTGCAAACCAAACCCAGATGCAGACACGGCTGGGAGCAGAAGCCAGGGCTGCCAGCAGCCAAGCCCAGGGAGACCCACTGCCTGCCACAGTGCAATGCTGTTAAATCTGGTGCTAATTGATCAAATTCCTCTTCTCTGCCGCAGAACCAGGTGGGGCCGGGCTGCAGCACCTCTCCTCACAGCACCCCAGCACATTTTGGCACGGCACAGCCAGGGGAGGATGCTTGAGCGTGGCTGAGCTCCGCGTTTGTATCTCAGAGCCTCCGGCTCGCTGGGCATCCCTCACCCAGCGGAGAAACCTCCTGACACTTTGGCACATCCCAGTTGTTTGCTACTTCTCCCTCGTCAACAGAAACAGGAGTCGGCGCCGGGCACCTCCGATTATTTGTTATGTGACCCCGTGATCGATGGCCCTCCTGCACCGCTCCCTCTGGCAGCGGGGCCAGGAAGCATTACTAAGCGGGCAGCCTGTCCCATCACGTCCCATCCCATCCCATCCCATCCCATCCCATCCCATCCCTTCCCTTTCCATCCCATCCCACACCCCACTGCCCGTCCCCATCCCCAGCACAACACGGTGCGTGCGATGCCACGGGGCAGGCGTGTCCCTGCACAGCTCCACGCTTCATTTCCAGAGTTATATGGGGAAAAAATGTGGTTGCCCTGCTCTGGGGGGCTCTCCTTAGGGTCTTTGCTAGCTCTGCCCATGGTTCAAGCGAGATGTGGTTGGATTTATTCACAGGGAGGGTCCCGGGAAGGTTGTCACCCCTCCCCTGCAGCTCGGGGCTACCCCAAGGTGTCTGAAACATGCATCCTTCCATGTCCCCAAAACCCCCAAACCCCACAGCATCCTCACCTGGTCCCGGCCAGATCCAGCACAGGGGGGAGAGGACAGCAAGAGGGACAGCTCTGCCCCAAACCCACTGAGTGTGGGGAGCCCCCAGGCACCGGGGGGGCACCGCCTTGCCCCAGACCAGACGAGACCCCCAAAATATCCTCACCGCAGTGAGACACAGGCAGGACCCCGTGAGATATCCACCTGTGAGATATCCCTGCACGGAATTACCACCAGCATCCCATTTGTGTCCAGACCCAGTACAAGCCCCAAAGCCCAGATTAACGACAGCGCCAGCGCTGTCACCCACGGGACCACCCCAGGACACGGCACAGAGCCCCCACGTCCCCACGCCGAGCCACAGCTACGCTCCTGCAGCGGGGCAGGGCTCCGTTCCCCCAAGCTCTGCGTTCACCATCACCTTGCCGGGGGCTGTCCAGGCTGCAGCTTCCCCTCTCATCCGATCTGCTTTTGCTCGGCGGCCCGTGGCGCGGTGCCACCTCCGGAGCCGCACGCCGCACTATATAAACCACCTCGGCGCACGGGCTGCGGGGAGGCTCGCGCTTCGCCCGCTGCAGCAGCAGCACCGAGCCCCAGGGAAGCTCCTGCTCTCCTCCTGCTCCTGCTTTCCTCCTCCTCCTCCTCTGCAAATTCCTTCTTCCCGCAGCTGCTCCGAGCCCTCGCTCCCCCGGACCTCAGCGTGGCTGGCGGCGAGAGGACGGGACGTTCCTTCCTTGAGTACTTTTATGGTTTTTTGTAGGTAAGAGCGAAAAAGGAGAAAAAAAAATCCTGCTAAGTTTTGTTGTTTTTTTTTTTTTTTTTCCTCCTCTCTCGGTAGCAGGCATTATATAACTCTGCTGGGTAATTAAGGCGTAATTACAAGTGGCTGTGGAGGTGGGAATTCCTCGCTGGGGGAAGCCTGAGGGTGGCTGATGATGGCTGGGTCTATGCGAGGCGTGCTCGGCGGCATCGCGGGGCTCCCATTCATCCCAGTGCGACCTCCTGCTCGCTTACTGGGCTTGGCACAGGGCTCCAGGACGAAGGCTCTCTGCTCCCACGGGGCTGCACTGCCTTGGGCTTGAGCCCACCTGCCCCGGGGGGAGGACGTGTCCCCCGCTCCGGCACGAAGCCCTGCGCCGAAGGAGTCGCGGCCAGCTCCCGAAATAGCCTGCGAGTGGGAATCGGGCTTTCCGCCCGCATTCATTTTTCCTGGTTATTGTCTGGCTGGAAGTTCGTGACCCCGCCGTAAGCCCACAAAATCCCGCTCATGTGTTGCTCGTTATTTGTGCTTGACTGGGAGCCGCTGGGCTGTAAGCAAAGCGTTTCCTATCCCCAGAGCCCCCGCGCTCCGAGAGGTTCGTTCACGCCGCCGGCAAGCAGCAAGGTGCTTTTGCTGCCGCTGACAGCCTCGTTTTATGGGTAAACTGAGGCACTGAGCACTGACAGCAGCTTTTTCCCCCAAATTCATTAATTTTAGGTGTGGAAACAAAGCACCTGTAGCTGCAGCTGGTGTCGGTGTGGATAAGAGCAGCCCCGACGCCGGGTACCTTCCGAAATCAAATGTTAACCGCAGGGCTCCGTGATTTATTAAACGCCAGCTGCAGCAGCCAGGCTGGGGGAGAGAAACACAGAGCCTCAACCCCTCACCTCTGCATGCAAAAATAAAAGAAAAAAGGGAAATATTTGGCATCTGGCTGCAAGGGCTTGGCTTGCGCATGGGGTTTTACGCTCTCAGAGGTGCTCGGGAGCCTTCCCCTCCTTGGACACGCCGCGAGCAGCGGCACAGGGCAGAGCGGGACGCGGGGGCCGAGGGGAAGAATTGTTTCTCTGCAGAAACACTTAGCCTGCGAAATGGCCCGGCAAGGAGATGTCATTAAAAAGCAGAGCTCTGCAGAATAGATTTGGGGAGCAGGGCTGAGATGCGACGGCGAGAAGCAGCGGGACATGGCACAGATGTGCCACCTTTGCCCGGGGAGCAGGAGGATGGGAGCTGTTGGCCGGGGGGGACGGGCTGCCCTTGGAGTAAAATCTTCTGCGATTTCTTCTGGGTGGTGGGTGCCAAATCAGGCCGGGAGGTGGTGGCCCTGCAGGGTGTTTTGCTGGGAGAAGCATCCCAGAAGCAGGTGGCTGGCACCGCAGCGAGCCCTTACCCGGCCGTGCTTCTCCCCGCAGGTCTGGGGAAGGCGCAGGACGGCTGCGGGTACTCCAGGAAGCCCCCGGTCAGCTCCGGACACCACCATGGTCACTGCGAGAGGATGGCTGCTGCTGCTGCTGCTCCTCCTGGGAGCCTCGGCTGGTCTAGGTGAAGGTCACCCCTTGCTAGTCCTGTCCCCGTGCTGTCCCCGGCCAGGGGACACGGGCAATGCCATGGGTGGGCACGGCGAGGGCGGGCACCGCATCCTCCTCTCCAGAGCCATCAGGACCCTGCCCGCTCTGCTCGGGAGGGTTTTGCAGAGAAACGTGCTCGCAGGCTCTTTGGATTTGTTTTCCGAGGCTATACAAGAATTTCGCCCTGAAGTGCTCTGGCCGGATGCCCAGGGGATAAGAACAGGGAGGGTCAGTGCTTAGCGGGGACGTGCCCAAAAAGCCCGTCCTGTGCTGGGCAGCTTTGGGCTCAGCTCCTCGGTTTAAGGCCGAGCTCATCCCCTCAGGTTCGTTTCTCCCCCATGTAGGGAAAGGCAGGATGTGCTTTATGCCTCCAGATATAAAAAGATGATTTGGTCATAGCTGCTCCAACACAAAGGGCAGCGAGCCTGAAATGCGACAGCACCGGGGGAAATCCCAGCAGGAGGGACACGGGGAGGGCTCTGAGCACGGCCAAGCCATGCCCGGCCACTCACATCTAATTAACTTATTATTCATCTGTTTTAATCTCCAATTTGTTAATTTGTTGACCCCTAGGTCAAAGGCTTCTGAGGCAAAACCTCGGCAGGATCCAGATAGGACAGAAAACCTTCAGCCCGCTGGTGATGCTCAGCTTAGAGAGTGAGTTGTGTCCCACCTCGGGTGCCTTTCCCTTGCTGGGAAAAATGATATTTGCGCGTATTTTTGTTTTCCCCAAACCTGAATTTTAAACCAAATCAGTTCATGGGAGTAGGTGGGACATTGAGGCAATGGAATAAATGCTAATCACTCGTGACCTCCTGTCGGGTTTGGGCTCTCGCTGACACACGCCGCTGGCTCCTCTCCTGGAAAGCTGAAGGTCAAGTGCATGACCACAGCCCGGCCCAGGAGGCTGGGGACGGCGCAGCGAGGGCACGGCGCGTTACACCCAGCCCTCCCACCCCACGGCAGGCGTCTGTCCCCCCAGCGGCCCGTCCGTCTGTCCTGCATCCCAGGGTGGGGGCTCGGGGGCTTCCCATTCTCCCATCCCACTCCCTTGGGGCTGAGCCGTGGATGGAGGGGAGATTGGAAGCTCAGAAAATACGGACATGGGCGGCCAGGCAGAGGGTTTGCACCTCTCCCTTCTGCGAGCTGAGAGGGGTTTTTAGGGAAGCTGTCAGGGAAACTGTGGCTTCCCAAATTTCTCCTCCAAATGGATGGTCCCCAGTCGTGCCGCGGCTGGAGCTCGCAGAGCAGGTGTTAAATTGTGCTGCTCTGGGGAGAAATAAAGCAAAACCTTGAGGTTTCGGCCAACGCCAAAGCAGCACCTGCCCTTGGCTGTGAGCAGGGAGCCAGCAGCTCTGTTTTTACCTCTTGGGAGTCGGTGTGCAAGGACTCCCTGGGCTGTCCAGCTGGGCTCAGTGCAGCCACGAGGGTCACAGCGCACGTCCTCTGCCCGCAGGTACGAGGAGCAGCTCTCGCCGGGGAGCCCCGACCTTCGCCTACGCCAGACACAGTACGTCCCAGTTTCATTTTCGAACAATTCAGCCCGTCTGTCTCTCTAGCAAGTAACCTAACCTGGGTTACAACAAAGCTGGAAGAAGTGTAGGTGTGGGAGATGACGTGGTACCCGCACGCGTTTCCAAGAGACCTCATTTTTAGGAACTTCAGTCACATCCTCAGTGCATCCTCGTAAACATTATTAGAACATTGTCATTTAAAAATAAGCCCAAACCACACGCTTGGAGTGGATCTCATCCATTCAGGCAGCTTAGACTAATACCATCTAGCAGCCTTTTAAAGAAACTCCTTTAAACATCTAACCGCAAGCTAAACTTTCCGTAAACCCCTTTGTGTTTTACGAATCAGCTGGTCCCCAAAATGCTCAGCGTGCTCAGGCTTCTGTTTTGCAGCCAGCAAAGCTGGGGCTCTCAACAAGGCACACGCTTCCCCTGTAGAGAACATCTGCTGGAGCAGGCTTAAAGACATTCAATACGAGCATACCAACAATTTTACCCTTTTTTTGTTGTTGTTTTTTTTATTTAACCACATTTGAAATGCAGGCGGGCGCTGCCCCTCGGACAGCATTTAAATGCCAATGTGCGTTTGATTTCCTTTAAGCCAAAGTTATTCAAAACTAAGCATGAGCTGCGTGCACTCTGCACCCCTTGAGTTTATCTTAATCATCCCGAATTCGGCAGCCTGCAGGGAATTAAGTCAGAAGCATTCAGGCGCCTTCTCGTGCTTTATTTCCCAGCTCCCTGACCATGCTTTGAGTTTGTTTAATCCATGTGGTGATATCCAAATACAAGCACATACTCGGAGCTATGTAGAAGCTGTTAAGAAAGCTGCCTCTGCCTGTTTTGGGGCAGCCAAATTGTAACGTGCGTGTCAGTAACACACCCGTGATGTTATTCAAGGTCCGCTGGTGCAAGACTCGAAAAGGTTTTTGTCTCCGTGGTCCAAATGGAGCGAGTGCTCGGCAAAGTGTGGCCAAACCGGTGTGCAGAAGCGTACCAGATCCTGCCTAGCTGAGCGCCTCTGGGGCGTGCACTGTAACGAAGCAACCGAGGAAGGGCGGCTCTGCGTCGGACACGTTTGCTCAGGTGCTCCTATAACATCAATTACCTCCTGATCTCACCGCTTCACGGGTGTTTTTCTCCCTCCGTGGCCTTTTTTCCATTTTTCTCCTTGCCAGAGTTCTGAGGGATGCGATCATAAAGGAATGACCTGAACCCTTGCAAAAGGGAAGAAATGGGAATTATTTAGGATTAACTGCTATAGGCAATGACAACATTCCAGAATCAGTGTTTGGGAGACCACTCATTAGACCTATCAGATAATGCTCGTTTAGCAAATTACCTGTGTCCTGAACAAGTCAGGATACTGTTGAGTAAGGGGAGACAGCTTTCAAAATACACCAAGGCTGTGACATTTAGGTGAGTTGGTAACAGAAACCTACAAAGTTGAAGGCTTTTGGATTTGTGATTTTGCCAGGGTTCAGCTAAGAGCTCACGTGCAGATCTGGGTTCAGGTTTCCCCGAAATTCAGCCCTTTGGGGACGGTAAATAAAAGTTGCTAGCTGTAATTATATCCACGTGGCTGCTTTCTGCTAATTGTGAGGTTCAGCACTACGCCACCCCCGTGTTTCTAATGCACAGCTGTTGATAATCGGTAAAAAAAAAATATGCTTGGGACACAATTTATTCCTTATGCCCTATCTGCCTTATTGCATCTAAATTAAAAGCAGGCACGAGACCGTGCTGTGAGCGGGATGGGGCCTGGGGCTGCTTTCTGACCTGCTTGTCTCCCCTCCAGCCTGTAACATCACCTGCCCCATGGGCCGGGTGAACGCCGACTGCGACGCCTGCATGTGTGAGGATGTCACCCTGCATGGAAAGGTTTCCCTCGAGGATGGCTCGCCCGCTGCCGATGCCCGGGTCTACCTGCAAGCCAAGAAACTCAAGCTGTTGACGACAGCCGACAACAAGGGCACTTTTAGGATCCCCGGGGTCTGTCCCGATGGCAAAAACACCCTCAAAATAAAGAAAGCCAAATACGCCACGGCTGCTGTCACCGTGCCCGAGACCAACAGAAGAAACCTGGCGCTCCAAGTGCGGCTGCAAAGATCAGGTAGCCCTGAAGAGATGGGGAAAGTCCGGCACAGCTGAGAGCAGGAGGCGTTATGCAGTTATCAGAAATAAGACTAATGAGGTGGCCTTTCCTTGTCCCGCAGGCAAACCCTACATCGTCAAGAGTCCCGACGACAAGGCGAGGAGAGTGGGGCAGAGCGTGGCACTCTGCTGTGATGCCGTGGGGACTCCAGCCCCCGACCGCTACCTCTGGTAAGGAACCTGAGTTTGATCCCATACCCTCAGGGAAGGGAAAAGTCTCAGCCGGTCCAGAGACTTGATTTTTACCTCCTTACTGTCCTACATCAAGGCATTGTTGTTTTTTTTTTTTTTTTTTAAAGCTATAAAACAGTGTGCTTAAATACACAGAGAAACCACCGCTACAACTGATGGGTTCCTGGAGATTTGCAGAGTTGGCATTTCTCACAGGTGCAGTAACGTAATCCACATAGGGACTTAATGGAAAAAACACTCAAATAGGGGTTTGAGAAACCTCACCAGGTGTGACTGGCAGCTGTGTCTGGAACTGTTTTAAGGTGAAGTCCCTGTAAGGATTTGTAGCCTGACTAGCACCCCATACAACGCAGTGGAGAGATGGTTTTAAGTGTGACCGCAATACTGAAAGGGCAGCTCCTGGGACGAAGCTGCTCTGTGATACGAGAGGTGAAGCTGATGGAAAAGGTCTGGCAAAATCCACACTGCAGCACGCAGAGTGGGCAGGTCCAGCCTTTGCTTTGTACCAGTCATTTAATCAGTCTCCATCCCATTAACTCTCTGCCTCTTCCTGGCAGGTACCACAACGGCTCACTGCTGGATCCCTCCATATACAAATATAAAAACAACCTCGTTCTGAAGAACCTCAACAGAGGCCAGGCGGGAGAGTATTTCTGCAAGGCCAGCAGCGATGGGGGTTCAGCAAAGTCCCAGTCTGCCAAGCTTTCTGTAATAGGTAAGAAAAACGCACACGATGCGCTCCAAAACAGCTGGGGAGGCAGTGGGGTGCAGAAACCAGTGCTCAGAAATTGTCACACACATGGGAAAGAAAAGGCACAGGAAAAATATTCAGCCTTTATCTCACGCATCCGCTAGCGGCTAAGCCTGAGAGAGCTGGTTATCAGCCAGATGCTCTCCACAGACCGGAGCTCTGGATTTCGGATGAGCTGCCAAACTCCGTTTGCTGGGCACACTCATTTCTCACTGTAACTGCTGCCTGGTGTGGGAATTTTTTATTTATTTATTTTGAAATCTTGGGACCCACCTAGGTCCGTCCGTAGCCAAAAAGCCAGGGCAGCTGCAGAACATCCAGCTGAGGCTGTTTGATGGCAGTGGCAGGGAAGCAGGAGCTGGGACACTCCTGCAACCAGCACAGCTCTTAATCACCTACCTCGAGTTACAGCTGAGCACCTGCTCCACTGAAACAAAGGCCAGATGAACTCAGCTAAACAAAATTCTGCAGACCGTATGCTTTATCGCTGCAAAAACCTGCGGTGGGAAGCAATGTTTTAGCTCTGAGGGCTTCAGACCACGTACAATGATTTCCTGCTGCTCATTAAGAAATCCTATCCAACAGGAAGGCAAGAGGCAGCCTGCAACCCCCAGCCCCAAAGCCACCTCATCCGTCTTCCCCACGACTGTTTCCAGAAGGCAACCAATTCGTTCTACTATGACGTGGGCAAATGCCCAGCGAAGACCTGCGTTGGGAAGCTGGATAAAGGACTGCGGTGTAAGGACAACGTTGCCTACTGCTGCGGGGCAGCCAAGATGGAAACGAGAGAGATCTCGTGCGATGGGTACACGCTGCCCACCAAGGTCACCGTAGAATGCGGCTGCAAGAAATGCACCGAGACCAGAATAACTGTTCGAGGCAGGGCCACGGCTGCAGATAACGGCGAGCCGCTGAGATTTGGCCACATCTACATGGGGAACAAGAGAGTGAGCATGACCGGCTACAAGGGAACCTTCTCCATCCCCATCCCCGCGGACACCGAGAGGCTGGTTCTGACTTTCGTGGATCGGCTGCAGAAGTTCGTGAACACAACGAAGGTTCTGCCCTTCAAGGAAAACGGAGGCGCTGTGTTTCACGAGATTAAGTTACTCAGAAAGAAAGCCCCTGTTACGCTGGAATCCACTGAAACCAACGTGATTTCTTTGGGAGAAATGGAAGACGATGATCCGATTGCCGAATTAGAAATTCCTCCTGACTCGTTTTACAGGAAGAACGGAGAACTTTACAGAGGCAAAGTGAAAGCCAGCGTGACGTTTCTGGACCCAAGAAACATCTCAGCAGCTCCTGTGACACAAAGCGACCTGAATTTTGTAGATGAGGAGGGAGACGTGTTCCCGCTCCGCACGTACGGCATGTTTTCCGTGGACTTCACCGATGAACGGGGCACCGAGTCCCTTAACGCAGAGGAGGTGAAGGTTCATTTGGATGCTGCTCAGATCAAAATGCCCGAGCACCTGCAAGAGATGAAGCTTTGGTCGCTGAACCCCGAGACAGGATTATGGGAGGAAGAAGGGGACTTCAACCTGGAGAAAAGCAGGCGGCGCAAAAGAGAGGAGAGAACCTTTCTGGTGGGAAACATGGAGATCAAAGAACGGCGGCTTTTCAACCTGGACGTCCCAGAGAGCAGGCGGTGCTACGTCAAAGTGCGAGCGTACCGAAGTGAGAGATTTCTGCCAAGTGAGCAGATCCAAGGGGTAGTGATTTCTGTTATAAACACGGAGCCAGAACCAGGATTCTCCTCCAACCCCAGGGCGTGGGGTCGTTTCGACAGCGTGGTCACTGGTCCCAACGGCGCCTGCGTGCCAGCTTTCTGCGACGAGCAAAACCCAGAGGCCTATGCAGCTTATATTTTGGCAAGCTTGGGGGGTGAAGAGCTTGAAGCCGTGGCCTCCGCTCCCAAACTTAACCCCAATGCTATTGGGGTCCCACAGCCATATCTCAACAAGCTCAACTACAGGAGAACAGACCACGAGGACTCGAACACCAAGAAAACCGCTTTCAGCATTAACATGGCCAAGCCGAGCCCCAATTCCGCCGATGAGAACAACGGCCCTATTTATGCCTACGAAAACCTAAAAGAATGCGAGGAAGCTCCATACAGCGCCGCCCACTTCAGGTTTTACAGGATAGAGGGAGACCGGTACGACTACAACACCGTCCCCTTCAGCGAGGACGACCTCATGAGCTGGACCGACGACTACCTGGCGTGGTGGCCTAAGCCCATGGAATTCAGGGCCTGCTACATTAAAGTGAAAATTAACGGGCCCCAGGAAGTCAACATCAGGTCTCGCAACATGGGCGGGACGCATCCACGGACCATCGGCAAGCTCTACGGCATCAGGGACGTGCGCAGCATCCGTGACTCGGAGCAGCGGGACGTGTCGGCGGCCTGCCTGGAGTTCAAGTGCAGCGGGATGCTCTTCGACCAGGACCGCGTGGACCGCACGCTCGTCAAGGTTGTCCCCCAGGGGAGCTGCCGCCGCGAGAGCGTGAACAGCATGCTCCACGAGTACCTGGTGAACCACCTCCCCATGGCCACCAACAACGATTCCAGTGAGTACACGATGCTGGCGCCTCTCGACCCGCTGGGGCACAACTACGGCATCTACACCGTCACCGACCAGGACCCGAGGATTGCCAAGGAGATCGCTCTGGGCAGGTGTTTCGATGGCACGTCCGACGGCACCTCCAGAATCATGAAGAGCGATATCGGCGTTGCGTTGACTTTCACCTGTTCGGAGAGGAGCGCAGCCGAGCAAAGCATCTTCGAGGCCCAGAGGAACTCGGGCCAGCAGTCCATAGTGGTGCCACCGCCCCCGAGGGAGAGTCCCGCGTTTCAAAGGCCGCTGGGGAGCCGCCAAATCCCCCAAAGCAGGGTCCCGATGAGAGGTCAACGGCCTTCCCCGTACTAGAGCTGTACAGGAGTCTCAGTAAAGTCAATCACATTTGATTCAAGATAGCCTGAAAGGAACATCCACCTGCAAGTAACTTCACTCAAAGCAGGTAGATGTCATTATTTCTGAGAAGCGATTACGGTGCCTCTTTTTTTTTTTTTTTTTTTCTTTTTACATTGCACCAGAAAGGAAAGATAAGGCCAAAATTGGGGGCCAGTAGTTGTAGTGGGTTTCCGCCTTATTAAAAGCATCCAAAAAAAAAAAAAGTTCTGCCTGACTTTAAAAAGCTTCACGGTAGCCTAAAGAGAGGATTAAACACAACTCACTTAAGACGTGTACATAAGACATTCTCCTGGTCTGCATCTGCAGACTTTGCCAGCCCAAGTACCTGTACAGTAGTTGATAACATGAAAAGGAATAAACTGATTTCCTCATGCTGAATTCAACTGCAAGGTTTTGTACTTGAAATGTAAGTATTTTATTTATTTCTAGCTTGTTTTAGATGACTGTATTCAAGCTAAACTACCGGCAGCTGCATTTCTAAGAACTCACATGCTTGACAGCACAGGGAAGCCATGTGGATTTGTAGGCTCCACATGGATAAAATTATGGCTCTCTCTTGCTTCTTGCATTATTTGAGAAGAAAATCCTTGCTCTACAATAGGGTAGATTAATAAAAAGTCATTTTGTAATTCTGACAGTGCTGTACTCCCTTTGTGTTTGACATGCCCAAGTAAATAAACCATGCGTAGAGCTGACAGAATAATCTGCAGAGTTTCTTTTCAACAAATAGGTCAAAGCTTTTCAATGCAAGACTGATCCTGGGTATGGGAAAGGGGTTTGGTGGGTAGCTGCTGCTCCCTTTAGTCCGGGGCTTTGCCACAGCACGCTGCATTCAGGGAATCTCCAGTCTCTGACCCGCAAGCAGCACCAGAATTGAGAGATGTGGAGAGGCAGCGACTGTTAGGGGGTGCAGAGCAGCAGGGATGAGCACTAGAAGGGAGCAGCTGGGCTCCCAGAGGGGGGACCATATGGGGGGGGAAAGGGCTTTAAGGATGACAGCAAGTCAGGGAACGTGGAAGCATGGCTAGGAGGGACAGAAACAGTTCCGTTCCCCTCCACGTTCAGCAGCACTGCTGGATAAAAAGCTGCTCCTAGCTGAAAGCACAGATGGCCACAGAAGGGGTCAGACACAGTGACCCATCACTGCCCTACCAAACCCTACAGCCTCCCCCCCCACTACTTCCAGAGAGCAATTGAGGACCTCTCCAGCACAGAACACACTGTGTTTACACCCAAATGTACTCCTGTCAATAAACTTTTTGGGTGCAGACAAGCTTCCAACACTGAAATCTTCACTGAGAGACCACAAAAACGTGCCCAGTGTTCCTGAATTAAAGCTGAATTCAAACATGCTCCAGTGTGGATTGCCCTCTCTCTTATCACTCAATCCGCTCCAGTTCTGAGACAATTCTGCTACAGATCTCTTCTGTGTCTTACCTACAGCTCATGAAGGGTCTGGTGAATGTTTCAATAGCCTTTAGCAAGCTCTGGACAGGTTCTCAGGTATTAAACACAGTGCAGTGCCAACGCAGCCTGAACTATGGTTGAAAAGAAAAAAAACACCTTATAATCCATGTTTTTATGTAAATTGACAATTATCTCAGAGAAACGAGAAAAGAAGCGCTGTGGAATACTCTGGCACATCCTTCTCATACCAATGAATTTAGACTGCGTGTGTTTTCTTTTGTGTCTAGTCTGCTGCAAGAGCTTGGCGCGGGCTTGGGCCAAGGCAGCCAGTGGGGAGCATTAGCTCGGACCTTCCCACAGAGCTCTTGGCTTGCACTGCAGACTTGCAGAGAAATGCCTCTTCTCTCCGCTCCCCTCCTCCTCCGCAGCCAGCCGGCCAAATCCTGGCCCTGGTTTCATCACTTCGAGGGTGAAGTAACACAAATGACTTCTACAGACCAACCCAGGAGTTCCACAGAGGAAAGCAGGCTCAGGGGCTGGTCCCTGCACCGCACGGGTGCCGAGCAGAACCAAACAGCAGAGTTCAGGGCTCTGTCTCTTGGGGAGAAATTTCTGTTTAGCAGCAATTAAATGGTCACAGACCTACGGCCTGAAATCCTGCCCATCCATCAAACAGCAAGAAGCTCTCCAAGTTTCCCCAAACAGTCCCCCACTGCAGCTAAACGCCGACTTGGAGAAACAAATTTCTCTGCGCTCAGAGCCCCTGAGCTCTCAGAGGAGGCTGCTGGCAGAGTGCATTGGATGCAAAGCAAGACAGAGGTTTCCAACGTAGGCACTGACATGCTATTAAGAGAAAACCAGCCAAAAAACACCACTCGGTGCTAACACTTCTTCACCACTGATAAGTCACCATGCCAAAGGCATCAAGAGTTTTTTTTTCTAGGAGAAAAGCTACAACAGATCCTAGCGTCCACCCCTCGCACAAGTTTTATGCTGTAGTGAGTTCTGACTTCCAGCTCCTTGGCGCTGTGTTTATGGTCAGTGCTCTGCAGTGTCCCCTCTGCAACCTGAAACCTCAGGCACACTCCCACATATCAAAGGAGAGCATCAGCCCCAGGAATGCAGGGAGGCTGTAACTCAGCTCCTCCCTGTGCATTAACTTTCAGACCACCAACCTCGAGAAGCAGTCTGGAGCAGGAGACCTGGCTCCTAAACATCAGTAAGTTTGGGGCTAATGGCACAGAAACTTCCATTAAGGTTACTTGGTTTCCAACCCTGATGACCTATCCCTCCCCTTGTTTTTAAGAAAGAGAAAATTCTGCCTCCCAGAAGCTACCAGGCTGTCAGCAGTTCAGATAAACACAAGAAGTGAGATTCCCATCTAGCCTCAACCTTCACATTGTTCATGGATTTTACAAACAACAATTTTAAGTCTTGAGTGTTCCTTTGATTAATCACCTACACTTTTTGAAATTTATTCAGCAGAAGACAGGAATAAAGTTTCCAAGGAAGCAGGGGGAGTAGTAGGGTTTGGTTATAGAACAGATGCATCCAACTGCTAGTCATCAGCATGCTAGGAAACATCATTCCCCTTAACATTCACTTGAAATTCAAGATGAAATCATCCCCATCCAACACCAGAACCCTTCTGGTATCCAAAAGTTTTGCAGTTCTACCAGCAATTTGGCTTCACTGATCTTAAACTGAGCCGTAGCGGATGTTGGGTCTATGAATACCTCTGCTATGTTTCCTCTCTCTGAGAGGAGGACAGCTGTTTTATTTCATTAGTATCACTTTCCAATTGCCAGGGTGACTGTGCTTGACCTCAGCAGTGGTCCTGGGGATTGAATCACCCTGCCTATGTTCCAGAGCCAACCTTGACATGCTATTCCACACCTCATCAGTGAATGCCCCATTTTTGTTTTGTCTGTTCTGCAAAAATAATCAGATTTTCATTACCTACTGGGTTAAATCCCTACAGAGCTAGGTGAAGGCAAAGTTTCCAGAGAGATATTTTGGCTAACGGCTGCCTGGGGAACACCAATTCCCTTTAAAGCTTCTCTACCATGTCAAAAATAGCACGTCAAAGATTTCCTCCATAAAAAATAAATTAATCTTAGTCTCTTTTCCTCCATAAAAACAACTGGGGTAAAGCCATGCACATTTTGAGATAGGACAATTAACTGTTAAGCTATGAGGAACTGCTTAATCTTTGAAAACCTCTTGTATAGAAAAGAACTCTGAGAAAATTAAATTAAAAAGCTATAGGTATCCTGGCTACCTCACTGTTTAGGAATTATTTGGTATCAAACAACTGGCTGAAGACATTCTGAATCGGATTTTTCAAGATCTTTTGCCGAGCTGACCTGCTTTTTCCCCTTAAGAGATGCAGTGAGCCCCATCTAGTGGGTTTCTGAGTGCATGCCATCTCAAACTCCCTGTAAAACACAAACTCTTCACTGTCGGCATGTGCTTTAGAACTGAAATTACCACCTGCCACCAGTGACTAACAGCAACAGATCTCACATGAGGCATAATCTAAAATTGTTGGCAAGAGACGTACAAATTGCCCTACAGATTATCCCCGATGCTAACATGTAAGACACTGCTAGGTGGAAACTGATATTCCAGCTACCAGCATTAATGCCACCCAGCAATAACATTGCTTTGCTCCATGTCACTTTGGAAATGCATGCAAAGCTACACGGTGCACACCACTCTGATCAAAGGGTTTTGCTCTCTGAATAATTTAAACACTGCACAAGAGCGGAATGGTATTTTTGGTAAATTCTGAAGTGATTTCAGAGGATCTTTCTTTGGACCCACACTGGGATATAGATAAAGCTTTGCTATTTTGATGCCAGAGCAGGTTCAAAAACAGGAAAGGACGTGAGGAAGTTACAAGAACTTCCAAAGAAATTTCTCAAAAGTTTTAAAATTACTGCAGCATAAGTTGCACCCTTGAATCTGTGGTCAGAGACAAAGGGGCTTTCTGTAGAGAATTCCAACTCCCACCTTACTGCTGTTTCCAGCTTTTGACTCGCATTTACAGGCACGGGTTTCTTGGAGGATCACGCGTTCCAGAAAACCTGTCAGAGGCAGATTAATTGTTGCACCAATGGCAATGAAAGAGGAATACTGCAGCATCTGCTTTAACAGATGCTTCTTCAGAAACATTTTAATCCATGTTATATAACAACTTTTTTTTTTTTAAATTTGGTTTCTTTCTGAATGAGTCACACTCAAGCATGTCAAGCTCCTGTCACCTTGATGTAAACCTCATGAATTCAACACGACTTTAGTTTTAACTTTCAGACATGAGTGTTTGAAAAGACACGAATCCCCTGAAATATCTAAAGAGCCAGAAGTACATGCAAAAGAGGGCATGTCCTGTAATTATTTTTTTTTTTCTTTTTAGGCTTACAGTATTTCTGTGACAACATGAAGCTAAGAAAAGGGAATAAATTGAGCAAATAATGCTGCAGCAGCTCTTAAGAGAACTAATCTACAGACAAGATAGGTCTTATCTATCTGGTCTGGTTCAATAGAAAAAAAATGAATGGTTGATCACATGGAATATGAGACTTCCCAGAAAATCCCACCTAGCAAACAGAACGGACAGAGGCATATAACCAACTCTACACTGCTCCAAATATGATTTAGCAATGAAACAAGCTTCTGTTCCGAGAACCTTGCTTTTGTGAAACTAAATATTAAGACAGGGATTTTAATATTTCTAGATTAAGGTAACCATGCACAGCTTGCCCAAAATAAATTGAAAGCACCGTATAAAAATAAATTTATTACCCAACAGCACAAACAGAAATTTATTCAGTCTTCAACGTTCAGAGATCCTCTTCCTTAATGGGGAAAAAGAAATGAACATCCTCAGCACCATGATGAAAACACGCAGATGACGTCATGTCAAACATTCTGGGGAGGAAAACCCTAAACCAAGTTAAACACTACAGCTGGGCATTGAAATATTTTTATATTACTATTAACTTACAGACATCTTTTAAGATACATCTATTGTTTTATAGCCTGCACCAGTATTTCGTTCTTTGAGAGTCTTTTTTGCTGGGCTAAGTCTGAGTGTTTGAAATCTGCATTCCTGATGAACAGCTCTCGAGCTCTGCTGGAACCAGGAGTGCATGTACCCATTGTAGAAGTCAACTGCTCTAAGCTTCTTCTTTAGCACGACTGTTTTGATTCCAACCCAGCCTTCCTAAAAATAAAAACAGAAGTGTTTAAGTATGATAATCTTTAACTCACCACATTGACTTACAAACACATTTTGTTTACTGTCATCAAGTTTACTTTATGAGTCAAAATTCTCACTTGCAAACAAAAAGACTTTGT
This sequence comes from Anas platyrhynchos, assembly GCF_047663525.1. Classification (NCBI taxonomy): domain Eukaryota; kingdom Metazoa; phylum Chordata; class Aves; order Anseriformes; family Anatidae; genus Anas; species Anas platyrhynchos. The sequence goes on along the minus strand of NC_092597.1, from coordinate 22,252,869 downwards.
GGAAATTATAAGTTCTTTGTGGCATCAAATAAAAAGAATGATGCTAAGCTAAACTAGTTCAGTGAATAACAACAGACAATTAAAAGCTAAGCTACACAAAAATATTAAAAACCTCATATAAAACAAACAGAAGCCTACCTTGCAACGAGCTATCAGTGTTTGGGACGCTTTATGGTACAGTAGTGAACCAGGAACAGCTTCATCGTCATTTAATACTTGGTCTGAAAGCAAAGCAAGATCATCTTGCATTTTTATATAAACAAGCAAAAAGTTTGAAACACGCCTCTTTTAAGCAGAATTACCCTGAATTACTATTTTGCTCAAAAATACTTTATTGTATTCTGTGTTTTATTAGACAGAAATGAGCTGGAAAGCATCAGAACAGTCATTCTCAAGCACTGCTCCCTGTCTCATCCACAAGTAGCCAAACATCTGTGTGTTTGGCACAGCACTCAGAGCACACAAGGCTCTCAGACTCACCGGCGACTACAGAAAATGGTTTAAGTGCAGTACACACAGGGATAGCTTTCCTCTTGAGAGATCCACAGACAATGGCATTAGAAGAGGATCTCTCAACTCATTATAGGATTAAAATCCTCAAATACCAGGATTCACAGGACTATGCCTGCTGTTCACTCAACATCATCACAAAGCAGGACTGCCCTTAAAATTCATCTTATGCTTGTATTTGTGCTCAGAAACTTGCAGGAATCTGAGCACATGTGAAACTTAGTTCTACTGGAGTTCCAGGAAGCAGTATGTGTTTAGTACAACTGTGTACAATGTACAAAATTGTACAAGATTGTACTAACAATCTGTACAAAGCTAATGCTTACAAAGACACAAGAATTTAACTTTACAGATTAAATTAAGAGTACATACCAGCAAAACCAGGAATATTATCCACTTCCACAAAATCCATAAGCTTAACAGGACTACCCTTCCAGAGTGTCTGCAAAGGAAACTGGAAACAGAAGCAACTTGAGTTTCAGCCATCAGTTAAAATATCCGAAACTCAGATCTGCTGGAGGACAGAAAAGGGGTTACAAAAATCCACTCTTACCATGCTTCCTATGGCACGATGCAGCCGTATTACTTGTGCAGCTGTTTGCTCTTCCCATTTGATACAACTCTTAGCTACAGATACTTTAGGAGCTAGAAGAATAAGAAATGAAAAGATTTAGTACTTTGTTTTGCATCTTTTGGCACACAAATAGCTGTACTGATTTCATCCTGGTAAATGGAAGGTTCACCGTCTAGCCCTAAGTACTTTACAAGCTCTTTTCTCCATTTGTTGTCTGTAACAACCCAGGTTGGCTTACTTATCTTTTATTCCCAGTTGCCCTCTTAAGTACACAGTGCAAACTCAATGCATATTTACAAGCACATCTGAGCACTTTTGTTGGCATTACAAACACAAAGAGTAATAAATCAGATCAGATTTCATGCCATTGCTAGAGATTTGATGTTGCACTTGAAACATCTGGGAAAGAACAACAACAAACACTGATGTAGCAAATTTGAAGAATTCTGAGGGGAGTTTCCCTCTGACTAAGCCAGAGGTAGCAGCGGGAAGATCATACTGAGAAAAGTATCCAAACAAATAAAACCCAGTCTAGCAGGAATAATCAGTTCTTCAGCTATAAAAGAAAAAAAAAAAATGAACAAGTTGTATTAGATAAAATGTGTACCTACCAAATGTTACTCCTTCTTTTGGTTGTTCTTTTTTATTTTCTAAGCTTTCAGGCAAGTGTTTCAAAACTGACAGGAGCTGCAAAATATTTTTTGTACAGAATTTTAGCAAATACAAATACAGTATTTAATTTTTCATCAGTAAAACTTCCTCATAAGATAAGGGAAAATTTCTAAGGAAAACTGTGTCGCTATAGTCACAGGCCTTACATAATATAAACAAACACAGTAAATACATTATTTCTACTCAATCACAATTAAATAAACAAATATTCTTTTCTGGATGATCAGCAGTCTGATGTTAACCCTAGAACAGCATGGAAGCTGATACTTAAGCTGAAAAACCACAAATATTTGTTTCAATAAAAGAAGCAACTGCAGTTTTTCCACACAAAACATGCAAGTTCCTCACTTATTAGAAGAGCAACACACAGGACCATTACCGATGGCTCATTACATACCACTCAGCTTTCCTCTTACTACAAGAAAGAGCTCACAAACACTAATTTTCAGATCACTCTCCTCCTAACAATTACAGTCAATGCAGAACAAGAAAAATAGTAGGATACAAGTATTAAAAGCAAAGTATTAGTCAGAAGTGACAAGTAGCTTGCATGACTTTACCATGTTTGCACCCATTTTTGCTAGTATCTCTTCCAACTCCTTTGTAGTACAGTGGGGAGGAACAGCAAACTCTTCTTGCTTAATAATTGGACCTACATCAAACCTACAAGGCAGAAAACACATGAGTGTACTGCAGGAGAAACTATTAACAGTTCAAAAGCATACATTAAATACATTAACTCAGTTACTCGTTACCTGTTGTTCACCTATTTGACAGTGCAAGAAAACTAAATTTTAATATTTGGCCCAACATGGCAAAAGCGGGAAAAGAAAGCTGGATAAATCTTAAATAGGTAAGCAATACTCAAGTTTCAACAAAACAAAGTTTACAGTTCACAAGTACAAGACTTCAAAAGAAACAACCTGAGTTATTCAGGAAGAATTTTTCACACTTCTGAGATCTACTGTTAGTCAAGAATCTAACAAAGAAAAGATCAAGCTATGACAACGTGTTTTTACAAGCCATCCAAGCAAGAGTTTGTGCTAAAGCTAAAAACAGATGATACCTCCCTCATCCCTTGGCAAGCAGTTTATTGCTCTCTCTTACAGTCACATGTTACGGGCAACTCTGAAGTCTGAAAACTCACTCTTTTCTGTAACATCACACCAAATTGTTAATCCAGCTGTGTGACTATTTGTTCTGTGTCTGCTCCCTGTAATAATGCTAAAAGTTAGAGAACATAGAGAACAGGGCTGGGATTGCTGCTGCTGGCAACAATCTAAACAGGCTGAAGGTGCTACCAAAACTGCTACACGCTGCTACAATAAAAAGATAAATCCTTTTTATTATTTACATTATTACACTTTGCTTTATTTCTGAAATAAGCTAAAGACACAGCTTTAATATTGGCTACACATTTAAAGAAGCAAGATTACTGGGAATCAATTTCTACAAAAAAGCAGCATTTTGTCTGGCGTGACTACTGAGTATTTCCATCAATAAAAAAAAAAAAAAAAAGCCTTTAATACAGCAGTCTGGAGTACAAATCATGAACTCATTAAATACCGTATTTGTGGGAAATCTGATACGGTCAGATTAAAATTTCCAATATTCAAGTTTGAAACCCTTCAACACATATATTTTAAAGAAACTATTGATTACACAGAACAGCAGCAGCGAGTTGTTTTGAGAAGCACGTCTAACATACCTCTTTGGTCTGATTTCCATAATTGTCACCCCAGTCACTTTGTCACCATGAAGAATCGTGTGGACTATCGGTGCAGGACCACGCCATCGCGGGAGAAAGCTGGGATGGACATTCAGCACGCCACTGAAATGGAGTATTTTAAAGTTTGAATAGGAACAGAACTGAAACGCATACAAATGGGTGTGCAGCACCGATTACACTGAGGCTACCTTAGGAATTATTTGCTCAGACTTTCTGACGTGTTACTGGTTTATGCACTTACAGGAAAATTCACACCACATAATCTTCAGCCTTTCAGTGAATACAGAAAGGGAGACAAGAGGGGAAGAAAGGTAAATATATTACGCTGAACATCTCCATAGCTCTCCATCAACACAGAGACAGAAGCAGGACTCAGGCTAAGCAGATAACCATTGGGAAGAAGCTCACCTTGCCTGCTACAAATCCCAGGCACTGATTACAGTGACATTCAGAAGTGGAGCCCGTTTTTTCTAATGAATCAGTGGCAGATGTCTTGTCAGCTCACTTACTATGGGAACTGCAGAATAAGGTCCTCGCTTAGGAGCCGTCCAAAGGATGCCACCACACCAACATCAAACTGCCCCACAGGCCCCGTGTGCGGCCACTCGTGAACAGGCAGCTGGAGCTCCTGGGCACAGCTCTTCACGGGCAGGCCTCTGGGCAGGCGGGAGGGCAGGGTCACCACCTCCAACCTGGACACGAGCAAGTCCTTGCTGGGCTCCCTGAGGTGGACAAAGCACTGAAGGACTCATGCAGGCAGAGCTAAGGAGAGACAAAGGCTGGCTCACACCCACCCCTTGCTGCAGTCCGTTTCCACAACGCCCACCTCTTCAAGTCCTACCCACTAGGTGGTCCCCAGCCCCCTCACCACCCCAGCTTCCCCTCTCAATCCCAAACCCTGTCCCCAATCCCCACAATCCTCACCCCCCACTCCAAACCCCATCCCCTTACCACCCCTGCTTTTTCTCCACGGTCCCACACGTATCTCCACGGTCCCCATCCCACCCCATGGTGCCTCCCCTCCCTTCCACACCAACCCACGGGCCCTGCCCTCCCCCAGCACCCCCTGAACCCCATCCCTGCCCCTCCCCGACCCCCTCAGCCCCTTCCCTTCCCCATCCCTTCCACCCCCAGCCCTCCCTCGTTCCCCTCAGCCCCAACCCTCTCCCAACCCTACCTCCCCTCACCCCCAGCCCTCCCCCATTCTCCTCAGTGCCCCCCCATCCCTTGCCCTCCCTCACCCCCCTCACCCCCTTTCCCCCAGCTCCCCCTCAATGGCGGCAGCCAGGACACCGGGCGCTACCCGAGCGGTACCTGGCGGCCTGCAGGGCTCTCAGGGCGGTGACGGCGAAGCGGTCGGTGCCGAAGAAGAGCACCCTCCATGGCGGCTCCCTCCGGGCCCCGCCGCCCGCCGCCTTCAGCCCCTCACGCCAGGCCCGCAGCAGCCGGCCCCGCATGGCGGCGCTTCCGGCGCTTCCGGGGGGCGTCACGACATGGCGCTGCTGAGGCGGGGCCGCCATGGCGGGGCGGGGAGGGGGGCTGTCGGTTTTAGGTGCCGCCTCCACGCCTCGGGGTTTTATCGTGCAGTCAGCGAGTAATTAGGGTTGGGAAATCCCTTCAGGATCTGCTGGTCCAGTCACCACTGTCGCCCACTAAACCGTGTCCCCAAGCACCACGTCCAAGCTTGGACACCCCCAGGGATGGTGACTCCACCACCTCCCTGCACAACCTGTTATCACAGAATCACACAGAATTTCTAGGTTGGAAGAGACCTCAAGATCATCGAGTCCAACCTCTGACCTAACGCTAACAGTCCCCATTAAACCATATCCCTAAGCTCTCCGTTCTGACCACTGAGGATAAATTTGTCCTGATTTCCACCCTAGCACACCTTGAGGCCATTCCCTGTAGTCCTATCAGTGGTTATCTGTGAGAAGAGGCCGACCCCCAGCTCCCCACACCTCCCTTTCAGGTCACTGCAGAGAGCAATGAGCTCTGCCCTCAGCCTCCCCTAGACTGAACACCCCCAGTTCCCTCAGCTGCTCCTCACAGGACTGGTGTCCCAAGCACTTCACCAACATCGTAACCCATTTCTGGACACATTTCTGATACTGCTTGGCATCAGTGCTGAGTTAACATAAAGAAATATCCAGGCAAAAAGGGGTGCTAACACTGCAGCCACTGGTTCTTCCCTTTCTCCAATGCAGATGGGCAGCTGCAGTGTTAATTTCTGTGGCTGGCCCAGCAGACAGCTTTGTTTTAACAGTGATTATAATTTGAAGAATGTTTTCTTGTAAGTCATGAGGTCAGGATAATCACTTGAAGAACTGTCTTCTCCCATAACATAAGAAACAAAATATTTTATCGTTCTGCTGAGGACATTCTTTTCCCCCATGGGAAGATGGTTTATTTGTGTGGATGTTCATTTAGTGTAAATTACACACACAATTCCCTATACATCTAAATGATGACATAGCCTAGTGCCTTTGACATTAGGCATTTCTCAAACAGAGTACATGAGAATATGGGAACAATTTATATATGCCAGTGAAAACATGTAAATTATGTGGAAATAAGAGGACAGTTCATGTCAGGAGGATCATTAAGGAACATGAGATTTTGTGCCACATTAAATAGCACTATACATTTTTACTCCCTCTTTCTTATCTGTTTGGCCATCATCAGGGCTTTTTCCCCTCTGACACAGAGTGTGCCTCCATCTCCACTGGTAGAAACATAGGAGAACTGATGGGAAAGTGTAAATGAGAAAGGTAATAAAAGAGCCAAACAATCCTAAATGTGGTGATTATGTCCCATACATTCCAAGAAAAGGAGAATATTAAATACCAAGATAATTTCATAGTTGAGTGTCAACGCATAAAAATCAATTGCTCCAAAAAGCTAATTCTCTGTTATTAGTGGAGCCCCATGAAAATACTCAGTTCTGTAACATCCAGGCCACTCTGTGCAATTCCAGTCAGCTCATGTCAGGGTGTGTATATTTCTGGGGAAAAAAAAAAAAAAAAAAAAAAAGATAAACAAGAGGGGAACAAGGATGCAGGAATGGCTTCTGTTCAAGAAGAGATTACAGTAACCAGCATATTTCTATATTTCTGCTTGCAAAACAGATGCGAGGAGAAGGGCAGGCTAGGAGCCTGTCTGATCATTAATAGTATGGGGCTGGTAAACAAGGAACAGTTAGTTGTTGCACAAAACTAAGAGATTGCAAGAAGCATTATCAGGCACTTGCTGCTATCAGGCTCCACAAGAGAGGAAGTAGTGTTTCACACAGTGTGTAATTTGACCACATAATTATCTCAGATGCTGAAAATATTCATGGTTTCCAAAAGCAGAGGGAGCAATTCAGGGAAGAATTGGCTGATGGACATGGCTAGATGTGCAGCGGCTGGCTTAGACCTGAAGCAAAGGCTGATGGTGTGGGAGAACATTGATTGTTCTCATCACTAGCATTATGCCCTTGCATGGACTAAACTGAAGAAAATGTTCTGTGTGGTGCAGGAAAATATCAGCTGAGATCTTGGGTGAAACCCTGGATTTATCACCAACACTTCGTGGCCTTCAGAACAGCCAGGAACATACCACACATGTTTAGAAGGCCCAAGCACCGTCCAAAAGCTGGCAGTTTAAACCCAGCACTCAAGTGCTGCTCAGTATTAATATTTTGCTCTTAGATCCAAGCACACGAAAAGTGAAAAGTGCCAGTGGCACATCTGCACTGTGTAAGGAGCTTTGCCTTCTGTCTGAACAGAAGTGAGGTGAACTTAAGCCTTGGAGAGATATTCTCAGTTCTGTCTGTAGTTAAGGCTCCTGGAAATACTTCAAGTCCATGCTGGGCTTCTGCCAGGCTTACTCATGAAATAATTAATATTTAATTTGCATTACATTTATGAAGTGGACTTAAATTCACTCTAACATAACTTAATCCCAAGTAATCCATCCTCAGCTCTGATGCAACCGTATAATTCAAACAGTCTAATGTTGTTCTATGCCTTGTCCACAGTGCACATGACATTTAACTAAAGATTTGTCTGGGTGCATTTTTTACAGCAGGGAAAGCAATAAATTATTCAAAAAAAAAAAAAAAAAGGAATGAAACGAAACAAAAAGAAAAAAGAAAAAAAAAAAAAACAAAAAAGAAAAAAAAAAGAAAAGAAAAAAATAAAGAAAAAAAAAAGAAAAGGAAAAAAAGAAAAGCAGCTTTCCTGCTGGATTTGAACTCTGCTTTTGTACATGGAAAAAAAAATACTCTGAATGTTTAGTTATTCTGTAACCAGGCATTTCGGGTCAAAGACACAGAAGGGATCAAAAAAGATAAGCAAAATTAAAATGTCAAGGTCAAAGGAGTTCTTCCTATGAGTAGTAAAGACAAATCTTAGGAGGAAGCAGAACACAAATCAACGTCCTATCTACACTTTGCTTCCTAGCCAAAGACACTGAAAGTGTCTCCAAGAAGTAAAGAGATATCTCTCATTAAAGAGTGCCAGTGTTGTCAGGGGAAGCTTGAAATAAAACACTCATGCTGGTTGCTGAAAAGATTGCTTCTGAGCAGCACCGAGGCAGGACAGTGCCCAGACTTTTAAGTCAAGCTATGTAGGAACCTGGGATGAAAAGGGACCTGCTGGGGCTTTGCAGTCCTGCCCTGGTCCAGCCCCTTCTTTGCCGTGGTTAGCTTCTCCATCCTTCTCCTTGGAGACTGCGCTACGCTGGCCAGGTGTATTTTTAAATGACCCAAAATGAAAGGAGGAGGGAAGAGAAGATGATTTGCAGCGTGGTGTGCTGTCCCTCCTTGTTTCGCAGAGGATGTGTCTCTGAGTGTGAGCTCTGACCTGAGCCCTGCCAGGCTGACACTGACCAGCGAAACCCTTCTGTCTCTGGGTGACGTTGCACAGGGGCAGCCAGGGGAAGCTCTGAGTCGGATGTAGAGTGGGATTCAAAAGATTAATCAGTCTGGAGCAGGGCTGCAATGCCGAAGGCACTGTATTTCAAGCTGGAAAACACCAAGAACAGGGTGAACATGTGGAGACTCCCCTTAAGCTGAAGCTAAGCAGTGCTAGCTGTGTGCACAAAGCCCATCACTGAGAGGGATCCAGCTTGGATATCCATGGATCAGGAAGCGCACCAAGACTGTATTGAAAATGAATCCTCTTCCCCAAATGTGTCTGGCACAGAAAGACACCACACCAGCCTTCTCGAGCTGCAAAGCCTCTTGGCAGTCTGTTAACTTGGCCAACTCAGATGCCCGTTACCTTTAACACAGATGGCACAATCTCTGATGGGTGCTTTGCGTTTGTCTGCAAAACCAAGCACTCTTTAAGATGCTCCGAGCTCCTTAGAATGACCATTCGCTTTAAAAAAAAAAAAAAAAAAAAAAAAAAAAAAAGGCGATTGCCTGCTTATCAGGACACATTTCCTTTATGCAGTGAGGACGGAGCCAGGCAGAACGAACCGTATCCCTTATTTTAACCCCTGGGGTAACTTATTACAGCGCCATTTTACTCGGCGTGCTCTTTTAATACTGATAATGCCAATAGCTTGAGCAAATAAACTGCAAGTTTCCTACGGTTCATTCTTTGGGAAAAGGTCGTTCACCCCGTGCTGTAAATGGACCCACTAAAGAGGTGTGTTTTTTTTTCAGGGACCGGAGCAAACCTCACCTGTTGGACTAGCCTTCACGCATGACTCAGGAGCAGAGTGAATCACAGCCCGGAGCACTCGGAGAGGAGGAGGACGGGCAGCCTTGGTCACCGTAGGAAGGCGCTGACGGGTGCTCGGGGCAGACGTCTTCAGACGGCAGGGCTCGCAGAAGAAATGTAGCTGCCCCTCTCCTGGGAACTGCGTGTTTCTGGTGAGTTAGCTGGGATTAGCTGACATTCCCGGTGCGCTAGCTGGTGGGTTAATTTATAGCTACTGTTAATGGGTTCGTTTCTTTTGGTTAGGAAGCTCAGCTCCTCAAAATTTTAAGTCAAGGCTGCATGACATGTTTAAGAAGAGAATGAATGGGAAGGGAGAAGCAGGCTGGGATAACTCCTGCATATAAACAGCCTGGAAATACCTAATATAACTTAGATTTGCTTTTAACTTTGGGGTTTACAAAGGTTGAAAAATACTTCTGTCCGCTTTCTTGTTTCAATATTTTAAATGCTAAGCATTTTTAGTATGTTCTTTAAGTGAACTCAGCCCTCAATGTACCTTTACATACACGAACCTGTCCATCTGTGTCTCCACGGTGTGACACTGTCCTGTGTGAATCCCAAAGACAGGGCGTCCCAGTTGGATAGAGTATTTGGAGTAACTGGCACATTCTAACACAGTCAGTTAAGATAATTATCAGAGAGACAGCCTGGAGGGCAAGAGGACACTAATTTACAAAGACTGGGACACCGTAAGCATAAAGTGTAATGAGTACAGGACCAGCAGGACATTGTCATCCTACCAGAGGCTGTGCTTCATCATCTTTCCAGATTTTTTTTTTTCCATCTTAGTAGTAAGAAGCAGTCTCTTGCCATTCTTCTATATTTTCTTGAGGCATCGTAGGATGCCACCAAATTCCACAGATCCTGGTTTTGAACAGGAGGATTTGGGATGGCTGTGGCGAGTAACTCCATTTATGAAATACATGCAGCATAGAGCTGCAGCTTGCATGTCAACATCCCATTTGAAAAAAAGAAAAAAAAAAGAGAAAAAAAAAAGGATGACAATGTTTAGGAATGAATATAAACTCAAAATAGCATGGGCAAAATGCTTTCTTGAGAGCTACTGGCCTGTTTGTTCCTTCCACCTCCCATATGTGCTTATAATGCATGAACTTTCTCTTCTTTGACTTCTCCATGCTGTACCCAAGCTGGGAAGCACCCTCTGTCTTCACAGGGCTGAGGCTGAGAGACCAAATCCCATAGCTTAGAGTTGTCTAAGGCCAGAATCTTTGGGTTTGCCCCATCCAGCAGAGGCCAGAGTGCCTGCTGAGACATGGGCAGGGCAACAGTGGCGAAGGCATCACCCTCTTACCTTGTGTCCTGGAGCAGTGCTCACCCAAGCTGGGATATGGAAATCAGAGCAGCTCTTCAGGAAGGCAGGAGGAGATGACCTTAAAAGATCCAGACTCTCCAGTGGGTGCCCAGCCTTGTGAGACTCACTGTTACCTGGTCCCTACTGGAGAACCTGGGTCAGCCACACGTGGAGGACCGGAGCGAGCTCTCCGCTGGGGTAGGCACACCGACCTGGGAGCACTTTGGGGAATGAAACCTCCAAAGTCGTTTGGTCAGCTCAATGTGGGTGTCAAAGATCCTTACAAAACCAGGATTCCTATAAAGGCTTTTTCCTATATTTCCTATTAATACGAGATGGGTATCTGTTCTGCCACTGTATTTTTCCTGAGGGGCTGCTTTTAGCAGTCCTCCCGTGTGTCCCTGCTGTGCACGACAGCGGCAGCGCAGATACCAGGAGGTAGCCTGCAGGTTGTGAAACACCTCAGGAGAAAACGAGCAACCTGCATGTCAAATGTTCTTGCTCGAGCAAATGATTAGACAGAAGCCTTGCACGGGAAGACTTTACACGTTCAAGTGGCACTTCTTATTAGGGTGTAGCAGACTTGGAAGTTGGTTTCATTGGCATCAGCACTTTATTTCCTCCTTGCTGTGGAGTGATCCATGTCAATAGCTAAAGCTTACCTGGACTGCAAGGTAATTGGCGTACCTAGCTGCGGGGAGCAGCTTTATTCATATTTTCTGAAATACGGAACCAAAGGGGGGCACGTGAGATATTTCAGAGCCCTGTCCTCCAAGCATCGCTAACAGGCAGCTTTCTGGCAGGAGGCAGCAAGCCTGCATGCCTGGTTGGCTATAAAAAGTGAACTTTGAATTGTGAAGACATTGAGAAGGGGGGGTGGAAATAGTGGCAATCATTAGGTCTATAACCGATAGGACGAACGCTTGGCTGAGGAGTCAGCAGGAGTGTTATTGACACGCCTGGCGCCGCGGAACATGCTCGCGAGCGATTTCCAGGGAACAGTTTTAGGCAGTGCGGGGCCATACGAGTGAGAATGAAAGTTGTGAGTGTCAGGCAGTCACACAGCTCTTGGTCTTCATATAATAATTAATCGCCTGTGGGGCCGGCGTGTTGTTCACCTACGAGCAGGTGACGGTTCAGATGAGGCCAGCGAGCAGTGACAGCAGCTCTGCTCTCTGGTGGCTGAGCAGTGGGCTGGGTAGGTCCAACCTCACGGTCACGAGGTAACTCGCAGTGGACGATTTTCCTTGTCCCTGAGCCCATTCCTTCCCTTGGCAGTCATTATTCCTCCAGGGAACACCCAGTCATCAGTGCTAGCCCCTGCTGAGAGCCTGTGCTCAAGCCTCTTCCACCCACAAGTAGCTCGGCTCGGGGACCACCAGCTGGGCGGCCACATATTGGGGTTCAGGTGCCAAAATGCCTACGCCCAAGCTGTTCTTTTAGGGGCAACGTGGACGTAACTGCCCGAGCTCAGTTGGCCTTGCCTGTGTCATGCACTGGGAGGGCAGTGCTGGGGGGACGGGGCCAGGGGGGCTGGGAAGCCCTCTGCTCTGCTCAGGTCCTTCCAAAGGAGGCTGAGGAATTGAGTTGGACAAGCAGCTATAAAAGCTGGACTGATGCCATTGACAAATGAGGGACTAAAGGTCAAGGAGGAGCTTTCTGCTTCCCTGAGGGATGGGAGATACCTTTGCCTCAACGGCAAGCTGGCTAGTCCTCCTCTTGGAGCTGAGCCCTCTGCTTCCTCGTCTCCACACCCTTGTTCTGCCATCCCCGGGGCCGTCAGCAGATCATCACTGCCCACAAAACGCGTTTTCTCTGGGATCATGGCAGGGGAACGAGGAAGGAGCCAGGTTATTTGGGGAGGGGCTGGCTCTAGCACCAAGCTCCCACCTGTACAGGGGCACCCAGGCGAGGGGTCCCACCCCAGCCCTGTGCCAGACCCCCCCTGTGCCAGACCCCAGTGGGTCCCAGAGCCTCTGCCTGTGTCTGCACCCCATCCTGGCAGCAAAAACTCACATCTGCAGAAGGAAAGAGATGGCCCAGCTGTACAGGGACATCAGGTCCCCTGTCTGAATACAAAGCTGGAGCAGGGAGGGGCATCAGCACGAGCACAGGGTTGTTTAGAAGATTGTCCCTTCTAGTTGTACTCTTGTCTCATCTGTAGACACCAGAAAAGGAACGTGCTGGCTCACTCTCTCCACTCCCTCTGCACGATAACGTCAGGGCTCCCACTGATAAAACCCGTGGCACTGCACAGGGGGAGCTACAGGAAGGTACTGCGAGGTTGTTCCTCCCCTCTCACCTCTCTCTTTCCCAGGCATCCGCACACTGAACGAACACTGGTGAAGCCGTGATCCATCCGAGCTGCACGTACAAATATGAAGATACTCTGGATAATCCCCTTTTTCCTGCTGCAAGGTAAAGGCTCAGAGGACAGCGGTGTGGGTGAAGGCAGCGACGCGTGCCAAGGCTGAGCCTCTTCACAGATTTCTCACCCACTCTGAGCTCAGCAGGGGCCACGACACGGCGTTGTGTGCAGGGCAGGCTCACAGGAGCTGGAGGCACACACGTGAGAGTCAGCAGCAGCCTGACCATGGGGAAAGCTGCACCCTAAGCCTTTGCTCACAGCAGTATTGCAACCTCTTTGACACCAGGGGAGACACCTGATGGTCACGGAGGTGACACACTCGTGTTGTGACAGGGTGGCCACGCTCACGTTCTGGTTTCTTTGCAGACACGGAAGCTTTTCTGATGAAGAATGCCAAAATCAAGCTGTGTTTACAAGCCAGCCTGATGGACGAGAGTTTACAGCTGGAGGACTGTGACCCAGACTCAGATTTGCAGCAGTGGTCTTGGCAGGGTGATTCCTTGAAGAATCAGGGCACACAGAGCTGCCTCTCTGTGCTGGGGGACAGCGGGGTGCAGACAAGCCCCTGTGACAACACAGCTTCCACGGGCTGGGACTGCTCCAACTCATTGCTCTCCCCTCTGGGCAGCAGCCAGAGCTACCTGGTGGCGAGCAGGAAAGGAGTTAGCCTCGATAATGTGAGAGGCCTCAAGGCTCAGTGGCAGCAAGGTGTCACGGAGGGGAACATCTGCAAGGAGAAAGCAGGTGAGTGCTGCCCACCAGGTCCCGGTGGTGCACGTGCCAGGGAAGGTGGGAGGGCACAGTCAGCGTCTTTCATTGCAGTGAAAGACCTCTGTATCTCTCTGTTCTTCTCCTCCACAGCCAGGGCGGTGCAAGACAGCTACTTCTACGCAGCCCTCACCAGCACGCAGGTGTACGACCACACAGCATACAACTCCACCCTGGTGGCGGGCATGGATCCAGAAGAGCTGAACAATCTGCTGTGGTTCTTCCGCACAGAAGACCGTAAGTCCTGCAGATATTCCTGGGCTGAGTCCGAACAGAAATGCACAGCCCTTGGCCGGGAACCCTCCTGCCTAGCAGAGGTGCCTGAGGGAATTATCCGAGGAGGTTTTTTACCCCAGGTGTATAAACCCTCGGCCTCACCTCCCAGAGAAGCAGGCCATGGGTGAAGTCAGGCCTGGGGCTTTGCTGTGGTAGGGTCTTCTCCCAGAGAGGGCTTCAGCTTCTTTGCAGGCATGTGCTGCCAAAAGAGCAAAGGTCGTAGATCACCAGTGATTTTGGCAGGGTGACGGGAGGAGATCAATACGAGCGGGTCAGCGCCCCGAGGGTCAACTTCAAAGCCACAAAACTCAAGGACAGAGCATCTGCTGCCATCCGCGCTGCACATCCCATATTCTGGGGCAAAATCCACCTTCCTGAGCGTGGCAGTGGTGAGAAAGGCTGCAGAGAGGAGGGTTTTTTAGAGCAGTGCTCGTGGTGGGGTGCTGCACCTCTCGGCCTTGCTCCCACCCTCGGGCACAGCCTCTCACAGCTTTCAAAAGTGGAAAACCCACGTGAGGCAGATTAATTAGCTTGGAAAGCACCTGGCTGGGCTCTGCAGACCCCTGCTCTGTGCATGCTAACGCTGCCTCTCTGTGCTTCCCCCAGCATCATCGTGGAATTACTCCGTCCTCGCGCTTTCCTTCGTGGCCACGATTTTGGGTCTTGTCCTCCTGGGCATTAACATTACACGAAACAGGTGAGTGAGGAAAATTCGGGTGTGGTGGTGCACTAAGGACCTCAAACAGATGACATGGGGGTTGGCTGGGCAGGAACAAGCACTGAGGGATGGAGAAAAGAGCAAAGACAAACTTCCTTTGACCCCTGCTTCACCGTAAAACCTTCCCTGCCTTCCTGCTCTCCTCGTGTGCCACTCAGAACAAGCACCTTCACTTCTCTGTGCCATGGATCCCCACCAGTAAAGCATGTGCAAAAGCACTGGCCAGCCCAAGAGAGGTTTTGGGAGGAAAACGCCACAAAATATGTGTATTTGGGGTGCCCTCCCATAAATATAGGGGCACGCAGGACTGAAGCAGAACTCCCCAGCCATCTGCGATCCCACAGTGCTTCCCTGGGCCATCCTGCAGCACAGCAGCCCTGCAGCTGAGGAGTAACTCGCTGCCTTCTGCAGCGAGAAAACACACGAGGGGCCGAGCTTTCACCCTGAGATAAGCCTAAAAGAGATGCTGCAGGTCTGCCCGGCCATCCTCTTGTTTTAACGACGGCTTGCTGGGTGTCACTGCCTTGCTTTAAGTGGTGCGCTGTGCTCTCCAAGTGTAAACACTGGGGCTGTGTGTACTCAGACACTTCAGAGCACTTCGGTGACACAGCGTGGCTGGCAGCGCTTCCCCTAAGCAGCTAACGCCTTCCCAGGGCCAAACACACAAAGGGATGGATGTGACAGCACCTCGGGCACGTGCCCCAAATGTGGGCCGAGCTCGCTGCTTCTCCCCTTATCTTCTTCTCACGCTTTCCCTGCAGGAAGAGGAAGATCCACATGTACAAAGAAGCAGTGCAAGCTGCCCAGCAAGCCGAGCTGGAAGCCAAGCAGGCCCTGATACCGGTGCAGGAGTACAGCCCGGGCAGCCCGCAGCCGCGGGAGCCGGCGCTGCAGGAGGAGAGGGCAGGGGAGGTGCTGGTTCAGTGGAAGGACGGGACGGTCACCACGCTGTACAAGGAGAGCTCAGAGGATGCCATGTAACAGCGGCTGGGGGCCAAGCATTTATCCTCAAAGGAACGCATCAAAATGTCTCGATTCACACTGAAGATGGGGAAATTTAACAATGCAGTTTAGCCTGGGGAGGGGGAAAAAAAGAAAAAAAGAAAAAAAAAAGGGAAGCAGCAGAGCTGCACCAGCAGAAGTGGCTCTGGACTCTCAGAGCCGTGCCTCCCCCGTTTTAGCTCCGTCTGGGTGCTCTTTACCCGCTGCTCTCAGCTGCCTCCAGGCTTCCCTCCCGCCAGCGTCGCCCCCTCGCCCAGATGCCGCCCGCCTGCGCTGGCACCAGGGGCTGGGGGCTGAGGCACCAAGGGCTGTGGGCTCGCCACGGTCAGCTGGGGAACAAGCCCTCAGGAAAACACCGACACCGAAGCAGAGGAGGGTTTGCTCTTTTCAAAAAGTCATCTTTATTAAAATATTTGCCAAAGTTGATCGAAATCCCCTATCGAATCTCTCTCTACGTCGCTAAGGTCGTATATATATTATGTATATATGTACAAATGTCCAGGGGGGTGTTTCACTCTGCAGATCCGTGCAACTCCAGGGAGAAGCAGAACATTTGTCCTGGTGCAGCAGATGAGCTCCAACACACAGCCCTTGGCCTGGGCACAGGCAGAGCCTGGTCACGGCGCATGGTGCTGTGTTAGGATTGTCTTCGCGCCCCTCACAGGGCGCATGCAGAGGCCACGAAATAATTTAAGACATTTGGGAAGTCCATCACACCAGTCCTTTAAACAAAAAGCTTTTAGGAACGCGTCCTGGTCGGTGAAGCATCTCTCCGTGCAAAGCCTTTGAAAAGGAACACTGTCGTATAAAAGTTGGTTAAAAAAAGAAGCGATTTTGGTACGAGTTATTTCAATGCATGGGAATCAATTTTAGGACACCTGAGACCTTTGGTCGGCTGTAACGTTATCTGCCACTTTCCCGTTCAGGTTAAAAAAGAAATTCCTCTTATTGCTCGGCGAGGGGACCTGTCAGGTGAAGGACATGGGCTCCTCTGTGCCTGGGGATTCCATCCCCCTTCCTGGGCTCCCCACCTCTGCCTGACGGACTCCATCCAGCGCACGGCCCCGGGGTCAGCCCTCGCCCTCCCAGCGATGCTTCCCGGCCCCGGGAGGTGCCCAAATCCGCAGATTCATCGCCCAGGCAGGGCTGTGCGCGTGTCTACGGGACAAGGTCCCCGCTCCCGATGCTCCCAGCCCCTCGCAGAGCCGGGGGACGGGGATCTCTCACCACTCCTTTGCGCCTTAAAATATCTTGAAGCCTTTCAGCAAGGTGAGCGTGGGCGCTTTCCTCTTGCTCTGAGCCCGCGAGGACTTGACGGTGACCAGCTTGGCTTGGGCCACCGAGGGGATCTCCTTGTAGTTGACGGTGGAGAGGGTGTTGAGGGTGCAGCTGGCCAGCCCTTGCCGGGTGGCCAAGGTGGCCGGGGTGGCCACGTGCAGGCAGGGCCGCTCCTCGGCGATGAAGAGGGGCCGGAGGGGCTGGCTGCGCTCCGCCTCGCGCCGCACCTCCCGCACTGCCTCGTGGAAGACGTGCTGCACCGCCGCGAAGTCCTGGCACGCCGACACCTCGTAGAAAAGGCACCCGAACTTGCTGGCCAGCGACGTGCCTTCGGCTTTGGTCACCTGCCTGCGGAGGGGACGGGGGACGATGGGCGCAGCCTCGCTCGGGGCGCACGTCCTGGTGGTGTGATGGTGCGGGAAGGGGAGAGGGGCAAGTCCCCGTGTCTTGGGGCAAGCAGGGGACAAAAAGGTGTGCCAAGGGAGGATAAAGGGGGCTGGGGGTGATAGCAGGACCAGCACATCCCCGTGGAAAGGGGACAGAGCAGGACCCAAGAGCGGGACCTTTTGGGCATGGCTAAATCAGGAAGTTTGAGTCGAGGGCTCAAGTTGAGCTCAGAGTGTCCCAGATCAGCACAAACAGCCCGCAAGGAGCTGGAGCTCGAAGCCCAAAGCATGCTGACGCTGCCTCATGACACAGCTGAAAAAACATCCCACCAAAAGCAGGGGTGGGCTCCGTGCCAGCGCATCCCCCCGTGGGCGGCAGAGCCCGCCCCGGATACGCACGAGGATGCGACAAATGCCAACGCGGGTGGAAATAACCACAAAAAAAAAAAAAAAATCCCAAACCCTCAAATCTGAGCTTTTCACCCACATGGGAGGGATCCGTGAGCAATTCCCCAGCGGGATAAGAGGGGCTGTGGGTACCTGTACTGCTCCATGTCCAGCTTGTTGCCCAGCAGGAGCACGGGGCTCTCGTGCTGGCAGCCCCGCGCGTGCCGGGCGAGGACATCGAGGTAGCGGCGGCAGCCCTCGAAGCTCTCCCTGTCGTCGATGCTGTAGACCACCAGGAAGGCGTTGGCCCAGCACAGGTAGCGCTCGCAGTTCCCGGGACCGTCCTGGGGGCGAGAGGAGCGGGGTGAGAGCCGGCCCCGTGCAGCTGGAGGCACGGGGAGAGCCGCCCGGCCCCTCACCTGGTCGGCGGTGTCCATCACCTTCAGCAGCACGGGCTGCTGGTCCACCAGCTCCTCCGAGGTGTAGGTGTCCTCTGCAAGGGAAATGGGGCCGTGAGGATGGGATGGATGTTCCCCAACACCCAGCAAAGCCCCTGGCTGGGTGGGATGTGGCCGGCAAAGCTCCTGGTGAGGAGCGTCCTCTCGCCTCGCTCCTTCCTACACGGGCGTTATTTGGGGTGGCCGGAGGTGGGTGCAGCGGCGATGCTGCTCGGCAAACCTGGTAGGGGGCAGCTTTCTCCTACTGCATGCAAAAAGTAAGATGGGATTGATTTATTTTTGCTCTTTAGGACTGAAACAGCTCAGCACCTCGTGCCCTCGTTTGCTGGAAATTGGGTCCCCCTCCAGCCTCACCCTAACAGCATCCTCACCCCTCCGAGCCACAGCAGCCAAACCCTCCCTAACGCCCTCAGCTCCCTCCAGGGTTCACCCCCATGAGATTTCCCCAAAATCTGTGGTGGGCTGATCACCCCCTGTCCCCTCTGTGGGCTCCTACGGAGACAGGAGGGACCCCGGCACAGCCACCGTGGCTGCGCCCTGGCTCAGCCCTTATCTAAATAGGACCCAGAGAGATAAAACCTGCTGGGGGCTTGCCACGGAGCTGGCTTCTGAGAAATCAGGCAAAAGGAGCAGCTCCTTTCTTTAGAAATGGGTGCAGGGCTTTAGGAACAGCGGGGCTCCCGTGGGGTGCCCCAGCTGGAAGCTGCCCTCTCCCAGCTGGGTCTTAGGGGATGTGTTTTGGGAAGGTTTTGCCACAGCAAGACGGCAGAACCACCACGAAACCACAAACAAGATCTGAATAAAGGATTTTTCCTTCTTTCCTAAGAGTTATGAGGGGCTGGAGCTGGTTCCTGGATGGGGTCCATATCTCCCTAATGTCCCTGATAAATCATTTACAGTTCTTCACTGCGCACTGGAGGCAGGCCTAGGAAAATAGTTATTAATTACTCAAACGGAGCGGAAAAAAATGCCCAGACCCACTCGCTGCACAGCACAGCCCCCGGGGACACCAGATCCTACACGTCCCCTTCTCCTGCAAAACACCCCAAAGAGAGAGCAGGAGGCACGGGTACTCCCAAAACACCCCCAAAATTGGGTTTTGCCTCTGGCACGGAGATGCAAGGAGCTGATGTTCCCTGTGGGATGTGCCCATGGGGCGAGCACCGCTTTCACCGCTGTTTTTACAGGGTGGTTTGGGTCAAATCCAGCCCTTCTTTTGCTTTTCATGTCTTTAATTTATTTTTTTTTTCTCCTTAAATGCCATATTCATGGGAAACGTGGGAAGGGTGCTCTGCCGGAGCACAGCGGGGACATGCAGGGAAAAAAAACAGGGAGAGGAGAGAACCCCAGAGATGGTGCCTTACCCAGGTTGGGATCATACTCGCTGATGAACCTCTTGGTCAGAAACTTCACCGTCAGGGCTGCGGGATGGGAAGGGCTGGGTGAGGACAGCAAGGTCACCCCTCAAAGCAGCGCCCCGTGTGCCCCCACTCTGTCACCCCCCCTTTCCAGCCAAAATGCACCTCTTCTCCCCAAATCCTGCCCGCCTTTCCCAGAAGAGCCTCGTGGATAATAAATAATAAAGCCATTCTGGGTTATTTTGGGAGGTTTTCACACCACTGGTGGGGCACGGGGAGGGTTTCTGGGCTCCAATGCTCGGGGACCCACGCAGTCCTCCCCAGCAGGACCTGCTCAGCCCCCGCCTGCTGGCCCCGATCTGCACAAGCAGAGATGCTGCTGCTACCCTAAACGTCCACAAATAACCCTAAAAAAAAAACCCACAGGCATTGCATGCAAAGCAAACGAACCCAGCCACGGCCGTGGGCCTGACCCAAAAGACTTTGACCCGCTCGGGGAAGATTGCAGAGAAACTTTTTCCTCCCCCAAACATGAGAAAAAAAATAAAAATAAAAAATTCTCGGGGCTGGTGCACAGCATCGGGGCAGGGATGCTGCTATGGGGCAGGAGCTGGGACAGCAGGGTGCTGGGAGCTGAAGCTGGGTGGGCACCCAAGGGTGCCGAAAAGCCCAGGGCAGCGTTGGGCAGCCCGGGGGGCGCGTGGGTGCCCGCTCTCACCTGACTTGCCGGCCCCTCGGCACCCCAGGATGGCCACGTTGCACTCGGCGAGGGGGCTCTGGGGTGGCCGCTCGGCTCCAGCCCGGGGCTTGCCGAACATCGAGGACATCCTGGGTCCTGCGGGAGAGAGCAGGGGGGACGTGGGGACCCTCACCCACCTCCCCGCTGGGCAGCGGGGACGCAGCCGCTCTCGCCACCCGGCGAGGGGATGCGCTCGCCTCCAGCCTCAGCCCCTGGAGCCAAAAATCAAGACAGGGACCCCCTTTTCCACCCTCTACCCGCGGAGAAAGAGAGGAAAGCAGCCTCCCACCTGTGCCTCCGAGGCTCGCCGGGTGCGTGGAGGCCACAGCGGGGCTGGGGGAGCAGCGGCCCCTGCGCCGCCCGCGCTCCCAATGAATGAGGCAGGCGGAGGCGAGCGCTGCTCCCACCGCTCGCGCCCCAGCCAAACTCCTTGTAAGGCAAGCTGCCGCGCCGGGGCCGGGCTGGACACGCGTCCCCAGCCGCCCCAAGGACTGTCCCCTTGGTGCAACGCCCCGGGGAGGGCAGCCCCACAGACCCCCAGCAACAGCAGGCTCCCCACTGGTGCCCAGTGGCGCTTGGCGGGGGAACCATCGCTGGCATCGCCTCCATGGGGACCCCCCAGCTCAGCACCTGGTGGCCACTTTTACAAGTCCCCTTCCCCAGCACCTCACTGGGACCCTACAAGCCCAAAGCGGAGCCCGGCTCCCCCCCCCAGAGCCCTGCAGCACCCAGGCTGAGGCCGGCGCACTCATTGCACCTCCCGCGGGCAGACGCAGCGCACGGGAGCGCGGTGCCAGCACAGCCGCCGTCCTCCCCGGCTCCTTCCCTGCAAGAAGCGTTCGGGCACGGGCACCGCCTGCTGCTGGCAAGCTCAGCGGGGGAAAAAAAAAAAAATAATCTCCTTTTTCCACCCAAAAATACACGATCCCAAGGGGAGGACTCACCGCCGCTGTTGACCGCACCGAGCCATCAGCCCAACGGGCTCCAAAAGCGAGGAGGAGGAGGAGGAGGGAGCTGAAGTCAGCGTTGTCATGGCAATCGCAGCCATTTGGGATGGGGCTCAGCGCCCGGCACCACCCGGCAGGATGCGGCCCCCCAGGGGGGTCGTGCAGGGGCTGGGGTCACCCTGGGGGGCGCGGGGGCTGCTGCGGCCATGCGGGGCTCTGCGCCGCTGGGATGATTGCCCGGTAGCGCACGGAGGATATTTTTAAACCCTCCCAAAATAGTTTGTGACCGTGGAAGCCCCTGCAAGCATCGCTGCTGTCCCAGGGGGGATGGACGAATGGACAGGGTCAGTCCCCTGTGGGAAGCAAAACCCCTCCAGGGACTGATTTTGGTGGGATGGTAACAACCCCCCTGCCCCAAATCGCCTTTGGGCACAGGCAGAGCACACTTCAAGGCATCAGAGCCAAATTATTTTTATTCTTTTTTAAGCCATTCAAGATCTTCTGGCAGAGGTTGCCATAAAGCAGCCAGCTGCCGGGGTGCTGCGGAGCTTTGTCCTCTGCCTGTGTGGGGGCTTTGGGGGGAACCCAGTAGGGCCACAGCACTGCCACCCCCCAGCACCCCACTGCTCCATGCTGGGACACCCAAACCAGCCAGAATAAAGAGACCAAATGCCTCGGGGCAGGGCAGGCTGCTTGCCTTAAATTATGGCTCTGAAGTAATCAGGGGCTGCAGGTGGTGCCTGCCCTCCTCTGCACCCCGCAGCGGATGCGTAACGGGATTTCTAACCAGAAAAAGCTGTGAACAGCACGCAGATGAGCAACATGCCACAAAGGACACTTTTCTTCTTCTTCTTTTTTTTTTTTTTTCTTTACGTGAGTCGCAGGTGGCTTCGTCTCCACCCGCAGCCCCTCCAGGCTCTGCTGCATCTGGGTGCTGCGGGGTGAGCCCCAGGGGGCTCTCATTTTCGGGCAGTTGTGCACTTCATTTCTATTGCCATGGGGTCCCCAAACAAAGCACACGTTTTCATTGCTCATGTGCCAGGGATGAATTTTGCCCCTGTTGCTCAAGTGTCTCCTACCTAAGGGAGACCCAGAGCCCGTTCGCAAAGGGAAGCTCCCCCGTAAACATCTCTCCCTGCCCTTGGCCACGCAGAGCCCCTTTCCCACGGCCGGGCTGGAAGGCACCGAGGCTTGCTGACGTCCCTTACCCCCCCGTGGCCGTAAAACCGATGTTTGCGAGGGAAAAAATAGTACAGAGCCCTGCTCTTCCCGGCAGCACGGCCCAGCTGGACGACAACCACGTGGAGCCCTCCCCGTGATGCCCGGCGCCTGCGGTGGGAAGCGGCCCCTTGGGGTCTCACGGGGAGGATGCCCAAAATCACCAGCAGCCACACCGTGACCTGCAGCCCCCACCGGAGACCCCCCTGCCTTTAGGGTGGGCGGCGAGCGCGGCGGATGCCTTGGAAAGGGGCCGCTGGCTGCCCGCGGGGCCGATCACGAGCCGGGCTATCTTTAGCCGAGGGGATTTATATTACAAGCGAGCGGCGGCAGCACGGCAAAGACGCCCAAGGGTGGAGGAGGCCTCCGGGCACGGCGAGGAGGAGCATCGGGGGCTGTCCCCTGCCCCCCGAGAGCCGGGCGAGGATGACCCCAGAGGAGGACGGCGCTCGGGCACCGGGCAGCGTGCGTATCCGTGTGGAGGGGCAGCTGTTCTCGGTGGAGAAGGCCGTGCTGGTGGAGAGCAGCGAGTATTTCCGTGCCCTGTTCCGCTCGGGCATGAAGGAGAGCACGCAGGAGGAGATCGTGCTGGGGGAGCTGAGCGCCGCCGGCTTCCTCGCCATGCTGCGGGTGCTGGCGGGCGAGCGGCCGGTGCTGGGGGGCGAGGAGACCTTCCAGGCGGTCGAATGCGCCGCCTTCCTGCAGGCCAAGCCCTTGGCCAAGTACCTGATCAACACCATCAACTCCGACAACTGCATCCTGCTCTACCAGGCCGCGGCCATCTTCGGCCTCCTGGACCTCTTCCACCGCGCCGCGCTCTACATCAGGGACAGCTACGCCGAGCTGGAGGACTACCTGGACTGCCTCTCCGCCGACCTGCTGGCCTACGTGGAAGCCCTCCTGCCCAGCTCCTTCGTGGCCGTGGGAGCCCACACTCCCACCTTCGAGTTCCTGGAGGACCTCTCCAGGACCATCTGCTACCTGGACGAGGAGGCCAACACGTGGCGGACCCTCTCCTGCCTGCCGCTGAGCGCCAGCACGTTCCTAGCCGGCATGGCCACCATGGACAACAAGATCTACATCGTGGGGGGCGTCTACGGGGCCAGCAAGCAGGTGGTGGAGAGCAGCTTCTGCTACGACGCCGACACCAACGCCTGGAGCGAGTTCCCCAGCCCGCACCAGCTGCGCTACGACGTGCGGCTGGTGGGCCACGAGGGCTGCCTCTACGCCATCGGCGGCGAGTACGAGAAGATCTCGCTGAAATCCGTGGAGCGCTACGAGGTGTCCTCCAACACCTGGACCTTCGTCTCCGACCTGCCGCAGCCCAGCTCGGCCGCGCCCTGCGCCCAAGCCCTGGGGCAGATCTTCGTCTGCCTGTGGAAGCCGCTGGACACCACCGTCATCTACGAGTACGAGAGCCAGCAGGACGCCTGGCTCCCCGTCACCGAGCTGAAGCGGCAGCAGAGCTACGGGCACTGCATGGTGGCCCACCGCGACAACCTCTACGTCATGCGCAACGGCCCCTCGGACGACTTCTTGCGCTGCGTCATCGACTGCTTCAACCTGACCTCGCGGCAGTGGACGGCTCTGCCCGGCCAGTTCCTCAACAGCAAAGGAGCCCTCTTCACCGCCCTCATCAAGGGCGACACGGTCTACACGGTCAACAAGATGCTGACGCTCCTCTACTCGGTGGAAGAGGAGACCTGGAGGTTCAAGAAGGAGCGGGCGGGTTTCCCCCGCAGCGGCTCCCTGCAGACCTTCCTCCTGCGCCTGCCGCGGCGCGACCACGACGTCGCCACGTAGGCGGCCCCCAGCCCACCTCGGGATGCTCCCCTCGCGCCTGGCCGCTCCCCTGGGCTCCTCTCCTCCTCTGCGGAGCTGTGCCCGGGTCCACGGAGGCGGCGCGTTGGACCTGGAGGTGACGCTGGTCCTGCCAGAGGGGAAGGGGCCGCGGGATGTCACGGCAGCCGTGCGCCAAGTCCCACCAAATGTGAGCCAACAGCGTGCAGGGCCCTGTGGCTCCTGCAGAGGACGGGCTCTGGAGAGGTGCAGACGTTAGGTTGACCGATTTTGGCCCCGCTCTGAAGGTGCGCAGCATCCCTCCTGCTCTCTGCTCCGCTGGGAAATCAGTCTCCACATCCTGGAATTAAAGGGAAAGCTGTAAAAAGCCCTGTGGTTTTCATTACTCTTCTCTCGTGGCTTTTTTTTTCCTTTTTCCCTTCAGAAAGGGAAATACCTCCGAAGGGGGGACCCACGTCAACGCTCCCTCCTGTCCCCTTTGCTCTCCGACCACACACCGAATGCTTTCTCAGCTGCGGCTCCGCTCAGAGCTGCTGGCAGGAGCGCGGTTCCCAGGCAGCCCCGAGCTCCCCGGGGAGGCACCGGCTGCACCCGGGATAGGGGGACAAAGGGGCACGGGGGGATGGAGGGGAGAGACCTCAGAATTGGGGTTTGTCTCCAAAAACCTGCACGGGGGCAGGCTGTGCTCTGGGGTGAGTGGGTGCCTCTCTGGGAAGCATCCGTCGTGTCCTCGAGGGCACCAGCCAGCCTCCAGGGAGACACAAAGCATAGATAGGGGCTAGCTCTCCTCTTGTTTAAGCCAGAGGGGGCTTTTTAGGACAAAACAAACCTCGGAGACAGAGAGGGTGTGAAAATGGAAGGAGAGGACAGGTGCCCAGGTGTCCTCAGCCAGCAGAGCTCCGTAACCAGCTGAACCATCCCGGTCAGCCACAATCCCAAAATGCTGGGGGCTGTCAGACCCCTGCCAGCTCCTGGCTTTGCTCTGGGGATGTTCAGAGATTGCTGCCCTCGCCTCCCTTGGCAAATGCTTCGTGTTGCTGTCCCTCGGGCGGGATAGGGACAGGGAATTAAGCTGGCAGCAGACCCCAAATATCACCCATTCGGGCTCCCGGCACCAGGGTGTCCCTGCTCCCCTCCCCTGGGATCAGGGCACACCATTAGGGATGACTCCGCCGCTCACACTGCTGGCCCTCGCCAAGTTCTCAGCGTTTTCGAAACAGACTGCATTTGAGAAAAAAAACCACCACCAAAATAAACAAGAAAACCCAAGCTTGCCATCAGCACCCATCAGCATCAGCTGCCCTGCGCTGGCTCCCCACCACAAGGCTGCCTTCCCCCTCCTTCCCCTCGGGTTTGTTTTCTGTAACCTCCTGTGTTACCCCAGGAGGAATTCGGAAGAGCTGAGCACGCTGCGAGCATAAATCCCATCGAGTCAAATCCCTGCTCCCTTCCCAGACGAGGCCAATTAACATTTCGCGCTGTCTTCTCCCAACTGGAAGCAGCGCACGGGAGCACGCTGCTTTAAAGCACGTTAAGCTGAAGAGCGGGCTTAAAGCCTCCATTAAAATAAAGTTAAAATCATTTCTGTTACTCAAATATTTATGGCAGCTTCTGTGACTAACCCAAGACAGTTTAACTTGGCAGCCTCTCCCATTCCTTCCAGCTCCGGAACAACCGAGCCCTGCAACTTCTCCCCCACCTTCGGGCACTGTTTTCCCAACAGTTCACAGGTTTGCAAAGGAAAAAAGATCTTTTTTAAGTGTAGCACCTGATGGAAAAGACAAGCTTTGGCAGGCACTGGGGAGTGGGGCATGGACGTTCCCAAGAGATGAGTAACTTGCTTGCATCCATCCACCCAGACAGCGGTACAGAGCGTAACACCAGGCAATTTTTAGAGGGAGAAAAAAGATGAAAAAAGATGCTGTTTGTACCTCTGCAAGCAGGGGGGAAAAAAAAACATGAGCCAGCGTGAGAGGCTGTTCTGCCTTTGCACAGTGAGTGGGCACGATGCTGCAGATCTGCTTTGCTGCTCCAGAATTTAGCACTCGATGTTACGCGGTGCTGGCACGAGCGCAGCGCCGTTATCTGCCCCTCCGAATCTTAATGGGGTTTGCTCCGCCAAAGCTTGCAGCCAGAGCCGAGGCGATCTATCTAATCACAGCTTAACCTTTTGCAAGTTTCTGCTGAAGGTGACATCATCTTGGCAGGGAGGGACGTAACGAAAAGCTGTCTGTAGAATGGACTTGCCTTATAAGGGCCGTATCGAAAAGAAAAGCTTGTGTAACCCGAGCAAAGGCTCCTGCAGGAAAAACGGATGGGAGCTCCCACCTGCTGCAAGGAAGGCAAGACGCAGCCAGCCTCCAGGGATGGATGGGTGGGATGGGATGGGATGGGATGGGATGGGATGGGATGGGATGGGATGGGATGGGATGGGATCACCACCCCATGCTCCATCAACCAACTTCCCCGTCCTTTTCCTTGCAGGATATCTCCTGGGGCCACACAAGGAGGTGCCTCACTTTGCTTTTCACTTACATTCATGATGTTGCAGGCATTAAACGCCCATCCTTGGGTACGGACAGGTCAATTCCCCCAAAATCTGGATGCAAAGTGTCCTCTTCGCTGTGCCACAGGGCAAGGATGGAGGCATTCGTGGAGGGCTACACCTGCGTGCATTGTTTTGAGAGCTACCCAAAGAAGAGTGGAGCAGGGACACATTGTTTGAATTTGATTAATGCATTTTAATGCACTGGGCAAGGAGATTGCTTGGAAAGACACAATGGAAAAGTGGTAAATACTTTGCAACTAATTAATAAGAATTGTCCCTCATACGTTGTGCCAGTTGGCATTTTCATAGGAAAAGACACCGACACTTTTTTATAAGAACCCCTCCAAGCACCTTTACTCAAAGAAATTACATCTGTATCGAATTCACGGGGAAATTATGTACTTTTATATGAAAACACTACCCATCATTACACTGCCAAATCACGAGACACATCCTGCATTATGGTGAGCTGAATCTCCCAGTCTCTGTACTTAGTTACACACAGAAACTCCCCCAGGCATCCAGATTTTCCTGATCCCGATGTTTGTGCTTAACCTAATTTTGAGCCACTGTCTCCGCAATTTAGGGAAGCATCCCCTGAATTTGCCTAATGAAAGGCAGAGCTGAGCCAGTCCTTCATCTCCCTGCTCAGATTTCGTGAAGTTTCCTGAGCATGAAGCCTTGCACAAGCCATTTTTCATTGTGCTGGGTAAAAGCAGTGTCTCAGTTACCTAGAACAACGGCAGCCTGTTTCCCTTCCAAACCCTTCACCGAGCCGTGCGTTTTTCTCAAGTTTCTCGTTCAGAAGGAGACACCAAGTCGATCCGGCTAGGTTTCAATTACAACACCCAAACGTCATGAAGTCAGCTGAGAACCTTCCCAAGAAAGGAAGAAGCGGTGTTTCTGTGAAAGCACTCGGCTTTTATGAAAACACCCTCTCCTGATGATTTATATCACCGCGCGTGGCTCTGTTTGTAAACACGGCACTGCCGAAACGAGCCGCAGGAGCTGCGCGTTCCCCAGGTGCAGGGAGAAGGCTGGCTTTCTGCTTTCACACAGCCGAAAGGAAAAGCAGCTTGGATCTCACCCCCCCCTAATCTAAACAGCAGCGTTGTTCGAGGGTGGATGTGTGTGGGTGAGGAGATAAACACTGCCGACGCGAAGCCTCGGCGCAATGACAAACTGGCGCGTGATGGATGTCCCCGGATGAGATGAGAACCCACGCTGGTGAGCTGCTGCTTGCTGCCCGGGAGGGGATGGAGCAGCAGGATGAGTGCTGGGTGTCCTGGACGGAGCTGCCCGTCGGTGCTGGGCGCCTTCACTGCCTCTTCATCATGAGCTCTTCCAGCGCCTTGTCTCTCTGGTTGCCGCAGAGCAGGAGGACTTCTTTGATTTCGTTCTGCTGGAAGCCCATGTCGTTGAACTGAGCTAACAAGTGCAGGAATTCGGCTGCCTGGAAGGGGGAGGAAGAGAAAGGAGAGATTTTATCGTCAGGATGCCTTCAGTGCACCATTTCAGCGGGCAGGGCTGGATGGTCCCGCAGGGCTGTGTTACTGCTGAAGGGCACCGCAACTCCCGCTGCCAGAGCAGACCGAGGGAGCAGGCCAAGTGCTAGTTTTACAAAGTCTTTCTTTAGGCAGCTTTAAAAAATAGGAAACAGTTAATGAAGTCGGCCTCTAACCTCACTTATTCCTTATAAAGTTTAATATGAATTCCAGCCGCGTGTTTGCGTTGCAGAGCTACCGCAGCAGACCGAGGAAAGCAGCCTGCAATTCATTTCTTCTGCTTCCCCTCCTGCTCAGCCTGGGCCTCGCTGCAACACCTCACCCGGGCCGTGTCCTCAGCAAGCCTCAACCTCCCAGATCCAAGAATCAGGCACCATCCTGGTGCTGAACCCCTCATCAGAGGCGAGCAGGGTGATGCCACGTGCCGTGATGGCCGGCATCACGTCCAACAGCACCGAGGTGGCTCGGAGAGTTCCTCCACCAGGCTCTGTGCACCGTGCAGGTCCTTCCATCCTTAACTGCCAGCAGCCAAAATGGGATTGCTGGTGGAGAACAGAGCATGGGGTGCGTGGTCCTGCACTTGGGACACGCTGATGGGCAGCCAGGAGGCAGGGTGAGAGCATGGATGGTGGTGTGCCTGGGGATGGGATTCACACCGGGGCTGTGCAAGCATCATACTCGCACAGGAGGGAGAGAACAAGGAGGGAGAGAATCCTCTGCGAGCCCTTATGGCCATGCAACATCATCCTGGGGGTTTGAGCCCGGGCTGCAGGGTGTGTGGGCTCACAGGAGGCAGGCGGGTGGGACAAAAGGCTGGGCACCGCGCCGCTCTGACCTTTTTCTCCGAGTACTGGAACATTTCCATGGCCTCCTCCACCTGCCCTTCCTCGTAGCCCTGCTTCAGCAGCCGGTCACAGGCCCGGAGGTAGCCCAGGAACTGGAGGAGAAGACGAGGAGGGTTAAACCCAGGGTGGGAACAGAGCGACGCGGGGGCAGAGCAAACATCTGAACCATCCGGAACACCAAGCAACCATCTGAAAGCTGTTTTTTTTTTTTTATATACATTTTTTTTTTCATTAAGCAGAGCCTGCCTGGGTGAAATGCCAGGTGCACGCTGATCCCTAACCCCTGCTTCCCTTTGATGCTCCCAGCCCCGGGCCCCCCCGGGACCCATGCGAACCCCCCCGGCCCCAGGGGAGGGCTGTGTGCTGTCATTACCGAAAGCAAACAGTTATTTTTGGCTTTCCTCATTGTTCTTGGAGTGCTGACAGCACAATTCCCAGCGGTATCTTTGGAATACCACGAGAATCATTCACTGTCCAAAAACATGCGTGACAGACAATAATTAATGAGCTATACAATAGTGGAAAAAAATATATATGGAAATGGCTGCTTGGAGAGACGGTGAGGAGCCCAGGGGTCTCCCCAAAACCGTGTCTGCTTCATCCAAGGAGAGGCTGATTCATATCTCCCAGACCTCCACCCTCTTCAGCTGTGCTGTAGCCAAGGAGGAGAATGCAGCAAAAGACCATAAAACACACGAAAAGGACAAAAAAAGTCCCTCAAATGTTGAGCTTATATAGCTTGGCTAAACAGCTAGTTCCACTGCAGCAGGGTAAGATTTTTTTTTTAATGTAAGCCTTAAAGAGTGGGTTTCAACTCAGACACAAGTTATTCGCTGGTCGTTGGCATTCATAACCTGGTTAAATTTTCCTCACTACCTTACTAACTAAAAAACCAGACCATGGCTGCATTTTCTTGCCCTGTTACAGGGAGAGCTGCTCCCCACGTTCAGAGCCCAGCGCGGCCAGGCTTGGCAATCCAACACGCTGCTCGAAATCTGTCCCGCTGTCAACTCTGCGATTTTTATCATGAAAGAAAATACATCTATATCCTCAAGACTAAACAAAAACAGGTTTTTAAATACTTCGACCTGCTCACCTCCCGGGTTCAGCGCGGGGCTGATGGCTCGCTGGGGAAGCAGCAGGAGGCTCCCCTCGCCCTAGGAGGAGCATGGTGGAGGGCCAGCAAGCTCGGTGCTTGGATTTCCAGTGCAAGAACGTGGTGGGGAACATCTGATGGGCACACAGAGCTGCACTGAGCTTCTGCACACCCATAACGTTGCCACCTTGCAGCAGCAGCTTGTGGCGATGCCTCAAGGAGGCTCCTTATAACCCACCTGGACGTGAAGCCAAGGCCTCAAGCAGGGGTTAGCCTCCCATACCCGAGCACCAAATGTTTCCCCAGTGGCAATTTCATGGTGAAGGAACAGGGAAACATGGCCAGGGCTGTGTGAACACGTCTTTTGGTGCCACCCCTCCAGCACTGAGCCTCCAAGGACACAGCTTCTACAAGCAGCAGCGAGCCTTGGGGAGCCACATGAAGCTGATGAAAGGCTTGTAGGAAGCACTGAAGATCATGTCAGGGCGACCCTAAGCCTGACAGAGCCTTTTAGAGAAGCTTTTCCACCAAAACTGAGGAGGCATCGCCTCGTTAAGGCAGCAGACTTAGAAAAGTTTGCTAGCTCCCCCAGGGTGGGCTCTGCCAGCTTCGCCTGACACTGCGAAGAAACGGAACAATTTTTGGCTACCATCTGGTGCCACAGTCAATCTTCGTGTTTGAAGCTGTCATCGTCACACGCTGAAACCCCGTGTGACACCAGCAAGCAATGAAGAGCGTCCACAGCCCTTGTTTTTAACTTGAAACATATTTTCCAGGAAGGTCTTGGCCTAATTTGGTAGTTCTGTGCTTGTTACGGTCGCCTGAACAGCTAGGCCTCGCTCTTCATCTCGGCTGTGCTGGGCATAAATGGGAAAGATGGGAACGTCTGGTGGAGAGACCAGGATACAAGGTAGACCCGGTATTTTGGTGCATCAATCACCTCTCCAAGACAGTGGGAGCCTGTGTGTTCACACAGAAGGGAGCAGACTGCAGTGTTTTTAGGAGGAAATTCTCCTTCATAAGAAAGAGACATTGCTACAAGACATGTCTGATGGCCCTCCACAACGACCGTGGGCTGTGCTCTCCCACTTCCCTCTCCCTGCCTACACAGAAACCTTTAATATTGATGAAATAAAGCTTCCCTTCCCTCCTGGGCTTGTAGCAGCGCTCTCCTGGGGTCCCGGGGAGTTGAGGTGCCTCAGAAAGAGCCAGAAACTGAGGAAAGACCCAATATCAGAGCAGCTTCGTATGGCAACCAGAGGTGTGAGTTGGATGGAGCTGCCCCATGCAGCCCCGCACACGGGCAGCTCCTGGGGACACCCACCAGCAATGCTCAGTGATGTTCCTCAGCCCGGCAGAGACTCAGGAATTGGGGGCACAGACAGGACAGGACTCAGATACCAGGGTAGGAAGAGGTTATACGTTAATTATCTAAACTAAATTGCAGGTTAGGACAGTGGATTTCTCACAAAAGCTCGGTGGTTGCGCTCAGTGACCCAAATGTGACGCTTGTGCGGAGCCGCTGGTTGCTCCAGCACGGGCATCTCGAGCTTTGGAGAGCAACCAGGCAAATCCCTGGGGTGTTTGCATGGAAATCATCACACCGAGCTAACAGCCGAGAAAAAACGATGTGCAAAAAGTTCCCATATACGGGGGCAGGATCTGCACAGAAGAACGCCGCGCTCCGCGCACCAGATGGGGAGGACGGCGGCACCCGGCCGCTATCGCTCGCTGACAGGCTGAGCACCACTCGCTGCACGTTTCCTACAGCTAAGCTGTGGGCATGCCAGCTAACATAAAACCCTGCTTTGACACCAAAATGCAATAAATGGCCGCATTTTCCCCAAAGGAGAACAGGGCCATGAGGAGCCCACTCAGAGCAGAAGCAGCAAAGGTGAATCTCTCACCATGGAAAGATGATTTTTTTTTCCCAAAAAAACCACCAGCTCCACCAACCTGCCCCAGGCTTTGCCTCCCGGTCTTCTGGAGTGTGAGGATGGCTTTGCGGGCCGGGTAGCCCAAAGCGATGACAGGCTCGATGAGGTCACGCTCCTCCTGGCTCAGCGCCGCGAGCAGGTCGGTCGCCGAATCCGGCTTGGTTTTGCGGGACGCCAGCGGCCGCGCCGGGGGCAGGCAGGTGTAGGGGCTGAGGGACTGCAAAATCAGACAGGACCTCGTGTTGGACAACCGGGATGGGGTCACCTCCGTGGCACCCATGCGAGATGGCCATCAGGAGAACCCCCTGCCTGTCCCCAAGCCAGCACGGTGGAGGCAGGCGGCAGAGAGCATTGCTCCAGCACTTCTCATCGAGTGTCCTCGTGTTAGAGCACCACGAGGAAAGTTCCCATAAATGGAGCAATCCCCTTCAGGCACGTGCATGCTTTCCCTGCTATACATCTGTTTTTTCCCCAGAAATGGGTGAGCTTGCTGAAAGCAGGACCCTCGGTGCTTCCCCAGTGGCTTGGAAGCAATGCCCATGGAGCCTTGGAGAGGCTGGGATGTGCACCTCCCAAATAAGTGGTTATTACGTGGTTTGGGGGCACCTACAACAATTTAACCACAAGCTTTCTCTCAAAAAAAAAGACCAGACTTAAATAAATCCTTGCCCAGCTTGAGATCAGGGAAATCAGCACCCAAGAGCACCTGTGGGGCGAGGCCACCAAACCCAGCCTCCTTTTTTAATAAAAAAAATATATATTTCAATTGAAAATTAAGCAGCAGGAAAAAGGAGCAGCTCACCGGGACCGTGGGCTTGTGCTTGCGGATGGGGGGCATGGGGGCAGCCGGCCCTGGAGGGGGGGCTGGCACCAAGCCTCCCACACAGGATATGGACGCTGCAGGCCCGTACTTGAGGCTCCTGTTGTTTCGGGAGCGCTGGGGGAGCGCTGGTGGCTCTGGGAGCCCTCCACTCTCGGCCGTGGCTCTGTTTAAAGGATGCACCAAAGCAGCCAGCTTCCTCCTGGCTGCTTCCAGCTCGTTCTTCATGTTGTTGAACAAAACCAAGGACCGCCTCTGCTTGCCCGTGTCCGGGCTCGCTGTCTTGAAGCCGTTCTCCGGAGGCGGCTCCAGCAAGCCAGGCGATGTCTTCGGTCGGATCTGCTGAAAGACGTGCTGGTTTCTCCTCCAGAAAATGTTCTCATCCCGGTCATTTTCTTCCCAGGAGGTGGAGGAATACTCATCATCTTCCAAGTACCCGTCCTCCTCCGGGCGCGCGGCCTCGCTCTCCGTGTCGGAGGCTCTGCCTCTGCCCTGGTCGGCGGCGTTGAGGCTGATGCAGCGCCGCACCGCACCATCCCGAGCTCTGCTCCCGGCCGTCTCCCTGCCCTCGGCGGCGTCCACGAGCAGCAGCCAGCACGGTGGGGCTGTGGGGACGGTGTCGGTGGTGAGCCAGTGCCGGGAGGTCTGGTGCTGAGAGGCAGCCTCCAGCCAGTAGAGCACCTTTCGTTCCAGCGAGAAGTCGTGCTGAGGGAGAGCAAGGAGCAGCAAGTGAGCACACCCCAAACACCACCACGGTTCAGTGGGTATGGGACAAGCCCCATAATAATTCACTCAGGCTGTGTCGTTCCTGTATCAGACCCCACTGGGGATGGCAACGGGCAGCAGGGCTGGGCAGTGCCAGCCTCATCCCTATGAGGAACCCTCAACATTTTCACTTGGAAAACATCCAGCTGCGGCGTTATTACTGCTTACAGTCGTACTTAAAACTCTGTGGAAAGGGTTTTTTATGCAGGGCAGAGGGGTCACGTCCACATCACCCGGCTTCGAACATGTCCGAGCCTCACATCAGGGCACTTGCTGGGAACGAGCAAGCCCTGCGTGCCCCAGCGCTCTCCAAACAAGGCCTCCTCCAGCCCTGGCAAGCACATTCACGGCCCAGGAATGTTGCTGCTACTGCTGTGCCCTGCCCCAGCCACCCTCCCAGAGGAAAACACCATGTGGAGAATGTCATCCTGTCCCACCACCGCCTGCCTCCAGGACAGACGGACGTGTCCCCATGGATCCCCCTGAGGTGGGGCCGGGGGGATGGACGCAGCTCGGCGACACCTCGGCCTGCAGACCGCCACCTGCCTGCTGCTTGAGATTTGAGGAATCCCAAAGGAACTGGAAAAATCTCAAAAATGGTGTTTTCGTGCTGGAGCAGGCCGCAGGAAGCAGAAGGCCCAGGGTGCCCCAGCACAGTGCTCTGACCCCATCTACGGGTGGGACTGCTCGAGGCACAGCCGCACAGTGGCAGGGGGCGAGGGGACTTCTGACCCCCCTGTGAGCTCCATTTTGTGCTGTGGTGATGTCCCAGTGACCAAGGCCGCTACAGCACCGGGAGTGTTTTTGGCAGCAGTGTAGGACTGGCTGATGAGGAAGATCACAAAACCTCACAGGAAACACGTTACCAGCACAGGCAGCATTGCCTGGTCACATCTCCGATAGACTTATTAATAAATATTTATTGAATATTATAAATAAATGAGATACTGATGATTACAGACCACAAAATGCTCCCAGAAAGGGCCTGAAATTGGCCCTTTTCAAGAACAAATCAAGCATCCTATCGAGGAAAGACCCTCCATCCATCCCATCCTCAGGCTCGGATGGGATTAAGGAAGCCCAAACCCAACCAGAGCTAGAGCCCTTCCTCCCACCCCCAAAACTTACAGTCCTCACCTCCTCACACTCCTACTGAACAACAACCGACGGGGAGGGCACCAACTTGGAGGTTTTCCTTCCTCCCCTTCCCCAAAACAAGCATCCCCATCAGCATCCCAGCAGAAGGGGACGTGGAAAGGCCAACCCACCATGGTGCTCATGAGGATGTCGGTGCAGTCGGGAAGGTCTATGGCCGGCGCATCAATAAAGGTGTTTTGTCCCGCCAGGTCTTCTTCAAGGCTCTTGGCCGTTCGGAAGGGGACTCCGTCCAGGTAGCTCATTATCACCACTGATTTCTTGCTGTCTAAAAGGGGGGGGAATAAAAATGTCAATGGAAGGACTGGTACCTGTGAGGGAGTGAGGTAACACCGGCAAATTTTGTGAGGAAGGAGAGAAAACTGAGCTGTTTCAAGCGATCTTTTGGAGAGAGGAAAAACTCTGTGCACACCGCCCAGATTTGCAAAGTCTTGATTCCTAGATAGCAGGAAGATTTCTCTGAACTATCCTTTGCCTTTTGGAGCTTGAGTCTCCTGACCAAGCTTATGGCTTCATTCAGCAGGGAGCCTGAGCGTTTTTCTCCTCCGCTTCCACCCCTTTGCCACCCCCATGCATGCCTCATGGCTTCCCCAAGCAAGGTACTGAGCCCTTTTCCCAGCTGTAGAGCAGAAACCGCTCTACAGAAGCTTCTGTAGAGCTCCTGCCAGCTCCTCCTAAGGGGAGGAGGAGGTGAAAGAGAAGGAGGAGGAGGAGGAGATCACCTCCCAGTGACCTGGGCTGGGTGGCAGAGATGACACGTGGCCGCCACACCACTCTGAGCCATCACGTGGAGCTGCCACACCAGGGGAACCATCCCCGTGTCGCTGTGTTACTGGGCTGGTGTCCATTGCTCTCCCCAACACAGAGCTACAGAAGCACCTGTGTTTTATTCCTATTTTCTACTTTATTCCTATCTCCTACCTTTATTCCTATTTTCTGCTTCAGTAGCTTTTGCCAAGGTTCACGCTGGTGCAAGCCACGGTGTTAGAGGGATGCTGAGCGAGCCATTTTAAGGGGAGATTAGCTTCTAAGAACCAGCTGCTCGTTTTAAGCACCGTGATGTGTTTTAGGATTAGGAATGGCTGGGGAGAGAAAAATTTCTGATGAACTGGGAATGGTGGCATGGAAAATATTACTGCGATCGTGTAGCCATCGGTTCTGCATAAATGACTCAGTTTAGTAAAAAATAAGCCACTACTTCTTGCATCAAGTCCCAAGTCCCCAGCGATGACAGCGCACAAAATAGTTTCCTTCCTATAACGTCGACTGGCAAGAACCTGCCGTGATGGTAAGTCTTCATCTGACTTGTGGAATCTGCAGCCTGTTTGTCCCAGTCCTCACCAGTCATGCTGGTCATAAGGCAAACACTTTGTGTGACATCTGTAGCCATGGAAGTGTCTTTACTTTTTTTTTTTTTCCCCTTTAGAAAGGAATGGCCTCTATGACGATGAAGATAAACACTCCACAAAAAGAAAATAAGTGGCAGAACGTATACAGAATAAAAAAGCTGCCTGATAATTTAATGTAAAAATAAGGAAAATGGGAAACGGCATTCGAGAAAGGCAGCTCCTTACCTTCGGAAAGGAATGAGACAAACTGCTTCGAATTAAGAGCAAAACACACAATAGCTTGGCACCACTTGTTGCTCTGATCACAACTCCAAGGAGCTGTCACCCAGCTGCTGACGCCAGGAGCCCCAAATCCCCGCAGCCCCTAACCAGCTTGGCCGGCCCCGCACGTGTGCTGCCGCGAGCCCGCGCCGTGCAACGTGCCAGGAGCCATCTGCTGCCCAGCCTGAGAGGGCTCAGCCCAGGTTACAATCCGTGCAAGTGCTGACGAAGGGAAGGCAGGGAAACATCTGTCATCAAAGCCACGTTGTCCCCGTTTTCCCCAGCTCGTCAACGTCACGGCGCGGCCCCTGCCGGCTGCGGGCGGCCCGGTTTGGTGCGAACCCACACGTCCCAACAGCTGTGCAGCACCTGGAATGGTCTCCAAAAGACCCAGGCTCGTTTACAGAGTAAAAGCTGTGTTGTAGGGTGCAGCATCAACGTGGTTAAGGCCATACCAAAGTCCTGCTGTCCTCATACAGGAGCAAAACAGGCCCCTGGTGCCCTCAGCTGCTGTGGTACTGTGCTAACAGCGGGCACTAGGAAAGGCTCCCACTGATGTTAATTCCCAAACCGGCTGCTTAGAGAAAAAAAGGGGGGAAAAATCCATCAGGGTGAGGAGCACTGACTGTGGAAATGCTCCTAGACAGGAGCGGGTGGGGTCACTTGTAAATACGGCTCACACCAGAAAGCAGCTTCTGCCATCGCTCCGACCGCCGCTGCTTCGCACCAGCCCTGCCCAATTTCATGTTACAGGCAGGCTGGCAAAGGAGCAGGCACCCATCAGGACAGGGTGAGCCTTACAAGAACAAGAAACCCAAACTGCACCGAGACCCGGGAAGGAACAGGATGCAAATGAGTCCTAGAAACTTGTAACAAACCCTTCTTCTTGTGGGATATTTGTTGTTGCACTTACAGTAGTAGTAAATACCTTACTATACTCAGACAAATCTGAATCTTAAGAGTGAATCTGAGTACACAAAGGTTTGTTTTTGTTTTTGTCCCCCCCTCCTTTTTTTTTTTTTTTTTTTTTTTTTTTTTTTTTTAAGAATCAATGGCCCATCTCCCATGTATTTTGGGAGTATTTTACAAGATTTTTGAGGTTTCAGCCACTCCTCTTCCAGCTGTGGCTTCAAGTTCTTCCTCTCTTAAAATATAAAATGTTTTAATGCAGACATCATTAGACAAGAGCGAATACACAGAATAAACCACAGCAAGCTTGTAAGATTGAATTACACCTTAACAACTTGCTGGCATTTTCAATTATTGTTTTTATCAATCATATAAAGTTATCCTTACCGTTGGATGCAATCACGTAGCTCGTCTCACACGGCAGGGAGAAGAGGGTTGCTTTTACCCTGCCTGCTTATCCACTGCTCAGGTCTTTAAATTGTTGCACAGTCAGACAAGTACCTGACTCCGACAGCTTCAAGATTACAGCAGCTTAGGCAGTTAGCCTGCCTCACCAGACATGTTGAGGGGATAAGGAGCCTAACTATTTAAGCAGAGCATCCTCTGGTCACTTAGCTTCTTGAATTGAAAGTGTTGGTCCCGCAAGAGTTTTTATGCTGTTTGAACTTTTGGTGGTTTTTTGGTCAAATAAGACCCCCAGGACCTGACCTAGCCATAAAGACCTTGGAGCAAGATGAAGCTGGAAATCATAGTCGGGAAGGGGCAAAGTATGGACATGCAAATCTTAACCCAAATCTTTAGGGGACTTCATGGTGATCTGTATGTTGTGGTGCAATATACACTGGAGCAAGAATCGCAAACTTCTGCACTTAGACAAATCCTAGATCCGTCCTTATTAACAGAAATCAGTGCAAAGCTTCAGCCACTGACATTACACAGAAGCCCAAAGTTAAGCGCTGAATTTATCAGCTCAGAGTAGGCAATGATGTGCTGCCTCCTCCAGGAATTACACAATGCTGTGATGCTGAGGTAAGGAACTGGAAAAACTGAATCCATTCCCACACATTAGGGCTAAGTGAGAATAAGACTGCAACACTGGAAAGATGCCACGACAATCTGCGTAGACAAGCAAAGCCCCAAAACCATATGGGCCATCGCTGTTTTAAGCAAATTGTCCAGGACATGGAAGGCTTTGAAACCATAAGCCTGTGTCACCTTGTAGGAGGGAGAAGTTCCTTCACACAAACCTTTTGCCAGCAACTCTCTGCATAGCTTGGGTTGTATTCGATGCCAAGTACTAGAACAAATCTCTCCCTAGGAGCAAAAACACTTCAAACGAAAAAAAAAATCCATTTTTCTCTGTTTATTCTGTACCAAAAAGAATTAGAAAACAGAGCTGCATTTTTAATCAAACGTTACATAAATGATTTGTCTCTATAGAAAATAGCTATAGAGGTAAAAATATTTTAAATAGGTTAAACTTCAGATTGTATTTTTTTTTCCAGCAGGCTTATTTATCAGATTTATATATAATCACGTCTGACTGACTTATTTCAACACAACAGGTAATATTTTCCATGTTGTGGTACCAGTTTTAGTCCACAAAAGCAAAATGTCAACAGCTGCTTTAATCAAGCTTTAAGAACTTATATCTTGTTTGTACTTAGAATTTGTTTAAACTTGTACTATGTTCGTTTCTACGCACAGAAATACAGAAACTATTTTGAAAGCAATGCTTGACATGCTTCATTTAAAAAGAAAAACATGTTACTAATGATCTTTTTTTTTTTTTTAAACAACGTTTTTATTTCTGGAGATTTCAACATCTTGATTTAGGCTTATAAAGATAAAAGTTACTAAAAATAGCACATGAATACCAGCACAAATAACCTTGTCAGCAATGTTACTTTATTAAGATAGAGATTTGTTAACAAAAACTCACAGCAGGATTGTAACTCTGTGCCACAAGAGGCCTGACAGCTTTGGACTTGCTCAGATATTTCCCTCCAGAGTCAGAAAACAAAAACATCTCTTACTGTTTTCGTCAAGATATTCCAGTATCTGGCCACAGGCTTAACGACCAGAAACGGGACCCAACGATGAGACCTTATCGTCCTTCAAA
The DNA here is from genome assembly GCF_047663525.1 of Anas platyrhynchos. Lineage (NCBI taxonomy): Eukaryota > Metazoa > Chordata > Aves > Anseriformes > Anatidae > Anas > Anas platyrhynchos. The sequence goes on along the minus strand of NC_092597.1, from coordinate 22,213,343 downwards.
GATAAAATAATTTATTTCTAAATTATCTGACAGCAGTGGCCCAAGTGTCGTTTGTGGGGAGACTTGGAAGAACCCATCCTGGAGGGATGCAGCTTCCTTCGGGGTGATCGGCTGGCACCAAGTACTGATCCCACTCGTGCCTTTAAGAGAGAAAGTCTTGTTTGAGAGGAGCAGTAAGATTATACACCTACATACATATTTGTTCACGCCAACCAATGCACAAAACAATTGTAAACCGTGCTCTGAAACATTTTTTTCAAAGCACAAATGTGAAAATTTTAATATACTGATACAGTAAAGGCAATGGTTAGACATGAAAGCACACTCTGCTTCGCAAGAGTGTCTGCTGGATACAACTTCATCAAGCTAGAAGGTAGACACTTAACCAAAAAAAAGGGGAAAAAAAAAACAACAGAATCATAATAATTGATTATTATGAATTAATTATTATGAATAAGAATAATCATACTTGGAAGTTAATGACAGAACTAAAATTTTACAGCCCCAACAAACAGTACTTGTCACATTAGACACTGAAATAAAATCTTCATTTCTACCTGATCTGGATTAGAGCTGCTACAGAATGCTCGGCTTGTAAGTAATATTCTCTGAAGGGTTGCAGTAGATCGGCAAGAGGAAATTCATCTGTTAAAACACAGACAGAAATCGTTCAATAAACCAGAGACACCTTTGATTCTAAGAAGTCTTAGAAGCCCCAGATTTGCCAACTCATTTGTTACTCCCCAACCTAACTTGGGATCTTTACCTACACAGCATGTTAAGGACTATTTAGATGCTTTGCACATCTCTTCATCCTTCCCAGAGCTGTCAGAGCTTTGACTCTGTCAAAGTCAAGGCTAGCAAAACTTTTTCCTGCCTCCATCCTCTAAATAAGGGGAACATATGGGCGCTGAACCTTTACAGATCACCCAAGTCACGCTTACCAAGTCACCAAACTAAAGCACCCACTAGGTGCAGGAAGTCTTCAATCTACTCTGTTTATTCCTACTTCAGCTCATCTACAACCTCTTCTTGCAAAATGTTATGGAGTCAGCTTGAGATATACTGCAGCCTATGATGAAGAGCTCAACAGTTCTTCTTGCATCACATTTGTTAAAAGCAGTTAAATTATTTCTCTCTGTTTATCCCGTCTTTTTCTCTAAGCATAAATTATTTCAGATGACTTCTTTCCCAGCTATTTTTGCTCCTGTAATTTAAACCCAGTGCCTAAGAAACAAATACAGTGACGTATGGCACGCAGGATCTACCTGGATCCCCAAACAGCTTGGAATCAATTTCACGTTTCTGCTGTAGAAGTTTTTCCCTTTCCTTCTTCTGTTTCTTCTCCATTTCTCTCTTCCGTTCTTCCTCCTGCTCTCCCTCCAACATAACTCTTAATGCTCTCTCCTCAGCTTCGTACAGCTCTGTCCGGTTTTTTAGCAACGTTTTGAGACTTTCTACTTGACTTTCAAATGCTTCATCTGCTGAGGGAGGCGGACAAACACCTAAAGAGAAAAAGAATTAAATTAAAACTTTCAGATTCAGAAGAGGCCCTGTTAGCAGACTAAAGAGTGGAGCTGGCAAAACACGTCAGAGAAGCATAAGCCTAACCTTGCTAACAATTATCTTGTCAGAAGAATTTTCTGATAAGGAGGAGCTTGGAAATGTAGGAATGCAGCCACTGCATCCAATTTGCCGTTCAGCATTTTATAACTATTCTCGCATAACGATGTAACTAAACCCACTGATTAAGAAACAGCTTTTCCAAACTGCACCTTCCCCATCACATTATTTCCTGCAAGCACAAGTAGAAAAGTTTGGAAAAATTCTCCTAATTAACCTTTTCTGCCAGCAGCCTCTTTTCTTAGTTTCCGAAGCTTTTCTAAGGCACGCAGGATGTCCATCATTCGCTTTGTGTCTGCTTGCTTCTTCCTGACCTCAGATAAGACACTGTCTGCAGCAGCCTTAAGTTCCCGCTCCTGAAAGGAAAGGAAAAAAACAGCAATGCATGAAGTATCCCCCACAGACAAGAAAAGGTACTTTTAAAAAGATGAGCAAAGCCCTGGAGATCAAAATAACTTCCTAGTAACACAACCATAGCAAGTCAGTCAAGCATCTGATCTCCTTTATCAAAGTCAAAACCTAATAGACTTTAGGAGAAAATAAATAAATGCTCTGCCACTCATAAATTTGGGCCAGAATGGCTGTTGAATTCATAAAGCCCAACAGCCTTTAGCTTCAGAAAGTTAGCAAAAACATACAATAAATATAAACCACACAGGTTTCACAGCTGTGCAGTTACAGCCCATTAACATGGCAGAGTCTAAACACAAAAACCTTTCACTACAGCTGCTCTGCACCTCCCAAGCAACCAGCCCAGCACCCCTAGAGCAGTGAATCTTTGACCAGCAGCCAACCAACAGGTGCCTGCAACACTTCACATCGTGCCTAATTTGAGAGCTTTGTTGGTTGGTTATTTTTTGTTTTGGAGCCGTTTTGCTTCCCCACAAGACAGAAAACCTTGCAAACAAGCTTCGTAGGGACAAAGCAGGCGGCAAGGCCAAGGCACCAAACCGCCGCTGGGTAGCTGTGGGCGCACGGCAGCCACTGAGGCATGGGGAGGCTGCGAGCTCAGGACCACAAACCGAGACCTCTGCAGGCACCTGAGCTCATTTAACTGCACCCGCCGGGCCAGGACACGGCTGTGGCACAGCCGAGATGTCCAAAAGGGCTTCTCCAGAAGCCACCAAGTGCTGCGAGCGCCGCTGAAATCTCCTGTGCCAGCAGGAGCCATGAGGCCGAAGGCTGGTTTGAGGCTGGTGCAGCACCCATGGGGTGTGACAGCAGGATGAGGCCGTACCCGGTTCTTCTCCTCCACCTCCTGGATGCACTTGGCTCTCCACCGGTCGATCTCAGCCTCCCGCTCGGCAGCTCGGGCGGCCTCCTCCTCCTTGGCCGCCTCAGCCTCCTGCTTCCTCCTTTGGAGGCGCTGCCTCCTCTTCCTCGCCTTCTCAGCCTTCCTCCCCAGCTCCTGCAGATAGCCGGGCTCCCTCAGGGGCCTCACGGCCTCCTGCAGCTCCGACCTCGCCGCCTCAGCTTCCAGCTTCGCCTCGCTCCATCCTTCCTCGTCCCCCTCAGCCTCCAGCCGCCTCAGGGCTCGGCAGGCGGCGGCCAGGCGAGCCACCAGCCCCAGCGCCGTCACCGCCAGCCGCCGCCCAGCCTCGGGGCTGGCACCGGGGGACACCGGAGGAGGTCGAGGAGCAGTGAAAGGAGCCCGGTGACGGGCTAGGAACTGTGTCAGCCATTGCTCGTCCCGCTGCCGCTGCTGAGCCTCCTCCTCCGCCTCCGCAGCGCCCGGAGGGGCCCCGCGGCCGGCCGGGGGCCGCTCGCTTGAGGGCCACGGGGGGAAAAGCGGCGGGGCGGCGGCGGGGCGAGGAGCAGGGAAATAGGGAGCGGCCTCGGGGGGCAGCAGGAACGGCGGGGGAGCCGCCGACACAGCCGGGAAGGGAAGCGGGCGGCCCGAGAAGGACGCGGAGGGAGCAGGAGGAGGAGCGGGGGGGAAAGGCCCCGGGGGGAAGGAGCGGAACGGAGGCGCGAAGCGGCCCGGGAATGGCGGCGGCGGTGGGGCCGCCATCTTGGGGAGAGGCGGGGGCGGGAGCGGGGCGGGGAGAGCAGCCCGGGGGCCTCGCCTCAGACAGGAGGAGTTTGTGGAAAGGGCTCCTTGGGACTGGTTTTAATAAAAGCGGGGACAGGTTATGGGGATGTACAGGCGTATTGTGAAGCTTCATGCATACATAACTCTTTGCTGCATATAACCAAGGCGAGTTGCCACATCAGGTGCTTTGGTGGGACTACCCCGTGCTGAATAAACACCTACCAGCATCACCTTTCTTCATTCATCTGCATCAATTTAAAACCAAAAAAGCTAAAATCTGGAACAAAACAAACCTTGAAGTCCAACAACAATATCCAGAGACAGCCCCCAGCCACACATGGGTCACCACCACTCCTGTCCAGCCCAGCGTCGCTCACGGAGCACACATCTCTCTCTCTGTCGTATTCCACTTTGTTTTATTCAAACGCCAGCAGTGAAGTACAAACTGTAGTTACACAGCATTTGTTTCCTTAAAAACAGTTCTTGGTTACATAAGGCGAAACAACTTCCAAAACTAAGTTGTTCAACAGTTTTGCCTAAAACGTTTCTCCACCCCCCCCAGCTCCACTTAAAAAAGGATTAGAGTTAAAGAATTGGGAGTTAAAAGCGGTTGGTTATGTTCTTCACTCTACAAAAAGGAAAATGAGGATAAAGTTACAGGCAGATCACCAAAGATTTCGATTTGAGGTGACTAAGCATCTCTTAGAAACGTCCTCAATTCTAAAAGCAGCTTTTTCTGAACCATTAACAGGTCATTTAACCAGAAAAAAACATGAAATCCTAACAAGCATTTGTTGCATCTGGCTAAAACTGCTTTCTGTGTAGGAACACAAGTATTACAGGACCATCACCTAAAATTTACATGACAAAAATTAACGAAGAACAGGGCCAACACATCTGCAGTACCTTTCCTTACCTAAAATATCTACTAGATGGAAAAGAATGATGCAAGTTTTATTTAATTAGCGTGAATTAAAATTTTAAAAGGCCCAGTAAAACCTAAATCCGTGTATCACTGAAGGACAAAACCAAGTTGTAAGCAACAATTTTAATTCCTGGAACAAATTAAAAACATACAGGTCCTTTAGTGTTTTTTTACAAAGACTTTCCTAAAGGATTTAATTTATTTTGATGTGAAACAGAAGAGGGAGGATTGCTTGCTGTGAGACTAAAAATCAAAGACAAAACCACAAGATGCAATACTAGCATTTGAGCATATAACTTAAAAGCACTGTCATGTGAACAATCACTACTGATTACATCAAAAATATTATACATTTACTTCTTTCATCTCAACATTATAAGATAGGTTGGGCAAATACCTGGCACCAAAAAATTGATGCATGATAGTTCCAATACGTTAAACAAAATGTACTATATTAGAACATTAATATTTAAAAATTTATGCCAAGTTCTCTTCGAAACTCAGATGGCTTACCAATTCCTGGAAATCTTATTTATCCTTCTGGAAAAAATGAGCAAATTGTTAACTTCACCTTCTTTCACGGTTCTCCAGGTGACTAAAACTGACTCCTAATGGAGAGGTGAGCAATAGGATGTATTTGATATTGCATCCAAATTAACGTAACAAGCTAGTGTTACATTTAGCAAAGTCTCCCAGCAGTGTCCATAAAGTGTCCCCTAGTTTTTTTCAAAAATCCTGTTGCAAGGGCTTCCTCCCACATCACATGTAACAAGTCACTCCAGCACCCGCTGGGTGTCAAACACCAGCAGAAGTCTAACACTGACCTGAACACAACCCCGTGCGAGTCACATGAGGAGCTAGTAGTTTATTCACCCTCTACTAATTATTAAACTTGTTTTCCCATTTGTAGAGTAACATTATTGTAAAATCTAACTACTGGTAGTACCTGCATTGCTGTTTAGTTTTTAGAAAAAGCAATTCAGGTGTTGCTATATTTGCTATACATTTTAATTGAACAAATGTAATATACAATTCATATTTGAACATTATGCCATTCAAGTCCACACAATGTCCATCAAATAAATCAATGTGATGTCACAGTAAAATACACGATCTGATTTATCTAATAAGGTTCCTCATCACGTATCATATCCGAGATAGATCCAATGCTGTTAGTATCAGATTGTGAAGCCAGAGGCAAATCCTAAGGAAATAACCAAGTGCGCTTTATGCAGGAGAGCATTCTGACAGTATTTAATGGTTTGCAGCATCTGCTTGTCGAGGCCAGCCTTCTTCCTCAACTCCAGAGTCATATTCCTCTTCAGATGAATCTTTAGTGGGAGCCCTATAATTAAAATGAACTGATCAGATACTTTATAAAGTGAGGGGGAAAAAATGGAGACAGTTTCCATAGCTTGTGGTAAATATGCCACCTGTAAAGTGCCATGATGAAAAATGTTCTGACAAGCATGCCATCTGCTTAATGACCTTTTGATTTGAAAATGGTGCTTTGCACTTAAACTACTAGCATGCAATCTCATTATTGAAAAAAAATCAATCAAATCAATCAAAAAATTAAATTCAGTTAAATTTTCTGATTTATGCTGTAAATTTTAATTTTTCAGCAAACACGAGTGCTGGCGCTCTGCAAAGTAACAGAAAGCAACCATCACTGTAAGACTAACACCTTTGGCTTCCACCACTCCCTTTGAGAAATGAGGCACGCTGAGCCAAGCTTCATCAAAGACACAGATAGACACAGAGCATGCATCTCAGTGGACAAAGTCACAGAAAAGTTTCTAGCAGAGGTGGAAACCAAGCTGAAGTTTCTAAACATCATTCCTCTTTTTTTTTTTTTTTTAAGCCTGACCCATTCCCTCTCTACTCCACTGCCTGTTCACTAAAATTATTATTTTTGCCTTTAAACGTAGACTTGTCCAGTGCTTTCAGTGCTCTACAACATCATTACCATATTACAATCATTACCACATTGATTATTTTAGCTAGTGCTCAGCAAATCAATAAATGCTTCTTTTTGGCTCTCCACTACTGTAAGAGTAATGGAGGAGAAAACTGCTGCAGCCCGGAGCATGCATAAAAGTATACCTCAGTGTGGTAGAAGCTAGAAGGAAAGATTCTGCTTGAGAAACTTCAGCACATTTAAAACTTCAGATTTTTACTGTTATCTTTTGATCCTGATCATTTACTTTATTTCTACAGGCATATACACACACGCACAAGGTTTCAAGTAACTTCATGTATGTTTATTTTTTACTTTCTATTTAAAAACTGAAGAAATACAAACCCAAGGTCTCTAGGACAGAATAGGCACTAAGTCAACTGTGTACAGTATACAGATATTGGATCCTATTTAGGTTGTGTGCATGGTTTTGTGTTTATGAGTTTGTTCCTATGGCAAACATCAGGATCCCTAACTGTATTATTCATCTGTTCTCATACTCCCATTATGGTTTTACCTAATGTATCCTGGCTCTTTTTTGCCTTCTACAACATCTTTGTCAACTTCCACGCATACGATGTCAGAATTGGGCACTTCAAACATGGGCTCCAGCAACAGTTTTTCCTACAAGAAAACAGAAAAAATATTTCTGTATGCCATCATTTTCAAAAAATAAAAATAAAATATGGTTAGCGATTCTCAGGGCTAGAGGTTTTTCTTGAAGGAAGAAATCTGGATACACACATTTCTAGGAAGAGATTTATTGTATCTATTCGAGACCCCAAACCAAGTAAGGCTTTATCTGTAAATTGTTATGATTAAGGCCACATGCATGAATGAATATGGGTAGCTTCATTTACTCAAGATGAAACTTGATTTACTTACCATTATGGATCGCAGACCTCTTGCACCAGTTTTTCTGTCTAGGGCCAGTCTGGCTATAGCCTTCAATGCATCTTCAGTTACATTTAATTCACACTATATCCAGAAATATAGTAAGTTTAGTTAATTATTGCACTTATAACTCAATAGCACATTAAGAATTAAGTAATTAACAACATTTCGTTCATTTCACAAAGTCCTACCAAAAACCAAAAGAGCTTCAAGTTCCTACTCAATACTGATATTGTATATGTAAACTCCTCGTAGAACAATGGTCTCAGTAATCAATGTGCAAGTTTTTAGAGCTTATTGTCAGGTTAAATCTGGTTTGGTTGGTTGGCTGTTTTCCCCCCTCATCATCTAGCAAGATGTAGGAACAATTTCAGTCTTTAAAGCAGGGGATATACACATCTGAGTCTGTGTTATTCCTTTTCCTGCAAAGCTGCTACGTACAGTAAGATCGTTTTCTTCAGCCACAAAACACAGTATCTTTAGAGTGAGGCAGCTTTTTAATATTGTATTTTATAAAGAAGAATATTGAAAAGCTGTCAGAAGTGCAAACCTTATCCATGCTGAATAATGCCTGGTACTGGGGGACCACAGCATTTCGTGGCTCAGTAAGAATCCGTACAAGGGTTTTCTCGTCAAGGCTGTGCAGAGGAACCACAACAGGCAAACGTCCCACAAACTCAGGAATCATGCCGAATTCAATGAGATCTCTGGCTTCCACATGACGCAGCAAGCGATCCTTTTCTTCTATGTCTTCATGTGTATTGGACTCGCCACTTATATTTGCCAGATCAGCTGCTGCTGCAGCCCTTCTGCCTTTTCCGATATTAGATGGTGTCCCAAATCCTAGATACTGCAAAACAAACATGTTGTGCTTACATGAAGTTTTCTTTATGTAACTAAATCACGATGCAGGTGTATAAAAAATGGTGTGACTGATTATGTCATTTACATATTAATTTAAACTTAAGAAATTACTTTGAGTAAAATTATCTCCCTTGCACAAAATCCATTTCTCATATGTTAATACCTTACTGGGGGAATGAAATGTTAGACTGAGTAAAAAAAAAAATATACCAAATATTAGTATACAAAACAATAAAAAATGTATGATTAAGCATTTTCATAAGATGATAGCTTTTAACACCATTTACGCAAGATTTCCAACTATCTATTAAAAAAGTAAAAGCTTTTTTCTACTGACATACAAAGGTTTTCTCAGTTCCATACTTGGCACACTCCACCTGAAATATATCCTGTTATCACTGCTAGAACTAAGTGTCACTTACTCAATTTTTAAGAAACACAAGAAGCAACCACTTAAGGACGGACAGTAAGCGCACTACCAACAGTTTTGAACTTTCTTCTATTTGCATATGCTAAAAATTTCTCTGTGGAAGCAGAGACCACTGCTAGCTACTTAAGCCTACTAACAGGCTTGCTCTTTGCTACCGTTTTTAGGCTCCTTGACCTCAGGTCCTCAGATAACAGAAAGAAAACCACTGCTCTACACACAATGTTACTGGATTTACAAATACAGCAAGACCTGCAGGAGTCAGCACTGTGTGAACAGTAATCAGGATTACAATTTCAGTTCAAACGCAGCCTGATACACTCACTTTTTCATTTTTCCTCCTGCTGATAATTCTGTCAAGACCATTGAAAGCACCAGAAGCTACAAAGAGGATGTTTGTTGTGTCCACCTGCACCGTTTCTCCACGTAGCTTGCGGGAATTCTTTTCTGGAACGTTTACTATTGTGCCTTCTAGCAATTTTAACAGGCCCTAAGGAGTAGAGAAGAAATAAACAATGTTTTTTAAAAAAATGAAGTGCAGTACCATATAAAAACACATAGTATACTGTGTGTATCTTCACGGGTTTTCCTTCAAGTTTTAATTCCTTATGCCTTTATACCAATTGTAAGTGTCTAAAGAAATCAGTTCTCAGGACAGACAAAAATCTTTTAATGCAACTCCCACCCAAATGATGAGTTGCACTGAGTAATGAACTGCTTTGAGGGTTTTATCAGAAACATAAAGTGTTATCTATTCTTGCCTCTTTTATGCAACTTGCTATCTGATACTGCAAAGATGTTTTTAAACTAAAACTTTTCTGCAATACAGTCCTGAAATGCTCTTGGCTTTTTTTTTTTTTTGGAATGAAGAAAGTAAACAGGAAAGGTGACAGTTTCAAAGGTTAATAATTAAGAAACCGAAGAACTGCAACTCTACAGTCTCATGCTATCTGACATAGCAGACTTGATGGACTAAGTAAAGCCACTCCACGGAAATACTTACTTGTTGAACACCTTCTCCTCCAACATCCCGTAACTGATGAATACCGGGAACGCTGCCAATCTTATCTACTTCATCCAGAAAAACAATTCCTGCAGTTACAGAAAATGGATTGAAGGAAGGTTCTACTTTTTAACAGGCAAAAGCTTACAAGCAGGGAAGCACACGGTTTAAATGGCAATCTCTTCTACCTTCCTATTTCATACTGCAAAAATGTATGACCGGAATATATAAACAAAGCTACGAACAAGAGCAAGAACTACAAGATAAATTTAGAGTTCTTTTCAGGTTTATTATTTCTGATTTCAAAGTGGCAATCCAGGGATGTGACACAAAACCGTAAGTTACAGAAATACTGGTTATCTCCAGGTTTAGAACACCTAAGGTTAACAATCTATTCACGAACTTCAGGAAACTTAAAGGTTTACCTTGCTGAGCTTTTTCTACGTTGTAGTTGGCATCTTGCAGCAGTTTTGCAATAACAGACTCAATGTCTTCGCCAACATAGCCAGCTTGAGTCAAGGTAGTGCAGTCACAGATAGCAAAAGGTACATCTAGACATTTAGCTAGAGTCTGAGCCAGCAAGGTTTTACCTGGTAAAACAAAAACTGCATGTTAAAACTGCCATATAGTTGTTCAGAGCACGCAAACCTAAGTAGTTACCATAGGATCATTATTATTGTCATTAGACGTTGAAAATGATATCAGCATGTTCATACAATGATATAAAAGTTTTCCAATGCAGCCAGTTTTCACAAACAGTGCTTATGTCAGCAAGCTGTATTTCTGAATAAGACCAATACATACTGTACCACAAATAAGATGTCATACAATACACAAAAGAAAATCCATTGACTTGCATATATTACTCAATACGGAGTCCTTTGTGCTAAGGGTACAGTGCAATGACCCATTGCTCCTACTTTGAAGTTGGGGAGAAACAGAATTCCAATATCATTTAGTGAATATTCTCCCAAATGGTCTGCAAAACGCTATCACAACAGCACAGACACTCCCATTTCCTATGAACACAGAGGTATCATTTCTTTTAGCAACCTGTAAGTGATCTGTCCCAGGTGTGACACATCACTTTCTAACCACAGCATCTCAACTTGCCATCTAAAAAGCAGTCAAACTTTAGATGCATTTTATTTCGGCTTAGGGAAGCTTACATCTTTTTATCAGTCAGTATTCAATGGCACACAAAAAAAAAATTCCCCAAACAATATGACCAGACTTCCTTCCTTTTCAAGGCCATTTAGCTCAGCTTGATACAGTGACATGAAAGCATAAAATCCCAGTTTCGAATTTACAGTTTAGCTTTACAAAGACCAAATTGAAATAATCACAGAATAAGGAAAAAAAAATCACTCAATTCTAAGAAAAAATATTTAAAAAGTATAAATGATGCAGCTGTATACCTGATCCAGTTGGTCCAAGCAGCAAAATGTTACTTTTTTCAAGTTTTATGTCATCGTTGGGTGAATCTAGTACTTCTCCTCCCCGTTTTTCCTGAGGTATTTGCTGGTTCATTTGTTGCTGCATCGATGCTCCTAACGCATTACCATGTGGACTAATCCCAGCAATCTGCAGCAGCTCTGAAAAGAACAATAATAGTAGTGTTGAATCTCTTACAAGGTTTGTCATTAACTTAAATGCATAATAAAAGCTTTTTTAAAATTTTTTTTCTGCAAACTTCCAATTCCACCTATTTATAAAAAAAAATAAAATATTGAGCTAGGAGTACAACAGAAATTTGATGCAATTATTACAGAAACATGAGTTCCAATCATATTTTTGCATAAGTGTGTATCTACATATATGGAGAGAATTTCTAATGATACAGTGGATTGTTTAAAAAAACTGCTAGAGAAATTTTCAGTCCTCACATGAATTGACTCATTTTCATTGCAGTTTTTCTTTTTAATAAACACATAACAGGAAATAAACCCAAACCACTGATCTCTGTGACAAGAAAGTACAAGAACTGACATTTACAAAAGCAATGCAGAAGCCTACTCTCAAGACTTAAAGATTTGTCTTAGTTCAGCTGTTAAAGGCTTTGTGTTCATATGTGGATAAGGAATCTGAGCTGAATATTCTTTTTCCATAGCACTACTGTTTTAGTTGGCTTGAAGAGTAGAATTTTGAAGATTAAGAAAAGTGGTCTGAAGAGGTGTAACTGGAATTACAAACTGATCTATTCTAGACTAAGGACAGAGTTCAATAACCAGCAAGAGTTTTGGTGGACCAAAAATAAGTGATTGACATCACCTGGACAAAGAAATGGTACTGTGGTTCAAGGTGATAGTACCCCTTAAAAGTGTAGATACCCTGCAGAAAACAGGTGCAGAACTTCCCTTATTATCTACCTCACATCGTATTTTGTATGGCAGTGATATAATCACATCAGAGATTTAAGTTTAAAAAAATCTCAACATTCACTTGTTCCATTGAGGATGATTCTAATGGACAGGTGATTACTGAACCAACTTTATAAAAGGTAACTTTATATTCTACCTGCTTTCTGCCTACAATGAGATAACAAGTCTGATCCTCGTCACCTCAGTCAAAATATGCTCAATGCCACCAGTTAAGTTTAATTACAGAAGAAAAACAGATTTTTTACTTGGCATTTCTGACTAATGGTCACTAAACACTACTCTACATTAACACCAAAAGAGTACATATTGCAGAGGAGGACATGAGGAGAGAGTTCACTTACTTGTAAATCTGTACTCATCCTCCCGTCTTCTGATTTCTAATTCTAAGAGAGAGGATGAAAACAGTAATAAAAAGTAAGTTTATAAAAGCTTATAAATTCTCCACCTCTTGCCCTCTTCTGAATACATTTCCTAACTGTGTATGAAGGTATTTCTAACACAAAATCCCCATGTGAATTAGTTTTTATTGCTGTCAAATTTAGCCCCAAAGTCAACTTGCATGCTTGTAAAATGACAGCCAGCTATCTACTACTAAAAACATTTACAGGCTATTACCTCTAACTAGATTTTTGTTTACATTTATAGGAGGAAAAAAATGCTATAATACAACTTCATGTTGAAAAGACTTCCTTAAACTCACGCATTTATAGCTGAGTGTTACTAAATAAGATTGGTAATACTTTGAGATACATTCAGTTATAAACATTCACTGCCAGCCTCTTTGGGTGCACACCATTTTATCTTCTGTGGAGGATCAGAAACTTTCCTATGCCAGGTACAAGACTGCTCTCCTACCACTAACAGAACAGGTTTTCCCCCCCAATTAATTATTTCTTTCAGTAAATTCAGAAAAGAACAAGATTTGTTTGCTTAGCGTACTATTAATTGGAATATGGAACAAAACACCTTAAGAAAAAATATCAAGGTACACTTTGAATCAGAGACAGCAACTTAATCCTACTTCTAAAAATAAATTAGATCAACATAGCTACACACTTAGCCAGCAGCAAAAGTACTGCCAAGAGTAGCTCAAACTACACCTGCTAGATATCGAACAATACTATGGTGACCAACAGATGCTGCCAACAACAGGCAAGTTTAGAAAGGCAGCAATTCATCAAATCCACTATGCAAAATATTGTCTTTGTGATCTGCATTGTTGCTTGCAGATTAAGCCATTAAGCAGTAAAGGAGATTAGAAAGAAAACTTTAGGAGGCTCACGTTATAAACTTAAAGGAAAACACCTCCTAACACGTGCCAGTAAAAAAGTGTTATATATTTTATTGTTTACCCTATGTAATAGGTAGATAATACCCATGGCATCATAAACCTGCTGGATTACAATTTAAATAAATCACAGAAGTTCACACACAGTGAAGTTCAAGTTTAATAGATTTTTTTTTAATAATTTCAGTTACTGAATACCCAGTGTCAAGGTAAAACTGTATGTTTCTCAGGTGAGATTTTCTGAACTTACTGATGCAGTATGTGTTTATCCCACTTTACTTTGTTCCGGCAGTGAAAACAGACTGGTCCACTTTTGGGCTATACTCTCTGAATGCAGTGAATCTGCATATATAGGGGTTTCTGAAAATGTTGTGTTCTACCTAATGACATTCAAGTCTATCAAACATCATTTTAGGGGCCTTCAGCATTTCCTTTGGGAAACATGACTAAACGAAAATCTGATGATCTGGATGACAGATAAACTACTACTATTAGAGATCCAAAAATATAAGTTATGGAACTGAAAGGGTGAATTTGATTTGACCAGAAGAATACCAAACATCAGACAAACCTCTTGGTGTTAAAGAAGTCTGCTTTTCAACTTCAGCCTGCTGTCTCAGGTTAGCTGGAATATTATTGTAGATCCTCTTGTAATGATTATACACAGCTACCGAAAGCACCTTCTTGGCAAAACACTGACCAACAACATATTTGTCGAGGTAGTTATAAATCTGAAAGACGACTCAGTATTAGTAACATTTCTAAACAACCTTGTAGCAAGAAAAAGTAGTAGATTGTGACAAAGCTAGGACTTTACAGGATGTTCAAAAATTAAACTTGAGTGTTGCTTTATTTTGTGAAGGTGTGCAAAGATTCTGGCAAACATTCTGAAATCCTGATAACTAAGCAAAGCTGAACCCTGTGGTTTTGGGATAAAACAGGATATAAGCACAAGCTCTAACCCCCAAAGTTGGACTAAACAGTTCTGACTTATTTCAGTCTGTAACAAAACCTGGAGAACGTTACAGAACAGAGAAATAGAAAACCAATATTTAAAACACAAAATAGATTCCTGTTGATAGGGTTACTAGAAAACGTGGGACTTATATAACTAGATTGTGTCTGCAAGTTCTCTTCTACTAATATTTGAAACCATTGTCCTTTTCTTTTGCAAATTTGGGTGAAACAGAAATTTCAAGTATAGTTAAGTTCTTACAAGAGGCCTATCCAGGAGCCACATGCAGCTTTAGAAACAATTGCAGTCCACTGGGAACTGCAGAACACAGTAAGCTCCCTCTCCTCCTTCTGGAAGGAGGAAACCAAGTGACTTAATGTGGAGGCAGCAGTAGGCAGGTTGCAGCCACACACCATCTAGCCTCAAATCTCACCCAGAAAGAGGCCACACAAAAGGTTTTGCAACTACGGAAAGAAGCTGCCAATATCAGGGTGTAGAAAATAAGGTCAGAGCAGGAAATTAAAGATACCATGGTTGGCAAGGACTGAGGTTGCCTCAGGGTCACAAGGCCAAAATTAAGGTATTGCACCTCAGTCACAGGACAAAGCCAGAGGAAAACAAGCCCAACTACTTTTATGGGATCTACTTATTCCTTTATCAGCGGTCTGCTGCATCACAAAGCTCTAAAAGGTTTAATCTTGAACTAATCGCCTTTATTGTTTGTTGCTGTGTCACAGCAGACCATTGCACACGATGCAGATTAAGAAGAAAAGTCTTCCAGCATGATGTAACATAGGGAAACATCAGGGTGGCATTAAGAACTGTACCTTTTTCGGTGGAGGAGGTGGCTTCTGCTGGAATGCCAATTTCACAGCTTCTGCTGCTGACTCGGGCTCTTTAATGATGCTCTTTTTTGTGTCTGCCTCTGACAGCACAACAAAAAAATGGTGACACTTCTCACACTTCACAAAACGAGTGGAAGCTGCAGAAAAAAGCAAAATGAAACGGTAAGAGAAATTTTTCAGTATTCACTCAGTTGCCTGAGTTTTAGTACACAGGACAAGCACCTGTACAGTCAACTCTGTTCACACACTTTCCCTTTGCTTTTAAAGCTTCTAAGGCGAACAATTTGTGAACTAAGAAATTTGCCAGAAGGAATGCAATTTGCCCAAAGTCACAATGCAGGACGGCTACCAAACAAGGGGCTGGAAAGCAAAAACTATTTTGTACTTTTCCAGGAGCGCTAAGCTTGGTAGAGGAAACTCTTCACCTCAGAGAGATGCAAAATTAACGAGGGCTTCTAACTATGCAGGAAGTGCTAATAGCTCAAACCTGCAGGCAAAAATGTTGTGGTTAGAGCCAGGCTATTCTACAGTGTGGGAAAGCAATCTGCGATATAAATCTCAAAGGCAGCATGCAGCAGGTTCAGGGAAAGGCAGCTCCTGGTGTCTGCATTCCTCTGGCTGCGTGATGCTCCGGAGCGTGCTTGAATTGGTCACCTAAGCCCAGGACATGGAGTGCAGCATCACACACCAAGAGCCAGCTATGGTATGCAGCAGGTGGTCAGGACTTGGAGAATTTGCTTATTTATTTTTGTTGTCAAGAACAGAACACATTTCTTTCAAAATCCAAACGCTCCTACTGCTGACTTTGTGAATCACTTCTCAAGAAGCAAGGACTGCAAAGGCTGGTTTCAAAACTCGCAAACTAGAACTTGCACTACGTTATTTCTTTGGGAAAACCCAAGTTGAAATAATCTAAAATAAAGAAAAAATAAGTTTATAGTCTGAAATGGATCTTTTCTAACAATATTGCTATATTCTGTCACATAGAAACTGAGTGCAACAAGACTGATTAAAACTAAATATATTAGAAAATTTATTAAATTAATAGTAAAGGAAATGTAGCAAAACAACCGCATGAAGAACTTCAATGACAGAACTTCTGAACTCTTAAAAATCTTTTAGTAAATGGCTTGTAGAGTCTTGTACCAGCTGAGTTACTAACAGCCTCTAGCAATAAACTAGCTGCTTATTTATAGCTTGGTTTTGCCTTCCATATAGCTGGCATCAGCATTTTACTTTTTTAATACTGAATACGGATTATGGCTGAATAAATAAGACTAACAGATTATTTAATACTGCAGCATGTAATACTGTGACCACCACAGCTTTATTAGCTCTGCTCCAAAGAAAATTTGTAAAACAGCTGGAAAATTCTCCTGGCAACACTACACATCGGTGTTATCTGCCTGACGGGACTGCAGTGGAGAACTGCTTGCACACATTTGTCTCATAGAGCTATTCGTTAGTCAGAGCATCACATGAAAATACTCAGAAGACCCCTGGTATCCTTACTGGCTACAGCGCCACGAGGCTGTTGTCCTTCCCTAGGCAATGCTAACAGCTTTTTTAGGATGCAATAGCCATGAGAATACTTGCCCCCCTTTACAGATCTACAGGGATGGTGAAAAAGAAAATAAACAGCGGGTTATAAGAATTTTATGCATTCGTAAAACATCGATCAATGAAAAAAATCACTGTGCAGAGTATATTTGTATCAATTACTCCAAGCAGCACACAGTAAAGTTATAAAAGAACTTTCTGATTTTCAGCAGGACCAACAGGGTCAATAGTTAGAGAAACTTTGATGTATGGGCTGCCCCTGACAAATTTCATAACTTATTACCAAAACAACTGAGAAACCAGCCAGTTTCTACCATTTACATAGCATCTTAGAAACAAGTATCAATGAGTTTTAACAGAACTCCTACTGTTGGCCAAAAATTTTGAGATTCTGCTCCAAAATCGAAGGAAACCAAGTTCAAGTACTGCTATCTTCCCAGAAGTGAACACTCAATATTTCAAGCAACTTTTCTATTCTTAAATTACTGGCACGTTTTCATATGTCGTGTTACCAGACACATAAAAACACGGAAAAGAGCTTTCAGGTCAAATCAGCTCAGCATCATTAATATATCTGCAAATATGTACGACATAGTCAAAGAAGCAAGTGCTGGTTTTGATTCAGACAACATTACTGTAGCATGCCAGAGGCTGCGTTTGTATAGAGATTTCTAAAGTCCCCACAAGCTGACTTTGCCAAAGTGAAATGCTGGGCTTCCACAACACGCACAGGAAGTCAAAACAAGAGGAGGATTAATCTTGAAAACACTTGTAGGGCTGTGACAATGGCCTACCGAACTGATGAGGTAAAATGACATCAGGAAAAAAGAGCAGGGAAGCGTGTAGCCTGTTAGGTACCTGCAGTAGCAGGGAAGTTTTGCTTTTGAGGATGGGAACTAAAGGCATCAGCTGGAGACAGCAAAAGCAGTGCCTCGTTAAGGCTTATGTGAAGCAGCTTTAAAGCTATTGGATTTCACTGCATCTGAGGCTCACATCTTAGTTCACTGATCACAAAACACACCTTGCATAGTTCCACAAACCAAAACAATACAGGAACTGCTGCAGAAATATGGCAAAGGTGTATTTATTAAAATGTTTCATTCTTCCTCAGTAAGTAATTACTGGAAAACCATAGCCAAAAAAATTCCTCATGCAAGATTTGTCCACTCCATGGTTAACTGCAAACTAATTCACTAATAAATGTGGCTTTTATTCAGTATTTTCTTTCCCTACTCCTCTCAAAATGACTAAAACTCTAATATTTAAAAATCAAAACAAATGCTAATTCCTTATTTTTCTTTGGCTTTTGACATTTAGGGCTCCACAGTTCTGTAATTCAAACCAGAACTGGATGAAATCATCATTTTTGCTAAGTAAGCAACAAATGTTTAACTGAAAATCAAGTTACAACATGTGCAATAGAACTTGCAACCCATTCATTTCAGAACTTAATTTTTCCTTTTTTTTAACATCTGTATTTTTAAGAGACTTAAACGCAGCCCTTTTGTTTTCCAACTGCTTTATATTCTTTGATTTGGCTGGGAAGCAGTGTACTCAAAGTGACAGACCAAGCCAGAAAGAAACACATCCAGAGAAAACTTGACTATGACTCAGAGGAATTTCTGAGAAATTAGAGCAAATGAAGAAAATAAAATTGAAAACAAAGATTTTAAGTTAACAATTAATAGAGTGAGAAAGTCCACTCCACTCCGTTATTGAGTGTCACTGAGCTTAGTTTGAACAGACTTTAAATTAAGGCTGTAAAATCCTGAAGTCTCAGAATAGAGCACGCAAGGATGAGAGAAGCCGTTATGTTCAATTATTCACTAGCAGACTTCTTCATATTTTGACTTTCAAGCTTCTGATAAATTTGACCAGTTTCAACGTTACCTGTGCCGTTCTGATGCCACGATTCAAGTGACATATTGCTACTTTTGAAGCTGAGACTGTATTAACCAGACATTTTCTCCCATGGTATTAGTATGAGTAAGTTTTCTTCGTATGACAGTTTTTAGGCACGCCTAAAGATTCCTAGTGCTAATGTAAACATACTAAATTGAATCTCAGCCGTATAGGGACCCAGTGACTGTTCTACTCCAGGGAAATGCTTGAATGGTATTTGCAGATAAAAGCACGACCTCCACTGATGCGTTCTCTGCACTTGTTGAAGTGAGACAGTTTCAGAATGACTCTGTCTACCCATGAATCACCTCGCAGGAAGGTAAATCAGGTTAAAATTACTTCCACTGCTTTCAACCACACGTAGTCCAGGAAGAGACCAGTGCATAGAACATCCCAGAGGATTATATTTCTATATTTCTAGTTACATTAGCGGGTGTTACGTTATTCAGAAGTGCTTGTTGTCTACAGCTTCAAATAAAGACTTACAAAAAAAAAAAAAAAGTAGCTACTGATGACTGATCCTTTTATTTAAGCATACTGTTACTACAGATTTGTCTTGTGATTCACGGTGCCCAATCATTTTAATAATATGTTTTGGACAGGTAGCAGAATACAAGCACACCTGCTCATTTCCACCAACTACGATATTAACAACCATTAAACAAGCTTATGCTGTCCTGCTCTTAAGCTTCTCAGTGCACAAGCCTGATTATGGCCTGATACTTCCTCCTTGAGCCCCACCAACTGACAGGGGACATTTGCTTTCTGACAGCTTTGTTCTAGGCTGCTCTCATTAGTACTGAAATACGGAGAAATGTCAGTGTGTATGGTAGAACCTAAAGGTGCATAAATGCGTAACTGGCATTAATTTGGGCTGTACTTCAACAAAAGCCTGCTACCGCTGCTGGACATCGGGCATCTGATACGTTTTGGATTTTCCATTTGGGCTTTGTTTCCTATTTGGAATATAGTATGAATCTGATTTTGCCATAAATAGAACATCAGAGGAAGCCATCTGTCATATACTAATTTCTCTGCTGTGTAAGCATTTTGGTTACAGTACATGCAGGATTAGTCTGACTTATTTAGCAAGGAAAGGAAACATTACATTACAGACACTGACATATGTAATAGACAAAAAAATATTAGTAAAGTAGCAATGCTTACATAAGCATCTCTTCCTCTGCATAAAGTGTAACAAGCCATTATAAAAATGCATATTTACAGTCGCTGTCCAAATATTACCACCATGTTCTGCTCCACCATATCATAGGAAATTACTCAAACATATCAACAGAGGCAATACTTGCTTACACCAATGCGGCCAGATTGTCCTTTTTAGTCTATGTAGAACTTCAAATAATTATAGAATGTGTTTTTAAAAATTTAGCTATCAGGACTGTGTTAGATCATTAATATAACTACATGTGCAGCTGTTTATAAAGCAAAGTATCCATCAAAACTTACAGACAAAGGTCTCCACGTGCGTGCACAAGTCACCACACTTCGGGCAGCGCAGCTGGTTCCCTCCTTTCCCAGAACTTCCAGAGCTTGACTTTTTACCACCCCCCTCACCGACGGACTTCTAAAAAAAGATTTCCAGACAATTAGCTCCAAACAGTGGAGCTGTTACGTTAGGCATTTAGCAGTGTGTTTATGGAAGCCAGTAGTGTGAATATTGTAATACCTGAACGACAAAGTAAGTATTGTCAGGACAACACCACAACACAAACATTCTGAAGTGTCTGCACATCTGCATTTCCCCATTCTACCAATTCTGGATGCTCACAGAAGAGGCATCCCATATCTACATTAAAACTGTTTAATTTGCACTGGAACTAACAAGCTAAACCGTGTCAGGAATGTTTTAATAGTACATTCCGACACAGCTTATTTTAACCCCACAGAAGAAAACAAATCATACTTATGGAAAGTAATTTCATTATCACAGCCGTGTTTATTCTAAGTGTGCCTAATGTCACAACTCTCTGCATGTCCTTGACAGATGTAGCTATGCTGGCAGATGGCTGTAGGGCAGATCTGACCTATAAAACAAGCATCTCAGACATCGTTTGGAAAAATTCTCTTCTGACTTCTAAGGCAGAGTTCCCTGACAGAGTCCTACTTGTCTTTCTCCACATTATGCTGCTTAGTGGTGTCTACAGTTAACATTTGTTGTATCTGTATTTGTTTTGTGCCTTTATACCTTGACTAGTAGCAAAAGCTATTATGTTTCAGGAAACATGCAAGATTTCTTCCCTCTTCCAAGATACTTCCCCGTATTATTTTTTTTTTAACCTTACTTGCCCACTTGTTTCTCAAGCACAAAACACTAAAACTCTTTGGAAAGTGCCTCAGATGTGATGACGTGTCATACCGAGGCAGAAGCTATCACCTCAGTTCTCAAAATCTTGTTTGCTGACTGAAGAGCAATTTTATTCTCAGGTAATCATTTATCTGAAGAAGCTGTTGATTAACCTTAATTATAGAGAAAGACTAGGATGGAAATGGATTAAAATTTACCAGCAAGAATAAAGGTGGTGTCCTCACAAAGTTGTCAGCACTGATTTGGTAGTTGTATTTAAGACAACAAAAACATTTAAAACTGTACCTACTTTTAAAAGCCTATGGGGGAATAGCAGACTTGAAGAACAGTTGTGATTACTACTCTCTCCTGAGCTCCTAAAAACTGTTGTGAATGTATGATGTTCTACCAAGTTCAAGTGTCCCTTTATGGTAGGTAAAAAGATTAATAAAACTGGGAAAAGCATTATGGAACGGTTCTATAGTTTGCTGACAAACTCAATACATTTTTTTCTTTGCTGTCAGCTGCAGCAATTTGGATTGGAAGTGCCAAGTGTTAGCAGAATTTCGAGATTCTGATTTTAAGTAAGGAAGGAGCTACTAAAAACATTTAGGAAACATTTTCAAGAAAGAAAAGAAAAACATGAATGCATGGAGATTACCTTGCTTCCTTCTCCAGAGCTGTCCTTGCTTGCGCCATCCTTTGAAGCAAAATACGCTGGTGTTTCTGAAAAGTTTCTAAGAGGAATTCGTTTGAGGGAACAAGTTTCAAAAGTCCCAAGCTTTCCTAAAACAGGGACGCGTGTACGACCGCAAGTAATACCTACAAATGAAAACATGAAAGTAAAAATATTAATTTCATCAACCGTTACACTGTAAGAACATTCTGGCTGATATCACTGTCAGATAACAGAACTACCTTGTTAGCACCTGGCCAAAAAGCATTCTGGCTATGACTACATATACAGAACTTACATAACTTCAATATACTGCTTTATATTTTCATCCAAGTCTTTAGGGAAATCACGAAGAAAACCCCAAACCAGTGTTTTCCTTACATGCAATCTGTTCAAAATGTAGTATTTACCTATAAGGACCCAAATTTTGGAAAGTCAATTAAAAATACCCTAGTTCTAACCTTGATGTCACCAAACCCCAGAACTGATTTACATGAAATAGAGCTCAAAAGTTGCAGCAGCAGAACTCAACTCTGAACACCCAAATTTCTGTTATCCAAAATAAATCCACGTGACGACCTGTATTTCATTAAATGTTGCCTGGATCATCCAAAAATGACCTGAAAGTACTTTCATGTCCTCTAATATCAGGCATGGTTTCACTGCATCATGGGACTGGGAATATCCCGCTTGTGAACCAGCTCCTCAGAACAATGAACACTCAACACCTAGCACCATGAAATAATTCCAACACTGAAGTGAAAAAAGATCAATGAAATGCTCCCTCATCAAGGGAAAGTTACAAAGAAGTTTCTCAGAGACACAGAGCACACGTCCAGACTTGGCTTTCACTTGTGAACTCTACTGAAAACTAATTTCCAGGAATCTGAAGCAATGCTTGACAAAAAAACAAGTTGTTCTGAGGAAAATTAAAAGGTAGAATTGCATTTGGAACACACTGACTCTTTGCAGACAGGCACAAGTGAATTCAGCATAACCTTACCTTTGTTGAAACAGCTTATTGCCAACAGGAATAAAGCCTAATTGAGAAACTAACGGGCGTGTAAGATTACATTTCATGGCTAGGTATGATGTGAATCAGCAGATGTCATGCCTGTGATTGCAACATCTCTCAACGTAAACAGACGAGTCTGGAATCTGTATCTTTTATCTTTCTTTCATTCAAACTGCCACATTTCTTACTTGCTTTATGCGCTTGACAGGAGCTCCTTGCTTGCTATCAACAGAAGAGCTATCTAGCAAAAATGATAATTAAAAACTTGTTATTCAGACTTGTTTTTTCATCTGCTAAATCAGAAGTGCCAGAATTCTACAGAAAACCCCCAAAAGTCTTCTAAAAAGAAATAAAACAATAAAAATTGCAAGAGAAATACAGTTAATTTTCAATGGAAGAGCTAAGAATGACTAGAAGACAATAAATAAAAAAGAAATAAAGAAGCAAAGCACTACAGACAAGCCCAAATTGACTGTGAAAACTCCCTCAGACTTCTACCAGGTCATAACCAGGAATACAGGGTCAAATGAGTTGAAGTTATTTATTACGATATATGCTGCTTAAGATACCTGAACTTAAGGATAATTTGAGGTTATTAATTGTGTCTGTAAATTAGTCAGGGATGTCTAATGATCAGCATATTTTCCAATTTTAAACTCTGCCGAGTGCCACACCACACGGGTAAACACCTTAGATTACAACACAGGAGAACCATGGCTTGCTCCATGCCAGAAGTAATCTTAAAATACGGGTTCATTTTCACAAGCTGTTGTGTCCTGTTGACTGAATACGCCCAGAGAGCTCCAAGGATCTGGAGTGCTAAATTTACTTGTCAGTACAGAACAAACTGTGGCGAGCATTCAAGATGTTATAGTGTTCTGCAGTAATTCCCTGTCTTGGGGGTTCAGTCCTCACAAACGGTGCCTTTACAGGGATTTGTGTCACCATTTCTAAAGGGAACTGGGACAGGACCTCTAAATTAAAGAGGGGAAAAGAAGAAATACTTCCCTGAGTGAAAAACAACATCCCAACTCTCCTGCTGCAAGGAGACACCAAACATTTTACTACTAAGCACTGTGTAAGTACCAAAGATGGCTAATTTTAATAGAATGACACAGAAAATGCCCTGAAAACTTTATGAGATGACCTATGAAGCTTCACAAGTGTCCAGGCCGGTAGGTGCCATGTTACCTACTGTGCCACTATCGATCCGAAGGCTGCAGTTGTGCGACTTCACCTCCAGCGTTTGACAGGCTGCTGGCAGCAGACCCGGGCTAGTCAGCAACGCATGTGCTGCTCTTAAGCTCTCTCTCGTTCCTCTTACGAAAGCCTGAGTGGGTCAGCCTTTAGGGAACAGCATTAAACTCACCCTGCCACATCTGCTGAACTCCAGAGGGTACGGAGAGGCTAAGCCAGAAGAAAAAATATTATTGCTACATCAGCTTTAGGCACGGGGATGAGGCTTTCATGTTTGGCCAACCTAGGAGTGACTTTTCTGGTGTGTTTTTTTTTTTTTTGGACAACTTCACTGTACAGCTGAAGAATGAAGTAGGAAGAAAGTTATCGCAACGGCTTGCTTGCATAATTGAGCCCAGAGGCAAATTTTCGAAAGCCATCCCAGCCCCACGCCTGGCAACTTCCAGCGACTGATAGGTACCGGGGAGTGTTCAGGCAGAGCAGCTGGCTGGCGCGGCAGTATCTCCTCAAACACACGAGCTGCACTCAGGGTTTGGCTGTTTTTTTTTTGAAACACAGCTTAAAGAACACGCAGTAAACCTACGAATTTTGGTAGCAGCAGTGTTTTCTATCCAGGGCATTCAGGTTAGCAGGTTATGATAAAATGGGAGTTCCTTTATGCAATGTCAACCTTAAATTGACAGCTGAGGAAAGAAATACTGACTTTTGGGCCAAGCCTCAAATATTTTGAGAGAATCTGTTGCCCAAAGATGTCAGAGGGAGACTGACAAAAGAGGTCTCCCCTCTCAGTGAGGCAACACCCCACCATCAGACCAGACCCATCAACTGTATCGCAAGATAGGATCTCTTCTAACAACCAAAATGCACCAAAATAACTTCAAAAATAAATTCTACAGAAAGCTCATGTAAAAATCTTATTGTCCCATAACTGTGTTTTAGTCTCATTTGTTCTTGTAAACATCCCTTTGAAATCTTAGGTCTGACTAAAAAATACAAAATCTATTAAGAAAAATAAATGACACAAACAAACAAACAAAAAAACAGTTCCAAAGTTAAATTCTGAACGTTGCCTGTTTTAAAGGACTTGTCCAAACCCTTTCAGCACGGGTGATGTCAGAGATGCCGATAAAAAATCACCTGCAAGGAGTTGCCTCACCTCCTGAAGGCAATAAATCTTCTCCCCTGCCTGGTCAGGCCCCTCCCGAGGGTTTGATCATTCAAAAACTTGTTGCAGAGGTGGCAGCAGGAAAAATTCCCCCCCCCAACTCTGGGGTGGTCTGCCTTTGGCTACAAGAAGCCTACAGCCTGTCAGTGCTCACGACACACAGAAACATGACAGAAAAGGTAAAACGAGGAGGAAAGCAGCAAGCCTCCTCCTGCTTTCCCAGCCTCACCTCTCTATTAAGTTGCTCACAACTATTTTTGGCCGACTGAGCGCAGGTTTTTTGTGAGAAATCCTTCAAGTTGAGGCTGAAAACAACCCATCCAGCTGCATTTCGCAGCCCCACAGCGCGACCCGCGCCCACAAAACCCCTTTCGGAGGCATGCTGCGCGCTGCCACCCCACAGAAACACCCCACGGAGAGCCCCTTTCCCCCACAGCCCCCGCCCAGGCCGCCGGGACGGGATTCATGAGGTAAAAAACATCCAGAAAAGGGGCAGAGGGCTCCGATGGCGGCCGGGCTGGTCTGCGGGGAGGAGGCCCGAGCTGAGAGGAGGAGGAGGGAGGGGAGGAAGGGGAGGCTGAGGAAGGGGTTACCTCTCCGCGCAGAGCCCAGCAGCCGCGCGGCGGCGGCGCAGCAGTGGCAGGCGGACATTATCGCTCGGCTGAGGTGAGGTGAGACGAGGCCCGGCCCGGCCTGGCCTAGCCCGGCCCGGCCGCTCCCCACCCCCCCCTGCCGAGGCCTGGCCCTGGCTGGCGGCGCCGCTGCCGCCCGCCCCGTAAACACCCCCCCCACCCCCCCTTCTCCTCCTCCTCCCTCCCGGCGCCGCCTCGCTGACGGCAGTCACCGCGCCGAGCGTTCTGCCCCCCCCCCCTCACACACACACTCCGTGGACTACAGCTCCCAGCGGGCAGCGCGCGGGGCGCCGCGCGGAACGCCGTGCTGAGGGCCGCGCGGGGGCTTCTGGGAAATGTAGTCCTGGGGGAAGAGTGAAGCGCCCAGTTGCCCGTGGCGCGGTGCATTGTGGGGTATGTAGTCCGGGCGCCTCCCCTCCACACAGCAATTCCAGGCAGTTCCGAACTGCTAATTTTAGAGAAATAATCCAACTTTCCTCTCTTCTGACAAGTTTTCCTTTTTACTCTATGTTACTCAGAAATACACACAATTTATGTGTGATTTTCACCAACGCCTGGTCAAAACCCAGCTGGGACTAGACATCTTTTTTTTTTCATGCAATGAAAGATAATTTTTGTAATGTTAATCTTTTATTTATTTATTTGGTTTCAAATCTTAAATGCAATGCGACAAGAATGCTTCCTGTAAATCTCAGAAGTGTAAATCTCAAGCATATCCTCTAGGCACAGCTCACACAGAATACACGTGCAACTGATGGGTTTGTGTAGGTCTTCCAGCTCACCTTCAGCTCCTATCCGCTGTGTGCTGATTAAATGGAATTAATTGATCCCAACAGTTAATTTTAGTAATGACTCGGAGACAGGAATACATTACCTGACAGCAATTAACTTGAGTTGCCCTGAAGCGAATGCCAAAGGCCACTCTAACAGCGGATAATCTGCACCACAATGCACGACTGTACACAGGATGATCGCTGAATGCCATTTTTAACTTCTGCTGAAGTCTAGACAGTTTTTAATCCCTGTAAAATACAGGTTTAACACTACCACCTACCGCCAGGCAGCTGCCGTTCTGATTTTAATCTGTATTAAATCCAGCGCTGTGTTTCGTTTGCAGAGCTTTTTCAGGGAGCTGGGCAGGAATAGCAGGTTAGGCTCAAGGACACGCTGAAACGCACTGATAAAAGCTGTTTGTCTTGCAATCACAAACCACGACAGCATAGAGGAGAGGAGCGTTGCCTCCAGCAGGTATCAGATCCAGCGTGCTGCTGCGGATAAAGGTTTGTTACCTGGTTCACGGAGCATTCGGACCACTAACAGCACCAGGATGGCGATCTCAGCCAGCCCCTCTGAACTTGAAAACACCTGAAAGCCCTGAAAATAGATCAGTCAAATGATGCTTAGGAAGGATGATTTGAATGAAAAATTTCCCCAGCTCCTAGCTTTAGCAGCTCAAATTTCTTTATATATGGAAAATGGGCAGTGCTATTGCACTTTCTAACAGCCTGTTATTTAAACTTATAATATTTATAATCTAAAAATTATAAATTATTTAAACTCAATTGACCATATTATTCTTATGGGCACCCTACTACATTTTTTTGACGAAGTTTATCTTCTGAAACTACCTGAGGACCACTTCCCTTCTTTTTAGGGCAACCCGGAATTTAGCTTTTTTAAAACCGATTTTGACGGACGAAAAGCCCCAGACTTTGTACCAGAAGAACCGGCACTACAACGGGCTCAGGCGAAGGGAGCTGGATTTTTGTGTTTAACGAGCGCTCCCCTTACAAACACAGCCCTTTGCCCGCAGAGCAGCCGCGACTGCCGCTGGGTGGCAGCGACAGGTCACAGCGAGAGGTGCAGGGACAGTAGGGAAGCTTAACCAGGCGCTGTCACACTTTTTTTTTATTATTTTATTGACCAAACGTGTGACCGTTGTGCTTCACAAACACCCCACAAACCCCTCGGGACGCCCTGAACCCCCTCAGAGCGCCCATAATGGCGGCTCCCCCCTCACCGCCCGCCAGCCAATCGGCGGCCTGCCGTGACCCCACGTGACCCCCCCTAGCAACGGCTCCACTTCTTCCGCCTCGGCAGCGATATCGTCACGTGACCGGCGCGGAAGCGGAACCCGGAAGTGGCGGCGGGGCCGCTGCTCGGCGGCGGCGGCGGCGGCGGCGGCGGCGGAGGAGGAGGAGGAGGAGGAGGAGGAGGAGGAGGAAGGGGGGGGAGGAAGGCTCCGCTCCCGCCACCCCCACCGGGCCGGTGAGGGCCCCGTTAAGGGCTGGGGGCCTCGGGGGGTCCCTTTTTCCCCGGGTCCGGTAAGGGGGAGCGGGGCTGGGGGCTCCCCGGGAGGGCGGCGGGGGGCGGGGGTCGGGATAGGCCCGGGGGCGGCCTCGCCTCACGGAGCCGCTGTGGGGTTGGGGCCCGCCGGGGCGCTTGGTTCGGCCGGGGTTGCAGGGGGCTGGTCGGTGGGGGGGTGGGTTACATTTTGGGGTGAGTTTGTGCTTTTTTTGGAGATTATTTTTGGGTTGAAATATCTTTTTCTGCTGTGTTTCCCCTCTCTTGTCCGTGGTTCAGCTCCTCTCTAGCTGGAGGAGCCCCCGGGCCGTGCACAAACCCGCTGCTGCCATTCTGTGTCAGGGAAATAAAATATTTGGGTCGCAGGTCGCTGCCTGCAGCAAATCCTCCAGGAGCTCCTGGAGCCAAATGAAACCCTTTGTTTGCTCTCCCCTCCGAGGGGCAGAGCTCAGCAGCTGCTGATGCACCTGTGTGAGAAAGGAGCTGCCAGCAGACACTCGCTGTGATCTGTTGTGTGTTTGTGGGACAAAAGGTGTTTTTTTTGCCTCCGCTGTAGTTTGATGTGCTGCCAGGCTGTGACAAGTAGCAGAGTAGTTGATGGCAGCGCTGAAATGAGGCCACATAAAAGTGAAACGAGGGCTGTGCAGCTGAATTTCCAACCTCCAACACCCCGGTTAGGCACGAGGTGCGTCACCCAGCCATATGTGGGATGTGTGCACCGTCGTGCATCTTAGGAGGTGCTTTTTCTTTTAAAGCTCAGGTTTCATCTGCTTGGGTGATAGCAAATGAAGGCTGAAAGATGAAGAAGTTGAGAATAACTGGTAATGCAGCCCCAAAAGTTAATTAAACCTATGTTAGTGCAGCTGTAACCCTAAAGTTAGCTAACCCTATATGCTGGCAGCTTTTCTGCAAGATGAGGTGCATTTGAGTGACTCTCAGAACATCGAGCTCCTTTTTTTTTGTCAAGACCTAAGAAACGAAACCTATTGATTTACGTTTGGCAACCCTAAAGTAAGGAGATCGAAAGCTGCTTTGGTTTGTTGTGCTCAGCAGGTACGAGCTCAGGACAGAAACCTCCTGGGGCAAGTGGCTTTCAGGGCAGGGCTGTGAGGCCAGCAAGCTTTGGAGCTGTTTGATAGCATCTATTGTGTAAATGGAAGCTAATGGTCTCGTGCTGCTTTAAAAAGTTGAATCTAGAAGTCATTAAAGTTGTTTGCTACAATTTAATGGAGTATTAATGAGAAAATTTCACTACTTGTGTACAACACACTTCTGTGTTCTGGCTCAAGTAAGTATTTCAGAGTAAATGAATGGATTTCTGTGTGCAGCTGATTCTGAGATCAGTTAGTCCTGTATTAATTGGTGTGCCCCAAGGGCATCGTTGTTCCTAACTCCTGACAAGAGCCGGCTTCTACTTGGGTAGGTTTAAAACCTCGGGACTTGCATAAAGCCTCGGTCAGCTGCTGTTCCCAACGCGCCTCGGGGCTCCGCGGGGTCACTTGTCCACAGGCTGAGAGCGCAGCCTCAATGCTCAGGCAGTAGCTCCATGAAATAATTCAAGTCTAAACTGCTGACTGAATTCCATCAGACGTAAATTTGGATGCTTTATTAAGTTAAGCTCAAAGCACAGATAGGCTCTAGCTTTTCGAGCTGCCCGCAGCCTGCAGCAGAACTGCCTTTCTCTACAAGCGCTGCCCGGGAGAGCTCTGTTACAGAAGCATCGTCATTTCCTAATTAGAGCAGTACGGGGCAGCCTCCTGGGAGCACAGTTACGTGGCTGGTGATGAAAACTGAGGATAAGTGAAGTTGCGGCGAGCCAGGGGAGTGTAAGGACTGATGAGAGCAGGCTCACCCTGCGAATGCTTTGTGTGTGCTTGCCACAGCCTTGCATGGTGCCGAAGGTAAAGCCCTGTTCTCCATTTTAAACGTTGTTTTTCTTTGTTTCAGGCTGACCTGCGCTGAGGCTTTTCTAATCATCATGGGAGAGATTAAAGTCTCTCCTGACTACAACTGGTTCAGAAGCACGGTTCCTCTCAAAAAGGTACGTTCAGCTCTGAGCAGCTCGTGTGCAGCTCCCTCCTCTTGCTCCAAGGGGGAGGACTGGGCAGTCGGACTCCACTTAACGCAGGACGTTTGTGCTGTGCTACTGACCCAGCTCCCCTAACTGTTGTCCCATGTGTCTCATGAGGAGCACACTGTTAGTTTTCACATGCTTCATGGGCTGGGGCAGCAGTGGCTGGTGTCCTGGTGCCAGCCGCGTTCCCAGAGCTGCTGCGTGAGCTGTGCTGCACCAAGGCAGCACAACTGACCTGGCTCAACGCTGTTCTGCTGCCAGAGCCACCTCTGTGGATCCTACACCTGGGCTTCAGGCTGCAGCAGAGCTCCTGAAGGCAGCTTCTTGGCAGGCAGAGAAGGGAAGGATGTCTCAGCTGCAGTGGAAAAAGGCAAAGCTGCTGCTTCTTGTCCTTTGGATGGCTTCTGCTTAATCGCACCGTCTGACCGCTTTCCCCTCTCGCTCAGATTTCTCCACTTCCTCTCACAGGAGAGCGCTTGGGGCGTGCAGCTTCTCTCTTCTCGAGCTTCTCTCTGTGTGCAAAGGGCACGGGGCCCTGCGCTGCTGCGTGGCTCCTGGCCTGCTTTCTGCCATCCCTTTGTAGATAAGGCTCACCGAGGCTGTGGTTATACAGTAACTGGCAGCAGCAGCCCGGGCTCAGCTGACTGCCAGCTGCTTCACTTCCCTCATCTGGATGGTTTGAGCTGCAGGAGGGTGCTGGCAGCAGGGGTGAGAGCAGCACGAGCTCTTTCAACAGCGAGTCAGTTGTGGTTGGGCCACCCTAAAGGGATCGTGTCCCCAGGCCTAAGGAACAACGCTGATATGTGTCTGGCATTGTTTCTGATGGGCGATGTGTTCATTTCTCTAAGAAATTACCTTTCTGAAAGGGTTACGTTTTTTTTTCCAGGGTTTCTCATTTATTTTTGCCACCTAGCTGTCTTCTGTAAGTAAGAAAGATCTGCTTGCTCTCCCTAGGCTCTGGTTATCCATTTTCTTTCCATTCCTGGCCAGTGCTGGATCTGCCAGGCTTGTTTGTGCCACGCTGCTGCCCCCAGGCTGTGCCTCACCGTGGCAGCAAAGCCTGGAGGCAGCGCTTCAGCTCAGGGATGTGCAGGTGCTCTGCAGCCACGCAGTGAACGAGAGGAACCGGAGGATGTGGTTGCAAAGGGTACACGCTGCTGCTGCTGCCTTCAGCTGCTGCTGACTGCTCAGGATCTCAAAAATGAGAACGTGTGTAAGCCAAAGCTGCTGTTGGCAGGGCTTGTTTGACCTTCAGACTGGGGGATTCCTTTCCCTCTGGGTGATTCAGCCTACTCAAAAGTAAAGTGAAGTTACGGTGATGAACGTGGAGTTTGGAGAAGGTAGAAGTAAACTAGTTCTGGTTTCAGGGTGGAGTGGGAAAGTACATTTGCTTGTGTTATCCTCCCAAAGGCTTAGGCAGAGCAGTTGCACTGCAGAGAATGACCAGCCATCGTTGAAGGAAGCAGGGCCAGAGCTGTTTGGTTGAAAACAGGATAGGATGTCCCTCCTGAAAGCAGCAGAAAATGCACAGCCCCACTGCCCTTCCTGCTCTTGTCAGATTTGGGAAGTGCAGCACAGAAAATAATGTTCCTAAGCCAAGTCTTCAGCTCTGCCCCGGAGATCCCTCTTGGGTTTGTGGCCACCAAAGGCAAACAAGTGCCCCAGGGTGAGTCCTCAGTTGTATGACACTTCAGCTCAGGTAAACATTCAACCTCAGGGTCATTCAGTAGTCTTTTTTGGAGGAAAACTGGAGTATTACTTCACATGAATGGTGTTTTTCCAAATGCAGAAGTGGTTCTTTATCACAGGGTGGTGAAGGGGACTTTTACACGGCGGTCGGCAGCCTCGGGTGAGACGTGATGGGGAGGCTGAGATTTCCCCACAAGGGGGTGGGACTGGGGGTTTCTCCATGGAGGCCCAGAGCTGCCACCAGGAGCTGCAGCTGTGTAAATGCTTGTGGCTGATGTGCTGAGCCTGAAATGGAGAAGGAGGGGAGCACAAATTCAGGTTGAATCAGGCTGGGTGCTGTACCACTATATAGGGGTATCCCCAAAATCCACCACTTGCTGTCTTATCTAAGCCCTACCTAAAAGTCCTCAGCAGAGGACACCCTGGTCCTGCTAACCTCAAGGGAAGTTCTGCCCCTCGTTTAAGATAAATTCAGGTTTTACCCTGTTTGTAAGCTGTAGGTGATCTCAATCGATAGACCCAAACAAGGAAATTAAACCAAAAAACTGGGCCCTACCAGCTCAGCGTTTACCCGTGCTGCTGTCTGTGTGTGCAGCACTGAGCACTGCTTTTGTGCTGCAGTTAAACTACCCGGTACGTGGCTGGAAATCAAATAGAACAGTTTTTAAACGTCCTGGTTTATTATCTGGGCTCGAGGAAAGAAACGTTGCCTCCCAGCCTCAGTTCCCGTGATGTGAACCAGCTCAGTGATTTCAAGGGCTGTGCAAAGCGAGGTGTTGCTTCACCTTTGGAAATAAACAGCAGCCTTGCGTGTTGGCAGAGTTACTGGAGAATAACAGCTGAGACTGCGAGTTCTGTGCAAAGGGTTGGTTTGGGGAGGCTTTGGGAAGGCTTTTGTGCGAGTTTTTAAAACTATTTCAGTGCTGAGGGAAGCCCTGGTATGCAGTCTTTATTTTTTTGTGTGTGAAAGCCACAAAACAACAGCATCATGTGATTTCTTGCATGTTCCCAGAGCCTGAAATACCGGCTTTATTGCAAGCAGCTTTGTTAATCAAGCAAATGTGATTTGTGAGACTGGTCTCTGACTCCCTGAGCAGCTTAACCGCTGCGGTGGGAAAGCGAACTGGGCTCCTACGTCGCTGCTCAGAAAGTTGCAAGCTGGTGACGCAGAGGAGATGAACTCCTGCTTCCCCCAGAGGTTCGAGCTCGTCGATCTGGTGCTTTTGTGCTTTCACAGGGCTGAGGAAGGTTGAATGAGAACCAGCACAGCAAATATACAGAACGGCTCGTTGGTAAACAGGCTGGGTAGAAATGAGGCCGGCCCCAGCACTGCTAGAAAAGGAGACCTTGACCCAGTTCCTGTACTTCTGTAGATGATAATTGTGCTAGGACTTGTTGCTCCTGGCGTGTGGATAATCTGCTGCAGCCAGCTGCGTGTCCTGGGGGCTCCAGACACCCCGAGGTGCTCCAGTTTCTTCCCAGGTCAGCTCTGCTGTGCTGCTTTGGAGTTGTGTGGCCATCTCTGGCAGTGGGATGTAACTGTTCCAGAGCAGTAATCTGCAGGGCTAGCTGCTTAATTCAGTAAATTGCACGTATCCAGACCTGCAATTCTTTTGCCCAGTGTCTGCAGGTGTCAGTGGTCAAAAAGCTGCCCCTGCAGCAGCGCTCCCAGCCTGTGGCTGTTGTGCTTGGGCCTGAGAAACGACATCCCGGCTCTCTGTGCTGGGCTGTGGCACGGTCGCTCCCCTGCCAAGCACATTTTTCTGCCTGCAGAGTGATGTATGAACTCAAGCCTTTGGGGCACGGCCTCGCTGTTCCCATGGTTTATCTGTGTGTGTTTCCAGACCAGGCTGTACCTTTCCAAACCATTTCAAAGTGCAGAAAACCGCTCTGCCTCAGAAAGGAAGAGATTTATTTTTTTTTCCAGTCGAAATCCTGACCTGCAGTCAATCACTGTCAGCCCCACACAGCTCACTCCTGCCAGCACGTGTGTTATATTCCAGCTGCCTGCAGAAGGGTGCATCCCAGGAGATGCCACGGCCCGGCACAGCGTGGTGTTAGCTGCTCAGCTTAGGTCCAGGCACACAAAGTGTTTGGTCTGACAGTGCTTGGTCACAGTCCTGCTTCCAACTGCATCCACGCAAACATTGTAAGTGTTGTTTGTAAGCAGCCTTAGAGAATAAAGCTATTCTGATGAGGAATAAAAGAGTCTTGTTCCAAAGAGTCTTCAGTATTACAATATTTACTGGGTGACAGATTTTTGTAGAAGCAGTTCTGGAAGTTGGTTGAAGAAACTCAGCCTTGTGTTTTTCCTCTCTTCCTCCAGATAATAGTCGACGACGATGACAGCAAAGTCTGGTCACTGTACGATGCGGGACCCAGGAGCATTCGGTGCCCTCTCATCTTTCTTCCTCCCGTGAGCGGAACTGCAGATGTTTTTTTCCAGCAGATTTTGGCACTGACTGGCTGGGGTTACAGAGTTATCGCTGTGAGTATTCGCAGTCCTTTGTCAAAAGTCAGCATAGTTTTGTGTTGATATAATTGGAGGTTGGATAATGAATATTAGTTTAGTTTTGACAGGAGATTCCCCCCAAAATGTGATGCTAGCTTGTAGTCCGGAATATGTAGCGCGCAGATCGAGGCTAAAATCTGCTGTATGTTCACACAGCCATTTATCCAAAGCCTTGTGCATACACACGACTAAATTCTCAGTCTGATCTTTACCTTGTGTGCCATGGACAAGAGTCATCTTTGCCTCCAGCTGGATCTTTGTTAGCCATGAGACAAGTGTGTGGGTTAGTTCAGGGCTTCTGTGTTTGCCTTAGGGATGATTAATAACCTGCTTCTCGGCCTGAATAGCTGCAAATGCAAAATCACTCCTTAAAATCCCAACAGCCCACTCTTTTGTGGCTTCTCTTCAGCTCCAAAGCTGAACTGAAACAATGGGTTTGTACAATAATTTTTCTGCTGAGTGATATTCTGAGTGCTGCAGTATCTCCTGCAGCAATTAGCAAAGTCTGTATCTGCCAACTTTCCATGCTACAAAATCACTGAAAAATCATTCTGGTATCTTTTCCCTTTTCCCCTTGATTACAGAACGAAGCAAAGCTGCACTTTCCTCTCCGAACTTGTTCCGCCAAACTTTCTATTGTGTATTTTTGTCCCAGTGAGGGGTAGTTCTTCCTTAGGGACCTTGCTGAGGAGCTTGAACCTCATGGCACGAGACAGGTTGCTGTCTTCAAACCTTTATTGTGAGAACTGGTGCAAGTTTCAAGCAGACAGCTGATGGATACTGACCAGAGACGGGCTTGCTCTAACTTTGTGGTGTTTCAGTTGCAGTATCCAGTGTACTGGGATCACCTTGAGTTCTGTGATGGATTCAGAAAACTGTTAGACCACCTTCAGCTGGATAAAGTGAGTGCCTGGAGACGGGGAAATGGATGTGTAGTTGCAATAAAAACCTAACTTTCAAAAGTCTAATTTAAGAGCAAATGTATAGTAATGATGCAAAACCAGCCTATAAATAGGCTGTGGGGCAAGTTTACTTTTGAAACTAGTTTATTTTTGAAGGTCAACACCCTTGAAAATTCTGTCTAAATTCACTTCTGTTGTAGGCCTATTAAATTGTACTGGTTAACTTCAGTTTTTCATGAGACCCTGTTAAAGTTATCCTTCATAACTCATGTTGTACAGCATGCCCCAATAAAACACCTTGGATTGGAAGAGCTACTGAAGACGAAGTGAAATGTTCGCTTTTTACTTAACTGTGATAAGCACACAGAAATTTGAGCTGTGATCTGGAAACACTTCCTTTTTTCAGTGTTTATCATATCCTATAAATTACAGAACCTGTATAAAAGAGGTTTTTTTTTCCTTTAAATTAGTTGTGAGGAAAAATAAAACTTGATGACTTATTTTTCATAACAAAATAACACACTTAAGGGTCATTTTTCACAAATGTAACATCTGTTTTTGTGTTTTTTTTTTCTAATTGAATTAGGTTCACCTTTTTGGAGCTTCTCTGGGAGGCTTTTTGGCTCAAAAATTTGCTGAGTACACACACAAATCCCCCAGAGTTCACTCTCTGATCCTGTGTAATTCCTTTAGTGACACTTCCATCTTCAACCAGACGTGGACAGCAAACAGGTAAGGAAGACTGAGACAATGAGATGGGTAGCATTAATGTTTTTTTTGTGATGAAATGTCACGCTGACCTGGTTGGACATGTTTCTGACCTGTTTCCAGCATGTGTGACTTGTGGCAAGAGAAGTGAGGGGTGGAATAGTGTGACTTTTAAAGTCACATCACGAAGGAAATAGAAATCTTCACAATTGGGAGTGTGGAATTTGGCAGGCTAGTCTTGTATTTATCTTTCCTGTGATCATCTGAGAACATGTGGTCAGATTTAAAAAAAAAAAAAAAAAAAAAAAAAAACTACCTGATCTCTAGCAAAACCCTTCAGAGTGAAGGAAGTGTTATTCACCATGTTTAAAATACACACAAGATTATCAGCTTTCCAGAGCATTTCAAGCACCTAGCTGTAAGGTTTTCCATCTCTGTGCTCTCAAAGCTTCTTTACAATTTCATTTGAAATTCAAGCACAAAGTCTGTGAAAGAAAAGGGAGCGCTTACAACAAAGCATCTTAATTCTGGAGTCTTGGGTGCTTGAAGATTGCATCTTTTTTCTGTTTTAGCTTTTGGCTGATGCCTGCTTTTATGCTGAAAAAAATTGTCCTTGGGAATTTTGCCTCTGGTCCCGTAGATCCTGAAATGGCTGATGGCATTGATTTCATGGTGGACAGGGTAGGTGTCTGTGTACTTCAGTGGCTGTGATGTCGATCTCTGAAAGATTCACTTAGCACACAGTGGAGGTTGTACAGATTTCTGCTGCTTCCTTCACTTACCCAGAAGTGAACAGTAAGGGATGGATCCTTAGCAGGCGTTGGCTGTCACAGCCTTACAATTTAACTGGCAGTGTGACTGTCTCCCTTACTGTCCTGTTTGTATAGATTGGAACAGAGGAGTTTAAGAAACAGATGGAAAAGGGGAAATGTGCTGGGATATATCTGTAGGCTATGCTGTGGAGGCAGGAGCAACTAACTAAACATGTTTTAAGCATTTGTCTCGTGAAGGAAGATATTAAATTGTAACTATAACTTTCACCTGAAGAGCAGTGGTGTTTCCCTTAGAACTAAGGAGCTGACTTCTCTTTGGCTGTGTTATTACTGTTGCATTAACTGCCTGCACTGAAGTATGTTGTTAACCAATATTTATCTCTACTGAAAGCTGGAGAGTCTGGGCCAGAGTGAGCTCGCTTCAAGACTTACCCTCAACTGCCAGAATTCCTATGTAGAACCTCATAAAATTCGAGACGTCCCTGTAACTATTATGGATGTAAGTTTATCTCAGTTTAATCTTTTCTTTATCACTGTTTCCTCCTCTTGGAAGGTGGGGTGTGGTTATTGTGTTAGGAACTTAATAAATATTTGCAGCATTTACTTACTTAAATAAACCTAGATTCAGAATTAACTGCTGTGACTCGTTCCATAGGTATTTGACCAGAGCGCACTTTCGACTGAAGCAAAAGAAGAAATGTATAAGCTTTATCCTAATGCCAGAAGAGCTCATCTCAAAACAGGAGGCAATTTCCCGTATCTCTGCAGGAGTGCTGAGGTCAACCTATATATTCAAGTAAGTGCCTGCATTCAAACCCAATTTACCAGCATGTATAGCTGGAACAGCAGTAGGAAACTTTTCTGTGCTCACTTTTATTTCTTAACCTGCCTGAGCTCTGTTCACTCTGTCTCCCAGATTGCTGATGCTGAGCAGCCACATCAATCAAGGGTTGGCTTTGGGGGCTTGGCTGCTGCTTATTTCCTCTATCCTTTGTCTGAACTCTTATACTCCAATCCCTGATTACATTCTCATAGAAAAGTTACTCAGCAGTACTGTTTTTCTTACCAGTTATGCCTCTACACCATTTTCAGCGTTAATTTCTGTGTCTTACAGATCCACTTACTGCAGTTCCGTGGTACCCGGTATGCAGCCATCGACCCCTCAATGGTCAGCGCAGAAGAACTGGAAGTCCAAAAAATCAGTCTTCATAACAGCAGCGAGCAAGAAGAAGAGTAGGTTTCTGACTGCCAGTGAAAATGAGGAATCAGGTTTGGTGGTCTTCCTGTGTACAATCATCTGTTCCCACTCTGCCTTTTTTCTTGTGTTGGCCGATTATCACTGTGCGATTCCAACAGGATCAATAGTCAGTGAGCTACCCGTGGACAATAAACCTTCAACAATGTAATGGAACATCTGCTTAATTTTAAGTCTTTGAATTCAAGGAAGTATCTCTGAAGGCTGCAGTTTTAAAAACAAAGACATTTTTGCTACCAAAGTCTTCACTATCATGTTCTTGAACAGAACAGTATTTCTTTTTATATTTTCACTCAGTTGTATATATTGCCACATGCAGGTTGTGTACTTATAAGCTGACGTATATTTTTGTTGAGTATTTGGTTTAAAAGATGTTAAAGTGCCAATGTTGCCATCACTTATTTGCTTTATATGTTGTGTTGCAAGTTAGTTTATTTCTATTTGAAATAAATTTTTAACTTTCTTGCTAGCTGTTTAAAAATGGTTTTCAATAAAACTTCAAGTTCAGCACGTGCCTCTTCTTTTGACTACAAGAGAACAGTAGTGTAGCTTACTACAGTCCTGGTTTGCCTCCACAGATACTTTAAAAAAAAAAAAAAAAACACTTAAAAGGTACCTTCTGTTTGAATTTGCCTCTTGTATCGAACAGTTATAGCTGTAAGGTTGCACTGGGTTAGCTTTGAGTAAGAATTAGTCAATGTTTTTAATAAAGACTAAGACACAATGTGCAAATTTAACCTTAGAATTTTGATTTATTGAAATACAGATATTATTTTTCCCTTGAAACACTAAAACTACAAAAACTTAAAAGACAAATTGGTGTTTATGAAAATTGTATGTCCTTATCATAGGCTGTGTAAAATAACCACTGGTAACCTCTGAGTTGAAACAGTAAAATCCACACAGCAGTGCTGTGGACAAGAATATCAGCCTTCAGGTAGCCTTAAGTTCACTCTTACTCTTAGATGAGTGGAGCTATCTATGTTCTAAGGTAAAGGAGATTTTCAAGTGGCAACCTAGGGATTAAAGAAATTAC
Source organism: Anas platyrhynchos (assembly GCF_047663525.1). NCBI lineage: Eukaryota > Metazoa > Chordata > Aves > Anseriformes > Anatidae > Anas > Anas platyrhynchos. The sequence continues at coordinate 22,174,441 of NC_092597.1, read as the reverse complement.
TCACTTGATTTATAAATATTACAGTGATATACATTTTTTCTTTAAAGATCACAGTCCTTAAGGATCAAGTAGTTGCCTTGACTTGGCTGAACAAACTCCCAAGTTAGGAGGAAAGTTAAAAACAAATCTAAGATACGCATGGTAGACAAAAAAAAAAAGAGGCAAAAAAGGTATGTAAAGAACATTCCTGTAAACAAAAGCTTATAAAATTGACAGTTAAAAATTCATATACAAAAATACACTGCAAACAAGTTACAATAAAATCTTGTAGTATATCCTGGTACTCGGTCACATTATGGCAAGTGAGACTTAGTTCTTATTACAGTATTGAGAACATAGAGAAGAGCCAATAAAATCTCACTTCTCTTTAAAGAGGCATTTTAGACTGCTACTGTTTGCTGATATCCTTGTAGTTTCAGACCAGGAAGGAAGCAGCAATGACACCAGCTTTTTATGATGAGAAGCCCTTAAGTTACAGCTGCCTTCTGGTAAGTGACAGAGCAAGTGTTTCTCTTGTAGCTCTTAAGACAACTGATGACACATCAGTGAAGGAACCACTACTACCCTTCAGTTTTACATGGCTGTGCACTTCCGTGGAGAAGCAGAGTCTGCATTTGCTTTTTTCCGAATGCTTTCTGTAAAAGAGGAGAGAATGTTCTCAGTTCTAAGGGGTGGGAATATCTTACACATCTTGTTTTATATCTTGTTATATCTTATAACACCATTCAGTGGTGCTGTAGGTTTACTAAAGGATAACTCTTTGATCTGTTTTTACTGGTTATTGTCCTCTGTTAAATATCCTGCTGCAGAGAAGGCTTAAAGCTGTGGAAGGATGTGTTAATTTACCAAAAAAAGGGAAGAGAAATGATGTATAGAGTGGTAGTAAGGGGGTGGGACAGGGTGGAGTACCTTTGAGCTCATGTGAATTGGTTTCTTTCAAGTTTTTTTCTGTATGTTGTAAAACAACAGAATTCAGCTAGTGCTTAGTGTGTGCTATTCAAAGGAAGCCAAAAGCATTACCAGCCAAATCCCTTCTTCCAATGCCCACAAGACCTTCATACAATCCCTTGATTGGATTTTCTCCTGCTGTGATCACACCATGAAGCCAGATAAGCAACATCCTGTGGCCATGCTCTCTGTAGCTTTTAGTACCTGGCAAAATGAAGCCACAAATCAAATCCTGCACATCGCAGCCCATAGCTCTAGAGATGCTGAGTTGCTGAGTTTGGGTACCCCTATGCTTTGGATTTTACCATGAAGCTCTGAAGTACATTCTGGCTTAATTCCTGGTTGTGGTCTGATTGGTAGATTAATATTCCACTTGATGGAACGGGCAATGGATGAACTTGGGCTTGTCAGACAACCTTTTATGTCAATACAGAATTTCCACCTTCAGAGCATGGTTCCTCGCTCGCATTGTGCAAACTACAGGATCCCCTGTGGTGACCGACAGATCACCAGCGGTGATCTGCTTCCAAAACTCTGAACGTGCTAAGGTATCCATGAAGTTCTAAAGAGGATTATGCGTGAAGTATGAAAAATACCTGTGTAATGTCTTATACCTGTCCATTGTTGTTCAATGGCTCTAATGTGTGCATCAGTGAATTTCCAGAAATGTGCCAGCTTCTTCCATTCACCAGGTTTGAGGTATTTAGTAGCTAATCTCCACATTACTGAGCGAATGTGCTGCGTTTCCACCCTGTGGTCTTGCTTAAAGGTCAAGTGCTTTGCCACCCAGGAGTCAGAGTCACTGTTCAGGTTGTCCTGCAAAGCCAGAACAGGAGTTTCAGTGTGAGATGCTGCAGAATTCTTATCACGGTCTTTTGTGTGAGATTCAACTTGAAGTGTCCTGCTGCTTTTAGGCTGTAATCGAGTTTTCCTGCTGGCAGTGAGGAGATTAACATGAGAACAAGATGCAGTTTATCTGCTCTAGGTCTGCCTTGTTTCCTTGGCTGCTGATCTCAGTGCAGCTGGGACAGCAATGCTCTGTTGTGTCAGTGTTACTGATTATCAGCCCATCATCGTGCTTCCTGGACTGAGACCTGCACGTGCCCTGCTGGTGTTAATGAGACCTCCTCTGTCCTCTGTACCTGTCGTTCTGCTATCTCCCACATCCTCAGCTCTGCAGGTCGCTGTGAGTTCATTCTGGTGTGAAACATTTCTTCTATTGTCTTTTTCACTCTAACCATGTGTGTTAACAAATCTGTTAATAGCAGCTTTGCTGTGGAAGCCCATTCGAATCACAATTTGCGTTTCTACAGTGCCTTTTATCAGGGACTTGTATGCAGAATCATTTAATTAACCTTCACACACCTCCTTCACATGCCAGACTGCAAAGAGGCTAAATGACTCTGCCTAGGGCTGTCTGGGAAGCCCGTGCAAGGCCCTGATACAGGCCCAGCCTCAGAAGTAATGCTGTGTGCCACCTTCCTTTCCTTCCCCTCTAGACTACTGTCTTTCCTGGTATTGGGGGATGCACAAAGTCCTATAAACACAAGGAATGAGGTGTTTGGCTGTGCTTGTGTTGTGCCCTCTGCTCAGATCGTGTTGGACACAGGCTTGGGGTAGGTAGGGTTTCAGTTCAGGGGTTAAGGCAGATGAGCAGCTGCACCCTATGTGCTGGAGACACTGCTGTGCCACTCAGGGAAACACAAGAGGAACAGCCCCAGCTGGGGGGAAGTTTGAGAAGGAAGTTGGTTGTATGACTCCAACAAGAAATGATCACTCGGCTCATGGGAGATTAGAGGTGAGCTGCCTCCTCTCTGCTGCTGAAACCTCCAAGGTCACAGTTGGTGACCTCAGCCCAAGCATTTCCATGCTCAGAGCTTAATTTTCTCCTTCTGGGAAAAAGAAATAATGATACCACACCCTCTTCTACAGGGCTTTTGGAACAACTGCCAAAGAATCTTTGAAAATCCCTGTTCCCTTCAGCACAGCCTGAGGCTTTTAACAACAGAGGCTTTTTTTTCTAAAAAATAAGGAGTGTCTTAAGTAGCTGCAGTTGACATGGTGAGGGCTTTTGTTTATCTAAAATGAAAGTTGAGGTCAGGATGTCATTTTGCAGTTGGTAATGTGGAATCTCAGGGGAGAGGATAAGCTACATCTACCCTGTAAAACACAGGAGATGGCGATATACGCTGCTCACCTTTTCCCACTTGTAAAACCGATCGGCTTTGATAATCATGTCTGCCACGTTGATGTGATTGCCTCGGGCAGCGACATCCAAAGATGTTTTTCCTTGCTGCAATTAGAAGGGGAAAAATGAGCTGGAAAAGACCTTGCATGCTCAGGAGGCTCAATCTTCATGCCCACCTGGCAGTCTAACAGCAGGCAGCACAGCCCATTGAGCGTTGTACCTAGCTGTACCTCTATTTTCTACCTGCAAACATTGTCTCAGATGTGCATTAACTTCAAGCTACTGTGTGCAGGACACAGAGAGTCATTTTCCAGGCTCTGCAGCATCTCCTCTGCTGCCATGGGGGGGCTGTCAGATGGGCAGCAGTGGCTGCCACATCCTGTGACCCCCAGGGGGATTGCAGTGTGCTTTCAGGCACCCAGGAACGTGGAATCTTCAAAGGACCAGCTCAGTGCTGCAATCCTAGGCCTTTTATAGCCTTCTGCACAGCAGGTTTGCTGACACATGAAGCTGAAGTGATTTATGCAGCCTCATTAACTTTATAGGATCCACATATGCATGATTAGAAATGGTCTCCTAGGAGAAGCTGATAGGACCATGAAAATGTAACTGCACTCCTTACGTGAACACAATTTTGGATGAACTGATGGATATATATTAATATTTGAGTCTGCATGTGCTTTAACCCAGGTGCAAATGGCAGACACTACGTTAATCTCTGCTCAAGCCACTTCGATATTTTCCAGGCATCTACGGGGCTTTCAGGCTGCACACAACATGCATGATTCCTCTAGAGTTCCTTTTTCTCATTTCAGGGACAGAAATCCTGGACCCTGGTGCCAGATTTATACTATCCAGATACTTTTTACCTATTAAAACATGCTCCGTGATCCCTGTGGTATATTATTTGTCATTACTCTATAATATCTTTGTTATTATTGTATGCAATAGCAAAAGCAGAAGTAGCAGGAACTGGAGCAACTTTGGGAAAAAAGTTTGCTCATTGCATGAACTGTTTTCTGTCTTCCTAAGAACCAGCCACCTCCTTACTGGAAAACACATCAAAATAACCTACTCTGTGCTGTTTCAAGACCTGGAAATTCCCAGATTTTAATATTATCAGTAGCCTTTCTTGAAAATTAGGAAAAACAACAGTAAAGACCGTCTCTATTTTCCCTCCGTACCCCTGTGGAATCTGTTCAACCCACAGAGACAATTACCTTGTCTGTCAGCTTCAGATTGACTCCTGCAATGAGAATCATCTCGGCAATGTCCTGCCTGCCGTGCTCTGCAGCGATGTGGAGCGAGGTCTGCTGCCTCTGCAGAAGGAGGGTGAAAGGATTAAACTTCAGAGGGGACAAGTGTGAGGCTGGAAAATAGGGCAGAACAATACCAGAAGGAAGCTTTGGAAGAACACAGTCAGCTCTGCCCTCATTCCCCTCCCTCCCTTTTTCAGCTGAAGGCCAAGCAAACTCCAACGTTGAACTGGAGCTGGGTTCCTCGGGCTGAGCAGAACTGGTTTGTCCCTGTACTAGCACCAGCACTGAGTGGTTTCTGATAACACTTCAGTCTGAAGAAGGAAGCTCTTCAGTGCCATAAAGATCCCTGGGGTCACTTATAGGAATAAAACATTTTTTGTTATTTAAACGTTTTCTGTAGGCAGATAGCTTGGCCAAGGCAAGAAAGGGTCTGTGCCAATTCTTTGTTCTGGGGACACAGGGCCTGTTTAATTTGGATGCATTGTAATCTGTACGCATTTAGGGATTATTCAGTGAAAAAAAATTAAAATCAAACACAATATGTGGCAATTTTATGGTGGCATGAAGAGAGAACATCACCACAAAAAAAGAAGAAAATTAACCAAAACGTTACAAATAAGCTACAAATTTGTTAACAAAGCCACTCATTCACAGAATTAAAATCTGGCAAGACAACCAGCTACCTCCAGGGCTTGCTTCCCATTCTCTGTCTCCAAAACATTTTGCAGAATATCTTTTGGCCTGAATTTTTTCCCATCTGACTCCAGCAGGGAGGAGAGAGTCTGCTTATGCAATGTCTCTGTACACAGGTCCCAGGGACATGGCACAGCCCATGTGCTGAGAGCTATCAAGCGATGACCTCACTGCAACACTCAAAATCATTTCACAGGCTTCATGTTTCCTTAGTCGTGCTCCCAGCTTCTCCCCATTTTAAAGCACTCCTCTTTAATCCTGTCCCTAAGGTGATCAAATCCTCCACAAAATGGACTCACGTTTCAAAGACAAAAAAACAGGAGCTGCAGGCTTACATTATCTGGAATGTCAAGGTCACACTCCGCATCGATGAAGAGTTTCACCATTGCTGGGAAGTTCTGCAGCACTGCAATATGGGTCGCTGACGCGTTTTGCTGTGGAAAGAAGATGCTGTGCTTAGGAAGAGCTCACCAAAAAGACTGTGCTGTGCCTACAATGTCCACAGTAAGACAGCTGCAAACCTGGACTCGGGGAGAACTAGGGATATTTCCCCATAAGCACAGACCCCACAGCAGCACTGGTCCTTGCAGAGTTGTTTTGTGCTCTTGTAAAGCTCCACAAACCGGCTTTGCTTATTAGGAAGTGATGAGAGCAAGGAGTGGGACTTACTTACATGGTTAACAGCATCTATGTGGGCTCCTGCATCCAAAAGGGTCCTGGCGATCTCCACGTAACCATGCAGTGCTGCATAATGAAGGCAGTTCATTTTCTTCTGAGAGGCATATCAGAAGAGACAAATATTAGGGCTTCCTCTCAGAAGCTGTAGCTGTTACAGACTATGCAGAGATATCCCTGAGATATCCCCCCAGAGATATCCCTGCTTCCCTCCTGCACCAGCCCCATGCCCCAGAACTGGCAACTTCATCATCTCCACAGCCCCCTGGTCCCAGGGCAGCTTCACCCACCTCTTCATACAAAGCTGTGTGGTTTTTCCTCTGCACTTCCTGCTCTATTTTTTTTTTCTCTATTTCTTCCAGCTAGGAAATTTAGATTTTCCCAAATCTAAGACGTTTCTCCAAGTGCCCTGTCATGGTGGCATCGGGAGTGGAAAGGAATCTACAGAGTGGGACTAGCCTCTGGGACCTCAAGGCTCTTGCTGGAGACTTAAGTGACTAAAAGCTTGAAGCTAACCCTGCACAAGCTGCTGACTGCTCCCACACGGCTGCACAGGCACCACAGGTGCTGTGGCCACGCTAGAGAAAGCATTTGGGAAAGGAGTTACCTCCACAGAGCTCACCTGGGTTTGGGTATTGACATCGGCACCTACTTCCAAGAGCAGCTTCACGCAGTCACAGTGCCCACCCTCAGCAGCCAGGTGCAAAGCTGTGAGTCCTTCCTGGAACAAGGCAGGATGAGAGAGGCAAAGAAGGAGGCACGCAGCTCTTCTGTAGGCAAGGCCAAGATAAAGGAGATCCAGCAAGCCTCTACCCCATCTTCCAAATCCACGTTAAAATACCAACACTGAGGGCCAGAGATATCCAATTGATTTCACATGGGCACTGAAGACAAACTATTTCCCCAGAGTATCTCAGAGACAGACAAATGCAGAACTGGAAACCCCTAGCTCTCAACCACTGCTCCCCCCTTCTGAGGGAGCTCATTTCTTTACAAGAAAACAGAAACCAGCAGAATTCCTAAGTGAATTAATCTCATGTTAATTGCTGCTCTTATACACAGGGCAGCTATTCTGGGGTAACAAATACTACCAGTTACCAAAGTAGGTAGTTTCCATTTTCTTCCAGGTCTTAGTGACAATCAAATATATTTTGCAAGGACTGTACCCAAATAAGACTAAAAAAAAAATTGCTGATACACTTAATTGGGAGTGTGCTGTGGAATAAATACTTTACTAAGCCAATATTTGCTATCTAAGTCATTAACTGTGTTCTAGCCACAGATTTTTTTGAAGCGGATCTCTCAAAGAGAGATCTCAAACAGAAGGGCCATATGTTCAGTGGCTAAGTCAATACTATAAAGCACACTGAAGTTTAGTTTAAAACACATTCAATAACCATTTAAGCACTTGAATGTACAAGGGTCAGGGAGAAAAACTGAGATAATAGAGTGATAAGGTAGCTCTGCAGGTACAGTAAGAAGAAAATGAGACACTTTAGAATTGGATATTAGTTCAAGAAGGATGTTGCTTTTCACTGATACTCTGCAAGTTTAACCTCCATTTATAAACATACATTTTAGATAAAATCAGCTACCTTCTAAACCTCAATAGTAACCATTTAGCCTGACGACTATGGCAGGAGAGTATTTCTAGAGAGAGAAAGAGCAGTATTGATGTGCTTTTCAATTTGTTTAAATGTACTTACTAAGTTCTTCTCATCAAGGTCCACCCCGATATCTACAATCTTCTGCAGCACTGAGAGATGTCCGTTTTTAGCAGCTAAATGCAATGCTGTATTATTTTCCTGAAAGGAAACACCACTTCTTACATATATATATATGTATATACACACTTCATGCATAGATATGTATCACTGGACTGAGTGTTCATACAAGACACTTTTGCACAGAGGATACCCAGGGTGACTGAAGAGGAGGTTGTAACCAGTAGTAATAGTCTGAAACAGTCCTGTAATAGGAGCAGCAGGGAGGCAAGAAACCCGGCTACCTTAAACCACAGCATGGCCCACCTGGCTGGCCATTTATCTGCCTGAAAAGTCCTGGAGAGAAATCCTACACGGACTGAGGCGCAAATGGGTTGCAGGTGGATGAGGAAGAAAAGCCCTGACATACCACAACCAGGTACAATCACTGACAACCTGCACTGGCCTCATTTGGTATCCCATGCCTGACTCTCACATCCTCTGATCCTTGGACTTTATATTCCCTTGTTCTTATGCTCATACCTCGTCTTTAGCATTGTGAGAACAACCCTGGCGAATCAGGAACTCCACCACTTCCAGCTGCCCATACTCTGCAGCCAGGTGAAACGCTGTCTTGTCCATCTTTGAAAAGAAACAGAAAGAAATGCATTCCAAGCAAGTCTCAGAAAGCACAAGATCACATCATGTGCTGCCAGCAATACAATAATGCCTTTGGCAATAACCCTGTTGCTCAGCACAGTTCGTGTCCACAGAGGGGAAAAGTGCTACACTTCAAAATCAGTTAACTTTTATTCTGCAGTTAACTTTCATTCTGAGTTACTTTAAACAAACCTAACAAAATAAGCTGAACAGACTGGTGCTAACCCACTGGTGCTAACAACCCCAAGCACTCTAACAAAACATGGGAAAGGAGATCTTTTCAGTGTGAATTTCACATAAATAGAGGATGATTAAAAGTTTACTAATAGCAACCAGGGATAAAAAAAGGTAATTAATATCTGAGACTCGAGTTACCAACTGAGTCAAAACCACTTCTGTGGAAAGGCAGATCTTGTGTTGCTTCATTTAGCAACACAAGTGTGTTCCTACGTTGCCTTCAGGAACAGATCAGCCAATTCTGGAATATGCTGGGAGAGGGTTACCCTTGGTTATAAGAAAGGGCAACATTCCTGCTCAGCTCAGCAAAGCAAGATGAGATCTAGCGAAATAAACATGTGAAGAGCCTTCCCACCTTGTCTGTCTTATCCACATGCACGTCCTCCAGGTCCTCCATGATGAACTCCATCACCTGGATGTGTCCCCTCTGAGCCGCACAGTGCAGGAGGCCCCTGCCGTGCTGGAGAGGAGATAAAGGCCAGTTTGTTTAGCAAGTCAAAGGCTGCAGGACAGGCTCTTCTAACAACCTATTCTGGTTAGCAAAGTGATGGGATGTCTCCCTGCACCTCCAGGGCTAAACTAGTTCGTGCTGCAGACAGCACGTTATGACTCTTAAGTATTAATGCTCATTTCAACCAAGGTTTATTTTAAAATGCATGGACTTCTGATTTCCTAAACCCATTTAGTAGTTCTCTAACACCTTCCATGGCAGCACTGCCCAAATGTGAGCTGAGGAAGCCCTGTACATCCCTGTAGCTACAATTATCACAACTGTTTTAGGAATAAATCTAGGCCTGGAGGTGAAGATGACCTCACCCAAGGTCACCCTACGAGGCAGAAGTGCAGATGGCAGCCCCTGCAGCAGATGCTGTCACACACGATTACTTTAGCTAATAGGTAAACCTCTCTCTGGCTCTGCATGATGAACCCAGGTACGGCGATTCTCTCACCTTATTGACACAGTTAATCTTTGCCCCAGCATTGACGAGGATATGCAGGACGCGGAGGTGGCCGAACCATGCAGACAGGAGGAGGGCATTCATTCCAAACTGGGCAGAAGAGAAGAGAAATACTGGTAACTAAACTGCAAACCACCACCATCCTCACCCCGGAGGGAAGCTGCTCACGAAGCTTCCCAAATACCTTTATTTCTCTCTCTTTTTTTAGCCGCCAGTTTCTTCAATTACTATTATTCCTGCCACCGATGGTCTCAGCAGCAGAGCAGAGACCTGCCTCTTATCTTCCACTTCCTAGTCAATGGTTTCAGGCAAGAGAGATCTTGCAGGCTGTCATGGTCTTCCTACAACCCTCACCAACGTGACCAGAAGAAGCCAAGCATCCCTGTGCTATACATAAAGCCTCACATTCTCCCAGAATACTTCCTGGTCACTGTGCATGCAGGGAAAAGGCCAAAAGACAATGCACAGAGGCACCCTAAAACCCGGCTTGCTCCAAAAAGTCACTGCACCTTCTTTGCAGGGAGGTCACAGCTTCCCAAGTACTGCAATACCTTGTGCCACCCCCTCAGGACTAAGGTGCAGCCCCTAACCCAGCACCCAGCCCTCAGCACTCTCCCAACACACAACACATTTACAGAACAGACAAGGGAGATCTGCCTTCATACACTGTCTTCGTCATCCACCGGCACGTCGTGGTCCAGGAGCAGTCGCACAGCGTCCACGTTCCCTGCTCCCGCGGCCCAGTGCAGGGCAGTTCGGTCTGTCTGGAGGAGAAGGAAGGAGAGAGGCGAAGCTGATGTATGCACAATGCACGTGTATCCACCACCCTCCCTGCAAACCCAAATCTGCCATCCAGGGAGCCAGAATTCCCCGCACCATACTGGGTTTTCTTTGGCCATAGCCCTCTTTCTTCTTTCTCTGCTGTCAGGCAGTGACCTCTGCTAGTCACCTTCTGCTCAGAAATTGAAGTTAGGGACCACAGCGACAGCACAGGAGTGTGAAGTATCATTGCCCATGGATGGATGGATTGGTGCAAACCCATATTTCCAGGACCCTACTGATGAACACTGGGAAACCTGCACCAGGAGCTAATCAGTCCCACAGCCTCGGCATACAGAGACAGCCAAATCAAAGCCAGTCGCTGCAGCCACGTGTATCTGGCACACTGGTTCCACTGGGAACCATGAATTATTATCCTTCCTTGGTGCTTGCAACTTCCCAGTCTGGCCCAGATGCCAAAGCTCTGAGTTTCAGAGTGTTGTGAAACTGCCCAGTTGCCACAGGCCCTATTTGGCACTGGGAAGTGTATTTTAAAGCCTCGGCCGATTGAGCAGCTAATGAGGAGGGTAGTGTTTCGGAGCTGCAGTTCTCAAACACACCCTCAGCGCTTCCTGCAGCTTGGAGGTGGGAAAACCTAAGACTCACGTTATTTTTGGCTCTGATGTCGACCCCTCTCTTGATGAGCTCCTCCATCCTGGCCGTGTCATTGCGCTTTGCTGCATCATGGAACTCCTTCTCTGAATGAAGCACTGCAGCAGAGACAGAAGAGCTGGCATTAAAACAGAGCAGGCACGGAGCAGCATGCCCCAACAAACCTCCCCTTCAGCTCGCCAGCCCCAGTGGCTTCAGGGAAGGCAGACTGCAGAAATATTCTCCCAGGAAGAAACTCAGCCCTATTAATGCTAGCATGCCTGCTGGATTCGTCTTCTCCCACTGTCTCCCCTTCCCTGAGCACCCCTGTGCCACATCAGTGCTCCTCCTGTTCTATCAGATTCTCTTCTAATTCAGTGTCCCCTGTTTGCATGGATTTGTTCTAGCCCCAAAAGCTTTTGATGTGAGGTCTTTCTGCCCTCAAACCTTTTGATTTGAGGTCTGTTATCTGCCAAGGCCCAGAGCTGGTGTGAGGACTCCAGCAAAAGGCATAGACCCTTCTCTCCATCCCTCCATTTACACCCTGCTGCTCTACAAAGATGCCCTTACATGTGGTCCTGCTGCCTTGTGAGCCAAATCAGCCGAGCAGCACACAACCTCCAGTCTGGCTGTGATTAGTGTTGCATCTCTTAATAGACTGTGGCAGTTCTTGCACATAATTTACACAAATGGCAGTATTTGTCCTGCACAGCTAGGCACAATTTAAGGGTGTTTACTCTCCATGCTGGGCCTTGCCTCAGCAATCTTCTCCTTGATCGAACAAACCTTCCTGCCAAGAAATGAGGGCAACGCGATTCTGGGCCTGCTGCGGCCTGACAGGGAGGCTCTCAAGGTTTTTGGCAAGGCTGCTGCCAGTCTTTGTTGGACTCTGCCTCTGCCCTAATGCTTTTGGGGAATTCTTTAGAGAAGGGATTGAGTAGGACCCTCAGCCTGTCACATCCTGCTGGAGAGCTGGCACAGACACTCTGCTCCCTTCTATTCTTCTCCAGATCTCAGGCTGCAGTTTGAGTGTAGTGGGGAATCAAAGCAACCTTCATTTGTTTTCTCCCCGGTGAAGAATACATGCTTGCGTCAACCAAATCTGTTCGTGTTTTAAGCCAAACATAAGTCTATACATGACTCTTCAATCACACTCTTGCTGCTGCCACACACACCTCATCCTCACTTTCAAACCTTGTCTTTATAAGCACTTCTCGATTCCTTACAGGATTGCACAGGATTGTCAATGTCTGTGAGCACACCTGGCCTCTGTCCTTTGCTCTGTAACACAAAAGGTGTCCCTGCCTGTGAGAAGGTCCTCACAGGTGAACAGCTACGAGTACTGCACTGAATACCAAATCCAAATTCACACTGCAAACGCAGAGCATCAGCAAATTCATTCTGCTTACGCTCAGGCAAAACAAGCCTCAAGCAGCTCTGCTCTCCACAGGTTCCCACAGCCCGAGGATTGCAGGAGCAAGCAGGCTGCCTGCCCTCACCAAAAATCAACCCCCAGAAGACTCAGCAGAGGCAAAGAGCTGGCCTAGGCGGGGACGGTTTTGCTCAGATAGTTCATCTGTATGGATGAAGTCGGAGGATGCTGAAAGGCAAACGATGCCAGGCAGGTTCTCAGCTGCGTAAATCCAAGTAATTCCACTTGCTTCACTGCTGATCTAGATAAGGATAAGCCTCTGCCTTAGCATTATCTGATGCATAATCCACTTGTGAACATCTTCTGCTAATTCTATGGGGCTGCAAACCTACAGGCATAACACTTCATTAATACTGAGAAAATGTTATCAACTAGACACTAGCCACAAGCCATAAAAAGCCATCAAAACATTTTATTGTCCCTGTCCCATCACTTTCAGAGGATAAACAAGAGATTTTCTGTCTAAATAGCACTACCCCATATCTCTCTGGAGAGTGCAGAAAAAAAGGCAACCCTACTGTGGATTACTAGGGCAGCAGAGAAAGTTAATTTGAGAGAAAACCTGGAAATATGTGGAGTTTACACAAATTATTAATACCAATGTCTACACACGACTTCCATGTGCTTATCTCCATTCTGTAGAGTAAACTCTAGGTCTTGGTTAAGCAAATATCACATCTCTCCAGGTGGCAGAAACGCGTTCCTGTGTTTTATGAGCCCACAAAACCCCAGCAGCCCTGCCAGGAGAAGCCGAACCGTCACTTGACTTATTCTTTCATCCACCTGCCACGATGCAATAACAAACCTTTCATCGCTCAGGGTGTAGAAGCTGAAATTTGTTTGTTTTCAGCGACATATGGGAAACACCTCAACGGGCCGGGCTTCCTCCTTAGCGCCCACACTGTGGAAATGAGCCCTGTAAATGCAGGTGCGCTCCTCAACGTGCCACACACCCACCGATAAGAAACGTTTTGGTACGTATTTAGCAGCTCCTCTCACTCTTTCAAGCTTGGATTTTGGGGTATTTCATATCCCGTGGTAATGAATATGGATTCGTTTATCCCAAACAACGCCGAGCACAATTTAAATGCTTCCTGCTCGGTGCAATGCACCAGCTCGCAGGCACTGCATTACATAAGAGATTTTAAAAGGCAGCAAAGGGGAAGAAACGAATGCACAGAAACGTGCTAAAAGCACCTGCTGGGCTCCACCAGAGCCTGCGGGACACAAAGACACCCCAGGAACACCGGTGACTGGAGGCCGAGAGGCCAAACTGGGAGCACTGGTGTTACCTGGGCGCTGGGGGGGCTAAAGCCATCTCCATTCCTCCACACCCACCCCGCTTATTTCTGAAGGGAGCCGCACGTTTTATTAATCTTTACACCATTTATTCCCAGGAGGTGGGGGGCGATAGCTGAGGGGAATTCGAGCTGGGTTTAAATTGCTCCTAAAACCACCGCCGGCATAGGGCCGGCAGCTCCGTGAGGGGCACCCGCAGGGACCCCTCGGGAGCCCCCCTCCCACCTCAGCCGCCCCCCGGAGGGCGGCAGCGGGCCCGGGGAGGCCGGGGTCGGTGTCGCCGCCTTCAATCCCCCCCCCTCACGGCGTCTGCCACCTCCTCCCCACCGGGACCCCACTCACGGGTGTCGGCCTCCGAGGCCAGCTCATCCCCCATGCCGCGGCCCCGAGCCGCCCTCCGCCGCCACCACCACCGCCTCCCGGGCGGGCTGAGGGCCGGGGCTCCGCCGCCTGACGGGCGGGCCGAGTGTTGCTGCCACGCCGCCGCCGAGCGGCTGTTTTAAGTGGTGTTTAAAGAGAAATAAAATGCAATAAAGATGCTTTTCCACTCGCGCCGCGGGTTGGGGGGGTGCACCATGCAGCAGAGCGGCCAGCCGGCCCATACCCATTCGCTTTGTCGTGACAGGGAGAGAGGAAGGGGGCCTTGGGTCAGCAGGCAGCGTTTCTTAAATCCTTGCTTTATATTTATTGTATTTATGTATTTATATTTAAAATATGACGTTTTAGGATGACTTCAAGGGGCAAATCCTACTACCGATGCTTCAGTCAGGGTGCCGCATGATCGCTACTTCAGCCAGTGCCGCCTGCTACCTCAGGGTGATTCAGTGCCTTCACTTTGGGGCTGTGGGTGGTTAAATTCTGTTTCCAAGCTGATTTGGGGGCAGAGGGTTTCTATTCTGTGGAAAACATGGGGTAGGTTGCTTTATTTTATCTGAAAGTAAGGTTTAGGGTTGGCACTTTCTGGGGGCTCTCACCACATGGCCGAGGCACAGCAGCAGGTGCAGAAGGGGGTAAAAATGCTCTTCACCCAGGTTTTTAGTTAATATTATCCTATTTCAACATCCATTCTGGTTTTGTCTTTGATTTTGTTTTCCATTTTGATAATTCTAGGAGGAAGCAAGCGGGCACTGGTTGAGCTGAGGCTGGGAAAGGATCAGATCTGTCTTGCAAAGGTCTGAGGTAAGTGGAAAAAAACCAGGGCCCAAAGCAGCCGATTTGTGGGTGAGTACCAAGAAACCACAAAGCTGGGTGCTTGTCCTGTCAGTGATGTCCCACCACCATGCAGAATGGTGGAGAGATGCTGCTGCCTTTTCACAAGTGCCAGGCAGTGACTGCTCTGGCAGCACTTCTCACCTGAAGCTACGTGGGAGCTGCTCTTTCTGCCACAGCCATTTCAATTTAGCCTGTAGAAGGTCTCTGAAGCGGGTCTGACCCTCACAGCTTTCTTGCCATATCTAATTTTTGGGGTAAATGTGGCACACGAGTGTTCTGTGGGATGTGTCAACAGCTGGTGGCTGTTCCTCAGGAGCGAGATGCTCGCTGTTTGAGGTCTGTATCAGTGGTGAGATACAGCTGCTGCTGAAGCAAGGTCCTAGCTGTCAGTTTACAGAAAGCAGACATTTCTAAGCGAGACTGCACTGCAGGAACTGCCTCTGGTGGCAGCCTCTGACCCGTCCTGGAAACCCGCTGGTAGACTCAAAGGGTTCAGAGCGCTTTACCCAGACCTTGTCAAATCACCTCTTATGTCTTCTGCCGGCAAAAGGCGTCCCAGATTCCTCCCTTGCCTTTCTCTCACCCCCCTTTTCCAACAACTTAGCACTGAAAAAAAAGTTAAAATCACCTAGCTGAGGGCTGCATGTTGGAGCTTTCACCCTGTCACCTGCTGGCCCTGCTTGCTCAGAGGTACAAGGAGTGTGGGCAGATACTGTGAAGAACTCTGACACTGTGGTTTTTTTACTTAAATGACATCTCTTTACATTTTCTAGGCTTTCCTGTGTTTGCTTGCAGTCTGTCTTGTCTTTAATACAGGGTATTAAATATGTCTTTAATATGGGGTAACACCTTGAGTGGCATGTTGGCTTGATTGAGGAAATGGTGGTGCTTGTTGGCCTTCAAATCCATAGGAGGTTCTCTGCAGCTGCTCACAGGGGCCCATCTCAGGATAGAAGTGATCTTGCAAGGACCCTTCTAGCCCCGCAACTCTAATTTCTCTGCTTAGTCCCTGCAGCACCAGGTTTGCATTCCCTCCCTGTACCATGCCAACCGGTCGGTCTGTCAGACTTCACCCTTGTCCTGGGCTCCTCTCCCCTCCTCAGAAGGAATCCTCCGAGGAGTCATCTCCCTGTGCTCTGCAGCCCTGCTGGACCGCCAGTTTTGGGTGAGAGCACGCAATCACAGCGACCACACGAGGGTGCCAGTGCTGTTTACCTGCCGCGATTTGCTGTGAGCAAGGAACTCCAGGCTGTAGCTCCCTGGTTCAGGCCAGTCTTGGGGGACACCACTGTCCTGGGGACCCTTCTGCTGCAAGAGAGAGAGCGTGGAGAGATGCAGTGAGGCAGGCCCAAAGCCAAATCAGTAGCCAGAGGGATGTGGAGGTGTAAAGACCTCTGCTCATAGAGAAAAATCCTTCTGTGGGCGCAGCTACACCCTGTGCAGAGACACCAGAACTAACTTCAGTGCTGGGCTGAGCCATCGGTTTCCATCTCATCGGAGGCGTGCTGCTGAGGGCTGTGCAGCCAAGCGCTGCACTGATGCAGCTGTTTTGCTGCAGGGACCACCGGCAGGGGCTGCAGCTGAGAAATGGAGAGATGGAGAGCGCTGCCTCTCGCCCCAGTGGACCCCGAGCTCCTGAACAGTCACAGATTGTGCGTGGGGGTCTGTGATTAGCTGCTGGTCTTAGAGCTTTGGATTTGTGTTTTGTTTGCCTTTTGTTCAAATTGAATTAAAAAAAATAATAATCACTCTCTGGTAGGAAAAGCAAACATAAGGGCTGTCCGGGTCCAGGGGAAGCCCTTCTGGTAGAGCATCCTCCCCTGGGAGAAGGAAAAGCTGGGTTTGATCCTTGCCTCTGCCTGAGGGGAGATGGAAACCCTGATCTCTACAGGACCCCAGAGAGTACTGTAAACAGCAGGCTGCAAGCTTGTCTGGTGCAGAGAGTTTTTCTTGCCCTTTCCTGTTATTTTAAATAATTAATGATTTGATGGAGCAGGGAGTGTAGAAGGCAGGTGTCCTGTCTCCCTCGAGAGGAGGCTGCACACCCGGCTAGACGGACGCTTGCTCTCTCGTGATGAATATTTAAGTGTCTTAGACAAATTGGAGCGGTGCCAGCGGGAATGACTGCGAAGGGCTGAGCCTTCCCCACTGGGTACCCTAGTGCCTGAGGGCTGGGGAAACAGCTCTGAAAAGGGCAGGCAATAATCCCTGCTCATATATAGGTACAGTGCCTGGCCCAGCAACATGCCAGCCTTGGGTGGCACCTCTGGCTCTTGCCACTCTTTCCTTATGCTGTGAGAGACCTGGGGATGGAAAGCTGTCCAGATTTAACCTGCCACTGTTAGCATCATTGTCTGCACCTGGCCCAGAACTTGAATCAGCTGGGAGTGATCTGGGAATAATGCTGATCTCAGAAGAGCAGTAGCACAGACATACTGGAAGTTTGCATCTGTGGGCTTGGGTGTTTGCAGCAGGCAGAAAAAAAGCAGTGTAGGCAGTTCCTTCCATCCTTACCAAATAGGTTTGTGTTCAGGTGTGGAAGGGATGAAGGCTTTCTGCTGACACCGAGAACAGAATGTTGCAGGGATTTATTAACAGTGCTAAACACTTGCCCAGCGATCCATTTATTAGCTAACAGACCTAAAAGAGCACTTGGATTTTCCCTCTGATGCTGTACCGTAACAGATGACAGGGGGAGGTGATAACTTGAGCTCTTTTTGCAATATATGTCTGATACTGACCCCGTCTTCAGAAAGGTCTTTGACTTTATTTCACATGAAGAAATCTAAGCTGGCTTCGTGCTCTTTCTTGCTTAGAAGTGAAGCTCTCTGACATAGCCATTTGTGCCCAGTTTTTATGTGTTAGTTTAGGATAATCGTTATTTTCAATCTCCAGCTTTCAGAAATCATGAGTCAGGCCGTTTAAATCCATGCCATTTTAAAACGCGCCTCTGTTTGCCCTCTGGTTCGGTTGTATACACAGTGATTTTTAAAGTCAGTCAGATTTGCAGCTAACCATGTAATGCAGCCCACAAACCAGCATGTGTTTATGCAGAAACAGTTGCTTACCAAAAGGTTTAGCAGATCGGACTTGAATTTATTTCCTTTGGAAGCAAATCTGGAAGGTGACTCCTCCTGCCTGCAGCTGATTGCAGCCCGGGAAGCCAAGCCTCTGCTTCCCTGGAGCTGCCCACAGTGGGGGAGCCCAGCTCAGGGAGCAGCCTCCTGCCCTGGAGGGTTGTCTTTTCTGGCATTTGCTGCCACGGTCAGGAAATTAAATGCTGCGTGGGAGAGGGCCCGACCACATTCCTCGTCCCGTGTTAATGGACTGTCACTGTCCTTACACGGCTGGGTGTCAAACAGCACAAGGTGCTGGGGTAGCCACGGAGGGCTCTGCGTGGAAGCACCCAAATGAGTTCCTTTGGGCCCTTTGGTGTGATGCCATGGGGCATTGTGTGTTTGTGCTACTTTACGTCCTTGCTGTGGGTGTGAGAGAAACTAAATGTACAGATTTTGTGTCGTGGTTTGCAAGCTGCTCCTTCAGATGTGTCCCAGCAGCATGGAATCCACGGTAGGGCTCTGTCTGCATGTCTTCATGTGTGGCTCCAGCTGGTTATTTTTTTTTATCTGGGCCAGGCTTTGAGTTGTCCTGTAGGCTAGGTTATTTTTGGTGCTTCCTTTGATAACTCTGTTGCTGGGACATGCTGCGAAGCCAAAAATCCTCTGGGAATGTCCCAGCAATGTACACAAACAAACAGCAGCCCTGTAGCTTCCAACAGTCAAACATACGAAGCTTTCAGAGACAGTGGAAACCTAACGGCACTCCACAGACCCGCTCTGGAAGCCTGAGGAAGGATCCATCACTTTCCTCAAAGGCTGTATTCACCTCCTTGCAGGGCTCCCAAGAAGGAGCAGCTTGTTAGAGGGACCTGTGGAGCTTGAAACCTTTGCCAGTAATGATTCAGGCTCAATTCTGAAATCAAATATTTAGTTAAACAGAGACTGTCTGATGACTGGATTAAACACAGACGGCCTCTGAGTGAGCTTAGCACTTCATTTCTTTTTTTTTTTTTTTTTTTGTCAGTGTCCATTTCACAAGCCTATAATTCCATTTTTCCTGCCTCCCCAGACTCTGCTTATCCTGCGTAGCCTCTCAGACGATGCAGAAGGAGGTATTTCAGCAGAGCTCTTGCTCTAGGTCAGGAAGCACGCTGTACCACAAAGCAATCTTCTCTGTCTCCAGGCTCAGGAAGAATCCAGTATTACGGGATCAGGATGAAATCATGTGCTAGAGAAACGCAAGGGGTTTTGTTTGTTTGGGTTGAAGGAAAAGTCTCGAGGAGCCCAGGGAATGCCAGAGAGAGCAGGTGAGCAAGTCTTGCCTGGCAAGGCACTGTGTGGGGTTGACACAGACGGGTCAATCCCTGCTAACAGTGCCTGGAAGTTGCAGTTGGTGATTTGAACTTTCCCGTCCTGTCCGTGCCATTTTCCAAAGCTCTTAGGCCTTTAAATCCCTTGAAAAGATAAATGGGCTTAAGCTTCTGTGTAGCTCTGAAAGTGCAGCTTACACTCAATTAACACTGTCGCCGGGGTTGTTCCTGGTGATCGGGTCACTCCTGTTATCTCTGCCCTTCGCTGACACCACTTCACGACATCTTCTAACTCCGTTCCTTCTCCTTGCACTTGTGGAGAGCTGAGCTCACCGCCATCCTGCGGGAATGTGTGAGAAGCAAAAAGAAATCTGCTCAGTGGCTATTTACTCCTGAATGATATCTTAGGAAAAGTACTACAGGGAGGGGAGGTGCACTATTTCTGTGATGCTTGGCAGTGAGGAGGTCTGTGAAAGCTCCTTGTGCTCAAATTCTCTGAAGTCGGAGATGTGACCAGCAGCTGGGAGATATCTGGTGGGACAACCTCAATCTTGCAGCCATTATCAGATCCCAGTGGTCATCCTGGCTCTGCTTTGAACTGTTCCCCTTGCTAGCTGAGGTCAGCCTGGGCTTTCAAGGCCAGGAATATTAGCCTGATACCCTCTTTAAACATCTACAGTGCGAAGGAAAGCAAGTGCAGCAGGGAAAGATCAAAAGGGCAGAAATATTCCTCCCTGCCTGTGCTGGGGCTGGTGTCCCTTCCCTACCAGGTTTGCATGTGATGGTTTAACCGAGCGAGAGTTGGTTATGGGAGGTGGGGGTGGCTGCATCCTATAAACCCAGCCCTGATGGACGCTGCTTCCCAATCCCCTCACTGACGTGCCTGCGGGCAATGTTTTTATTCTCACTTTCTGCATGTGTAAACGAGGGCGGGTCCCCTGCTTCCTGGCCCTCTGAGGACTGTCTGGCTCCTAAAGGCAATCCCGTCCCTGCTTTTATCAGGAGGAGCGCAGTCCCTGCTTTTATCAGGAGGAGCGCAGCTGAAATGTGGGATTTTGTAACCAGTAAACCTCGCGTGCTGAAACCTCCTGCCAGAGGCACAGCCCCGAGCTTCTCCAACGTCATCCCGTAAGGCTCAATGCAAAATTTTAAGCAATGCAAAAAAACACTTATGTTTGGGCATTTAATAAAATCAAAGCGGAGGCAAAGGGTCGATAGAGCTGCGATGCCACCGGTGCTTTTGTTTCTAACTCCATGGTAAGGCACGGCGTGCAGCAGGAGCCAGGAGCACGCTGTCAGGAGGCAGCAGCGCAGCTTTGGAAGTGTTTTTCTGTCTCTCAGCAATTTTCTTCCCGAGCCCGCAACATCTGTCTCTGTCCCCAGCCACATGCAAGTGCACCGAAAGTTTGTTCCAGGCCTAATGAGTAATTTCATGGTCCTGGAGTCGGAGGCGAGGGGAGGGGGCTGGGGCGGCAGCTGGAGCCGTGTGCTTTGCGAGGAGCTCTGCAGATGTCAAATCGCCGACTGATGGCTTCTATTTTATCGCAGCCCACCAGGCTTCCCTTTCAAACCTGCTGCTGGAGTTTCTGGTGATTGGCGCCAAACCAGCTCCCACACGGGCTGCTGATTTCCAGGGGCTGATTTTCCTCGCTTCTGGGCACGAGCAGCCTGGAAAAAATAATGTCATTTATTTGGAGGAGGTGAGGGGGCTCAGCTGGGCGTCAGCTCCGCTCTGCTCATGGAGAGAGCACAAGTGCAGAGCACTCTGCCTGCCCTGCTCCTGTTTCCAGCACGTGGAGCTGGTAGAAGGAGGGATGAGGGAACAAACAACCCCGGGCAGATGTGGGATGATATTGCTCAAGCAGCTAGAGGGTGCGCGTGGCGTGTGAGCACACACACAACGAGCTGGCTCCGATGGCAGCCGGTCTCAGCGGGCCTTTAAAAAACCCCAAGCCCAGGTTTTTCTCTCCGAGAAGGGAGAGAGCTATCTGCAGAGAGCGATAATTTGCGCGCAGCACAGGAAGCAGAAGGCAGATGTTGTCACGTTTATCAGCACAGGGGCTTCCTCTGGGACAGGCCTGCAGAAATCAGGCCCTGGGGCAGGATTCGCGCAGCTCCATGTGTTTATCCAGCACATGAGGACACGCACGGCTCTTCCTCCACCTGCCCAGGTTCTCCTCGTCTGGAGAGGAAGTTTACCTTCACTCGCTGTGACTCAGAAATAGAGCCTGATTCATTTTCCTGGTATTACTCAGAGAAAGGGAAAGCCAAACGGCAACCGGTCTGTGCCTGTAGACACCTGTACCTCTCCAGCTTTCTGCTCGTTATCTCGGGATGAGTTTCTGTTTATCGGCGCTAGCACACTTCCCCTGATGAAGCTCCTCTTTGCAGAGAAGTACTGATCAGAAAGTGAAGTTTTCTACCCCTACAGCCAAGAGGAAGAGTGCTGGTTCTCCATAGCTGCTTGCAGAGTTCCTGAAATGGGACCAGTTCAAGCTGACACTTCACAGAGGAGCTGTCAGCAGAAAGAGCAAGCACCAGACAGATCCAGGAACGGCTGCAGAGGTCCTGCAGCTCCTGAGCTGACCGCTGTGCCTGCAGGGAGCTGCTGCTGGTCTGCCTCTTACAGGTGCTCAGCACTAACTGATCCTGCCTCAGTGATGGTGGCTTGTTGAGGGCCAGCTATTTGGCAAATTCATCTCGCCAGCAACCCGGGCTTCTGCCCCATGCCTCGGCTCCCTGCTGTGAAACAAGGCCAGGAGCTGCTTGGGGTCCGTGTAGGCTGCTAGTCCTCAGAGGAAGGGGTGGTGTTTTGGTGTTTTACTTTCTGCTCCCTGCTCCGTTCGTGGCACGATGGGTGGATTATTTTGTGCTAGAGAGACCGCATGAGCATCAGCCAGATTGCAAAATCTCAGATTTTTAAAATCTCACCCAAGATGTGCACAGAGAGGCTTTAGATGTGAGGTGGGAACCTGTGACTGGCACTACAGCCGGGCCCAAACCCATCTTTCCCATATCATTCCTTCCAAAACCCGCAGTGTTTGCAGCCCTTCTGCGCTGCACAAGAGAACACAGAGCAGAACTCCAGCTGGGTGGGCTGTGGGGAAGGCTCTCAGGCCTGGAGCAGCAGTCGTGTTCGAGGTAAGGTGGTTTCCTCTGGGCTGAGGCTTGAGTCACCGTTCTGAGCAAGGCAGAAGAGGGTTTTGGCCCCAAACCTGGCTCTCCCTTATCAGCAGCCTGCTGCTGGGGGAGAGGCCACGCAAGGGTTCAGCTCTCTCATCGTGTGCCTTTACCCCCCCTGGAAGAGCTTTCTTCAGAAGCATTCCACGGGCTCTCAGATTAGAAGCTGGGGTTTCGGGTATTTTCTGGTGGAAAAAAAAGATTTAATTGGAAAAATTCCTGCGTGGCTTTGGTATGCTTTCAGCTGGCATCCTGCCTGCCCCTCTGAAAACATTTCGGATTTTGAGCACGAGCACTTTGTGTGAGGCTGGCTTCTCTGCCTGCAACCCTAGCTGAGGTATCCCTTTTCCCTGAGCGGACGGCAGGAGCTGGCTTCTTGTTACGTGGCACTGGAGTGACCTTCTGGGGCTGCCCTTCACGGGAGAGGACGGCTGAGACAGGCCAGAGACCCTGGAGCATTTGGAGCAGTAGCCACTGCCCTGCTGCTCCTAGCAGTCTGCTGGAAAAATTGCCACCGCCCCCAGCTCCGGCAGACGTGTTTGCAAAAAGCTCTGCGGGCAGTGGAAGCGAGCTGGTTTCATCATGACAATGTAGTTATCCTTTTAAGGGAAAATTCCCTCCGGGAGCCAGCCCTCAATTACCTCCTGCTCCAGCTCCTTCGTGCTGGAGATGTCTTGTAACACGGCTGAGTTACAGCCACGGCGCTCTGCAGTCGAGCACCTACCCACTCGGGAGAAAAATATAATTAATCTCTGCTGGCTTCTGTTGGTCGCTTGTGATTGCTGAGTCTGGAAACTGCAGACAAAACCCAAAGGGCTGGCTCCCCTCGTGGGTGCAGAAAGGGTCTGGGGACGTTGGATCTGGGCCCTCTGCCTCTGCCACCAAGGGCTGAGTGGGAGCTGTGGAGAACAGCCCGAGTTCTCCCTGTCCTATAGGGACGGTGGCGCTTGTGACATCTGTAAATGTACTGTGCATGTCCTAAAAAATGGCACTTTCTCTCCGGGCAATAGCAGACCCGTTAAAACCAACCCCAAACCTGTGCAGTTGCTGCTGCCTTGAGCCGAAACAAATGGGCTGCAACCCACGGTGTGACTGCACCAACAGAGAGTGAAACGCTGCTCCTTGGAGGGAAGAGTCACAGAGGAACAGGATTGATCCCAGTGCCCTATCTGGAGGACCGAAACGCACAGGAATCCTATTCTGTCTGTCCAGATCCAGACTTAAAGAGCTTCACCATCTTCTGAGCTTTCCCAAGGGTTTAAATTCTCTTCCCCTATGAAGATCAAGGCAGAAAATAAAACTTTTTGAAAACTTACGTAATTAGACAGGAAGTAATTACCCGAGCTCCAGCCAAACATGTAAGATCTGCTTCAGCCTTTTAAAAACTCGTTGAGAAAATTACCTAAAGATTAGCTGAGGTGTTGACATCGTGTTTTCATGCCCCAGAGCAAAAATGCCCACTTCTGAATCGTCAGCTTTTCAAAATGTTTTTGTACATTTTTTAAAACCGGGACACTTTTCTAAATACCTAATCCTCTGTTAACAGCTTTGGGTTGCTGCTTTAACCTGAAAATGTTTTGCCAGAAAATTTCTTGCCTGCGATTGCAGCGAGGCCCTGGTTGCACGGTTGGAGGTAGGTGGTTTTGAACCCGCTCGGACAGACAGGCAGAAGCGTGGTGAAGCTGAGAGCTCCGTCATTCAAACACACGACTATTGTTCGCAGTGACAGCCCTGCAGAAGTTCATTAGCTCTTGGCACTTGGAAACCAGCGGAATTCATTTGCCTGGCTCAGGACATTCAACCCGTGCTGTTGAAAATTCAGCGTTGGACCGGAGAAAGCTGATGGGAGGCTCGGTGGCTTGGACGGGAAGGCTGATCAGGCTGATCACCCGCGTGGGACCGGCGCTGGAGGACGTAGGTTTGGATCAGGACCTGCTGCGAGCTCCCCTGTGACATCTGGCCCTGATCTTTCCCTGAGCTCCACTTCCCCTTCACCACTGTTCCTCGCAGATACACGCAGGGCGTTAGGCACCGGGCAGCGCTGTGCTGTCATGGTGATGTGCTCTAAACAAACGCTGAGCATTTTGCCAGCATTTCAAAACTGAAATTCTTGTTGCGAATGAAATAGCAGAGGAACTCGGGGTTTTGTTTGCTCGGTTCTTCACCCTGAGACTCTGAGTCATGCTGGCTTGCATGTCCGCTGGACTTCTGGAGATCTTCGAGTATTTTTGCCAGCTGCAGTGACAGATACCTCAGTGTGCAGTGGTGATTCACATATAAAACTGATTAGCATTAAGAAGCATTTATTTTTGTGCAAGGTAGGTTTCATTGGAAAGCAAAAATATTTTTCCTCCAAAACTATTTGAGTTTTTTTGTGGGTGTGAGGGGAAAATATGAATATCGTTTAAAATTTTACTGAGCATCTGAAAACCATTTAGACACCAAGAGGGAATTAAGTAAGGGGTAAGGGGAAGCCAGTAACAAACTCAGATTTTTCCTAATTTCTGAGTAGTTCTAAGGGGAAGGAGGGTCTGGATCTGTTTATGTTGCATACATGCCACATCCCTACCTGTGAATTAGGGCGAGTACTGAGCGCTGCCTTCCCACTGCCTGCTCTCTTCCCTTGCAGTCAGCTCCAGGTGGCTTTCTCTTTTAGGCCAGAACATCTCCGTAAGGTCTGCACACTGGAAGATGCTACACAAGAATTGCCAATAATGTTTAGTCAAAAAAAAAGAAAAAAAATGGAGCTAGTTCTGGCTTTGTTTCCCAGCATTTCAGTTCCATTCATTTATTTTGAGCAAATTGTTTTAAAATTCATTGTAAACTGCCCGTGTTACAGAGCACAAACTTATCCCCATGGGGATGAGTAAACTGTCCCATGGATCCAACGGGGGCGAGGAGTAAGGAGGTTTTCTTGGCAGGGACGCATCCAGAAGTTATGGAGAGCTTCTGTCAGAGTGCTGAGCTATCTCTGAAGGAATTCTTCTGCCTGAGGAGGGGCATGAAATGGGAAAAGGGAGAGAAGAGAGCTGAAGGCTGGAAAAGGAGAGGAGGAAAGCTGGGGAGAGCAAGGCAGTGTGAGCTGGGACTTGCAGAGCACCGCACTGTTTGTCATCCCGCTGCTCCACGCGTTCCGCATGATCCCCAGTGAGAGGGCAAACAAGGTTAAAGGACTGAGCAGCCCGTGGGGTTTATTAGCCACTACGCCTGCTTGCTGAGGCTTCTGCCAGTGCCCTGCAGGAGCCATATGGCCGGACAGGACCGCAGGCAGTGGCTCCATCCGCTGTTCCGTGCAGAAGAGGGAACACAGCCCCACCCTCGCTGCATTTCTGCTCTTAAATCCTGCTGATGGAGGTCCTCCTGCAGATCCCGTTCCAGAATATCCCCACCCTGTGCCTGGAAGACCTTTCTGAACTCTTCCATCTTCTTTGCTGCAAATTAAGCCAATTTATTTTTCCCTTTACGCGGTGAGTGTGATACGCTGCAGACAACCATCCCTCCCGTAATAGCTTCTTGCAAATGGGGTTTGTAATATTCCACTGAAGCTTTCTCTTTTTATCTACAGCTCTGAGCGCCAGTGCTTTGTAATACATATGCAGTAAGGAAGGATTGCTTCAGTGTCCTCAGACACAGCTTTACCAACCCTGAACTGAGCAGCCCAGTAGGTCAGGGAGAGGGGACCAACGCCGAGCAGCCGCAGGTGCGAGGGTCAGCCCCCCTTGCTCTCCGAGGGGACATTTTTCGGGCTGATTTGTCACTGATACTGCGAAGAGGCGAGGAGTGGATGGAAAACACATTGCTTAAAGTTCCTCACGCTGCCCCAGACAGCGGGGTTGCTGCCGAGAAAGAAATCGTTGATGCTTTGTAACATCACATCGGCTGTTTTCGCAGGAATATTGTGGGTTGCAGAGCCATGAGGTAAGGCACTAGAAGAACACAGTGACTAAGTTTCCTGGAACAAATGAAGCACTGGCTTTCCGAAGTATGTGAACTTGCATAGCATAACAAAACAGGGATCTCTGTTCTCTAAACACAGTGGATATGTTCTGTGCTGGCAGATTTTCTAACTGGAAGGGGAAATCTTGGAGAGCTTTGCTGTTGACGATTCATGTTTAAGATAAAACACACATTTTTTAATAGCGAGAATAATAAGTCACCGCAGTACACTAGCCAATGCTGTAGTAAATCCTTTGGCACCCTGGGACTGGAAGAGCTCTTTCTGCTCTTTCTCAGATGCAAATTATTGAGCTCTGCAGGATCACTGGATGAAACCTAGGACCCCCATTCTCTATTTCAGATTATGAAATAACACAGTCTCTTCTAATTAGTAAACTATGGCCGTGCGTTGAATTAAACGCAGTCATGCAAATGTTTCATGTGCCAATACAATGTATGTTTTCATTTTCATGGGCTTTTTAATCATGTTTCACGGGCTTTACTTAGTGCTAGACACTGCCCTTCCTTACCAACATCAATTTGAGGCCCAAATGTGATGTGTTGTCTGCTTTCTCGGAAGAGGAGAAATAGCTTTTTTTTCTGTAGCATATCTGTAGAAATCAACCGAGTCTTTTGGAAATTCCCTTGGGGAATTGCCCCCTTCCCAGCAGTGGCCTTCACAGTTTAACAAGCACATTTACCCAGACGAAGCCGAGCTTGTGCAATAGGATGGCATGCACGCTTGCATTCTTTTTCCCTGCTTCCTTGTAACTTCTGAACCCACTGGCCAGTTTCCACCCAGTTTCACAGAAGGGAAGCACTCGCTACGATGCCAGTTCCTGCCTTCCTCTAGCTCACTGGCATCCGTGCAGGGGAACGAAGCTCTGCTGCTGCTCAGCACCGTGGGGATGACCGCTGGGTGAGTTTCACATTCGCTACACACCAGAATCCACATCAAGGCGTTAAGGACGGCCCCGAGAGCGCTGCCAGAGCCTGCACTTGGTTGGGTGCAGCAGCCCAGCTGGGTGCCACCCGCAAGCCCCAGTGCTTCTCCTTCCTCCAGGCTTGTGGTTAGCACAGCAGCTTGCTCGCCCCAGCCTGACCACAGCCGTGCAACGCGCCCTCCTCCGCAGCAAAGCCCCCGGCTGCCAGTCCTCCTGGCTCCTCTTTGCCCCTGTTTTAGGACAAATGGCTCTTAAACAGCTGATATTTAAAAGGGGGTTTATTGCCAAATCTCAAAGCTCGTTACAAGCAGGAGCCAAAGTGCTGCCTTTCCTCTGGCTGCGGCAGCTGCTTCTCAGAGTCATCCACATTTCGCTTGCTTGTAAGCTCACTTCCTTCCTGTCACAAATGTAACCTGGTGGCACGGCCTGAAGCACAGCCTCACGCCCCAGCGCTCCATGCCCACAGGGTTGCCAGGCACAAGAAGGCAGCCTTAGTGCAGCCAGAAATCAGGTGTTTAAGGGGAGAAACAAAAAAGTGCGTGGTGGCAGGACGTACGCTGAAGATGGGAGGTGCTGCAGGAGGTCAGAGCAAAGGCTTAAGAGGCCAGGATCCCATCTCTGACTGTGACCAGCACTGCCATTAACAGAGGAGCATCTAGAAGCACTCCAGAGGGCAGCTACAAGGTAGCCCACCCTCCTGCCTTAGGCAGAGCCCAGCTTATCACCAGAATGAGAAGAACAAAGTGGGAAAACTGCAGAAGCAACATGATCCGTTGTTTTCTGGGAAGTCCAGATGAATCAGGCTTAGGGCTGGGCTAGACATTTTAGGATGAAACTGCTAACCCTATTAGAAAAAAGAGTTAAAAAGTCTCCAACGGAATGTTTTCAGCAGTAGAGTTACCAGGTGCTATGGAGATTCCACTTAAGTTATACCTATTTACAAGAAATAATACAAATCTAGTAAGTTCTGTTAGTACAGCAAAAACCGTCATTAGCTGTAGCTTGTAAAATGATTTAATGTGCTCATTTCCTAACAGATAGGGTTGTTTGGTGGTTTTTTTTCTGTTAAGATTCCTACTGATGGGTATTCAGTAAAATGTCAGACATTTATTCATTAGAATATCCAGTATTATATAAAAATATACAGTAAATATAAGCACATCCTGGAGGTCTGGCTGTAACAGATAGGGATGTCTCGGTATCTTCATCAGCGCTTTGCCAGACGGTACCCACAGAACACACTGCCACAAGAAACACCCGTGAGAGCAGAAGCATTTGTATGTGCATTAGGGGACTGACCTTCCCATAAATTACCTCCATGCTCATGAGTTTTCAGTTCCAGGCTTTGATTTGCCCATCCTGGAGGTCAGGACTGGCTTCCACCTGGGGATATGAACCTGCACCCGGAGTTTGCCCCGGTTCATGTGTCTTCCTGTTAGTGTGATCTCCTTTTCCCCATCTGGTTTCTCTCTTGTTACAGACCTGCATCCTGCAAACGCCTGCCTGCTCTCTGAAGCTGATGTCCCTCGACTTCCAGTGCGCACCAGGTTCTGACAGCTCACATTCATACCACACAGTGTTCGGTAAACAAAAGTGCACATGCAGAAAAATACATTTAGATAGCAGATAGGCACAGAGTATTGTCTATATGATTAGCCCTTGTCCTAAAAATATCTGGAAGGCAAGTAAGACCCACGGTTCACATTCAATCTACAGCAGCAAATCACACAGATCCAGAGTTTCCTCCAGGCTGTGTGCCTGGCAGTGGGCTTAGGACGTAGGAATCTTTTTGTCTCAACGCAAAGCTTTTGTGGCACCTGAGCCCTGAGTGTCTGACTGTGGAGAACCTCCCACGTGAGAGAATCAGAAGTGATTTTCCATGCATTGTCTACAGCTGTCCTGAGAGGGGGAGAGACCACCCTGGCTGCTTTAATCCAAATCAGAAGATATGGAAGCATCAGCTCTAGTCACTCACTACCTGTCCTGATGGCTCTGGGTGGTGAAAATCAGGATATTTGGAAGCCCAAAGACAACATTTCTCTGCTCAGATCTGAAGAGCACATGGGCTAGCCTAAGAAGAGGTGCAGATGAAGCTTCACTGGGCTGCTGCAAAGGGAGGTGTTTGCAGCCCACTGCAGCCTTGTGGAACCTGGGGAATTACACAAAGAATAACAGAAGAAAAGTGCTGACAATGAGAGAAAAAAGATAAGGTAGCGTGTCACTCCTTAAAACCAGTCTGGAAAAATCATCCTTTTCTGTGCTTCCAGAGTCTGGCTTAAGCAAAGGAGAAGCCCTTCAGGATGTCATACGATTCTCCTGAGAGCAAATACTGTACGGAACAGGAGAGGGGACTCAGCTCAGGTACAGCACTGTACAGCAGCAGTGCAAAGACAGGATTTTATCACAACTTTAATCACGAGAAACCATGGGAATTGTGATTGCTTTCAGCAGGTGGGTGGGGGAGCTGTGGGAATTGTGCCAGAGCCTCCTGCAACGCTTTCCTCAGCCCCTTACATAGCAATGCTTTTTTATTTTCATATACTTAAGCCGCAGGGACCAGCCCCAAAGTTGTGCGCACAAAATGCCTTTCCCTCCATACTCCAGTTGCAGATGCCTGTGCCAAACCGTGGCTCTCAGGCTAGCCAGGACACAGCAGGTAGAAACCTGCTGAATAGGACGAGGGATCTCACCCAGACCAGCTGCCTGATATGCCTGCTCCTATCAGTTAGCATCCCAACAATGGGGAGCCAACAGCTAAGGGAACATCCTTAACAAATGAGCTTCTTAAGGACAGGCGCTCCTGGAAAGACCCTGGGCATCTCCTGGACACAAGCTCTCAAAACGCCTGGCTAATCGTTCCCAATTACAAAGTGGGGATTCAGAGTTACCAGGTAGGGATGGTCCTTAAAAATGAGCATGTTGTGCTGCTGCAACACGCTGCTTCCAAGGCCAAGTGTAACCTGCTCTTAATCCTTGCCTCAGTTTCCCTGTTAATGAAACAGGGACAATTAATACGTGCCTGGCAATGATGCATTGAAACCTGCATTCATTTACACAAGGCTTAGCCCACCTAGAGCATTGCCTGGCCGGACTCAGAAGAGTGCCTAGGTCTGAGGACACTCCTCGTAGGCAGGAGCTGGCCAGTTTTGCTTGCCTCTGCGTGCGGTCACTAACTGTGGATGTGGTTTTACGAGCATCCTCGGAGAAGTTTAAGCCATTTATCCTTACATTCCTAGATGTCACTGGGCCAGGTGCTCCAGGAAACCTTGCCAGCAAGTGTATAAACAAAGTAAAATATTCTCTGACTGGATTTATCTTTAAATGATTGAAGTGGAAAAACCGGATAGGTGCCAGTGTAATCTGGTATCTGCTTGCAAATACAGACAGACGGGGGCTTTTGCTAGGGAAACCTTTCTGCTCCTTTCAAAATTCTGACTCGGTTTGACTACCAGAAATTTTTAAGGCCTGATCCATTGATTTGAAAGTACTTTGGATCAAGTCCCTAAAAACCATTCACATTTTTGAAGCTGTCCTGTAACCTTCTGCTGTGCTGAGAGGATTAGAACCGGACTGGTACGTACAGCATGAAGAAAGAGAGGAAGAGGCTATAACTGAGAGCTCAGTTCTGTCCCATAAACATGGTGCATGCACAGCAAAACACCACCTCTTGAACACTGGCCTAGCAACGGTACAAATCATAAATGGCAAACGTTTAGCCTTGATTTCAAAAACCAAGCTTCTTGGAAGAGTGTGTCAGGGAGCACTTCTCCTATAGAGAGTCACTAGATCCTTTTGCTTTTCTTTCTGTTTCTGTGTTGCTTCTTTTTTCAGTTCTCCGAGACCTTTAATTTCTTGCAAGACTTGCGTAGCTTGCCGAAGTTGTTCTACTGCCTCGTTGAGTAATGTCTCTGCCATCACTGGGGGTCCGTTCCCCTCCTGGACCTGCTCCAGCCCCCCATGTAAAACCTTCTGCAGAAGTTTTTCTGCCTTTTCCCTTTCGCTCGCAACTTTCTCCTCCATTTTAGCTAAGCAGTGATGGGAATCCTTGGGGATACTTTGCCCTGGAAGTGCTGTCTGGGTATTTTTGGAATCTGACAGTAAGTCTCCCAGAGACGAACTGCGAAGTTTGAGGCCCGAAGTGTTTTCTATGGAGGTTTTCCTCTCGATAGTTTCTTTTACACTCTCCTGGCCTGTTTCTGTAGCTAAGGAACTTGGTGTCTGTTCTGCTGAACTTTGCTGTTCCTTCTCAGCCAAGCTTGTCCCGTTTTCTTCTTTAGGTTCAGCTGTTGGGGATGTGGACTCTGCTACTTTGCTGCCTTCGACGCCGTTCACCGGGGGCTCGGAGCTGCCAGACCCCAGATCCTCCAAGCCCCCAGCTTCCAGGTCGCCGTGGCTGGAGTTCATAGTGGCCAGCATCTTTTCTGACAGGATCTTAGGAGGAGGAGCAGGAGGTTTTGTAACATCTGCAGCAGCAGTCTCAGCAGGGCTGTCTTTGCTACCGTCTCCTGATGATTTCAAGTCTTCTGTGTTTTCAAGTTCAGACACCGGTTGGTCCCAAGCCACTTTTAGCTTGTCTGGCACGTTCTTGGGAAGAGGAACTGGAGGTTTTGATGTGCCCTTGCTGCTGAGCTCAGCAAGTTTCTCTCTGTTCTCCTCACCTGGTGCCTTGGATTCTTCCACATTCTCCTCTCTGCTTACAGAGTCCTTTTCCTTGGCATTTACATCGTCCTTTGATGCTAAGCCTTCCTTAAGCTTCTGATCTGGAGGCAGAGGCGTTTTGTGTTCCTGGTCAGAAACGCTGTTCTCTGCATCTTGGCTTTCTTTTGTGCCCGTGGGTTTTGTAGGCGGCATGGGTGGCTTTGGAGTTTCTTTCTGAGGTGGCGAATTGTCACTTTCGCTGATAGTGGAGTCAAAGGTGGGTGGTCCATTGTCTACCATATCCAGATCTAGTCTCAGAATACCATCTGACGTAGACTTGGCAGCCTGAAACACAAGAGGGAACTTTTTCAATTTCTATTCCATCAATCCTTTAACTTCAAGGAATTGCTATGGATACAGCGGTATAAACACTCGCAGCATAAAACTGAAGCTGAAAGGCGAAGGCAGGGGATTACTGCTTCACACATCCACCCCCTATTTATACTTACATCTGTCAAAACTGCCAGGAGAATCTGACTGATTACAGAAATGGTGCTCTCAAGAGCAGCTGCTTCTACAGCTCAAGAGCAATCTACGGAGCTTCTCCTGTGCAGCATCACCCCGAGCCCCCCTCTAACAGCATTGCATTCATCTGCTAAGTGAAAGCCAGTGAGATCTGCTGTGCCAGAATTTAATGAGCTGGGATAATCGTGAGTCCCGAACACTTCACCCGACAAAGCAGGAAGCAGGGTCAGCTCACGTACGCTGCGGCAAATCTCGAAAGCATCAAATGGAGCACCCCCGTCCCTCTGCACAGCCCCGTTTTTCCTCCAGACCAACATGTTCTGTGACTGCCGTGAGCGTTTTTGCTGCTGAGTTATTTTCCACCTGATAGCGCAGCGACTTGCACAAGAATAACAAAGCCAATAGCCACAAGCAGTCAAGAATGAGGACTAAAGCACAGAATTATTTTTTTTACGACTTCCTTTGAGCAGACCATCTCAAAACGTGCTCCACCATAACCTTAGCGTCTCTGTTCTCCTCTTGGTGTTGTGCTCTCAGCTCTGCACAACCTGAACTCTTCATCCTGGTTAGCTGTATCTCCCTACCCCTTTCATTTACAGATGTTTTCCTCAAAGCTGCTTTCAGGACTGCCCTATTTCCACTTGAACATGTAAAACAAACCAATCTTTGGATGGTCAGCATGTGTTGAGGCCACTTGAGCAGGGATGCTCTTGCAAGACTGTTGCCTTCTGCTCTCTCCCTTCAGCCTGATTTCACCGCTGCCTCGCTGGGGCCAAGCCTCAGCCCATCAGACCTTCAAACCACAGGCTGCGTGCAAACCTCTCGAGCAGGGGAGGGATATCCTAAAAAGGGTGGACGCGGTAAACACGCTACAGGGTGTGAGCTCGGCACCCTGGGGGCAGAAATGTGATGGCAGTTCCTGTGTGAGGGCCCCAGCTGCAGCTCCGGGCAGCCTCCTGCAGCGCGGAGAGTTTAGGTGAAGCATCTTTTGCCTTTCCAGCCCCTAAGACACACAGAGGCAAGCTGCATCCTGGCTGCTTGGCCCTCACCCCTCCTTACCTGGCCTGCTTTGGCACTGAAAAAAAAATCATCCCATTCCCTTCACAGCGCTGCAGCTACCTGTGACACCCATCTTTCTGCAGGCTCTGTCCTCCCCCTTTCCCCTCATTCCTGCTTTTGAATTTGCAAGCCAGTTTCCCCCAGATTTGGCCGAAAGTGAGAGCTCTTGCAGATATCTGAAGCATCTCATGAAAACAGTGAGCTGGCTTCCTGCCTTACTGAACCCATTCTAGGCATCAGAGAATCTACACAGCGTTGCTTCTCCAGCTTCTGTCGGGTTTTGTTCTGCTGTTTTCTGGAGGGATAGATGGGAACCTGGGATCCATCCCCGTGCATTTCTCTAGAAGAGACACTCTCCCTCCATTTCTATGCAAAGTTAAAACTCCTGGGGCATCTCATTTCCTGCAGTAGGGTCATCTGAGAGCTGTGCAGACACATAACTCAGAGCCTGGGAAGTGTGAAGTAAGAAGGTTTGATTTAAAAACCTTCGTTGCTTTAGATTAATGGCCTCCTAACATATCTGTCTGTGGAAGCTTATTCGTAAATCACAGGAATCCCGCATTAATAAGAACTTCTCCCATAGAAATGAACCGCAGGTTTATTCTGTGGTGCTCTTTCTTTCCTTCTTTTTTTAAGTGACAGACCCAGAAAATCAGTTACGAGTAGGCAGGCCAGTCTATAAAGCCGCCTGGGAGAATAATGTATTCTGGTTCAGACCGAAGGAAGGGTTTGTAAACCCGAGAGCTTGCCTGCTTTTTCCAGTTAGTTTAATAAAAAATACTGCTTCTCTCCACAGACCACGCAGTTCTTGGGCCGTCAGACCATTGTGGCTACAAAAATCATCACTTCTTAGAAAATAAATATAGGAGCTTCGGTCTCTTCTGATTAAAGTGAAACCGTAATGGCTCTCAGCAGACAGCGCAGTGGCTCGTGAGGTATGGAAAGCTAAATATATCGTAACACGTTGCAGCAGTTACAGATCTATGGGAACCTGGAGGGTTGCTAAAGAGGTGCTGGCACCGTCTTTCCCAGGGGAAGCTGTTTTCCTTGTGAGCTTTCTCCGGGCACCTGGGTTTTCCCTGGGGGTTTGCTGGTGGCTGGATGGAGCAGCGGCTGTGCAGCTCGTGCTGGTCCCAGCTGGGAGATGGCTCAGTCCCCAGGCAGGGCACCTACCTCCTTCAGGTGGCTTCTCGTGGGTGGCCGGCGACCTTGGGTCATCTTCACTCTGTCCCGAGTTACATGGTCCAAGGAAAGGCTCTCGTCTACTTTCACCTTTAAAAGGGGGAACGGGAGGGAGAGAGGAAAGAAAAGAGGTATTAGTTTCTTATGATCTGTCTATAAAGGTGGTGTTGGCACACAGGAAGGGACGCAGCGTTGGGATCCAGGAAGATTTTTGAATATTCCACCATTACAATCTTAGCCTCAGACTTTAGGCACAGTTTGCTTGCACAGCCCCATAGTACATGATGGACATTTAAGGCACCGATCACCTGCAGAATGGCATTTATCTAAAAGGCACTCCAGAGCAAAGCACCCAACCTTCAGGTCCATAATCACCAACCCTCCCTCTGCCAAAAGGGCAGGACACAGAAGGGCACCAGTGGGCTTTGCTGTCCCCACCCCAGCCTGGGCTTGGAACAGCTCCTGCGTGTGGCAGAGCACGGCACCGAAATTGCTGTTGCCATCTCGGAGGTGAAAGCCCATTAATAACCGTGACCCGACGGTGAACTGTATCAGCAGTTCTTCGGAATAGACCTTCCCTTGTACAGCTCTAATGACTGCAGGAAGCTGAATAGAAGGTGTGAGCAGTGACCTGGATTAATTGCAACTGTAGCTGAATTAACAAATTCATTTCCCGGCATCAGAGTAGAAATCCACTGCCTCCCACACACGGGCAGTGAGGTTCCACAGGGTGGTGAAGGTTGGAGGGTAGTTCTGGAGGCCATCAGCAGGGCCACCGAGAGCAGGTTGCCCAGGACCACGTCCAGATGGCTCCTGGAGACCTCCAGGGAGATCTCCAAGGATGGAGACTCCACAACCTCTCTGGGCAGCCCAGCTTGGGAGGGCCCAACCCC
Source organism: Anas platyrhynchos (assembly GCF_047663525.1). Classification (NCBI taxonomy): domain Eukaryota; kingdom Metazoa; phylum Chordata; class Aves; order Anseriformes; family Anatidae; genus Anas; species Anas platyrhynchos. Next base: position 22,139,040 of record NC_092597.1, on the reverse strand, counting down.
ACTGCAGGTATTTCTCACTGTCTGCCACCCTCCTGGGGCTGGGGACAGGCATCCCATGGGCAGCAGAGCCTCTAAAGCCAGCCCAGGCACTCTGAGGTTGTCCTCAGCGTGGTGGCAGGGGTGGCAGTGCTGGGTTGAGGCGTGGGCAGCCAGGAAGGGCTGTCGTGCAGCTCTGCTCTCTGGGCAGCTCTCCCATTTTCTGCTGGCCACAGCTGAGGGTCAGAGCCAGTGTGGAGGACGGTGAAAGGTCAGCACGGTTTGCTGCCCTTCGGACCACAAGGCTGTCCTGTAAGAAAAGCTGGTGAGGGTGAAAGAAGGGTTTAAAAGGAAAAATTGGGTCCCAATCCCTGGCTGATACAGCAGGGCACTTTTACAGCTTTCAGTGGAGCTGCTCCAAGCCTGAGCCATCAGCTTGTGCCTAGCCTGTGCAGCAACACTTTAAATCCGAGGTCTGATGCTAATTGCAATGAAGGAGAATTAAAAGCTGTCTCTCTCTGAGTATCCAGGTCCTCCTAAGGAGCAGAACCTCCAGATTAAGACCCCAGACCCCACCACGCCGTGCTGGGCTTTGCTGCCCACTGCCGTGCCCCTCCGGACAGCTCAGGGATGGCGTCAGGTCTCCAGCAAGGGCTGAGCAGCGCTGTGTTACAGGACATCTCATCTCCCACCCGCTGTAACGTGAGAGCAGGCCTGGCTGCTCAGCTCTCTGCTGCTCCACTTTGTAACATCCTCCCTGCTGCTCCCAGCTGCCAGCAAAAACCTGACGCTGGATGTCATTTACCCAAGCAAAAAAAGGAGCACATCTCAGCCTCTCCTCCAGCTTTTGCCTTGTAAAAGCAAAGACCAAGCTCTCAGGGTTTGAATTTTCTAGCACCACACCGACAGGGCTCAGCCCTTGACTTTTACTCACTGCTTTGGTTTCCTCTGCTCGACACATCTTGCTGATTTCTTAGTCTCCTAGCTACCCTGCCCAGCTCTTGTGTGATTCCCGTGGCGGTGGTTTTGTGCACTTCCTTTCGGTTACAGAAACAACTGCAGAATTGGTAGTGCTCTTTCAGTTTGCTCTGGGGCTGATCACACACGAAAGGGGAGCTGAGCACGGTTAGTCAGCCTCCGGGATGTGCGATTTTCATCCTTGCCTCTGCACATCAGGAGGAGAGGAGGACTGGGGCGTGCAGGTGCTGGGGCCAGCTGAGAGGCAGGCAGGAGAGCAGCCGGGCTGACAAGCCACGGAGTAACTTTCCACTGGACTCCAGACTGGAGGCAGAATAGCTGCTGGACTGAGTCACTGCAGATTTTTCCAGTCTTGAAGACTGGGCTATGTCCTAACCAAACACCTCCATTTCCAGGCTACTTGGTGCTGAGAATCACAACATTGGGGGGAGACGAGTCCTTACTGACTTGGTGGAGCTGCTTCTGTGCCCCAGCGGCTTCCTCCAGGACAGGGGAACATCAGAGCATTCGCTGAGGGGCTGATCCAAAACCCCCTGAAGCCCCCAGACCATCTTCCACTAACTTTGGTGAGCTCTGGTGTCCCATGGGCCTCCCAGTGAGACATTAGCTGTCAGCAGCACAGAGCATGCCTCTGGCACACATTTACTCACCCTGCTGCCCCTGCATCTAACCCTGCCAGAAGAGAGGGGAAAGCAGCAAGAGGCAGAAGGGCTCCAACACTTCTCTGCATGTTCTAGCTTCTTGGGCTGAGAACTGGAGGGACTAAAAGCTCCTAGCCCGTGGGGATGCAGCTTGGTCTGCCCTGCATACCAGCTGTGAATGGGCTTTCTCTTTCCTTTGACCATGCCTGGCATGCAGCGTGGGGTCTCGGGCAAGTTCTCTTCCTAGCTCAAACAGCAGTGAATGAGAACTGACACAGAAATACTGGGGTTGAAAACTGTTTCTCTTACCTCATCAAATACTTTGTTTTTGCCTCTATTGATCCCTTCATTAAGAGCTTTTATCCACGATTCCTTTTCTTCCAAAGTCGGAGCTTGAAATTTGATATCATGAACCTGCAAAAGTGGAGAGAGAATTTTGCCTAAGCGTTTCTCGTCAGGAACAGAGAGGCAGCTTTCTGCTCTCTGTATATCCCTTCAGTTTTTATTTAACATCCAGTTCCAACCTGTGTTTAAACTACAGATTCCTTTGCACTTTGGCAAGCATTTCGCATCACAGCTCCCACGAACAGAATTTTGTTATGCTGAACTGTTTGTTGCTCTAGTTTTATTTTCGCCGCTAATAAATACAGAAATAAGAAAGTGAGAGTTTTTTACTTCTGCAAAACACGTGGAGAAGGTCTTATGGCAGCGTAAATTTGTACAGGGAATGGTCAAACCGTGCGTAGTGAATCAGATTGAAAGTCCGACTTGTTTTGTGGTGGTTCAAAGGCAATAAAGTACTTTATCCCCAACTTCCCCACAGGCTGCGAGAAGAGAGCAGTAGGAAACCTGCATGCTGCGGGCTCTGCCCGCTTCCCTGTTCCTGTGGCTCTGCAGAACAGAAGCGATACAGGAATCCAGGGCCCTGGCTTCAGCTGCGTGTGGATAGGATGCAGCACGAGGGCGGCGTAAGTGAACGAATTCACCGTATCTTTCCGTTTGCAAATGAAAAAATAAAGCAGCAGACACCACAGACAGAAAATTTCTGGGGTTTGAACGGTACTGCGTAGCTTTGCCCCAAAAGTACCCTTCAGGTGAGAGAAACACCATCTTTACAAGTGGCAGACCAGCTTAGATCCAAATAGCTCCACTGTGTGCCTTCACCTGCTCTGTGCAGGCACACGGGCAGACTCTCGTGCTAAAGAACATCCTGCGAGTGGCAAAATCAAGCACTCAAAAATTAGACAATCCCGAAGTCACCTAGGCAGCCTGAACTCAGCTGTGCTGCACAAATTCCTCCTATCACCGGCCCTAATGACAGGGGAGGTGCTCTTACTGATCAATATGTCTTACTGAGTGCACTCTGCTCAAGCCCTGCCCTGAAGACACAATTACTGATTCTGTTGATGATCTCTTCTTTGCTGCTTATCACCACAATGTCTGTGGGCTTCACAAATAACTTTTCAGAGCAATTAGCTGCTTTTCACAGATGAGGTGAGCAGCTATGGACAGGCTCATCCAAAACACATACTGGAAGGGTCTCATTTGTGTTTTGTTTTGTTTTGTTTTGTTTTTCAGGTATTTAACATGCTACAGCTATCCAACATCTTTGCATTGCCTTCAAGAGCAATGCCTCAGCCTTTTTGTAAATCAGGCCCCACATTCTGGAATCACAAGAGGGTCAGAACCTCCGGACTGTATAAAATGAGGGAGACAAAGCTCAGGGTGACTGACAGCTGAATGCTTTTAGCAGCTTCCTGTTTTGTTTATGGTACAACAAAGTGGCAACTGTTTTGGGTCTCAGCAACTTAAATCTTACATACCTATACTCTGGACATCCCTACTGGGATGCTCTCCTGACCAAAGCAGCAGCATCGGAAATTCTGCAGAGCTAAGGCGTTATCTCCTTACATCCAGCCCTGCTATTCTGCTAGAAACCTACTGCCCTTCCTTTCTGCATTTATTGCTCACTTCAGTGCCACAGTTTTGCACCTGCACATCACAACGACAAGGTGCAGCACCCTCACAAACAGCACAGCCAGCAGGGAGTTAAGCAGCAATTTTGGGGAAGTGTGTTTGTTTGATTAGTTTGCACGTAAGGTGATTGGGGCCACACGTCTTCCTAAGAGCCCAGAGGAGAGGTTAGGGCCTGCACCACAGCACTCTGCAAAAAGAGCTCTTTGTCTAGGGCACAGGAGGATCATGCTAACCGGGGAACCTAAGGGAAGGCAAGGCTCCAAAACACAGTGACAGCCAGGTTTTGTTTTAGCCCGAGCAGGCCTGGTTTTGTGTGTGCTTAAAAACTTTTTTGTTTGGAAACGATTTTGCCCCAAAGCTTTGTGATTACAAAAGCTTATGAGAAAGCTCCACTTGTGAGCAGCTGAGCTGTCACACTGCCTGGCAAAGACCTGGCAGCCCACACTGGGGTTTAGAAAGCTTCGTACATGTTGTTCAAGGGAAGGATTCCTGCCTCACTTCAAGCTTCCTATTCTAATGCCACTTTCTGTGCCTCATTCTCGGCCCCGGACAAAAGCTGCTGGCCTCCCAGAGCTGGGACTGTGACTAAGTGCTGGTGTCAGCTAGCGGCTGAGCAGCAGGGCAGAGCGAGGGCTCTGGGGGCTGCTCGTCAGTAACAAGAAGCTGAAGTCTCCCTCCAGCCTGCACCTTTTAGTGCTGACCACTTGCTGCAGCCACCTAACGCAGACCCAGCAACAGCATGGGGAGGGGGATGCACAGGAAGATGCTCCCAAGGCAGCAGAACGAGCCTTCTTCAAGAACGTTTTTCTCCTTTTTAGCCCAATATCCACCCGTACCACGGAAAAGGCAGGTTGCTGGGGCTCCGAGGCTGGCACTCGTGATGCTGCCAGACAGAGCCTTATTGTTCCCTCGCAGTCCCTTGCGTGTCTGCATCCCTCTGTGGCTCGTGTCCTCCACCGCAGGCACAGGGGAGGAGGCTAACCCACGGGGGGGTGGAAGCTCGTGTCAAAGCCCAGAAGACACAGGAACAAGCTGGAGGAGTTGTTCTCAGTTCTGCCTGCCGCTGTAGCACTGGTGGGAGATCCCCAGCTCCTCCACAGAGAAGGAACAAATGAATTGACTTTGTATTTTTACTAATCTGAGTGTTGACAGGTATCAGAGGATACACCCCTGCACAGCTTTAGGCAGGGTCTGATCTCCAGCAGCACTTTCAGGTGGGGACTCGGTGACACCAAACCTAAAGGCAGAGGGCAGGCGGCAGGGCAGCACATCGGCTCTCCTGCCTGCTGAAGCCAGCTGAGCCTGAGTCATGAACAACAGCCTGGTGTGCCAGGAAAAGCTGTCGTGGCTGACCCTACTGTGATAGCCACCATTGTGAGCCACGAACACAGGGTACGTAATTTACTGTAAGTCAGCGCAGAGCACGGCACGGCCAGCCAGCTCCTGCTGAATCACTGCCTGGATGTCACGCAACAAAAGAGGCTCCCACTCCGGCCACTGCCTGTAATGACAGCGAGCACATTCCCTGACTGCTCCACCTCTCCTCGGAGACATCAGTCAGCCTGCAGGCAGGGAGACCCAAGTGGCTACGCTCACCCTGCCTTTTAGGGAGCAGAAGTGCTCCCAGCGCCATCCCATTGTGCTTTCACTAAGTGAAAAGCTGCAGTTTAAGACATTTACCAATAACAGCTCAGTTTTTCCACTCGTTGTTGCCAGCCAGTCGCAGAGGTGGGTGACAGAAACCCCCAATTTCTCAGCCATTTCAGTGCAAAGCTTCAACTGCCAGTGGGTCAGGGATAAACTGGACTGTGAGCTGCCTGAGGTGTAGGAACGTGATCCCTTCTGCTGCCTTTTGGCACCGGGTGGTCACCTCCGGCAGATGCCAGAGCACAGCTGGGTCAGCAGCTATCAAGAACACGCCGGAGCCCGTCTGCCAGATGTGAGGTCATCTCCTGCCTTCTCGTGCATGAATTTGGGTCCTTGTCAGGTTGGATCACAGAAGGAAAAACAAAAGCAAAGGGACTGTCAAGAGATCCTCGTGGTTTTTTTTGCAGCTGAACCAAGAGCTGCCTCAGCGCTGGGAATAACGCAGCGCCTCTGCCAAACTCTGCCAAACTCGGACCCCAGAGCACAGGGCAAACGTGCTTCACTGCAATCTCTTACAGCTTCCAGATCCAGGCCCCTCCAAAGTTGACGAAGGGAAAAATAAGCAGTGAAAGTTTCCAGCCCTGAGCGCAGGTGCTGAGCTGGTGCCTGGCAGCGCTGGGGAAGGACGTGGTAAGCTGCAGCACTTGCTGGCGCACTCTCCCTTCCTACCAGTCTCTTTCTTGCCATTCCTCCCCGTAGCTGACGGCTCTCAGACCTGCTGAACACCAGCCTCGTGCCAATCTCTGTAGTCTCCAGGCAGTTTACACTGCTCTTTGCATCGTGAGTACATTTTAAAGCCTCCAAGCCGAGGTTGCTGCCCTTTCTTACAAGTTCTCTGCTCAGCTCTCCGTATCCAACAATTTTCATCCAACTGCTGCGGGTGGCACAAAGCATTTGAGATTGCTAAGCAGAATGGGTCTTTTGCTCATTTCCAGCTTCCTTTGCTGAATAATCGAAGCTCAGGGCAGCGCTTTGTTTCACTTCCACGCATGGAGCTGACCAGTGCAGGCGTGTGACATGCTCATACTGTCATGGCTTAAGAAAAATGTCATCCTTGTGACTAGGGCAAGCAGAATCTCGGGTGCTGCCATCAAAGATCAATGTTTAGCAAGGCAACTTATTTATTCGGGTGCAACTCTTACTGCAAAGTATTTTTAACTGCCCAATTTAATAAAAGCAGAGCTATACTGGGCACAGGCCCTTCAGACACTGGAGAGGGGTTGAACGGTTTCTGTTTTACTCTTTGCTCTTTGCAAGTGTCCTCTGCTCTTCAGAAACGTCACATCAGAGATGTAAACCTGGATTCCCCTACAGCTAACCGAGGGTCCTTGCTTTCAACAGGGAACCTTCAGTCTGTGCAATGAAGTATAAATGACTTTTCCCAGTTACACACTTACTTTCTGCATTCTCTGGCATTGTGCTCAGGACAGGGGGCAAAGAAACTGAGCAAGATCTGGAAGGGCTTGGCAAGCCAGTCCATAGGGTGACTGCAAATTGCAGTGCACACTGCAGCTGGCAGCAAGTCTCCTAAAAGGAAAACGTTCGGCAGACATCTATTGCCACAGCTGCAGTTTCAAAACAGAAGAAGGCCACTTGTGTACATTGGCCTCCTAAAGGAAGCTTGTTCTAACATCTGCAGAAGTATGTTGTGTGTCAACACCCGCACCAGATTCCCAGCCAAAAGCAGGGTGGGAGGGAGTAGCAAACAGGGAACTTTTCACTTATAAAAGCCCTCCTTTTCACCAAAAGAGCCTTATAAAAAGTGGCCTCTATCTAGGTCTCCATTTAATCACTGGCATGAAAACCAGGGGAGCTGTAAACTTGCCAGCATACCAAAAGGGTGAATTTTCCCTTTCGATGCAGAATTTGGGCATAGCTTTCTCCTAGCAAGAAATTAAAGGTTTAAGAACAGGTCTCACGCCCTTTGTTGGTTCATTCAGCAGAGCAGAAACACATGCAGCTACTACACAATTTGCCTAAGTAATAGCCTTGCAAATAATGAAAATAATTCCTAATGTGCTGCCCGTCTGTGAGCACACACAGGCTGTTCCTAGCCTCCCTGGGAGTAGGTGTGCACACACGGAGTAGCCAGAGGGATTCAGCAGGGGCAGTTGTGGTGGTTCAGGCACCCTCCAGAAAACACAGCAAGCCTGCCAGGGCTAGGCACTTTTGATCTAAAATTGACATTATTTGTGATTAATGAAGCTACAAAACAAACACTAAACCCCCAGCCGACCTGGAGACACTCACTGCTCTGTAACCCCGTGCTGAGCAGGAGCTCACTGGCACAGGTTCATATTTCCAGGCTGCCATAACCTTGGTGCATTTTGCTTAATATCCCTTTTCTCCCCGATACAGGCAGCGCCTACTTGAAAAACACGCATCATTCACCTTCCCTCTCCACTCCCACCCCGCTCCACGTGAGTATTTTGGGACAGGAGGACAGTTCCTGACTTGTTTGGAACCAGGTTTAGCACCACGATGCTCTGAACTCAGCTGGAGCCCCGAGGCACTGTTAGATGAGTAAACGCTCAGTGACAGGAGGGACAGAATAAGCAGCAGTGACAACGACGACTAAACAATCTCCATTTATTCAAACAGAATGGAGATGAGGGAATGCATGTCAGTTGATATTTTTGGCCCTTCATATTCTTATGGAAATTAGGATGCTGCGTGTCCCCTCACAACCTCTCGGATCTGGAGGTTTTATGAGATCTTTTAAGCCAACAAAATCGCATTGGAATTAGAATCTAAGAGTGAGTTATCTAAGAGCAACACCAGCAACATCCCAGCCCAAAAAGATGCTGACACGTAGCAAGGAGGAGTGCAGAAAAACCTCCAAAGTATGTGTGGTGATGATGGACATGCACAGGAAGGCAAGCTCATCCCTGCAGCCAGTCAGAGCTTGGTGGATGTGTGACTTCTCTGTGGCACCAGCCTGGTTATTTGGTCCTGGATATAACCACGACCACAGGAACCTGAGGTTGTAGTTTCATTAAATTTGCAGAATAAATCTTTTTTTCCAGGAGCTGTTTGGCTGCAAGCAACGTTGCACTGGAGTTGCTCACATGAGTATATCTCCAGGTTCAGGAACTGTCTCAGGACATGGGGCAGGATCACTGATTTCACTGGAACTTCAGCAAAGCTGCAGCACACACAGCTGGGACAGGGACACTTCCTCGCCCAGAGCACGTGGGGAACAACAGAGCCCAGAGCACGTGGGACATTCTCCACTGTTCAGGGAGTATTGCAAGAACGAAAGTGATAAGGCCAAAAAATATCAAGAGGAAAATGTTCTTGTAAACTGAGTAGCAGGAAGGCTGATTCACCAACACGGTAAGAAAGTCTACAGGACAATAGTGTTCCTCTTTGCATATTGCATTCTCAGCCACAGGTCATTTCTCCCAGCTGCCAAAGAGCTATCTCAGAGCCTTTCGTCTGCACTGGGCACAGCTGCCTGGGGACTCATTTTGGAATTAGCAGAATTGAGGGTGATGAGAAAGGCAATCCTACCTTCTTACCCGGGGAGCGGATTAAAATGAAACGGTTTTTCTTTTTGAGTAGTGCACGCACTTCCTGGCACTTGTCGTAACTCTCCAGTTCCACTGTTTCGATGCATTTCTGTTCATCCTGCAGAGGGGGAAATAAAAATTATCATGAATAGGAAGCACTGACATCAGTCATATACCACCAACCTCTGCATGTCTTCCCATTGCATCTGTCTAAAAAGCTCTTCTGCCTTCAAAATAAATCTGTGTGCAGACAGCAAGCCCCCATAAATCAGGCTGGTATCCCACCAAGAAAACACCCAGGTCTCTAAGCTACAGGCTGATTTGTGGCTAGTGGTCCGCAGCGGCTGAGCAAATAACACCCCCAAAAGAGCACCCCCAAACTCCCGCTCGGCCTGGCTAAATCACCTCCCCCCTGCAATGAATGAAGGCGATGTTATTCTGCTTCTCCACAGGGCAGAAGGTGGCACAGGCATCGCAGGACAAGGTCAGTGGCAGCCACAGCTCCTCTCACAGGCATGCCCTGAGCTGTCAAAACACTGAGGACTGGAAATAGAGTCCTGTACAGCCAGCACAGCTGTCGGGGCCAGCGTCTCGCTGGGGAATATTCCCCTCTGCTGTATCTCCACCGACGACTGCAGGCCACGAACTTGGCTCCTTTCACCCCCGAACATAACTCAAATTCCACTGGTGGTGCGTGGCTCAGCTCGGCCGCAGAGCACCAGCCCTAATAGGAACGGCAGCGTAACGCCGGGCAGATCATAGGATATTCTCCGTGTCTCAGCCACCAACAGCCCCAAAACTCCCTTTGCTACGTATCACACAAAGAAGCAGTGAGCATCGCGGAGCAGTTCTTGCCGCTAAAGCGCTGCCGTCAGCACGCCTCGTGAACCTCCCTATTACCACCCAAAATTAAAACCTCCAGCCGGGACCATCCCCAGCTCTGAGGCCGCTCCCAGGGCAGCGGCTCGCACCCCGGCGGGTTTGTATTTAGCAATTCCTGTAGCAGCGAGGGGGTGTGGGGTGAGGAAACGTTGTCGTAGCCAGGAAGTTACTGCGTGGCTGGAGGCAGGGAATGGAGAGTTCAGAGGGAAGTGGGCTGCGGGGAATTTCCTTCGCTTACCACTTGACATTTAAGTCACTGCACAGAGCTGGGGCTGCGTTAGGTTTTTTTAACCCTCCTGTCTGGAGATGGGGGCCCAGCAGAGTGAGCGTGAGTACTCACAGCAAGTTCTGAGCCACCGAGGGATGTCTGGATCTAATTTCGGTTTATTATTTTAATGACATGACTGTTTATTTCGCTTAGCACTGAGTAGGTGAATGTGACCAGAGAACTGGCGAAAGGTACATTAGGAGGAGGAGACGGATCCTGCCCAAACCTAAAACCTCGCAGATAAAATCCTGCTGACGCTGCTGAGCCCTTTGAAGGCGCGAGGCTCCTGCTGCCTTGTTTTGCAACGTCACAGCGAAAGGACGGGGATGGAAATAATAACTCCTCGGCAGCCAACAAATGATAGAGGAGGCTGAGGTCAGGGATACACGTGTTAGGGGACGGGGTGATCTCATCCTGCCCTTTGGTGGATGACCACCCACATCCCAGCGCTGCCACACGACTGCCGCGGTTGCCAGCTCCTCCGCGAAGGTTTGCTGGGCTCGGGATGGACGTGGCTTGGCTGGGCACTGATAAGAGAGCAGCACAAAGCCTCCTGGCAAACCTGCCCATCCTTGGAGGGCGGCTCTGCCCCCAGCAGAGCCCGCTGGCTCTGTGTCACCCTCCTCGTCCACGCCATCCTTCCTGCCTCTTGGGCAGGAAACTGCCCCCACATCCCACACCAGCCGTCCTCCACGTTTTAAGAACAGTCACGGGCTGTGACAGAGCTAGGGGACAAGGGCTCAGCAGGTTGAGGAGCTGTGGCTTTGCTGTGTCATAGTCTTGACTTTCAGCCACCCCCCTCCTCCCTGGGGAGGCTTTGGGATTATGGCCTGGCTGGGGAATAAAGGCATGGAGCGTGGGGACACGCAGGGCCCTGCCTCACAGGGGAACTGCCTTGACTTTGCAAGGTGTAAGCTCCTTCATCACAGACCCTGGAACCCCTCAAGTAAGTTCTCCTCCTCTGGGATGGCAGAGGAGAAAGCAGCCAGAGAAATATGAAAACTCCAAGCATGAGGCAAGGGAAAAAGTTTGTGAGCTCAGGCGGTGCCAGAATGGGGCCTTTTGTCTCCGTTTTACCCTTGGCGAGTGGCCAGCCCCTCTGTGTGCCTACCTGGTCACAAAGAGATCCTTTATGTCTGCTCTGCACAGCTCAGATAAAGACCAAGGGCCTGCCCCTGCCACAGGTCTCCAGGTCCCTCCGACCCCCTGCGACCCAGAGGATGCTCAGCATCGGGCAGGGACAAGGTTGCTTTTAGCAGCCCTGCCCCTACAGACTGGTCTCAAACACTTTTTAGCCAAGTTCCTGCTGCATTTCACCTCCAGCATCCCAAGGAAGTTAAAGCAACTCTGTTCCATCGTGCTGAGACACAAAGGCTGAATTTAGCTGCCTGCATTTAGCTCAGCAGGCTGCCCCACGGCACCGCATCTGCTGCCGATCTGCCACCTCTCACATAGCCACAGAGATGTGACCAGGGAACAGGGAATTCCCTTCAGGCCTCCTTCCCTCTACAGATTTCAGTGCGTGTTTTTTAAATTGCTTTTGCACTCGCTGTAAGGGACAATCAATAAGACACGTTAAAATCCTGGTACAGAAACCCCTACACTCACGATTTAATGCAGAAAAACAATTCCATCAGCTATTCGTAGAGCAGGCGCTGCTACTTCAACATATATGTGTCTGTGTTTCACTTGCTTGGCCCTTAGGAAGAAAATTACTGAATGCCTATACATATTAATGCATGAGCTTAACCAAAGAATCACATTTGGCAAACCTACAGTTTCCTGAATGAAGAGGTGATAAAAAGGAGAAAAGTTGCACGGAAATTTTCATTTATCTGAAAGCAACATTGCCAGGACCTCATCGCTGAGCCACGTTCATGGTCTGTGACCCTCCATTCTCTGTACATCTCTAAACCCCTTGAAACAAAAATCCTCTTCTCCAGCTGAGGATCTCAAAGCGTGTTAGTAAATCACGTTTGGGTACACATTGCTGTCACTTCACCCGTGGAGAAATGCAGGTTTTAACTGCGCCACTGAGACCATGCAGGAAGCCAAATGCCGGGTGGATCCTCTGGCCTCTAGAAGATGCTTTGCCAAGATGACTTTTGCCCTGACATATGCTACTCTTTAAAAAAATTATTGAAACTTTTAACCAAAAAAAAATCCAACTTCTAATCCAAAAGACTCACTCTCTCTAATTTATGGAGTGACGGCATTGATTTGTTTAGCCTCCCTGCATAGGATCTCCCGTTCTTCGTGTGCCCTCTGTAGCTCTGTGGGCTTAATTTTTATTCCAGCAAGAACATGCAGAGACAGCAAGACAAGAAACACCATTATAAAATAACCTGCCTGCTGGTTCTGTGTGGGTTTGTGCCCAACATGCCTGTCCCTGAGACTTCTCAGTAACGTCCCCAGTATCCAAACACCGCGGAGCTGCGCGGATTTGCATCGGGGCACCTCTCCTGACATCTGGCTATGCAATGTGCACGTTGGATGTGTGTCCCTCTTAACCGGGTCTTAGCTGACGTGAGGGTGCAGCTGTAGGGTGCTGGAGCTGGAACAGGAGCAGCTAAGAAGAAATACATCACATTTGATATTGCATCAGCCCGCTGAAACCCGCAGCGCGGCGAGGTGCGGCGACTTGCACCCGCCATCTGCTGCCAGGAACACAATAGCCGACTGCAGTTTGCCTTCGGGAGGTTGCTCCGTGTTAAAACAGCCCAAAAGGCTGATGAGCAGATGCAATATGGGGAACAGGCTTCCCAGGGGGGTCAGAAGTACATTCCAGGAGATTTCCATTGATGATGCTAAAATACGGTGTTTGTGTTATGCTCAGGCTGTACTTAAAATGTTATTGCCAGGATCTTTTGTTGGCCTTCTGCTCTGCTGTTACTCTGCACACCCAAACTGCAGAGACCAGGGCAGCTGCCAGCTCGTGCAATTGCATAACCAAGTGTGCCTGCGTGTGAAACAACTGCTGAAGGCAGTACGAGCACCTCTGCACGAAGGGCTCCAGCACACCAGGGGCTGATAACGGGACGGTGTGTCCAAGTCACTAGCTCATTTCCTGGAAATCTGATGGGCTTAGAGCAGTTCCAATACGCAGGCTCCAAACCTGGCCTCGCACACAGGAGCTGATCTCCCTCCCATTTAACCTACTTCAGTCTAACTTAGGATGCATAACTGTGTATTTCTGCTGCCCAACGCTCTCTTTTCTTTTTCTAGGGCTGTTAAACCTCCCGTCCAGCAAGCACTGAACGATCCCATTTTTAAAAGTTTCTTCCTAAAAGCAAAAAAAAATGCAGATCGAGATCCGGAAATAAAAGCCACCGGAGCACGCTGCACCACAGGCTCTCCTTTGACATTGGGCAAGTCACTTCTCATCTCAGAAACTTAGTTCCCCAATTGTGAGACAGAGACAGCAACGCTGCCCTGACTCACGTTACTGGAAGATAAATACAGTAATAAACACAAACTGCCACGATTCTGAGCTAACGGGACCCCTCCTGAGTACAGAAAATTGCCATTTCCTTCAGTTTCCCTGCAGTAAGTCTGCACAAACACATGCTCTCCTATTGAGCTATCAGACAATTTTGCAGCAATTTCCTCTCCTAAGATATTTGACTTCACTGTAAGCCTGTTTAATAGCCTATAGATATTAACATGATCCCTTATTTACAATAATGGGGCCTTGTAGCTACCGTAGCTCACAGATGCAATTTATTACAGGATGTTACCACAGTCCGCAGGCTACCAGAAAACATTATGTCTGGTTGTTACAAATGCCATTTTCCTCGTTGAGATAATAAAATAACCCTTTAAATGATCGGGATTTTTCCTTCTTCTGAATGTCTGTGAAAATTAATCTTACTTTAAAAGCTTCCTTTTCCCCTGTGGTAATAAGAACCTCCATAGATCTGGGTTTTTAAGTCGTGCCCTCTAAAAAAAACCTATGTCATGTTTATGGACTCAAATCCATTTGTTCCTGTAGCTTCAGCTGGAGTCAACAGGTGTCTGGGGGACTTGGATGCAATCTGCAGAGGGATAGCTCTGCGATAGCTCGCAGGACCAGGCTGTGTAAGAGCTGCAGGTCTCGAAATCCCCACTGCTTTGCCTGCCTTCCAAGCTGCTCATCACCTGACGCTGACTTCTCATTTTGGTATTCTTGCACTCATCATGACATTTCAAAACTAAGAACGAACGCCTCCAGAAAGCCTCGGGATTTGGAAAGAGCAGGAGGGTTCAGCGTACAGGAGGAGGTGATGCCATTTAACCTAAACTGCTCATAACAAATCTTCTATATTAGGCAATGCTAAGGTTTTTTTTTCCTTTCAAAAAGAGAACCAAACTCATTTGTCAGTCCCGCTGTTCCTGAAACCACCACAGCAGTGCAACTGCTGAAACATTTCCCCATTCTTGTTCCCTTGACATGAAGCACAGAAACTTGACGTTGCTTTTATTTTCTATCCTCCTGATGCCCACGACTGACCCGGACCCCTTGTGTCAGACGCCGCGCAGGCGCACGGTCCTCGTGGGGCTGTGCGCTGACAATTCCTGACACTCCTCCTGACACATGCATGCAAAAACCTCAGCCCCGAGGCTGCTTCAAGCCACCACGCACCAGCAGGGCTTGGATTTAGCTGCCCCCGTCTCAAATCTCTCTGGGCTGCTGTTTATGTGACTGCTGTGGCAAATTCAGCTCTCAGGAGGGGCAGGCTCAGGAATTCTCCACCTGTGCGAGCAGTCCCGCTGCAGCCTAGCAGGACTGGCCCTGAACTTTCCATTCCTCTCGCATGAAGATGCAGGGCAGATTTGGCTTGGCTCTTCTTTCTTATTTGATTAGAAACAGCTCTAAATGAGGCCGTGAACTTACGGCACGCAATTTATCTAGGGAAGTTCAGGATAAGGCTCCCAGGGGTCCTTCCCTCAGCGCTGGCTTGCTCAGCTAACAGGAAGAGATGAGCCAAACCCAAACTGTGTCCCCTTTTAAGGAGGAAGGCAAGCGCTCAGGATCTTGCCCTGCGCCCAGCAGTGCCTAAATGAAACCCTGAAAAGTCTGGCTAGGAGCAGCTCCAGCTCCTTGAGGGGTGCCAAACAGCTGCGGGGCCGCCTGTCAGCCCCTCTAGCAGCAGGTGGGCAGCCGGTCTGCTACAATGCAGTTTTAGCCTTTAAATGCCAAAAACTACTAGCACATATCCTGCTTCCGCCCAAAGTTGTACTCTGTTTGCCTTGTCACAGGATGTCCTGCCCCCATATTTTTTTTTTTTTGACAATAGCACTGTCAAAATATTTACTGGCTGAAATATTTATGATATATAATATACCCTAAAACGCAGCAGCTGTCTCTTCTTCACAGCATTTAACCTTCCCAAAGATATCTGGAGAAGTCCTTTTGAAAGGAATGGGCTGGAGGGAAGAGTGAAAAATGCAGGAATGTGTGTCACTGAGGGCCTTTATTCAAGGCAGTTAGCTGTGACCATACCTCATCCTCAAAGACCACAAGCTGCGTTTTCCGTAGCTGGACGTAACGATCCTTCCACAGGCCCAGGAGTCCCCCACTGCTTTTCTTAATCCAGCCGAATTTCTCTGCGTTCAGAGCTGACTTTGGTTTCTCTGAGACCTCCTCCTTTGTATCCTGCAAGGGCACCAAGAAAAGCAGAAGGGAGAAGGAATCACGTTAAAAGCACTTCCCATCCATCTGATGACAGCCTTCAGAAAGCCTGCCCGGAGCAGACCCCAGCACCCACCGCATGTGCTCCCTCCCCACCAGATCGCACGGAACAAAGCCTGGGAGAAAACTTCCAGAGAAAACTTCTGCAAAGAAGAGGAAAGTTCAGCCAGCTCCCCCCCGACAGCCAAACCTTTGGGACAGAGTCAGTGAGTGGACAGCACAGACCTCGGCCACTGCTGAGGATGCTGCTGGGGTGGCAGTGAGTCCCCCTGTGCCTCTGCTTCCTGTGGCTCTTTGCTCCCCTTTCGGGGAAGGTTCTCCCCTCTGGCTGGCGCACCGAGTGCCCCTTTAGTACCAACACTCCTGTTTTGCCCACAGTCACTTCTGCAAGCTCCTCAATGTCTCGCTTTGCTCTCAGAGCTGCCCTGCTCGCACGGAGTCACTGTGACCTGTCCCAACACGCACAACTGCTTTGCTCTCCGCTTGCCACCGGCTGCAGTGACACTGCAAGGCTCCCGTGACCAACACAGCTTTGCCCTGGAGGGCCAGGACTGCATCACACCCGCACTGAGATGCTTCTGGCCCGGCACACGGGCTCTGGCGGGGCTGCTGCCGTGAGGCTCTTCCCCAGGAGCAAGCAGAGGAGCGCTGCTCGCTGCCTTCAGCTGAGCCACAGCCGCTTACGAAAACACCTCGCCAAACTCGTGACCCTTACAAGGAGGCCAACCCCAAATCCTCCAGCACCCGTCCAGGAGCCACGCAGTTAGCCCAAAACTTGGCTTTCCTCCTGGGACACGGCACCGCTGTTGCCTGTGATGACAATAACCCCACTGCAAAAACGCGATGCGTTTCCTCTGAGTAAGGATGTGTGACAGAGGCAGGAGACCGAGCATCCCCAAACGGTCCTGGCTAGCTGCTGAATGAAACCTTTTCTCCTAGGAAAAAGAAAACAAACCAAACAAACCAAACCAGTGTGGCTGTAGCCATCGTGTTTCTTAACACAAGGAAATCCCATGTGCATCGGAAGGAGTCAGAGCCGGACACTCCCATGGCCAGAAGGGAGTAGGGATAGAGCGAGTGAGTACAGACGAGTTCCAAAAACTCGGAGGAAACCCTTGCTAACAAATCTGTTTTCATGCACCAGACTCCCAGCGAACACACCCTTGGATTGCATTTGGGTGAGCTGTTCCTCTAAAGACAGATCTTGCACCCACAACGAGAGGAAAAACAGATTAAATTCCCTGCGCACGGGCACTTCTTCCAGCCTCCAGCGAGGTCGGGGAGAGGCTTCCCGTCTCCAGGTAGGCGCAGACCAGGCACAAGAAACCAAACCAAACGCCCTCCTGTAAAAGTAAACCCCACAGAAAGGGGTACAACGTTCTTGGCACACTCTGCAGAAGTTGTTTCAGTTGTACCGAGCGGCGCCCCAATACAGGATGATAGAGCATAAAAAAGTTTTCCGGGAAACGAGGGGTACTGCGGGTTTCTTTAAGTTGACTTTTTAGGTTGCCAGGAAGTTGTATTCACTTGTGATCTGCTATTTCAGTAAACATCAATCGCTGCACAAATATAGACCTGTTGGTCTCCTGATTGAGCACCCTTTGAAGTCATTTTTAGACAACTGGCCTGGACTTCACCCTCACTCCTTTGCACGGCTGTACCCGTACGAGTAGCGACTCCAAACCAAGAGCCACCCGGCTTGCCATTACCCCCAAATGTTTGTACTTCTTGATTTTTTTTTGTAGGTTCCTTTTGCTGGGCAGATTCATTTTTACCATTCTTCCCCCCTCCCTCTGCAGATGGCAGAAGGGCTATCTGAAAGAAAACACGTGCCAAATAAGTCTGCCTGTGGCCTCTGCTCTCTACAGACTGAAAACTACCGTTTTCTGTGGTTTTACGAAAGAAGTGCTCACCGTCAGGTCGCAGCACGGCACAGCTACTTCTGAAAAAGCAACCTGCCCCGGTAGCCAGTTTTGCTGGAGTTTATTTTCATGCCAGCACTCCTGGGACAGGCCGAGCTGCAAGGCTACAGCCTGGAGCATCCGCAGGGAGGATCTCTGAGTCCCCACCTGCCCCGGGGTGCCAGACCCCAACTTGTCCCCAACAAGAAGCTCCTAGTGCCAAGGATTTCTGCAGGAGGAGGAGACACAGCCTGCCTCTGCCACCCAGACCCGGAGCCTCCTGCCTGCGAGAGCCCTTTGCAGCCTGATAGAAGAGGAAGGATGAGATGGGATGGGATCGTGCAGCAGTCTCCTGAGCCCCAGCTGCCTGTGTGGCCCTCTGGTCCCGCGTCCTTAAGGCTCCGAGGACCAGGGGAGGTTTGCCAGGGAAGGGCACCATCAGAGCAGGACTTTGTGTCCACCCTGCACCCGCTGCCTGCGATTCCATGACTAAAATTGGAGCGCGGCACAAAGAGACGATTTGCTGTTGTCAATTCAGCTTTCTGCGGGGATTCCTTCTGCTGGAGGCAAGAAATGCTAAGATATCCTTTCCAGGATGTTCTGGGGCTGGATTCATGCCCGACGCTGGTGTAAACCCACGAGAATAAACCCACTGACATCAGCCAAGCGAGCCAGCGTAAACGAGGGAAGATCTGAGTTGTCCTGTCACTGGCCGAGGCCAAAGGCACGGGTCCCAAAGCCACTCCATACAAGTTGTTTTTGCAATTTCTAGCATGGGCACCAGAAGTGCAGCACGAGCTTGACTCTTACAGCCTGGCTTACGCTTCAGTTTTACAGCTTAGCAGAGCCCAGCATCCTGCAGGGGCACAGGATGGCTTTTTATTTAACAATTCGGCGATTCTTTCTCCCTCCCTCCCCCAGCACTTTAAGGGCCCACAAAACCACACTCTTTTCATGGCTTCAAACAACAACAAAAGCCCAGCAGCCCCGTCGTGGCGGTGTTTTTACAGGTCCCACACGCTGCCCAGAAGTGGCTCGCTGTCCCAATCGCTCCGTTCAAAGCAAGAGCAGCCAGCTCATCCCATGCCATCTACACAAGACGAATCCATCTCCAGACGCCTTCCCAGACCTCAAATCTTTTTCTGCCCTTCCACTTTCCCTTCCGACAAGCCTGGTGGCACTTCCACTTCTCCCCGGCCTGTGTGGATGAACCATCTCCCCGGGCACAACCCGCTGGGATCCACGTGAGCCTCGGCAAGCTGCAGCTGGGGCCCTGTCCCCAAAGGGCTCCCTGGAGGATTTCTTCACCGAGCGGCCCCCCCAAAGCCTCCTCGCTCCTGCCCCTCGGGCTGGGTGCCAGCTGGACGCCGTTTTTGTGCCGTGGATTAATTTCACGGATGCCAGTGGATAATGACAACTTTCGGTCCCGACCAAGTCGGGTCGCTCTGCAGCCTCCCCGCTGCCCGTTTGGGGAGGAGATTTCCTTCTCGCCGCATTTTTGGGAGCTGAAATAAGGGGACTGGAGGCAGGCAGCGGCTCCCAGCTCCACGCACACCGAAGCCTTTGTGCACCGGCAGCAATTATTGGGGGGGGGTCGTGGGGCTGGGACCGCCCGGGCGTGAAACCCCACGCGTGTCTGGGGGGGCGCACGGCCGGCAGGGACACGGGAGGAGCAGGAGGAGGAGGAGGAGGAGAAAAAGAAGGAGGAAGAAGAGGAGGAGGAGAGGACAGACCCTACGAAGGCTGCGGGCTCCGGCACGCCCGGCTCTGCCGCCGCTTGTCCGCCCCGAGCGCGACAGGGGAGGAAAGTTGGAAGCGGGG
This sequence comes from Anas platyrhynchos, assembly GCF_047663525.1. Classification (NCBI taxonomy): domain Eukaryota; kingdom Metazoa; phylum Chordata; class Aves; order Anseriformes; family Anatidae; genus Anas; species Anas platyrhynchos. The sequence goes on along the minus strand of NC_092597.1, from coordinate 22,119,766 downwards.
GCGCCGGCTGCAAAAAAAAAAAAGCCAGGAAGAATTACAGAAAGTAATAATCATCAGAATAATTAAGCAAAAAAAAATTTAAAGACCAGCGGGGCCGGGGGCTGCCCCATACGCTTGGCAGCCGGCGGAGGCACCGAGGGGCTCCAAACCCAACCCAACCCAACGCAACCCAACTCGTCCCATCCCATCCAGCCCTGTCCCGGCTGGGAACGGCTGGGAACGGCTGGGAACAGCTCGGCACGGCTCGGCACGGCTCGGCAGGGCCCTTACTCACTTGCTCCATGGCTAGCAGGGACCTGGGGGTGCTCCTCAGGGGCTCCGCGGCCGGTTGCGTCCCGCTGCGCAGCGCGGCTCCGGGTGGCCGGGCATGCCGAGCCGAGCCGAGCCGAGCCGGGCTTAGCCGGGCCGGGCTTAGCCGGGCCAAGCCGGGCTGTGTCCTCTGCACCAACTTCTTGGCGAGCAGCAGCAGCAGCAGCAGCAGCGCCGGTTTCCGGAGCTGCGAGCGCGGCCCCGAGGAGGCGGGGATCCCCCCCCCCCTAACCCGGCACGGCTCCGCCCGGCACGGCCCCGGTGCGCGGGGAGGCAGCGCCCGGTGGAGGAGCCGAGGGAAAAAAAAGGGGCATGGGGGTGTGGGAGGGGGTCGTGGGGATGGGGAAGGGGGGGTTCTAGGGTGGGACGGGGGGTGTGGGGTGGGATCTGGGGTGTGGGAGGGGGATGTATGGTGTGGAGGAGGGGATGTCGTTTTTGGGGACAGGTCCCCCCCGGGTGGGATGTGTCTGGGGGGGGGTATGGAGCAGAGGGGTGGGAGAGGGTCTGTGGGGTGGGATATGGAGCATGGGGTGGGGTAGGGTGCTAGGGTTATGGGATATGGAGAGTGGAGGTGGGACAGGGACCGTGGGGTGGGACAGGGTACCCATCGGTGTGCCACAGTCCCTGGGGTGCAGCAAAGGACCGTGCAGGTGCGACAGGTCCCTGAGGGTCAGCCAGCGTCCCCACAGCCAGGTTAGGGTCCCCAGGGGTCAGGCCAGACCCCACACTAGGACAGGGTCCCTGGAATTGGAGGCTCCCCACGGTCAGGCAGGGTGCGACAGTGCCATGGGGACAGGGGACAGCAGCACAGGAGCAGCAGGACGGGGTGCAGGACGCAGCGAGGCGAGGGATGCCCACGCAGGTGCCGTGTGGGCACCGAGCATCGTGGCTCCATCACGGAGCAAAGCCCCGGTGCATCTCCTGGGGCTCAGCTCCACGCACCAGCACGGCCCCCTCGGCCCCAGGGCGGCGCGGTGCTCCCATGCCAGCAAGTTTTGGGGCCGTGCCTCGTCTCAGCCCCAAGGGAAGCAGCTGGGAAGTGGTCTTGGGGGGCAGAACTGGTTAACACAACTAGTCACGCTCCAGCTATTGTTCTCCGCTGGCATTCAGCTTCGCAGACTTTCTGCTTCTATTTCGGGCCTGCTGAAGGGCTCGTGTACCCAACAGCCTGCCTGTTTTTCTCCTAATTATTTCAGTCGGGCTAAAAAAAGATATCACCTCCCTCTGCAAACCTTGCCTCCATTGTTCGTGGTGGGGAAGATAGAGGGTGAGAAGGAGAGGAGAAAAGCATCGGCAGCGGTTCCCTCACGGTTAAATGTGTCTTGGAGGAAAACAGGAGGTGGCAGTGATGGAAGAGGCACTGAGCACCCACGGGGGCTGGTTGTCCCAAATCCTGCGTGGACGGGGCTAGTGGAGGAGCAGGGAATCACCCTGGGTTCGGAATGGGAAATCCTGGGGCTGCCAGGAAGCAATTGCAGCATCCCACCTGAGGCTTGAGGATGCTGCACGTTGCACCTGCTGCGATGGGCGAGGGTTGTGTCGGGGGGCTGAAGGCGCTGGGAAAAGCAAAGGGGAGATGGAGAGGGTACGGCGGGGCCCCCGTGTGCTCCACTTGTACGGGGTCGGACCCGGGACCGGAGCTGGGAGCGCACAAACAGCTATTAGTGGTCACGGGAGAGGAACACCCTGGCGGCACCTCCTCCCCATCAGCTCAGCCGTGGCTTTGGCAGAGGCGCCGGTCTCGCCGAGGCGATACCTCTGCTGCGTAAACACTTTCGGCGGCCTCGCTGCCCCTCCTGCCACTGCTGGCAGCAGCATCGGGCCCAGAAAGCACCGATGTGGTGCTGGGCAAGCAGCTGCTGGGTTGTGAGCACCCGAGCCCTTCGGTTTCCTCACCCCTATCCCATGCCAGGCACCTCGGAAAGGTGGGACCAGGACCCCCAGGCAGAAATTCGGAGCCGTGGCCGTGCTGGGGACAGCTTTGTGCTGCCCAAGAGCAGCTTTAGGGTTGGTTTAAAAACGTTTGCTCTTGGTTTAAGTTTTCCCAGCTCTCGGATGGGATAGGTGGTATTGCAGCAAGGCTCTGAAGCAATAAAAAAAAAAATCCCAGGCACGAGGGGAAACATCTGGCAGGGCAGAGAGGCTGTAGGCCGTGCTTCTGACTCTCCCGGAAAATTTTAATCGGCGAAAAAGTGAAGAATATTTTTAGCATGCAGTCACTGTGCATGTGAGGGCGTGTGCACGGGGACGGCCGCGGCGCTGTGGTTTATCAGCTGCCGCGAGCGCACGGAGAGCATCGCGCTCCCCTCGTCCCCGGGAGGAGCTGCAGTCCACGAGAGGAAGGTGAGGAAGATGCTGGTCGTGTGAGAAGGTGGAGGCTGGTCCAGAAACGCCGTCTGATGACAGCACGGGGGCAGGAGCCCACCCAGCATCGCATTCATTGACAAGAAGCGGCGTGGTGCTGCTGGGACGAGCGGGATGGAGCCGCACGTGGCACGAGGAGCTCGTGCTGGTGAGTCACGGCGCAAGGACCTCTGTTTGTAACCAAGCCCTGGGTTTTAACCCCTCCTGGCCGCACACATGGGCACTTCCCTGCTGCAGGGTGGTGGCATTTGGGGTCCTGCAGCACCTCCACGTCTCCCTGCTGTGGGAAAGGAGGTGGCTTGCCGGGGCAAAATGGGGACGCCTTCGGTTGTCTTAAATTGTCCAAATGGAGATGGCTTTTGGTTGGCTTTGGTTGGCTTCTCTAGGCGAAGGGGACCAGGTCTGGGCCCAGAGGTGGCTTGGAAGAGCTGTCCCAGCACCCGCTGCTCAGCACCCCCAGGCCTTTCACAGCAAGGGATGATTTCTGCTGACCAAAATCAATTTCCCTGTAATGGGGTCGGGGCATCCTCCCGCACCCATCGTCCCGCACCCATCCCGCAGCACTCAGCATGCCCCAGGTGCTGTCTCCCCTCTGCCTTCCATGGGCTCTGCACTGTTCCTGGCCTTTGGGGATGTTTCCAGCAGTCAGTGACCAAAAAACACCCCAAATAACCCCCCCTCTGCTCCTTTGGCTGGAAGCTGGGATGTAAACACACTGCGATTGTTGGTGTCAGCGCTCGCTGGGCTGCAAATCCGGGCTGCCTTTGGGGCTCCACCTGGACAGGGAGACCCCAAAACCACGGCCGCCCTCTCTCCTGCTCACTCCTCATCCCCCCATTAAGGGGGAGGCTGCAGCGGGGCTGGAGGGAGGTTGGTGCTCCCGGGCTGGTGGCAGATAATGACATTGTATTTTATATATTTGTAGGATTTCTTAGTGGCCACCATTTTTTTGGGGAACCCCACCAGAAGTGTAAAACCTGCATGGCTTCTGTGTGTGCCCAGCCTCTGCGGGTGTCTGAAACCCTTTTGGATGAGCACATGGGGAATGCAGGGAAGTGGCAGAAGGGGGTAAATCCATATTTTATGCTCCAATCGATGTCCTGATTGATGCTCCTGCCAGGTGCTGCTCAGCAATGCCGCGCGCCCCCCGTTCGAAGGCACAGACCCTGCTGGTGAACCGCAGCCACCGCCTCCGCTGTGAACGTGAGTTTGGGGAGATGTGCTGTGGGCTTTGGGGTAAAAAAAGAAAGGGAAAAAAGCCAAAATTAAGCAACAACCTGAACACAGCTATGGGCAGTGTACCGAGCAACCCAGTGACATTGGCACCGCAGCCTTGGGGGCGAACAGGATGCCAGGAGATTTCTCCTCGCTGCTCCCCTTGTTTTGGGGGCTGTTTTGGCACGGCGGTGCCACCGAGCTGGGGGCTTCTCCTGAACCTCGGTGCCTGCTGAATCCAGCCCCTGGTGGGAGCTCCCCGGGGAGCTGAGGCGGCTCAGCCCGGGCTCAGCTGGCCGCCCTTTCTTTCCTCATCCCCTGGTCTAAAAAGCGAAATCCCCCCTCGCGGCGTGCGTCGGGCGTGCGGAACAAAGAGCTGCTGGCCCGCTATTAATACATCAAGGGGAAGCACCAGGAAGGGAGACGAGCTAGCGGGGCTGGAAGACAATGTTGGCACCAGAACAAATGGGGCCAGAACAACCGGACAGGAATAAATTGAGGCTGGGAACGAGGGAGGCTCTAATCCCCTGCAGATGCTGCCGTGGCTCCTCGGCAGCGGGGACAGGGAAGGGAGATTTGGGGATTTTGGTCCTGCGGCGGTCGAGGATGGTTTCTCGGCGTAGCCTTGCAGCTCACGGACTGTAATCAGAGCTGTCAACTGCACTGAAATCCTAAATGGTGAAAGCTGAGTACAGCACGGCCCTGCAAACCACTGCGTGTCGGGAAAAAGCCCCAGAAAATCAAAGCCTGAATGGCCCCAAATCGCCACGTGCTGCCTTCGGGGCGCCCTCAAACTTAACAAAAGAAGTAAACTGTTTGATTTCAAAATGGAAATAGTTTGTGGTTGATTTTTTTATTATTATTTTTTTCTTAAATTACAGTTCTATGAAATTGGGAACGTGGCATCCCAGGCGTTGTGTTTGGGGACTCACTGGTAAGTCAGCGCACCACCTTGCCAGCTGCTGCCGAGTTTTACTGGTTTTTTTTTTTTTGGTGGCGAAGGGATTTAGCTGGCAAAATGGGGCTGTTGGAGGCGGAGGCACTCATTTCTGGTTGGGTTTGCAGGGAGCTTCGTGAGAAGCTCTCTTGGGGCGGGTCTGGTTTGCCTTGTGGTGAGCACGCAGGGTGGCCGCATCCTGCACGCTGCCGGCACCAGCCCGGGAAACCCACGTGCTGTGGGGTGAGAGGGGGATTTTTCATCTGGGGGCTGATCTGAAAGATAGAAACAGGAGGAAAAGTGAGATAAATCAGTTCAGATTGAAGGAAATAGCGGGAGACAGCATGATAAAAAAATCCCCCAAGCCTTCTGGTTTTAGACCAGCTCAGAATAGTTTGAAAAGAAATGCAAAGTTTGTGTTTGTGGGGCCAATTAGCCCCTTTTTAAAACTTAAATAAAATAAAATCTATTTCCAGATAAAAAATAAAACCTCATCTTTCCTTAAAAACCTTCTAGAGGAAGGGTTGGGTATTCCTGAGGCACTTGGTTTTCAGGACCCCAGAAACATCGCCGGGCTGGCACGGATCAGAGCAGCTTAGGGCCTCGCTCTGATTTTGGGTCGGCTTGGGAAGCAGGTTGGGATCAAGCAGCTTAAGGAGGGATTTACAGTGAGTGCTGGCAAGTAAATTCTTCCACATGAAGGACTTCTCGTGTTTGCCCATTGTGCCCGGGATGGGCTTTGGAGGGCTTGCACGTGGCCGAGCAGGTGGCACATACAGGGATGTAGGGATGCAGGGACATAGGGATAAAGGGATACAGGGATATAGGGATTCAGGGATGCGGGCACACAGCGAGTGCTAACATTTGGTGCCCCAAAACTTCGCCCTCTGTTGGTGTCGAGGCCGGGGGGCTCTCAGAGGGCTGCCTGAATTGCAGCCTCGCCACGGCTTGGAGACAAAATGCGCTGTGGCCACAGGAGGAGGTTTGGCCGAGAAGCATCAGTGGGCAATGCTTCCCTTCTGGAATTGCACAACGTAATTAATGCTGGTAATAAACGTGGAATCTCATTACCTCCGCGGCGGTGAGGTGCTCCTGGCTGGTGGCAGCCTCGGTGCTGGGGTGGGAGGCAGCATCCAGCCGAGCTGCCACCGGCACGTACAGACCCAGCGGGGCGCTGCGTCCCCAGGCAACCCCCATTTTCCAGGGCTGCACCACCGTTTTGGCTATATTTTGGGGTAGAAATACTCTCCTCTTTGCCCCTGGCTGGGGCATGCTGCATGCACAGAGAGAGAAGCCCCGTCCCTGCCCTCACCCCCCCAAACACCACGAGCTCCCCAGCAGGATCAGGCCCGCAGGAGCCATCAGCCAGCTCCGGCCGTTTGTCACAGGAAAGGTTACGAAGCCCTGGGGCTGTGAACTTTGCAAATTAGTTTCTGCTCCACGTGGAATTGGGCCATTTTCCCCCTTCCAGATGATGAAAGTGCATTTAGCATCCCCTGGCCGTGCGGGCTGACTCAATAACTCCAGTGACATTTGTAAATGCCTTTCTGCAGCCTGGCCAAGGCTCTCGCCATCCAACACAGGACTGTTTGCCCTTTTTCTGTGGTGTTTTCCCCCTTTTTTTGCAGTGTGTGAATCCCCCCCTGGTGCTGTTTGTGGCTGGTGTCTGCCGATAAACACCCCAAAATCTCCCCTCCCTGTTCGGGTGGCAGCGCCTGAGCAATGCGCACACCTGGGCACCAGGCAGCATCCCCTCGGGGGGAGCTCTTTGGGAGGGCAAATGCTCCCGGTTAACAGGACAAAACACCCAAATTGCAGATATTTTTTGGGCCCCCCTGGGCTGCAGCAGCTGGCGATGCTCAGGCAGGGCGAGCAGAACCTAACCGAGCACACGGTGCCCGTGTTTTGGCCGGGACCCTCTGCGCCCTCGGAGCCCACCGAGGTGAGAGCCTCCAGCAGCAGCCCCGGAGACCTCCAACCCTCGATCTTCCTCCTCCTCCTCCTCCTCCTGCTGCTGCTCTCCGGGACCACAGCCCTCTGTGTGCGTGCTGCCATCCCCACCTAGCGCCCGCCGAGCGCAGCTGCCGGAGCTGCGGCTCCCCCCGGGCAGGATGCGCCCCCCGGGGTGCACCCAGCACCCCTCAGCCCACCCAGGCTCCAAAAATCCCTCTTGGAGACATTTAGGGCAGCGTACGAGGCCAGGACAAGCCTTTAGCGATGCTCCCTTCCAGGTGATAGCAGGCTGCGGACTCCCAGAGCCACAGCCAGCATCTCCTCATTTTCCTTCCACTAATTGCCCCCCCTCCATCTCTGGGGAGAGGCCGGGCTTGCGCCATCGCCCTGCGCCCTCCCTGCTGGTGGCTGAACCACGGAGTAATTCGGGTTAGGAGGAGCCTCCCCGGGTCCCTTCATCCAGCCCCAGAGGGGCTCCTTTCGCAGTCCTTGCAGAGAATTGTTCCCAAATTTGGCTCATTCTTGTCCTGCCTCCAGTTCCACCACCCCCTGGGCCATTGTGTCACAATTTCCTTGGCCCCGCAGCCCCTAGGGGCTCTGCTGGGTGCTGGGGCTTTGCTGCTCCCACCCAGCCCCTATTCCCCATTCCTACTCGTGATTCAGGTGGGGGCTTTTTTTTTGGCTTTTGGTGTTTCTTTTTTAGGTTTGGTTTGAAATTTTTATGGTTTTATTTGTGTTATTTAACTTCAGAAACCTATTAAGGCTGTGGAGGAAGCACCTTTTGGATAGAGGATCCAAAGGACCCTCTCTGAGCAGAGCTGGAAATGCCAAGTACAGCGATGCCGAGCAGCCCAGGCACGGGACAGGAGGTAAAACCCAGGCGATGAAGGTGCAGTGTGGGCTCCTCCCTATTTCAGAATGAAACCAGAAAAAAAAAATAATAAAAAAAGCACACTGGCCCTATTTTCGCTTGGCAGAACCCCCCTCGCAGCTCACCCATAAAAGCCGGATTCAGTAGCTCGGCGTAATCCAAACTTTCCCTCTGCCGCCCTAAAGAAAACGTTGGAACAGAGCGAGCTCAATGCCCGCTGAAGAGGCCCATTTATCTGCAGGCTGAAAGAAAGCAGTAGGATAATATTTGGAAAAGGCTGCGAGCGCCCGGCCCCGGCTGCGCACGATGGCAGCAACCTGCCGAGGGGGCCAGGGGTGAGGCCGCCCCCCCAGAGCGTCCCATTTCCCCATTTCCCCTCATTTCCTGCCCATTTCCATGCTGGCCCCAAAAGGTTTTGCCACGTCCCTCTTGGTTTTGGGTGTGTTTCCCCCTGGAAAAATAAAAATGAGGAGTTTTGGTGGGGAGGGTGGGCAGAAAGCTTTCCCCAGCATCCCTGTGGGGCCGGCAGCCAGAAACTGCTCCTTCCCCTTGTTTGTTGGAGCTGCAGGACCAGCTTCATCAGATATCACTTAAAACCAGGCTGATTTCTGCTTAATTGGTCAGTAATAGTGATTTAATTGGCAAAGCCGTTAAGAAGTCGCAGCCCCCCGTACGGCAGCATCAATCCGAACACGCGGAGCCTGGCTGGCACTCAATAAATGTTGCTCTGCATTTCTCTTTTTCTTTTTTTTTTTTTTTCTCTCCTTGTCTAAAAGTGCTAATGGCTGTTTAACATTCTGTTGGACATCTGATTCCGATTTGGAGCCTAATTAGCCTTGATGAGGACTAATAAGCAGCTTTCAACATGTGCCCAGGTGAGCGTCTCGCTGCTGTCTCCTGTGGGGAAGCCCGAATTTACCACCAGTTGCCGACGCAAATTTCTGTGGGGCTAATCCAGACACGTCCAGGGCTCTGCTGTGCCTTACACCACTGTCATTAAGCAATTTCGAAGCCCGTCAAGGGTTTTTTTTCCCACTTGAGACTGCTTTTTATTGCTGCTGAATTTTGTTTCCTACAGGATTTGCCCTCCCGATGCTCTCGGTGTGTCCTTGCAAGCGGCGCCTGGCTGAAAACAGACATTGCCGCCCAATTTGCCGGCCTTGTTGGGGCAGAAAATGAACATTTTGAAGGTGTCATTTTTCTGTGGTGAGAAGAAAACTTTGAAATTAGCCCTAAATCAGCCATTGCACTTTGAAACCAGGCTGCAGCTTGAACCAGACGACACCGGGAGAAGCCCACGGGGCCAGCCGGATGGGGCGGTGGTCGATGGCCAGTGATCGATGGTTGATGGCCCATGCTCGATAGTCAATGGTCCACGGTTGATGGTCCAGTGTTGATAATCAATGGCCAATGGTTGATGGTCGATGGTTGGTGGTCACTGGGTGATGGTTGACAGTCAATGGCTGATGGTTGACGGTCAATGGTTGACGGTCAATGGTTGACGGTCAATGGTTGATGGTCAATGGTTGATGGCCAATATCTGACGTTTGGTGATGAACGGGTGAAGTTGGGTGGCTGATGTTGGATGTCCGATGGCTGATCCAGCAGCACGGCAGCACGGCTCTGCGGTAGCAGCAGCGCTTGCCTAGGTGGAGCTGCTTCTCTTCGGCATCGCCCCGCGTCCTCCGGCAGCGCCGGGTCTCATGGCGCAAACACCGCCTGGCTGCAGCTCCTGGGAGGGATGGGCAGGATCAGGAGGAAAGCAAAAAAAAATCTGTGGGCTTTTGTTTGTTTTCCGTGCTCCCCCTTCAAGTGCTGTGCAAAAGGTACTAGCTCCTGGAGGCTGGGCTTTGGCAGTCCCTGCTGCGCCGCCGAAACCTCCGGATACGCCCTGGGTGAGCCCGGAGCACGTCCCCACGCCCCGCTGGGGAGCGTGTCCCAGCCCCGGCTTTCTGGGGTTGTGGGAACACGCGTGACCAGCTCTCCCCCAACCTCAGATGGGCTGCTGCAGCCCAGCCCTAGGGGCAGAGTGCTTTTTTTTTTTCAAGTTTCACAGCAATTACGGGACTGCAGGTAAATACCCAGACCTCAGGGCTGGGAAAAGTTGCCAATTGCCGTGCCGTGAGACAGGTTCAGCCAGTGACATTTGTTCTCCTCGGCCCGGCTGAAACAAGGACCATGTTACAGCCCTAAATAGTCGCTTCTGGGGGACAGGTGGGTCAGGGCAAACTTTATTTTTCTGGAAACAGCAAGCACATTGTGCAGGGAAGACTTTCCAAGGATGCTCCCCACACCCTTTTCAGGAAATACCACGCTGCTCTCCTTATTGCCATGCCAATAATTTTTTTGTTGTTTGTTTTTTAATTGGCATAAATGATAGTCTTGGCAGGGACACGCCGTGTTTTCCCTTGGCTGTTGGATTTTATTCTGAAATCGCTTTTGTTTTGATCTCGGCATCTCTCCACCCCCCGGCTCGCCTCTCACCCCGCACGTTCGTGCTCCCGGTGCCCGCTCTGCCGCCACCACATCTGCTGAACCCGGGCGTGAAAACACCGTGGGGGCCTCCCACATCGGTCACAGCGGGTCCGGGGGGATGTCACCCACCAGGGGACACGGCAGAGGAGTTGCAATTTGCTTTGCAAAAGCCCCCGGGGCGAGGAGCGGGCGGCCGTCCCTGCCCGGTGACTCAGATCCTTCTTGGCCACGTGGGCAGCGCTCGGAGAGCCCCGACGCCGCTGCGCGGGGGCCCAATTTTAGCCCTGGGACAGACATTTTAGCCCTTGGGGACAGACATAATAACAGCGAGAGACGTGTGGCTCCGGCCAGGGGAGGGGGGGACCCGAAATATCCTCCTCCGTGCGGCGATGGCACGGCCCCTGCCCGGCGCCCGCGTAAACCAGCCTTGGCCAGACCTGCTATTCCAGTGGGTGGGGTTGGCTTTGTCCTGGCTTTATTACAAGCTCCCTCTTGGCACCAGTGCCAGCTCCTGTGCTGGGACGCTGCTCTGGGACGTGGTGGGGCTCGGCTGGGTGTCCCCAGGGGGGCTCGGAGCTGAGGACGCTCCCTGGGGACGCAGCAAGGGGCTGGAGCACCCCCCCCCAAGCCCCGCTCGGGCATCTCCTTCATCCCCCTCATTTCTTAAACAGCAATAAAACCAAAAGCAATCCGAGACGGGTAAAAACATCTGGTTTCTTTCCCTTTTTTTTTTTTTTTTTTTTAATTCAAGACCAGGCACATTGGTTGATTTTTTTTTAATTGATCAATTTTCCCCACACCACAAATGTCTGCGCTGGGCCTCTCCATCCCTGGAGCAGCCGTTAGCAGCTGAGCTTCGGTGCCGAAAATTGTTTTTAAACTTCCAGATCCATCTTTCGGAGGTTTTTTTTACAGGCCTGAGTCCATAGTGGGCCCTTTCCTTTTATTTTTTATTACTGGCATTTTTACCAGGATGACACTTTGACTAGTCTGGGAAATCTTCTCACCCGCCACGCCGGCTCCTGATGATGGAGATTTAATCTTTCTGGAGAGGAGGAGCGCACCAGATGATAGAAAACACTGCAAATTTCCCTCAAATTACAGAAACCCAGAGCAGAAGGAGCCTGCTGCCAACCTCCAGCCCCACCTGGAGCAGCACAGCATCCAAATGTGCCCACACCTTGGCCGGGCTGCCGTCAGTGCTGCCTCTCTAATACCCAATTTAAATCTTTTTTTGCTGCCGTCTCCAGCTTCTGATGGCCGGGAGAGCTGCAGGATGGCGGAAAAACCATCAGCACATCCCTCCTTGGGTGATTCGGGGTTCTTCCACCCTTGATGGGAGCTCTCTCCCAGCACCTTTTTCCTCCAAATCTCCCCCAGAAGTGCCGGGGCGCAAGAGGCAGGTGCAGCATTTCTCCGTCAAGCACAAATTTCCTGGAAATCCACCCAGGAAGGTCCCAAGGCGCAGGCTCGGAGCTGTGGTTTGCGAGCAGCGGCAGCACCGACAGCGCCCGCTCCCTTACGCGAGCCATCAGCCGTGGGGGTGCAGCTCCAGGGGGGCTGCAGATCCTCATTTTTGGGCTGTGGGGCTGCGCAGGTAGCTCCTTGCCGCACGGGATTTTTCCACGAGCAGGACTGAACGCGGAACATCTGCTCCGAATGGGGTGGGAGCTGCACCAGGCTGACCGTGGGCATCCCTGTGGCGAGCGGCCAGAGCCAGCCGGGGATTTTTCACCAAAGCCGAGCTGCAGAACAACTCCCGAGTGCAGCCAGGATCGGGAACCACACTGCTTTAATTACACCAGCCCAATTTTCCCTCATTTGGTTAAGCCTGGGAGCTACAGAAAAAGCTATTTCCAGGTGCAGGGCTCGCATGAAGGCACGATCCTTCTCAGCGCCCCGCACGCAAACGGGGTTTGGCCGCGTCCCGGCGGCCTCGCTGCGCATCCCAGCGCACCGGGAGCGGGCACAGCAAGCAGATAACCGGGGTTGGACCCCATCCCTGCCGTAATCTCTGCTCTGATGGGCTCGATTGCCTCGCCTGCGTCTCGCCGGGCTGGGAGTCAGCATGGAAAAGAGTTAAGGGGAAGGCTCTGCCCCGGCGCACCACGACGCAGAGCGCGCGGGGCCAAAGTCTGCCTCGCGGGCAGCACCGGGGTCAGCCAGCACCCGGCGCCTCCCTGGCTGGCACGCGGAGCGGAGCAAAGCCGCTGCTCTTCCAGCTGAAGCCCTTTTCCCCCAGCTTTTCCACTTTTGGGGTGAAAAATCGGCAGGGCGCAAGCGGTGAATGGTGAAATCACGGCGGTGAGAGGGGGGCACCCGTGGGCACCAGCTCCGGCCAGCAGTGCCAAGCCACCTTCTCCTCCCCTCCTGCTGGGCTCCAACAACTTTTCTGCACGCACAGCGCCCACCAGCTCTGTCCATCGCCCTACGAACAGGGAAACTCGAGGAAAAACCCATAAAGCAGGGATGCGAGTGGTTCATAACCCATATTTTTTGTTGGAAACCAAAAGCTGTTCCTCAGCAGCGCTGCCTCTGCGGCTAACACGGATTTAATTTCCCCTCGAGGGTGCAAAGGGGATGGTTTGGGCCCCGTGGTGCGGAACAGAAACCCCATAAATCCCCCTTAAATTGGTTAAGGGCACCTGGTGACGGCAGTGGCTCTGTTTTTAGGGCACGGGGCCAGGCAGAGAGAGCTCAAACCCCGCTGTGGTGTGGGGCAGCTCCCCCGGGGGCAGCTCCCGAGCTGGCCGAAGTTCACCCGTGGCCGATTTATCGAGCGCTAAGGTCAGGTTCACCACGACCTGGCAGGCTGGGTGCCGAAAATTGGGGGGGTGGGGGGCTCACCGGCCAGCCAGGACACCAAGGACAGAGCCCCCCCACCCAGGCTGGCCTCTGCGTAAAGACTGAACCCCCCCGGGGGGCTCCCCAGCATCCAGCCCCCCCTTGGTCCCCTCCAAACCCCTCCTGAAGCCCCCTGGGGCTGGCAGTGTTTTGGCTGGGGGGGCTGCCAGGGGGGCTGGGCAGTGCTGGGGGGGGGCACAGGATGCAGGGGGGGTCTGGGGGTACACAGGAGGGGGGGTGAAGGGAGGTTTTGGGGTGCAGTGCTTAAGGGGGGTGTGGGGAGGGCTGCTGGGGGGGGCATTTGGGGGCTGCTCAGGGCTGGGGGTGCACAGGGGGTGTAGGAAGGGTGCACATGGGGGGGTGATTTAGGGGGAAAAAGGGGGGGGACAGCAGAGAGGAGATACCCAGGGGTACCGGGGGGGTACCTGGGGGTATGGGACTGAGGGGGGGGATATCTGGGGGTATGGGATGGGGGGGGATACCCAAGGGTATGGGGGGATATCTGGGGGTATGGGACCCCAAGGGGGGGATACCCGGGGGTATGGGATGGGGGGGGATACCCGAGGGCACTTGGGAATATTTGGGGGTATGGGGGGGATATCTGGGGGTACAGGACCCCGAAGGGGGGGGATCCCCGGGTACACAGGGGGGTATCCCCGTGCGTCCTGGACCCGCGGTGGGTCCCCCCAGAGCCCCCCCCAGCACCCAGCCACAGGGCGCCGCGGATCCCCACCCCCCCAAACCCCCCCCCAACCCCCCCCCAAACCCCCTCCAAACCCCCCTTCGGTCCCTCCCCACCCCTCCCGGAGCATCCCCCCGCCCCCGCCGTGCTCCGGGGGCCGCTTTAAAAGCCGCCGCTCCCCGCTCCGCCCAGCTCGGCCCCGCGGCGCGCACCATGCCCGCTGCTGCCTCCTCTTCTTCCTCCTCTTCTTCATCTCTCCTCTGCCTCCTGGCCCTCTCCCTGGCCCTGGGTGCCCGGGGGGTGGCTGCCGACCCCCCCCGCCCCGTCTATACCAACCACTGGGCCGTCAGGGTGCGGGGGGGCCCCGCCGAAGCCGCCCGCTTGGCCGCCGCCTACGGGTACCGCAGCCTGGGGCAGGTAAAGGGGGGAGGTTTTGGGGGAGCTTTTTGGGTTGTGGGGTCTCGGTTTGGGGGGGTCGAAGGGTTTGGGAAAGTTTGCGGCGGTTGGGGGAGAGCTGCGGGGCGCGGGGGGGGTGCTGCTGCCTCCCCCCCTGTTATGGGTGGGTTTGTTTTTTTTTTTTTTCTTTTAAGTTTGTGGTTTTTACTCTGATTGTGGGGTTTGTGGGGTTTTGGGGTGACCCCCCGCACCCCGCTTGGAGGTGTCTCCTAGGGTGGAAAGTCCGACCTTGTCCCTGTCCCAGCCCTATTGGGATGGGTACTGAGTGCCAGGGGGCTGCCGTGAAAGGGGGGGGGCAAATTGGGGGGGCAAAGAATAGGGCCAGCACCCCCCCCTGTGCCCCCTACCTGCACTGCTTCCTCCCCAGCTTTACCTCCTGGGAGAGCCCCGGCTTTAATTACTGGCTGGGCGCTAATTACCGCTCCGCCATGGGGCTGCCTGGGGCGCGCGTCCCCCTTGTCCCGGCTCCCAGCAGCCCAACCCCAGCCCAGCTTTGGGGTTTCGCCGTCTCGGTGGCTGCAGGAGCATCCCCTGACCCCACACGCCGGCGTCCCGTGGCCGTGTCCCTCCCTCTGCCCCAGCAGGCTGCGGACCAAGGGAAATATTTCTGCGCTTGCATCAGGGTGATCCTGGCGCAGCCTCCCCCGAGCACCTCGGGGGCTTCCCCTCGGCCGCTCTCCGTCCCCAACCCTTCTCCGGGATCTCCCTGGGGACAACCCCAATGCCATGGGGGACCTTGCCCTGCAGCCCCCCGGCTGGGAATTGCCACCTCGGGGTTGTTTTTGGCTCCCCAAGGTGCCCGCGTTGGGTGCTGCCTGTGCCAAAACCAGGTCCCCCCTGCGTGTCCCCATACCCAAAGGCGCCCTAAAGCCCTCGGTCACCTCACTGGCGTTGTGCTGGGGGATCACATCGCTTGTTGGGCTTTTCTATAAGAGCAGCCAACAGCCCAGCAGCAGGAGGGGTACCTCACACACCCCCCGACACCCCCTGCTTGCTCCCAGCCCTTTGTTCGCCTCCATCTCCTGGGGCGAGCTGGGGCAGGCCCAGGGCGCTGCGAGGGGCCGGGTGTCTGCGTCCCGGGGGGCACAGCCTGGCCCTGTCCCTGTCCCCACAGGGATTTGCCCCGTTTTTAACTTGTTCAGTGGCCAGCAGAGTGAGTCGTGAAGGTTTCCCATGTATATGGCAGTCCTGGATGTGGGTGCCCATGGCAGGGCTTGTTTGGGGATGGATTTGGGGTTTTGCTGAATTTTTGTCATCTGGGGGGTGCTGGCTCTCAGTGGGATCGCTCCAGGCTTGAATCCAACCACTTGGGGCTGCTGAAGGCAGAAAGCAGCAGCTGGGACCCTGGGGGGAGCAGACCAAGTCCCCATGGCACGAGCAGGCAGGGGACCCCCACTGGGGACCCTCACTGGATCTGTCCCCGGGGATGTGCCCGAGGACCTGCCCGGTGGTGGGAGGGGAGCAGCTGGCCCCAAAACGCTCTGCCCAGCTCTGGTGCTGAACTCGGTGGTGCACAGCTCCCGAAAAGCGCTTCCCTTGTGGCCGAATCGCTTCTTAGCATTGGGAATGAAATTCGTGGGGTGATCCCATCGGGAGGGGTCTCCGGTCCACCCTTCCCCAGGGAACTTTGAAGCCTTTTGGGGTGCTGGGCTGCCAGGAGGGAGCTGGAGGGTGCCCGTGCTCATCCAGCGAGCCAGAAGGGATCAGCCTCCATCACTTTTAGTTTTTTTTTAGGTGGAAATCCCATTTTTAAGCTTTCCTCCTTAGGTTATCTTACATTGAAGGGTGCCCACGGAGGTCCCCAGGCCCAACCTCCCTCCCTCCTCCTCTCCACTTAGCTCCCCCTGGACAAGATTTTTTTTCACTTTTCCTTCAATAAATCCCCAAAGAATGAGGGAACAGGAGCAGGGGAACAGGAGCATCTGAGCTTCCCCAAAATCTGGGCAGTTTTGAGACTCCTCCTGCACCTTCCCGAGTGCACGGAGTGGGGCTGCAAAGCGGAGCTGTAAAGGGCGCTGAACGTGGAAGCAGCCCCTGTCTGCCTGGCTCTGCCTGGGATTTGGGGACACGGGGACGTGAGGACAGCTCCCCCCGGTCCCTGCGGTGCCCAGCTCCAGCACGGGGTGGCTCTTGGGGACGCAGATGGGATGCCAGAGGGGTGGTGACAACCCCCTGGGAGCCGGCAGCGGGGTTATTTTGCAACTGCTCTTTGCTGCAGGGTGGGATTTTTTTATTTATTTTTTTGCTTTTTGCACCAATTTCCAACCCCCAGGGGATGGAAGGAAACCCTACGGCGCTGCAGGCGCCTGGCACAGCCCTGCACGTCCCAGCTTTGGGGTCACCCCATCCCTGTGCCCACAGGGTGGTGCCGCATTTTCCTGCAAAATTGGGGGCCCTTTGTCCCCAAAATAGGGACAAAAAGTTATCAGGGGAGCGTGGGGCTTCCCGAATCTGTGAAGAAAAGGTATCAGCCTTGTGCCCACCTCCCCTGGTAAAACAAATCTCTTCCAGATCGGGAGCTTGGAGAACTACTACCACTTCCACCACAGCAAGACGTTCAAGCGCTCGACGCTGAGCAGCCGGGGCCCGCACACCTTCCTGCGCATGGACCCCAAGGTAGGGGGCCGGGGGGGCCCCGGGGACCCCCATAAAACCCCAGAGTCTCCCCCATAAAACCCCGGAGTCTCCTTGAGCACCGCAGGATGCTCTGAGCCACAGCTCGGGGGTGATGGCAGCGCGTTACCCCTGGATTCCAACCCCGTTTAAGACGGGGAAAGGCAATCAAGGGTGAAAAATCCTCGGAAAGGACAAAATGCTAACATCTGCCCGAAGGATGGGAGCAAGAAAAGGGGGGGAAAACAACCCAAAAAAACCCCTCCCGGCTCAGCGAGGCTGCCCTGCGCGGGGTGTTGATGCAGTTGCCACAACATTTGCTGTCTCCAGGGTTGCTGCGCGTGAAATCATCGGCCGTGCCGCGCCTCGCCTCGTCCTACAGCGAGCACCCGAAGGGATTGGGGCTGCAGCTGGGCTGACAAAAGCCATAGGGGGTGGGGGAACCAGGATGGGCGAGCACGGGGCGGTGCAGAGGGGAAAAAAAAAAAAAACCTCAGGTGTGGCCGGGGAGGTGGCTGTGCAGGCGCCAAAGCCGCTCGCCCTCGGGGAGGCAGCGGAGCAGGCGATGAGTTCCCACCTCCGATGGAAACGCGCCCGTTTAATGGGGTCTGGGAGCGCTGCTGCCCTATAAGCTGAGCCAGCTGGCTTCCTGGCTGCTGGGGCTCAGCTCTCCGAGCTCCACGGGCTGATGTTGGAGCAATGAGCTTCTGTTCTTGGCCGCCACGTGGGGTCCAAGCCCTCCTGGCGCACACTGTCTCCCCCTCCCCTTTTTCCCCTGCGTGTTTCCGAGTCGTTTCGGAGGTGTCCTGGCATCTGCACGGCACCGAGTTCTCATGCACGGCGTGGACGAAGCGAGCACAAAACCCAAAAAAGCCCCGCAAGGCACGGGGGAAACGCGGCGTCTCGGGCCGGGACGGCGAAGATGGAAACAAATCTTGCAGGAACCCCACAGCCCCGGCGCGCTCGGCTCAATCGTTTGCAGATGTTCCACGTCTCGGGGCTTCCAGGGGGCTATTGTTCCAGCCCCGGCCTTTATGGGTCTGCTCCGCCACGGGGGTTGGTGCCGTGGGGGCTGTGTCCCCCCCCCAGGCACTGGCAGAAGGATGGAGACGAAGCGTGCCAGCCCCTGCGGTGCTGGTCCCCACGGGGACCCAAGTTCTGCCCCCCCAGAGACCCCTTTTTGGGGTGATGGAGCCGCAGCTGGGGGCTGCTCCCCGTGGGGATGGTGTCAGCCAAACGGCACGGCAGGGGGTGGGGGGATTTAGCAAACCCAGAGATTTTTTGGGGCAGATTGTGGCGGTGAGAAGACGCACGGAGCACGGCTGCGCCATGCTGTGAGCTGCAGCCCGTGCCTGGCGCCCAAAAATGCCAATTACTGCGGCGAGTTTTAATAGAAAAGCAGCACCAGGGGATGGCACAACCCCATAGCAAACCCCATAACCTTCCGACTGCTTTTTGGGCTTTATGGGCACGTGCTGGAGCCACCTGTGATGTCCCAGCTCTGTTTTACCTGCTCCGTCTCCAGCTGAACGAGCCAAGCTGTTGCTTTCCTGGAGGTGTGAGGGGTTTGTGGCCTGATTTTCACCCCTGGAAATCCTAAAGTGGTGCAAAAGCTGCCCCTGTCCCCAGCCAGGGTTCGGCTCCGTGGTGCCTGCACCTCCTCTTGGGTCCTCGGGTGCCTCGTTAGCGCTAATTAGGGCCGGCCAGCAGGGCTGGGAGGGAGCAGCGAGCCAGGACCCCAGGCTCAGGACTGTGGCGTAACAATTTGGGCCGCTTCTTGCAGCAAAAAGCCATTCTTCTCTTTCTTTTTTTTTTTCCTTGTATAATTTCCGAGAAGCTTCCCCCCCCCGTGAAGGGCTGATGGAAGCCGCTGGGAATTTCGCAAGCCCCCAGCAGGGCTGGCCCCGGGCTCCTTCCCGCTGCTGCTGCTCATTTTCGGATGCCGGCGGCATCAATTTTGGCACCGACTGCCCCAAATCAGCGCAGTGATGCCACCAATTTGACAGTGAATTAAATTAAATTAAAGATCTGCTCCACGCAAGGCTTCTGGGGTGCATCCTGCCTTGCGCGCTGGCTGCGGGGCGTTTGGGGTGAAGGTGCCGCATCCGAAGGCGAGGGCTGGGAGACACGGCCTGGGAGCACTGCTTTGAGGAGAAAAGCCATGGAATTGGGCACATTCCCGTATTTAATCCATCTTCCTTTAAACCAGACCGTGCGGTTGCATTTTTATTTTCCCTTCCCATATTCAAACCCATCGCTGCATAACCAAAGCGGCGCTATCAGCAGCCGAGGAGCTACGGGGAGATATTTTCGTATGAATTATGTTGTGTTTTTTTTTTTTCCTCGTTTGTTTCAATGTGTTTTTATTTTCCTGGAGAATATATTGGTTTAACACCCAAGCTCGAGGCTGGAAATGGCCTGATTCGATACGCCCCGCTCCCCTGGCCGCTTTGATCCCGGTAAATCACAGCCATAAAGCCATAAACCAGGCGAGGAGAAGCTGCTTCAGCTGGCGGCTCCCGCGTAAATAAGCCACGCAAAAACCTTGCCTTTTGGGTTTTTCTTATGCTTGTTGAAAAACCTTCGTCCGAAGAGCTGAGCCATCCCCACGAAGGCAGCCAGCGCCACCGAAAGCAATGAGCCATGGGGGGCAAAAAGTTTTGGGGGAGGTTGGCTCCGTGGATAAGCTTTTCCTTCTGCTCCAGCACAAAGAAAACTTTTGGTTATGTGTTTTATAAACTGCTCCTAACCAGCCTTGTTTGTCTCTTTGCCTTAAACCTCGGGAGATCTGAAACCTTGGGGTGCCCCCATGCCCTCCTGGGGCGCATTTTGGCACCGCCGGCAGCCCCCGGGCACTTTTTGCTGTCCCGTTCGGCTCTGCAGCTGGGAGCAGGATGAGCTCAGAGCGAAGCCAAGCGCCTGAGCCCCTCCTAGCAGCCGGGCTTCTCCGAGGAAGCGCTGCAGCACGCGTTTTGTCTCCAGCGGGACCCCCGTGCGTGCTTCCAGGCTTCGCTCAGCCGGCACGGTCGAGGCACGCGCTCGCCGGCGATGCGTTTTGCTCCGTGAGAGGGATCAGTTCCCGGGCTCGGAGCCCACGAGGAGCTGAGCTCTGTCTGTCTGGCCGTCTGGCCTCCCGAAACGAAGCCTCTCTCCGTGTGCTTGCAGGTGGACTGGCTGCAGCAGCAGGAGGTGAAGCGGCGGGTGAAGAGGCACGTCCGCGGCGAGCCGCACGCGCTGCCCTTCAACGACCCGGTGTGGCCCAACATGTGGTACCTGGTGCGTGTCTCCTTGCTTCCCCCCTGGCTTTCCAGCCCCAGGAGGGGCCGGTTTGAAGCCTTTAGGGCATCGGCATCCCCGGGCTGTGGTCCCCACGTGGGTGTTTTTCCCCTTGGTAGAGCCGCAGCCGTCTCTTGGCACTGTGGTTTTCCTCCTGCCTGCCTCATCGATCTGTGTTTGACAGGAAAATTTGTTTAAGGCTGAGCGCAGGGAGGAAACGGGAACTGGAGAACTGAAGAGCCTGAAGTGTTTGAAAGGGGGAGAGAGGAGGAAAAATGGGGAGGTGGCGCTCCCCGGGCCGGCTGCTGCCGGGGGGGTCGATCAAGGGAGTGAGGCTGTAACAAATCTGTGAGTTAGGTGGAAGGAGCAGGATGGCAAAACGCTTTGGAGGGGATTAAACGCGCTCTGAGCTGGGTGGGCTGTGGAAATCAGGCTCTGTGCTCCTGCCCGCAGCACTGTGGGGACAGAGGCAGCCGCTGCAGGTCGGAGATGAACGTCCTCGCCGCCTGGCAGCGGGGCTACACGGGCAGGAACGTGGTGGTCACCATCCTCGACGACGGGATAGAGAGGAACCACCCCGACCTGCTGCAGAACTACGTGAGTGGGGCGCCCGGTGCCAGGGCTAGGGGGGAATTTGGGGACGATTTCAGAGCCCGGGCACAGCCTGTGCAGTGAGAGGTTGGGAGAAGAGGGTTTTGAAATGCTCGGGGTGTTTTTAAGAAGGAAAATTGGGGATTGGGGAAACCCCAGCAGGGCGGGGGCTGCTGTGCCAACAAGCAGGACCTAACGGTAAAACCTTCTTCAGGACCCTCTGGCAAGCTACGATGTCAACGGGAACGACCACGACCCGACGCCGCGCTACGATGCCAGCAACGAGAATAAGTACGTTAATAATAATTAATAATAATAATAATAATAATAATAATAATAATAAAGTTTCAAACACTTTCTGGGCTTTGGTTAAAGCAGGACTGGGCCGTGGCAGCGGGTGGGAAAGGGAAAAGCCAAATGGCACCGCCGGGAGCGAGTCGCGTTGGGGCGCAAAACGCACGGAGCGAATTTCCTCCGTCCCCATCCCTCGCTGGGGCTTTGGGTAAGGGCTCTGCAGCTCCTGGGGGGCTTTCTTTCACTGCCCAGTCTTAGGGCTGGCTTTTGGGTGCTGGGGGGGGGTTGGCCTTGGCCGTGGGACGTCTGCTGACGGGGTTTTTGTCCCCGCAGGCACGGCACGCGCTGCGCAGGGGAGGTGGCGGCGGCAGCCAACAACTCGTACTGCGTGGTGGGCATCGCCTACAACGCCCGCATCGGAGGTGAGGCTGGCGCTGCCCGCGGCTCCCTGCCCTTTGTGTCCCCCCCCCCAGGGGCGTCCTGCTTGGGGGTGGGCTCCTGGTGAGGGGTAGGGGGGTGGTGGGGTGTTGTCCCCCTCCAAATTTTGCCGGGAGAAGGGTTTGCGCTTGGTGATGTCGGCACCAATGTGGATTATTGAGTGTCTGGGCAAATCCTGGTGGGGGGAGCAGGGAGCCTGGGGGGGCCGTGGGGAGGGTGGGGGTCCCCAGACACATACAGGAGACCTGGGGTTGGGGGGATGCTGGCTTCTTGTGTTTTGGGGTGGAAACCTGCTGCTGGGGTCGTGCCCTCACCGTGAGGCTGATCGAGAATGGAGGGGTTTTGCCCTAAAAGTCTTTTTTGGGGGGGTCTGTGTGGTGGCACCAGCAATGGCTTGTCTATGGGGTCAACGTCTGTAAATGAGCCGCTCAGGAGCAGTCTGGGGACCCCACCACACCTTGGTGGGGAAAGCAAAATGCCTGCGGAGGTGTGTGGGGGGTCAGCCCCTCATCCTGGCGGGGCTACAGCAGGACAGGGGCTTGGTAAAAGGGGTCTGTGCCCCCCCCGACACCCCCATGTTGGGATCCCGGCCCCAAGCACCCAGGGTCTCAATCCCTCGCATCCCAGCGTTGCATGGAAGCTGCTTCCCATGGGGAAATTGGAAATTCCTCGGTGCGGGGCTGGCCGTGGGGTCCCCGTGCTGGGAAAGCCCCGCTGGAAGGGGTCATCCTGGGGAGGGCAACCGGGGGGGGCAGCAGGGTCGCAAAGGCTGCTCCCATTTCCCCAGGGGGTGTCCGTGGAGATGAGCTGCTTGGTGCCTTTGTTACGGGTCCTGTCTCATTTTGCTTCCTTCCTTGGCTCGTGCGTGTGCGCTCCTGCGTCGCTCGTCGTGCGCCCTGGGCGAAATCCATCGGGGTGCCCCAAAAAGGGCTCCCGCGCCTCTCCTCTCCCTCCTTGACGCCTGTTTTGGAGGCTGCTGTCCCTGCCTGCGTGGAAAGGAGCCCGTTTAGCTTCCAGCCTCTGTTATCCAGCCCTGGGACGGGGCTGGGTTTTCCCTCCGGGCTGCATTTTGCTGCGGGGTGGAGCAGAAGCGGGCTCTGGGGGCTGTTGGGGCGTGCTCAGGACCCGGCATCCATCCCGCGGCTGCTTTGGCGCTGGGTGCCGGCACCCGGCCCCGCTCCCCACCTCTTCCCCTTGCCTCTTCTCGTTCACACGGCAAGGAAAGGGAAGGGAACACGGCAGGGAAAGGGAAGGGAGTGCTCGGGAGCTGCTGCGCTCCCCCCTCCTGCATTTTGAAGCTTGTTTTTGGCCGGCTGGGGACAGCGTCAGAAAAATGTCTTGGAGTTGACCGTGGTCCAGAGCGCAGCTGCGGCTGTAACCACATCTGCCCGCGTTTGTTTTCCTTAAGAAATGCACATGTGGAAGGGGGAAGCGTGGTTTTGTAAGCTGGAGTCTCCCCGGATGGCGAAACGCGGAGCTGAAATTCCCGGCACCGGCTCTCCTGGTGCTTGGGGGGGGGGGTGGGATGGGCTGGGGGCTGCCCCCGATGCTGATAGCAAGGCTCTGGGATGGTGACAAGGCTGTGGGACAATGACAAGGCTCTGGGATGGTGATAAGGCTCTGGGATGATACCAAGGCCCTGGGACAGGCACTTTGTGTCCCTCTCCAGCTGCCGATGCTGACGGCATCATTTCACCCAGCTCTCAACCTGCGGTCCCGATTCTTTCAGGTCCCTTCTCAGTCGGTTCCTGGCCACGTTGCCTTGGGGTCGGTGTCCCTGAGGTGTGCCGGTGGCGTTACAGGGACCATAGGTTTGTTTCATGGCTTTTCCTGCAGTGGTTGGGAGCGGGCGATGCTCCCACGGCCGTGCAGCCTCCTCCTGGGGCTGCTGCTGCCCCCGGCACCGTCCCGGTGGTGATAGGGGCACGGGGACGGGCACAAGCGGGGGTCCCGGTCCTCCTGCGGCACTGGGGGACCTCAGGCACCTGGGAAATGCTGCCCACACCCAGGGACAGCGGGGTTCTTGAGTTAAAAGGGGAAAAAGGGGAGAACAAGCCTTTAGCACGGGGAGTTTGGGGCTGGCAGCGTATCTCTCCCCTGCTAAATCTCTCCAGCCCAGCCCTGACGGAGCTGATTTTTTCGCCACCCTCCCCAAAACCCCAGCTGGCGATGAAGCCAGCAGGGCAGAAAGCAGGAGCAGAGATCCCAAAGCAGCGCCCAGCCCCTCACCACCACCACCACTGAGGGCCTTTCGGTTGCGAGCCTTGCGCTTTCCACGCGAGCCATCCCGCCCCTAACGTCTGATGTTTTTGTGCTTTTAGGCATTCGTATGTTAGATGGAGATGTAACAGATGTTGTCGAAGCGAAGTCGCTTGGCATCAGACCCGATTACATTGACATTTACAGCGCGAGCTGGGGGCCCGATGATGACGGGAAGACAGTTGATGGACCCGGTCTGTTGGCCAAGCAGGCTTTTGAGCATGGCATTAAAAAGGTGTGGATCGCGCAGCGCCCAGCCGCGCTGGCACTCCTCCCCGGCCCCGCGGGACCCCTGCCCGGCCCCCCAAACCCCGACCCCAGGGGCAAATCCCCCTCTGGTGGCTCCCGGTCCCCCGAGGGACTCGGCGGCGGTGGGACCCCGCACGTGGCCGGAGTATCCCGTGCTGGGATGCTCCAACCCAGAGCACCCCATGGGGAAACCCCACGGCGAGGTGCCCCCCACCCGCAGCCTCTCCATCTCCCCCTCTCCGCCCTCCCCAGCTCCCCGTTATCCCTTCCCAGGGGGTCACGTGCAGCGTTTCTGTGTTTTTCCACCCAAAATTGAGGTTTGTAGCCAGGGTGGGAAGCAGGTCCTGCCGCAGGGTCCTCCAGGGTTCAGGGGTTGGAGGGGTGGGCTCGGCGCTGGCTCACGTGGGTGCAGGGAAAATTCAGATTGGCATCCTCAAAGCTCTCCCTTTCTTTAATATTATTATTTTTTTTAAAGCCAAGTATTGGCTAAAATCACATGGCAAAGCCCTTCAGTGGCCCCTCAGTGGGTACATGGGGTGGTGGGGGGCACAGGGTGGGCTCCTCCCGTCTTTTGGGGCAGCTCGGGGTCGGGTTTTGCCTCCCCAACCCAATTCCTCCCTGGGTTTCCTCCTGTCCCCGCGCCGCGCTGCCCGTGTTATCTCTCAGGAGGGTGGGGTGGTTTTCCCACTATTTACTTGATTTCCTGCCGGGGCCGAAGAGGAATTCATTGAAGTGCCTGGGAGTTCACGCCGTGTAAATACAGCGAGCAGGCTGCTTTTTAGAGCTTTTTTTTTTTTTCGTTTTTTGTTTTTTTTTTTCCATGCGGGAGGGAGCCGGCGGCAGCGGGGTCCCCGCCTGGACCCGCCGTTTCAGGAGGATTTCTCCAAATCTGCTCGGATTTAAAGGCTGAGAGCAGCGGGGAAGGGTTGGGCGAGGGGGGAGGATTGGGGTGAGGATGGATCCTGCGTCCCTGGGTGCTCTCTGTGCCCATTTCTCCCCACCTTGAGCCCTCCCTGCCTTTATTTCCCCTGTTTTTTGGGGTGAAGCAGGATTTGGCGAGGGGCAGCGCGCCCCAGCTTGGTGTTCCCAGCTGGTACCGAGCTGATTTGGGTTCCCAAAGCTCCTGTCCCCATGGGGCACCCCCATCCCGCATGCACAGCCCTTAATTGCCCCCCACCTCCCCGTAAATAACGAGGGAAGCCGTAGGCAGACGGTGGCAACCTTCAGCCCGAGCCACCGGCTGTAATTGAGTTATAAATCCTTCAAATCGAGCTTTTAATGGAAATGTTCAAATAACCTTTATCTGCTCGCCACAGGGCCGTGCCGGGGTGATTTCTCCTCGTGGTTCTTGCTCCTCCAGCCACACCTTGTTAGCTCCCGAGCTAATGGGGTTTATTTATCCTGGTGCTAATTAAGCATTGCCGGGCGGCTGCCCGAGCCCTGGCAGTGCTGCAGGAGCAGGGGACGCTTCATGGCCATGTCTCACCGGTGGTTTGGTCCCAAATCTCTGCTGGGGAAGGGGTTTCGAGTGGTTTAGGGGGTGTCTGCACAGAAATTCCTATTTCAGTGTTGCCACGAGCCAGCGGGGGCTTCCTTGCTGATGGCTCTTGGTGGCCACCGTGCGCAGCCATCCACGTGTCCATGCCGCTTGTCCATCTGCACATCCACATGCGTGGAGCTTGAGAAACTGGGACCAGGGCTCCCAGCAAGCTTTTTGAGACACGGGGCAGCACGATCCTGTCCTTCGTGGTGGCTGTTTTCCTTACAGCTCCGTCCCCCCTCGCTAGGAAATCCTCGGCGTGCGCCCGGGGAGCGAAACCCTGCGTACAGCAGGGCAGGAGCTGGGCTGAGCCCGAGCACCAGGGGCAGCTCGGAGCCTCTGCCCTGATTTGGGGAGCAGGTAGCAAAGCAGCCCTCTCCCCGAGTGCTTGGGGAACACGAGGAAGCCCAGCGAATTCCTCTGCCCTCGCATTTTTTTCCGCGGAGGCAGAGCCAAGCAGTGGGAGGGAGGCGAGCGCCGGACCTGCCCGGGCGAGCTCCCCGGGGAGGATGGGGCTCGCCCCGGCTGCTCCCGGCCTCCGCGGAGAAAGGAGAGGGAAGCAGCCATTTCGGGGAAGGGGATTTTAGCAAAAAGGAGCGGGATACACCAGGCTGTGGGGCTGGGCTTCGCCGGTCGGCGTCGGTACCTGCGCTGTGCTCCGGGATGTCCCCAAGCACCGGGACGTGCCATAAGGCACCACCCAAGGGACAGTGAATGGGGGCTTCCTGTGCTGCACCCCCAGCTTCATTAGGGGCCCCAGCTTCATTAGGGGCCCCTTGTTAGCAGCAGGGCTGCTGTTCCCACCCGGGACTTTCCCCGGCTCCGGGGAGGTCTGCACGGCCGCTCCCGTCCCCATCCCCTCGCTGGGCTGCCGCAGGCGTGCCCGATGGGGATGCTCCATCAGATCTTCCTGCCAAGCGATGGGGGAGGAACAAAACAAAACAAAACAAAAAAAAGCCTTAAAGATGCCTTGCAGGAAGCTTTCGCGTGGTTTGGGTGGGCGGTGGGTGCGTTCCTGATGGGCTCCGTGGGCTGCAGAGAAGCAGGCACGAGGTTTGGGGGGTGGTCGTGATGTTCCTCCTGGATGTATGGGGTGGGGTGACCCGTCTGCTCTTGCACAGGGGGGGAAAAAAACACTTAAAACTTGGTACTTTCATCCTGACCCCATCCTTGTGCCCTCACCAGCCCCCCAACCCTGCCCCAAACCCCGGGTGATGCTCAGCACAGCGAGGGCTGTGCCCCACCACCGTCCCCTCGTCCCCGCACCCTTCCCCACCTTCATCCCACCCAAACCTCGCCTCTCCTCACCCCTTCCCCTCTCTGCCCGCAGGGTCGCAGGGGGCTGGGCTCCATTTTTGTCTGGGCGTCGGGAAACGGCGGCCGGGAGGGCGACTACTGCTCCTGTGATGGCTACACCAACAGCATCTACACCATCTCCATCAGCAGCACCACCGAGAACGGCTACAAGCCCTGGTACCTGGAGGAGTGCGCCTCCACCCTGGCCACCACCTACAGCAGCGGCGCCTTTTACGAGCGGAAAATCGTGAGTTTGGCTGCTGCTTGGACGTGGCGGGTGGGTTTTGCTTGGGTTTTGGGTTTTGTTTGGGTTTTCTTTTTTTTTGGGTGAGAGTGGAACTGCTCAGTACGGCTGCGGTTGTTTCGTGCTTGGGAAGAGCTCGGAAATCTGTTTTCCCCCATGAAAAAATGCAAAAATGGAAATATTCGCCTGCCCCCCAAAGTTTGTGCTCACTTTCGTGTTGTTAAGAGAAAAAAAAAAAGTGGGGAATTTGGAGGATTTTAGCTTGAGACAGAGATTGAAGAGGAGGGATGGAGGCGGTTGGCGGGGATGCGTTAAGCCCAGCCAAAGCCCTTGCCGTGCTGCAGGTGGGCGCACCAGGCAGCAGCAATTTTGGCGAGCAGCTCGGTCAGGAACCAGGTGCCACATCCCCTTCAGAAATCACCAGGATAACTCAAAACCCAGCAGCCTATTAAAAAAAAAAAAAAAAAAAAAAAAAACACAATTAACCAACTGGGCGTCTCTGCCCACCTCCGCTTTCTGAGCTAGTGCTCAAGCACCCTGCTCCTTCCTGAAACAGAAGAGCTGGAAATGGCTTTCTTTTGTGTTTTTATTTTTTTCTCCCCATGCAAATGGGAATTCTTGCCTGATGCAAGGAGCTGGAGGAGCTTTTAAGGAGCTTTTAAGGACAGCATTTGATTCGGAGTGGCTCAACCCCAGCCCGTGGGCGCGTATTGCTGCCAGCTCTGCTCCCACCCCAACTTCTCCTCCAGCTGATCCACAGCAAAATTCATTATTTTTTTTTTAATTTTATTTTCAAATACTTGCACCTTTTAGCAAAGGCAAATGTCAGTATAGGTGTTTTCTCACGTGCCAGATGTGCCTGCAGACCCTTTTTGGGGCTGATGCTGTGGCAAGGGTTTGGTATCCAGACCTCAGCTCCCCGTGAGCCGCACCGTGAGCAAACCTGGAGCTTTGGGGTCGGTGCCGGGAGCACCTCGGGCACCCCAGGGCTGCAGCTCCTCTCTCCCCAGGTCACCACGGACCTCCGGCACCGCTGCACCGACGGCCACACCGGCACCTCTGTGTCTGCCCCCATGGTGGCTGGCATCATCGCCTTGGCTTTGGAAGCCAAGTAAGTGTTTTTTTTTTTCCTTTGGGGTGGCTCAAAGCGGGGCAAAGTCGCTCTGATTTGCTCCTTTGGGGCCGGGTTTGATGCAGGGCTGTTGTTTGGCAGCTGATCACCCCGCAGGTGTGTTGTTGAGCTAATTCTCCACTCGTTCCCATCTGGTGGAGAGTTGGGCTTTGTGGGATAAGGCAGGGTTTTCGCTCGGTGCCCCGAAACTG
This sequence comes from Anas platyrhynchos, assembly GCF_047663525.1. NCBI lineage: Eukaryota > Metazoa > Chordata > Aves > Anseriformes > Anatidae > Anas > Anas platyrhynchos. The sequence continues at coordinate 22,091,537 of NC_092597.1, read as the reverse complement.
CTGACAGCCAGACGCTCAGGCTGCGGGCCCCGCTATGATGAGAAGGAATAAATTGAATTTTGTTTTCCTAAACGCTGTTTTGAGAGCACTATCCATCACAGCTCGAGACGCTGAGACTGTCAGGAAAGCAAGCATGGGAAATTCTGCACAAATATCCCTGGGTTGGGGTTTTGGGTGATGCCTAAAGCACCCAGCGCTCAGTGTGCAGCACCACGTGTGTGTATTTATATATATATAATAAATATATTTAGTGTGAGAGCTAAATAACCTTTTATAGGAAGAAATCCCTGCAGCACCCATGCACGCAGCATCCCTGGGGCGCTCCCCCTCTGCTTGGGCACCCCCCACGCAGGGGGTGAGCATGGAAATAACCACTGCACGTTCTACATGAGCTTAAAAAAGACCCTTTTTTAACCCGATTTTGGGGTCCCTGCTGCCGTGCCGTGACCCTGTCTCCTTGCAGCCCCCTGCTCACCTGGAGGGACGTCCAGCACCTGCTGGTCAGGACCTCGCGGCCGGTGCACCTGCGGGCAGCCGACTGGAAAACCAACGGAGCAGGGCATAAAGGTGAGCACTCGATGTCCCTTTTGGCAAGCAGCGTCCCACCACAGGCTGCTCCTGGTGTTTTCCTGGGGTATTTTTGGGGTGTAAGCTGGGCGGGTCGATGAGCTCCGTGTGTTGGAGCACCTCCTGCCCCGGCCGGTCGGAGGATGCTCGAGGAGGAGAGGAGGGTCTGGCAGGCAGAGCGGGGGGTTTCTGAGCCTTCTCTCTTTCCAGTTAGCCATCTATATGGCTTCGGGCTGGTGGATGCAGAAGCTATTGTGGTGGAAGCCAAGAAGTGGAAGACGGTGCCCCCCCAGCACGTCTGCGTGGGAAGCCTGGACAGGGTGCCCAAGTGAGTGGCGGGCACCTTGGGAGAACTGGGGCTGTGAATTTGGGGTCAGTGTGAGCCTTGTGGGCAAGCCAGAGACATTTCTCCTCTTTTTTTGGTGTCTGAGACACTAGGGCAGGAGGTCCTGCAGGACCAGCTCCAACAGGGGATGGTTTATTCCTCCCTTTCTGTGCCTGTGAGTATGCAAAGCAGGAAGGGACTCGGAGCCAAGGTTGTGCATGAAACTATTTATCTGATACAGACACTAATTACAACCCGGAGAGGAGCTGCGCTGGTAATTGCAATAAAGAAGCGCCCTTGCAAGCCGTGAGGCGTAGATCTTAGAGGCGGTTCAAAAGCAGCTCGCTGCCGTTGAGCAATTCAGCATTTCCCCCTGCGAGGAGGATGGCTTGGTGCTGGAGGAGGCAATGGTTTGCTGCTCTTTGCCATGGGGCAGTGGGAGGCCAGGTTTAAACACAACCGGGTGTCTGCTGATGGGAACGCAGTGTTAAGAAGGAGCCGAAGGAAATAATCCCAAATTTAGTCTCATTAATTAGTCCTCTGCTTAACATGAGCATAATTAACCCCTCGCTCCAGCCATTTCTACCCAGGGTTAATGGTATTTGGGTTCCCAGCTCCCATCGGTGGGATTCAAAAGGGTTTTTTAATCGGCGAGGAGCAGCCATCGCCTTTGCGCCTGGTGTTTTTGAGTGCTGGGGAGTTGCAGCGGGGTTTATTAATTAGGATTGCCCCCTGCCCCCGGCAGGTACATCCGCCCCGACCACGTTCTGCGCGCCAGCACCCTGAGCAGCGCCTGCAGCGAGCAGCGCGAGCAGCACGTGCAGTACCTGGAGCACGTGGTGGTGCGGCTCAGCATCGCGCACCCGCGCCGCGGGGACCTGCAGATCAGCCTCATCTCGCCGGCGGGGACCAGGTCGCAGCTCCTGGCCAGGAGGTGAGAGCAGCCAAGGGAGCCTGCCCGGGGTTTTTGGGGAGGTGGGGAGCGCGCGCGAGGGGGCTCCGCGCAAGGGTGGGTGCGCGCAGGGGTGTTTTAACGCATCCTTAATTCAGCAAAACCTCTTCTGATCGACTGTGGTGTTCATGCTGCTCCTTGCAGGGTTTTCGACCACTCCAACGAGGGCTTCAAGGGCTGGGAGTTCATGACGGTGCACTGCTGGGGGGAGAGGGCGGCGGGGGAGTGGACGCTGGAGATCCAGGACACGCCGTCCCAGGTGCGCAGCCCCGCCGCGCAAGGTAAGGGCACAAAACCCCAGGGGGCACTCCCCAAAGTGGGCAAAAAACCCCAAATGCTGTTGTGCAAAGGCTGGGCCGAGCCAGCAGCAGGTCCGTGTCCCCCCTCCTTCTCCCCCCTGGTGAATTTACTGCAATCGAGAGCGAGGTTTCCAAAATTACACCGTACCGAGGCACAAGGAGGAAAGACGAGAGCTGTAATTTTTGGGTGTTTGTTTGGCTTCACTGCTGGAACATCTGCAGCGTGGGCCGGTCTTGCAACAGCAGCATGAGGGGACGGTGCCCCTCAGGCTGCCACCGTGCGGGCAGGGGGTGCCTGTCCTCGGCCGGCCCCCCCTGCCTGTCCCCAGCCCCGCCGTGTCCCCAGGAGCCAAGCTGGCAGGATCCAACCCCGAGGAAAGGGGCAGCGGGGCACGAAACATCACGCCTCGGGCTGGAGCTCCTTGTGGGGGCGTGCAGATTCACCTCAGCACTGCCAGAAAGCCAGCAGCAAATTAAAAACCTCACCCACGCCGCTGTCTGGCACGTGGGGGTTAATTGCCCGGGAAGGCGTTGCTGTTTGCTGCCACGAGCCCGAAATCTTTTTGAACTCCAGCACCAAAACGCGCCCCCCCCTCCCGGAGCTGCTTTGCCCCCTGGGTTTAGTTTTCAGCTGGTCTTTCTGATCCCCTCCCACGAGGGGAGTGAGCTGCACGCTGCCCCAGGGCTGTGCCCTACCTGGCTGTACAGAAAAAAAAAAACAAAACCAAAAGGAGCACACGAAACCACCCCGTAAAAAAGAAGCAGAGAGGGTGAAACGGGAGGGAAGGACGGGGAGATGCTCATGGCCAGGGCTGGTACCTTCCCTCTGCCACTGGTGGGGAGCTGCCCTTTGTAGGCACTCGGTTGTGAAATTGGGAGGCGAAAATTTAAAGTCAAAGACAAATGGGATTTTATCACAATTGGGGTAAAATTTGGGGTGCGGGGTCAGCGCTTTGGGTGGCGCCGCGCTCGGAGCGCAGCGTGGGTCAAGGTGAGGGTGGGTCCGGGTGACAGCGCCTGTGCCCCGCAGGGAAGCTGAAGGAGTGGAGCCTCCTCTTCTACGGGACGGCCGAGCACCCCTACAACACGCTGGGGGCCCCCCAGCCCCGTGTGAGGACGCCGGAGGCCCCGGAGATGGAGCCGTCGAGGGCGGCCTTCCTGCAGGGCCAGGTGGAGGTGGCGGAGGAGGAGGAGGAGTACGCGGGTAAGAGCCCCCAAGAACCCCCAAAACAGAAACTGGGATGAACTGGGTGGGCTGGGGGGGTTGGCAGGGAGGAGGAGTGGTGCGTGGGGCAGCAGGATGGCGAAATTAGAAGGTGGGGAGAAAAAAAAAAAAAAGCAGCCTGTCGGCACTGCCGCCACAAATTGGTGCCGGGGGCGGCTGGGGAGGAAAAACAACAAACCCAAACCCAAAAAAATCCCCTGCCCACCACCCCGGTGTGCACAGTGAGATGTGTCCCCGTGTTTGGCTGCCCGGGGAGGGACCGGCTGTGCCCTCCCAGCCCGCGGGGTCCCTCCTCAGCCTCGGTCCCCCTGCCTGAGCTGGTGTCACCCGCAGGTCCCTGCCACCCCGAGTGCGGTGACCAGGGCTGCGACGGCCCCAGTGCCGACCAGTGCCTGAACTGCATCCACTACAGCCTGGGCAGCGTGAAAAGCGGCAGGTGAGGGGCTGCGGGGTGTCTGCACGGGGCAGGGAGCCCAGGGGATGGATGGAGGGGAGATGGGGTAGGCACAGGGGGGCTGTGCCCCGGGGTAGGGTGGCTTGGGGGACACGGAGCTGGAGGTGAAGTCGTGCTGGGGTCGGTGCCCAAGGGACAGAGCTGAGGTGCCAAATGACTTCCGAAATGGGAAGTTTGTTATTGTCCTGCTGAAGCCGGGGCTGGAGGATCCCCAGCTCTGCGTTTCAGAGCCACAGCATCCAAGACAACCGAAACCTGAAGAAGAAAACGAGGCAGGGAGGGGGGATGCAGTGTTTCGGGAAGGCTCCGCCGCTCTCTGGGCTGTGTGGGATGCGACGGATGCGGGGTGGGCAGGGATGGGAAACATTCAACACCAAGTCAGGGGCTGAGCACGGAGCTCGCAGAGCCTCTCTTCCCCCCCAGGATGTGTGTCAGCTCGTGCCCCGCGGGGTTTTTCGGCGACAAGGCAGCGCGGAGGTGCCGGCGGTGCTACAAGGGCTGCGAGAGCTGCGTGGGCAGGGGCCCCGGCCAGTGCACGGCGTGCAAGAGGAGCCTCTACCACCACCCCGAGATGGGCGCCTGCCTGCCCCTCTGCCCGCCCGGCTTCTACGCCGAGGAACGTAAGGGAGCTCGTAAACCACTTGTAAATCATCCCCCGGGTGTGCTCACGCCGTTTGCAGGAGGAGAAATCCCCTCCGCTGCCCTGCGCTGGCTCTGGGACAGCCCCATCCTGCTGTCCCTGAGGATGGAGGGGGCAAAACGTGGCCACTCAGAGCTGTTAATTAGAGGGAATTGTTATTAATGATCCTAGCTGCCTGCTAAATGTATTAATTCGTAGCACGGAGTGGCAGAGAAGGGCACGGGGGGCTTGCTGGGGGGCCACACGTCCCATCCCTGTGCTGTGCGGCTCTGCCCACCGATGGCAAATCCCTGTCCAGGTGCCATCCTCACCTCTTTGGTTGTTCTTTCTTTTTTTTTTTAATTTGGAAAGGTCAGAAACGCTGTCTGAAATGCCACCAAAGCTGTAAAAAATGTCTGGGCGAGCCGGATAAATGTACTGCATGCAAAGACGGCTTCAGGTAAAACACCAGCACGGGTGAGGTTTTACGCCTTCACCCCCTCTGCATCCCTGCAGATCTGCCAGCACCCCCCGAAATATTGCACCCAGTGGGGTACGGCCACGGTGCCGTGCTCGGGGAGCAGCCGGGGTGCAGGGAGAGCTGGGGACGGGCTGCTTCGGGTCCCTGCAGCCCGTGGTGTGGGTGCCAACGTCCTTTGTGCTTTGCTGGCAGCCTGGCGGGGGAGAGCTGCGTGCCGGAGTGCCTGCCCACCATGTACCTCAGCCGCGAGCCCCGGCGGTGCGAGAGCTGCCCCGCTGGCACAGGTACGTCCTCACCCCCAGCACCTGCACGTGAAAACCCCAAATCTTTGGGCTGCGTTGTTTTCCCTGCTTTTACCCCCCTGGATAACCATGCCCGTGGGGAAGCGCCCCGGGGACGCAGCTCAGCAGCATCCCTGGCTCCCACGCGTGCACGCTGCAGGTGCTGGGATGTGTTCCCGTTGGAAAGGCTTTTAGGGAGTTTTTCGATTTTTATTAGAGCCGTTCTTTATTTCCTGCTCTCCCCTCTGAAGCCAGGTGCTTTGGTTTAATAAGGTTGCGGGGGAGGCTGTGAAACCCTCCCGGAGGGATGGAGGATGGCTCGGCAGCATGTAGAAATGTGGGGTGCCCGACGTGTGCTGGCCCCGGGGCCCTGCCCTCCCCACACCCACCCGCGTCCCCAAGTTGCCTGAATTTTGCCTTTTTTTGCCGTTTGAAAGCCCCACTATTTTCCATGGTTCGTGCTTGTGTCTGCTCTCAGCATCATCATGGATCTGATAATGTGATCTCTGGACAAGTCAGGCTCAGCGCTCAGTCGCATTCATCACACGCGGGCAATTGCCTAGGACTAAACCCCAAATATTTATTGATCCCGTTGGCGAGCGAGGAAGGGGACGGACTCCTAATCCCTTAAGAAAACGACTTCCTTTGTAATTCTTATTCCAGGCAGTGTAAATATACTTCACCACAGGTTTTTTTTTCGAGCCCTTTCCTCTCTCCTTTTCCCACGTAACCATTTCTCTGGAGGGAACAGGGAGGGGATTTCAATGCGATGTCCCCAGCCGAGCCCGTTACCAGCTGCAGAGGGCTCCCAGGGCAGGATGCCGGCTGGGTTTTTGGGGTGGAAGCAGGGTGCAGGACCCCATCAGCACCTTGTTTATCCACAGGGCCAGGCGAGGAAGAGTGCACCCCCTGCTCCCCCGAGGCCCCCGCGCCCCAGTGGCGCTGCGTCCCCGCCTGCCGGGAGGGTTTCTACCCCGCCGACAGCCACGGGCTGCCCAGCAAGGTCTGCAAGAGGTACGGTGCCTCCTCCCGTGGGGAACGAGGGAAAAATCAAAACCAAAATACAAAATTAAATGAAAAGGAATGAAAACGGCTCGCAGCTGGGGCTGTTTACGGGGAAATAAATCCATAGGGCAAGGCAGCGCCGAGCTGGCTCCCTCCTCTTTGTTATTTTTTTTTATTTATTTTTAAGAGCCACCCAGCCAAGGTGTCTTAGGGCTACGTGGAGGGGCTCAGCCCTGGCCCCAGGCTCCTTGGGGAGGCGTGGGAGGGAGGGTGATGATATTTAGGCAAATATTCCAGCTCTCAACCAGAGTCTTTGCCCTGCGGCCGTGGCATTAACCCGTTCCTGCACCCAGCACGGGGCTGGAGGTGCCGCAGGGGACCTGCTGCAGCATCCTTAGGGCCGGCGTGCCAGGGAAGGGCGAAAGGCAAAAGCACCGTGGGGACTCCAGGAACTGTCTCACAGCACACTCCCTGCCTGCTGTGGGTTTCCCTAGCCCACGTGCTGGCTTTACAGGGGATGAAGGTTAGGATTCGGTGTTTTCCCCGTTTTGGGCGACCAGCTCAGCGCTGCGGGGTCTCGTCCCCAGGTGTGAGGACCACTGCTCGGCCTGCGAGGGCTCCAGCGGGACCTGCATCAGGTGTAAGGAAGGTTTCAGCCTCCTCGGCGGCTCCTGTGTGACCAACGAGACCTGCACCAACGGTAAGAGCCCGTGGCCTAACCCCCGGCTGCAAAAATTGAGGGTTTCTGGGGATTCCCTTTGCAGGGTAAAGCCCAAAGCTGCCGGCTTCCCGGGGCACGGCTGCGGTGGGCACGCTGGCAGAGCTGCTGGATGTCTGCCTGTTGCTCAACCCTATCCAAGAGTTTGTACTTTGCTGTGTTTTAGTCTCGGGGCTAATTCTCCCACTCTCTGCAAAGCTCCTTTGTTCCTTCATCAAACCCCCGTGAAAGATGCCCTTAAGAAGCGACTCCTTTACAATTCTCTCTCCGCAAACACTGGAACGAATTGCACCGCCTGTTCCGTGCGATGTTTGTTTATTTAAAATGTTAATCTGCTCTCTTTTTTCTCTTGTTCCTCGCCTCGCCAGCTGACAAGACTTTCTGTGAGATGGTGAAATCCAACAAGCTGTGTGAGAAGAAGCTGTTTGTGCAGTTCTGCTGTCAGACATGTCTCATGGCCGGGTAAAGTTCAGCGGCTGCATCCAGGACTTCCACCGACTGCCAGCCCAGTTTCGCCAAACGTTTAGGACAAAAGTTTATTTTTTCAGCTTCGGGAGAGTTTACATGGTGCTGTCAAGCGTTCCCTCGTAAGTTTGATAGCTTTAATATCACTGTCAGCTCGTTCCTATAGCAATACGTTGAGCAGAGATCGGATCGTAGCCCGACTGACCGAGCCCGCTCAGGCACCATGCAGGCGGTGATATTAATACTCTCAAACACTCCTCGTGAGCAGGGAGCAAGGCGTGATCCGTGTGCCCAAGCTTGGTTCTTCGCAGAAATCCTACTGATGTGCGCGGCTGGCGGGATCCTGGCTGCTGGGACACGAGCCGGGGCTGAGCCCCGCTGGGTGACGGTGCCAGCGCCCTGCACTGCCCGCAGCCAGCACCGTGCTCAGCACCTGCAGGAAAACGAGGAGTTGGGTGGCTCGGGAGCAGGCTGTGCAGCCCACCCTGCCACCCCCGTTTGGGTTCAGCCCTCAGCGTGGCCGTAACCAGAGCTCCAGGGATCACGGTGGCTCCACGGGCAGGCAGGAGCCGGGCATCCGCAAGGAGGTTTGGGGAGGGTTCATCCACGTGGAGCAGCCTGGGGGGCCGCAGCCTTACTGTAAAATTAATTTCCCTCCCTAATTGCTGTTTAGTTCAGTTCTGGAAGGAGCTAGAGCCGTCCTCTGGGAGCTGAACGAGGTGGCTTCCCAACCCGTCCCAGCATTTCGCATCACCGTCCTTCCCCCGGTTTGCTGGTATACCTCTCACAAACCCTCCTGTTCACGGCAGTGATTTTTTTTTTTTTCTCGGGCATCTGTTTCAAAAAAAAAGAGACATTCCAGGGATCTGGCCAGGAAGCTCTTAATTCTGCAAAACCCTCCCCCGAAACAAACCTTTCCATGCTCTCTCTTAATAGTGCGTCATGTGGTGTTTATATAATTGTGTTTAAAATATCCCTGGCTATGTTGTTTTACGGATTTTTTTTTTTTTTAATAACTTATACAGTCCTTGTTTTCCTCTGTAGACTATTTTTTATATGGGGAGCGGGGAATCTTGTCTTACGTCCTTATCCTCTCCGACCTTGCCGAGACGCTCTTTTCACCAGACGTATGTAAACAGCCTTCCCCTTGCGCTGCATGTTCTGATTTCTCATTGTTAATAGATTTAAGGAGTTAAACCTCTTGCCAGTGAAACTCGCAGTGCTGATTGTCACCCGCTCCTCCTCCCGGAGCTGGGCTAATCCCTGCTTGTTTTCGGCTGTGACGACGCGCCCTGCCTGGGCTTGCCCGACAGAGCTTACCTCCGCCAGGCGAAGGGGCGAGAGCCACACCGCCAGCGGCGGACCAAACCCTCGCAAAGACGGAGCTTTGGCGAACCGACCTTTAAGTTAATAAACTATTGATCTCCCCTGAGCCACGGGTCTGTGCTTTTTCCAAATTCCTACCTCGGGAGGCAGGGCAGGGCGGTGGTGCTGCACCTCGCTTTGCTTTGCTGCCCTCGCTGGAGCCTCTCCGATCAGCCCAGCTCCTGCAGGAGAAGCGGCTCCTGAGCAGATGGTGCACGTGCAAAAAAGCTCGTGTTTCTTCTCAAAAAAAGGTCTTTTGCCTGCAGAGCTCGCGGTGCAGTCCTGGCCGCAGCGTGGGCTGGTGGCCATGGGGCCACCCTCCCCTCTCTGGCTGGTGTGGTGGGGATGGAGGGAGCCGTGGAGCCTTTTTGGGTTTCTTTTACAGGGTTTTACCCTGGGTCAGGCACCCAGGGTAGTGCCTGGGTATCTGGAATTGAGCTTTTTAAGCGTGAAAAAGGAAAGAACTGAGCCCTCTCATGAGGGAGTCGTGGAATATCCCGAGCTGGAAGGGAGCCACAAGAATCAGCGCGTCCAAGTCGAGGGAAGATGCTGTCTCAGAGCTGCGCTGCTGAGGGCTTGTGCGTCTTGCAGTTCTGCCCATTTATCATCTGATAAACGTGAATTAACCAGATGATGTATCACGTACTGAGTCCTTCTGTTGCTCTGGGATCCCCTTTTTGGTCTCGGGCCAAACCAGAGGTCAGAAGTGGGGTGAAATGCTTCTGGCTTCTGCCACTTTGGTTGTAAAATAACAAACTTTAATTTCTGTTGCTGTGTCACTGTCAAAAACAGGAGCTGTGAAGCAGGAGCACTGCGTCAGCTCTGACTTCCAGTTCTGGCTCACAGCAGCCTGCCTGTAACGCTGCTCAATGGTTTATTCACAACTACTGAAATGCTAAAAAAAAAAAAAAGAAAAAAAAAGAGAAAAAAAAACTGTTTACCCTTGCATCCTTGGCATAACTTAAAATACAAAAATACACCGTGGGTGAAGCAATGCAATTTAAGATGACCAATGCCTAGCAGTCGCAGCTTTATCTGGCTTTCTGCTGCCCTCCGGCCTGCCGGGAAAAGAAATAAATTCTACACATTGGGTTCGTGCAACAACACCAGCTTCCAGTGTTTCCCAAGGCTCTAACTCCCTCAGAAATCATTCTTGGAAAGTAATAAAATTCAGATTATTTATCTAAGCTATTGCAATGCTAGCTTGGAGCTATTAAAGTCTCTCCGACACTGGTATGCTCCAAGGATCAAAGTGGCTGTCTCTTCAAGATAAACGAATACTTAGGCAGTGTATTAAAGCACATTTCTCTATTGTCTCTTGGCACCAGTGACCGATCCATAATAGCTGTTTTCTGGAAAATCTTCTTAGAGTAGCCTGACTCCTCATTTGCTGTTTGGCTGTGAGGTTGCGTTCGCAGCCATCGGCCATTTCATAGCTGGCAGGTGGAGAACACACATCTTAAAAATCATCGTTTTGACTTTCCATTACAAAGCAGGGGCTTTTAAGAGCTCGTGTACCGTACCTGACACCAAGAATCTGTCTGCTCTCAGTTACGGCTCCATTACAGCCAGGGAGCTGAGGCACGCTGCTATACTGTGCTCAAGGAGAAAGGTCCCCGTTTTGTTTAGCCTTGTCAGGGGCAGGACCTGCTTCCCAGGAGGCTGAAGAGAATCTCCTTTCAGTGCCTGCCCGAAATGACTGAAGGTTGCATCGACTTTCCCATCGTGTGATTCCTGAGTCATGCGCAACCACGCTGCTAATTCTTTGTCTCTGCTCATGACACCTCTCTCTCTTGCTCTCTCCTAGCTTCTTTTAAAGAAACGCAGATGTTATAAAAACCTGACTGTGTGCTTTCGTATGTAGCATTGGTCACAGAGAGCAGTGAGGGTGTTTCTTTAGCAGGGAGCCCAGGAACCAAGTGACCCCAGCCGACACCTCCGCAGGCATCGCCAGCCAGAACGGAGCCAGCGCTGACACTGTAATCCTGGGGACCAAGCCAGGCGTCACTCACAGGATGCCGCCGCTGGATGCTCCCAAAAGAAAAGTATGAGCCATCCCTGTGCGGTGCCAAACGTGGCTGCAGCATTTAAACTATCATCACATCCTCTGAGTTCACAGAAATGTCACAGCGCCCAGAAAAATAAAATCCTTCCCTAGATAGCGGGAGAGGCAGAAATCATTCTGCCTCATCTCACAGAAGGAGCCTTGAGGGCTGGAGAAGTATTTTTCCAGGGTCACAGAGGTGGTGGCTTGGTGACATTCAAGAGGATTTGGGGACCTGGGGGTGACCAACCACTTCCTTCCCATGCCACCTCCAGTTAGCGTCATCTGCACTGGGGCTCACCCATCCGCAAAGCGCTGCTGCTGCCAGCCGAGCCCTGCCAACGGGGCCAAGCGCCTTGGCTGTGACAACCTGACGTTAATGCCAGGCAGCTCACCAGCCTTGGACCTGATTTACACTGAAGTGAAGCTGCCTGCCCGGGCATGGCAGGCTGAGCCATCTCAGCTCCCCGAGAGATACACCCAGCTCTTCCTCAGCTTTCCAAATCCGTAAAGTGGGGCAGGAGGGGGGTGATGCCACTTGAAAGTGTGCTTTGTCTTGTGAAGGCAAAAGGTGAATGCTGTGCTGGAGCCTGCAGAGCTCCCAGCCCATCATTTCTTCCCTGGGAGCTGGAAAGCATGTGGAGATGCCAGAGCAACTGTCTCGAGCGCTGCAGTGGGAAGGTGTTTATGGGCAGCCCTGTATTCAGGAGCAAAACTCAAACTGCTGCTGGGATGGTGGAAAGCACTGAGAGCTGTAATTACTGTGTGAGGCTGTCCTGGCTGTGTAGCAGGAAAGGAGCAGTATTTGTCTGAAAAAAGCACAGTCCCACTGGCTAGAAGCACAAGCAGCTACTGTCCAAGGGAAAGCAGCCTGCTTGCTGCTGGTCAGCCCATGGAGAGCAGGTCTCCAGCCTGCTCTGCCTGGATTCCTGCAGACCTAGTCTGATCTGTAATGCCAGAAGCAGAGAGGGAAGTTCTGGTAACAGCTTCTGCCTGCTTTAGGGTTTAATGGGTAGCAAACCCAAGCCTTTACTCTGTTGATAGATGTGCCTGGATGTGGGGCTCTGCGCTCTCTCTCTGGCTGTGCACAGAACTGAGCCGTGGGGTACGTGGAGAAACTGCAGCTCAACATGGATTTTGCCACAAAGGAGATTGCAGTGGCCCCTGGCAGGGTCATGTCATCCATGAGAGGAGGGCTTGGGGTGAAAAAACTTCTGATTTTGTACCTTTTCCCTCAACACTCACAATTGCTGCTAGGAGCCCACAGAGAAGGATCGCTGCCCTTCTCAGCAGCGCTGCCACAGACAGATCAAAGACCAAAAGTTTTCCACCACCTTCGAGGCCTGGGGAGTGAGGGGTGTCAGAGACACCCTGGGACGCTTGGGGCTGCTTTGGCCAAAGGCTGAGGCGTTTGTAGGACATCAGTTCCCTCTGCTGACGAGCTGCCGAAGTGCTGCGGTGCTATGGCTGCGCTTATGGGGGATTGCCCAAACTCCCCAAATCAAGGCCACACCTGATCAAAGCTGCTCCCCTGGACCCTTGGTGTCGCTCCCCCCAGCTCCCTGAGGGGGACAAGGTTCCAAAAGCATGGAAAAGCACTGTTTAAGGACATTAAAAGTGGTGAGATCTAGGAGGATATGAGGGAAAAAGGGAACAGTGTGACTTGGTTGGGCACTGGCACAGGCTACCCTGGGTAGCTGACATAGCACAGAGCCTGGAAGAGTTCAAGTAGAATTTAGGACACTGCTCTCAGACACATGGTTTGGTTTTTGGGTGGTCCTGTGTGGAGCTGGGAGCTGGACTCCATGCTCCTCCATCATTCAGTGACAAAAGGGACATAGAGCTTCTGGAAAGGATTCAGTGTAGAGCCACAAAAATAATTTAGGAATTGGAGCATCTGTCCTATGAAGAAGGACTAAGCAAGCTGGACCTGTTTAGCCTAGAGAAGAGAAGATTTGAGAGGGGATCTTATCAACCTCTATAATTACCAGGGGGGTAAGTGTAAAGGGGATGGGACCAAATTCATCTAACTGGTGGCCAGTGATAGCACAAGGGGTAACGAGCACAAATTAAACCACAAAAAGCTTCATCGCCACGTGAGGAAGAATTTATTTATTGTTCAAGTGACGGAACTGAACCCAAAGCCGAGCACCTCCCCTCTCTTCCCCGCCCTCCGCGGCCGCCATTTCGCGGAGGAGGAGCCGGGGGCCGGGCGGCGCCTGCTCGGCTCTGGGCGGCGGGGCCTGGCGGAGCGGGGCGGGCACGGCTCGGATCGGCTCGGCTCGGCCTGGCGCGGCCTGGTGTGGCCTAACGGGGGCTCGGAGGGATGGTGAAGCTCACGGCGGAGCTGATCGAGCAGGCGGCGCAGTACACCAACGCCGTCCGAGACCGAGAGCTCGACCTGCGCGGTGCGGGGATGAGGGGGGAGCCGGGCCCCTGAGGGGGGAGCTGGGCCCCGGGGGGGGAGCTGGGCCCGGCCTTGTGGGGCTGGTTTTGGGCCCAAGGATTCGTTTTTTGGCTCTGTGGGGGCTGGTGGAGGATTTATGCCGTGTGGGAGCGGGGTGAAGGCGTCCTGCAGGGTTTTTTTTAGCAATCTTTTTGTCCAAGCATCTCCCCCAGGCCCTGTTTTTCGCCATGTTTTACTCACCTGTAGCCACCCTCTAATTCCCGCCTCGCGTTTCTCTTTTCCCCAGGCTATAAAATCCCCGTCATCGAGAATTTAGGCGCCACTCTGGACCAGTTCGATGCCATCGATTTCTCTGACAACGAGATCCGCAAGCTGGATGGGTTCCCCCTGCTGAGGAGGCTGAAAACTCTCCTGATGAATAACAACAGGATTTGGTGAGGGGCTGTGCTTGGGGCCCTGGGGCAGAGGAGCGTCTGCCAGTGCAGAATAGTTGTAGAAATGTTTGTTTTGTGGCGAAAAAAGGGCAATTAATACTGTATAACCTCCCTGGTTTGCTTGCTTTGTTCATTGCAAAAATCTGTCCCAGATCAGGCTTCACTTTGCAGACAGAATAAGGACACACAGAGTCTGGAACTTGGCTAGAATCTTTGGAGTTCATTTACCATGCCCATAACGAACAGGCAAACAGGCATACCTGTAATTGAACAAATGTAGCACAGATTTTGCATCTAATGCTCTTACAGTGCCAGCTGGTATTTTATGCTGCTTTGATTAGAAAAAGTCTTGTAGCTGATGCTAATCCAAACTTCTGTCTGTGTCAGAGTTGGTTGTGTTTAAGAGAGAAGCTCTCTATTTTCATATTTGTGTGTTTTCACCGTTGCTAATTTCCAGCCTAAGTTAAACATTTGAATTTTTGTTCTTCTTCAGTCGGATCGGTGAGGGACTTGAACAGGCTCTGCCCAGCCTCACGGAGCTCGTTCTCACCAACAATAACATTGCTGAATTGGTAAGCTACTGATGCAGAATAAACCCAAACAGTGCTAAATTTTGTGGTTTGTCATCTTTCTAATTAACCTTTTTATTTAGAGAAATACCATCTGAATTTGGTAGAGTGGTGTGTATACTGGTGTGTATATTTTAATTAACCTTAGTTGCAGTGTTCTGTGGAACAGCAGTCAAAAAAGTCTTGGAGGGTTTCCTGTTTAACAGTAGTTAATTTAATTAATTCTATTTGATGTCTAAAGTGCACTTGAGAGTCTGGTGAGGAGCATTCACAAAGGTGATCTAATTACTTTGAAATTAAGTACTTTTAGGTCCAATATTGGACTGAACAAACAGTCTCCGTTTTTAAAAAAATTATGAAAATTCTCTTTTAAAATTTCTTTTTGGTCACTTATTCAAAACTGGAAAACCCAAGTGCATCTAATATTCTCTGTATGAATTATTTAATTCATTAGCCAAGAGCCTGAGCACAATTTCATTGGTTTTGTTAGTGGTGTTACGTGTAAAGATGAGCAGATTGGAATCCTTTGTGTAGCATTTGAGCAGACTTAAACCAGCAGGTCTCCTTGGAGCTTTCTAATTCTTAATTATTTGTTAAAACTGAAACTTGATTTGTTGCTCTTTTTTTCTCCCTGTTTCTAGAATGCATCTTTTCCATAGTAGAAATCAAGACTTTTGGCTCAGTTGGCTGCCTTAAATTGCATATAGGAGTGTTGTTTGAAACATTACTGACTTGCTGCAGTCCTTTGCCACAGTACAAATGCTGCTATTTGTCTACATTTTCACAGAATTAAGCTTGAAATGAATGTGAGATTATTCTGACTATGAAGCAGTAACTAAAAAAGACTGGTAGAAGTTTAGGAACTTTGTTTTGAAATATTGGATTCCTATTAAATGCATTCAAAATTGTTTCTGTGTTCCCATTATGTAGGGTGAACTGGATCCATTATCAAGTATTAAATCGTTGACGTACCTGAGGTAGGTAATCTTGAAAAGAGAAGTTTTTTTTCCCCCCCCTCTATATATGAATATAGATATATCTTAATTTATTTTAATATATTTCATATTAAGTACCTCTTTGTAAACTTTATTTACTTTGTAGCATTTTAAGGAACCCTGTAACAAATAAGAAGCATTACAGACTGTATGTAATCCACAAAGTTCCTCAAGTCAGAGTCCTGGATTTTCAGAAAGTCAAACTCAAAGTAAGTCTGCCATTTTCTGATTCAGCACAAGATGAAAACCTTTTTTCTTGTTACGTTCTTGAAACTTTAGTGGCAACAGTAAGCTTTTTTCCATATTTGTCAGTTGTATTGGAACTATGAATCCTAAGTGGCTTTAAAACACATGCTTTGCTTTCTTTTATGATTTCATTCCGTTAAGAATCTAATCTGCTTAATTACGTTTAACTATGTTTTACTGCCATCGTTTTAGTCTGATTCTCTTCTGGCTGGCTAGTTTTGTTGGTAGAAAGAGATCTGGAGAAAGGAACGAGAAATCACAGCGGAGCCCTCTGTTCTCAGTGAAGATGCAGTGTGGGAGAGCTGTTGTTTTTCAGAGCGTTCGGCTGATAGGCCTTGAGTCTGAGTGTTTGGGCAATGTTTATGTGCTTGTTGTTACGTCTGCTCTCCGTGTGCCAATGTTCGCTGATCAAGATGAGCCAAAGCATCTTTCTTTGCAAAGACAGCAACTTTGCAAAATGCAATGTTCTCAAATTAACTTTGTGTGTGTGGTATCGCTGTAGGAGCGACAGGAGGCAGAGAAAATGTTCAAGGGCAAACGGGGTGCACAGCTTGCAAAGGATATTGCCAGGAGAACAAAAACGTAAGATGAAAAATAAATTTCCACTGGCGTTCTCCTTCAGAAACACCACTTGGCGTGCGGCACTACGCACTGCACCGAAATGTCCCTCATTGGCAGGAGGGGTTAACTTTGGTAGCGTGATTTCACGAGGCACTTCTGGCTAATTTTTGGATGGTGGTGAATACATCTCAGAAATATTTCTGAAAGAGATATTTGGTCAGGGTGGATTCTTATCTTTTTTCCCCTTTGTGACTTTACTGCAAAGAGGTGGCCATTTGTGTATTTATTTTTTCACTCTAGATGATTGGTAACTGAAAAATCTTATGTTTTGCTAGGGACTATAAACAGTAGAACCTGCTTTAACTAGGAGGATAAATGCAGAGGAAAACATTTAGTTCACAAATGTTAAAATATTTGCTTATTTAGTGTGGTTCTTAAATGGTACATCACGGAATGGCTCAGGTTGGAAGAAACCTTAAATATCACCTTGTTCCAACCCTCCTGCCGTGGGCAGGGATGTCACCCACTAGATCAGGTTGTCCAGGGCCCCATCAAACCTGGCCTTCATTTTGTTTAATTTTTCATCGAGTTGTTTGGAAAACAGAATTCAGATCCGGCATGGCAACAGCATTTTCAAATTCCTAGCAAAGTAACAGAAGTAACTCAAATGTATTTATCACCTAAAACTGTAACAGGTGGCCTTTCACAACGGTTTGTGAATAAAAAAGGGTTCAGGTCTGATAGATCACTGATTTACTTGTTCTAAAACTAAATAGTTTGATAAACATATAAAAAAAAAAAAAAACACCTCCCTGTAGCTGCGGAAGAGGTTGCAGGTTCCTGAGGCTGGGTTGGCATTTCAGGAAATTCTCTCCTGCTGCTTAGTCAGTAACTCCCATTTTCAGACTACAAACATTTATTTTTTTCTTAAAGCAGGTAACTCTGAAAAGCAGTTTAAGATTTTACCTAGAGTAGTGCAGGCTTTAACGTAGGTTGCCACAAGGGCATATTAGATCTTTAAGAAAAGGAAACCCCAATTTCCTTTACCCTGTATTTATCCACCCTGCTTTTGTAATGGTGAGAGACAAAACAGAGTGTTCAGCAACATCCAAATCGAGCAGCTCACATCAAACACTTCATAAATTATGCTCTGCCTCTCATTATGAGCAGATGAAAGGTGGGGGGGGGATTGGGACCCTGAGGACAAGTTGCTGGTGTTTCTGAAGGAGGCAATTCACTGTATCAGTTTGTTAACAAAGATAAGATACTACACTTGATTGACTGAAATGCTTCCAAACCTGGTTTGGAAGTAAGAGAAGCACCTGCTCCTCCCAGGGTGTAATGATACTTTACTTTTTTTTTTTCTTTGAAGCTTCAATCCAGGCGCTGGTCTGCAAACAGACAAAAAGAAAACCGGGCCCTCCCCAGGTGACGTGGAGGCAATTAAGGTAGGTACGGCAGGACAGCACATGGGGACAAAAATTGAGGAGAAAAATAGTGAATCCAAACAGAACAAGTGTTTTTTTTCCTGGCAACATCTGACTCTGCTCAGATGAACAGAACAGTACATCCTGTTTGTTGCAGGTGCTTTTCCTGTAAGTTTTCTTCTATGACATGCCTGTTTTTTGAGAATTTAACCGAATGTCCTGGGCTTAGAGTTCTCCCAGGGTAGAACAGCTTGCTTAATAAGGGAGGAAGTAAGATTGTGCTTTGTCATATGTAGAACCTTCTAGGATGTAAAAGCTTAGCTTCACTTCACTGAAAAAAACTCAGTATGATTATTTTAAAGACTGATGTGCTGCGTGTGAAGATCCATTGTGCTTTTTTGCCTGTTTTTCAGACTGCCATAGCGAATGCCTCGACTTTGGCTGAAGTGGAGAGGCTGAAAGGCTTGCTGCAGGCTGGTCAGATACCCGGCAGAGAGCGAAAACCAGGTCACGCGCTGCTTCTACTTCTGGTTTCCAAACAATCCCCATTCCGTGGAAGGGCCAAACAGTGCAAGAGTTGAAAAAACTCTTCAAAACTCCCATAAATTGGTGGCCAGAGTGACCGGGGATCATCCCTAAGGCTCTGCAGCCAGCGGGGGTCTGCCTGGCTGCCATGTGCGGTTCAGAACTGGCACAGGGTCTCATGGGGACAACAAGGTGCCAAAACACCAGCTGTAAACCCTATTGTTGTTTAAAAAACAATGATCCCATTATTTTGGGACTCACCCTATTGTACGGAGCGTTAGGTGGGGCGCGGGGAGTTCCCGGGGGGTCTTTGGGAGTTCCTGGGGGGTCTTTGGGACCTCTGAACAGACACCCCAAAGCTTCAGGCTCCCACCATCGCTCATCATCTGCAGCCTAGACCCGCACAATCAGCCTTTTTTGGGGCGTTTGTTAACAATTTGGGTTATTATGCATTATGATGTTCCTCACTGAACCCCGCCTGTCCCCCCAGGTCCGGCCGAGGACGCGGAGGAGGAGATGGAAGAAGACACCGTTCCCAACGGATCCTAGCGGGGTGTGGGGGGGCGGCTGCAGCCTGTGGGGCTGTTGGGGGGGGTCTTTTGGGGCCGCGCCGCGCTCAGCCCTCAATAAAGGAGCGGGGCCGGGGCCCGGCGGTGCTCAGCTGCTGCTGGGGGCGTGGTCTGTGGACAAGGGGGCGTGGCTTGGGGCTGGGGGCGTGGTCATGGTGGGAATGGGCGGTCCTCCGAGGGTGGGGGCGTGGCCAGACCTTATATGGAAATCCCGCGCGGGCCGAAAGGGAGGTGGGACCGTTCCCTGCCCTTGCGCCCCCGTTGGTCCATTCGCCTTTCCTGATTGGCTCTCGCCGTGCTGATCCCGCCCCCTTTCCACTCTGGCGCCCAGCTATTGGTCCGCGAGGCGGGGTTCCTTTACCATCATTGGCTCCCTGCTGCCTCCCAGTGGGCGGGGCACGGCACGGGGCGGGCGGTGATTGGCGGGGCGGTGCCTGGCCGGAAGGAGGAAGAGGAGGAGAAGGAGGAGGAAGAGGGGGAGGCGGCGGAGGCCGGGGATGGATCTGGGGGGCCCCGGGGGCGGCGAAGCGGAGCTGGAGCGGGGCCCGGGCGGTGCCGAGCTGCTGCGGCACGCGGGTGGGCACCGGGGAGGGGAGCTGGGGGGGGACCGGAGCCCAGGAGGGGCTGTGAGGGGGGCTGGGGCCTGCGCCTGAGGCCTGAGGGGGGCCGGGGCCTGGGCGTCTGAGGGGAACCGGGGCTGAGGGGGGGCTGTGAGGGGGCTGAGGGGAGAAACGGGACTGGGGGGGGGCTGTGAGGGGAGCTGAAGGTGAGATTTGGTGCTGGGGGTGGGTTACAGGGGAGCCAGGCTCAGGGTGAGGGCTGTGAGGGGAGCTGAGGGGCGTTTTGGGGTGGGAGGGGTGTGAGGCTGGCGGTGGCAGGCAGCCCGCCCTAACCTACGCCTCGTCCCCATCGCAGTGGGCTCGCTGCTGTCCAACTACGGCTGGTACATCCTTCTGGGCTGCGTGGTCATCTATGTCATCGTCCAGAAGATATCCCAAAGCCTGGCCGCCAGGCAGGGCGGCCGGGCGGGAGCGGTTGATGCAGCAGATATCGGTCAGTAAAGCCTCCTGTCCTCCTCGGGGCTGTGTGGTGGTGCTGGGATGTGGGTGTCAGCCTCTAGGTGCCTCCTGGCGCTCCTCAGTCGCCACTGGATGGCTGGCAGCTGTTGGTTTCCACACAGGCAGGATCTTGCTTAATGACAGCAAAAAGAGATATTGCTTTGGGGGGGTTTAACTATGAAGGCCCTGTTTAGGCCCATGGAAGCTTGTAGATCTTGCTGAAGAGACTGGTGGGGAAAGGTTAGAACAAGAGAAATGTTATCGAAAGTCTGTGTTGTGGTGGGGTTGTTAGGAAGTGACATGATAAGGAGGGAAGGAGCCCTGACTCCATCAGGATTATGTACATTTGGGGTGTAGCTGCCTCCTGTGTGCGTTGCCTTCTGCAGCGTGGCAGAGGTGGAAAACCTTACGCAGTCCTTACACAGTACACATGATCCTGCCCCACTCCAAGACCTGCTGCTGTAAAGCACAAGCTGTACTTACACGTCTGCTGAAAGAAAAGTGCCTGGCACTGAGCCCTCTGGCTGGCACGGCAGTTGGTGTGACCTCAGAAAGTGTCACTCACTTGTCCTTACATTGAAATGTTTGAGATTTGTGAGTAATTTCTCCACTGACGGAACAGATCAAATCTGCCCGTGCCCCGCTGCCGTAATCCAGCCAGCAGGACCCATTGCCAGAAGGAGCAGGAGGGAACGTGGGCTGATTGCCGTGTGCTTCTGCACAAAACAAGCTCTCCGGGTAAAAATGGAATCCCTGCGAAGCATGGGTGGTATTTCTGAAGTTACTGGTGTCAAACAAATCCTTCAGAAATAGAAGCAAATATTCTAGAAGCTGGAATTTTAATTTTGATGGGTTTGTTACGTGGGTGTCTGTATTCATTAAAAGTCCATTGAAGTAATTGCTCTAAAAATATTCAAATATTATGAGATTTAAATCAGTGTATGAATTACTGTAAAAGATAAGCTGCAAACTGGACTTGAGCTGTGATGTTCTGCAAAACTGCTGCAGCGAGGGATGGGAACCTTTCCTTATTACCATTCCTTGAGGATACCATTTAGAATTTATTTCGAACTGCTTTGCAAACTATTCTGCAATTTCCTAGAGCCCGACCTGGTGGTAAGGAGACAGGAAGCTTTGGCAGCAGCTCGCCTCAGGATGCAAGAGGAGCTGAATGCACAAGCAGAAAGATACAAAGAAAAACAAAGACAGGTAACTTAAATATGAATTTATTTATTTTTTTTGCATTCATTACTTCAGAAGAGAGAAGGGAGAACCTTTGATAATACATTGGGATGTAAATACGTAGCTGGCTCGTTCATTTAAAAAACAGGTTTTCTTCCATAGAACCCCCCGCTGTGCTTCAAATGGCCATCAGATGCACCATTCTTTACTCAGCACTTACAGACTGATGATTTAAGCTTTCCACTTAGTTCTGTTTTACTTCCAAAATATTTTTAAGCATGAAGGGGTCAAAAGAAGTTGCAGATTTAGTCTTGTGTGTACTGGGGAAGAGGGGGTTGCAGTCCTGTTGTTGGGAAGATTTGAGTACTCGCAGAGCTGAGGTACTGCATCAAGTAAAGATAGATCCTCTGGGTTTTGATGGGTCTGTTGTAGCTGTTCCTGTAGCATGGGCAATTCTGTTAGTTGTAAAATCATCTTACATATCCTCAATTTGTCTCCTAGCTTGAAGAAGAGAAGCGAAGGCAGAAGATAGCAATGTGGGAAAGCATGCAAGAAGGAAAAAGTTACAAAGGAAACCTGAAACTGAGTCAGGTAACGGCTGAGTTGTTAACCAGGTTACGGTTATGTATGTGTGATTAGTTTAGTCAAAGCTCACATTGACTAAATTCTGAGTAACGTTTACTTTTGTGAACAGCAAGAAGTAGAATCTGGTGCCTCCACCTCAGCAGCAGTCCCGAAATCTAAACCAAACAAAAAGCCTTTGC